>NC_072895.1:5000000-6250000 GCF_027943255.1 Anastrepha obliqua | reverse complement strand
AAAAAATTGTTTTGTTTTCTTTGATTAAAAAAAACACATGGGTCCGTCGAATATGGGCAACCCAGTATTAAATTTTATTAAAGAAGTCGGGCTCAGAGAAATACTCTGAATCCATGAAGAGCACAGAATATATCTTGCACAATATATCTTGCTAAATCCCGTCATACAAATAATAATAATTCCAGCAAATATACAATATATAAATATTTTATTGGCGCGAACTCCCCTTCTTGGTGTTTGGCCGAAGTCCTCCTCCTATTTGTGGCGTGCGACTTGATGTTGTCCAACAAATAGAGGTAGCTACAGTTTCAAGCCGACATTTTTTATGAGCAGCTTTTTCATGGCAGAAATATACTCGGAGGATTGCCATTGCCTGTCGAGAGGCGACCGCTAGTAGTCGCGCACCAACCCATTCGGTTACGGCCACCAGCAAAAGGGGTTACTAATTTTTATGTTGGAATAAAATAAATAAATGAATGAATGGAAAAAATTTCTTTTGAGTATGTTTTTTTTTTAAATAACGAAGAAATTTAATGCCCTTATAATAATTTTGTGGGATGTATTAGCAAAATAGAATCTAATTCTAATTTCTGTAAGCCTAAGTAAGACAGGAGTTCTTTATGAAACATGTTTCACTACATAGCTACCTGAGTAGTTAAAATCATTCAACCGCAAACCTGTACCACTTCCAATCCATCGCGCTCTTGCGCTTTCCAGATCTACTATTAGATAATCTTGGATTGTCCCTCAGGCTTACATATAAAGTCAGAAGAAATAAAATTTTTTTTTTGTTTTTTTTTTTGCCAGAAGCAACTAATTCTTAAATTGCACAAAAGATAAACTCAACAGATGCACTCACTTGCCGAGGAAGCCAACTAGAAGAATCTCTAATTTACACCTTTTCTTAGCGAACACTTTCACTAACCCACGCAACTCTGCCTTATTGTTGTTGTTATTATTTAAAAGTATTAAAAGCACATACAATTGCGCGTCTGCAAAGTTTTTGCGTTTGTCTGCTAAAACAAAAACACAAAAAAAAAGAAATACAAAAAGTTAATAAATAAATAGAGCAAGAAAATAAGCAGCAATAGTTGTGAAAGCAATCGAGGCTAAGGGAAGAGAAACTACTTGGCTAATAGCTTGGCTGAGCTACGAAAACCATCGCATGGCACCACAATTTCGATAAGCAACTGAAAGACACACCTTTACTAGCAAATTGATAATGCTGGTGTTGTTGTTGCTGTTGTTCTAGTTGCTCTTCATGATGTTAGCAGCAAGTTAACTAAAACTTCTTGCCAGAGCGCAATTGCAGGAGATGGCTAAGGTCGGTGTGTGTGTGAACAGTGTTGCCATATATTTAATTGTAAAACCTGGTCTTTAAAACTCGCCAAACACAACACAAACATAAATACAAACACACACACAAAAACAAGCAGATGCTCTCTCCTCCATACGACACACACACACCCATACACACACAATTAAGGCTCAAACGGAAAACGCATGGCCACCAGGTGGAAATGGCAAACATTTTTCACATTTAAGCCGGAAAAACAATTCCCAACTGATGCTAGGCGCGCCCCACCACCCGACCTCCGTGGCAGTTCCCCCAGCCATTGTGGCAATTTGATGATGCAGTGTGTCGACGTTAAAGTGGTAAAGGAAACGACCTGGAACAATGTACAACCAAACCATACATATGCATATACACACATACACAAGCACCAAATAGGCACACACCTAAACAAGTGGTGTCGCTCAGGTGTACGCAAGGCTGCCGTTGTTGCAGGAAAGTGTCTTTTGGCCATAAGGAAAAGACGTTTTTCGACTAACTACCGGTCGCCTTGCCATTTGCCGTTAGTGCGCCACATCACACCACACCGCCTGTACTCACCTGTCCTCTCAGCCACCAACCGCGTATTGCCGTCTGCCATACGCAGCACATAAATTACGCTAGTTAGACTAATGTGTGTCGTAAAATAACGCCAGGCTGAGCAACTTGAGGTGGTTACTATCGTAAACACACATACAGACACAGATGCGTGCACATACAGACAGAGATAAGGGTGTATAGAAGCGATAATGGTGGTTGTTAGATCGCCAGAAATAACTGGAATGCAATTGAAGTTATTGCATGTGCTGTAGGGCACTGCACACATACTCACACATATTCACATATACATGCGCACATACGCTGTTTTGTCTCCAGGTAGATGAATTATTAAAGTGTTCGCACTTTAGGCGTCTTTTGGTACAATTTGCGGTATTCCACAGTGTGACTCTGAAGTGTCTCTTCAATTCATGACAACCAATTCCTGGTTTGTAATCGAAAATATTAATTTACGACTATCCTAAAATTATTGTCTGAGAGTGGATACATATCTCTGCAGATTCACATGGGATGAACTTCATCAGTAGCTTAAAGAGGCTAACACAACCGCAAATTAGTCACCGTTCATAGTCCGCAAATACTCAACCCTCCTCACCCCTCTCCTTTTCGACTTATCGTTTTTCCTTCACCTCTTTTTCCCCCTTACAATGGTATGGCAAAGGATGAACCAAACTTCTTCCGTCCAAGTGGGCTCACTCTCTGGGCAACCATTACAACCTAACCTAACCATATGGGAGTTTTATCGCCTCTGCTGTAGTTATTAGTTGTCAACAACATCCTTTCCAAGTTCGGCCGAAAAGGAATTAAGGCAGTGGCGTATGCAGATAACTTAGTGATCATTGTTTCAAGAATGTGCCCAGCAATAATCAGTAATAATCAGTGAGATCATGGAAGGAGCTCTGGATTACTTAGCAATTAGGGCGCAGACACTTCAAAAAATCATTTTTTTATCTTGTTCAACTCCTCCTTCGATGCCGTCTTTATCTCGTCAATCGTAGCGTAGCGTCGTCCTTTTATGGGCCTATTCATGAAAAAGTCACAGGGGGCCAGATCTGGGGAATATGGTGGCTGTGGCATCATTAGTGTGTTGTTTTTGGCCAAAAAGTCAGCGATAGCGCACAAGCAACGATGTGCGTTGTCGGGGCGTTATCGTGATGCAAGAGCCAATTTTTGTTCTTCCACAAATCCGGACGTTTTGGCGGATTGCTTCGCATAACTTGCAGGTAATATTCCTTATTGACCTTTTTAGCCTGTGGCGAGAACTCATGGCACACAACGCCCCTGCAATCAAAGAAAACGGTAAGCAAAACTTTTATATTCGATCGAACTTGGGGCGCTTTCTTCGGTCTTGGTTCGTGCGGCAGCTTCCATTGAGATGGTTGCTCCTCAGCAACTTCTCTAACGGCGATTCGACGATTGGCCAATACCAGTTTCTTCACTTCATAAATTTTTTCGTCTGTTGTTGAAGTGATCGGGGGTGCGGCACGCTTTTCGTCGTTCACATTTTCTCGGCCTTCTGAGAATATTTTCTACCACCGATAGACGTTGCTTTGGTCCAAAAGTAACTTCTGCGTATGACACAGTCAACATTCGGAATGAATTTCGGTTGTCACACAATATTTGATACAGGTTCTTTGATCCATCTTTTTCAATAGGTAAAAATCGAAGACGAGCCGAAACACGTGCAAGCAAAGCAGCTGTCAACAATTAACTGAACATTCAAAGAACTCGTCGGCATGAGGGAGAGACATGAGTACCAACATATCGCCACAACAACAGCGAAATTCGAATATACGTAGCCTGCGAAAATTCAAAATTCACGATACTTTTTGAACGCACGTCGTACTTCTTTACGCGTGTGAGAAAATGTGAGCTAAAATATAGGGCCTTCAACCAAAGCTATCCAAATGGTCCCACATAGCCATTGTAAGACCGCTACTAACATATGCGGTACTAGTCTGGTCACCCTCGAAAAGAAATACAATCAAACCAAGCTGGAGAAGATGCAAGGATCTGCGTGTATCCTAACCACAGGAGGGTCAAAATCAGGACTGATGGTAAAGTCATACTGAAGCGCTTAACGTGTCAACACATCTATTACCATTAGACTTACACTTAAAGACAATTGCTACGTGCAGCGCGGTGAGACACAGAGCCATAGAAAGCTGGTAAACAAGATCGCACGGTCACAGCAAGATCCTCTTACAGGGACTCTCATTGCTCAAAAACAAATCAGACTTCACAATCTCCGACATTAACTGCATGAAAGATTTTACGGTACGTTTTCCACCGATAGCGAAAGGGGGGAAAAGAAAGAGATTGGTATATTCGCCACTAAAATCTACACTGACGGTTCTAAGATGAACTATGGTGTGGAAGCTGGCCTCTATTCGGAGCCGCTCAAATCCAAATCAATTCGACTTTCTGACTATGTCAGCGTGCTCCAGGCATAATTATTAGCGATCAGAGCAGCATGCAAATCACTAAAACTCTAAGAAGAAGTTGGTGCAAGAGTAGTTATCTCTTCAGACAGGCAAGCAGCTATCAAGGCTTTAGATTCCAATTCCATTTCATCCAAACTAGTTTTACAGTGCAGAGAGGAACTACAATTGCTTGGTCATTGGCTTCAAATTACTCTGTAATGGCTTCCCGGTCACAGGAATATGGAGGGTAATGAGGTGGCAGATAAGCTTGCACGAAAAGGTTCGGCACTAGTCATAATAGAGGCGGTGGCAGTTGATACCCCATTGCACACAAAAAGCACATCCATTGCTTCACAATGGAAAAACATGGCCTAGTATAACTTCCAGAGGATGAATTACATGTTAGGATGCTGTTGTCCAAGTATCTCATGTATCAGTGCAACCCTTACAGACCATTGGAAATTAGGGGATCATGCAGCCAGACTCAACCTTCCTTTCAATCCCATTTGCAGAAGCTGTCAAGCGCGGGGAGTGAAAGAAAGTATTTTCTACTACTTTTGCGAATGTTCAGGTCTAGTTAGAGCAATACTCCACTCCTTCGATGAGCCTTTCTTACAGCAAATTAATGAGATCTCAGACAACGAGATAAAGAATTTGCTACTATACTTGGACCTCACGAAATGGATCTGACTCAGAAACAAAAAACCAAAAAACAGACATCATCACACGATAACAGTGGTAAAAAAAACGGCGCTAATCGCTAATTAGGATTTTTTCAATAGAAATACTGAACAACAACAACAACAGACTTTTTGTAACACACCCTCTATTAAAAAACACAAAATTTTAATAAGCAGTATACAAAGATTTTCTGGCGCTATTGTCTGGAAAATTCTTAGACTCGTTATAAAAGGTGTAGTCCTTCACTGCACCATTTGAAAATTCGTATGGTATTTGGATCTAACTTTAGTTATTGCCTCATCTTTATAATAATGGATAGTAGAAGCCGCTGCAAAAAGGACTCGAAGTCTCATGTCAAACTAATGCCACGTCTCACGGCAAAGTAATGTCAATTCAAAGAACATCCACAAAATTCGAGACCTGAAGCCATTCTAAACTAAAATGCACCCTCGAACGCCTCCGACCCACCAAATTAAAGAAAAAGAAGAAAGAAAAATCTCTCGACCTTGCAAATGCTTGTACTTGCCCAGCACCCGCTGAATTGACGTGTAGCTCTCCTTGCCAGGAGCAGGCCGCATTTTGTTAAGGAAACCGCAATACTATCATTTCATGGAGGAACCACCTGTCTGATCTCCTATCTAGCTATCTTACCTGCCCAGAAGTGGCCTACAATGCCTCTGTGACCAGGTATCCACATGAGCTTAATTTCGAGGTATTCGAATGCGGTCGAAAGGGATGCCCGACTGCCGACCAGTTTCAAGCTCACCTTCAATGCGCCCATAACACTAATTGGCTTTTTGTTATCGGAGCAATTATTTACTTCCCTACCAGTATGAAAGTTCCAGTCATATTTCCACACAGAATTTAGTTATGAATCGATATATAACGGGTTTTCCAATAAGAAGTGTTATTCCCGTAATAGATCAAAGGTTTCGTTACTTGTGTGGCACGTAGCGCCATCTTGTTGAAAATAAACGTTGCCCAGATCAATACCATCCAATTCCGGTCATAAAAAATCGTTAATCATCTCTCGATAGTGCAACCCATTCACCGTAACTGTTGCTCCAGCTTCAATTTCGACTCCGCCGGACCATAAACCGCACCAAACAGACTGCACACGTTGAGGATAGAGAGGCTTTTCAACAACAACTCTTGGATTTTCTGAGCCGCAGATTCGACAATTTTTGCTTGCTGACGAAGCCACCGAGGTGGAAATGAGCCTCATCACTCAAGTTGATTTTTCGATGGAATTCCGGATTATTTTCATGCATTACAACGACCCAAACAGCAAAGACGTGACATTGTTAATGATCGGCCGGCTTAAGTTCTTGTGTTAACTGGACTTTATAAGCCTCAAGACCCAAAATCTGTATGCAAATGACGCTTGTGGAATGCCTAATTCCAAAAAACGTCGAGGAATGGACAAACCTGGGTTTTCTTCAACACTTTCGGCTGCCACAGCAATATTTTCAGCTGTTCTTGAGCAACGTGCACGGGTTTAATTCTTCGCATCATTAACTTGTCCCAACAGTACGAATTTTTTCACCAATTTCTGTATTGCGGTCCGACAAGGTGTTTCGCGATGACCCAAAAATGTTCGAGTTGTATGAACCGTCTCTGCGAAATTTTCACCATTTTTATAGAGAATTTTAATAATTTCAATGCGTTGCTTAAGCGTGTATCGTTCCACTTTTATTAATGGCGTAGTTTCTACTTGTCAAATATCAAAAAATGACAGCTGTAAAAGTGACATCTACCGAAAAAGCGGGCTATTCAAAATAACACCTGTTATTGGAAAACCCTTTATTAATAGTTTATTGTCCATGGGCTCAAGATTTTTTTGAGTTATGAGTCCGGCTGTCTTCAAAGAAGGTAACGGGTGATTTTTTAGCTATTATCTTTTTAAACAGTTGGTTTAAACAGCTGACGCACGTTTCGTGTTTTGTTTCACTGTCAAACATCTTCAGTTTGGTTTATAATTTAACCATGAATCGTCTTACAAACGAACAACGCTTGCAAATCATTAAATTTTATAATAAAACTGCGTGTTCTGTTAAGAAAGTTTAATATCCACTTTTTAATCGAAAAATTATGTTCAGCGACGAAGCTCCTTTTTGGATCAGTGCGTACGTAAATAAGCAGAATTGGCGATTTGGAGTGAAGATCAGCCAGAAGAATTGCAAAAGCCACCAATGTATCCAGAAAAGGTCACAGTTTGGTGCGGTTTATGGGCTGGAGGTATCATTGGACCGTACTTCTTCAAAGATGCTGCGAATCTGTGAATGGTGAGCGCTAGCGTGAAATGATATCCAACTTTTTTTTGCCCAAAATGCAAGAGCTTGATATGCATGACATGTGGTTTCAGCAAGACGGTGCCACATGCCACACAGCACGCGTAACAATGGACTTGGTGAGAGGCGAGTTCGGTGAACATTTTATTTCACGTTCGGTACCTGCCAATTGGCCACCCAGATCGTGCGCCTTTAGATTATTTTTTGTGGGGATATGTTAAAGCTTATGTCTATTCAGACAAGCCTGCTTCAATTCACGCATTGGAAGACAACATTAAAGCATTTATATGTGAGATACCGACCGAAACATTGGAAAGAGTATGCCGAAATTGGACTAAGCGGATGGTCCATTTGAAGCACAGCCGCGGTCAACATTTGCATGAAATAATCTTCAAACATTAAATTATATGGACTGTACTATCGATTTAAATAAAAATTTCATGCATTTTTCTGAATTTTACGTGTGTTCCTTTGAAAAACTTTCCCATAGCTCTTAAGAAATCACCCTTTCTTTGGATATTGGTAAGATATTAGGAAATTTTTAAATAAAAATGGATTTTTTGACATTAAACAGTGGCCTAACCCCTTAATCGCGAGTATCGCTTTTCACGTTTTCTGTTTTGCTCGGCGGCAACTGAATAAACAACAATATGAATATTTATTTTTACAAGCCAATCGGAGAACGTACAAAGTGTGTATACACACACATACATACATACATATGTATGCATACTCGTGCATGGCTCAGTATACAAGTTGTCTGAAACAAATCTGAAATCGGAGACATCGGCTTGGAGGAAAAACAAAATTGGCGATAAACAACAACAGAAACGGCAAAGGCAAAGTGTATTTTCTAAACTCCACGTCATTAAAGTAACTGATAAGCAAAAACGTCGACCGCAGCGTCAGCACACCAACAGCGAAATTGACGTTTGCGAGTGAACCGTTGGTCAGTGAGCGATTGAGTGACTGATTTAGTATGTGACTGGGTGTGACAATAGTTGGACGGTGTGAGTAAGCGCACGCAGCTCAGAATTAGGAACAAAAAAACAAGCGAAGAAAATGTTTCCGCATACAAAGTCGGTGCTGCTATTGTTGTTTGCAGTAGCAACAACAACTAGAACAGCAATATTTGTGCCGTACAGTGCGTCGAAAATCTCGCCGGAAATCATCAGCGAACTAAAAGACTTTCTCGATCTGATACCCACGTCCACAGTGGACGAAATCGTCGCTAAGCACTACATCATTGATTCGAATTTTCGCGAAGTGTTCAATTATGTACGCAGTACGCAATTTACTAAGCTGCTGCAGCAAGCCCAGCAAATACCAGAGGTTGTAGCAATTTTGGATTATTTGCATTTGCTTGTGCCTGCTGCTGCTAATGCCGGCGCTGCTGCACAACTGCATGCCACATATGGTACGGTGAACACGAGCACATCCGATGTGCTGCTGCAGATTGAGCCGCAACTCAATTTCGTGCTGCTGAATGAGCTGGGGAACGGAGTGGCAGTGGTTCAGCCGGAGGAGAGCGAAGTTGATGCTGTGAAACTGAATCGCTTTGCCCTCACAACATCAACGCCACTACACGTCCCGCACTTACGCACGTTTAACAGTTTTGTAGAGGAGCTTCTGCGCCACTTGCCGCGCGACCAATACGTACAACTGATTAATCAGAAGCGTCAGCAGAATCTGGCGTTCGCGCAATTTTATGCAGCGTTGCGCAGCGCCGAACTGCGTCCGATGGTCGATGTGACGCTGGTGAGTAACTGGGCTGGCTGATTGCCGCTGCGCTACAGCCGCCTGACAGATTGCAAATTGAAAAGTTTCCGCTTCATCGCTGATTTGTTTTTTGTTTTTTTCTATTTTTGTTTTTTTTTTCTTTTCACTCCCTTTCGCTTTTGGTGTGGGTTGCATGCCGTTTTGCAGAAATCTTCTAATCTGACGGCAATAATTAAAACGCTGAGTTCGAATGGTGTCGATGTGAAAAGCTTGGAGGCTACTGCATTTAAAGTGATTTCCTGGGGGCCCGTGCCAATAGCTTTGCCATAATGTGAATGGAAATCATTAAAGTGAAGCGCAGTGTTGCATTTAACTGGAGCATAAAATTAGATTGAATTAAGCGGGCGCAGTGAAAGTAAGAAATTTGCTCTGCGATGTAGCAGAGCGGCGTGAATTGATACTTTTATAATTTATATACTTTTCTATGTAGACACTGACTGCTAAAAGTAAACTACTGCATAGAATTTTATGTATATCGAACGCCTTTTATTTCAATCAAATCTCTCTTATTTGCAAATTAAAAGTTGGAAGAAGTGAGAATGTAACAAATACAAAGTTAAGTATGCGGAAATCCATAATTTTTCTGAAGGATGGATTTAGTTGTGGCAGCAGTGGTCCGCCCAAGACTTGTAGTAATAATGGTAATAGTGCCTATGAGGTTGATTTAGTGTTTGCATTTCATATTGTTTAAGCGCCACCGAGTTGCGCTAGATACTAAGGGAAAGAAAAATCTCAAATTAAAAAAAAATTGAGGCAATTTGGCCCCCGCTTGTTTAAATATTGTTTGGGCATTCGTTAAAGATGGAGGCCAGTCCGCTTGTAATCACTTTGGCGCGCAAATGATAACAGTATTTTATGTAATCTCCATAATTTGTTTTACAGATGAACTTCAATTTAATCGCAATACGAGAAATAGGACCGACTAAAAGAAATGGAAGCAAGAAAAACAAACGCCGATGTTCGTAAAATAATACATAGAAAAGCAAATGGCGCGATGACTACTTCTTGGCAGTTGCCAATTGAAGTTTGTTCTAATAAATGCTTTCGGGCAATTGCCTTAGCATTTTTTCTATAGCTCAGGAGCTAAACGCCAAATACTGCTTTTAATAACCTGAATAAGACTGGATATGATTAACAAGGCTGGATTGGATAGACAATGTCTGACAATGGACTACACTTTTATCCAAAAATATGAATGAATATTAAAAAAAGAAAACTAGTCATACCCTATGATCAAAAATTATCGGGAATGTTTCATTTAAACGAACCGCGCACATGAGAACCGGTCCATATTTTTTTCTTATATTGGTAGGACTGTAAGGTACACATATGTCACTATTTATCCGTTTTGAATACCTAGAAATGTGGGCAAACAATTTTTGGATTTGGCATGATGATAACGCGCCATCGCACCGAGCCCGGATTGCGCTAGATTATTTGACTGAATATTGGCACATGTTGTATGTTGCTTCAGACGGTGATTTACGAAAAATATGACAGATTTTCCCTTTGCCATCCGACTCATTTGAATTTGAACCAATGAATTATACACTGAATGTACAACCAAAGTTGGAAAAGGGCTTTGTTTCAGCAACTTTTTGATCACGAATTGGTATATAATAACGCACGACGAAGATCTGACTTTTTCTGTTATCCACGAGAAATTTCGCATGAAGCTATAGATATTCTGGAATAATCCTGCGTACCCCGCTATACATTTTCTTATCAATTTAATTTTTTAAAGGGCTTTAAGGTCCTCTCCTCATTTAAAATGGTGTTTTTGGGTGTTTCTTAAAAAGCATTTGAAACGGTAACGAGAAAAGATTTTTTATTTTTGTTTTCAGTATTTTACTTTCTGATCCATTGTTAAAAAACACATGTTTTTTGGCCATACGAGCTTCGTTCCTCTACTACCATCAGCTGGTACCGCAGCGAATACTTTCAGAGCCGGAGCGTTTGTATCCATTCGGACGATATGACCCAGCCAGCATAGCCGCTGGATCTTTATTCGCTCCGCTATGTCTATGTCGTCGTAAAGCTCATACAGCTCATCGTTCATGCACCTTACTAGTTCCGACATACACCTTACCAGCACCTGGAACAACAATTCTGTCTTCAACGATTGGGGAACTTTTTGGTAGAATTTTCGGGCGTTGTTCCTATTGGTCAGCATCTCAAGTTCCACGCACTCACGTATTTCGGCCTCTCGTTTCTTCTGTCGTATAATACGTTTCTCTTCCTTTTTTAGCTCTCTGTAGCGATCTCACATGGCTCGCGTTGCGCCCGATTGTAGCGTGGCTCTATAGGCAGCATCTTTTCTTTCTGCGGGAGCATGACATTCCACGTTGTACCAACTGTTTGTTAGGGCTCACCGGCATCCGATTTCTTCTTCGGCGGCGGTACGTAGAGAACGAGAAATGCTGCTCCATTGCTCGTGCATGCCAGTTTGTCGGGCAGTACTCTCTGAGAGCAGGAGTGAGAGTCGAGTCGATGTTGGATCCTCGGATCGTACGCACATCTAAAACACTGGAAACCTGTCTTCCATCTATCACAACATGATCGATCTGGTTTCGCGTTTTCCGACCAGGAGACAGCCAGGTAGCTTAGTGTATCTGCTTATGCTAGAATCTGGTTCTGCAGACCACCATGTTTCGGGCCCCGGCGAAGTCGATCAGCCCCTATACGTTACCGGATGTTTCGTTGCGCAGGCTGAGTTTTCCGACTGTGGGACCAAAAATTCCCTCCTTACTCTGGCGTTGAAGTCGCCAAGCACGATTATTGTGTCGTGGCGGGAGTAGTGCTCATAGGAACGTTCCAACCGCTCATAGAAAGAATCTTTAGTCGCATCGTCCTTCTTTTCCGTCGGGGTGTGGGCGCAAATCAGCGAGATGTTAAAAAAACGGGCTTTGATGCGGATCATTGCGAGACGCTCGTCCGCCAGAGTGAACGACAGTACTTGGCGACGAAGTCTCTCTCCCACAACAAATCCGACACCGAATTTGCGCTCCTTTACATGTCAGCTGTAGTAGACGTCGCAAGGTTTTATGGTTTTTTTGCCTTGCCCCGTCCATCGCATCTCTTGAATGGTAGCGATGTCAGCGTTTACTCTCACAAGGCCATCAACCAGCCGGGAAGAGGCACCTTCCCCATTAAGGGACCGGACATTCATGACCGGTGCATGCTCTTAAATCGTATTCCTTAGTTCGTTTGCAGGGGTCGGCGTCAGTGTAAAAAGTTCTCATCCGAGGCTTTGTGTTTGTTTTCATTTTGGGGGATTTTTAAGTGGCGGGTGCCAAACCCAGCGCACAACCAGCTATCCTGGATTGTTTCGCCTTCTCACGTTAGCTCACTCCCGAACGTGTGGTCGGACGCTACCCAGAGGATACTTGGGCTAGTCCCGGAAGTTGTGAGCTGCTTGAACCATATGCAGAAGAATCGTTCTGGCCACTCCCAAGTGAATGGCGATCAGTAAATCCCCCCACGCTTAAATGAACACAAAATTTTTTTGAAAAAAAAAAACAAAAAATGGCGGTTCTACAGCTCCTCCAACGTGGCTCCTTTAATTTGCGCCGTGGAATGTGCAGCCTCTTTTAATCAATTGAAATCAACCAGGCCAAATTTTTTTTATTAAAATAAGTTATTCCGCTTTGCACTAACCTGTTTTTAGTGAAAAAAATAAAATTCGAAGTGAAAAAGAAAGAAATTATACATTTTTTTATAAACAAATTGACCAAAACAATATTTTCAGCGATAATCAATATAAAATTTGCAGTACATGCAAAGGCCAATATATTAAAGAATATCTCTGTAAAATTTTCAGTTGGTATCTTGATTACTTCTTGAGTTATATTCGACAGCGCGAAAAAAACACATTTCGAGAAAAATACGATTAAGGGGTTAGGGGTAGTTAGAATTTTCAAAAAAATAGGAATTTGTTTTTTTTTACATTTTCTTAAAGTGTAATATCTTTAAAATATTCTACGAAAATTTGAAGTGAATCTGACAAATACTTTTCGAGTTATTCAACAATCAACAAAGGGCGCTCGTGCGCTCCGGCGCTCGATAGCAAAACTTGAAATGCATTTTTATCAAAACAATGTTTTTTGAACTGGTGATCACTGTAACTTAAAAACCGCTTGGTAGATTTCAATAAAATTTATTCTGCTTTTGAAAAACAAAAGGAACTCGTGCCTGATAGAAGAATATTTTTTTCAAAAATTTCGATTTTTTTTTACAATTAATTGTCGGATTTTTTCTCGAAAATCTGAAAAATATTTCCTGAGGCCGCCATATTGTTAATTGTTAATTTTGAAAAAAAGCTTGGATCAGGCACAAAACTAATTTCCCTTATCCGATTGATTTGAGATGAATCTCCAGGACTTGTGATGATCACCGCAAGTGACTTCTGGAGAAACGGGCTCCATACAAACAGCGATAACTTTTACAATTATTAATTTTTTTTTAAATTTTGCTAGAGTCAAATCGAAACATGATATATTAATGCTAAGTTTTATTTTTGTAAAATAAAGAAACTGACTAACAAAAAAATTATTGAAAATCATCATTTTTTCGGGCCCTTGACTACTCGTAACTCCTTACAATTTTCGTTTTTACTCATCTTTCGTTCGACGGTCAGCACTTCACTGGCTTTATAGGGACTTTTTAGACTTGCTATTAAACTTAAAACATTGAAAAGATATTCTTTAGAATGCAAATGAATTTTTAAAGCAAAAAAATAAAAAATATCTGTGGAAAATGTTAAAGTGGCTCTGCATCCCTTAAAAGTATTTTCTGAAAATCTTAAATTGCTAAACAAATCAAAAACGAAGTACGCAGCACTACTATATAAAATCTAGGCTTGTTCCACGTGCATATGACATTTTTCCTGGATAACTTTTACGTTCGCACTGTGCCATTAAGTTAGATTAGGTTTGGCAGCCGCATCGCACATAGAGGCAACGACGCCACTTAGACCACGAAATGGGTCCGTTGTGAACCGCGGGGGCTGGGCTACATTTCCCTCTCCATATTGAACCATCCTGAGCTTTTGACAAAGCGTAAAAGGTTGTTGATACCTAAAGTGTATAGATTATCTATATTCATTAAGAAGTAGGATCTTAAAAATCGGTTCCTGCCACTGGCTAGAGCTGGGCATGTGCAGAAAAGGTGTTGATTTGTTTCCAACTCCTCCTCATTTCTGCAGCTACGACAGAAATCATACGTGTAAACGACTGGAGTTGCTGGGTGGGTCGTCCGACAACTGAAGGTTTTGGCTTCAGTTCAGAACCCCGAGGGGACTCCTCGTTTACCCTTGTCGCCCAGCTAAAAGAGTGCATCTGTTTGACAGACCACTCCCCTCTGGAATCGTTTTCAAGCGCTCCAGTAGCCTGAAGGCAGCACATCTCTCCTTGTAGCCATGTCGTGCAGGCTCTGCTACTGCGGAGGTATCAGTCGTTTCAGACTCAGCTTTACCACCTTTACTAGGGCTAGTCCCGGTATTGGTGGTACAGGAAATTGACTTCTTGGCCAGAGGTTTATTGTTAGTACCGCCACTTCTGATGTTGCCAGGTTTGTCCTCAGCGCCAGCTTCCGCCGTGCGAAATGGGCTAGCCGTGAAGGGCTTCGCATGTACTGATACTTCCACTAGGCTTAATTATCCCAGCTTCCATCGTACTAAAAGACCCGTGGGGGTGGAAGCTATAGCTTCCTTTGCATTTAAGAACTGCTTATCCATAGAGGTTTTTTGATTGAAGAACTCCATTTGTTTCTTACGATCACCGTCCAGCGTGGCTGACATGGTGATCTTATAAAGAAGAAGGGGAAACATAATGGTCGGCCGTGGCAGCGACCCATACTACGGCCATGTCATGGTTATACCCCGAGGTGCACCGGTATCGAGGTAGCTCCGTAGAAATACAGGCGGACAGAAAACCCCATGACTGCCAACCACCCAAAAGGCACGGGCCGCATGACACCTTGCACTGTGCCATGCATATAAAAAAAATTTATACAAAAAAAAATATTTCGCGTCAGTGGTTTGAAATAATTTTGCATAAGCCAAGTGGATATTATGAATTACTTTTATTCTTTTTAGTAACCTCATCATTTTTGTTATGCAAATTCTCAACTCAATTCTCAAACAAGTAAAACAAAAAAACCTAGCATCCCAAAACGACTACAGGCAGGGGATTTAAAATAAAAACAAAATTACACAGAATTTCTGCACTTTTCTGGTGCTCCTTGGGAAATTTTCGAAAGTACTATTAAATAGCAAAAAGCTGCGAGTATCGCATAGCCAGTTGTTGTACTATGCGCGCCACCAACGCGCCCCCTGCTGACACTACAATGACCCGTCCGCTTAAATGCCTGGAGTGCTGAACAAAACGCTAAACTATATTCAATTTGCACTCATTTGCATTATACTGTTCTCGCTTTACAGCGGCGGTGGTGCTGGTGGTGAGGTGTGGTGTGGTGTGTATCACGATTGCGGTTGCACTTCTTGCGGCTACAACTGTGGCTGCGATTCTGTGTTGGGGTATTATGCAAATTGTATTGCGCACTTTTAGGCGCACAAGTGCAAGTAAAACTTGTAATTGTTTTTCTACAGCCCCACACTCTCTTGCGCTGAGTCTACTTGTGCATAAATATATAAAAGGCCAGTATTTGTTTGTACGTAAATGCCGCTGTGTGGGTGTCTGGTATGTGTGGTTGTGTGCGTGTATATGGCACAAAATAGCACCGCACTTTCTCTCATGCTTTGGCGCTTACAAGTAACGAAAAGGCAGATCAGATACCTAAGCAGCGACAAACAAATGTCTTGTGCCATCTAAAAAAATTGAGAACAGCGAAAGGAAAGCAAATTTTTTGAATAGCCAAAAGCGCAGCTGGAGTCGCCCTTTTAGGGAGGGGAAGAGGCGAAGAACGAAGAGCGAAGGGGAGTGTGGCATGTCAAGCATAATCGCCCATCGGACATGGCCACAAGTGCACTTGAGCACTTTTTGAAATGAAATGGAAATGAGCATAGCCCAAAGGCGGGGGCGTGAAGGTAATCAAGCGCGCCAAGAAAATTGTGTGGTGCAGTGACAATAAAGGCTTGTTAGATGTGTGCGTGTGTATGTGTGTGTCTGCGTCTGCGGAGGAACAGCTGTCTACGGCTGTTACTTTTTCTTGTAACTACATCAAATCTTTTGGGTATACAAACTACCGCTACACGGATCACTCAGGTCTTTTAGCTGCTGGTAACTGAATACTTAAACCAAAGTACAACCAAACACCACACATACATGCTCAAGTTTTATATATATGCTTCAGGAGTATGTCTTCCTTAGCACATTACTTGCACCCACACACAAGCATTCATATTTATATGCATTTCGAGCTGACACCTTAGACGGTCTTAGGAATTAGAATTTCAAAAATGTAATTCTCTTGTATGGCTTGCAAGGAACTATAAAAATCAAGTAACACTTTGTAAGGCACAGTGGTATCAAGTGCAACCTGCTGCTTTCGCTCACCTGAATGGAATTTTACATCAACTGAGAAATGAAAATAAGCAGGTGCGGTACAGCGCTTATTTGCTGCAAGAAAAAGAATTTCTAAAGATTTCTGAATGTCGAAGTATTCTAGAGGGAATATTAAAAGCAAATTTTTCCAAAAGGGCAGGGCAGCCAATAAGACCAGTAATGATGTTAATGGCAAAAGGGCACTCTAAAATTGATCTTCTGCCTTCAAGTGTAGGAAGGCTGATTAAATGGCAACGAGAAACGTAAGAAGGTAGTGGGAGAGAAAAAGAGGAAGAGCGAATAGGAAATTTGAGAAACACTTTTTGAGCTCGCTCAAAGCGGTTATATAGAATTTTAGTGAAATGCCTCCAAATAAACGCTGCATAAGCCAGTCTTGAACTAGCCAATGCACAGCACAGAGATTTAAGTGTGTAGGCGTTCGCACACGCCCGACAATTTCAGCAGATAAAAGCTAACATCGAATACGAGCGCAAAAGAATATAGTCGACGAGACTATCATGACGTGCCTCTGCTAGTAGGCACGGCGTAGACCGGGTGTTAGTGAATTGGACTCGTTCGCTGCTGACCCAAACATCGTCTCGATGCGAGCAGAGAAAGATCTTCTGGTATCATCCGGTGTTAATAGAGCTGGCCCCCAAGGCGGCGTGCTGTCTCCATTGCTCTGGTGCATGGTGATCAATCCTCTACTCACCACCTTAAACGGTTCGGGAGTTTACGCAGAAGCATATGCGGACGACATTGCCTGTTTGGTAACAAGCCCTTCGCTTATGAACATCTGTAGGAAAGTGCAGAAAACTCTGGATATTATTGACACTTGCTGCTGTGCGAATGGACTATCGGCAAATCCCACCAAGACTGGCATTGTCCTCTTCACCAGAAGGACAAAGCTTGATGGGCTCGTTCTGCCTAATCTAAAATGAGTCACCATCCAGGTATCCAAGGATATTAAATATATTGGAGTAATCCTCGATAATAAACTCTTCTGGAAATCACACTTTGAAGCAAAGACATCCAAAGCAGTGACAGGCTTCTGGCAGTGAAACAGTGTTGTTGGAAAAACGTGGGGTCTTTCTCCTAGCAAGGTGGTATGGATCTACATGGCTATGATAAGACCCATTATCACCTATGCATCAGTGGTCTGGATGAGTAGACTCTCTCTAGTGTACGGCCTCTGTACGGCACTGGACAACAGAGTAGGCATCGATCCAATGGTCCCCTTGACTCCATGCTATCCACAGTCGTGCTTGACAAGATATACAGTGTGGCACTGTCAGACGCTCAACTGTAGCCAAACTCAGAAAATGAGCCCGGCAAACACTGTTCTCACATTTTCTCGGATGGCTCCAGGGCAGGGCATGGCTCCAGCTCTGGGGTCTGCGTGGAATCCAGCCGGACAAAACTGCACTTTGCTCTTGGAATGCATGCATCTGTGTTTCAAGCGGAGGTGTATGCAGTTCAAGAAGCGATGAACTTTGTTGTGGAAAACAGATGGAGAGGCAGATCTGTATGTGCCTGCAGCGACAGCCAAGCTAGACTTATGGCCTTAGACAGCCCCACCAACAACAGCTTTCGAGCAGTCAGTGAAGATAGTATCCACCTGAGACCTATTTGCAAAAGCAGAGAAGCAGAAATCACTTCAAATAAGCTGATTTGTGGCCGTTGAGCGATTGGCAGCAAACCCAATTTGGATTTCAGAAATAAGCTTTTTAACGCTAAGGACAATTAACAATTTACAACAATCTCAAATAATTTGAAAATTTGAAAATAGCTTTGTGATCGACCTACAATTGCGAGCACCATTTTTGTTGCCACTTTGAAAGATAGGACTAGACTTAGGTTGCTACTTTACAGACTTTTGTTTTCTACGAGTATCGTAAAAAAATATACTCGAAGCCAGAGAGTAGTTTAAAATAAAGGTAAGTATCACAGCTAGGCGCTAGTAGTTTTTTAACAAAAAAGTTGAGAGGTCGCCTACATCGATCCTAAAACCACCAATACTTTCAATTACAACTTCAGTTGAAATTGTTAACGACCCAAAGTTTAGCACGAACTCACTAAGGCAAGCAGAACCCGTTGAAATGCAATCCTGGTCACTGACAAAACTGGCGCAGAAATACGCGACGAAAAGATTTGTCGAGTCAGAGGCAGATTTTGCGGAATGACCAATGGTAAGGAAGGCATTAGTTGGAATTGAGGAGCACGAATTCCTCTAGTCAATGAAATGCCAAAAAGGCTTCGGATTTGATACGAGTATATCATAATATTCGCTTCCAAACTTAAAATATAGTTTCGGTATAGAAATTTGTTTAAACAGTTAAGTTGTTTTAGAATTGAATTTGTATTTGTACGAGTGCGAATTGGTGGTGAACGAGGACAAAACAAGGTGCTTCATCCTGCCACCAAATAAACAGTCGGCGCATTCGCGTATCGGTACCCACGTTATTGTTTACAGTTATGATTTCGAGAGGGACTTCATTTATCTAGCAAGCCGCTTTAACACGGATAACAATGTCAGCCTCAACAAGTGATACTTTGGAACAAGCAGGCAATTGAGTAGTAAAAACCTCCCTCGACGAGCAAAACTAACACTCTACTCGTATAAGGCTCTCATCATGCCCGTCCCAATGTACGACGCAGAAGCTTGGCTGGTGGTAATAACCGATGAGGCGTCACTTGGATTATTTGAGAGAGAGATTCTGCGGAGAATTTTTGTGCCTTTGCACGAGTTTCGCAAGTGAAGGAACGATGGGCTGTATGAGTCTTACGACGACATAGAAATAGCACAGCAAATAAAGACCTAGCGGCTACGTTGGCTGGGTCACGTCGTCCGAATGGATACAAACACTCTGGCTCTGAAAGTATTTGATGCGGTACCAGCTGGTGGTAGTAGAGGAAGAGGAAGGCCTTCTCTACATTTGAAAGTTCGGGTGGAGATGGACTTCACTTGGAGTGTCCAACTGGCGCCAGTTTGCGTGAGAAAGAAACGAGTGGCGCGCTTTGTATTCGCGTAAGCGAATGTAGCGCTAATAAACAAAGAAGGAAATGATGATTCGTACTAGTGGGTCTAGAACTTTCGATTTGACATTTTTTACTTCTTGTTTGTTAATTTAAGTGGCAGCTTACGGTAGAAATGTTAATGTTAATGCCGCTCATGAAGCGCTTGCTTTCAAATCCATGAAAAGGTTCACTAATGAAAATAAAATCATAAAATAACTCAACAAAAATACTGTGACTTCACTACGAAATGAACAAATTAGTACATTCCACCTCTCCAACCATACATTTGACTCGTCCCACTGTGCAACGAATGCGTTTCGGTACGCCAAGTCCATTTGCACACATTATGTCCTGCCAGCAGCTCTGCATGGACGGCTACAATCTGCAGCTCTCACGTATGCTTGTATGCTTGTAAGTACGACGACTAACTGCTGCAGCAAGCAACACTACGCCACCCATAACAAATATACTGAGTGAGTACAGGGTACTGGAAAGGCGGCGAAAGCAGAATGGCATGGAAGTTACGACGATGCTGACGAGATGCCTGTATGTGTGTACATATGTAGTTGTAAGTAGAGCAAATCACAAATTTGTAGAGTCGGTAAGATATTGGTGCATGTGTGGGTGTGAGGAAACACTAGCGCACCACGCTCCCATACTTAATGAAGCCATACAAAGCTGGCTGCTGCATAGTGAACATTAAGGTTGGCGGTTACTTGTGCATGTGTGAGTGCATGCATGTGTAGCTGTGCGCCCGCCTGACTGACTGCTGGTTTTTACTGCTGTACGTGTAAAACTATGCGAATGTCTTCATTTCACATTCCAACTATGGCTATTGCCGGAGCTGTTGTCGTTGAGGGCACACGACTGACACACTCGCACTCACACATACGTATGCATATGCTCCGGTATACATATATGTATGTATGTGTGTAGGCAAGAATATTATTACAAATAAGTAACGCGGTGGCAAGCATGCCGCTTGTGGAGTTATAAATTTGTACTCCACTTCATAAACATATGGCTCGAACACCTAAATACTTAGTTAGATGCACCACTCCATACGCACGAACGCAAGTGCTATGAACGCTTACATCTATAAAGCCCGCGAAAAAATAGTGAAATATAGCAGCTAAAGATTCTGATCAGGTTCGACTATTTTTCTTCTGTTTTTCCCGAGCATTACTCGGCTTTTATAAAGTAGAGCATTTTGAGAAGAATAAGTTCACAGCGTTTTTTTCGAAGACTTTAATTTAAACAAAAAACGATAATTATATCAAAAAGTCAATCATTTATGTATTCGCCGTTGCTGTTTACAACCGCTTCCCACCTCTCGACCAATTCGTTGATGTCATTCCTCCAAATGTCAGACCTCCAAATCGCCTGGTCTGGTGTCAAAGAAGTTGTTGAGCCAATTTTTAGGGACCTCTTTGTCATCGAAGGTAACGCCCTTCATATGGTTTGACAGGGAGCGGAAAAGATGGTAATCATTCGGTACAAAGTCCGGAGAATTCGGCGGATGCTGAAGTACCTCCCATTCGAGCTATTGGAGTGCGGATTTGACGACTAGTGCAACATGGATTTAACAATGTAGATCACGCCTTTTCAGTCGAATAGCCTCATTCACTCGGGTTAGCTGGGCAATGTGAAGCTCCTTGTTGACCATGGCATTCTTTTCGAGCATTTCTCAGTCTCACCAAATACATATCAAGATCTTCTTTAGATGAAGATCCAGCTTGACTCTTGGCTTTGGCGTACCTCCTGGAGCCTTTCGCTCCTTTCTTTGCTTCACATTGATGTATAGGCATCATCTCCCGTGACATATAAAGAAGACGGCAACCCTGAGTGCATTTAGGTTAAATGAAGCGGGTCGCTGGAAAGATAAAACTTAAACTCAAGTCTATTTTTGCGACAAACTCAGTTAACATTGGAGAGGACTGATTAAATCGTCCAAACGGTCAATTTCAACAAGAATTTTGCCACTCTCTTTCCACCTAAGGAAGAATGGAATAGGAGATTCTCACTAAACAACTTCGATACTACAGTCTATACAGATGGTAGTAAAATGGATTGTTGTATTGGGGCTGGTATATATTCTCATAGACTTGGAATTGTCTCCTTAATACCAGCAGTATCTTCCAGGGGGAAGTACTGGGAATTGGGGAAGCTTGTAGGCTACTAATCGCAGATCCCACTTTTAAGGGCAATATCGCTATTCTTGCGGATAGCCAAGCTGCAATCGAAGCACTGGATTTAGCTACAACAACCTCTATGGTGGTATAATAAAGTAGGAATAGCCTTACCACCTTGAGTAAAATCCATAAAGTAAATTTAGTCTGGCTCCCGGAACACCGGAACATTGAAGGTAACGAAAAAGCAGATGCACTGGCAGGAGGGGGATCTGCCATGAATAACGTTCTTGCATAATCGGTATTCACACCATTAGGTACAGTCAAGAATGCAATTTCCCTAAACTACCTTCGTATTGCGGATTGTAGGTCGAAAGACCAGACGAAATGCAAAATTAGCAGGACGTTATGGACCACCTACAAACTCAAGCAATCGTCGGTATTAATAAGCATGAAAAGACGGGACGACTGGAGACTAACGGCAGTCATAACCCGCTTTTGGTCTATCGAAGAACAAGCAGCCAAAATGGGTATCCATCACAACACATACGGTCTCAGTTGTAAACAACCGGAGAAAATTGAAATAATCTCCTACTTCCTCTATAAATGCCCTCCCCTGTGAAGGACAGAATGTTAACCCTGGGCAAACCGTTATCCGATAGTCTCAAACAACTGTATGGCTTAGGAGTCAACAGCCTAATAAGGTTCCTAAACCGCACAGACTGGATATAGTCATGCTGTAAATAACCATTAAACAAGTTGGTAACGAGAATGTGGCAAATTAATTGGTGCGGAAGAGCTACTTGGACTCTGGATGAATCACCACACTAACCAACCAACCATGACCGCGTGTTGCTCGATGGCGGGCGAGATGCTGAGAAGCAATTTGACGGCGACTTTCTTTGTTTTTTTTGTTGACTCGTGAGGAACCTAGGCTGCCACTTTTTCGGTAAATCCCATTGAATGAAGGTGAATGAGAATCGTTTTATGATCGCAGTTCATTTTTTTCGCCAATTCAAGACTGGATTGCCAAACAGTACCCTTTGGCACACAGCAACCAAATCGTTGTAAAATAAAAGAACATAAAAAAACGCTATGAACTTATTCCCCAACCCAATATTTTAATTTGTATGTAAAAAAACCTCAGTACTTGCGACAATCTCGAAACTTGCACCGATTCCAGTTTTCATGGCGTGCTAGAATCGAGTTTCTACTGTATATGGCGATAACTGTAGAATTCATTATACTTTTATGATAAATTGATGAAACTTGAAAAGTAGTCATACTGTAATTCATACTATATACATGGACTGAGAAGTCCCGGGCCTAGCACAAAGATGGCACCAGTATTATTGCATTTATCTCTTTTTCAGTTAGTACTAACCTAAAAAATACAGCTGTTAAAATTTCAAGATATTCTATATACTGTCAAAAAAGTACCGGTACTTGATCAATAAAATGTAAAATAATTGTTTGGAAATGTATTTAGTCGCCTTCAAAGTAGCTCCATTCGAAGCAATACACATATGCCCACGATTGGTCTAGTCATCAAAGCAACTTTTAAACGCGTTTGAAGAGATCTTCTTCAGCGAATTTTCCTTAATGCCCTCTATCGACTCAAAGCGGCGTCCGCGGAGTGGCAATTTAAGCTTTGGGAAAGGGAAAAAGTCACACGGGGTTAAATCCGGTGAATACTGTGGTTTTTCGATGATATTTGTCGAGTTTTTGGTCAAAAAAGTGTTCACAATGTGAGACGGTGCGTTATCATGGTGCAAGACCCATGAGTTTTCTTTCCACAAAATGGGCCATTTCCTACGCACATTCTCTCTCAAAACGTCGCATAACTTCCAAATAATATTGTTTATTTACCGTAGAACCATTTGGAATGAATTGCGAGTGCCCATCCCCGTGATAATCAAAGGAAACGAGTAGCATGACTTTCATTCTTGACCAACTTTGACGTGGTTTTTTGGGTTTCGGCTCATGTGGATAGCGCCATTCAGCCGCCTGTTTACTGGTTTGCATGTCAAACTCATATACCCACGTCATGCGCTGGATAAAGTTTGGGTCCGAATTCACTTGCTCAAGCGTGTCTTTAATGGCCATAACAACCCGTTACCGAGTTACGGCCGACCTCACCTGGAGAGAGCTACCAGGCGCCTCTACTTCGCGCGCGCCTTCTCCAATTCTGTACACCAAGCGAGCACAGGGTTTCCTCCACCTGGTCTTTCCACCGGAGCAATGGTCTTCCTCTGCGTCGGCTCCCTTGGACTTCGCCCTCAAACACCTTCTTTGCTGGAGCTTCTTCATCCATACGTACGACATGGCCTAGCCAATGCAGGCGTTGGATGGCGATGCGTTGAACCAAGACAATGTCGGCGTAGAGCTCATACAGCTCATTCTTGTACGGTAGTCTTTGCAAACGCGCACAGGACCGAAGATCTTACGAAGAACTTTTCTCTCGAACACCCCAAGAGCGGCTGCATCGCTTTGTGACACTATCCATGGCTCTGCGCCACCTTCTTCCGATGAATTTTTTGAAAGAAATTCAACTCTCTTGGAACGTATCGAGCAGCCACGCGTCTTATGCCCAATTGGCCATGTAAAATGTTGCGAAATGATTCGTGAGACACTCTAAGGTCACGAGCTATCTCAGTCGGACTTAAATTATGGTTTTCCGCCACCATTTCCTTGCCTTTGTTCACGATTTAATCCGTTGAAAACGTTGATGGGCGACCAGATCGTAGCAAATCTTCTACGACGTCTCGGCCCTCTGCAAAATCCTTATACCACTCGTCGACCTGTGTTTTTGATAAATCACACTTGCGATAGGCTTTCTGTAGCATTTTCAATAACTCCGCATATGAAATCCCGTTCAAAACACAAAATTTAAGACAAATTCTTTGTTCGATATTTTTATCCATAGTGAAAATTGCAGAGCACACCTGAGGTTGACTGATATAACTAAATACCAAAAACAGGCTAATTGACAGATTGCACTCAAACTCTGCGATACTATAGAGGGCAGTTGTACCAACATTCCAGCAAAATAAATTTAGATATATGTGTAACGCGCGCTCACGATGCGACACCGATGATGTACAACGCAGTGAAAGTCCAAATGAGGCGGTGACAACAGGAAACATCGACAAAATCGTTTGAACATGAATTGAACTTCGAATTGCTCTTACACCCGCTGTACGCAGACCTGAAAAAATGCTCGTCGGTAAGAAATTTCCCTCGAATGAAGAGGTTATCGCTGAAACTGAGGCTTATTTTGAGGAAAAAGGTAAAGTGGTAAAAGGTCCACAAAAGTGGTGTGCAACTGTTAGAGCGGCGCTGGACTGCTTACGTTGTTCTTGATTGAAATTACGTTGATGAATGACGCTAAAATTTAACAAAAAACGTGTTTTTTTTTGTTAAGCCCAGAACTTTTCAGCCCATGTGCTATGTACTATTTATACATTTTTCTGTGCAGAGTGTTTTAGCGTTACAAGCCCTCGTTCTGTATTACATATGTATGTGTGTGCAAGTATATATTTTTAAATAGTCACACACTCAAATTTCCCCATACATACAAATCTACTTCGTCTGGGGATCCATGTCATCAGCACTAGAAGCAGAGCTTTGCTAACTATTAGCATCTCCTTTTTTCACCTGACCTCCTCATCGCCCACCTCCCGCCTCCATTTTCAATCGTCGCGTCTCTCAAACTCTCATTGCTTTAATTTTTTGTAGTTACTCGGCGGCTTTAGCAAATTATGCAAACTATTTGTATATTCAATGTGCCGCCAGGTTTTTAGTGTCTTTTTTCGCCCACATAAACTAATGACTTATTCCTTTGAGGACTGCGCCACTTGCCGAGTGTGTGTGCAATTGAGTTTGTGCATTCTGTTGGATTTGGCACTCGTATTTGTGTCACGTGCTCAGCGCGTTGATGCGTTGAAAGAAAATTACATAGTCCTTCAGCGACTTGAATGTTTTTCTCAGGATGTGATTAAATTTTATGAGAGTTAAAGGTATTTTTAAATTTTTTGCTTGGATGAGAAGCAAAATTTTTGTATTAAGAGCATTTGTTATTATTACATAAAGTAATATAGAGTATATTAATTATTTCTCGGTTGGGAAATTTTACATACAAGTAGAATATTGTTTCAAAAAAGTCAATCGAATATGGAAAAGGCAAGAAATAAAAAAGATTGAATCTTTTAACTTTTTAATGGATCTAAAGACTATTAAATAAATATTAAGCGTAATGTAAAAAAATAATGAAAATGAAAGTTATTAAGGGTTGGTTAATCGGGTGCATTCAAAACTGTGTTCAAAGTTGATAAATTCAAAATACCGATCCTAATATGGACGTCCATTCTACCACCTTGATCGAAAAGTTCCCTGGAACAACCGGCAGGCGACGCTTTAAGTTAACTTATTTGGGCATCGACATCAAAAACTGTTGAAAACATCAATAAAGTTAAAGAAAAGTTAAGCAATAAATGCAAACTAACCGCCAGAAAGAAGGAAACTGGACTTGTACAGGACTTTAACTTTACTTAGGTATTAATTCAGAAGAATTTAGTTTCTGATTTGGGTTTACGCCGCGTTGCTGCGAAATTGGACCTGAAGGACTTCAATTTCATTTCAAAAAAGCGACTGCATTCATATCGTCAAAGACATGATTTCCTCTGCTGAGTCCGACCCAACATTCCTCAAACGCATCGTTACTGGAGAGGAGACGTTTATTTATACATACGACACGCAATCCAGATATCAGGTGAGTAAATGGAGAGCACCGAATGAACGAATGAACCAAGATCAAACGAAAACTACTAAATTTTTAGTCAAAAAGGGAAGCGAAGCTCACTGGTTTTATGGGTTACAACGAAATTGTACGCCACGAATTTTTGCTAGAAGGTCAGACAGTTAATAACGACTATGGTATTATTTCGGCTTTATGAGAAGTTTGCGTGAAGCAATTCGCCAAAAAACAAAAGGAATTGGGGGAAAACAACCGTATTTCGGTAAATTTTTGAACCGTAAATAAATGAACCGCATACCATCCAAAACTGGTTCAATAGCAACCTGGTAAAAAAAAATTTTAGTGTTTTTTTTTATTTTATTCAATTTCATTTCTTAAAGCGCTGAAAAATATTCAAGACACCGCGCCGCTTGTCTAGCCTATAAACCTATAATAAAAATAGCCTGTTTCACGTTGCTCTCTTCTTTTTCTTTTTTTGACTATTATTTGCATATGTTAACTACGAATTTCGACACTGGCACTTTTCCGTCCACACAAATATATTTTCTCTTATTTAGTTTATTTTTCTCCACTTTTTATTTCTCTTTTTTATATTTTTTTGACATGTACTTCTGGGCATTTTCACTCCTCATTTTTTCTATTTGACTCTTTTACTGCTACTCAATATCGGACATAGTCAAATTTGGTGCTGAAATTGAATTTCGGCCGCGGGACACATTTCGGGTGAGGCACCCAAAAATGGAGTAAAAGAAAAGCGGGAAATAAAATGGGCATTGGAGCGCTCATAAGCCATAACGTCCCAATAATAAATTGTTCGTGTGTGTGTGTATGTGAGTATGTTTGTATGTATGTATGAATTTATGTAAGTATGTAAATATATACATTACGGCGAGCCAAATTTTTTCTTTACTTTGTTTCGGCGACTTTTAATTCCGAAAAAAGAGAGTACGAAATGCCAATTCATTAAATTGTAGAAGACACACAGCAACTAATGTAATGGAATTGAACAAGGAACTGTACTTCGAATCGTCTAATTACACTGTACAACACAAAAAAACATTGAATTCTCGTAGAAGGCAGGGAAACACCATAAATTTATCGACGATTTGAAAGTTCACGTCTGAATTTTACTTTAGAGAGGTTAAAAGTTTGACCATTTTTCATATTATAGCATTAATCGTAAAAATATTTTTAAAAATGGATTTTAAAGTTGAAGAGCAGTACTTTGCGATGCCGTTGTGGAAAATAAAAAAAAAACTAACCTTGCGCAAAAAAATTTTTAAAAATGGTCAAAATCTGCATTTTCTGACTATTTAACCACAAATTGCCAAAAATCCTGACGTGCTGGAACATTTTGAAGGTCATATTCATTTTCAGCACAAAAAAACCTTGAAAAAACATCCATAGCCATCTTAGAAACTGTACCTCGCAGGACTGTGTTATTTATATGTATTTCTCTATTTATTACTTTTATTTTTTACTGACTGTGCAAATGCAAAAATTAAGCCAAAAAATGATTCAAAATATGTTTAAGGTATATTTCGATACCAAATATGTCAAATTATGGGGGTCCCTGAGGAGGTTGCTCTATCTCTCATAGGAAAAAAGTTATTTAACAAAATGTACGCCGATGGGCGATGAAGAAAAATCGATAAAAATCAAAATAAACATAAAAATTCTCTAAAAAAAATTTAATAATAGAAGCAAAAAGCTATTTGGGATTAATAAGTAAAATCAGAAATAAGAAATCCATCTTAGCGCTAAAATTCTCTGCAAGAGATTTGCCCAGATTCGCCAGTAAAATATGTACTTCGATCGCCATTTATTAGTACATCTTTTATTTATTTTTTTATTTATTTTATTTTTATATATATTTTTCGCAAAATTTTTTAAGATTTAATTGAGCCGCCCTAACGTACAGACGATATGTACGTATATAAACGAGGCCGAGAATGCCCAGTACAGGAATACTGGAAGTGTGCAAATGAATATCGCACACGTGCTTGTATGTAAATTTGTTTGCGGACCGTAAGTGGTAGTTAGCATAAAAATGTATGCAAAAGGTGTGAATGCTTCGTTTCGCATTTTTGATGGCTGTGAGTGAATGCGCGTGTGTATGTGCAGCGATGGCCGTGCTTTTATTTCAGCACCGGCAGCACTAACATGATGTGGGCACACACACACACATGCACTCATGCATACATAGTCAGCCAACAACTGCATTACAACAATACGTGACATTTATGCACAGCTCGGCAAATGCGTTTGTGAGTGTGTGTGTGTGTTAGCGCAATGTGAAGTGCCAACACTAATCCGTGATCCATGCATTGGTCAGGCGATTTTTCCATACTTCACAAAGTTTCGGACTTTACTGCTCTGGTTGCTACCCTTGCACTTTTTATTTGTTCTGCACAGTTTTTTATTTCCAATTTTGGTTTGTTTTTTTTTTCTTCTTTTCTTTTGCTTAACTCCCTCAGCATTATAAAAGGTCGAATATTACATATACATACATATATGTATGTAGGTGTGCACAATAAAAAATCTAACTTTTCCAACAAATACAATAAAGAACCGGAGGCGCTTGCAGCATTCAAAAACCAACATGAACACGTCGTTCTGCCATCATTCCAAACATTTCCTTCTACGCAAAATTAGTCATATTTGCCTACAAGGGTTAAGGTATAAATGATATAAGCTCTCCGGCTTTATTTCGGATTTTTCATGTTAGCTATCACTTTTGAATTCCAAATGTCCACATACACTTGCACATACACGAAAAAGTGGTACATTAGTGTGAATCGACGCTCATCCTGTATGTGCGAACATTCGGACCATTCGGACGTTTCTCGCCTTAGGCATTTTTTTGTTCTGCATTGTTGCTAGTTGTATTTGTGTATATGTAAAACAAAGGTATATTTCGCGCGTGCACTGCTAGCAGAGAGGGGGAATGAAATAAAAGCATAAAAGTGGAAATGTATAATAGTATGACCCTGTGCTGTGTAGGGATATCATTTGACGAAGGGGCAAGGTGACTAAGCAACAACGTTTGTTGGGCGAACTTAGGTAAAGTGTAAGAAAAAACTTTCGAAACGAAGCAATTTATATGCTGACGAATAGTTGTGAAACTCGGAGTAACATCAAAATGCATAAATACATACACACGCACACATACATGCAGGCACCGCAGCGCAGGCACGCAGGAATACTCGATTTCATATGCAAAGTCATAAACTTTCTTCATTATTATCTTTTTTGTGCAATTTTTTTATTGTAAATAGACTGATTTTTGTTAAGTGTTATCAGGTGAGATATTTTATATTATTTAAATATATGTAGAAGGCTACAGGGTGTTGCGGTATTTTCGTTAAATAATTCAAATATGTTCGATAACTCACTTGAAAAATGAAAATGTATGTTCCTGGAAAATCATATAAAGCATATTGGGGAAACTGTATGTGGCACGCCAGATCTGGTACAGACTTATTTCGGCTTTGCTGCACGGGTATGGCTTACTCAACACAGCTCTTTATATTCTGCGCCAAATTTTCAAAATTATTTCCGGAATTTGTATTCAAAAAATGAAGGGAAAGCGAACCCCAAAACAAATTCCTCAACAAATTTTGGGAATCTGTCTGAAAACTTGATTTCTAAAACCTTCAAATCTCATTAAAGTTTTTTCGATTGAAAAGTTACTTGTATGCATTTGAGCTTAAGGCGTAACATACGTCCAGCAGCGCCAAAAATGCGCAAAAAGAAAAACTGTTTTTAGAAGGGATAACAATAGAAATAAATATAAAAATGTGTATACATTGCGTAGATTAGATTAGATTTGATGAGATTAGATTAGATTAGATTAGATTAGGTTAGATTAGATTAGATTAGGTTAGATTAGATTAGATTAGATTAGATTAGATTAGATTAGATTAGATTAGATTAGATTAGATTAGATTAGATTAGATTAGATTAGATGAGATTAGATTAGATTAGATTAGATTAGATTAGATTAGATTAGATTAGATTAGATTAGATTAGATTAGATTAGATTAGATTAGTTTAGATTAGATTAGATTAGATTAGATTAGATTAGATTAGATTAGATTAGATTAGATTAGATTAGATTAGATTAGATTAGATTAGATTAGATTAGATTAGATTAGATTAGATTAGATTAGATTAGATTAGATTAGATTAGATTAGATTAGATTAGATTAGATTAGATTAGATTAGATTAGATTAGATTAGATTAGATTAGATTAGATTAGATTAGATTAGATTAGATTAGATTAGATTAGATTAGATTAGATTAGATTAGATTAGATTAGATTAGATTAGATTAGATTAGATTAGATTAGATTAGATTAGATTAGATTAGATTAGATTAGATTAGATTAGATTAGATTAGATTAGATTAGATTAGATTAGATTAGATTAGATTAGATTAGATTAGATTAGATTAGATTAGATTAGATTAGATTAGATTAGATTAGATTAGATTAGATTAGATTAGATTAGATTAGATTAGATTAGATTAGATTAGATTAGATTAGATTAGATTAGATTAGATTAGATTAGGTTAGATTAGATTAGATTAGATTAGGTTAGATTAGATTAGATTAGGTTAGATTAGATTAGATTAGATTAGATTAGATTAGATTAGATTAGATTAGATTAGATTAGATTAGATTAGATTAGATTAGATTAGATTAGATTAGATTAGATTAGATTAGATTAGATTAGATTAGATTAGATTAGATTAGATTAGATTAGATTAGATTAGATTAGATTAGATTAGATTAGATTAGATTAGATTAGATTAGATTAGATTAGATTAGATTAGATTAGATTAGATTAGATTAGATTAGATTAGATTAGATTAGATTAGATTAGATTAGATTAGATTAGATTAGATTAGATTAGATTAGATTAGATTAGATTAGATTAGATTAGATTAGATTAGATTAGATTAGATTAGATTAGATTAGATTAGATTAGATTAGATTAGATTAGATTAGATTAGATTAGATTAGATTAGATTAGATTAGATTAGATTAGATTTGTGGGAGGCTGGACAAGTCGAAACCCTCAGTCAGTAGACCATTGTACTACACCCGGATCGACATCAGTAGTAAGAATGGAGATAGGAAAGATAAAAGGTGGATGGTAAAACCGGAAAAATTAGTTTAGTTTAGTCACTTTTCCGCAAATCATTTGGTTTCATTGATGAATTTTAAGAGATCCGGAAGAGGAAGAGTATGAACTTTGTTCATACTCAGTGTATCGCAACCCAATATCCTAAGTTTGATTCTGGAAAGTGCAGGACAGCTACAGAGAAAATGCTCTGCTGTGTCGTCATCTTCAAGACAGGATAGGCATATCGGGCTGTCGATGACCCCCATGGTAGCCATATGCTGACCGCAGACGTTGTGCCCTATGATTACACCCACCAGTGCTCTCAGGTCCTTTCTTCTAAGCTTTAGGAGAAAGGTTGGTCGCTATTTTCCTGTTTGGTTCTTTCACACAGCACTTGGCTACTCTGCACGAACTCTACTCAGACCAACGTCCTCTATGGGTAGACCTCATGAAATCATCAATCCATAGTTGAATCGATGCGGAATTGAAACCTAGAAAGGGTTCAGGACCTAGTGACATAGTTGCAGAGCTTTTATTTGCCAATTTATCAGCTAACTCGTTCAATGCAATACCACAGTGTCCAGGCACCCAAATAAGACTAACTTTGTTGTGTTTTTCAACACTGTTCAGTTTTGTCTTACATTCACCGACATACTTCGAAGAGCAGCGTGGGTTAGCAAAGGCTTTCAGTGCAGCATAACTGTCACTTCAAATTCCAATACTGTTGCCCAGCCACTTTTTCTCAATTAGCCAATACGCCACATTCAAGATGGCATTGACTTCCGTAAGAAATACCGTGGCCATCTGTCCTGTGGCATAGAAGTACTTAGTGTCTTCATCTAAGTACCATCCTGATCCGCTTCCATCACTGGTTTTGGATCCGTCGGTGTAGAAAGTGTGCTGATATCCCATTAATAGGTTCTCTGGACCTAACCATTGATCTCTATCTGAGATCAAAACATCACACCGAAGCTAACGACAGGCACCCGATTATCCACTGGCATCGAGAACAGTGTGCACCGCTCCGACAACTGGTGGTATATCAGACAGTCTTCGAGAGACCTTCTGCTCGACGTGCTGCTTCCAGGTAAGCTTACTACCTAGGAGTGTTATCCCTTTCAATGTGGATTGTGACAGGCCTTCAATATTTCGTTTTTTAGTGAAAAACACTGAGGTACTTTTTTTAGGATTCACGAAAGGCCATGCAATTCAGACCAATACTCAATCTTATTTAGGTTAGTTTAGGTTAAATAGCTGCCCTAGCTAAAGGGCTCACTTGGACAAATGTTAAGAAATTCGTGCGTTGTGGTGCCATACATGGGAGAGGAGAGAGGAGATGGGAAGGAAGAAGGAGCCTTGGGATTAGATACGATGATGACCATACATTTTACGACGGCGCCGACGGGGGCTGATTTACGTTCGTAGTTAGCCGTATCAAGCTACTAATGAGCTTCACCAAATTTATGATACTTACGCCGGCTATATCCGCAGGCGTAGCGAAAAAGTGGGAGCCCAGATTTCTAAGTCTTTGCCAGACGAGAGCAGGGCAGCTGAGAAGAAGGTGCTGAGATGATTCCACCTCGTCCTCCAGACAGTTTCTGCAGAACGGACTTGAGGTAATCCCAAGTCTTACAGCGTGAACACCTAACGGACAATGTCCGGTAAGGATGCCCACCAAATTTGAGAGCTGGGGCTTTGTTAGCCTTAGGAGTTCCCTTGAGCGTCCCCTATCTACCCGTGGCCAGAAGGATCTCGCGACCTTGCACGTTTGCGCACTAGCTCAGCGCTCGTTGAGTTGACTTGAGGCGCATCTTTCGAGGAGCAGACCACAAGTTCTTAAGGGAACCCCAATTCTCTCATTTCGCGACGAAACCGTCTCCAAAGTTCCCTGTCTAGCCAGCTCATCAGCCCAGCAGTTTCCCTCTATGCCGCTGTGACCGGGAACCCAAATGAGCCTGATGATGAAGTATTCGGATGCAGTCGAGAGAGAAGCCAGACATTCCCCGACTAATCTCGAATGCACAAACAGCGAGCCCAAGGCCCTAATTGCCGAATGGCTATCGGAGTAAATATTTACTTCCTTAACGGTAATTACCGAATTAAGCAACCAGTCCACAGCTTCCTTAATTGCGGATACCTCCGCTTGGAAAACACTACAGTGGTCCGAGCCTAAATTTAAGTTTGATGGGAGGCTCCTTACAGAATACTCCCCCACCAACCCCTCCGTCCACCTTCGAGCCATCCGTGAACATGTTTGCCATGCCTTGCCGCCGAATGTTGCACCCCGCCCACTCATCCTTTGAGGGAATGTGAGTAGAGCTACCTGCATTTTATTGCATAGAGCTTCAAGTAATCGTCCTGAGATTAATACGCACACATCGTCTGCGTAGACTTGGATGTGTCCAATTTCCTGCAGATCATTAAGAAGAGAGTCCACCACGAAGCACCAAAGTAGGGGAGAGAGTACACCGCCTTGTGGGCAACCCTTCTTTACCTCAACCCTGACTCCTTCATCGCTTTCTCTATCCATGGTAAGCAGTCTTTTGAATAGCATAGCCCTCTATCCATCTGACAATGCTCCACTCCATTACTTCTGATAGAAGAGCACATAGAGTCAAAGGTAGCATTGTCCTTCAACATCCACAAACACACCAAGAGTGTTCCCAACGCATGCTTTGGAAAAAGGTGTAAATTTGATTACTGCGTTTTACTTCCTTTCGCTCTTTAATGCCATATTGTTTTCCTCTCAAAGGCTAGTAAAAGGACAGCTGTATTTGTCACTGAATAGTTTTATCTCATATGAAACATAGGGCCTCAATAAACAAATTATAATTTCGTTTGTTTAGAGTTTGTTTAATTTGACTCGAGGAACGCATCCTGCTCTGTCCGCCTCTGCTGCTACTTGTCGCCTCCATGCGTTGGCTGGTCTCGCACACCTACGGCTTTCTTGGGGATTCCAGTCTAGCAGTGTCCTTGCGAAGTCATCTCGTGGTTTGCGCAATGTGTGTAAGATCCATTTCCACTTGCGACGCATAATTGCTATGTGACCTGGTGTTTGCCCGGTAGCTGCCCAAAGGTCATCGTTGCTTATAATATCAGGCCAGAATATCCGCATTATCTTTCGTAGGCAACGGCTTAGGAAGGATTGCAATGATTGTGATATGCTTGTTGTTAAGTTCCATGTTTCACATCCATACAGAAATAGCTCGTTGCTAGAGTAAATCGTGTCGCCAGTGATTATCTGGTGTGTCTTTGCCTGGACCCTCGCTATGGAGTCAATTTTCGATTTCGCCTCCGCTTCCCATAGCTGGATGCAATAAGTCCAAAAAGGTGTAATTACGGCTTTGAACAGAAGAAGTTTGTTCACTAAAGACAGCACTGAGCTTCTTCTCTTTAAGACCGAAGTGTTTGCGCTTGGTCGTCATGTGTTTTTGCCACGTTGCATATCCACGTGTATATCGAAATATTTTGCGTTATCCGCTGTGGCGGCAGCTCATGCTTCTCGTTTCAGTGTGAAAGTAACTTACGCTAACTTTGTTGGGTTTACCATCTATATCTTTAATGTTTTCTTCTAGGAAATGTGTCGCCAAAATGCTGTTTCGACTAGTAGGCATAATGACGGTACCGTCAACATAAGTTGCAGTCTCAACCATCCTTGAGAGTGGAGTATCCGCAGTGAATAGTGTGTATAATATGGGGTGAAGAACACCTCCTTATGCGACAACTGCAGATATCAGGGCTGAGTCCATGACTTCGTCTCCCAGTTTGATTCTGAAGTGCCACGAAAAAATGTGTCGTTACCTTGCTCATTAGTGTTACCTTGCTCATTTGTCGTTGCCTTGCTCATTGCCATTACCTTGAATGAACTGCAAGCGAAAGCGCGGAACGAACAAAGCAAACGAACGGCAACGTTCGACATCTTGCTCTCTCCTACTTAAGTGAGCATATATATGTATGTATATGCGCATATGTAGGTATTTAAATTCACATATTTGTATTTGCATATGCCTTCTTCCTGTGTGCTTGGTAATGAACCATTTCTCTGTTAAGAATAGGACGATGATAGAAAAAGTAGGAAATGAAAGGGAGTATTTCGAGTGTAAAGTGTCTTGAAAAAGGCAAATCGATGATGGTGCCTGTTAGTGTTGTTGACTTATTAACGACTGATGCACAATCGAAATTGGAGATATCTTTCATGAATTTGATAAATGTTTCGTAATTTTTCACGTTTGTGTAAATGTAACTTTACCTATTCCATTGCAATTCCATTTACCTCCTTCTCTATATCCATACAAAATATCTATCAGACAAATAAAATTAAAATTTTGTTTTGAAAATTGCAACCATTCCATCAATATTTTCTTATGTCGTTGTCACGTTAAACTATCGTCAGTAAACCGACTTTACAGACAACCTCTTTTTTTTTGATATTTTTATTAAAAAAATTTTATAACCATAACTAAAGTGTGACACTTATGTTCTAAAACGCATAGATATTTAAAATGACGTAGATTGCAAAATTTTTCAAACCTCAAAAATCCGGGTCGACAGACAATAACTACAACTTTATTTTACAAGAATTTTTTTACTTTTTACAGATCCATCAACATTTCAAAGAGAAATAATGCAGACCGTAGAGCAACTTCTTTTTCATTGTACTTTGCATCGCGTGATTTTTTATATACTAATTTTTGCAAAGAAAAATTTAAATAATTTTTTATAAGGTTTAAGTACTAATAAGCAATATATAAACTGTATTGGAATTTGTAGTGACAGTCAAGCTGCACTGAAAGCCCTTGCTAACCCACGCTGCTCTTCGAAGTTAGTCGGTGAATGTAAGACAAAACTGAACAGTGTTGCAAAACACCACAAAGTTAGTCTTATTTGGGCGCCAGGACATTGTGGTACAGGGAACGAGTTAGCTGATAAATTGTCAAATGAAGGCTCTGCAAGTATGCCACTAGGCCCTGAACCCTTTCTAAGTGTCAATTCCACATCGATTAAACTATGGATTGACGACTTCATGAGGTCTACTCACAGAAGTCATTGGTCTAAGTTGAACTCGTGCCGAGTTGCCAAGTGGTACTGGAAATAGAGATGTGAGGCAAAGGCTAAAATTTGTGCTATTTGCGCACCCTGTATATGAAACACACTGCGGGGCAATTGGCACGCTTTACATGTAGTCATGCATATTTACCTGCTAGTCACAATAACTTTAAGCCATATTTGCATCAGAATAAAAAGTGTGGACAAAAATTCACTAAAAAAATAAGCAAAAACAAAAATAATCAATTTGTGCGGAAATGGAAAAAGTTTTTCAATTTTTTTAGTCCTTACTACATACGTATGTAAATATGTGTAACATAACTGTGCATTTAAGTGTATGTGTCAACAAAAGTGTATAATATCTGTAACGTGTTGTAAAAATTGTGACCGTCACATAACGGAACTAGTTCCGGACTACACTTTTTGTTAGTATCCCCAAGGCGATTGGGTAGTCATTTGGTCGAAAGAAAAAGTCACCATTTAATTTTATTTATTAATATTGAGTTTTGATGAAGTTTTAACCTCTAAATTTGGTTTACATAAACTCCTAGAAAAAAATGTTTCTACCAAAAATTTCACGTAAACCCTTCGAAAATGAGGTTAAAAATTTAAGCTAGAACTTTACACTGTACCGTCTGGTGGCGTCGGTCTTAATCTGAATCCCTTGGAAGGTGAAGTAAAGTGCATTTATCCATTCTTGGATATTTGAGCGAGCTTCTACCCCAATTTGTAGTGAACACATTTAAGTTCTTCCAAAAATGGAGGTACTTGCAATATTAAGGGGGCAGATACCTGTAAACGGCCATATTTTCCCTGATTTTCTTTAAAATTATTTAAAATGAAGAAGGCAATATATTTTTTTTCAAAATTGGCATACAGTTTATTCACACATTAAAATCATATATATATTTTTTTTTTACTTTAATCGTTTCAAATGGCGGATGTACATTCAATTCTTCCAGGAAGGTCGCAGCGGGGCTTCTCAATCGGCGGGCATTGTAGTATCGGCGTCAGTGACCTGAATACAAAAAACCAATAATTTTTTTGTTTACTAATGTATTTCTATAGCAATTAAACGAAAATGAAAAAAAAATTCGCGGAATAAAATTCTTCAAAAAAGAAATGAATTTCGGGGCGAAATTTCCTACTATTTTTGCTTCGAAAAAATTATTTTTTCACATAGAAAGTAATATCATAAAAAAGATGTGTGCAAAATTTCAGGGAGATTAGTCAATAAATTTTCAAGTTATCGGGTACGCCAATTCGAAAAATATAGTTTTGAGAAAAATGCGTCTCAAGTTTGAATAGAACGCAAAGAATAGAGTCGTCACGGTTGACAATCTATAATATAAGAAATACTTAAATTTACATTCTAAAAACTTTTTGTCATTTTCTTAAAGGATTATATTAACATTTTATTTTATTTTCGAAATTTTACAGGTATCTGTCCCCTTAAGGACAATTTTCAGTATTATCAAGACAACTACCCGTATCATGGAGTGTCCGTCTATGGCTTATGTACAACTTCCCTAAAGTACTTTAAAGTTTCCAGACATCAATGTAACTGAACTTCTGTGGGCTCCTTTGGAAAACCAACTGAAAAGGAACACGAAACACATAGATGATGATATTAAAGAAGATTGGGGTAAAATAGATCCTTTAACATGCAAGAAGCTCGTCGAACCCATGCCAAGAAGACTGAATGCTGTGAGAAAAAATAACAAAAAATTTGCCGACTAACAATTAATTGAGCCCTTGATTTTGAAAGTGGTATAAGTCATATTTTCCTTGATTCGAGATATTTAGACCTTTGCATTTTAAACGATTAAAAAATATTTTTGTATTATGGAATATGTTTTTTCGACAGTAAAGTAGTGCCAACAAACAAGTATTTATTATGATTGTGAAATTTATAACCATTTTTAAAAGGAAATGAGGTTTTGAAAGGTTGAAAGGACTTATACCACTTTAAAAATTAACTACATGACTTCATAAATGACTTATACCATCAAGGAAACGTTTTTATTAGTAATTAACATTTTATTCAAACTCATTTCATTGTAACTAAGTAAATTGTTTATTAGTATTTAGGGAAATAAATTGTTTGTAAAAAATTGGTGGAATATAGGGCAGTAAATCCATCATATCTTTACGTTTTTCTCCTGTTATTAGTCCAATGGTTGTGTATAATAGAAGCAAATCAATATTTTCGTATATTCCAGGTCTTCCTCTTTTAGGTGAGAGGTCTAATAACAGGTGGCGCAAAAGTAACCTTGCGATGTTTTTTGGCTGTAATTAAAAAAAAATAATGAATAACTTTGATTCTTCTTGTGGACTATTTTTATTTGGTCTTTTAATTTTTTTTACATCAAGTCGAGAATATGATGTCATGTAAATGGCCGCCGCCACAGTTGATTGCCATTTGAGCCCTTTTTATGGCATTTTCCATCACTTTGGCCAAAACTTCCGGCGATAGGTCCTCACATTCTTGACGGATATTGTCTTTAAGAGCTGCAAGAGTCTGAGGCTTGTTGACATAAACCCGCGACTCCTAAAAGCCTCACAATAAGAAGGCTGGAGCGGTCAAATCAGGCGATCTTGGTGGCCAGTGTAAATCGCCAAAACGGGAGATTAGGCGCCCGGGAAATGCATCCTTCAGCATATCGGTTGAGGCACGTGCGGTGTGTGCCGTTGCACCGTCCTGTTGGAACCACATGTTTTTCAATCCCAATTTATCATGTTGCGGCAAAAAGAACTCGTTGATCATTGCTCTGTAGCGCTCACCATTCACAGTACCCGTTTGGCTCGCGACGTCTTCGAAGAAAAAAGGTCCGATGACTCCTCCAGCGAAAACAGCACACCATACAGTGACTTTGAGCGGGTGCAATGGCTCTTCGTGGGTTACACGCGGATTTTCAGTGCCCCAGAAGTGTAAATTTTGCTTATTTACATACCCGCTAAGATGGAAATGGGCCTCATCACTCATGATTATTTTTGATGAAAAATCATCTTCCTCTTGGTGGTGATTAAGGATGGCTTGACCGCGATTGGCGGTCAGCAGCTAACAGCTGATGCACCGTCTGGACTTTGTACGGAAACATCTTCAAATCTTGTACCAAAATTCGCTGTAAAGACCGTCGACTGATACCCATTTGCGTGGCACGTCGTCTGGTCGATGTCGACGGCGCCTCCATGACATCCTCGGCTACAGCAGCAGTATTCTCTGCAGAACGGCTACTCCGGGGTCTGCCACGCCTGACAGCATCTCGTGTTGTGCTAGTCTCTTCGAGGCGAGCGGCTAAACGTCGCAGTGTTTCACCAGTATGCGTTGGACGGCGAGGAAACTGCGACGAAATTCACGTTGTGCCAAAGTCACCAACCGATTATTGGTCAAATAAATAGTCAGCAATATTCCGTCCTGTTCTGGAGCAGTGTAGCGTAACATTGTTTATTAACGTGTATTTCGCATGTGTTTACTACACAAATGTCAAAACAGAACTGACATTAGGGGCCAATCGCAAAATTTATAGCATTTTCTGATAGGAGGATTACTTTAGCGCCACCTGGTACTTTTAATTCGGAATTTTCATCTAAGGAAGTTTTATAAAACATCTTATGTGAATTTTTAGTTTTAGCGAATCACACTTTTGGCACGTGTCTTTACGAGGAGTATGGAAATTAAAGTTGAGCTCCGTATTGAATAATTTCATGTAAGTCGCTCCTTCACACGCGATGTATTATTTTCATCACATTTTTTCACATACAGCTCATGCATTTTTCGAATATATAATTCAGCACTTAGATATTTTCGACCTGAAGTGCGATGTGATCTCGTGTAATGGCTCTCAAATGCTGGAAAGCTCAGAATATGTTCTCGTACCAATTTAATTTTTTCTTCATCTGTTTTTCTAGATGGACCAGCCATTTTGCCACGACCATCCGTTCCAGGTGTTTAAGCATTTAAGACCGGCTTAATCCTCCGTTAAATATTTTTAAAGTATCCAAAAAAAAAAGTTTTGCAAACAGAAACTTCTGAATTCCGGATATTTAGATGAAACTTAAAACTACATTTTCTCATACATATATCCTTCGTAATTTCTGGGCCGTCTTTGTTTTATTGATTGTTTTAGAAACAAACTATACAGAAACAAATTCTGTTTTTCGAAACTTGCTGATTTCCAAAAAGAATCAAAATTAGCTTTCCTGTCTTCATATCCGATTCCATTTACACATTTTTTGGAACAAACGCAATCTTTATTTTCTAAAAGTTTACGACTCACCTGCTTAGACTCTTTTGTTTCATATTCCTCACCACTATTTCTCTTCATTTTTCTTATATTTTGTGCATAATAACGTTGCTTTCGTGTCCTCATTCTTGATTTCATGTTGCTTTTTTCCAATTGTAAGGGTTCCGAATTCACTTTCAAAGTATGAGCTGATTCATCTGAAGACGATATTAGTCTTATTTATTCCCATTTATTGGGAGCATTACTTACACTTCTTCGCCGTATAATGTCTACAACTAACTACAAATAGTATGTTTTTACATACCTGAACTGTTATTTCAAGGCATGACGAAGTTACCATTTTGCGAAACTTTGTGATCAGACTGACTTAAACCACTATCAAAAAAAAACATTTACCGCATTTAGTTTACCAACCAAAAAATTAACACATTTTACCCAGTTAATTTTCATGGCATGTTGCTAATCTCCTCAGATTATGTTATTTTATTGGGATTTGATTTGAAATAGCTGATAAACTAAATTTTAAAAATTTTCGACTTACCTATACCACTTTCAAAATTAAGGGCTCAATTCAATTGTTCTTTGTTTTTGTTCTAGTTTGAAAAATACGCTTGAAGAACGAAAATATATGTGGCACATAAACGCATTCGATTTGCATTTTAATATATATATTTTGCAGTTAAAACCTTATAACTTGGGTGTCCGAGTTCTTTATTGAGCCACTGTATGTTAAGTGAACTGCTCGCCGAGCATTACTTTTTCCCCCAATTTCTTTTTTCCATTTCATTACCGTGCGAAATTGCATTTTATGACGAAAGCGCCACTCTCATTTTTCTACCAAATTTTGATTTTTTCGCAGCTCCCTTGTGTTAAGGCTTTTAATTCGATGCCATGTCATTTACGCTCCCACATGCATATCTCTATGTGTGTGTTTCTATGTACGTATGTACTTTAGTGGGTTTATATTAAATTGTTATTTGTTTCTATTTCTCTTTTTTTGAAGACTTTTTTTTTTTTCCCCACGCAAATGCATTGATGGGACGCAAACTACACCGTGACCGGGTTTTTATTTAAACAAATGTTGGTGTTTTTGCTTAATTTTCAAATTCACTCAACTGCATGGGAAAATTCTTAAAAAAAAAATTTAAAAAAAATTAAAAAAAACTGCGAAATATTTTAATAAAAACACACAAGAGCAGTCGTAAAAACCCGCCAAACTTTGAAATGCGTTTACATAAATACACACATTGTCAGTTCGTTAGAGTTGTTATTATTTAACTAACAAACGGTATTCACTTTACCATTTTATTAATTTTTGTAAGTTTTTTTGGGGTGGCACTTTATCATGTCACTGAAATTGCCTCTATTGAAATATTCGAAATAATATTTGTACGCTAAATCGCATTGAGTTATTTCAAAATTCTATGCAGTAAATGAAAAACTAAAAAAACAACAACATGAATGACTAAATATTTCACAACAGTTTGCGGTCAAAAGAAATTTTACTTTCCGCAAAACAAAAACTAAGCGTTTGTTGTATAGAATTTAATGAAACATCCACACAGCGCATTCAAGTGATACTCGGCTTCATATAGTTTGACTGCAAAGTGAGCAAGTAGCCGTTAGGCAAATGTACTACACCAACTGCAAGTAGAATTAACCCTCTCATGCCCGAATTAAAATGGGCAGGGCTAAAATTTTTTTGAGTAGATATATAAGATAGGGTTAACATCAATATTAACTATTCAAAATTTCATGGTCCTAGGAGTCCTGGTTCAAGAGCTACAGGATGTTGCGTATATGCAACATTGGGCAATGGTGGTATATATTTAAAAACAAGTTTATTTCTTTTACAAATGCCGTTTATTTATATTTTATGTGTGATAAGACACGAAACAGTTTTTTTGGGGATTGGAACACAAGTGCACATTACATTTGCTGCATTTACAGCTTGGAAACCCAGTGGTGCATACTCTACATCTGCCTCTTGTTCCCCATTCCGGCCAATGATTATAACCATCAAGTCTTAGTGATTTTGGTGGGTCTTCAATATAAGCTCTTTTACAGGGATTTGATTCAGATCCTGTAGAAGCAGCTGGTGATGATGGAGCTGGTGATGCTGGAGAAGATGGTGCAGTTCCTGAACTCATTGTCAAAAGGAGTCATGATGGACGATCTCTCTTTTTGGCGACAGCGCACTATGGGCTGGCATCAAGAAAGGTGGCCAAAAGTCGGTTTTGGAACTGGGACCAATGGAGTATATTTTTGATATCTATACACTTTAGAGCAGCTATGAGCAAAATTTCAGAGAATTTCGTTTAGTAGTTTTGCCATTAAAGGGCGATAACCATTCATACTTCGGCTTTTTTTGCACTTGGTCATATAGTTAAAAACAGTGCGAAATTCGAATATCGCTCAAAATATTTTTGGTAAATTTTACGTTTTTGTATTTAGTTAGAATATTCCAACACAGATTATACTGAAAAAGCTTTGAAATAAAGGAACTTGACGAAAAAAAATTAATTTTATTCTTAAAATGTTGTTTTTTACCAAAAAGTTTTAGCCGTCGAATGCTGGCAACTTTTGGCACTCCATGATATTAACAAAATTTCAATATGAAAATATTCTTTGAAGTATCTATTATTACCTATTAATGCGCAAATGTGCGCTTTTTAGTATTTTCAGAGATAACGGTAAAAACGTATGTGCGCTCTGAACAGCTTTTGTACTGTGTCTATGTTCAAATGCCCATAACGTTTTACTGAATTGACAGATTTGAGTCATTTTTGATATATTAAAAATATTTTTAAAAAATCGTTACACAGCCAATAGAAATGTTTTTTTTGTTTACATTACAAAAGTAACAAAGTAGCCATGATAAATTAAAAAAATCGTTGGGAGAACGTAATTCTGATTGGGGGAAGGTTTTTTTAAATGTCTAGAATTTTGCTTCTAACAACATAGTAGGCATTAAATCAAAAATAAATTTCAGAAAATTCGAAACTTAGTTGGTCGGCTCATTGTTAAATGCAATTTAATCAAAGCTGTTTCATTATAATGGCGACATTCACGAAGAAGGAAATTTTAGATGCCAATGATGCTGAAAAAGGAAGCGGTGTAAAATATATTTTAAATAAATTACTAATTGAAGAAAATAAGGTACATTCTGAGGATCTTAAGCGTTTAGTTAAGATGGTTGCGTCTCTTATTTCTAAAAGAAAGGTTAAATACAAAAAAACCAAAAAAAATAATAAATCATTTACAGAGAAAAATGTCGAATGGATTAATTCACAGTTTCTCATTCCAGAATTAAGAATAAAGTCTAGTTCCGATTCTTCTTCCTTGAAACGTGGTCGCCCATGTGTTGAATTTGAAAAAATGTCAGATCGATCGAAGCGGCGGGCAATTGCAAAAATAAGCCAGCAATGTGAAAACGATCCTCTAAAAATATTATTGGCGGCACGACAAGCTGCAATAAAGTCTCAGGAGTGCGAATTAAGTTCGGTTTTGAAGAAAATCATAGAAAACCCAGAGTATTGCGTGAAAATAAAGCAATCCAGTAAAGCCACGCTTTCACTTATTGTGAAATCTCCTGAAGAAGCTCTGGCTTTTTTGATCGATAATGGGCTTTCAAAATCAGTTTATACAAATATAAGGTTAGCAACAAAATTAAGGGGAGCTGATGTTTGGCCTCCTTACGATCGATTAAAGGAAGCTAAAGAGCAATGTAGACCTCTAAAAGAATTCATTCAAATAAATGAGAATGAAGCTAAGTGCGATCTTCAAGCGCTTTTAAATCATACTGCCAGAAGAATTGCCGAGTTGCAGCAAGAAGTAGTACTTTTATATGCACAGAAGTCTAATTTTTGCGACATTGAAGCTGTTTTTATTTTTTCTTGGGGGTTTGATGGAACCAGTGGATTTCCATCATTCAAACAACCTTATTCTGAATCAAGTGTAGAAAAAGTTGATACAAATTTACTTGCTTGTACATGCATTCCTTTAAGATTAGTAACGTCAAATGGGACCATTTTGTGGAACAACGCTATTTCTCAATCTGAAAAATTTTGTCGCCCAATTTCACTTAAATGGATAAAAGAAACTACTGAAATTATTAAATCACAAAAGCAAATAATGGACGAACAAATTAATAAGCTCGAGTGCTTGGAAATTGAGGTACAACATTTTCGTATACGTTTACATTTTTCTTTGCATATGACTCTAATAGATGGTAAAGTTTAAATGCACAACATCATCACAGTCATGTCCAATTTGCCACGCGACACCAAAACAATTCAATGATCTTTCCAATATTGCGGCAGATGTTTTCTTACCAATTACTGGCTCCCTGCAGCATGGCATAAGTCCATTGCACGCTTGGATTAAAATTTTGGAATGCTGTTTAAATATTTCATACAGGAAAAATATAAGAAAGTGGAGAGTCTCAAACGAAGTTGATAAAAAAGAATATTCGCGCAGAAAAGCAGAAATACAAGATATTTTGTGGAAGAAATTGGGATTGAAAGTGGACATGCCCAAGGATAGAGGTTGCGGAAACAGTAATGATGGCAATTCAGCTCGTCGGGCTTTTCAAAATTCAGAAGTCTTTGCAAATTGTTTAGAGTTGAATACAGAATTAGTAACCAACTTTTCAATAATATTAATGGCTTTATCCTGCCATCTGCCGATAGATCCTAATAAATTCAATATACTGTGCCATCAGACTGCAAGAATTTATGTTGCGAACTACAATTGGTATTTTATGCCTGCGACGGTTCATAAAATATTAATTCACGGCTCTGCGATTATAGAAAATAGTATTTTACCTGTAGGAATGTTTGCAGAAGAAGCTTCTGAAGCCCGCAATAAAAATTATAAGTGTTACCGTGAGCGGCACAGTCGGAAATGTAGTCGAGAAGCTACAATGCAAGATATGTTCTTGCGTTCTATGGATTCCTCAGATCCACTAATAGCGTCTCATAGCTTGAGTTCACGACTACAAAAACGAAAAAAATTGCCTCTTCCATCTGCAGTAATTGCATTACTCGCATTACCAGAGGTTCCGCAAAGTGAAGAGTAACGGCCACTCCTCAAAAGAGATAAAAAAAAGTAAATCATAAAAAAATATATAAATATAAAAAAATTAAAAAAAAAAATCTTAAAAAAGCAAAAAAAAATATTTTCAGTTGAAATCAATTTTATTTTCCTAAAATATCTTTAATTTTAAAATTAAGAAAAATATAAAATAAAAAAATCTTAAAAAAAAATCGTTTTAATAAAAAAAAACCAAAAAACCGTAAAAAAAAATTTAAAAAATAAAGAAAAAATAAAAAAAAATAAAAAAAAAATTAAAAAAAATAAAAAAAAAATAAAAGTGGAGTCTTCTAAACCTGTAACCTCCTCGTGGTAGGCTCTGGAAACTGCAAATGTTCACCAAACTTTGCAGGCTAATAACAGGCTTATGAAAGTGCTGGAATTTTCAACTTAGGCGCTTGGTATAAAGATTTTTCAAATTCTGAGTCCAGATTCGAAATCAGCGACCTCGAAAACCCCTTTATGCAAATATTTGTATAAAAAATTAATTTTTTTTAATTTCGGCCGCCATATTGGATCCGCCATATTGAATTTTTAAATTCTGAGTCCAGATTCGAAATCAGCGACCTCGAAAACCCATGTATGCAAATATTTGTATAAAAATATGGATTTTTTAAATTTTCGGTCGCCATATTGGATCCGCCATATTGAATTTCTAAAATCTGATTTCAGATTCGACATCAGCGACCCCAAAAACATTTATATACCAAGTTTCACGAAAAAATGTTTTGATTTCGATTTATGGCCGCTTTTCCTTGATGCCAGCCCATAGTGCAGCGCCACTTGTGGGGCTTCAATGGTAGATACTGCTTCAAATTATGTAGACCTAAAAAATAATTTTATTCAGAAACGTATTACTTATGTTCACAAATAAAAAGTTACCTTTATATGCAATCATTTGCTCATTTATACTTTGGTATTCTTTCTGTGAAATATCATTGAATTGTTTTTTTATGATGTCCAACATAGGCCGAACTTTGTACAACTTGTCATAGTTAAGCGTTCTTTTCTGAGGCTGTTTAAAATTATCATTCAAATGGAAAAATTGTTTTATTTTCTCAAATCTGTTTCTTGCCAATGTATTTCCAATGGCCGCTAATTTGAAATTGGACGCCCACGCCATTCGATAGGTTGGTATTTTCACAACAGCAAGATAAAGAAGTATGCCAACAAACCTTTTCATTTCAGACACAGTGCATTTCAATTGTATTCCTTTTGATTGCATGGCATATAAATTCGGTTCCTCACATATTTTCAGCCACAGTTCATCCGTAAAGAAAGTACTAAAATATTCTATGGGTTTTTTCACCGCATTGCTGCATAATTTACTTTTCCAGGAGGTCTCACATTCCATAAACTCAGCACTACTCCACTTCAAACTATTGAAATCAATTTTTTCCGTTACCTCCTGTGCAACGATTTCATTTTCATTCAAATCTTCAACATCTTTGCTTCCAATAATTTGGTCAATCAAACCAACTTCCACATTTTCAGCTCTGTTATCTAAATTTTTCAATGTTTCCTCTATAATTTCCTCCATATTTTGATCTTCTTCTTCTTCAATTTCATCGTCAGCCGAATCATCACAATCAAAGTTGGCAAATCTTTCAATCTCAGCTTGAGTCAGACCTTTTGGACGCATCTTAGAAAGTGTATACTGAAATGAATTATATTTTTCGAAAGTTACCATAATAAACCAATGTTGCATATACGCAACACGAAAATAACAAAATTATTACACCCAAACTAAATAATATTTTGATGTAGGGTTTTTTTCTAAATACTCTCTTACCTTTCTATATTTATGTAGTAATGTTGGTTTCAGGATGAAATAATTATTTTAATAATTTTTTTCCACTTTTTTAGAACACCGTTTTTTCGCAAAATTAATTTTTCAACTTCTCGCTCACAAATATAGCTACGGACTGAAAGCGTGTACAGTTGACTGCCAAACAACTTGCTGTTTGCTTTCTCAACACAGTAAGCTATAATTTAAAAGAAAATTCAAAACAATAACCAGAAAATAACGGGAGTTAGAGGCTCGGAAACACAATGTTGCGTATATGCAACATCGGGCATGAGAGAGTTAATCGCAAACCCAACTAGTCGGGCAACTGTCTTTTTTCCATGCAAGCAAGTGGTATTTTTACAAGGCGATGTTCTACGAAATGCCTACTGACAGATTTTCATCAGAATTGTACCAGTCTCGTACCGGTTCAAAACCACTAATTTCAGATTAAAAATGGTAATTTACAAATAAAAATGAATTCATGAATATACCGCAGACATAATTTTATGAAGTATAACTAAAAATATTCTATTCTAAATAACCACTTTCGCGGTTTTGGCCGAGTATAACAAAGCGCGCCAGTCATTTCTCTCATTTCGTGCTAACCGGCGTCAGTTGGACAAACCAATTGAAGCCAAATCCTTCTCTTGTTCACATCCAAGGCTTTGTTGTGTTCTTGATTGGGAGGGATTTTTACGAGGGGGGTCCCAAACCTAGCGCGCAACCAGCTATCCTTGATTGCTTCGCCTACTCACATTAGCTCGCTCTCGAACGGGTGTTCGAAAGCTACCCAGAGGATACTTGGGCTATGCCCGATAGCTGTGAGCAGCTTGGATCCTATGCAGAAGAATCGTCCTAGCCACTTCCAAGCGAATGGCTTCTAGACTTCTACATATGGAGCCATCCTCCAATTTAAAATAAAGGGTGGTTAAGTTTTAAGGGCTGGTGTTGATTTTGAATCAAATACACTTGTTTCAGGAAATTATTATCATTTCTCTTTATTATGATAATATTGGTATGACTCAACTACGTACAGAACAAAATATTGGCCAAATGGCCGCCACGGGCTCGGCGGCACACCTCCATCCGATGGTCCAAATTTTCAATGACGCTGAGGCATAATTGAAGTTCTATGCCGTTAATGTGCCGAACTTTCTCATCCTTTAGCTCTTGAATTGTTGCTGGCTTATCGACATATACCTTTTCTTTCAAATAATCCCAAAGAAAGAAGTCCAAGGGTGTTAAATCACATGCTCTTGGGGGCCAATTAACATCGCCGCGGGAGATTATTCGGCCATCAAATTTTTCGCTCAAAAGAGCCATTGTTTCGTTAGCTGTGTGACAAGTGACACCGTCCTTCTGAAACCACATATCGTCCACATCCATATCTTCCAATTCGGGCCATAAAAAGTTCGTTATCATCTCACGATAGCGAGCACTATTCATAGTAACTGCTTGACCGGCCTCATTTTGGAAAAAATACGACCCAATGATGCCGCCGGCCCATAAACCGCACCAAACAGTCACTCTTTGTGAACGCATTGGTTTTTCGCCAATCACTTTTGAATTATCATTCGCCCAAATGCGGCAATTCTGCTTATTGATGAATCGACTGAGGTGAAAATGTGCCTCATCACTGAAGATGATTTTGCCATGATGACTGTTGATGACTGTTGCCATTTCCTGACACTATTCTGACCATTGACGATTGTGTATCTTTCCATGTATCTTTCCTTTTCCAATTTACACAAAGCGATGCTAGGATTCCCTCGACTTGGTTCTTCCATCGGAGGCATGGTCTTCCAGTACGTCATTGTCTTCTAACCTGCCATCTGAACACCTTCTTTGCTAGAGCTTCTGCATTCACACGCTCGACGTGGTCCAGCCACCGCAAGCGCTGAATATGGATACGCTTAACTATATCCACATCGTCGTCGAGCTCATGCAGCTTGTGGTTCATTCGGCGGTAGTAGTTAACGCCAACACGAAAATGATCGAAGATTTTCCGAAATATCTTTCTCTCGAATACCCCAAGAGCAGCTACATCAGTCTGCGACACAACACATGCTTCAGCGCCATAGAGTAGCGTGCGTAAGATGAACGTCTTGTACAATAGAATGTTAGTCTTGTCCGGGGAGAGAGGCCATAGTAACACCCATTCGCAGGCCTGATTCGTCGGTTTATCTCCGGGCTGACATCGTTTATTAGTGTGACGTCGGTGTCAAGATATATAAATTCTTTGACCATTTCAAAGGTATATGTAGTTGTCCGCTGTAATGCTGTGTCCAAAACGACATGTATCTTTTCTAGTGGACAGCATATACGAGTACTTCACCTTGCCCACGTTAACCGCAAGATCCACTCCAGTTGACTCCTTTTCGGTAGCAGAAAATGCAGCGGTAACATCTCGCTTGCAGTGCCCTACGATGTCAATGTCATCAGCATATGCAAGCAGCTGGACACTTGTGGAGAAAATAGTGTCATTTCGATGAACAACGGCTCTCCACAGTACCTCTCCTATGAGAAAGTTGAAGAGGTCGCACGATAGTAGATCGCCTTGTCTGAAACCTCGCTCGGTATTGAAAGGTTCGGGGAGGTCTTTTCCTACCTTGACAGAGCTGGGCGTATTGCTCAATGTCACTTTGCAAAGTCGAATCAGGTTTAAGGGAATACTGACCTGAGACATTGTACCATATGGGCTATCCTTTATCGGGCTATCGATATGATTGGTTATGTCCTTATCTTTTTCATGGGTTCTTTCTACAATTTGGTGTAGTGTGAAGATCTGGTCGATGCTGCGCTTTCCAATAGTAAAATTCTCACTTTTTCTAAGTATTGATAGGAGGGGAAAATAAATACATAAATATTTCAAAATTGGTATCATTCCAAAGATTACATATAACCATTTTTATTAAATGTTATTAAAAATAATATAAAAGAGTTCAATTACAATAAATAATATTTTTGTATCCTTCCCAATAATATTTAATATGTTTTTTTTTTTTGCAAAGCGACAGTATATTCAATAGAATTTTTACCTGGTTTCAATCGTTTAATTGGCTTACGACTATTCTAAAAAAGCCAATTAAAAGGTTGGAGTCCAATAAAATAGTCGTAATCAACTGGTTTTGTAATCGGCACAAATCTGGTCTTTTTTGGACTAGTTCGATTTCGTCAAGAAATCCTAGTATTTTTTCTGACTAGTTTGGTGTTTCCCTGCGGGGTAGATTTAGTATATTTTACTCAATACGCATACGCAAAGTTATTAGTTTTTTATTTCTTTTATCAAATATTAGGTCATCGTCGTGCATGTCTGCTGAGGATTAGTGAAATTGAATAGAAAAAAAGTTTGTATTGCATTTTTTTTACAAAATTCAATATTGTATTTGAAATAGTAATACTTTTATGTAATTGTTAAAACTTTTTGAAACTAAAACTCTTTGTGTTGCAGTTACTAAAAAATAAAGAAATAGGATATGCCTAAAATTTGAATAACATATTTGATATACAAGTAACTTACACTTAGGTAGTAGTGCTAACTCTGGTTTGTAACTTATGTAACCAAGGTTAGATTACATTAGCTTTAATTTGAGATTTGCACTTCGACCTTACAGTATTTTGTGTCCTCTTCTCATCGCAGTAACTCATCCAAACACAGTTCATTTATAAAAGTGAGGATAGAGCCGGGTTGGGCTGAGCATATTACCTTTCTTTTGGCTGCACATGACCGAGATATGTCAACCTTCTCCAAGCTATAGCGTTACACTCAAGGAGAAGAAGATGTATTGGGGTTTTCGGCGATTGCTTACAGAAACGACAGGAGTCAGTGGACCATATCCCAATCCTGTGCAGATGACTGCGCAATTTTCAATGGCCTATGAAGATGCCCCTTTATCATTAGGGAGGATTTTGAGTTTTCTAAACCTCTTTTAGTTGTATACCACCAGTTAGATTTGGCCAGGCGTAGCGTCATAGTTTGGAGCCAGCTAACCTCCTTAAGTCTTAGCTCTTCACTCCTAAGCTTATCCTTGATGTTGTGCTGTCTCATAGCATGGAAGAGTTCGGGTAGTATTAATAACGAGGCAGCAACCTCTCTTGCAGCCTCCTGTGTACTGGGGCCCAAATCAGCCGAATGTGATTGTGCGTTGCTAACAAATTCAGTCCCTCACACAATCATGGACCAGTGAGGACTTAACCTCACAGGATGACAGTACCTTGAGTGCCGCTTGACTATCGCTCAGATTGGCGATTCGCTCATTCCGGTGATTCCTGTCTAAATTAATATCTGCTTATAGTCAGATAGCATACACGCGCGCATAGAAGATGCTTGGAAAACTACTCAACGGCAAAAAACGCTTGGTTCTGGTTCAATATATTCCAGAGCCTATGCCTTCTGGCGTGCTTGAGCCATCTGTGTATCAGTGCAGGGTGCACACCTGGAGTTTCCTTTCAAATGCAGGTGTACTCCAGTTTACTTTTTCATCCGGTGCAATTCTGAACTTGTTTTCCATTTGATGACTTTAGGTGGGCAAACGGGAGCTGCAGACTCAGCAATTCCATGTTCTTAAATGTTATCACTTTTCTTTTGCCGAAATTTAAAGTACTGGAATTCCGTATTTTTAGATGACCTCACTTTTCCCTTCCCGAAGCCTTGGCTGATTGCTAAATAACTATATGCAGCGTTGTCTGCTCGAGCATCACCCCCATCCCAGCTGTAGAGCAAGGCCCCATGCTAAGCGCTGAAGCCTAGTTAGTGATGCCCGCACTATCGAGAGAGTAGCTCTTGATACCCAAGCAACCGCTTCATATGCTATGATTGGCCTTATTACCATGATGTACATGCATCTCAGCCGTAGCCGAATGATTTGGTGCATGACTACCATTCGGAGTACGTAGGTTCAAATCTCCGTGAAACACCAAAATAACGAAGAAAAGTTTTTTCAATTAGCGCTCGTCCCTCGGCAGGCAATGGCAAGCCTCCGAGTGTATTTCTGCCGTGAAAAAGCTCCTCATAAAAAATATCTGCCGTTCGGAGTCGTAAAGTAAAGTAAAGTAAAGTAAAGTAAAGTAAAGTAAAGTAAAGTAAAGTAAAGTAAAGTAAAGTAAAGTAAAGTAAAGTAAAGTAAAGTAAAGTAAAGTAAAGTAAAGTAAAGTAAAGTAAAGTAAAGTAAAGTAAAGTAAAGTAAAGTAAAGTAAAGTAAAGTAAAGTAAAGTAAAGTAAAGTAAAGTAAAGTAAAGTAAAGTAAAGTAAAGTAAAGTAAAGTAAAGTAAAGTAAAGTAAAGTAAAGTAAAGTAAAGTAAAGTAAAGTAAAGTAAAGTAAAGTAAAGTAAAGTAAAGTAAAGTAAAGTAAAGTAAAGTAAAGTAAAGTAAAGTAAAGTAAAGTAAAGTAAAGTAAAGTAAAGTAAAGTAAAGTAAAGTAAAGTAAAGTAAAGTAAAGTAAAGTAAAGTAAAGTAAAGTAAAGTAAAGTAAAGTAAAGTAAAGTAAAGTAAAGTAAAGTAAAGTAAAGTAAAGTAAAGTAAAGTAAAGTAAAGTAAAGTAAAGTAAAGTAAAGTAAAGTAAAGTAAAGTAAAGTAAAGTAAAGTAAAGTAAAGTAAAGTAAAGTAAAGTAAAGTAAAGTAAAGTAAAGTAAAGTAAAGTAAAGTAAAGTAAAGTAAAGTAAAGTAAAGTAAAGTAAAGTAAAGTAAAGTAAAGTAAAGTAAAGTAAAGTAAAGTAAAGTAAAGTAAAGTAAAGTAAAGTAAAGTAAAGTAAAGTAAAGTAAAGTAAAGTAAAGTAAAGTAAAGTAAAGTAAAGTAAAGTAAAGTAAAGTAAAGTAAAGTAAAGTAAAGTAAAGTAAAGTAAAGTAAAGTAAAGTAAAGTAAAGTAAAGTAAAGTAAAGTAAAGTAAAGTAAAGTAAAGTAAAGTAAAGTAAAGTAAAGTAAAGTAAAGTAAAGTAAAGTAAAGTAAAGTAAAGTAAAGTAAAGTAAAGTAAAGTAAAGTAAAGTAAAGTAAAGTAAAGTAAAGTAAAGTAAAGTAAAGTAAAGTAAAGTAAAGTAAAGTAAAGTAAAGTAAAGTAAAGTAAAGTAAAGTAAAGTAAAGTAAAGTAAAGTAAAGTAAAGTAAAGTAAAGTAAAGTAAAGTAAAGTAAAGTAAAGTAAAGTAAAGTAAAGTAAAGTAAAGTAAAGTAAAGTAAAGTAAAGTAAAGTAAAGTAAAGTAAAGTAAAGTAAAGTAAAGTAAAGTAAAGTAAAGTAAAGTAAAGTAAAGTAAAGTAAAGTAAAGTAAAGTAAAGTAAAGTAAAGTAAAGTAAAGTAAAGTAAAGTAAAGTAAAGTAAAGTAAAGTAAAGTAAAGTAAAGTAAAGTAAAGTAAAGTAAAGTAAAGTAAAGTAAAGTAAAGTAAAGTAAAGTAAAGTAAAGTAAAGTAAAGTAAAGTAAAGTAAAGTAAAGTAAAGTAAAGTAAAGTAAAGTAAAGTAAAGTAAAGTAAAGTAAAGTAAAGTAAAGTAAAGTAAAGTAAAGTAAAGTAAAGTAAAGTAAAGTAAAGTAAAGTAAAGTAAAGTAAAGTAAAGTAAAGTAAAGTAAAGTAAAGTAAAGTAAAGTAAAGTAAAGTAAAGTAAAGTAAAGTAAAGTAAAGTAAAGTAAAGTAAAGTAAAGTAAAGTAAAGTAAAGTAAAGTAAAGTAAAGTAAAGTAAAGTAAAGTAAAGTAAAGTAAAGTAAAGTAAAGTAAAGTAAAGTAAAGTAAAGTAAAGTAAAGTAAAGTAAAGTAAAGTAAAGTAAAGTAAAGTAAAGTAAAGTAAAGTAAAGTAAAGTAAAGTAAAGTAAAGTAAAGTAAAGTAAAGTAAAGTAAAGTAAAGTAAAGTAAAGTAAAGTAAAGTAAAGTAAAGTAAAGTAAAGTAAAGTAAAGTAAAGTAAAGTAAAGTAAAGTAAAGTAAAGTAAAGTAAAGTAAAGTAAAGTAAAGTAAAGTAAAGTAAAGTAAAGTAAAGTAAAGTAAAGTAAAGTAAAGTAAAGTAAAGTAAAGTAAAGTAAAGTAAAGTAAAGTAAAGTAAAGTAAAGTAAAGTAAAGTAAAGTAAAGTAAAGTAAAGTAAAGTAAAGTAAAGTAAAGTAAAGTAAAGTAAAGTAAAGTAAAGTAAAGTAAAGTAAAGTAAAGTAAAGTAAAGTAAAGTTAAGTTAAGTTAAGTTAAGTTAAGTTAAGTAAAGTTACGTTGTGTTAGGTTACGTTAAGTTGAGTTACGTTAAGTTAAGTTATGCTATCATAGCATTCCATATAACAGATTGCGAAAAATCGTAAGTTCAGTTAAGTTACGAAAATGAAGTCTAGTTTAACTGTGGCGAAAAGCTTACAAAAAAAAGTTTAAATAAATAAATTGAAGTTATAGCCGAAAAGCGTTTTTTTATTCCTACACTCAATGAAGTGATTTCAATTAAACAACATCGAAATGTAGAGAAATCATCCATATGAAATATCTATTATTTGGCAAATATGCACTTCAACTAAGCTTTTTTTCGAATTTTGGTCATTTTTTGTTATGTTATTTGAACATTTTTTACATACAAGCACAAATGTAGATGTGTATGTACACATGTATGAGTTAACTCTTTGTTCGAGTCCATTCAAATGTTAATAGAATAAATTTATTCCCTTTTGCTGCTCGACAATAACTTAATATGCAAATGGAGTGGCTATGAGCGACGATTCCGCTCGTATGAATAACTGGCTGTCAAAACGTGGCATTCTGCATTTTTATATACGATTTGAATGTGGCAATTAATAAGCGTTTGCATGTGTGTGTGCATATATAGGTACATTGATGCATGCTATTGAACGCCTGCGGTGTGTTTCACAAGTTTATTACATTTTTTTTTAACAAAAAGCGATCAGTACATATAACTACCATACAGAATTACATTTATTCCGGTTCTCGCCAAAATAAGAATAACCTACATTACGTAAATAAAACGGAATATATGTGAATAGTGTAGTTGTGCGTGTTTCATATTTTGCCACAACAATGCTGCCAATAATCGCCACAATGCATTTTTCTATAAAAAATAATAAACGCCACTTAAAAATGTCCACACAAATTTCAATTTGCAATTCCTTTGCGGTAGAACCGTCAACGTGCAAGTGCCGCATTATTGAGCTTTGCCGAATAAGCTGGTCGCTCCCATGAACGATGCGCTCGTACATATCTACACAAGTGTTATTCTGAATTTATTCGAAATTGTGTTGCGGTAAAAATTTATGTGAAATTTTATGCCAATTTTCGCTTTTTCCCAGTGCTGCCACTGCTCCACACCAAGTTGCTTAGCCTTCTGGCCATTTCATTGCCGCTATTTGTGCAGCTGTAGTTTTAAAAACGTGCAACTCGCTTCTTACTTGTTTTAATTTGTTCATATTTAAAATATTTTTCCTTTTCTTTGTTTTTCCAATATAAATCAATATCCCTCCGGTGCTGATTTTTATTGAATTTTTCAAATTGTCAATTTGGTGTGTGCACTGTGGCGTAATTGACAATCGCAATGCAACTGTCTGCACCGGTACATTTCGATTATGTGTTTTTTTTTGTTGTTTTATACATATTAATGAAGAGAATATAGAGATACTAGCTTATACCCCACATTTCTATCAAAAAGTATGCTATGTAAATAAAACAACTTTAGCTTTTTTAAGTCAGTTTAGGTATTATTTAAAACGATCGGATATACGACATTTTTTCTTATATTATTTTGAGTATAAATAAAAAAGTTTTTCGGTGCGCCAACTCTGGAGCAGGCTACATATAATTGGCCATGAGTTGGTTAGATTGCTAGACTGTTTACTTACCGATAGAGCTTTACCAATAAGAGAATGCATTCAATTCAGCAATACCTCTATCGTTGATAATATAAATTCTGTTCTATATCAAATGGTCTAACCCCCATTTTTCTCTAAGCTCATATTTTTTCTAGGAGTACTAAATACTAACTTCATTAAACTTTTTACCAATTTTTGGTATTCTATATTACCATAAATGCGTCCAGTGATATGCAGCATGAAAAATCCCATTTGTATAGGAGGTGTCATGCCCTATTTCTAGCTATCACCAGTTTTCATGAAGGGGTTAGGTATTAACCTTATATAATCTCTTACCAAATTTCAGTTGTCTAGCCCAAATACTTCCGGAGATATGGACAATGAAAAATTGCATTTATATGGGAGGTGCTAAGCCCCCTTTATCGTTTTTCTCAGTTTTCTTGGAGGTGTTAGGGATTAACCTCATATAACCCCTTCCCAAATTTCATTGGTCTAGCCTAAATATTTCTAGAGATATGGACTATAAAAAATTCCAGTTGTATGGGAGGTGCCATGCCCTCTTTTTCGTTATACACAGTTTTTCTGGATGTGGTAAGGATTAATGTCATATAACCCCTTACCAAATTTCAGTAGTCTAACGTAAATACTTCCAGAAATACGGACTGTTAAAAACTCCATTTGTATGGGAGGTGCCACGCCCCCTATATATACCAAAATATTTTTTAGCCTATGACCATCCCGGTAAGGTATCCAGTTCGTGTTTCAAATTTGGTTACGATCGGTTTATGCGTTTAGGACGCAAGTCGATCTATAGATACATACATAATTTGAATTTTATATATATAGAAGATATGTACGTACTTCTAGGAACACTATTATATAATTGTTTTTTAGTCTAAAGCATGGGCCGCCTGCTTTCAAAGTGGCGTAATTTTTGGTGTCGGTTATACGGCGTTGTTGTTTGACAGTTGTTGTGGTTTGTTGGTCACCAGTATTCTTGAAATACAAAAACGTTTAAAGCATAGATATTGTGAAATTCTACCACCGAAATGACGTGCGTTTTTTTAGAAATGGAGACCTTGTCCGATACGGCGCGTTTCGAACTTGAATTGTCTTATTCGGTGAGCTGATAAGTGATCCATTAATTCCCACTAAAATGCATCTCAAAAACAAGTAGTTTCCATGTACTTAATAGAATTATTGGTTAGAAGTGGCAGATCTACCTTGGGAGCCATTCAAGATTTAATAGCTAGCGTAGAACATGCCCAGGCAGGTAATCGATACCCCAAGTGCTTAGTATTATTAGCCACACTGGATATTAGAAATCCTTTCAACAGTTTGAGGCGAGTGCCAAACCCAGGGCACAACCAGATATCCTGGGCTATTTCGCCTTCTCACATTAATTCGCACCCGAACAGCTATTCGGAAGCTATCCATAGCATACTTCGGCGAAGCCTGGAAATTGTGAGCTGCTTGTTACCTCTCAAGTGAATTGTGGGACTTGCGTGGACTTTGACAGATAGACCAACCACATACCGAGCATATTGTGTGAAAGGCTGAAACCCAACATCAACCAAATGATTGGATCTTATGAGTGTGACCTGGAAACTGAACAATTGATCAGATCCATGAATGAAGAATTTGAGAGGAAGATCTGCGGAAGATTTTTGGACCTTTGCGTATTGATGACGGTGATTATCGTAGACGATGGAACGATGAGTTGTATGAGCTTTACGATGACATAGACATATAGCAGTGAATTAACATCCAGCGGCTTCGTTGGCTGGGTCATGACGTCGGAATGGATACAAACGCTCCGGCTCTGAAAGTATTGGATGCGATACCAGCTGGTGATAGCAGAGGAAGAGAAAGGCCACCTTTGTGTTGGAAAGATCAGGTGGAGTAGGACTTGGCATCACTTGGTATGTCCAACTGGCGCCAGTTAGTACGGGAATAAAAGGACTGACGCGCTTTGTTAAATTCGGTCAAAATCGCTCAATCTGTTTTCGCGTCAATCAAGAAGAAGAGGAAGTTTTTATTCTAATTTTTGAGGGTCAGAAAAATAAGTAAATTATTCTATAATTTGGTTTATTTGTGAGCCTGACTTTATAATAAGGTGTAAATTTAAAAAAATATTAAGGTTTTTCAATATTAAAAATGTTGGTAATGAATTTGAAATATCCGAAAGTGAAGAGTCGTCGGGTGCTTTTAATATTTTTTATTTTATTTTTATTTTTTTAAGCTAAAATATCCTTTAAAATTTTTTTTAATTTATAGTAAAATATTCTCAGGCGTTTTTTATATTTTTACATTTTTTTAGTTTTTTGGGTTTTAAAGATCAAATCTACTTAAAAACACATTTTGCTAAATTTTTTTGTTAGCCAGTGGAATGAAGCAGAAGCATTGTATCATCTAATAAGAAAAAAAAACAAGAAATATCTGATTCTGGATGTTTTTAACCCTTCGCCGTCCTATGTCTACTCTCAGTCACCAAGGTTTTTTCACCATTCCGGTCGTATGTTAAATAATCGAGATTTTATAATTATCTTTATTATTCTTCATACTCTTACATCTTATGTGGAAAACGATCGACCGAAAATATTCGGTCTAAAAATTTTGCGGCCAATCGTTAAACACAAAGTTGAGTTGATGCAGAAGTTAAAATATGGGATTTTCTGTTAGTTTTTTACCCCACATTAAGTTTCTGTAAAAAATAATTTAATAATCAATATTAGGTGTTTGGCCGAGCTCCTCTTCCTATTTGTGGTGTGCGTCTTCATGTTGTTCCACAAATAGAGGGACCTACAGTTTCAGGCCAACTTCGAACGGTAGATAATTTTTTATGAGGAGCTTTTTCAAGGCAGAAATACACTCGGAAGTTTGCCATTGCCTGCCACAAGAGGTCCACTAAAATAAAAAAAAAAAAACTTTTTCTATCACTTTGCTGTTTCTACACTTAATACAATTCAAAAAAAGTCTCAGTTGGTGTAATTTTTAAAATATTTATTGGTTTCACATTTTGTCCAGTTTTCCTACATCTGTTTAATACATATGTATATACATACATGGTTTTTCTGTTCTACTGACTACGTCAAGCATTAACTCAACAAGAGCAAATTATATACCCACAAATATGAGAAAAATTTAATTGGAAAAAATTAATAGCATACATACATAAAAATATAGCTTGAAACAAATTCGCGTCTTAATTGCCTGCATAAAGATTTAGAAAACGATAAGAAAATATAAAACAATCCACGACAGTCACTTGAAATTGCTTTAAAATATTTACTGATTTTACATTTTTCTCCTTATTCCTACATTTGTTTATTACATACATACCCACACACACACACACACACACATGGCTTTTCTTTTCAGCAGCATTTGTCAAACATTGTCATAGTTCTATGTTACCGAAACGACCTGGTTTCGCTTTGACATTCAGCCAAATATTGTCACCTCAACTACCAGAAATGTTTAGGCGTGCCTGCTACAACGGCAATATTAACAAAACCAGCAGCAATAATTCGGCACTCAAGGCCTAAATAATCTCATTATATTCATGAGGCGCATGGCAGCGTTTGGCTCATGTTCTTTCGGTTCTTTTATACCCTCCAGTTCTTCCAGTTGTCTCAGTTCTTCCAGCTCCCTCAGTTCTTCCAGCTCCTTCAGTTCTTTTAGTTTCCTCAGTTCTTCCAGCTCCCTCAGTTCTTCTAGTTTCCTCAGTTCCTCCAGCTCCCTCAGTTCTTCTAGTTTCCTCAGTTCTTCCAACTCCTTCAGTTCTTCTAGTTTCCTAAGTTCTTCCAGCTCCCTCAGTTCTTCTAGTTTCCTCAGTTCCTCCAGCTCCCTCAGTTCTTCTAATTTCCTCAGTTCTTCCAGCTCCCTCAGTTCTTCTAGTTTCCTCAGTTCTTCCAGCTCCCTTAGTTCTTCTAATTTCCTCAGTTCTTCCAGTTCTTGCCGGCTTTTATCGGAAAGCTGTTGCACAGTCGTTTCTTCTGCAATCGATTTTGTGGCATCCTTTTGTGGCAGTGCAAAATTAGGCCGGCACATCCAAACGCTATCTTGAAGTTCTAATAAAACCTCAAGCGCACGTGTCGATGTCGACGGCCCGTCATCTTGTTCATCATGTGAGTTATCATTTCTCTCAGACTCTGTTAGTTCGGATATCCATCTAGAGTGCATAGAATAATCGTATGCCACTTGTTCGTCCAACACTAAGTTTATGGGCTCTGTACTAAACATGTCTGGCGCCGAATCTAGCAACAAAAGTGGAGGCTCATCATCTGGTTCCGGTGTAAGTGGTCTATAATAAGGCATCAACAGTTCTTCGACAGCAGAATTATTAATAATACTAATATTTTCTTTATTTTCTTCACGTCTGTTATTGTGCAAATCGTTGTTGGCACTGAAAGCATTTGTTAGCAACTTTTCGTTTTGTTTCTTAAAACTGTTACTTGGTTCCCATAAATGTGGATTCCAGATCTTTGGCTTGGACTCAGTGGGTTGTGGTAATACATTCAGTTGAGAGTTTTCCTCGGGTTTGTCGAAGGAGAGAAATCGAGGTGTCCAAGGCTTTCCCGACTTTGAGCGTCGTGGAGGGGTTTGGTCGGGCGATGAAGGACTTGCCAGGCCACCTCGTGAACTTCGCATTTTTATTCCTTTTATGCTTAATAATTTGCGTTGTATATTTTTAATTCTCTTTAGATAATTTACTAAAATTCGTCAGAGTTGGTGATTTTTATAGAAATTTTAACTTTTACTGGTAGTATTTTATGTTTGTGTCTTAAAATTTTGGCGCCGTAACTTAAATCTACATTTCTTTGTATAACCTTGTTGTTTTTTTTTTTGTTTGGTATTCTCGCATGTGCACATTCAATCCTTTGTTTTGCTTTTTACTCTTCTTTGACTCTGTGGTACTCCTTTTGACATTCTGGTTTTACTTTATTTTAGAAAATACCCAGCAGTGAGCTCAGTTGGAGCAATTAAGAGACAAAGTGCCGAATTGTCAAAGGGCGTTGGAGAATGTCAAAGGGCGTTGGAGAATTTAGTTTTATTTCTGGCATCCAATGGCAGACTACTTGCGAAAATTTAAAACTTTTCGAAATTTATTATCTATTAATTTTTTTATTTATTTTTATGTTTTATGTAAGTAATATAAAGATAGAAATGCTAGCATCATTTGCGTTTCCTCTCATATGGGCCAAAATTTGGCCATACAATTTATTGCATTCTTGTGTTGGGTTAATTACAATAATTACGTTTTGTTTACTTAAGGAATCAAATATGAAAATGAATTTATAATGAATCCATTTTATCTGATTTGCATTTCTTAACATCCGTAAAATTTCTGTTTTGACTTTGACCCGTTTTAGCATTTATTTTTCAGAATAACATCAATCAAATTAGATCGCAGTATTCGCGCTTGCAAATGGCGCTATAAAAAGAAAATTGAGTGGTCAAACTACGAAATGACAATTAATAAGAAGACAATGACGGCTAGCATTCCAGTCAGACAGATATGTTTTAACAGTGGAGATATGCGCTCTCCGCGTGGCATTTTGCTTTTAACAGAGCATTTTTACATAATCTGTAAAAGGTGCAGATGTGGAGTAAAGGAGGCGAGATAGCTATAGCCGCGAAAAAATATAACAACTCAACATTTTTGTTTAACAATAACACATTCAACAAGTTTTGACTATTTATTTATATATCCTTTAATGAAAATTATATTTTTATAATTTATAAAGGGTGGTTAAGTCTTAAGGGCCGGTATTGATTTTGAATAAAATACAATTTTTTTACAAAATTATTATCATTTCCCTTTACTATGATAATACTGGTCTGATTCAATTACGTGTGGAATACAATTTTTGTCAAATGTCCGCCGCGGCCTCGACGCACACCTACATCCGATGGTCCAAATTTTCGATGACGCTCAGGCATAATTGAGGTTCTATGCCGTTAATGTGCCGAATTATCTCATCCTTTAGCTCTTGAATTGTTGCTGGCTTGGCAAACAACCCCAAAAAAAGAAGTCCAACGGTGTCAAATCACATGATCTTGGCGGCAAATTGACATCGCCGTGACGTGAGATTATTCGGCCATCAAATTTTTCGCGCAAAAGAGCCATTGTTTCGTTAGCTGTGTGACAAGTGGCACCGTCCTGTTGAAACCACATATCGTTTACATCCATATCTTCCAATTCGTGTCATAAAAAGTTTGTCATCATTTCACGATTTTGGAGAAAATACGGCCCAATGATGCCGCCGGCCCGCATCACCGCACCAAACAGTCACTCTTTGTGGGTGCATTGTTTTCCGGCAATTACTCTTGGATCATCATTCGCCCAAATACGACAATTCTGCTTATTGACGAATCCACTGAGGTGAAAATGTGCCTCATCACTGAAGATGATTTTCTCGAAAATTGGTCATTCACGGTTGCCATTTCCTGCCACCGTTCTGACGCATTGCTCGATTGTGTATCTTTCCATGATTCAAATTGAGTTAGTCTTAACTTGAAAAACGTCAAATGAAATATAGAGAAAAACTTGACGTTTAGGTGGGGTTCACATTCAACATCAGCCCTTGAAATTTAACCACCTTCATTTTCATGTGCAGTGGAAGCTTAAATTTTTTGGTGCATATGGTGGCAAATTGAAACCCACTCTTAAAATTAGAGACGCAAAACAAAAAGAAAAATGGCTAAATTTGTAACAGTAGAACATCCACCAACAAACCTATGTTGATAAGGATCAATTAATCCTTTGATAGCAGCAGAGGCAGCAACGTCAGCATACGAAATAGTCGAAGAATCACCTACAGCAGAACAGCAGAGAGACCAACAGATGCATTAGTAGAATCATCTACAGCGGAAAGTCTAACATTCTTTGCACACCCAACATTACCAGAAGATGCATTAGTTGTATTGTATTATTAGGCGGAGCAGCAGCTATCTACGACGCCGACGTCGATGTTGACGCGCGCTCTACATCACTGAAGTCCTCAGCATTAGAGCTCCACACAGTGAGTACAGTAGAATTCTCATTGGGCGATACGATGAAAGGAGAAGATCGAGAAAAATTAACCAAGAGAGACTATGCAGTTATTGCAGTGTTGGCTTTGTTGGTGTACTTGTATTATTATATCTGTATGAGCTGCTCTGGGATTGGTTTTGTTTGCATAGTTAGCAACAACATTGCGCAGACTTGTATTGTAATTTCCGAAGTTTAAGAAGATATGACAGGATTATTACCATTGTTTATTGCGTATAGAGAGCGAGAGAGCATTAAAGGTTTTAGCAATATCGAGCAGACTTATTTCTTTACTATTGGATTTATCACTTGCATTGTCATTATGCTCCAGGTTTCTATCAGCAATAAAGGCAGCAACAGGGGGTGAGGAACGAATAGCTGTCCGACGGCGAAGTGAACAATAATTACAATAAAAGTGTATGTTTAATGTGAACAGAAAGCCAATGATCAGGCGATTACATGTTAACCCTTATGTTAATAACCGGGTACCCGGGTACCCTTTTCCATCTTTGAGATAGTACAAACACTGCTTCATAAAAAATTTGTTATTTGGTCAATTCTACATCGATCTATGCTTTCAACTTCTTTTTTTTTATGAAAATAACATTTGATTCCTGGGGGTTAAACTAATTGACGCGCTTGTTGAATAACCAGGGAATCCGGGTACCCACTTGATTCCAGTGTATTGTTCGTGCTGTAGTTGTAATAAAATCAATATTGGAAGTGTAAAATTGGAGAAAGGGTATCTAGAATACATACAGTCATTACTATTGATAAAAAAAATTTATGAAAAATATTTATTGAACATTAAAAAATTCTAGAAATTTACAAATAGATTTTGGATGCTCGTCACAAACAGGCTTATTACATTCTGGGCATGATTTTTTGTGTTTTCCTCCTCTTTCTAAATTCACCTTTATAACATATGTATGTAGCACGACCCTACAACAATTTTTCGCCGGAATTATCGAGTGCTTGTGGTTGATGTTGACTGGTCGATGCAACAGTCGGACGTGCCAGAGGTTGTCCAATGACACTTTCAATTGCATTTCGTGTAGCGAAATGTCTTGTTGTCTGAGCATTTCGTTGTCTTGTTATCTGAGCATTGATCGATCTTCAGTAATTGGTCTGCAGAATTCTTCGATGAGTTGGCGTAAAAATAATCGCCTCTGATTAGTTTTTTTTGGTATCATTTTATTATTTTCGTAGTGTATGATGTATGCTGCGCTGTTATAAAAAACAGCTAATGGCCATCTCGATGTTCTTCGCTGAGTGGTATACTTCCGAATTCTGATCCATTGTATCAACACCAACTTTTGTTTTATTATAATAGGAAATTACCTCTGGCTTCTTTCTCCGATCTGTTAAAATGGTCATATATGAATGCATGGTTGATAGAAAGAAGTACAACCGATTTATTTTTCTTAGGCACGTATGAGCAGATGGTAACTTGATCCTGGAATCCAAATAGCGAAGAATACTGTTCTCTATGTCTATCGACTCTCATCTCTTCAGAAATGTACTTTTTATTTGCTTTCAGTGTGCCGACTGAAGTCAAGTTCCATGACAATAAATGCTTGTCATAAAACGCCATAAAAAAATTGTCCATTGTGATGTTCCTATTAGACCCTCTGTAAGCGACGGCTAAGTCCTTCACTATTCGTTCGGCTTAACTCGTTTCACGACGCTCTGCTGATCTCCCCGTTTAAATCTGTCCATGAAGTGGATAAGAAGTATCGGAGTAGCAAATCCACCAAACCTTTATTCCATATTTGGTGGGTTTCGATGGAAGGTATTGCGTGAATCTTTTCCTTCCTCGGTATGGATATAATTGCTCGTCGATCGTCAAACACTCAGATGGTCTGTAGAGTTGTGATAAATTTGTGTTTAGCATCGTCCAAATATTACGTATTGGTGCAACTTTGTCATGACTTATCCGGGCTTCTCTAGTATTAGCGTCATCAAAACGAATGAATCGTAGAATATCCCAAAAAGAATTGATTCCCTTTGTTGCTCTATATAGTGGTTAAGCACTTACTTTCCTCATATCCGTGGTGTAGTCTACGTTCGAATTGTTTGCACCACTCATGAGGTGAATTCCTAAGAATGCGTCATTTCTGTAGGCAACAAATCTTTTCACACGTACTGTTTTTTTTAAGGATTGGCTTCATTATACTTCTGGTACTCCATGTTTGCTTTCCTGTTAGTGTGTCGTATAATGATATCAACCATTTCATTCGTGACAATCAGTTCAAAAGTGGCCAAGATTGACAATGTCTCCGTGCTTCGATGAGGACCACATCTCTGGCGAATTATAAGGCGTTTTTCAATAGGTGCGCTTCAACTTTTTTCCGATAGGGAAGGCGAACGACGCACTATTTTTTATTTTTCGCTTGTCATTTGTAAACTTCATTAGTATACATTTCATCATGGAACGCTACACACTTGAGCAACGATTGCAAATCGTGCAAATTTTTTATGAAAATAATCGTTCTGTTGCTGCTACTTGATGTGATGAAGCTCACTTTTGGCTCAATGGCTTTGCCAACAAGCAAAATGTGCGTTACTGGGCAGAAAGCAATCCACACGTGATTCATGAGGCACTGTTGCATCCCGAAAAAATCACTGTTTGGTGCGGTTTACATGCCGGCGGCGTAATTGGCCCATATTTTTTCGTTGACGAGAACGATCGCCACGTTACTGTGAATGGAAATCGATACCGCGACATGATAAACGATTATTTTTGGCCGCAATTGAATGGTATGGACTTAGACGACATGTGGTTTCAACAGGACATGGCCACAAGCCACATAGCACACGCTACAATTGATTTGTTGAAGAGTAAGTTCGATGAGCGCATTATTTCCAGAAATGGACCGGTCGAATGGCCGCCGCGCTGGTGTGATTTGACGCCTCTAGACTATTTTCTTTGGGGTTATGTGAAGTCATTGGTCTACAGTAACAAGCCGGCGACGATTTGTGAGCTCAGAGCCAATATTGAACGCGAAATTGCTGGAATTTCGGCCGATTTATGCAAAAGAGTGGTCGAAAATTGGGTTCAACGATTGGACTTCGTAAAACGTGTACGCGGTGGTCATGCAAAAGAAATCGAATTTTATACTTAAATGTATATGTTCAAACTCGATAATAAAAAAAAAAAAAAGTTAAAAAAGTCAAACCTTTGTGTTTTATTCAAAAAAAAAAGGTTGAAGCGCTCTTACTGAAAAGCGCTTTATTTCGAGCTGCAGTTTGACGTTGAATGAAAATTGGTGTTTTATTCCATCTTGTACCGTCCTTGGCCACAAGAAAATCAGGCTCCGATTCATGTGATGTGTCCACTTCAGTAGGGTCGTCGTCATCTTCCTCTTGCTCGATTTCGCTGTCACGATCACCTGGTATCTCTTCACTGTCAGAAATTTCAGTTTGGCGTTGCGACTGTTCTCTCGCTAACGGAAACTACTCCTCATCCTCACTATCTGACGTGGAACTCACGGGGCCTGACTCATCTCCTTCTACAGCAGTCAACCTAATAATGAAATACATAACAGATAATTTCTTTTACTTTCATCAAGGTCGTAAATTTATACACAAATACTAATTTTATATAAGTTTACCTTGCGAATTCTTGCTCAGATAGTTCTTCCATTTTCTTCTCAATTAGGTTTTTTTTTAAACACACTGATATCGTCTACACTTTTCCACTACTCAGCGAATACTAAATGAAATAGACGCCAAAAACGCGGTCACATTACAACCCAGGTACCTTATGACGTCAGTTCTTGTAGGGAGCGCGCGACTACCTGAAACACCCGTACATTATAAGAATAGACCTGGGAAAATGCAAAGAAAAAATATACGCTTTTTATATAAGTTGGTTATAGACAAGGGGGTTAACACATTTCAAATAATAAGCTTTTGCAGTATCGGCACCGTAAATAGCATTCGAAATTTCAGCGGCCCTGCTTGAATTTTCGCTTTCGTCAAAGATAAACTGCAAAATGTACTGAATTTTCTCTTTGTGGACTCGCATTGTCAACAACCTTCAACTTACAGCTGAATCCAACAAATAGCAAACCGCCAAGTAATGTTTTTAGAGTGAAATGTCACTTGACAACCAGCATAAACTTTAATTTTTTAATCGATACTTTACGAGATATCTTCCACTGCAGCCATCTAACGAGAAAATAATGGATTTCTTTTTCACCAAACTAATATATACTCAATGCCTCCCAGAGGTGCTCGATGATTTTAATGGCTCTGGGCAGCTGAGGGCTTTTCCACTGAGATTTCCTAATCGCATGCCAAATTAACCTCAATTCTGGTTTTGTAATCAAATTACACAAAGTGAAGATGGCAAAAAGTGTGCTGAATTATTTTGATTGTTATTTTATTATGTACACATTAGCTTCAGTTTGACAAAGTTCAAACATTTATCTATGGATATGCGGGAATTTATGCCGCTTGGGCATGCAATGCACCAAAAAAAAAAAGAAAAAAAAAACATAGAGCGGCTACAGAAGTGGGAGCTGGAGCTAAAAGTCCGTGCCATTGTGCAAAGTTTAAATTATTCGTGTGCTGTTATTATTAAGCTTGCCGAGTTTTGCTTTGTTGCACTTATTGTTGTAGCAATGTAGCTAATCATAAATATTTACTTAACATCATTAAATTTAATTGACTTGTTGCACGCGCTTGCGCACAATGGAGGTGGTCGGTCAGCACCAATGGGGCAATAGCGGCTGGTGATCAGCCGAGTGTGAATGGCAAGCAAACGGAAACCACCGAAGGAAACAAAAGCGCAAAGGATAATTTAGCACACACACACACAATTGCAATTTCGTGGCTAAATGTTTCGCGATAGCGAGGGACGCAAATTTCTATATACAATAATAAGAGGCAATTGTGCCGGCCAACATGAAATCCGGCAGCGGTGGTGTTAATGCGAAGCGAAATAATCTTAAATTACGACGAAACTAATCGCATGTATCCGGAAAATAATTTTGTTCCACAACTATTCGCAAAACTATGAACGTCCACACACACACAAACACACTCACGCGGGTGCATGTTAATATGTGTGTGTGTAAAACTTAGCAGCAGGTGAGTGTGTGTTGGTGCGTTTTCCGAAATTAGCACGAAATCATAGCAACATGCAACATGGTGTGTGAGGCGCTCGTTTACATGCGCCATTTTGAGGTTATCAGATGCGCGGGATTTAATTAAATGCAATATGGGTCACGTCAGTGCACGCACACCCGCATACCCGCACACACCAGTGCATATTAGGCCGGGTCGATTTGTGGGGAGGCAAAAAAATCGGCCATGCTCTGTGAAAATCATATTCTAGGGATCAAAATAAGAAACTTTGCCGAAGGAACCATACCTCTAAAACGAATTCTGATGTCCCCCAATTTGGGTCGAACTTTTTAGTTTCTTTTCTCATGTAAAGGCCAAAAATGGTGATATTTTGAAATGTTTGTATGGGGAACCCCCAGGGGAGTTCCAGGGGGTGTGCCACTGGCATGGGTGGATCGGCCGTCCAAAGTTAGTGGGGGCCGGTCATAGACTTGGACTCGATTGGAGCACTCTAAATGGGTCAAAATGGGATTTTTCGTTCGACCCAAATTGGGGGGCATCAGAACTCGTGTTAGAGGTATGGTTCCTTCGGCAAAGTTTCCTATTTTGATCCCTAGAATACGATTTTCACAGAGCAATGAACGATTTTTAAATCGACCCGCCCTAGTGCATATCCATGTTGATGTACACATTTGTATTCATGTGTGTGTGTAGACAAGTGTACTTGAGCATATTTAAGCCGTTGTAATAATGTGTGAAACATGCCACAAATTGAATTAAATGTCCATTCAAAATTACAAAAAAAGAGCGAAGCTGAAGTGGCTAAGGAGGGATTCAATTCAGCAGACAACGTGTTGATTGGTGTTTGTGTAGTAGTGCCGCCTATCCACCTGCCTAGAACCCAAACTGCCTGTGAAGCGAAATTTTGATCAACTTTCCCATGGAATCGCCGTCATTTTGTGGTGCCATAATCCGCTGCCACGATCCACAGCAAGAAAAACTAGCCATGGCCTTAGAGCGAGCCCCGAAAAGGTACAGGCGCAGAGAACGACTCCAAAATATCCTAGCAACGCAGCCTTCGATGGAATTATTCAGCAACAAACTCACCTGAACGCAAGCTAAACAAACAGCCAGTGATAGAAGAAAGTGGAAAGCATTCACTTTGACACTATGCGCCTCATAATCGGCGCTTAAATTAACAATAATGATAACAATAACGATCCGTCTTATATGCAGCCTTCTTGGACTTTCACTAAACCGCCTGTTGCATGAATCACTTGGAGATCTTCTTAGGAGTCTCTCTATCGAGTGAATCAGTGGCGTGTATTGTGCCCATAGCCTGAGTAGGTTGGTAGATAGGTAGGTAAGATAGCAAGAGTACCCCAGGTACACTACAAGTAGCACTTACGTGCCGCGGATGACATATGGCAAAAATAATTTTTTTGTGTTTTGGTAAGACTGTGTTTTCTGTGCTACTGTAAACAAGTCAAGCTCGAGTGTGTTCTTCGAATTCTCTTTTATGACTTCAATTGTCTCAAACTGTTTTCCACGGAGCGGCAACTTGAGCTTGGGAAACAGGAAAAAGTCACATTGAGCCATATCAGGCGAATACGGTGCTTGCGGAACGATATTAACATTATTTTTGTTCAAATAATCGCGAACAAGACGTGATGTATGAGCTGATGCATTACCGTGATGCAAGAACCATGACTTGTTGTCCCACAATTCCTTCCTTTTAAGGCGAATGTTCTCGCGCAAACGCTTTAAAACGTCTAAATAATATTCAGCGTTAACCGATCGGCCTTGCGGAAGGAACTCCGAGTGCACCACACCTTCGTAATCGAAAAAAACAGTCAGCATAGCCTTAATTTTTGAGCGACTTTGGCGTGGTTTTTTGGGTTGATGGACGGCCCTCTTTGAACAATTTGTACCACTGGAAAACACGTGCACGCGATAGAGCAGAGTCCCCATAGGTTGTCTGCAAGATTTTTAAGGCGTCTGAAGTCGAAATTTCGTTGGAATAACAAAATTTCAAACAAATTCTGGACCGCTACCTGTGAAAGAATTTAGGGAAGAGAAAAATGGTCTACAGCCATCCAGTGCTGTTGATGTAGCGAAGGAGAGAAAAGGGATCTAGGCTGGAGAATTTCTTCAAGTCATCCCCAAGGGGCACGCTAAGGAATCTCAAGCGCCTAACCACCAAAGCCGGACATTTGCAGAGAAAGTGTTCCATAGTCTCTTTTTGTGCAGGATCCCCACAGCTTCTGCAAGAGGGGTTGTACGAAATTCCAAGCTTCTCCGCATGAGTACCGATCACCCAGTGACAAGTGAATTCCGCAATGAGTTTGGAAATTTAATGTCGGGGGATTCCCATCACCTTAAGTGTCCTGTTTCTATCGTATTGAGGCCAAAGTGTTTTCGAAATAGCACACGATGAGACAGACCTCCAACTGTCTTGCGCTTTTTTTAGAAAGAAATTGTGTAGTTTCCCTTTAACGATGGCCAAGGGGATACCGATGTCTGAGAAGGGGACAGCTGGAACCGGTTCTGTCGACCCCTTCCTGGCAAGCTCATCGGCAATGTCATTTCCCTCTATATTCCTGAGCCCAGGAACCCAGATAAGGGAAATGTTTCTTGCACGTTCGAGACATTTGAGTTCCTCCTTACCGGAGTTAACCAGAAGAGAGCTGCAATACGGCGACGACAGGGCCTTCATTGCAGCTTGACTATCGGAAAAAATATTAATGTCTCCTTCCCAACAACGATCCCGAAGCATTTTGCATGCCTGCAAGATCGCGAACACCTCTGCTTGAAAAACGCTGCTCGTTTCCGGCAGTTTAAAGAAGGCCGAAATGCTCGCTGATTTAGAGTAAGCCCCCGTTCCCACTCCATACTCCATTTTGGATCCGTCAGAGAAAACAGAGGTATCTATATCCGTACCATCTCTCCCCTCTTTCCAATCTTGCCTGCTCGGAAAGATAGCCCTAGCAGAACCCTCAAATCACAGTTTGCGGATGGAGAGGTCAGTGCAAAGAACAGAGAAGGAAGGCGAGATTGCTTCAAGATGCTACTATGTCCTGCAGGAAGTTGTCTGCAAAGGCCAATCTCCTTAAACCTAATAGCACTCTGACAGCAATGGATTCAACCTGCAGATCCACTGGAAGTAAGTGCAGAATAACGTTGAGCGCAGCAGTGGGACATGCTCTACAAGCACCAGTGATGCCCACACATGCAGCTCTCTGCACTCTCTCTAGTTTAGTGGTGTTGTAGCCCTTCTGAAGAGCTACCCACCAAACTAGGCAACCAGGCCTTCTTAATTCGATTTTCTATGTGCAACTTCCAGTGGAGCTTGGGGCCAAGTATTACACCAAGATACTTGACTTCCGATGAAATAGTAAGCCACTAGTTGTTAAGTCTTGTAAGCTTAAAAGGCGGAGGCTTGTATTTCCTGGTGAATAGCATCAAATCCGTTTTGTCAGAGTTGACTCAGAGACCGCAACTGTCAGCCCATCTACTGAGTGTAGCCAGTGCTCCTTCCTTCATTACTAAGAGCATTAGGACCAAGTCATCGGCATGTGCTACCACCTTTAACCCATCCGTGTTTAAGCGAGTTAAAGCTTCATCCACAGCTAGTAGCCAAAGGAGAGGCGAGAGGACGCCGCCCTGCGGTGTACCCATATGTACGAATTTAGTGATTCTAACCCCTCCTGCCACAGCATTTATTTCCATACCACCAAGCAGGAACGAGATCCAGAGGAGATCTGGACTTCGCTTTCCAGGATCACCGTACCTGGAAGTACCTGATCTAAGCCGTTTTGGGACCTTGTGAGGTTCCTTATATGTATGGCATGACCTGTAATCGAGCAGAGCTTTCCTATACTATTGTATTGTATGCATTTTAGGCACTGTAATTAGATGATTTGGACGTTTGTCCTTGACTAACTTAATTTTATTTCACAACTATTTTGGTTTTATTATAAAAAAAAAACAAAATTTTGAATTAAGGCTATTTCAGAGCCCATTTTGTGATTTTTAAATAATTTCAACAACCAACATCAGTCAAACTGGGTATACGAGAATTTGCTATGTATTAAAATATCGCATAATATTTGTATCCTAGTATTGGTTTTATTATCAAAATTCCTTACTTAACATTACTTCTTGGGTTTTTGTTAATAAAATAATTATACCCGTACGCATTCCACAGATATGCCCTATATATACGAATAATTTATGTAGATTACACAGATGCCATAAATGTAATTAGGTTTGTACACTAGAGCTTGCACTTAGCTACATTTGAAAACAGGATGCGAATTAAAGTCAGCTGGGGCATGCATCAGCATTGATTATCCGAAAGTTGAATAACCTGAGTTACCTACGTTGCAGTTCAATTCATCTCAGCCTCCTTGCTGGCTGTAAATCTCAATTCTCAGTGCGATAGTGGCGAGCTGTACTTTGTGGGATGTATTTACATGTGCCCTGTGAGAAAAATTTACTTATTACATAGCTGGTTTATGCAGGTAACATTTTTCTGATCTGAGTTCGAGGAAATGGGAGCAAAGAGGAAAATGAAATTGCTGACGAGCTTGCCAGCTCAGAAAATGTTCAGAGACCTCCCACCGGGTCATCGGCAGCCCCTTGACTGTTGTTAGAAAGGGCGGCGCTCCATTTCTTCATGTGCCATTTCGAAAATCCTGTGACTCCAGTACAATAGAAAAAGGACTTAGAAAGTCCCGGGAATCCCAAGCCATTAAGCTATGGGGAAGGAGACGCTGTGGGGACCTCTCAGAGAAGGAGCTTGTTGAGCACTGAGTCTGAGCTTGGCAGCTAGACTATTAAGGCCACTGGGTGCTCCTTTCTTCGAGAGTGCGCCAGCCTAAATCCCATCAATCTTCTCCAGTACATCAACAACTTTGGCTGACCCTGTAGAAATCTGCCCATTGCAGAACTCATAATGGGATGAAATGGGCGCTTTAGTGCTACTTGGGGAGTACCAGACTGGCACTTCAACCATTTGAACTACCTACCTACGTAGCTATTTAGTATTTTATAGGCAAGCATTTTAGAACTATTTACAAGTTGAATAAGTTGCAGGAATTTTCGCATGGGGGTTGGATTGTGCCACCGAAAGGAGACTCAAGAAGACTTCCTGAAAGTGGGCAACATCCCATGGAAAAAAATGCTAAAAAATCAATTGGGAGGCTCTTCAACACTCAATTTCTTCAGCACTAAAATTTAAATCGATTATAAAACTACTTACGAACGTTTTTTTTAATTCCGTGTAAAAGGTTTGAAATTTTGATGAAATTTTACAATTTTTTTATAATTATTACACAAAGGTTGAAATTTGAACTATTACGGTCTTTAATATATTTTTGAGCTGTATAAAAATGTAATTGGAATTTAAAAAAGAAAAAAAAAAAAGTAAACGCTTGTGGCGCCTTTATAGTTTTGCAACGGGGTATATTAGCGCATGGAGCCCTATTTTGTTGCCTGTCTTAAGGAGACAGTGGAACATCAGCAAGCATAGCGGCACACAAAGAACAGCATATGCGAAGATATTGTTACTTCTATTGTCGAAAACTAGATCCTTTGGACATGGGTCGATCACAAATGGCATATCGTCAGCGCCACAGACTTAAGCCCTTACCCGACAACAAAATCCTTTAATCCATATTTGAAAGAAAGAGCCAGGCATGTCGGAAACTGAGCCCTTTGCGCATGAGTCGATCACAAATAACGGACAGGGCACAGATTAAAGCCAACCTAAATTTGGAACTGAGCTCTTAGACTCATGTCACGTTCGGTAGAGAACGAAGGATAAGAAAGGCATATATCTACAAAGTATATATCACAAAGGGCCAAGATGGATTACGGTATTTATATATATATTATATTTTCTCGTGGCTTTTAGGCGAAACAAAGGGATTTAACAAATAGATTACAATTTGATTTATTTGAAGCTAGTTGCATTTTATTTGTCACCTCCAGCTGTTGGCTGGTGTCTCACGTCTGCGACTCCCTTGGGGACTCCAATCCAATGCAACTCTTGTTGTTGATCACGAGTTTAGGTTTGTTTTTATTTGCGCAACTTCGTGTCACTTGGTGACTGCGATTGGGATACTTTTCTGGCGTTTTTGCAAGCGAGGGTAGAGGCTATTCGCGAGTCCTGCAAGTTTTTAAGGAAAAAAGGCACGAAGAGAAATAAAGCAGGGGTGTATGTAAACAGCTAAAGGTGGCATCTTAGAAATATCGTCTCCAATAAAGTAGTAAATAAAAATAAAATGGAATTGCGCACAGTATCTTATTCGCTTTTCATTTATATTCATTTTACAATCAGAACCATCACCAGGAATGAGAGAGCGAAGACTTAAAATTAAAGTAGGAGCCTGCATTAATGAATCCCTTGCAGTGGCACTAAGATACCCTCCGTCAAATTCATAGCGGAATATATTAGATTTTATAATATAGGATAACCAAAGTGTCGGCACGTACCCGCTTGGGTCGATTTAATAACCGATTTGTTCCCGGTTCGTTGTACGTATTTTTATATTACTCGGAAGCTTATGACAATCCCACTACGAAACTTTCAGAGACGCCTGACCACTGACTCAGCTATTAAAGAAAAACTGTATAAAAAATTTTAGAGGGAGTGTCTTTCAAAAATTATAAAAAAAAGTTTTATTACAATATAAACTTGCTTAAAAAAAAATCGAATTCTTATATTTTATTAAAAACAAAAAAATATATATTTTTGGGGAAAAAAATTTATAAAAATTATTACTAAAATAATAAAAATTTACTATTTTTCAAATAAAGGAAAAAATTAGTAATTTTTATCAAAAACAAAAAAAAAACAACTTTTTACAAAAACAAAAATTTATTTTAATTCATTAAATTAATTATTATTAAATAATTATATAAAAAAAAATTAAAATTAAAAAAAAATTTTAAAAACATTAATTTTTTTTTGTGCTAAAAATTTAAAAAAAAATTTTATCTGAAAAAATTTAAAAAAAAATTTTATCTGAAAAAATTTAAAAAAAAATTTTATCTGAAAAAATTAAAAAAAAAATTTTAACGAAGATATTTAACCTTGAAAAATTCTGCATCAAAATTTGCCTTGATAAATCTGAAAATTATAAAATCTTTTAAAATTGTTTGATCTTATATAAAGGGTGGTTAAATTTCAAGGGCCGATGTTGAATGTGAACCACACCTAAACGTCAAGTTTCTTCTGCGCTTTATTTGACATTTTTCAATTGCAGACTAATTCAATTTGAATCATGGAAAGATACACAATCGAGCAACGCGTTAAAGTGAAGAAAATCATCTTCAGTGATGAGGCGCATTTTCACCTCAGTGGATTCGTCAAGATGCAGAATTGCCGCTTGTGGGCGAATGGTAATCCAAGAGTGATCGCCGAAAAACCAATGCACCCACAAAGAGTGACTGTTTGGTACGGTTTATGGGCCGGCGGCATGATTGAGCCGTGTTTTTTCCAGGCCGGTCAGGCAGTTACGTGAATAGTGTTCGCTATCGTGAGATGATAACGAATTTTTTATGGCACGAATTGGAAGATATGGATGTGGACGATATGTGGTTTCAACAGGATGGTGCCACTTGTCACACAGCCAACGAAACAATAGCTCGTTTGCGCGAAACATTTGATGGCCGAATAATCTCACGTCGCGGCGATGTTAATTGGCCGCCAAGATCATGTGTTTTGACACCGTTGGACTTCTTTGTTTGGAATTATTTGAAAAAAAAGGTGTACATCGATAAACCAGCAACAATTCAAGAGCTAAAGGATGAGATAATTCGGCACATTAACGGCATAGAACCTCAATTATGCCTCAGCGTCATCGAAAATTTGGACCATCGGGTGGAGGTGTGCCGCCGAGGCCGCGTAGACCATTTGGCCGATATTTTGTTCTACACGTAATTGAACTATACCAGTATAATCATAATAAAGAGAAATGACAATAATTTCTTAAAAAAATTGCATTTTATTTAAAATCAACACCGGCCCTTGAAACTTAACCACCCGTTATATATAATTGACGCTTAAGCCCTTTTTGGGTGTTTGGCTGAGCTCCTCCTCCTATTTGTGGTGTGCGACTCGATGTCGTTCCACAAATGGAGGGGCCTATATTTGCAGGCCAACTAGGAATGGCAGATATTTTTTATGAGAAACTTTTTCATGGCAGAAATACTCTCGGAGACTTGGGTTTGCCTGCCACTTTTTCTTCACCGAGATTCGCACCTACTTTCTCTCTGAAATCCGACTACCATGTCACGCACCAGCCCATTCGGCTACGGTGGCCGCTAGTTTGAGTTTACTTTCGAAAAAATTACAATTTTCAGAGAAATTTACTAAAATGTCCAATACGCGAGAACTTGGATCACTTCACATAGAATCTCGATTGAACGGCGTTGGCATTAAGCGACCTGAGTAAATTTATTAGAAATTGAAAATGGCCTCACTGATTGGACTGTGGTGTATGTAATAACGCTATTACCCAAGAGAAGTGCAGTAAAGTGGCATCCATACGTACTCTAAGTTGTTCCTAAACAACCAGCCAATCAACATTAATTTTGAAAGCTAGCTGCAAACACAGATTATGGACACAACGTCCAAAAATGTGTCAAAATTATTCCCTAATGAGTCAATTGTAAGGCTGCACTCAAGGCTACTTGTTTTCGAACTAGTGCGCTACTAGTCGCTTATGCACTTAAAACGGAATAACTTTATATATAAAATAAGGCATTGCCTTGTTTTGGTCCTACCGGCTACGCATAAGCTTCTAAGGCATCTGCCACATTTCATCTCATCAGGCAATAATATGAAGTGCTCGCCAAGCACTAACAACAGCAGGCCTTAACAACAAAAACATAACCGCTACTACCACACAATCTCAGCTACTTCACTTACCGCGAACTCGGTCTAGGTGTACTATTAGTAGAACTATGTTGTAGTTGTAGTTACTGCTGATCTAACGGTTGTTGTTGTTGCAGTAGTTGTAGCGACAGTGACTGCCTGTATTTGAATTGTTTTACTCGATGTTGTATGCGGTGGTGGACAGCAGCAGGTGGCAATCTAATCGCCATTTTCTATCATCAGTCATGAAGTTGTTACGACAATGTGACAAATACAACAAAAACAGCAACAAAGTAAACACAAGCCCACCCACTCTCTCCATCGGTTGTATCGTCTCATCGTTTGACACATTTCCGCCTGCTTACTTCGAATCGCAAACCAATGAGTTGCAGCGAATGACTACAGGTGGTGAATAGGATACGAGAGGACAGGATATGATAGGTTGCGCTGCGTTGCCGCTTGCGTTGAATGGAATTAGAACACGATATCGTCAAACGAAGTGATTGTGTTGGGAAAAAGCGAAAGTATCCTTACAAATTGCGCACTCACATTTATGTGCACGAGTATTTACAGGTACATGGAATCATAAAATAGATATAAGCAAAAACGCATTGCATGAAACCTAATTGCTCGGGCAACTGTTGGCAATATCGATTGGCGAGCTTTAATATTATTTACCGATTTAAAGATAGCAGGAAATGTAGTTGTTGTTACATTTCTTATTTGAAATCTATTGTGCAAGGATGACGTGAATCAAAGGGTCACCATATTCAGGTTATTAAGCATATAGTAAGCGAGCGCATCTGTTTGATATATTTTTCGTTATTTTCATATCCAATTTCAGTCTCAATAAAATTGGAGATTAGAAATCTGCCATCTAAATGCCTTTCCCTGCATTTCAATTTCTGAAAAATTGGCCAACACTAAAAAATACACCAACAATTAAAACCAAAGTACACACCAAGCTGTTGTTGTTGGTGTTGTAGCAGTAAGAGGAGCCCCGTCAGTGTAGAGTATACCATCGGTCGTCTTCGTCAGGCTCATCTAAAGGTAGGCCCAGGAAACATGCTGTTTTGACATGTTGGGTCCAGAGGGAGAGGGCTGTTAGATGAGTGGGTTTGTGAAAGGGTGGTTAGTTTCGTGCGGGGTGCCTCCACATGCCGGACATAAGTTAGGTATGTCAGGGTAAATTCTGGATGAGTAGGAGTTTCAACTGCTACAATATCCAGAACGTAATTGTGCCAGTGTTACGCAGGTCTAACGGCGAAGCTGGAGTTCTTCATTTGCAACGGGTGGGTGTTGGACTTCGATTACGGCATTCACTGGACAGGAGCTTAAGAAGGTGGTAACAGTCTCCCGGTGGATGTCGTTTACTGTCTGTCTAAACACTGTCCGGTCCAGTAGGTCTCTGTTTGTTTCGTCCTGGATCTCGTCGGCGTAGTGTAGTAGGTGTCTCCTGACGTGTCTCCAAACCAAGCTGTCGTTCTTGTAGCGTCTCCCGACAATCGCGTGCAGTGCTTCCAATCTCCAGATGCGACAACATTAATAGCTGACATAGTTGTTGAGAGCAAAATTCTTCCCAAGTCTGCAATTTTATTATTTTTAGGCTACGCAATGCGACAAAAAGAGCTACATTGTCCACAACCTGCTGAGGTACCCTGTATTTTAAGGCTTTGTTAGAATTTTAGCACATCCTGCGTATTGTTCCATAATTTATATGCGAGCAGGGCATTTACAGAGAATGCGTTCTGAATTTTCAGTGTCCATTTCAGATGATGGTTTTGGAGCGCCCAATTTTGTTTAAGCGGTATCTCGGGCTACAGTGGCCTCTAAAGTAACCAGTTAAAAATCTTAAGTCTACTCTGCTGAGTGAAAGTAGCCTATCGGAAATTCCTCTGTCCTGGGTTAGGAATTGTTTCGGTTATCGCTGATAGAGAGGACTTGGCCAGTGTTCAATGAATTTTTTAGAAATTTCTGAAAGAAATTCATTGAACACAGAACTTTCTAAGAAATTCATTAATGTGGCCTATTGTAAGTCCACAGAAAGGTTCAGGATCAGTTAGAGGCAAGCTTTTTTAAGCTAGATGATCAGTCAGTCGTTAGTTACATCGAAGACTTCAGTTCGACCCGAGCTGACCTACGGCGCGGAAATTTGGAGCAGACGAGGAGCGCCTAAGAATATTTGAGCGCAAAATATTTTGAAGTATTTGGTCCAATACGCGAAAAAGATGGCGAGTACAGAATCAGGCACAATAAGGATGCAATGACCAAGTCTCAACGCATCAGATGGGCAGGTCACATCATCCGCATGGATGACGGTAGGTCACAAAAACTTCTACTAGACTACAATCCTTTTTGCTCAAGACCCCGTGGTAGACCAAAAACAACTTGACTGCATAACGTAACCGAACATCTGAAAAAATTTGGCATCAAAAACTGGAAACCTCTTGCGCTGGAGCGTGTTAAATGGAGGAAGATTGTTGGGGCAGCTAAAGCCCACCTCGTGCTGTAACGCTAATAGATGATGATGATCAGTCATTTCATTGCCCTCATATTCTTCATGTCCATGAACCCAACCTAATAATACTGTATGAAGTTCCCTTTCGCCTTAAGAAGGTTCAGGTAGTCTTCTTCTTCTTAATTGGCGCGAAAACTGCTTAGGCGATTTTGGCCGAGTTAAATAAAGCGCGCCAGTCGTTTCTTTCGCGTGCTAACCGGCGCCAGTTGCACACACCAAGTGAAGTCAAGTCCTTATCAACCTGATATTTCCAACGCAGAGAAGGCCTTTCTCTTCCTCTGCTAGAACCAACTGGTACCGCATCGAATACTTTCAGAGCCGGAGCGTTTGTATCCATTCGGACGATATGTCACCTACCATTTTTCTACGCCGAAATTCCCTCTCACGTATTTCGATTGCTTCCATTTCGTGCCGGAAAGTTGTTGAGTAAAAACCCATTGGAATCGATTTTTTGAATTTAAGCTCGTTGATTTCCGCCCTTGTTCTACAACCTTCTAATTTCAATCCAACAGTATGGCATCCAGCTTTGAAGGTGATAGAGTTATTTTTCCCGGCCTTACGTTTAGTAATAAGAACTTGAAAGTCTCTGAAGGGAATGACTTTGGGAGAAATGCATCAAACCTTTAAAGAACGGGAGTGAGGCGAAAGTCTTCTAAGATCTTTAATGACCTTTCATATTCCCGCGTTTTAGATCGGAGGTGCCGTTTAATCTTAAAATGACGAACGAACTTCTTTTTCAATTGAAACGGACAGTAGCCAAATGGGCTGGTGCGTGACTACCATTCGGAGTTCTCAGAGAACGTAGATTCGAATCTCAGGGAAACACCAAAATTAAGTAAAAGTGTTTTCTAATAGCGGTCGCCCCTCGGCAGGCAATGGCAAACCTCCGAGTGTATTTTTGCCATGAAAAAGCTCTTCATAAAAAATGTTTGCCGTTCGGACTCCCGGGCTCGAAATTGTTGGTCCCTGTTAGGCCACAAATAGGAGGAGGAGCTCGGCCCAACGCCCAAAAAGGGCCAATATATATATATATATATATAATGCGGCAGTTCGGCATGTTTTCATTGCTCCCGTTATGCCGACACAGACAAGGCAGAACAGTCCTTTGCTAGGGAAGCGTAACTGGCTGTGGGTTTAACAACTGTAGTGAATGCCCAGTAAGTCATTTTGGGGCCCAGTCCCTATGTTTTCCAAAAAACCTTATGCAGGCCAACAATGTTCTTATGGCTTTTGCAGTAACTGCCTCAAGATGAGAGTTCCAAGTCAGCGTTTTATCAAGGTTGATGTAAGTAGCTCAAAAATTGCTCCCATTCCGACCATCCTGTATGGCGGGCGTACATCCCACGACGAAACGATAGCAAATCAAAATTTTTTAACAGATTTTAGGTTTTTTTCTTTTTTTTTGATTCTTGATTATTTTTTTTTATAAAAGCAAAACCTATTGTTTAACAAAAATCAGTTAAATAAAATTTTGAAGTTTTGTATAATAAAAAAATTAGAAAAATTTCATAAACACTCCGTCACAATTCCTTGTTTTTTAATTAGAATTTCTAAAACCATTTTTAGTGTGCAGCTTAATAGCTTATTAAATTTTAATATAATATAATAAAAAGCAAGTTTTAGGTAGCCGAAAACTCCCTGGATTTTTTATAATTGATTTCCCTGACTGAGTCCTCAAAATGTGCATTTGGATTATTATAGCCTTTGTTAGACAGTTAGACATATATTCCTAAAACAGTATTGAACGAAAAAAAAAAAAAATTAAAATACTCAAAACTGATCAACATATTGTTGCACTATCATTAATCGCGGGTGCTAGATTTGATTTTATTTTTAATTAATTCTACTTCTCAGCCTCACATGCGGTGCTGGCTTCAAGCAAAATCTCAAATTAATTATGTATTTCCCATAATTAAAACTAAAAACCAAAAACTTCATAAATGTTGGCTTACAGTCAAGTTTTATGACTTCTTTTATTGAATTTGCTGCTCAAACCTCGCACAACAACAAGAAAGCTGGACAGAGTCTCTACTTCTGGGTTGAGCTTAACTAACTAACCAAGTGAAAAATATTAAAAGACCTATGATGAACAGCTAACAAAGTTTTAGAAAGCACTAAGAAAATAGTAAAAAAATAAAATAAAAATAAAACAAGAAACTCACAACTTCGAAAAAACATCTAAGCCAAAACATCCTCCAAACACTAACAAGAAATGCCAACAAATTTATTTCATTAACTAAGAAATGGCAGCGGCAGCAAGTATACTATATTACAACAACAACAAAAACATGAATTGAATATTCTGCCTGACATTTAACATTTTAGTGCTGAGTGTCACATTTTGAGTACTTGAGGGGGGCTAAAGGTGGCAAAACTAATAGATAAGTATTTGCAGCTGGGAGTTGCTCGATGGTGTTGGACGCAAACTCTATTAAAATACGTAAAAAATATATATGAACATACACATATGCGCACAAACGAATGAATGAATGAGTCACATTAGTCGAACTAATGCTAAGCGGGTTAATTTCAACTAGTACGAAAGGGACCAAATTCAAACCAGTACACAGAAAATTTGGCCGTATCGCTCATTTGCTGCACGCGTATCACAGAGCGGTGCCATTATCCAAATATTTTGCACATAGTTCCATATACTACATATTGGCTGCACAACTAATTAATTTCGTATTTTTTTGTTAAAAAAACCATTTATTTAAGTATAAAAGTGAAAAAATATTTTATTCAAAATATTGTCCATCGGAAGCGGCAACTTTTTCCCATCTTTCAGTTAACTTATGGAATTCATCCCCAAAAAACCTTCTCATCTTTTGCGCCGAGAAAGTCATCAAGCCATTTTTTAATACCTTCAGCATTGGTAAACCGTATTCCAGAAAGCTGATTCTGCATCGACCGAAACAAGTGGTGAGCTATGACTGGGCTATAAGGCGGGTGAGGTAGAATTTCCCATCCGGCATTTTCCAAATAATTTTTGACCGGTACTGCAACATGTGGCCGAGCATTGTCATGGTGGAAAATCAATTGCTTGTGTCTGGTCGCCCATACTGACCGTTTTTCGGCTTGCATGCTTCAAACGTATCAATTGTTGCCTGTATAGTTCTCCCGTGATTGTCTGGCCCGATTTTAACAGCTCATAGTACAGCACACCTTTCTGAGCCCACCAAATACAGAGCATTACCTTCAAACCATGAATATTTGGCTTTGGTGTCGATTTGACTGGTTGGCCTGGCTTCACGTATGATCTTTTACGCTTTGGGTTGGCGTAATGGATCCACTTTTCATCGCCAGTGACAATACGATGCAAAAACGATTTCTTTTTGTGGCAATTAAGCAGCATTTCAGACATGCAAAATCGTCTCTCAACGTCTCTCGGCTTCAATTCGTGTGGCACCCAATTTCCTTGTTTGTGAATGTATCCGCCTGCTTTTAGACGTTAAGAAATGGCTTGTTGAGTGACTTCCAATGTTTTTCCAAGTTCTTCTTGAGTTTGACATGGATCTTGATCGAGTAATGCCCCCGATTCTTCGTCTTCCAACTTTTTTGATGGAACTGATCGCTCTTTGTCTTCTGTGTCAAAATCACCACTTTTAAATCGTGCAAACCACTTCTGACACACTCTAATCTCTGAAGCATATTCACGATAAGCTTCTGAGAGTAAGCGATGTGCTTCTGTTGCACTTTTCTTTAAATTGAAGAACAAAAGCAAACCTCCCCGCAAATGCTGTTTTGTTGGAACGTAGTTTGACATTTTGACTGTAATAATACGAAATTAATTACACATAATAGAAGTGAAACTTTCAAGGCACTAAAAGAAAGAGGAGGAGACCCGAGAGAGAATGAGAGAGAGAGAGAAAGATGGAAAGAAAGAGAGAGAAAGAGTATATATTTAAATAAATTCACAACATGTGCAGAGAATACAAATAGACAAAATTTACAAAAACGGCCCCTTGTAGGCAAACGCCTTACACAAACCGTGGCAACAACGCGCACTACTACGAGCGCTTATCACCCACACAAACGCAGCGATTCCAGGCCCGCAGCAACGGCACAAATTACCGCAAGGCAATACCAATAAATCCGACGCCGGAGTGGATAGCACTTTATAGTACGCATAAGCACTAGCAAGGAAACGAAAATAAGCGCCAAAAAGTAGGCACAAAAAAAGCCAAATAAATTGGGATCAAAAACGCCCCAAACAGTAGGCACCAAGGAAATATAACGCCTAAAAGTAGGCACCAAGGAAAAATAAAGCCTAAATGTAGGCACCAAAAATATATTTCCTAAAAGTTTGCACCAACAAACAAGCGCCAAAAAGTAGGCAGTGTTATTTCTCACCAGAAATTAGCAACCACAAGGAAAAACTCAGGAAAAATAGCCTAAAGTGTATCTAAGATATATATAGGGCATAGCTCTCTCTCTCCTTTTCCTCTACCTTATATCTTTTTTCTCTCTCGCGGAACGAAAATGCCCAAAACGTTGCATGGCCTTGAAATTTAGGCTCCATTGTCGCTCGTCCATCGACGCCTAAGAAGTTTCACTACAATGAATTGTATGATTTTGGGATTTATTCAATGTTTACTATTTCGGTATAGGGGTTTTAAAATCAAAATAACTGCGAAACTTTTTAAAATTTTTACAAATTGTTTTGGAAAAAAATTCTTAAAAAAATTTTTTTTTGCAAAAAACTTGTATTTTGTTGTTCAAAAATTTTAGTAAAAAATGCTTTCTTGGCAATTGTGATAAATATTCACATGGCACCTGTATGAAATCCCAAGGAAACGCGAACTAGTTACAGTTCCGCATTCACCAGTTCAAAAGCAATTGATCTCTCTGCTGAGCTTCCGTATATAAAGTAAATAACTACTAAGCCAACTACAACTTATGCGACATGCGGCCAGTTTTTACATTGCAGGCGCAGCTGGAGTTGAAACTGTGGTACCGTCCAAGCGTTGGCAATGAAAAGGTTTGGCAGGAAAAAAATTGTTGCCAAAACAATTTTGCGTTTTAGAGTTAAGACAACATAATTTATGGCAGCAACAAGAAATAGAGAAGAAATTGTGGAAAAAATTAAATAAAACAAACTGGAAACATAACGGCAACGACAACGACAACAACTACGACAGCAAGCGACAAAAAGAGCTCTGGGTGACTTGCTGGGCATCAGGTTGTTTGGTCGGTTAGCTGGTGGCTGTTGACTGTGGCAACGGCGCTGTGAAAACTTTTGCTAATTTGCGGTAATGTTAATGCCTGAACTTTGCAAGTAAAATTAGTGAAGTTAGTTGGCTTTGCTTGTGCCTTTGCCTCACTCTCGCACAATTTACTACTCCCGCTGCTCGAGGATGGGTGAATCTGTTGTGCAAACATACAACTGTGCCTATAAGTCTCGTATTTATATTCAAGTTTGGCTTCGACTTTGTCTTAATATTTATGCACTCCTATTGGCGTTGTTGCCTCTGCTGTCATGACTTTATCTGCCTTGTTATTGAGCGTCGCCAACATTTTTTCGTTTTCTTTATTTTCCTAATTTTTTATTACTCGCTTTTGCCAGTTTTGGAAAATTGTGTTACTTAATTTAAGGTTTGGTAGTCCGTTGGCGTTGCAAGTGTTGTAAAATTTTTAATTTTCGCCAAACCTTTATCAGGCATTTCTGACACATCATTCATATATGAAGAGGATCGGTTACTTGGCAAACGACATGCACTGCGATAGTTAACTAAGGCACAGCTCTTCATTTTTTTTAATAATTTTTTTACGAAAATATAGTTCATTCTTTTTCATAAACCATCTAATCTAAATCGCAATCTAAGCTTTAAACTTTCTGAAAATTAAAAAAAAAATGCAAAAAATTTTTATCGAAATTTCACACTTTTAAGCAACGTTTCTAGAGAAGTTTCGGTTATGCAGGTTTATAGTCCATTGAGTTAGTAATGAAGAGTAGGTCACGTTGATTTTTAAGAAAGTTTTTTTTTGTTGCCGCTCTTGTTCATCTTCTCCATATAACGAATGCGAGACATTTTCTATATGGAAGAAAACACCAACTACTGCAAAAAATAAATTCTCACAAATCAACACAAAAATAATTTTTTTTATTCTGAAAAACAAAAACCCAAAAATATTTTTTTTTATTCTGAAAAAAAGAACAATTTTAATGAACATTTTTCAAATTATTGATTGATACAATATTATAAAAAGAAAAAATATTAAAAAAAAATAATAATTGAAATTACAGAATAAATAAATATTTTGCCACTCCCTTCTGCAGCCATCAAAGCCATTGGTTCCTACAACCAAATGTGTTACTACAACCCACAAGCGAGCTTGGCAGGCTGAGAGAGGCTGCAGATGGACTAAACTGATGTTATCTGTCATTTCCGATCGACTGTCGCAAATCCTCCTGCCATGAAGCAGAAGAGACTGCAGACAGCTGGTTGGACTGATGACGGGCCACTTTCTGTGCGCGAAGCACATGGAAAAGGTATGCGTCCCAGACAGTGTACTCACACACAGCTTGTGAAGAGGAGGATGCGACAGCGGACCACTTCATGTGCATCTGGCCCGCCTTCGCTCGAATCAGGCTTGAGGTCTTTGGCACTGATGTATTAAGCAGCGACCACCTTGGCTCCTTGGCACTACAAGATCTGCTCAGATTTCTTCGGTTTAAAGAAAATTAAAAGAGAATTCAAGTGTAGTACAATGAACTGAATTGTATCTGAGTACTAAGTGGAGCTACAATAGTTGCCCCGACAAAAAAAAAAATTCACTTCATGTCGCTGCTATTATTAGGCGCACTATTATTCATCTATATAGCAAATCGGAACGGAAAAGTGATTGCAGCAAAGTTTTGTTTTCGGCCAAAATTGTTGAGCGCTTTACTATTGAAGTCATGCTCCATGCGTATACCAGAAAGTTCCCTCCGCAGAAATTCTCTGAGGCTGCAGTCAAGACTTCGCAAATATTTAAGCTCATGGTTTTTCTCTAGTCTGCCAGCAGATTTCTAATGGAACGTACTTCCTAAACTTGTATCAGTACCGAGTGTATTTCTGTCATGAAAAGCCATAAAAATATCTGTCGTTTGGGGTTGGCTTGAAACTGTAGGTCCCTCCATTTGTGGAACAACATCAAGACGCACACCACAAACAGGAGGTGGAGCTCGGCCAAACACCCAATAATGGTGTGCGTGCCAATTATATATATATATAGGGCATTCTTTCTCAACGGGAGACCCCTATCTATCCAAAAATGTTTTTGACCTAGAGAGTTCTAATAGGGCTTAACATTTAGCTCTTTTTATCTACTTTTCAATACAGAGTGGCCAAAAACGAAATTCAAGATGGCTCATTTAACATGGCTAAAAATGTAATCAAAATTCATTAAATTCATTCTAATAACCTATACCAAAAAAATTCATTTCAACGGAAAGAGTTGTACGAGGTCTCAAAATTTAGCTAATAAAGTTTACTTTAAAATACAAAATGAAAAATTTTAAAATCCAAGATGGCGGCCACAACATGGCGGCTAATTTTTTAAAACTACTCAAATCCACTTAAACCCCTGAGTAACGAGTTTCATGCGAATTCATGAGTTTTTTCAAAAATCCGTCCGCCATATTGGATCCGCCATTTTGAAATTTGGAAATCTAACACCAGATTTGTAATCAGCGACCCAAAAAACCCCCGAGTAATATTATACATTTTAAGTGGATTTGAGTAGTTTTAAAAAATTAGCCGCCATGTTGTGGCCGCCATCTTGGATTTTAAAATTTTTCATTTTGTATTTTAAAGTAAACTTTATAAGCTAAATTTTGAGACCTCGTACAACTCTTTCCGTTGAAATGAATTTTTTTGGTATAGGTTATTAGAATGAATTTAATGAATTTTGATTACATTTTTAGCCATATTAAATGAGCCATCTTGAATTTCGTTTTTGGCCACTCTGTATTGAAAAGTAGATAAAAAGAGCTAAATTTTAAGCCCTATTAGAACTCTCTAGGTCAAAAACATTTTTGGATAGATAGGGGTCTCCCGTTGAGAAAGAATGCCCCATATATATATTAAAGGGTGTTTGAGTAGGAGTCCTTGAACTTTGAAAGTGAGTAGCTGAAGCAGTAAAGCTATCAAATTTGGCATGAATACTTATCTACTTGACAATAAATCACTACGTCTACGCTTTGCGGTCTTCCTGGCCGTTCGAGGTTCATTTCTGCTTAAAAGGCTTCATGGGTTTGAATCCGCAGAGAACTCTTTAGGTGCCTCTACAATCCAAAACTTCCTATTTGAAGTGAATTTTAGCTTGGCGCCATCATTGGCCCTTATTTCCCTACACTCACTGTTATCCAGAAACGGCCTATTACTTATTGGCCCGAAATTACGTGGATACTTGCCACAATATGTCAACGAATGCTTGTGAAAAAAATCAAAATTTTGCTCGAAGCTTGTTAATTGAATTTATCTGTTTTTTATAATAAAATGAAACCGGTTTAGTAAAAAAAATAACCAAAATAAATCAAGAAATTCAAGGAATTTGGATGAAATTTTAAACATTTTGCGCAAAGTTTGTAACTGGGATTCATGTGGTTTTATTATAGAAATGTTTGAGTTCATTCGCATGGTGCTGCATCATTGTACACCCACGCTAGGTCCGAGCGGACCATTTTCTACTCATATTCCCTCAAGGGATGAGTGAGCGGGGTGCAACATTTGGCGGCAAGGCATGGAAAATATGTTCACGGATGGGTCGAAATTGGACAGAAGAGTTGGTGGGGGAGTATTCTGTAAGGAGCCTCTCATCAAACTTAAATTTAGGCTTCCGGACCACTGTAGTGTTTTTCAAGCCGAGGAATCCGCAATTAAGGAAGCGGTGGACTGGTTGTTTACCTCGGTAATTACCGTTAAGGAAGTAAATATTTACTCCGATAGCCAAGCGGCAATTAGGGCTTTGGGCTCGTTGTTTGTGCATTCGAGATTGGACGGGGAATGTCTGACTTTCCTCTCGATTGCATCCGAATACTTCGACATGCTTCGACAACTGCTGGGCTGATGAGCTGGCTAGACAGGGAACTTTGGAGACGGTTTAGTCGCGAAATGAGAGAATTGGGGTTCCCTTAAGAACCTGTGGTCTGCTCCTGAAAAGATGGGACTCGAGTCAACTCAGCGAGCGCTAGGCTAGTGCGCAACCGTGCAAGGTCGCGAGATCCTTCTGGCCACGGGTAGGTCGGGGACGCTCGAGGGAACTCCTAAAGCTAACAAAGCCCCAGCTCTCGAATTTGGTGGGTATCCTTACCGGATATTGTCCATTAGGTGTTCATGCTGTGCGACTTGAGATTGTATCAAGTCCGTTCTGCAGAAGCTGTCTAGAGGACGAGGTGGAATCATCTCAACACCTTCTTCTCAGCTGCTCTGCTCTCGTCTGGCAAAGATTTAGACATTTGGGCTCTCATTTTTTCGCTCCGCCTGCGGATATAGCGGGTCTAAATATCATAAATTTGGTGAAGTTCATCAGTAGCTTGCTGCGGCTAACTACGAACGCAAATCAGCCACCGTAGGCGTCATCGTAAAATGCATTGTCATCGTCGTCCCTAATCCCAATGCTACTTCTTCCTTCCCTTCTCCTTTCTCCTCTCCGCTGTATGGCATCACAACGGACGAATTTTCCATATTTGTCCAAGTGTGCCCTAAGCTAGGGCAGCCATTTAACCTAACCTATTATACAAATGTTAAAAAAATTAGAAACAACTGTGGCAATATCACTTAAACTGTTTGCCTTAAAGGAAAACTCTATACTTGTACATAAGTTCAGCTCTATCCCGCCCGCAAACTTCTTCACTTCAACCACATATTGAGCATAGAGCGCAGCAGCCGCTTTTTTATTGTGACGAAAAGTAAGAGGAGCGATAAATTACAGCTAAGTTAAAGTCGCGCGCCACCTGTTGTCCAACGCTGTCACTTCGGCGAAAGCCGTGTCTCAGCTGCACCCACACATTGTATTTGTTTGCATGTAAGCGCTTTCCTATAAAATTAAGCATAGCTCAACTCTATAGAGTTCCTCAAAGCGAGCCCTAAAAGAATCCATTGGCGGTTGGCAGCTAAATACTGTGTAATAAAATACAATAAAAACGACAGCGGCGCCAAAACACAACATGCGATTTTTCTTTGTATTGGAATTTGGAGAACTACTTATAAACTTCGAAATGCAGGAAAAGTCCTTACAAGCGAGTGTGGCATATGCCATGCGACATGGAAGCTCAAGTAAGGAAAACTTCTATGAATTATGCATTTTGTTAGTAAAAGTGGCATTAGAATGAGCCAGGGCTGCCAGCAAACTATGCAAAGCATCTCAGCAGCACACTTACGCTCACACGCACATACCCACATACAAAACTACATATACAGACGCATTTGTGTCCACAGCCTAGCTCACCTTTTTGCACACCCACTGCGTAGCGCTGTGGTGCGGTAACAAAACTAAATTAATTTTTAAGCGCTTGCAAAGCTGACGGTAGTGGAGCGAGGGGGAAGGAATGGTGGTGGTATCAATAGCCAGGAAAGTCCCATGTGCTACGCCGAGTTGACCCGTCAAGATTCATGAAACGCGTGGCTGAGGTAGCGCAGCATTGGCAATTGAAGCGCCGTGGCGTGTTCGAAGTTGCAACAACAACTATTTACACGGTGCAACTTTAAATAAATATTGCATGAACGGGCACATTGTTGCTGCTTTGGCAGTCCTCTTAAACAGCTTTTTGACAATTTTAATCGCCCGAAGAGCAGCCTCCAGTGGGCTACTCATACCTGCACATCTGAGTATCCCAGGCTACATATGTAGATATGTATGTTCGTATGTGCGCGGCAAAGCCTTGGGGCGTAAGTGGAATTTCCTTAAACTATTTACGAAAGTGAGTAAGTGCATGCCAAGAATGCCTTAAAATACTACTTCCTTGTTTTAATTGACCTTTTTTCTTTAGAATTCTCAGCTGGCATAGAAAATTGGACACATAAGAGAGTTCATTAGTCTCCTGCGGATAGAAAATTTTCTATTTCAAAAGTTCAATGGGTCGTTAGAAGACTAGTTAATTAAGGGAAAGTTTAGTTAGGTTCGGGGATATGTGAGAGGAAACCGCATACTACACTCGGGAGCGTAATTGCGCATTTTGGGTGTCCTTTTAGAGTGGCGAGATGATCCACATGCCTCTAAACGGGGTTCCGTTAAGACATCAAGGTAACACGTTATTGTCTATACGTTAAATCCACAATCAACCAGATACTTACAATACGCCATGTTTAGGGAAAGACGCATGAAAGAAGAATCGACACACACAACCTTTTTATCGATTTTAAAGCTGCATTCGACAGTACGGAAAGAAGTTGCCTATATGCCGCAATGCCTGAGTGTGGTATCCCCGCAGAACTAATACGTTGCTTAATACCTGCAGTGCCGTCAAAATTGGGAAGAACTTCTCCGAAACAAAACGACGGTGACTCTCTGTCGTGTGACTTCTTTAACCTGATGCTGGAAAAGATCGTGGGAGCCGCAGAACTTAATCGCTCAGGCACAACAAGAGCGTGCAATTGCTGGCGTATGCCGATGATATTGACATCATTGGCCTTAACAACCGCGCTGTTAGTTCTGCTTTCTGCAAACTGGATAAAGAGGCAAAGCGAATGGATTTGGTGGTAAAAGAGTACAAAACGAAGTACCTCCAGTCATCAAACAAACGGCCGACGTAAAGTAATAAAGTCCTCTCTCGGCGAATAAAACTAACACTCTATAAGGACCTCATCATGCTCGTCTTAACGTATGGCGCAGAAGCTTGGACGATGGCAACACCCGATCAGACCTCCTTTGGAGTGTTTGAGCGAAAGATTCTGACGAAGATTTTTGGACCTTTGCGAGTTGGCGACAGCGAGGAACGTTGAGCTGTATAAGCTTTACGACGACATAGACTTGATGCGGTCATTTATTCGACTCTTTCGTCGATATTGACATGTGCTCTGCCACCTCATATTTCTTTTACCTATCTCATCTAAAATAGGCCATAGGAACCGTCTGGCTCGTCTCCTGAAATTACTTTTTATGAAATTACTGCTGTGGCTCCTCCGTACCCTGCTTCTGTAATTCATCTTGTTTGAGTTAGGTCCCTAGAGTCCTCGTCTTATGCCATAATTAAATTTCATCTGATACTAAGAACAGGGTGACCTTTGTCACACCTTTGTCATATCTTTGCCTTTATTTAGGTGCCTAACTCAATCCCAAATACCTCTTTCTCTTGTCGGGCAAACGATCTGGCCCTTAGGTGTAAACTTCTTTTCCCCTTCAATGGTGTTTCCCCTTAAGACTCATTTCATTGAAGGGTACGCATACTGTCCAAGCAGCTGGCTGAGGAGACTAACCTGCAGGGGTAATGACGACATAGACTTAGTCAGCGAATAAAAATCCAGTGGCTTCATTCCAACGAGATGGAAATTTATGAATTCCATGCCTGAAGTGAGAATATCGAAGGGTTGCAAAATACGCTCCAGCTGTTATGAGCTCATCATTTAATGAAAACCGGATCCCTCGCATGAATTTTTGTACGTTTGGAAACAGATGGAAGTCGCTATAGTCCAAGTCTGGTGAATTCGGTGGATGCTCCCATAATTCGAACTTTAATTCGTGGCCCTTTTAGCGATTGTCAAAATGCTCTTCTGACACGGTGCCTTGACCTGATGGAAAAAAGGTTTTTCTTTTACAAACTGGGTCCTTTTTCATGAACTTTTTCCTTCAGCGAGTCTAAAAGGTTACAATAATATTCAGTATTTATTGCTTCACTAGTTTGCAAGTAATCCACGAACAAAATTCCTTTCGTATTCCGAAAACCTGATGCTAACATTGTTTTGGCCAATTACTGGACACGAACTCGATTCGGATCCGGAAAACCAGATCCACACTACTATTTAACCTCTTGTTTTGATTTAGTATTATGGCGATAGACCCAAGTCGCTTCTAAGGGGATGAATGGACGCACAAAATCCTTTATATCCTTTCAAAAACGCTCTAAATATTGTTGAAAAAGCCATGTCCGAATGTCGTTTAATTCCATTGTTAGCGAATGCTCCACCCATTGCGCACACAGTCTGCTGAAACCCAATACTTCTATCAAGATATTGTTAATACTACGGAGATATTGTTAATACTACTACCCAGGGCTGCCCTATATCTTCGATACCCTTATGAATTCCATCTTTGAGGTCTTGAATCGACCCTGGGCTGTTGACGTAGACCTTCTCCAAAGAAAAGAGTCACAAGGTGTTAAATCACAAGATCTCGATGGCCAATTGTGATCTCCTCTTCGCTCTTCGAGAGATAACACGGTCCGGAAACTTTTCCCGTAAAATATCAATGGCTTCGTTGCTTGTGTGGCACGTAGCGCCGTCTTGTTGAAAATACGATCAATACCATCCAATTCCGGCCATAAAGAATCGTTAACACCTGTTATTGGAAAACCCTTTATAATTACGTTTAAATTCAGCAACCCATCTTTCTACTGTACTAATTGATGGCGAAAAGTCCTTTTACACTTTGATCATTCGTTCATGAATTTTCCTTTGCTTCTTTGTACAAAATACTGTGACAATTCGATACTAAATGGCTTGTGAACAAAGAATGAATTAATTGATTGAAATGAATTTTTACATCATAATAAAAAAAAATTATGCAAACCGAATCGAACCTCAAAGCTTATAGAAGAACCTAGTATTGATTGGCCAACCCAGTCACCCGATCTAATCCCCATTGAAAACTTTTCGTTTATGTAAAGAAGCGAAGGATCCTGAAAGTATCATTTATATTTGTTGTTTGAATCTATGAATTAAAAACCACATACAAGGTGAAACCCAAAATAAACAAGACTGGCGTGGAAAGTGGAAGCGAATTATTGCGTCTAAAGTGTCAGTATGTTTGTGACATCGGCACTAAAATGAGTTTCGAACAAAGAGCTAATATCAAATTTTATCTTCAAATCGGTACAACGTTTTCCGAAACATTTGAGTTGATGAAAAAGGTTTATGACGATGACTGTCTATCTCGTGCCAGAGTTCATGAGTGGTTTATACGTTTCAGAGATGGTTGTGGGGGCATAAATGAAAATAAACATTCGCGCCGCCCAAAATCAGTAATCACCGAAAACTCCATCGAAATTGTTCGTAAATTTATTAAAACTGAACCGAAATCATCGCTGAAGCTCATGAAATCGGAGTTGAATATGTCCGAAACATCGATTTATCGAATTTTAACTGAGCATTTGGGGTTACGAAAGGTCTGTGCACGTTTCATTCCGCACAAGTTAACTGAGGACCAAAAATTGTTCAGAATTCAACATTCGAAAGACAAGAGGCGGGAAAGGACGAGAAATTCCTTTACAACATTCTAACTGGTGACGGAATGGTGGGTGGTGGTGTTTCCAACATGAACCTTAAACTACTCGTCAAAGTGCCGAATGGAAGGCCCCAGACGAGCCACCACCCAGCAAATCGTATTTGGAGAAGTTAAAAATCAAGTCAATGCTCCTTTGTTTTTACGATTCCCATGGAATTGTCCACAAAGAGTTCGTGCCAACGGACCAAATCCTTAATTCTATTTTCTATCTTGGCGTTTTGAAGCGTTTGTTGCATCGCGTTCCTCGAATTCGCCCTGAATACCGCAAAGGAAGAAGCATGCGCTTATTGCATGATAATGTACCTTCTCATCTATCCACTCTTCTGACTGATTTTTTGACTAGAAATCGCATTTTAACCATCAATCACTCACCGTATTCGCCTGATATGGCACCCTGTGACTTCTATCTATTCGAAAAATTGCGTTTGACCATGAAAGGAAAACGTTTTGCGTCTGTAGAGGCCATCCAAAAGGTTTGTACCAACATCCTGAAGGACATTCCGATCAATGACCTGAAAGATAGACTAAGTATTCAATACTAATAAGATAATAAATTAATAAGGTAGCAGGACCAGCTAGATTATTTTTTATGCAATGTACTTAATCCAGTGAAGTCATAACTCCAAACAACCTTATAAATTTAAAGATATTCGTTGATTACAATGTTTTTGGTACCTTTGCTAGCAGGTGGACAGTAGAGATGAACTGTTTTAGACAAACCGACGACAGATACAGACGCTTGAGCCAAACACTCACAACAGTACCGAACTGAAGACAAGACAATAGTTTGTGAGTATCGGAATATTACATTTTCTCCGATGTTTAATTCCCCCCACAACCTTTTTCGAAGCCAGCGGAGGAGTGAATACTATCGATGGCGTAAAATCTCCATACGCCCACAGGAGCGGAACCTGGACGCAGAAACCTGTTGCGTCAGTAGATATAAACGCGGCTCCAACTTGAAGAAGTGCTAACGCTGTTCCAGGGTGGAAATCAGCCGAGGAGGAGGAATGTTATAGTGTTAGTGGGAGCATGCCCCACATACCATTGGTGTGACAGCACCTTTGATGATGTTTCAGACATTTTGATTTACACCTCCTGACTAAAAAAAAAAAACAAAATGGCCTGAAACACTCTTTCGAAAAGCTTTTAGATCGCGCAAAACAGTGTATTGAGACCAGAGGGAACTATTTGAATAAATAAACTCGAAATTATCAGAACAAAGCTCCTTTCGTTTCTAGATATTTTAGCTCATTCTTGTTAATTTTGGGCTTCACCGTGCACAATTTAGTATTCGTTCGTATTAATATAAAAACCATGCATTTTCCGCATGTACGTGGGGGTACCTATTTTCATGACCATATGTGTACTTGTGATATACTTATTGCGATTCTTCTGGCGGCTCCTATTATTGTGGGCTGTGCCGCATTTTGTGATGAAATTGAACTTTTTTTATTATTGTCGCGTTGTTGCCGTGATTTATCACATTATCGCATTATTATACTCGCATAGCGCGCAATATTTGAAAACAACTTACAACTACACGCACAGATACACATGTAAATATGTAGTTATAAACAAATATAGGCTTTATGACTGGCGGCGAATGTGTGAAGGTATAAAAGTTCATGCTGATGAAGTAAAATGCGTTTACGCTTAACGAGAAGAGGCCTAGAAGCCCCGCGCGTGCGAATGTGTGTGTAAGTGGCAATGTAAGTGGTGTGACGCACACATACAAGCGAATTAATTGCAATAAAAAGGCTCATGCACAAATTACACATACACACTAATATCACATTACAGTGTGAGTGTGGCCAATTGATTATACGACACGCATACCTCTCCACACAAGTACATACACACATACGTACGGATAAGTTTATTTATTTATTTGCTTATTCATTTGCTTGTGCACACATTTGTGTGCGTGTGTGTGTGTGCGTGTGCGTTCGTATGTTATATTTATCATTATATGCACTCAAATGCGGGCAATTGGACTAAATTATTTATGCAGTGCGCTTTAAAACTCATGGTTGCGTTATTATTCGCCGTATCAGCGCACACAAGCACACCCTCACATGCATCTGCTTTCACTCAAAACACACACATACATACATACACGCCGAAGTTTTGAATGCTTTATTGAATAAACAATTACGTGCGAGCACAATCATGTCGCCGAAACATAAATTTATATAATAGATTTTTGAAAATTTCCATATTCTCATTTCATGAAAGCCATTTGCGAAAATTTATTTACGAAATTATTTATGCATGGTATTTGCCAATATCATAGCTAGTTGGCGAGTGCATTCAAATGAGTGCGCGCATACTAAAATAGACCATAACTAAATATTTGAAATACTAAAATATTTATTTAGCTATTGGCAAGCGGGATTTAATTATTATAATTTTTTTTATTTTTTTATTTTTTTTTGTAATTGCCACAAGCCGACGAATTTCGCAGTTGAGGAATACACGACAACGAACACATGTTTTAAGCGTTGGGTAATTATTTGAAGAAATATATTTCACGTTGTCCAAACAGGAATTGACGAACATATAGTAAATATAGGTATATAACACAGGGGCTGATAAGTGCCGGGCCTAACATATAACTTCTACTCAAATATGAACGAGACGTTATCAATAAAACGGTCCGCGGATGACAAATGGCAAAAATAATTTTTTTGTTTTTTGGTAGGACTGTTATAAGCTTACATGGCAAATTTCAGCGTGATATGTCACATAGTTTGTTTTCTGTGCTACTGTAAACAAGTCAAGCTCAAGTCAAGCTGATGGGAGTCGTAATCAGCAGCTATTGTCTGGTTTGGTTCCAAAAGGTCATAATAAACAAAATACCGGTCATATCCCACCAAATAGACAGGAGAATCTTCTTGGGGTGAAGGCCATCCCTAGAGGTCGGTTCTGGTGTTTCATCTTTATCTAACCATTGGCGTTTGCGAACAGGATTATTGTAAAGGACCCATTTTTCATTACCTGTAACGATACAGTTCAAAAAACTTTAGTTTTAAAGCCGTTGCAGCAGCTGAGGGCACACATTCACTCTGTGCTGAAGGTGGGCGACGGAAAGTCTATGCGGAACCCATTTTACCAGCTTTGAAACCTTTCTCAACTGAACCAGGTGCCTGTGAACTGTTTCATGCGATGAATTTAACCTCTGAGCTATCATAAAAATACTAAAATACCGTTCAAGCGGAGCAGTGGCTTGAAAAGTGTTATGGGGGACTCCGCTTTCAGCGAGAAAAAAACACTATTTTTGGGAATTTTTTCCTTAACTATGGATTGAGCAAATTTATTAAAACCTTTTGTACATTACTAAGCATACTTTTAGCTATATTCTGTAATTTTTTCATGCGGAAATACTTAAAAATAAGCCGGTGACAGACCATGTCCGGGAACGTCTTGAAAAAAAAAACATTTTGCAGTGATCACTGCATCTCGGTCGGAAATTATCTGAAACCAAAACCAATTCAAATTTAGTCAAAGTATCATTAAATCTTCCCCTCAACGTTGTCCGCTTGTTTTTTCTTCGTTTAAAAATTTTTGGTGGCGGTCTAAAGTGAAAACTTCTATTTTCAACGAAAATTTCCACCATTTTGTGGGTGGGAAACTCCCTTAATGTCAAAAAAAAAATAAATAAATAAATTGGGGGGGAGGCATTTTATATGAAGAAAATGTGTGCCAAGTTTGGAATGAATCGGTCAAGTAGTTTTTAAATGGCAGCGATCACCGAATTTATAGTATTAGTTTTGAGAAAAACGCGTTTAAAAGTTTGAGAGTCAACCGCGCTGCCTTCCCGAACGCTCGCACCTGTCAGAGCTAAGACGCGAGACTAATTGGACAATAACTCCAAACGTTTTGCTCAGATCGGCTTAAAGTTTTGGGAATATATTCTTCAAATGTTAAACAATAAGATAAGACAAACCAAAAATCGATTTTTTTAAAGTGCAAATCCTTAAACCCCCCCCTGAATGGAACTTTGAATCGTTCCCGCATCCACTGTATTCGCCAGATGTAGCTCGCAGTCACTACTGACTGTTCGCAGATCTTAAAAAACACTTGCCGGTAAGAAATTTCTTTCGATCAAAGAGGTTATCGCATGAAACTGAGGCCTATTTTAAGGCAAAACATAAATCCTTCTACAGAAGTAGTATTAAAATGTCAGTGTGGCACTGGACTGATTACGTTAGGATAGGTTAGGTTTGGCAGCCGCATCGCACATAGAGACAGCGACGCCATTTAGAATACGAAATGGGTCCGTTAGAAGCCGCGGGGGCTGGGCTACATTCCCCTCTCCATATTTAACCCTCCTGAGCTTTTTACAAAGCGTAAAAGGTTGTTGATATCAAAAGTGTATAAATTATCTATATTAGTTAAGAAGTAGAATTTTAAAAATAGGTTCCTGCTTCCGGCTAGACCTGGGCATGTGTAAAAAAGGTGTTGAATTGTTTCCAACTCCAACTCCAACTCCTCATTCCTGCAGCTACGACAGAAATCTGGTATGTAATCCCTTTGCATGATTTCCTATGAGACAAAGCCTTGTGAGGGCCCCAACTAAGGTCCTAATTTGAAGTCTACTCAATTTTATAATATTCTTGGATAGACGTAGACTTAGCCTTGACCATATGTGTCTAGCAATTTCACAGGTATTGGCAATAATCCATCTTCGATTTATTGATTATGTTGTTTTTGATGGAAATTACGTTGATGAATGAAGCTAAAAAACGTGTTTTCTTTGTTAGGCCCAGGACTTTTCAGCCTATGTGTTACATACCTATATATGTATATATATAGGTTAGGTCAGCGCATTATTTGCATTGTAGCTGCTAAAACAAACAAAATCAAAGAAAAAACACACAATTACACAATGCATCAGTGGCGTCACCAAGAGGAAGCGGCTAATCCCGATAATAGCGCAGACGCACCAAATTTAGTAAAGTCCTCAACCATCTGTGTGATCCTTCTGCCAGAAATATCTGAAACACAGGTGGCGCTCAAAGCAGTAAGAAGGAGTTGTTCCTATGCAACGACAGGTGGGCATTCCCACTACTTAAAACTGGTAGCGGCAGGCTAATCACCTACCCTGTCAGAAATCAAAATAGATTAACGAAACCAGTGCAAGACTGAGTCTTGTCGAGGCACTATGCTCCCGAGAGAAATGAACAGGGAAGAAAATTGGCTAGGCTTGGTTATGGTAGTCGGTCTACCATCAGCTCACTTAGACCTTACAGGTCCGTATTGGTACCACTGTGTGACACGGATACCTTATTATTTTTCTTCGTAAAACCAGCTTATGTTATGAAGCGCAGAATTGGTCCAACAGCCACGCCAGACAGTTCCGTAAGATAATTGAAAAATTATCTACCAAGAAAACCTGCCTTGATTTTAGCTAAGGTTGAACAATTGCGAAGAATATGCTCAACTCTTTCTTCCTCTTCCTCATCTCTATAACTTCTACAATATTTATGGGAGAAAACCTTTAATCTCAAGGAATGCCTGCCAAATAGCCAATGACCAGTTATAAAAACAACGTCCTTCGGGATATCCTCTCTTGAAAGGTTGAGCAGCTCCTTCCCCTTTTTCTTATTTATTTGCGGCCACAGTAGCCTAGCTCTTAGGCATGTGTTTTCATCTTTCCATGCCTTCTTGGACTCTTGAAGAAATTGCTCGTAGCCATAGGTATCCCAATGACACTTCTATCACTAACCAGTTGAAGAGTAGTACCTTTCCGGGCTAGCTCCTTTGCTTCACAATTATCTCTGTGCAGTGGAACTTAATTAAGACTGACCTTGAATACGACACTTAACTCATTTAGAGTTGCTCGGCATTCTTGTGCAACCTTTGATCTTAGTATAGCCGAATTAATTTATTTAATGATCGCCTGGATGTTCGAGGATATATTTATTATATTTAAGTTTTTGTTTGGAGACAAACGCTCCAACTCTGAAAGTGTTCGATGCGGTACCAACTGATGGTATCAGAGGAAGAGGAAGACTTCCTCTTGTTAAACTCGACCAAAATCGTGTGAGCGGTTATCACGCCAAAGGTGAAGAAGAAGTTTTTGTAACGGCATGCGTATTTAGACACGTAGCCACTCTTTTTATAGCTAGAACTTCTGCTTCATAAACGAATGTATAGTTCCAGTCCTAATTTCTTCGAAAGTACTCCATAGCCAACCTTATCGTCTCACTTGGAACCATTTGTATAGAAATTTAATTCTCTTCTCCATGACCTTGGTGTTTGCCACTCTCTCTTTGACGGTATACTCGTTTTGAAGAGTCTGTCGCAGATGAGTCTAGGAATAGGTAGTAATATTAATCCATTTCTTGTTTGTGAGTATTTAGAGTGTCGAAAATAGAGGCCTGGCCAAGCCACTGGTCTTTTCATGGCACAATACTTTTAAGTCTAAGCACCAAGGCGGCACCCTACGGGATTTAGTGCAGTCAAATTGATTACCACCTTCATCGCTTCTTTTGGGATAGTCCTTAAAGCACCAGAGATACATAAAAAGGCTACATTCTGGAGCGTACTCATGATTTTAGCGTAACTCGTCTTTTGAGCAGGTGGCCCCCATACAAGCATTCCATATATTAAGATTGGCCTAACTACAGAAGTATCGGCCCCATTTCTAATACGAAGTGTTAACCTCCATTTAATATCGACTGCTTTTTTGCAAGTGTGCAATGCAACGTTGCCTTTTTTACTCTTTCCTTCATATTGGATTTCCAGGTATATATAAAATAATAGAAACAGAGCTTTTAATGTAAGTAGTTTCGAATTTATTGACTGGCATTATGCCCATCTAAACGAATTTTCTTAAGTTCTTTAGTCGTCTGTTTTTGTGTTTTTTTTTTGTACGTAAAGCGATTTTGCTCTGCTTGCTCTCCACCCTCAGCCACTTCCAGCAGACATCGCATATTTTAAAGAGCACAGCGTTCGCATTCATTTACCGACCGACCACCTCCGGTGTTTGCTGTCACTAGGTGCCCGTTTGTATAACAAAATCATGGAAGTACGTTTTTGGACATGTATGTGTACATATAAATATGAAACACACCGTAGCTTTCAGCAAAATGTCGACTGTTATTTGCGAGTTCGAAGCGGTCACAGCCGGAAGGCAATTGCACCATTTCAATTCATTTAGCAAAATTAAATTTAACTAAATAAATGATGACTGTTGTAACAAATTTAAATTGAGCCACTTAGACGTAAATGTGGCGATGCTTCAAGCTGAAAACAAGCAACAGTGCGACAGCAGCAACAAATGAAAGTAGCGGTCGAGTAGCGAAAGCGGTAAAATTTTCGAGCGCTGGTGATGGATAATAAAAAAATATTTAAAAAATAGAAATAAAATACAGAAATCAAATAAAAAAATAAAATTGTTTACGCAATTCGAGAGCGTACAAGAGTGATCGGCATGCAATTAGGCTGCGTCCCGCGGCGAAATCTGTTAAAGCCATAAACGTTAATTTTGTCGTCAGTGGAAATTTAAAAGAATTTGGAATTTTTAGTGATTATATAAATATTTAGTCGTAAGCCGTTTGGTTGTGAAAGAATTTTAGAGCTTTTCGAATAAATGAAATAAAACGTATATAATTTAATGTTATGGCCTAGAATTTAGCTTTATTATAAAGATAAGGGTTTGCCATTATGTTTTAAAAATGATTTCGGGCAAGTGGCCGCCGCGGCTGGCTCGAATAAATTCCAGCCGAGAGGCCCAATTTTCGACCACTTTTTGCAGCAATTGCGGCCGTATGTCAGCAATAACGCGCCGAATATTCTCTTCCAAGACGTCAATCGTCTCGGGCTTATCTGCCTAGACAAGCGACTTCACATAGCCCCACAAGAAATAGTCCAGCGGTGTTATATCGCACGATCTTGGAGGCCACGCCACAGGTCCACGGCGCGAGATAATGCGCTCACCAAAAGTTTCCTTCAATAAATCGATTGTTGCGTTGGCTGTATGGCATGTAGCGCCGTCTTGTTGGAACCAAAGGTCGTCCACATCAACATCGTCCAATTCAGGCACGAAAAAGTCATTAATCATGGCTCTATAGCGCTCTCCATTGACTGTAACATTATGGCCGGCTTCGTTTTTAAAGAAATATGGACCAATGATTCCCTCTGCCCATAGAGCACATCAAACAGTGACTTTTTGAGGATGGAACGGCGTCTCAGCAATGGCTTGTGGATTATGTTCACTCCAAATGCGACAATTTTGGTTATTGACATACCCATTCAACCAAAAGTGAGCTTCATCGCTGAACAAAATTTTCTTCGATGCGTCGCGCGAACCGAACCATTATTTTCATAATAAATTTGCACGATTTGCAAACGCTGTTCAGGTGTAAGTCTATTCATTATGAAATGGCAAACCAAACTGAGCATAAATCAAGTGACAGCTGTCAAAAAGACCATCTACGAAAAAAGTAGTGCCAACTTGAAAACCTAACCTCTAAACAAAACACCCTTTACAACTATTAAAAATAAATTCAGAGTTTAGTTATGAAAATATTTTATAGTTCTTGGGTTCAAAAATTAAAATGTATTCTTGTGCGATTTTAATATAAAATATATTTGAGAGCTTTTGATTTCGAATACCTAGCACATGGGCTGGACAGTTCTGGGCCTAGCAAAGAAAACACGTTTTTTAGCTTCACTCATCAATGTAATTTCCATCAAGAATAAAGCAATCAGTCCAGCGCTGCTTAAACTTTTCAATACCAGTGTTGTAGAACGATTTACCTTTTCCTCAAAGTAGGCCTCAGCTTTAGCGATAACCTCTTTGATCGAACGAAATTTCTTACCGGCGAGTGTTTTTTAAGATATGCGAACAGCCAGTAGTCTTCTTCTTCTTAATTGGCGCGATAACCGCTTACGCGATTTTGGCCGAGTTCAACAAAGCGCGCTAGTCGTTTCTTTCTCGTGCTAACCGGCGCCAGTTGGACACACCAAGTGAAGTCAAGTCCGTCATCCCCTGATCTTTCCAACGCAGAGGAGGCCTTCCTCTTCGTCTACTACCACCAGCTGGTACCGCATCGAATACTTTCAGAGTCGGTGCGTTTGTATCCATTCGGACGACATGACGTTGCCAACGTAGCCGCTGGATCTTTATTCGCTGCGCTATGTCTATGTCGTCGCAAAGCTCATACAGCTCATCGTTCCATCGCCTGCGATATTCGCCGTTGCCAACGTGCAAAGGTCCAAAAATCCTCCACAGAAACTTTCTCTCAAACACTCCAAGCGTCGCTTCATCGGATGTTGTCATCGTCCACGCTTCTGCGCCATACGTTAGGACGGGCATGATGAGAGTCTTGTAGAGTGTTTGTTTTTTTCGTCGAAAGAGGACTTTACTACTCATTTGCCTACTTAGTACAAAGTAGCACAAGAGAGATTCTGCGTTGGATTTAAAGGCTGGCATTGTTATCGGTGTTAATGCTGATTCCTAAGTATACGAAGGCCTTTACAACCTCAGAATTATAACTGTCAACAGTGACGTGGGTGCCGATACGTAAGTGCGCCGACTGTTTGTTTGATAGCAGGAGGTACTTCGTTTTGTCCCCGTTCACCACCAGTCCCATTCGCTTTGCCTCTTTATCTAGTTTGGAGAAGGCGGAACTAACAGCGCGGTTGTTAAGGCCGATTCAAGTTTAATTCATATACAATTGTCATGCCACGGTGCGTTGTTTTGAAGAAAAATAAGCAGTGACAAACGTGACACCCACTTTGAACAGAGCTTTTTCCTAGTCAAATGCTCATGCAATAGACCTGTGAAGCCGACACGCTTTTTAATTTCTCTACGATATCAGCTAACTCAAGCAATTTCACTTATCCGTCCTTCAAAACGATTTTGTGGATGTGTTTGATGTTTTCTGGTGCTACCACGTCATTTGGACGTCCAATGCGTTGACATCATCGGTGTCTCCACGACCACGTTTGAAGTCAGTAAACCATTGTTTTATTGTTGCTTCTGATGGAGCGGAGTCCGCATAACAATTTTAAAGTCATTGCTTTGCTTGAGCGGTGTTTTTACCCATCAAGAAGGGGTGTACAACTAAAACACGAAATTTTTTTTGATCCATTGCTTTGAAAACACCAGAAGTAGCATCACTCTTAACACAAAACTCACGAACCAATAAATAGAAAATCATGAAATCTGAACAGCTATCTTTTTAAGGTTTGTACTTACTGAAGAAGAGAGGAAAGCCGTAAAACTAGTGGCATCTATGTGTTAGGCCCGGGACTTTTCATCCCATGTTTTGTATAAAGAAAAAATTAACCAAAGCGCATTCATTAAAGATGGTGGCTCCACACGAAAAACAATGTTTTGTTAGTTTGATTGTCAAAGCAAAGTATTGGTGAAGTAGAAAACAAACGAGTTGCATTCTGTTCTGACAGGCACTTGGGCGCGGCGAAAGAGAGAAACAAATCAGCTGATTTATCGATACCACATACCGATCACTTTTGTGTTAGCACGGAGTTTGAAATTACAATTATTAAGAAAAAAAAACATTTTTTAGCAAAATTATCACAGAAAAGATATGATAATACAAATTTGAAAATGTGAGAAAATCTTAACGAAAAGACTTTAATATAAACTCATTAATTTATTAAAAAAACGAATCATTCAACACGCATCTGACTTTCCCTACAACGCAAAATGCTGGCGTCACTCCAGCACACCAACATCCTGGCCACAGCTTGCATGCTATTCCCCCTCCTCCTCACCATTTGGCCACAAGCGATGCAATGTCGGCCCACCCACGGTTACACCACCGACGGCACCGAGCTGGTTGTCGTTAAGGAAATTGTACGCTGCACCCGACAGGGTCTCCACGAACTATGCCAAAATGCAACAACAATAACAAATGAAAAAGAACAACAACAGCGGTTCGATAATGTGGATAATGAGTCGGTGATGGACATTGTGGATGATTTGATTTTGTTAGAGAAGAAACCAAGGCGTACACAACAACAACGGAAAGAAAAAAATCCCTACGGTACTTATGAACAACAAAGTGAGCTGCTAACATCAGCTGCAGCGCGAGAGGACACATTAGTTGCTGCCGCCGCTGCAGAGCCAGCCATTGGCGATCCATCCGATTCCACAGCGCTGGGCAGCTCCTATCATCAGGAGCCCTTTGACTCGGACAGCGATAGTGATGATGCGGATGGGGATGATAACAGTGCGGCGAACATAAAAACTGCAGATGTTGATGCTGTCAATGCAGCGGCCGCTGATGAAATAATTGCTGATGGCGTCTTGTTTCACGGTGTGCTCTTGCGTCTCGCCGACGGACCGCACAGCGTGCCACAGCCGGTGTCATCGATTGACATGAGCGATTTTGTGTCATTAATACCGGCCGAAGAGGTTAAATCGATTGCCGCCAATTACTATCACAATGATGCGGAAGTGCGTCGCGCCTACGCCTATTTGAGTGGGCGCGGTTTCGTTGCGTTGCGCCAGCACATCGTTGCATCGCCGGAAGTGGGTGCTTTTTTGCAATATTTAAATGTGAGCGGGTTTGATGTGTTGAAATTTGTGAACGCGATTGTGAATTTGACTAAAATAGAGGGTAATAATGCGCGTGGTGCTGAGCGGATAGATGAAGCGGAAATGGAGCAACAACAACGGGTGGAGGCGAAGAATACCAATACGGTGGGGGTGGTGAATGGTGAGTGTAGTGAAAGATTTTGCGTAATACATTTTTTTGCTTTGCACTGGGGCAGTGAGGCTTGGTTAAGCTCGAGTTTCAACTAAATTTGCAATAGTTTTGGAGCGAACGACAATTCTTCATTTATTTATTTTATATTGTAATTTGATTTTTTTTGCATAATGAAAAATTTTCACGAATTGATATTTTAGCATTTTCTGATTGTGTCATTCACACTGACAGCATATTTCACAATATTGGCACAGTGTGCCATAAAAAATTGCATATTGAAGGCTAAGCATAAACTTTTAAGATTTGTTGCTTAAAAAATTTCTTAAGGGCCTTTTTGGGGGTATCTAAAGGCGACTGCTGTAGCCCAATGTGTTGGTGCGAGACTATCATTCCTAAGTGCACAGGTTCGAATCTCCGTGCATGAAACAGAAAATTGATAGAAATAGTTTTTTCTAATCGGTTGCCCGTTGGCAGGCAATGGCAAGCCTTCCAGTGTATTTTTGCCATGGAAAAGCTCCTCATAAAAAATATCTACCGTTCGAAGTCGACTGATAACTGTAGGTCCCTCTACATGTGAAATAGCATCAAGGCACACACCACAAATAGAAGTTCCTTCTCGGCCAAATTCCTAACAAAAGTGTACGCACCAATTATTTATTTATTTTTTAAAAAAGGTATTGAGAACATGACTGAAAACAAATTTAATTCTTATTCTTAAAAAATAATCTGGGTATTTAGAAACTATTTACCTATTTCTTGAGGTTTTTTGTTGCTACCGACCGTAAAGTCAGCTTATTAAGATAATGGCAAACTTCTCGTCGAATCAAGTTTTATTGGGTAGATGGGAGTTCAGCAAAAACAGGGACAGGTTGGTAACCAGGACAGGTAATGGTGTGGAACAGTATGCTGAAACGAGTGCGGGGCAATGTTTCAAGAGCTTAAGTTGCACATACGAAAAGCTTGCAACAGGCCGTTGAAGTTGAGGCTTGAAACCATCTTTGTTTAGCGGGTTTGAGCATGATTACCATTCACTCGATTCCATGCCTCTCTCTTACACAGTCTGTGCTTCATCAAGAATCCTCCTCCAATTCAGTCTCCCTTTTGCATTATTTCTCCAATTACGAACGTTCAGCGCTTTTAAGTCTGCTTCTACGTCCATCTCTTTCTTGGCCGGCCCCTCTTTCTTCCTTCAATTGGACGCAAAATAAACACTCTTTTTGAATCCTTTCGTTGGGCACTTTAATGAAACGTATTACATTTTCATCACCAATAAGATTTTCAATTTCGTTGTTGTAACGGATGCGATACGTGCCGTTTTCAAGCCGTATAGGGCCGTATAGGGCCGTAGATTTTTCGCATTATGGTCCTTGTGATCATTCCAGGTCTGATACATTAAATGTTAAATAATAAATAATGACAAACTCTCAACTTCGTAAGTTTCTGCCATGAAAGGTTCTCATAAAACACATCTGCCATTCGGAGGTGGTTTAAAAGTAAAGATCCCTTAATTTATGGGACCACATTAAAACGCAAGCTTAAAATTGGAATGGAGGCTCAGCCAAGTATTAAAAATAAAGCGTTGATATAGGATGCCGGAGTTTAGTTAAACAACCCAAGTCTTTACAATTCACACGCTCCATTATTCTATGGGTTAAACCATGCAGAGTTTATTCTCTTGTTAACTACATTGACCCGCCTGTTCCGCGCGACTTTATGCTAGCAAATGCCTGCTCGTTGCTTTCGTTTTCATATCAATGTCGCTTTTGTCAATTGTTCAGGCAATTCTAGTCTTCAGTTCTGCATTGTGCAGTGCTGCGTCCGTCAGTGTTGCTTAATGGCATTTTAGTGCGCTCATTCGCAATGTTGCTCGTCAGCCCAATACCACATATATCCAATAAATTAGATTAGACGTGGCAGAATTACGTGGATTTCAGTCAGATGGAACCATTTGATGCCAAACAAGGTTTCAAATGGATGACTCTCTGTCGTGTGACTCGTATCTTTAACCTGATGTTGGAGAGGATCGTACGAGCCGCAGAACTTAATCGCTTAGACACAATATTTTATAAGAGCCTACAATTGTTGGCGTATGCCGATGATATTGACTTTGTCCGCCTTCATAACGGCGTTGTTAGTTCTGCCTTTTCCAAATTGGATAAAGAATCGAAGCGAATAGCTCTGGTGGTAAACGCGTACAAAACGAAGTAGCTCCAGTCATCACACAAACGGCCGACGTAAAGTAGTAAAGTTCTCTCTCGACGAACAAAACTAACACTCTATGAGGCTCTCATCATACCTGTCCTAATATGTGGCGCAAAAGCTTGGACAATGGCAATACCCGATGAGGCGCGCTTCGGAATGTTTGAGAGAAAGATTCTGCGTAAGATTTTTATATTTTTGTACGTTCGCGACGGCGAGTATCGTATCGCGAACTATGAGCTGTATGAGTTTTACGACGACATAGACATAGCGCAGAAAATAAAGATCCAGCGGCTTCGGTGGCTAGGTCATATCGTCCAAATAGATACAAGCGCTCCGGTTCTGAAAGTGTGCGGTACCAGCTGGTGGTAGCAGAGGAAGCCCTCCTCTGCGTTGGAAAAATCAGGAGGAGAAAGACTTGGCTTCACTTGGTGTATACAACTGGCACCGATTAGCACGAGAAAGAAAGGCCTGATGCGTCTTTTTGTCTTTTAAATTTTAAGCACTAATAGCTTTCAAAATCATTTTCAATGATAACTTCGTTTGCTTGTTCGCGAAGATTGTAGATTATTTTTTCTACAAGTCTCTCTTATCAAGTGCATCACTTAACCAATTTTTTTTTTCTTATTCACTCCGCTCGGGAGCATAGGGCCTCGACTAGACTCTTGCATCGTACACGGTTTTGGGTTGTTGTTTTTGCGCCGTCTCATGTGATGTCGGTATGAATTTACTCGCGCAACATCAATCTTCTCTAAGTACTCTTTGTCCAATTGGGGCTTCCGCTCCCTTACGGATTCCAGTCCATTGGCATTCTCGTGATGTTATCTGGTGGTTTTTTAACCGTGTGACCTATCCATCGCCATGTTCGGCATTTGATATGTTACAGGATGGGTTCCTTATTCGCTGATATCCACAGCGTGTTGTTGCTGATGGTGTTCGGCCAGAATATTCTGCAGGTGAGGCGGAAGCAATTGTTGACAAAAGATTATAGACTCTGTGTGACTCAAACCTTAACTGCATACAGGGTTGCCCATATTCGACGGATCCGGCGGATTTCGATGACTCTTTGGGCCCATTCCAATCGACGAGGCTTGTCCGCAGGCAACAATCTTTGCGTAAATTGAATCTTATACGGGAATAAATGCAAATCAATTCGGATAATTCGTTGTAAAATGGTCCGAGCAATGCCCAACTGCTGAGAACGGCGATTTTGGGATGTCCTTGGCGACGCCTTGGTCGATTTTGATTTGGCCTCTTTGGATTAGAAAGAGCATCACCAGTCGAAAACCTTTCGTACAAACGTTTAATGGTGTTCTTAGAAGGCGCACTTTTCACATTATTTAATTTTTTATAGGCACGTTGAGTTTTCACAATTTACTTCTTTTGTTGAATGTAAATTTCAACAATTTGGGAGCGCTTGCGTGGCGTGTACTGTTCCATGGTAAAAGTCTGCTTGGACTGACGCTTCCAACGCGGCATGTCATTAAGCGATCTGACGTCTGTGTCAAAAGATATAGAGTTGCCAGATGGGTCCGTCGAATATTGGCACTTAATCAGTACATACATTTAAGTTTTTGTTGCGCATTAAATGCAATTTTTCTAGCTGAATATTCAAGCGCAGTCTCACTAGATCTGACACTCTCGAGCAACAGTGAATAATTGGAAACCGCATAGACCTAGAAGAATTTCTGAAAGCACTAGCGCTTAGGTATGCGTACAACAGAAAAATATTTCCATCAGCAAGGAAAATACTAAAATATTTGCAAATTCCCAACACCTGCAACCGAATGCTTGTGAAGGCTTTGGGCTCCAGTCAAATGGCGGCAATGTTGCATATTTACATACATAATGATGCTGTAGTAGCGATAGCAGAGAGAGCCAGATATCACGTGCAGAAAAGAGTCGCTGGCCAGTCACATTTATATTCAATAAAGCATGACCACAATTTTTCCAAATACTTACACACATATGCATGTACCTATACATATACATATAAATGGCTACGAAAATAATTCCGCTTTTAGCTGGCCAAAGGCCAATCGAGAAACCCATGGCGGGAATGAGCATAACTGGCTATAATAATGCCGTTAGTGAATGCTTGTAACCTGCTATCGCATCACTAACGTAGTAACATACACAGACATACATACCTATGCGCATTCGCATAGCCCAACTAGCTAGAAACTACACATATACATGCATATATACACCTAGGTCCTCGTGCTTCATTCAAGCATCCTGTGCAACCCGTAGCATACACAAACAAGTAGACGCCGGTCTGTATTTATTTCAATGATTTTATTTGAATTGTTTTCAATGTCATGGTTCATGTACTCAGCTAACTGCGTGCCGCAATGGCGCTTGCAAAAATACTTGTATGTACTGCTTGTATGTACGCGATTACGTATGTGTGTGTGTGTTGCAAATATTCGTGCATGCATTCCTTCGGCATACGCACACCTGCTCGTACATTCCTGGCTGCAACCTGTCCAATCAGCGAATCCAGCTGCTGTGTTGTGTTGCAATGCGGTCCGGTCACGACCTGAATTATTTAAGTGTAAAGCGCGTACGAGCGTACACTTGATAAAGCACCCAGACGGACCGGCCAGGACATTGATTGTGCCTACCAAGTCTACATATGTATGCGCATGTAAGTATGTGAAAGTATTAGCATAAGCTGACTCTATGACATTTTACAACAAATTTTATTTCTTTTTATTTTTGGATTTAGACGATATGACGTCTGATATGAGTTTGCATTTAAATGGGCAAATTTATAAAGTCCTATTATTATAAATAAATCTATTGGAAGAGGTGTACTTTTGCTGTGTTCCTATGGGCAAAGCATGAATTTTACTTTCCAAAATCAGCAACAGCAATCTGATTGATTTCAAGCCATGCGACTATTAAATACCTTTTATATATTGCGCCTGCGTGTGATGCGCTTCATTTCGATATTTGTATGGAAAAGTTTGACATTCAGCATAAAAATTTTTCCTTACGAGATTTATTTGCTTGTTTTCAGTGAGTGTAAAAATGTATCCCTCCCAAAAGATGGATTTAACTCGGGAAAATTTTCGTGCTATGATTTATTACGATTTTCGAGTCAGGAAGAGATTGGCAGCTGAAATGGTTGAAATACCAGGCTGGCACATCCCAAGAAGCACTAAAGCGCCTGATTCCTCGAACTCAGGGCGAGTTCTTACATAAACATCGTTTACTTGTCTCGATTTTTAGTCAAAGCGAATTGCTAATCAATACAGAAATTGTTATTACTTTTGCGCACAAGAAAATGTATTTGTCTAGCGCTGCACGTCATGATAAATATGGTTGTCACTTAATTTGTAAAGTATCAGAAGAAGAATTTTGAAAAAACTTTAATTGCAAGAGAGTACAAATATATAAATTTACTTTAAGCGAGCGACCTTTTTTTTTTTTTGTCGGGACAGACTAGTAAGTGCAGCACTCAGACACGATTAAATGTACTGCACTCGGGCTCCCTTTGTAATTTTCTTTAAATCTATTCGACCTCCGAAGAAATCTGAATAAATCTTGTGGTAACAAGGAGCCAAGGTGGTCGCTTCTTCACAGATCAGTGCCAAAGACCTCAAGCCTGATTCGAGCGAAGGCGGGCCAGACGCACAGGAAGTGGTCCGCCGTCTCATCCTCCTCTCCACATGCTGGGCAGAGTGCAGTGTCTGAGATGCCCACCTTTTCCATGTGCTTTGCCCATAGAAAGTGGCCCGTCATCAGTCCAACCAGCCTCCTACAGTCCCCTCTGCTAAGTGACAGGAAGAGTGCCAAGCTCACTTGTGGGTTAGAGTAACCCGTTTGCTAACCGTGGCTTTGATGGCCGCAGAAGGGAGTGTGGGAACGGGCTCTGGGTCAAAAAAAGTTGGCCTCAGAGCTCAGCCTGGCTAAAGAGTCAGAGATCTCGTTTCGCGTGATACCCACATGTCCCGGGACCCAAGTTAGCATCAGGCTATTATGTCTGCCGACATAGTTCAGCCCGGATTTATAGGACTCGACTACTCTTGAAGTGGTTGGGGGGCTGGCTAAGGCCATGAGTCCAGCTTGGCTGTCGCTGCTGTGAAAATGCGAAAAGAGCTCTGGCAGCACCACATTGTATCTCTTCTCAAGCACAACTCTGGATGGCATGGAGTCAAGGGGCATGGCGAGGATCATTGGATCGAAGTCTATGCCTACTCTTTTGTTCAGTGCCCATGTTGTTTCAGCATGCAGATGGCCTTCAAAGGCTCTCATTGGATGAAAAGTGGTGGTAGACTAACCAGAAAATCTAATGCCTGGCCTGTAGTAATCGGAAAAGCTCCGACGCAACAGATAGCCACAGTGCATTGTAGTCTCGATAAGGTCCTCCTGACCTGAGGGAGAGTCTATTCATTCAGACCACTGATGCGTAGGTGATAATAGGTCTTATCATCTTAAATTTTCTGAATACCTACGTACCTAATCGGGTCAAATGTACGATTTTTCTGAACACTTTGATTGCAGTACCACCTAGGGGATTTAGCTGCCTAAGAATAAGCTGAACAAATTTATTAAAATCCATTCAGTAGTTTTCGAGCCATTGGTCGAAATGAGGGCTACAAAAAACCGGGAACAAAAAGAAAAAAAGTCTAAAATCAACCCGAATTTTGAGCCAATTCAAACTAAAAGCTAATTCAAGCCAGGAAACAGACAATTTTCCAAAAGTTCTGTCTAAAAAGTATGAGTCTTTGATGAAAATTTGTGAATTTTTTTTTAATTCTGTACAAAGTTTGAAAATTGTGATTAAATGGTTTTTGTTGCAGTATAGATTATATTTTTCTAAACAGATAAAAATAAATAAATAGTCAAAACTTGGTCATATGTCGCGCGGCTATTGTTATGAACCGGAAATATAATAGCAGAGGTCCAGCGGCTGCGTTGGCTGAGTCATGTCGTCCGAATGGATACAAACGCTCCGGCTCTGAAAGTATTCGCTGGGGTACCAGCTCGTGGTAACAGAGGAAGAGGACGGCATCCTCTGTGTTGGAAAGATCTGGTGGAGAAGGACTTGGCTTCACTTAGTGTTTTCAACTGGCGTATGTTAGCACGCGATGGAAAGACTGGCGCGCTTTTTTGAACTCGGACAAAATCGCTTAAGCGCCTATCGCGCCAATCAAGAAGAAGAAGTAACATGGCATGCTGTGTCACTAAGGCAAAGTACCGGAGCAAAAAAAAAAAACTTCGCACATTCACATTTAAATTTGTAGCAAAAAAGTAGGCGTTTGCAGATACCTTTTGAAAGTATTAATAATTAGTGTTTTATCACTAGTTTACTGAGAACTATGACAAATATTATTGAGTTCTAATAAAAAGTTATTTGTTTTTTACTCTAATAAAATTTAAATACTTATAATTGTATTATCTAACACCGCTCATATATACATTTTCTATAAATCATATGTACAAATATAGCCAAAAAAAAGAAACTTGTAGCGACCATGACTTTAGCAAAGCTTCTTGTTCTTCCTCTTCTCATCTGCTTCAAATTTTCTCTTTTTCAGAAATCTCGAAAGCCGAGCAAAATGTGCCACCATCAAATGAAGCAGCACCTACTCCGCCAAGCTTAAATGAAACTATGTCAATGGCAACGACGAGAGCGCCCATAGCAACACCAAAATTCGATGAGACAGCAACACAGCAGGAGCAGCAGCTCAACGGTTTGCATGGCTTAGTCGATAGTATCTTAGAAATATTGCCACAGGACCAAATTTTGTCAACATTCTTTGATAAACTCGAGACGGATGAGAATTTTAGAAAATTCGTGCACAATATACAAAGGCCAGCCTTCGCGCAGATACTCAGCAAAATGGAGGTGAGTTTGTGGCACAGACGAAGGTGTGTATAGCTTAATTTTGTTGAAGAAGGAAAAAATGTGGCACCAAAAGAAAAAAGGTAAAAAACAAAAAAAAATTTTGAAATTTAGAGGTGACACTTTTGTTGTTTTTTGATTTGTTTGCTTCGCCAACAACTTCTTCTTCGTGGCACTTGCCCGGCGCGGCGTCACCAAGCTGTGTATGCCGGAAATTCTATTGACTTGCACTTTATCACACCTTTTCTGCACAGAAATTACTTGCCATTTATTTTTTCTTCTATCAATTTTGTTTCGTTTCTTCTTTCCAAATTGTTTTGAATAGTTTGGCGAGCACACGTTTGCAAGAAATTTAAACAATATTGTATTTGTGCTTGTCGTTCAGAAATTCGCTATGCGCTTCACACTCCCCCAAGAGTAGGGAGCCGGACTTGCGCGGTTTTACTGTTAGACGTTACTCCCTGCGCTTGGTAATAATTTGACAGCGAAACGTGATCGAAATATTCGATGCGTAAATTTTCCTTTTTTTGTTTTGAATTTCATGCTTCAAACACTTGTTCGGCAACTTATTTTCAAAGTCTTTCTTTTTATTTCTTTATATTTCACTGAATTTCAATGTATTCGCTTAATATTCTCTGCCGCTTTCATTGTGCGTGAAGGCCAATACCTGCGTTTGTTTTTATTTTTTTTATTTTTTGTTTTTATTTTTCTTTTATTCGACTGTTGTTACTTAGGTATACAAATCAGCTTCCGTTTGAGTTGTGTGCCTAGTGGTTTCCGTTTTTGATATCCGTCCTTTCGAAGACTTTTTCTCTGCAGACTCTTTTCTACTCGCTCCTGCGGACAAGTTTTATCGAAAATTGTGGAAAGGTACGCTGCTGCGTTCTTCGACGTTTTTAAGTAAATTGGAATTTTTCTAATTGGCAATTGAGCTGGAAACGTGACGGAAATATTTCCTAGTTGCTTATACAAATATTCTCATAATGACGTGGACATATTTTGCATAACTTCCAAGTGGATATGTATGCATTATTAGGGTACAGGATTTTCCCTATTGCTTTGTGCTTTTTAAATTGCTACAATTGATTTGTCTTCAGATTCGTTAAAGTTCTGTCTCTGCTGTTATTTGTTATTTAATGCCGGCTTTATGGCTCATAACCATAGAAAGTTACTAACGGGGTTACACGCGAGTAGTCAGCGAGGTTTTTCGTTTTTTTTTTTAATCAGAAGGTCAATCAAAATGTCTGCAACATCATCAAAGGTGCTCCCACTAACACTATAACATTCCTTCTCCTCGGCTGATTTCCACCCTGGAACCGCGTTAGCACTTCTTTTAGGTGAAACTGCGTTTATGTCCATTGACACAACAGGTCCCTGCGTCCAGGTTCCGCTCCTGTGGGCGTATGGAAATTTTACGCCATCGATAGTATTCACTCCTCCCACTGGCTTCGGAATTTGTTTTGGGGGGAGTGAAACATCGGAGAATATACAATAGTCGGATACTCATAAACTATTGTCTTGTCTTCAGTTTGGTGCTGTTGTGAGTGTTGGGCTCAAGCATCTGTGTCTGTTGTGGGTTTGTCTAAAACAGTTTATCGCCACTGTCCACCTGCTAGGTACCAAAAACTTTGTAATAAACGAATAAATAAAATAAATAATTGGCGCGTACACTTCTGTTAGGTGTTTGGCCGAGCTTCTCCTCGTATTTGTGGTGTGCGTCTTGATGTTGTTCCACAAATGGAGGGACCTACAGTTTCAAGCCGACTCCGAACGGCAGATATTTTTATGAGGAGCTTTTTCATGGCAGAAATACACTCGGAGGTTTGCCATTGCCTGCCGAGGGCGACCGCTATTAGAAAAATGTTTTTCTTAATTTTGGTGTTTCATCCAGATTCGAACCTACGTTCTCTCTGTGAATTCGGAATGGTAGTCACGCACCCACCCATTCGGCTACGGCGGCCGCTTTATATTTATAAGGTGGTTTGTAATTTTTTTTTTTTTGTTTTTCTTCCTTTTCCCCTAAGAACTGTCGAATTATTACATTACATAAGAAATAATTTAGCTGGCCCTGCTACCTAATTAATTTAATATCTTAATAGTATTGAATACTTAGTCTATCTTTCTGCTTCTACTGCTGTTGCCGCTGTTGTTGCTGCAGTAGAAACTGGTGTTGTCGTTTCTGGGCTTTCCTTTCCAGTCAATGAGGTTGAGCCTCGTCACGAATGTAGCCGCGAACGTTTTTGCGGCGTTCCATTTAGTGATGGTCGAGCACATATCCTGGACAAATCTTGCGTAGGAGAGCGGGTGTTCGAATGCCTTCGCCAGCATTGCTCGTTCTTCAGTGAAACGTCTGCAGTGAAAGGCCACATGTTCTGCGCCGTCGACTGTATTCGAGCAACTTGGGCAAAAAGCGCTGTCGGCCAGCTGGAAACCGTGAATGCCTTTAAACACCTCAGCCTGGTAACACTCCTGTTTTATGGTTTAGCGACGTAATTGCCTCAACTGCTTAATATTGGAGTGAAAGTGGCGCCTCTACTACTTCATTTGTATCGGAATAGGAGACCTCCTTAGAGCTATATTTAGCTACATAGAAGGTTTGCACTTCGACCTCATGGTCTTCTGTGCCCTCTACACATCACAGTACCTCACCCAGACCCAGTTCATTTATTAAACTTAAAACTGACCAGAGTTGGACTGAGCATATGTACTTTTCTTTTGGCTGCAAATGACCGAGATGTCCCAACCTTGCCCGCGCTACAACGCTGCATTCAAGACTAATGCATTGAGCCTCCAAGTATTGTCCACAGAAACGATAAGAGTCACTGGACCAGATCCTAGTCCTGTGCAGATAATTGCATAATCAGCAATGACCTGTGGGAGTGCACGTGAGCTTTCTCAGTTTATCCTTAGGTAGAGTTTTGAGTTGTCTTAACCTCTTTGGGTGATATCCCCCAAATAAGGATTTCGCCTGGCATAGCCCAATATTTTGGTGCCAGCTACCCTCCTTCAGCCTTCACTTTTCACTCCTGAGCGGGGTAGTGTGTTGTCTCACAGCAAGGAAGAGCTCGGATGGTACTGATAACGAGGCCGCAGCCTCTCTTGTCAATGTGTCCTCTACTTTTTTCCCAGTTACACCCTTGTGTCTTGGAACCCAAATTCGCCGGTTGCGATTGTGCGTACCTTACAGATTCAGTTTTTCGATACACTCAAGGACCATTGAGGACTTAAACTCACAGAATGACAAAGCCATGGATGCAGCCTGACTGTCGCTCAGAATTCGCGCATTCCGGAAGCTCCTGCCTAAGTTAGCCTCTGCACATAGACAGATTGCATCCTCCTCCGCTTGGAAGATGTGAAAACCTGCTTATAATGGAGTTAACTCTGCTATTGACCTTTGTTACTAAAGTTGAATCTAGCAGAAACGCTCCTGAGTCTCAGGTAGATAGATATTTATATATGTAATTGGCGCATACACACTTTCTGGGTGTTTGGCCGAACTCCTCCTACTATTTGTGGCGTTCGTCTTGATGTTGTTCCACAAATGACCTACAGTTTCAAGCCGATTCCGAACGGTAGATTTTTTTTTAAGAGGAGTTTTTTCATGGCAGAAATACACTCGGAGGTTTTCCATTGCCTGCCGAGGGGCAACCGCTATTGGAAAGAACTCTTTAGTATTTAGTGTTGCAGAACAAAGAGTCACTGCGATCTAAACGACGTTTTTGAATCTCCGCAACACTTCTTTAACCATAACTGCCTAAGAGCTCTTTAACCCCTTTAAAGTTCTTCTTGGACTCATTCCTGGCGCTTACGCGCTCTAAGAGCTTAAGTGCTTCAATCCTTGACTAACCATGGTTAGATGTTTATACAAAATATAATCAAATATCTCATCTTTCTCAATGAAAAGCCGGCAATCAGTATCAGTAAACAGATCCGATGAGGACGGTGTCGATTGTGGCTGGTTATCTAACAACTTATCCAGTTTTAGTAAGCGCTTCTAGTGTTTGAGGCGCCTTTGGATCCCCCGTAGTTGATCCAGCCCGAATTTACTCACTTAGTTATTGTATATCTGGGAGATAGTCAACTAATACGAAGGAATGACTTCGATCCCGTAAAGATGTTTGCAGATCCTGGATCTTCCAGCGCGTTGGTAAATTCATTACCTTCGAGCTCGCAATAGTTGTTGATGGCCAGTTTGTTATAACTAGTTTTTTTGTTACCAATAAGTTAAGAGTAGGTAGTCTATCCCTTCTTAACGAGCCTGGCCGTAAACGTCCATTCAGAGAGGGCATAGATAGCCGCTTGGCTAAAGGAGAGGTTATAGTGATACCTATTTCGTTTGTTACGGCAAATCAAGTACAGGTATCGGTTTTAGATCCGTCAGTAAATAACAGGTCCCAGTCAGATTTCAAAGAAGAAACAGTTTCAAGATATAATTGCTTGAATTCATCGGGGCCAGTAGTATTTTTTTGATGATGTAAATAAATATTCGCTTAAAATTAACTTCGATTTAAGCCACTTTTTATTCTATTTTCTTGCAGCAATCGATGTCGCTTAGAAATCTGATATTCACCTTACACAACAATGGCATCTACATAACCCGGATAGTCGATTCACTCAAGGCTTATTTCTTTCTCGGCGGCTTCTCATAAAAACTATCACTTAGCAGTCATCCAGTAACCACTCAAGAATACACAAAAACTACTACTGGGTGAAGCGAAATTGGAGGCGCGAAAGAACGAGAAGGAGAGAGAGGAGACTGGTCGAGATAACGAAGACGGACAAGAAGCCGAACTAAAAACATTTCTTAGCAAAGGAAAGGCAAATTATAAGTCAAGCGAAATCAGCAAAAGGCAAAAAAGCAAGGATAGAGTAATAAAATATGCATATAAGGGAACAAAACAATGGAAGGAAAGCTTACACAAATAATGTAATAAAAGTTTTTGTTGCTCATAACTACTACCTTTTCAGCTGATATATTCCTTCTCTGTCTTATTCGGTTATTATTTATTTAATTTGTTTTATTGCTTTAAACCTTCAGACATGCATGCTAATGTCGAGAGTACAGCACCTGTAAATGCTGTAAAATCATAACAACAATAACAAAGCTAGACATTTTTGGGCGAGAACAAGCGTGCAAAGTGTGCGAGCGAGGGGTGCAATAAAACCAGTAATAATGACCAAATTTCGAAGTTTCCATGCGCGTTTTACAAATATGTATATAGGGTGGCTCACAAATTGGCATACTTTGGAATGTTATTTTGTTTTATATGCGTAATTATTTATTTATTCTTAGTAAATGTGGCAATACGTGGTTGCTTAAAGACTGCCACGGAGCTGCTTCACGATAATATGAGGTGTTTTTTAAGCTGCATGAGAAGTATCGATATCGATAACTATGGCTTGTCAGCTGCTTATGGCGAACTGTGCTGATATTTCTGTTCATTTAAGTCCAAAACAATGCTTCCAAATTGTAGAAATTTACTTTGCAAAAAAAAAACGTTTGTGTTCCCGAAGTTCATTTACGTGCGGCCTTCAGGCTGGCGGCATCATCAGTCCTCAATTTCTTTCGAAATGAAGGAGCTGCTGCCGATACAGTGAATGGCGAGCGCTATAGAGTCATGCTGACTGAATTTTTATTTCCAAAAATTAATCAGCTAAACATCGACGACATTGGTTACAACAAAATGGGGAAACTTCACACATAGCGCGCTTAATAATAATCTATTCAAAAAGATGGATCCAAAAACCTGTATCAAATTTTGTGTGAAAAGCGAAATTAAGTGCGCGGATACGTTCCGAATGTTGACTCAGTTCGGTGTCATACGGAGAAGTTACTTTGGACCTAAAAAAACGTTTATCGGTGGTAAAAAATGTTCCCAGAATGCCGAGAAGATGTGAATGACGAAAATCGTATCGGACCCTTGAGCACTTCAACAACAGACGAAAAAATTGATGAAGTGAAGAAAATGGTGTTGGCCAGTCGTCGAATCACCGTTAGAGAAGTTGCTGAGGACCTAGACATATCGATTGGCTCGTGCCATTTAATTTTTTTTTAATGATTTGAGCGTGAGACGGGTCGCCGACAAATTCCTACCACAACTGCTCAATTTTGACCTAAAGCAGCATCGTATGAACAATGCTAATGAGATGTTGGACTCTGTCGACCCAACGCGACGACCCAAATTTGCTCCAGAGGGTCATAACTGGTGACAAATCGTGGGTTTATGGTTATGACGTGGAAGCCAAAGTTCAATCATCTCAATAGAGCTGCCACACGAACCAAGACCGAGAAAAGCGCGCCAAGTTAGGTCGAATGTAAAAAAAATGATTTTCTTAAGTGCATCGAAGATTGGAAAAAACGTTGGCACAAGTGCATAATATCTCATGGGGATTACTTTGAAGTGGACAAAATAGATATAAATGAATAAATAAATAATGTTTGAAAAAACACAAAATTCGCGATACTTTTTGAACACACCTCGTAGCAGCATATTCCAACTTAGATCGTACAAGCGAGGGAAATACTTATTTTGTCTTGCTTGGATCAGTAAATCAGTAAAGTCTAAACCAAAGCGCTTGATGAAGGCAAGCGTAGAATATGAATTCGGAATTATATAATTTAAGTGACTCAAAAATAGGAATTCTGAATCTGAAATTACACCCAGACCTCTTACAAAACGCGATACTTTAATTAAATATGAGGTATGAAATAACTGACCTTGACCTATAAAATAATATCTGAAAGTGTTTCTTGAAATTTATGTGAAGACGATTTTTATATAAACTTGAAGTTGATTTAAAAATTTGGCACTGACTGCTTTTACTCGCTCAAAATCTTCACTTCAATCGGTATTTTAGATGCAAAGGTTACGTCGGGATTCCAATTTGGCATTTTTATAATGTGTTTTTTTTACAGATGAAAGACATGCTGCAAATCAAGAGACGATCCGCAGCCTTAAAGCGAATATCATCTTAACCATTCGTGGGAAAGTGTCGACATGCGTAAAAGGCAGAATCCGCTATTGCATGACATGAATGCAAAGGTTTCCCACGAATTATTTAATTTTTTTTACAAAGTATTTTAATATTTTTCCTTTCATTTTATTTCATTTCTAAAAATATTCATTTACTCATCTGGATCACCCTGTATAGGTTGGAATATTTGAGCGGATCGTTTACTGCGCCAATCAAGCGAACAAAAGCGACTGCTGCAAATGAACAATAACAATAAGAAAGAAAGCAGAAGGAATGAATGATAAAGCGATTTTTAAAATATTAAAACATTAAAGGAGTTGGCGTGCATTTGGGGTGCCAGACGAGTGTCCAACGCACGGAAAGAGCAGCAAAAATCAGCGATTGGTGGAAGGAAATTTGAAAGTGTTTCTTGCCTTTTATAATAATTTCATGCGCATGAAAACTCTTTTATGGCAATGAAATTGGATTTGTTTTTGTCTTTTGCTCCGGCAGCGGTTGTGTGGATGGTGTCAATGGCAGCATTTTGGCAAATTGGCTATTCAATTTCGATATTTATGTACATAAAATACGTCTTTGTATGTTTCCATGTTTGTACTGCATAAGTGGCCCCTCATTACTTGGCGCCGAAATAATGGTGCGAGATTTTATTGTTGTTTATTTTCAGCAGTTTGGGCCATTAAGACATTTATTGAAAAGTATTATATTTATAAATTTTACTTAGAAAAAGGGAAACGCATTTTGTGACTCAAATTTTAAAATAAATTACCTAATGGAACACCCTATACGTAATGGGGCTGAATAATGGGCAATCACAGGTATAACGAACGACTCATTTACTTATTTAGCAGCATAAATCCTCTTGAAAAACCTCTGAAAAGATCTTAAAATCCCACTAAAGTATTTAAATGCAATCCGGTTGAGTTTTTGCGGCATTTCGTTGGCGTGGACAAGCATAAATTCATCAGAATATACCAGAGGCCAAGAAACGGCTGATAGTTTAGAACTTTTATAGTGAATTGAAGCCGAAGTTGCTCAAAATAGTCCATCAGTCGCCAAGGTAAAGATGTAAGTTTTTAGTACCGGCCTATTTTAAATAACGGGTCGTTAAATTTCAAGAGCCGATGTTGAATGTAAACCACACCTAAACGTCAACTCTTTTTCTGTATTTCATTTGACATTTTTCAATCTCAGACTAATTCAATTTGAATCATTTAAAAATACACAATCGAACAACGCGTTAAAGTTATTCAGGCTTATTATGAAAACGGGCGTTCAAATCAAAATGCATATCGCGCACTTCGTAAAGAGAAAATAATCTTCAGTGCTGAGGCACATTTTCACCTCAGTGGATTCGTCAATAAGCAGAATTGCCGCATTTGGGCGAATGATAAGCCAAGAGTGATTGCCGAAAAACCAATGCACTCACAAAGAGTGACTGTTTGGTGCGGTTTATGGGCCGGCGGCATTATTGGAGTGTATTTTTTCTAAAATGAGGCCGGTCAGGCAGTTACTGTGAATAGTGTTCGCTATCGTGAGATGATAACGAACTTTTTATGGCCCTAATTGGAAGATATGGATGTGGACGATATGTGGTTTCAACAGGACGGTGCCACTTGTCACACAACTAACAAAGCAATGGCCCTTTTGCGCGAAAAATTTGATGGCCGAAAAATCTCACGTCGCGGCGTTGTCAATTGGCCACCAAGATCATGTGATTTGACACCGTTGGACTTCTTTCTCTATAATTATTTGAAAGAAAAGGTGTACGTCGATAAGCCAGCAACAATTCAAGAGCTAAAGGATCAGATAATTTGGCACATTAACGGCATAGAATCTCAATTATGCCTCAGCGTCATCGAAAATTTGGGCTATCGGATGGAGGTGTGCCGCCGAGGCCACGGCGGCTATTTGGCCAATATTTTGTTCCATATGTAATAGAGCTATAGCAATATTATCATAATGAAGAGAAATTATAATAATTTCCTGAAGAAATTGTATTTTATTCAAAATCAACACTGGCCCTTGAAACTTAACCACCCTTTATTATTGATGACTTTTATTAATTGATCTAGCCTAAAACCAGAAAAAAGCAGACCGTTGAATTTGTATTTAAAAAAAGCGAACATACAACAAAAATTAATTACTTTTTTTTTTAATATTTAAAATCGAATATATCCTGAAATAATAATGTCCTTAAGACGGCTTTCCCGGTAACTATGGATGCGCGCGGTGTCGTTCAAATTGATTTCCGTGAAAAGTCAAAAACGATCATTGACATATATTATCCTACTAGATAATACTCTCGACTCATTCCGGTAACGTAGAACCGGCTGCCATGCGAATGCCGTGGAAAAAGCTGCATACATGTCAACATACTGTAATCACGGCAGCTACAAGGTGCCGCCTGATGTCCCCCCTGTAATATATACACAATGATGAGTCTATTCTCCCAGTTAATGAGAAGAAAAATGCTCAGTTAGCAATTTCTACAAGGTGATACCTTCGGCCTGAGCGAGCTTCATCATTCACATCTTCTCGATCTTCTGTGAAAAGCTTGTACCATCTCACAGTTTTTTGACTCAGAAAATAATCGAAAGTCGAATGTACTTAGCCTGGGAAATTTGAAATCTTTACCGTATTTTTTGAACACACCTCGTGCTGCAGTGATATGGAGGCATATGCGACTTCCTTAAGTCCAACTCTGTACAGTATACCTCAGCGCCTACTTCACTAGTCATTTTAGAACTGTCCTAAAGCCCTTACGCCATGCTTCTTTTTCAATAGTAGTTTTGAAACCTTTTTCTCCTTGAAAAACCAGAGCCATATAGTCTATACTGATTTTATTGTTCCTATTTCTTAAGCTATTTCCATAGGTCCCGTATGAGAGTTCGCTTAGAGCTTTCAGTGTTGCAGATTTCGCTGCCAGATTTTCTGCAAAAATATCTATCGGTGGTAGGTCAAGTATGTATTCGAGGACCGTCGTTGAAGTTGTTCTTAATGCTCCCGTAATGCATAAAGCAGCTAGTCGATTTGCGAAAGTAGCTTTCTAAAGGCATTTCACATTACTGTTATTTTTTCTATCCTTGGCTGTTCATAATTGAAATAGAATAGAAATAAAGTTTCTTAAAAACATTTACGTCAAAATCAGTCCCTTCCAAATTGTTCTCTTCTGCATCACCCCGCTTTTCTATTATAAGCGGCCGAAAGCAGTGGGTTTCACGAAATCACAAGTCGCAAATCTCAACTTATATATCAATAATGCATGCAACTATTAGGCTTAGCTAAATGTCACATTGATGCAAGCAACAACAAGTAAACTGGCTAAGAAATCAGAAAAAAAAGAATTGGGGTCAGTTCACCCCTCTTAAGTGCGCACCCACACCCACATACACAACACATTGATCCTAGGGAAATAGCAAACTACAATAACAAAGACAACGTACACACTTCTAACTACAATGACAAACGAATTAGGAATTATTCGTACAGCCGAGCGCTAAGTGCGGTCATAGATTTCCGGCCACCCCAAGGGAAAAGCAGCAAATGGAAAAACCGCTAGAAAAACAAGAACAAAAAACAAGCGAACAATCGCAGCAGCTGTACTCTCTATCACTTTGCGTACAACAAGTATTATGTACATATCTCATTCCTGCCAAAGGTTGAGCAGCACAGGCCAGCGCGTAAAAAATGTACTCGAAATGCAAGCAAACCATGTCATGTCAAGGCTTCTCAGGATCTGCCCAAAGCACTACAGGATTTTCAGCTTATTGAATGGCTAAAGCAAATCAATTTGCCGCATTTATGACGACAAAGGCGTAGTGGCGGTGTGTGGCGGTGTGCAGTAGCAGCTGTTTGCTGTGGGTAACAGCGCAGTTCAGTACGAAGTATGGATGTGTAAGCAGGAATGTACTTACCAATAAGAATTATTTTAATAAACAAAATACTAATGGCAATACAAAAAAAGAAACAATTTAGAAAATTTTAAATGAAGTCTTTTTGCATTAGAAAATTTTGTGTGTGTCAATCAGTAGATGGCAATTTGGTTAGACAAGCAGCAATGAGTGTATGGAAGCGCCTGGCGGGTAACATTGATTGAAGTTAGAAAAAAAATCGGTGATTTTTCCGCGATTTGCTTGTCACACCCTTGCAACATTTGTTTCTGCCATGTTGCAAAAACCATTAATCACAAACACTTTCTGCTCCAAAAGTGTGCAATCTCGTGGGGTTTACTGCGACTTTGATATTTTGCGTGTTTTTTATTTTGCTGCAAGATTTGTCCTTTCTACTTTTGGCTTACAGCATTTTTTTTAAGTTTTAAAGGCTTCAATTGCAAAGGGTGGCTAATGAATAATGCTACAAGAGGAAACTCAAATAACTTCTTGTAATTTATATTTAATTTTTGTAATATATTTTTTATTTTTTTATTATATCTATGGATGGTCTATGGATAAGTTCGTGCGGTTTTACAACAGATGGCGTAACTTGATTATTATTCCATCGATCCACATTTCCAAACATTCATTGGAGAGCTACTGTCGTAAGGCACAAACGTCAGTATAAGTTTTTTATTTGAAGCGTAAACAACAATATTTTTACCACACTTGAAAATGTCGAATTTCGTGCCAAATAATGTGTTTTTGCGGGGAATTCTTTAATATGAAGAAAAAAGCAGCCGAAAGTCATCGTATCTTGGTGGAAGTTTATGGTGAGCATGCTCTAGCTGAGCGAACGTGCCAGAAGTGGTTTGCACGCTTTAAAAGTGGTGATTTTGGCCGCGCCGCCAAAGTTCATGGATACCGAATTGGAGGAATTGCTCGATCAAGATCCGGCTCAAACGCAAGAAGAGGTTGCAAAAACTTTGGGAGTTGATCAATCAACCATTTCCAAACGTTTAAAAGCCATGGGAATGATCCGAAATTCAAATTTCGAAAAAAAACCGCACGAACTTATTCATAGACCTATTAATTTTAGAAAAAACATTTTTAGTTGCTTCGGTGCCACACTACTACAAAAAAATATGTGAATAAAAACAAAAAAAATTATTTTTGTATACTATTTGATGTCAATAATAATATTTAATACTTTATTTTCTTAAAAAAAGAAATCCTAAAAACTATCTATAAAAATGAGTTTTTGACCAGACTACTACCTTAAGAACGTCCAACGCTTGGCTAGTTTGAATTTATGAATTTGGAGCACGCCTTCGAACACGAAGCGAGGGCTCTTCCAAGGCTTTCCAACCGCTGATGACGATGATGATACACAAAAGACTAAATATTGTATTTTGTTTTTCTTTTATTACCACAAACTTGAAACTTGAAACAAGGTACAGGTTACTAAGAATAATGTTTGGGATACTTGGAAACTCTCTGCCCATTTTTCATTATACGCCATTAAATTCGGACCAAACTGCTGGTAAATTAACCAATTTAATATTAATCGCAATCACACCTGCTAAGCCATTAGAAAACTACTTTGCTAAATAAATATGGGTCGGTAAATAAGTATATAAAAACACAAGAAATGGGCACTTTAACATTTACTTTCAAGTGCACTGAGCCATAACCCAGCTCCAGTTATTGAATTCTGTTCAATGCCAGCATTTCAACCCTTTCGTTGGCAGGAGCATCTAACCTTTTGCAGGTTCGTTACGCTTGAGCGCCATGGCATATGCTACAATTCGCAAATGTCTACATTTCATAGTTATATTTTCCATACACACATACATGCACATACCTACATATGCGCTTGTGAGTGTGCCGGTGAAGGATAGGAAAAGCATTGCAAGTTTGTAAGCCGTCGCGTACAAATATTGCCCAATTATTTACTGCCAATGAGATAGTCTTATTTTATTTCTACACTTCTTTGCGCAAATAATTGCACCCATGGGACAATCTTTTCGAAATATTTTATTCTTCTTTCTCTTCGCTGCTTATTTTGTTTGCGCTACACTTGCACATTTCCAACTTTTTGTTAAACTTTTAATGTTTCTGATTTTTAAGATATTTACTTATGCCGCGGCCAAAGGTACCTCGCGCCACATACCAGCTGATCCAATGACATTTCGCAATTTTTATGCCAAAAAGTTAAGCATTTACTTTTTTCAAAGCGAATTAACCCGCACAATTTAGACTGAATACTTTTAGATTTCCGCTCATTTTGCTTTTCGCGTTTTTTGTTGTTTGTTTTTGCGTTTTTTGTTGTTTGTTTTTGCGTTTTTTTATTATTTTCTCGGCTTATTGTTTTTGAGGTTGAAAAGTTTTCATCAGTGATTTATAGGGGTATTCATGGTTCAATCTCCATAACCAGCGCGCAACAGTTGCGCCTCAGCTGTTTGAGGGACGAAGAGAGAGAGATCCAGGAAGGCGGAGAGTATCGCGGTTGATTTCGGATGTTTGTAGATTTGTATGCATATATATGTCTTGTTGTTGTATTTGTGTTTTGGCAAACTTTTCTTACCTCTGGGCAAACTTTTGCGTTAAGTGCACACTTTTTCTTCCCCAAGATGACTTCATTCTGCCTAAGTGTGTGTGTAGGTAGATGCCTTTGAAACGGAAGCGGGTCTGTATAGGCAAATCGAGTCTTGCGATTGCCAACGCATCACCGTGTTCCCCCTTTTCTTACTTGCATTAATTCTGTGTTTTGCGAGTATTATTTTTACCAAGTTCAATTCCCTAGGGTGACATATTTTTACGCAGCATATCAGTGACTGTATTAATAAATTGCGGCACATAATATACCAAAATGTGTCTGAAAACTGTAACTGTGTTGGTACTGCGCTCTGCTGCACTTAAGCTTAGCACCTACGAGTTGATTTTTGCCTTTCAAAATTTAAAAGAATGGGGTTGAAGAGTTTATGGGGGAAAAAAATGTAATATCAATAAAAGTTGTGTGGGGCATCTCAAGTCGAGAGGACACACACCTTCATTATTTGCTCTTAATTGGGGATATTATAGTTTTATGCTGCCTTCTAAAGGTATACTCGTATATATAGTGCTTCTCTACAAGTTTTTCTGGTGAAGGTCACCCTAAATGGTTTCGAACCAAAGATGTCTACCGGTCTTTTCAGAAATATTTTATTCAAAATTTTTACGAACTTTAAAGATTTTGTCTGTTTTAGAGATTAATTAATGGTAGTGCCAGGAAATATCCGTCATGCCGCGGCTGGCCGTTTATAGACTCGCATTCGACAAACACGTCGTACGAAACGCAGGGGCGTAACCTAAAAAAAGTCGAATCAGCTGTTTAGTATTGTATGTTGTCTATACAGGATCCGGTACTCGAAGTGTAACCAACTTCAGATGCCCGTGCATCAGCTGTCTGTTGGCTAAATTACTATCCAGAGTATTGTTTGCAAGTGCCCGGAAGCATTTTTCCGTGAGAAAACGCGAAAAAAGAAAATCAATAATGGACTTCAAAGGTAATATTGTGATTGCATTATATTTCGCTGAAAAATCACAATCAACGATTATTCATGAGCTCGAGCACCTTAAAGTAAATAAGTATTTTGTTTATCCCACCTGTTGCGGGAATGTTGCGTGGAGAATCCTAAATATGTTGCGGGTATGTTGCATCAAAAGTCCTATTTTTCAATTCAAGTATGAAAGTCTGCTGGTTCAGTTTCGAAAATACAATTTTTTCTCAATTTTATTACAAACTATTCCCTATATATACACAAATATTTCAAACAAAACCTACTTATGTTCACAGAAAATTATATCGAATAACATGAGTTGGAAAACATTAAAGTATTTTAAACTAATACTAAACTGGACTCAACACCACCATTGCTCGTTACAATGATACTGGTAGCATCGCGAAATGTCATGGAGGTGGTCATCAAAAGACCGCAACGTCACGTGAAATGGTCCAAAAAGTGAAGAAGCGACTTGAGCGAAATCTCCGACGAAGTGCCAATCAAATAACGAAAGAACTGAAAATATTTGACCGTAGCATCCGCCGCATACTGAAAAATTATCTCAAAGTCAAGTCTTACAAGATCCAAAAGGCGCATGATCTCACACGAAAGCAGCAACAAGTCAGACTGGAGAGAGCGAAGGAGTTGCTTCGCTTGGCCGAAAGCCGTCAATTTCCGAACATTGTGTTTTCTGACGAGAAAATTTTTCAAATTGAGCAATTCGTAAACTTCCAAAACGATAAGGTTTATTTGACCGACCGTTCATACGAGCATTTGAGCTACCGATTGGCCACCAGGAGGCAGCACCCACCACAGGTAATGGTTTGGGCCGCTGTAACCACAGATGGGCGTTCTCCAATCGTTTTCAATGAGCCTGGCGTCAAGGTGAATGCGAATTTTTATCGGGAAAGTATTGTGGAGGGTTGCTTTGAGCCCGTGGGCAGACAAACATATCGGTGGGAGACGATGAACATTTCAACAAAACTCGCCACCGTCGCCCAAAGCTCGAGTGAACCAAGAATTGCTAAAAAACAACGTTTCGAGCTTCATAACGTCCACACAATGACTTTTAAATTCACCAGACGCAAGTCCGATGGATTCTTCTCTTTGGGTTATTTTGGAGAGTAAGAACCGAACTAAAGGATTCACCAGTGTCGCGTCGTCGAGTGGGCCAAAATACCTGCAAGTCACATTCGGGTAGTTTGCGATTAGTTTCTTGACCGTCTCAGAGCCATTGAATAAAAGTAATTTTCCAAACTAAGTTTATGTTGTTGTTGTTGTAGCAGCATAAACATTCCCCGTGCAAATCCGGTTACCTAGAACCGACTGTCGTGGTCTTTTTAATTGGTTACACTTCGAGCGCTAAAAGGCAGTAGTCGAGAGTTGGGCGATTTTTGACTGGCGACAAGTAGGAATAAAGCGCCGCTTTGATACCATTATGAGACCTCCCATGGGCAGAAGCTATAGCCAACCACAGCTGTTGATGTAATGGAGAAGCTTGATGGGTGCAGACCGCCTAGCTTTTTGAGTGGCTTATTTACAGAAATTTTTTCTATGCAGCTCACCTAATTTCTCTTCAGCTTCGACAGAAAAAGTAACCTGGTATTTAAAATTAGTAGTAATTGGGTACTAAAAAATCTACCGAGGATCAATTTTTGTTAATAATTTTTTATTTTGAAATTTAAATCTGTACACTTATAATATTTAATGACACCTTGAACCTAAATTGATTTCGTAGGTATTTTCTGTTGTGTGAAAGAGAAAGCTCGCAAGGGACTAGATTAGATTAGGTTGGGTTAAATGAATGTCCTTGCAAGGGGCCCATTTGGACAAAAATTAAAATTTGTCCGTTGTGATACCATACAGGGGAAGGGAGAGGAACAGGAAGGGGGGAGGAACCAAACGGAATCCAGAGCTTGGATTAGAGGATTTGCGGATGACTACCAACGAGTGGCGATTTACGCTTGCGTTAACTGCTTCAAACTGCTGATGAATTTCACCAGATGTGAGATATTTAAGTCCGCAATAGCCACTGGTGCAGCAAAAAAGTGAGAGCCCAGATGTTTAAACCTTGGCCCGACGAGAGCAGGGCAGCTGAGAAGAAGGTACTGAGATGATTCCACCTCGTCCTCCAAACAGTTTCTGCAGAAAGGGCTTGACGCAATGCCAAGCTTCAACGCATGGACACATAACGGACAGTGTGAGGTGAGGATACCTACAGAATTCGAAAACTGTGGCTTTGTTTGCCTTAGAAGTTCCTTAGAGCGTCCCCGATCTACCCGCAGCCAGAATGACCGCGCGACTTTTCATGCTTGCGCACTAGCCCAAAGCTCCCTGAGTTGACGCGAGGCCCACTTTCCAGTAGCAGACCGCAGGTTCTTAAGAAAACTCCAATCCTCTCATATTGCGATGAAGCCGTCTCAAGGGTTTCCTGTCTGGCCAACTCATCGTCCCTGCATTTTCCCTCTTTGCCGCTGCCGGGAACCCAAATGAGCCTAATATCGAAGTATTCCGATGCAATTGAGAGGGAAGTCAGGTATTTCCCGACTAATTTCGAATGCACAAACAGCGAGCCCAAGGCTCTTATTGCCACTTAGCTGTCGGAGTAGATATTTACCTTCTTTACTGTAATTACAGAAGCTAGCAGACAATCCACAGCTTCCTTAATTTCGGCTACTTCTGCTTGAAAAACACTACAGTGGTCAGGAAGGCTAAATTTGAGCTTGATGGGGAGCTCCTTGCCGAGTACTCCTCCACCAACTTGTCCGTCCAACTTCGAGACATCCGTAAACATATTTGCCATGCCCTGGTTCCAAATGTTGTACCCCGCCCAATCTTCTCTTGAAGGAATATGAATGGAAAGAGCTCCGCTCGGACCTAGCGATACAGTGATCCAGCACCATGGGGATCAACTCAAAGTTGTTGAGAATGCTAGATTGTCCGTAGCTTAAGTCTAGCTTATGTCTATCTGACTACACCTCAATCTAATTGCGGCGCGTGCAGCAGCAGTTTTTCTTGCAATGTCCATGGGTGCCACATTCATCATAGCGTTGAGTGATGGAGTAGGTGTGGGCCGAAGGGCTCGACTGATTCCAATGAGGGCAGACTTTTGAACCCTCTGCAGCTTCTTAACTGATGTCATCCTTTCCAGCGAGTTCCACCAGACAGGGACTTCGTACAGCAGAATCGGTTTTATAATTGTGTTATAAAGCCAAAAAGTAATTTTAGGCAAAAGACCCCATCTTTTGCCACACGCATACAAGGCGACTGTTGCCTTCCTAATTGTCTTCTCAATGTTAGGCTTCCACGTTAACCCTCTGTCAAGGACAAGTCCCAAGTACTTAACTCTGTCAGAGAGCATCAACAAGGTGCCTGCTATTGAGGGGAGAGAGACTCTGGCAATTTTATATTTCCTCGTAATTAAGACGAGCTCCGTCTTCAGAGGATTTATCGAGAGACCGCAATTTGCGATCCATTTCACGACTAGATTCAGATAACCCTGCCTCAGTTCCCTCAGAGTATCTAAAAATTTTTCTCTGACAATAAGTGCCACGTCATACGCGTAGGTAATAACTTTACAGCCGCTCTTCTGCAGCTCCTCTAGCAAGTCGTTGAGCACAACAACCCAGAGAAGCGGCGAGGGAACACCTCCTTACGGTGTGCCTCTGCTCACCTGCCGGCGAAGAGAGACGCCGCCGCACTCAGCACGTTGCCAACAAAATTTGAAAAATATATTTTTAAAACTTCAGAAACCTTAATGGATACAACCACAAAACACTTTGAAGATGGTTTTAAAAGATGCGAAAGCTATTTTTTTTCGAATACAGAGAACCTTACTTTGACCGAAATGGGAGTAACCAGTAACTGAACAAGACATATAATAAACGTAATGAGTGCGCACAATTTCCAAATGAATTTTTATAGTAAGTTGCCCTTTGACTTAAAGTGAATTAAGGAATGTCAAAGCCAAATAGCAACCCCTTGGCATACCGAAATATCTACCCCTCGTTCTGCAAATGAAAATTCATTTAATAAAAATCAAAGGCAACAATTTTTGAAATTTTCATTACTACTCAGCATTCATTATTTCTCTATATTTTCGCAATGTTGTATAACACGCCCATTTGCACACCAAAATAAACGCGCCCATTGTGCAACATACATCCCCCGTACCCTGCAGTTCATATTTGAGCAACCTTGTAAAGGGACTAGTCATAGATGATCTGATATATTTCAGAGCCACTTTGAGTTCAATAGCGAGCTTCCTTAAGTTAAATTGTATTAGGTAGACAGGTAAAATGGCAAGAGTGCCACAGGCACACTCCAAGTAGCACTTACGTGCCGTTTTGATACCATAATGTGCATTACCTGTGCAGAGAAAAGAGAAAATCTTCTACAGCGATCCAGTACTATTGGTATAGTAGAGGAGAGAAAAGGATCTAGGCTGGAGAATTTCTTCAAGTCTTCCCCCAAGGGCATGCTAAGGAATCTCAAGCTCCTAGCCGCCAGAGCCGGGCAATTGCAGAGAAAGTGTTCAACAGTCTCTTTCTCTGCAGGATCCCTACAGCTTTTGCAATAGGGGTTGTACGGAATTCCAAGCTTCTCCGCATGAATACCGATCACCCAGTGATAAGTGAACACCGCAATGAGTTTGGGAATTGAATGGCGGGGAGTTCCCATCACCTTAAGCGTTCTGTTTCTATCGTATTGGGGCCATAGTGTTTCCGAAATAGCGCACGACGAGACAGACCTCCATCAGTCTTGCGCTTTTTTTAGAAAGAAATTGTGTAGTTTCCTTTTAACAACGGACAGAGGGCAGCCGATGTCTGAGAGGGGGACAGCTGAAACCGCTTCTGTCGACCCCCTTCCTGGCAATTTCATTTCCCTTTATATTCCTGTGCCCAGAAACCCAGATAAGGGAGATGTTTCCTGCTCTATCGAGATGTTTGAGTTCCTCCTTACAGGTGTTCGCCAGTGTTCGCAGCTTGGCTATCGGAAAAAATATGACTGTCTCCCCCCTAACAGCGATCCGGAAGCATTTTGCACGCCTGCAGGGTCGCGAAGACCTCTGCTTGAAAAACGCTGCTTGTTTCCGGCAGTTTAAAGGAGACCGAAATGCTGGCTGATTTAGGGTAAACCCCCGCTCCCACTCCAGACTCCATTTTGGATCCGTCAGTGAAAACAGAGGTATCTATATCCGTACCATCTGTCCCCTCTTTCCAATCTTGCCTGCTCGGAAAAATAGCCCTAGCAGAACCCTCAAATCCCAGTTTGCGGATGGAGAGATCAGTGCGGAGAACAGAGAAGAAAGGGGAGATCTGCTTCAAGATGCAGAGGCCAAGCTCCTACAACCTAATAGCGCTCTGAGTAGCAATGGATTTAACCTGCAGAAGTAAATGCAGAATAACGTTGAACGCAGCAGTGGGATATGTTCTACATGCGCCAGTGATGCCCACACATGCAGTTCTCTGCACTATCTCCAGTTTAGTGGCTAAGAGCTGAAGAGCTACCCACCAAACTAGGCAACCGTATGTCAAAATTGGCAGAACCAATAAGTTGTACATCCAAAGCACGACACGCGGCTTGATACCCCATTTTTTGCCGAACATAGATTTGCAGGCGTAGAAGGCTATACTGGCCTTCTTAACTCGATTTTCTATGTGCAGCTTCCAGTGGAGCTTGGGGTGAAGTATTACCCCAATATACTTGACTTCCGATGAGAGTGTAAGACAATGGTTGTTTAGTCTTGGAGGCTTAAAAGACGCAGGCTTATATTTTCTGGTGAATAGTATCAAATCCGTTTTGTCATAGCTGACTCTGAGCCCGCAACTGGCAGCCCAACTACTGAGTGTAGCCAGTACACCTTCCAAAATTTCAGCGATTACTGATGGGAAGGGTCCTGAGACTATTAGGCCCAAGCCACCGGCATATGCTACCACCCTTACTCCTGTTTACCACTGCTTAAGCGAGTTAAAGCCTCAATAGCTACTAGCCAAAGGAGAGGCGAGAGGACGCCGCCGTGGTGTATACCTCTATGAACAAACCTAGTGATTCTAGCCCTTCCTGCCACAATTTATTTCTCTACCACCAAGCAGGTAGGTTTATTAGTGTGGGGAAAAAGAAACTCATTATTTTCTCGATAGATGGCTGTAGTGATCGATATTTCGTAAAATATCGATCAAAAAATTCAAAGTTTATGCTGGTTGTTAAGGTGACATTTCACACTAAATATTCTTTTGTTGTGTTTTGTTTGCTCCACTCAATTGTGAGTTACAGGGTGTTAACAATAGAAGTCATCAAAGAGAAAATTTTTTATATTTTAAGTTTTTTTTTTTATTAAAGCGAAAATGCAGTTCAGGCCGCTGGAATTGTGAATGGTGTTTATGGTGCCGATACGGTAACAGATTTAACAGAATTACGTGCAATTTTGGTTTGGTCGATTCCGTTCCGTCTTTTTAAAGTCAAAGAAAATATCAATAATGTCGAAAATGTCGATAAAATCACAGAAATAATCGAAGTTGACTGGCATTTTAGTAGTCGTAGCATTGCCCAGGCGCTAAAAATCGACCATGAAACAGTTTTAAACTATTTGTACAAACTATTTGTACGCATATATACTGTTTTTTTTTTTTTTTTTTTTTTTTTTTATTTGAAAAATTGGAATAGTAATGAATTACAATCACAATGAAGCTAAAAAGCATTAGCGACTAGGCCATCAATTTATACTGGATTTATTTTACTCTTTCAAGCAGAAGAACGTCGCAAGAGCTGGAAGTGGGATTTTCTGGAGCCTACAGGACTGGCTTGCTGATCTCGACTACGCGGGAGATATTTCCCTGGAAGCTAAAATTGGTCTACTTCTTAACATCTCCAAAAACCACACTCAAAATACGCGTCGGTTCCTCATCGAAGGTGCCCTGCTGGAGGAAGCGCAATCTTTTTTTGCTATTTGGGCAGTATCATCTCGGTGTCTGGTGGCTCGAGAAAATACATCAAAAACCACAGGAAAGCTCTAGCAACATTTGACTCCCCATGCCCAAGCACACATTTCGCAACGCACAAAGCTGAGGATCTTTAATTTTAAGGTTAAATGCAATAGCGGCTGTATAAAGGCACTGCAAGTTTTCACTAATCCATGCCTTTGCAAAATCCTGAAAATCTTCCGGGCAAATACAGTCTCGAATGCTGATTTGTGGACAACAACTCAGCAAAACCCCAATAGTACTTGAGATTTGCGGAGGGAAACGGGGTTGGATTGGCCACGTAGGCAATGTGATGACCTAACAAGAGCCGCTATTGAGTGGAGTCCCCAAGGCAGCCATCGACGATGGAAGCCACCATGGAGACGATTGCTGGATTTGGAAATGCGCGCCATGAATTCAAGCTGGAATGAAGCTAAGAGACTGGCTCGGGACAGACATGAATGAAAGGAATTTCTTGTGGTCCTTTGTTCCGGCTTGGAACCATTGGAAAATGTTTGAAAATGACGTCGAACGTCAATCATATTTGACAGTTTTGAACGAGACAGCTGGAATATACAAGCAGACAAGCAATCGAGCGCGTTAAGGTCAAAGTAAAGGTCTCCAGCACTCAAAATCATTTGTTTTTCGTGATTTAATCAAAAAGTTATTAAAAATTGGATGGCATGATTAATTTTGCGCCACCTTGTACATCTAAAAACTTGCATATTCGCATATTGCGATATTTTTCTCATCCTTTAAATCGTTTATTTTAGAACCAAAATGTCACACAAAGCGCGATTGCAGAGGCGATTATTCCAAAATGCGCTGGCCGTGAGACAGTCCCATTTACTGCTGGGTATCTGCATAAATACATACGCATACACAATCGCGCTGTCGCCTACTGCATCATTCATGACAGCGCAACGACTTCATCATATAAATTTTCATCTTTTTGATATAACTGCAAATTAGAAATTATTACCTCAGTTTTTATGATTCTGGCATTTCTGCTACATTTAGCAACAAACAGAATTCGTTGAAAAAAGAGACGAACAAACAAAACAAAAACCCAAAAAAAAACAATGCACGTAGACTTAAAAGGCAGCAATAACCTGACAAAACAAAAACAACATTGCGGTGATGTGGCAAATACTTGTTTAAGCACAGATGACAGCTGCTAATCCACTCCTGCATTTACTGCTTGGACGCAACGCAACGCAAACCTCTACACCCACACCCAATATTCTCCCTCTCAAATAGTTTATTTATGTATGTAAGTAACTGCATGAGTGTGTGTGTGTGTATGTCCAAACTAAAAGCATAACGGCATCAGTGGTGCGTCATCGATGTCACCCTCGTTTTGTAGCGGCGATCAGAGCGATTCAACCAAGGACAATCTGCCACTACACAAACACAAGTCGCCAGTTATGAAGGGTATGAAGGCGTTGTGTAGCAAGGGGCAAGGTTACGATGCATTGTTGCTATTGCTGCCGCTGCTGTTGCTGATGTGGTCATGGGTACGAGCGGTATTCTGTTACCTAAATTATAATTGACATGCTTTTAGGGATGTTGCAAGTGCTCTGGATCCACTGCAACAGCTCTGCGCACAGTGGTGCAGGAGTAAAGGTAAAAAATAGGAAATACAAATAATAATCAATGCCTAGAAAACTACAATAATAGAGTTGCGCATACGCTTTCCGAGCCACTGTGCCCGTGCAACATTGTGGGCGATGTTTCTTATTCCCATTTCAAATGGCTTTGTAATTTTTGAAACTCTACGCCTAGTCGCTGTTATTGTTATTTGCAGTTGCGCTATGGCTGTGGGTCTTTTCGATTAGTACTCGCGTGTATGCACGTATGTATGTATGTGTGTGTATTACTAACTGACATTTTTTGCCCCCGTTTGCCGTGTTGTTGTTCGGAATAAATGAATGAGTGCGCCATGGAAATTGAATTAACCTTTGGTCTTTGGTGCTTCTTGTATTTGTTTGATTTGATTTATGCAGCCAAGGCTGTCCGGAGAAATGACACAAAAATGTATCAACGAACTTACTTGTTGGCTGGCTACTCGAAACATGCTTTTGGATCAAATAAGGGCTGCTATGTTGATGAACTTTTCACAGCAATGAACCCTGACTATTCCGAACTCTTCTACTGAATACAATGAAATGAAACTTTTGCAGGATTTGTGTTTCTAAAAATATTATTGCTGGTACAGTGCATAACCGTTAGGTAATAATTGCTTTAGACTCGAGAGTCGGAATTATTTAAGGGGTTATATACAGTTAAAAGGCCGAAAAAAGCGAATTTTCCACAATTTTTTCTGAGAAAACTTTTAAATTTATTGATCTTAAAAATTGTTCACATATTATGTTATCATTTAACTATATTTTAAGACTTAGTATTAGTAAAAATATTAATTTGGAAAGGAGTTACAGCTGATCTTCGGTAGCTCCACTCAAAAAAGATGTTATGCGGTGGCCACTACATATATCGCTGAACGGGATCCTCTGAAATTAAAAAACCAATCAGATGTCGTTAACATAATGTTAAATCTAGTAATTGATCAAAGTAATAAGCAAATTTTTTTTTTTCACAAAACGGCGGTTTCCCAAAACGAAAAACGATTTTTGACCAAAATTTCGGCCTTAAATTTTTTATAAAATTATTAATCGGAGAGAGAAAACCTTCCACGAGTTACTAAAAAATATATTTAAGAAGCAATAATGATAGAAAGGAGATTGCGCCCTTCAGATAGTGCGTGACGTCACGTCTTCATAATAAATTTAATGCTTTTTTATACCCAAAATCCAAAAATTTTTAAGTTTCGTGTTTGTTTTTTTGTTTTTAATTTAAAGCTACCGAAATTTTAAGTTAAAAAACAAACTATATTACCTATTAAACAAAAAAAGGTTAAAAAAGGTCACTCTGAGAAGATTTTAGTGCTAATGAAAATTTTTTTACTCTTATAAAATGAAAGTGCAAATTTAATTGTTGGCTCCATTTAAGGTTATGCAAGAATATTAAATCTTCTTGTCTCAACTTTTCTTAAGATTGAAAGCCTTTTTACACATTTTAAAAAGCCTTTGCATTTTTGAATGCGAATTAAAACCAAAGAGGTGTAATCGTTTCTTCCGGTCATCAATCCTTAGTGAGACATAGGGCATTGTATTCATTGTAAAAATAAGCAACAAAATACCAAGAAATACTAAAGAAACCATACTGACATTTTTACAAAAAGAGTACCTTATCTAGTTACATAATTTCAAATATAGCAAAAAAGTCGTTCCCTTAACAAAAGTCTCGCTTAACAAAAAAAACTCATAAAGGAAATTGTACATAACACATTTATTTAAAAAAAACGCACATTTTAAAGGTAATTGGTCACGCATACAAAGTTTTTTAAGTAGTTCAATAGAAATTTGGTATATTATTCTTTTTAATGGGCATTTGAGTGCGTTTTTATATCCAAAGCTAGGCAACACAGCAGTAGCGAGAGAGAGATTTAACTGCGGAAAGCAGAAGGACACCTACAACAACTGCAATCGCGGGCAATGCTACCAGATGTTAAAAAAAGTAAAGCTAAATAAAGTAAATTAATTATTGAACTAATTTTAAAAAAAAATGTATATTTTACAAAATTATAAACATTACATTTTAATTAGAACAGCTAGAAAAATGTCATGAAGAAAGAACTAAATCTCCGAGACTAAATAACAAAAAAAAAATGCTAAATCAAGTTACGAAAATGGTAATCTGACCATACTGGAGCTAAAATCACTTAACTAGTTGTCAAATTCGTTGAGAGAGAAAGTACGAGTAACGGGACCACGATAGGCGCCATCTCATTATTCTCTCCATCGTGTTTAAGAAGCTCGTGTTTAAATTTGAGACTAATCGGTTTAGCCGTTTTCGAGTAACGTTGGTCACCGATTTTGAGAAAATCGCGTTTAAACTTTGCCTTGTACTTTCAAATACTCTGAAACGTCTTTTCAAATTTGCATGTAACTTCAAAAATATTCACCGGAACGATATTAAGTTTTCTGTGTGTATTCTGAAATATACGTACATTACGAAAATAAAATGAAAAAAATTAATTTTTTTTTAAATTCTAACTGTATAAAAGAAAAGGCTTTTAAGGTAGTAGTCCGGTGTAACGACCGAAATTTCGACGTTTTTTCATGAATACATATTTAAAAAAAAAAATAAAATGCGATCGTTTTAGAGTTTTTACATGCTTTTATTGGTGTTTTGAAGTATATAAAAAAAACGTTTTTTAAGTTAATTTCATATTACTTTGTTTAAAATTTTTGACGTCAAAGTGGAGTCCTCAAAAAAAAGATGAGTTGGTTCGGCCATCTGAAATAAAAAACTCAAAGAGAATATTATTCTGTAGACTTTATTTTAGGTCCCGAACCTAAAATATATGTACATAAAAATTGAAACCAAAAAAAAAATGGCGGACTTGTGAAAAATGTTCTCAAAATCTTATTTTTTTCTTCATAAATTGTTTAAATTAAATAGTTTATTATTAAAAAATTAAATGTTTTAAAAGTCCGGGATCTAGATATGTGTGTTAAATTTTTAGCCAAATCGGTTGCATAGTTTTGAGTCAGTGATTATCCAAAATTTCGAAAACATGGTTTTGAGAAAAACGCGTTTAAAGTTTCGACGACAGCTGCTGCTTTCATACACGCTACGGCGCGCTCTCTTATTTTAGCTATAACTTTAAACATAACTACTACCTTAAACTGCCATGCACTGGGTGAAAATGAAAAGGAGTTTATCCTTAACGCGGTACTATAGCGAAATCTAGCGCTCGATGGATTTTCTAATGCTAGAAAAGCTCTCAAATTTATTGGGCATCCTTACCGGTCATTGTCCTTTAGATATCCAAGCGATGAGACTTGGGATTACTTCAAGTCCCTTCCTCAGAAGCTGTCTGGAGGAGCTACTCTGCTCTCGTCGCGCTAAGATTAAGACATCTGGGCTCTCACTTTTTTGCTACACCTACGTTTACAGCAGTCTAAAACATGTGAATTTCATCAGCAGCGTGTAACATTATTTCAGATATAATTAGCCACCAATGGTCGCCATCTTCTAATCTAAAGCTTCTTCTTCCTTTTCGTCGTTTGGTTTTTCCCCCCTCCTGTAGGGTATCACAATGTGCATAGGTTCGAATCTCCACGCTTGAAAGACCAATAGGTAGAACAATTTTTTTTTCCAAAACTATCGCCAGTCGGCAGGCAATGACAATCCCTAGTCTCTTTGGGACTAATGCCTCACGAATTACATTCTGAGAGCCCACATTTTCTCCATTTCTTAAACTCCAATCTTTCATTTGATACTAGTTTTCTTTGTATCTTGTGTCGCAGTTGCACGTGCATCCGCTTTCAAGTACGTTTAACCCATAGCTGCTGAATGTCTTTGACCACTCCTAGTGAAATTTTCCAAGGAATATTTTTGTAGCACATATTAACCCTTTAGTACCCCATTTAAGAGGGCTTTTGAAAAATTTTTGATTTGGGTTAAATAGTCACATAACGGTGGGATTCAACGGGTTAAAATGTTCCACAAAAAAATGTATCATTGGATTTTACTAAAAGTCTTCTGGATGAAATTTAAGAAAAATCAACATTTACACTGGATTTACGATATGATTTAATATGGCTTTGATCAATATTGCGAAACTTTAATACACTGTAAAAAAATTGTGACCCGGTAGCCCAAAACCCAGTTACTATTCTACATAGGTACTTTCATTTGCAAGGGGTTTAGTTTGGGTCCGAGCTGATTACCTGAAAATTGCCGGACTGTGTTATTAACCCAATTAACTAACACAACACTAGTAGTATAATTTGAAGGTACGGCTGCCTCTTGTGATGACGTGAATTGCCCATCAAAATCATGTCATGACTATCTTTTTGTAATTTTCTCAAGTCGAGGTATATACCAATAAATCACAATTAACCGACGTCTCAAAGCACGCATATCACAGGCCATTTTCAGCCAGTTCCATGCAGCAGAGGCATTGAAAATTGGAATTCTTGAATCTGCGCCATCATGCAATGCCACTGCAAATATTTAAACAATGTAATAATTCACACACTGTGGCATATATAGACTTCACTAATAAGAAAAAGAATTTCCACTTCTATCCGTCCTATTGGGAACTGAAGTGTTTTGTTCTCGCTTTAAAATTATAATTTGCTCAAAGTTATATATTTAATTTTTTTTCCATTGTAACTAGTTAATATAAGTAACTAACGAAGAATTTGTTTAGGGTTTTGCGTTATACAAATAAGTTATTATGCTTTGCACTCATTGCAGAGTAGTTGGCTGCTGCGTGGGGTGATGTGGCATTTTATGATTCCACTCATTCCGGGCTTAAATTTCGCTATTAGCACTTATTAAAGGTGCATTCATTATTGGCAAAATAGAAAACAAAGAATGAATTCGCCTTGTCCTATTCTGTGCTGACAATCACATGGGCATGGCGAAAGAAAAAAAATAAATGAGCTGATTTTCCAATACCCCATTTAACAGATTCTTCTTGGACAATTTCCCGGTATTCAGTGAAAATTTGGCAGAGACGGTTCGTAAAACTCGAACACTTTTGAGTCGTCGGACCACAATACAGAAATTGGTGAAACAATTCGAGCAGTTGGGACAAGTTAGTGATGTGAAGAATAAAACCCGCGCACGTCGCTCAAGAGCATTGTTGTAGCAGTCGAAAGTGTTGAAGAAAACCCAGGTTTGTCCATTCCTCGTCGTTCTTTGGAATTAAGCATTCCACAAACGGCAGTACACCGTATTTTGCATAAAAATGTGGGTGTGCATAAAAATGTGGGTGTGAACAACGTTTATTATCAACAAAACGGCGCTACGTGCCACACAAGCAACGAAACCATTGATCTGACAATGAATTATATTTTTATAAAAAATTAACAAAAAAAAAATTTTAAAACAATTTTGAGAACATTTTAAAATGGTAAAGTGACTTAATTATGTGAGCACAAGTACACCCTTCTCCTTCTTGTCTGGTCCGATAACTGTTTAAGCGATTTTGGCCGAGTTTAACAAAGCGCAATAGTCATTTTTTCTAGTGCTAACGGGCGCCAGTTGGAAACAGCAAGTAACGCGAAATCCTTCTACACCTGATCTTTCCAACGCAGAGGAGACTTTTCTCTGCTACCACCAGCTGATACCGCTTGGAATACTTCCAGAGCCGGAGTGTATGTATCCATTCGGATGACATGACCCAGCCATGACTCCATGACTTTGAACTAAGTAGGCAATTAAGTACTAAAGTGCTCTCTCGACGAGCAAAACTAACTTTTTATAAGGCTCTCATCATGCCCGTCCTAACGTATGGCGCATAAGCTTGGACGATGACAACATCTGATGAGGCCTCCTTTGGAGCATTTGAATGAAAGATTCTGCGGAAGATTTTTAGACTTTTGCACGTTGGTGACGGCAAGTATCGTAGATGGGGAACTATGAGATGTATGAGGTTTACGGCGACATAGACATAGCGCAGCGAATAAAGTTCAAGCGATTTCGTTGACTGGGCCATGTCGTCCGAATGGATACAAACATGTGTAAATAAGTGTAAATAAGCGTCACACCAGCTCACGTTCGTCCTAAGTAATATTATTTATAATATCACAGCCAAAACTTTGTCCTTTCTCAATCTCTTCTGATCCACTCTTGAAATATAATAAGGAAAAGTACTAGTTTTAATTCAAGCAATACGCTAATTATACTTCATCCATACTCTTCGACGGTCTTTTTGTCATGATGAGAGGGCTCAATAAGAGCAATGATGACAAGAGCGAGACCGGCGATAGCTCAGCTAACGGCAGGGTCTCCCAAGTCAGTAATGTCGAGAGTGAGCACCGAAGCTGAGAACAATCACATAACAATTCTGCCGCAAGGCTGAATGTAGCATCCGTCTACAGGCTAGTGGCGGCTACAGTGGCCGTCTGTCGTGCATGAAGCGGCTTGCTATATAAACATGCATCAGTGGCATGTCCATAGACTAAGTAGTAGCTATATGCTATTAAAGGTAGCAGTCCCACCATTAGACTAGCAAACCTAAGCTTATCCCCGCATCTTTTCGAAATAAACTGATTACTGATACCTGAACTGCCTTTGCGCTCCGAACTGAGTTAAGGGAAATTATGTGTGCATAGGGATAATTTTAGCAGACAGTGAGATCCTAAATTTATTAGACTTTAATTCTGTTTGCACAAAATGAAAATTTGTATTGCCCTCTTTTGCTCAGAACTCTGCCAGTTTCCTGTCGAATGCGCAGTAAGTTTTTCTATTACACTTCAGCACACTTTTTGTGCAGGTATTTGTGTTTGTAAGAAATTTCTTCAGAGAACTGTGTGTATAGTTTATGGATCACACAATCTTCTGATCACGAAGCGGTAGCGTAAAGTAACGGCCGTGTGATATCGCCAGAGGCGAGTGTAGGTGACGGCTGCTTTGAAGATATTAGCCTGGACGAATCTTGGAAAGATACAAAATATCGTTGGAGCAGAGATGTGAGCTGTTCAAGAATCGTGCTGAGGATAGCGCTTTTCCTAGTTTAGTGCATCGCCATTTATACTGCAATGAAATCAATCAGTATTTCATCGGTCCCACGAAAGTCGATTATACGTAACCGAACGACCCGAATTTATATCCGGCCAAAGACTGTCACTTCAGCAGCATTCCTCGTATATATACGGGGAATGTTTATGCTGCTACAACAACAACAACAACAACAACAGTTTTTCATCGTTTTCGCTATCCCACATTTTGAAAATGAAGACAATAAAAAACAAAACTATGACGAGTATTTATCCAAATTTTATGCAAAAGTAGTTAGGGCTCACCGCTCTTTTCATTTAACTTCCTTACATTTGTGCGCGAAAGCATTTATATTTTTAGTGTTATTTAAAATATTCGAAACACATACATGCACACTTGTAAAATAGGTAAATAGAAAATTTAATGTCACTCGAGAACTTATGTGACAAGTCCTTCTAACACGCACATTCGCACTGCGCTTCCTCTCCTTGTGCCGGCCGTCAACTCGCACTAGTCCATTGCAAAAATGCGTTTACAAAAGTCAAAAAAGATATGCGCCTTCTTGGTTACAATCTGCTTCCAGTATTGACCGCTGCCGCTGTTGGCCATACTAATCGAGGCGAGCAGCAACATATAACAAGCCAGCGAAAGCGAGTATTTGTTGCGTCCAATCCAGCTGGACACATGTTTTTCTTCCGGCTCATCATCGTCCGGAAACCGGCTGCCATAGAAAAGTAAATGGCGTACGCGCACCAATTCGGGTTTGCGCACCTCGATTAGCGAACTTTCGTTGTCGATGAACACAAATTCCGGATAGTTGTCGAATTCGCAAAACGCTACGCACGAAATCATCGAACCGCAACTTGATGCACCCCAGCCTGCGCCGTTTGGACTATCTTGCAGGGCAACATTTAAGTCAGTGGACAATTTTATGGATGCGTCCACCTCATCGCCGGCATTCTCAGTATTCGGTGGCTGCTGTTTACCGCCGCCAGCCTGTGTCAACATCGCAAAGAAGCAATCGAGGCGATTACCGTGAAAGGCCAATTTCGGTGGCAGCTCATTTTCGATGAATGCCGGCTCCTCTTGTATGGCTTCGTGTATGATTGGCATGTGACAGACTTTGAAAATGTGCGTGGGCCTTGGCAACTGCTCACTTTGACCCATGTTACTCAAAATTACATCGAACTCACTATCGTCCACAAGGTGCAACATTGGTTCGCGTTGCACAATCAACACATGATGCAACAGATCCAAGACGTCCGCATCGAATTCGTCGAAATTCTGCTCGACAATATTCTGCAGCACTACACGCAGTTTGGGCGTGTCGTTGATGACCAAGATGAGCGCGTCAATATCCAAGCCGTTCTGATCGGAGACAAAGCGTGGCGGAAAGGGTTTCAGCTGCGTGTCGTAGCGGTAACTCAATGCCGCTGCCACAAAGAGCGTCCACTTAGCGTCACAGGCAATAAGATCGGTTTCTAGTAGAAAGCGCAGCGCGTTTATCTTTTCCAGCATATCTGGAGCCACTTCGAAGTCACCATTGCTTGATGCGTGGCCGTCGTAAGGCCCAGACGAGGTGGCATCGCACTCAGACTCGGAGGTTTGGGATGTCATTGCAGCCGACGATGGATTGCTGTGCGATTTTCCACCGATGCGCTTCATTTTAATGCCGTCAGCTGCTTCAATAGGGTACAAAATAAATCGTTTTTAATTTGTATTTTAATCAAAGTGTACTTGAAATTTATTTTAGTTTATGCAGTTCAACGGTTTCCGCCAAAATTTTCAGTGAAGCGGAGTCGAATTACAGTTTCAAATACTCAATATTCTTGCGCTGAGACGGTTTCTGCTTGATGTGTAATATTCAATATATTTTGGCTTGTTTTGAAAGTTTTTTTACAAAATCGGTTGAGTGAAGTATGGAAAATGAAAGAAGTAATGTTTGATAATTTATTTTTGAGTTTAATAAGATTTTTGCCTATAAACAGGTGCCAACCAAGGCGAATCTATGATATTAAAGTTGGTGTAGGTAAATCAGCTGATTGTTTTCTTTTCCTTCGTGGCTGTCAGTCAGAATAGAACAAAGCAAATTCATTCTATATTTTCTACTTTATCATGACAATCAAACGTACAAAACATTGTTGTTGGTCTAGTGCCACCACCTTTAAGAATACTGCTGAGTTATGGTTCGTGGGAAAGAGATAAAAAACAAGGATTTATTAACCGGAATAAAAAAGTAATGACAGAGTGAAATCGTGTCACATAATTGAATTTATGATTTATTTTTAAAGATTTTAGCCATTGAAGAAAAACCATTATAAAATTTATTCTATACTGGCATTCCTATAGAAGAATGGATCTATAAAAGAGCATTCCTGCTCTTTCAAATTCAGCGCCCCTCACTTCTGTATATTAACCAGTTTAACCTTAACTTTCCCTCGCATAAGATTTGCTCTTCTTATTTCGCTGGAAATGATGCCTAAAATTATCTCGTTTGAACAACAGTGAGCTCGCGAAAGTATTTGAAATGGCCTAAACTCTTGGAGAGGTTAACGCATCGTAGTCCTTACTTTCGATCCTGAAATACTGCAGCAATCTAAGCTCTAAAAAAGATCAGCTTCCCCGCGGACTAAAATAGCTCGAATGAGCAAATCAAAATTCAAATCTGTGTTTCTGTTAGTATTCATGGGATTTTGCAGCTTTACTGAAATCCTCAAGGTCAAACGCTTTGTCAACACTTCTCCCTTTATATTCTTGGTGAATTCCGTGAAAAGAGAAGATAAAGAAAGTAAGGCCGGGGTTTTGCAAATCAAGCCGTGCCCTCTTCAAACAATCTATGAGCTGACTGATGCCACATAGTCTGTCGAAAAATGTCTAGTGGTGTACAGCGTCGCAAAGTAAGCTGCTACAACAACAACAACAACAACTACTACTACTACCAATTGCAGTTCTTCTACCATTATTACTATTATTATTAGAAGGCCATTACGCACTGCGACCACAGCTGATCTATTGTGAAAAGCCTATTTTTGTAACCCTAGAGTTTTAGGCTTTTTAAAAATTTTAGCACAATTTTAGGTTTGTTGTTCCAAAAATTGCATAGAGATACTACGATACCACCAAGGTGATGAAGTATCTGTCTGCCCAACGCAGGACATTCACAAAGCACATGTTCTGAGTTTTTATGTCCATTTCGCAAAAGCGGCAGACATTGGTCTCAGATAGACCAATATTATTTAGATGATACCTCAAGCTGCAGTGACCTGTAAGATATTCTGTTAAAAGACGCAGATCTACCCTGCTTAGTGAGAGAGGCTTGTCAAATATTCCTTTGTTGGGACTTAGGAATAGTTTGGCTTCACGCTGACCGGCACAGTTCAGCCAGTGTGCGGCAAATTTTCTTTCTTCCCATTTCCTAAGGAATTCATTAATGTGGCCTTTTGTGAGTCCACAGAAAGGCTCAGGACCAGTAGGTTGCCTATTTGCTCCTTGTTTTGCAAGGTCATCAGCCATTTTATTTCCCTCATGTCCTTCATGTCCCGGAATACAGCCTAGTGTTACTATGTTAATGTTTCCTAACGTATTGAGAAGGTTCAGGCAATCATTTACCAATTTAGAAGAGATAGTTGTTGATAGAATGGCTTTTAGAGCCGTTTGGCTATCTGAATGTATGTAGATGTGAGTACCTCTCATTTTCCTGCTAAGGCATTCTCTCACACATATTTTAATGGTATGTATTTCTGCCTGGAATATTGTAGGTTAGAATCCCATCGAAATCGATTTTTTGAATTTAGGCCCATTGATTCCTGCCCCTGTTCTACCATTTTCCAATTTGGACCCATCAGTAAACCATAGCTGAGAACCAGGTTTGAAAGTGATAGAATTAGTTCTCCAGTCTGTGCGTTCATTAATTATAACTTGGAAGTTCCTGAAGAGTATTGGTTTGGGTGATAGTATATCATCCCTATGAAGAATGGGACTATGTAGGAAGTCTTCTAAGATCTTTAAATGTCCTTTCATATCCCCACTTTTAAGTTCAGATATAGCGAAGACTCGGAGCTGAGGGAACTAATTCGTGTAAGGGCTATTCTCCTCAACCCAGACTTTCCCCTCAATTGAGATTGAAATACTACATGTATTATATTTTATTAATACTGTTGTATGTAAGGTAGAGGTACATAGTTAGTGCAGTGAGTGTGTTTATTTCATATAATAAAAACATATTATTTAAAGAAGTCCAACATAGTAATTTGTTTTTTCTTAGCTTCCAGTGATTTTTTCACTGCAATATCCCTGATATTGTTAAGAAAAATGATTTTTTAGAGCGAGTTGGTATTGTGTTCGGTCCAATGGATTGCTTTGTCAAAAATTTTAATGGCTTCAGCTGCCTCTATTGTACACTTGTCGCCGTTTATTTCGCCATCCTCATCCTCATCCTCATCCTCATCAGATGCCTCAACAGGTTGATTAACATCATCGATAACGCCCTCAGTACCATTAGCGTAATTGTCATCTATTCCTGTCCATATTCTTAGTTCGTTGACACTTAGGTTTGGCTGAAATAAAAAAATTATGGCATGTTAAGTGCACGTGTAACTGTAATGATTGTGTTTTTTACCTGTGGAAATGCAGTTAAATTGAGTAATTCTTTAAATTCGAAATGTTGTTGCGCAACTATTTGCTGTCTTAGAACTCTGAAAGGCACATCATCCTCGATACACTCATCATTGTCTATCGGATGTAATATCTGGTAATTTTTGAGCATACTTGAATTTTAGCATCCAAGTGATCCAAGTTGATGTACTAAAATAGAGTACCGCTTTCTACTCTCTAAGAGCGGAAATGCACCGAAATTCTTGAAATTTTTTTGCCGTGAAGTTACTAATTCCACTTCAAGATGACTCAAATTTGTATGTACTTATGAGATGTCGTGTAAAACTATTATTTCTTATCTCATTTTATCTCTGACCTACTAACGAGACCGCGCTCATTGGCTTGCCCCATGAAAGGCCATAAGCAAGCGGCCTTTGTAGTGAGTTTCAACACATAAATAAATGGATTTAATTTCCGCACTTTTCTCCGCTTCAGCCCTCCAGTCAGTACACATAAACAGTTTTTGTAAACAAGACTTTTTTCGCCTTTCCTGATTGGTAACAGTTTGCCTACATTTACACTCCATTGAGCTTCTTTCTGCAGGGAGAAATTGTGTGTCGTATTTGGCATTAATCTGGAGCAGCAGTTGATGAACTTAGCAGCCCACTCTCTGGTGTTGTGGTGACTTTCCGCTTATGTATTTTTACAATCCAACTAAAATACCATCTAAAACATATTTTTAAGTGTAACGGTGTGGGATCTTTAACATACATAGAAAAACGCGCTACCCACACACCTAACGCTGATTTTATTTTCTCCCAACTCAATCTTCAACACTTACAAGTTTTTTGCTTTTTACTTTTGTAGTTTTTTCTTCCATTATTTGCTCGTTTTCAAGCACCTTTCATAGCATTATCGCAGATTTCAGTTTTTTATTTTTCTATTATTCATGGAATTTGTGGTTGTTGTATTGCGTTGTGTTGATGTTGTCCTTGCTATCACATTTGGTGTGAAGCTGTTGCTGCTGCCGCTCTGGGGCTGGGGTATCCAAATTGTATTTTGGCGCCTTCATTAGACTCTTGTGCGAAATAAGATGAAGGCCTGAAAAAAAGTAGGGGTGAGTAGTATTTTTCCTACTTCAGCTGCCACACTTTCATAGGCTTATTTCGCTTCCACCAAAACCAATAGCAGCATTCCACGGAAAAATGATGAAAGACTGTGGAAATAATTACTTTTACAAATGTGGTTTTTTATAGGACAATGGCACTCCAATTTCATGCAGCTTTACTATACACGATGACTTTGCTGATATTTTTTCCGATTTATCGTTTCTTATCATCGATTTTTTATTTCTTTATAATTATTATTATCAACTGATTACTTAAATAATCGATGTATAATTCTGGATATCGAGTTATTATTTCTTATTATCGATTTTTTACACTATTATTATTATTATTATTGTCGGTTGTTTATCGATATATAATTTTTGATATCGATTTATTAATTATTTTTATTTTTTATTACCATTATTTTCAATTGTTTACTTGTATTAGCGGGGAATAATTCTTGATACCGATTCATTTTTTATTATCGATTGTTTACTTGTACAGTCGATGTATCAATCTTCACATCGATTTTCCAGTTCTTGTCATCGATTTTTTATCTTTTGAAGTGAAACTTCTCTCGGCGTCGATGGACGAGCGAGAATGGAGAGCAAAATTTCAAGGCCATGCAACGTTCGTTCCGCGAGAGAGAAAAAAGCTATAACGTAGAGGAAAAGAAGAGAGAGAGATATACCTAATATATATCTCAGATACACTTTACGATATTTTTCCTAAGTTTTTCCTTGTGGTTGCTAATTTCTAGTAAGAAATAACATTGCCTACTTTTTGGCGCTTGTTTTTGTTGGTGGAAACTTGTAGGAAATATATTTTTGGTGCTTACTTTTTGGCGTTATATTTCCTTGGTGCCTACTGTTTGGAGCGTTTTTTGGTCCAAATTTTGTTGGCGTTTATTTTCGGTGCCTACTTCTTAGCGTTTATTTTTGGTGCCTACTTCTTGGCGCTTATTTCCGTTTCCTGGCTAGTGCTTGTGCGTACTACAAAGAGCTATCCATTCCGGCGTCGGATTTATTGGTATTGACTTGCGGTAATTTGTTCCGTTGCTGCGGTCCTGGAATTACTGCGTTTGTGCGGGTGATAAACGCTCGGAGTAGTGCGCGTTGTTGCCACGGCTTGTGTCCAGCGTTTACCTACACCGGTCGACCCTTCTCTGGTTTTTGTACAATAAATTTTCTCTATTTGTATTCTCTCTCTCTCATTCTCTCTCGGGTCTCTCCTTCTTTGTCTGCCTTGAAAGTTTCACTTATGTTATGTGTACTACGCTACACGCACTTTTTTATTAATATTACCTCTGGATCTCGTCGCTGTTTTGCCTTAGAGAAGTTAATGGGATGAACCGGGGGAAGGATCTGTACCGATGCTGGTACCTTTGTCTCCACTAACTGTTTCAAGATAGAATCAAGAGTCGGAGGGGTTTTCTCTAAATGAGAAAATTTATCTATTTCCTTAAAACTACCAAGTACTGCTAGTGTTTTTCAGGCATAAGTCTTTGCGATCTTGCAGGCATGCAGAATGCTGAGGGAGCGTGAGAGCGAGGGATATAATATATTTTTTTAATTCCGAGAGTCATGCAGGGATCAGGGCTCTGACGACGCCATGTTGCAGATCCCAACTGATCAACTTCTGCAAGAAGGAGATTGAATCGCTTGGTTGTGCGGGTAACATTTCTCTGAATTGGGTTCCAGGACATAGGAACATAGAGGGAAATGAAATTGCTAATGAGTTTGCGAGAAAGGGATCGACAGAGGTCTCCTGTTCGGTCATCGGCATCCGCCTGACTGTTGTTAAAGAAGAATTGCACAATTTATTTCTCAGAAAAGCGCAGAACATTGTAAGCTCCATTTCTTAGTGTGCTATTTCGAAAACCTTTTGGCTTCAGTACAGTAGACGCAGAACTCGGAAAGTCTTGCGTACTCCAGGCCACTAAATTTCCTGCCTAGTAGCTGTGTTTACCGGTCATCGGACGATCGGCACATAGGCAGAAAAGCTAGGTTTAGCATTTAGTCCCCATTGCCGAAGCTGTGGAAACCTTTTAGAGAAGGAGATTGTTAAGCACTTTTCCTGTAAATGACCGGGTTTGGCAGCTAGACAAGTAAGGTCACTGGGCGCTCCTTTCTTCGACAGCCTGGGTCAGTGATCCAATTTACATCCCATCAACCTTCTCCAATACAGCAACAATTCTGTTTGGATGTAGTTAGCTGCCCATTGGAGGTTTAAAATAGGGTGTCAAAACGGCGCTTTAGTGCTACTTGGGGAGTGCCAGACTGGTACTGCACCCACTTCTTATCCTCCTACCTACCTAAATTCGGCTGGATTTGCAGAAGTTCTACCCATAATGGTTGTCATCTCTCCAAACTCGCTACCACTTCAGGACACTCGTTTTAATTATTTTTTGTAACATTTTGAGGAAAGCTGTCCCATGCACATAGACAATTTCTTTTGTGTTTGCTAAAATTATATGAATATGTGACAAAAAAAGAAACATGTTTTGTATAAAAATCCAGATTATATTTTTTTATGATGACTGTTCGTTATATTCTTCAACGAGTACGAAAAATTCAGAAATGCGTACGATTTGTTCCGCACCAACCGTGGAGTGGCCCTAAAACCATTTCATAAGGTGTTGCCAACATCTTATCAAAAAGCACTTTATCCATTTTATCTTCCCTTCAAATCTCATTTATACTGTACGCACTTCCTACTCATTCAGTCATTTACTTGCGTTGAGCTGAGAAAAAAGTGCCATAAGAAAACAGAAAACAAGAAATTGATTTTCTTTGATGTTTTGATGAGGTGTTTTTTGTAAACTTCTGATGTTTTCCTGCAGCAGCGTCGTGCTACCTCTCGAATCTGCCCTTTCTTCCGCCCTTGCATAGCCTTGCGTAGCACCTTGTCACTTTGCTTTTCTTTTTCAATTTGCATTTTAAACGAAATTTAATCCATTTTACGGTTTATGCATTTTTGCGCTCGGTATTCCGGACGCACTTTTCTTCCATCTACTTTTCTCTCCCATTGTTGTTGTTTATGTGATTTTTTCACACTATAGTTTAGGTTTATACCGCTACATGGCGTAGATATTTTGGAGCGAAATTTAAGTAAACAAACAAATTAACTTTGCGGAAGAGGCATTTTTTGTATTTGCTCCTCAGTGCCGCCTTCCGCTTAGTTCCTTTGAAGGTCTCGGTGTTTTGTTGTGTAAAATTCGCGTGATTGCTTAGAAAGCATCTAGGAAGTCATATGCTGCACAATCCTTGGAAGGGTTGTTAATCAGTGAATACCTTGAGGGCATGCGGCCTCTTTCATCTGTTATTAATTTAGAAAAAAAAGTAAAAACAACAACGAAAATTGGTAAGCTAGTTAAACTACTTCGTTGAATAATGTTTAGATATTGCGCAAATAACAAAGTATTGATAATATTTTCCGAGCATAACCACAATTGCGTAACTCAGGCAGAACCGAGCTCTGCCGCAGGGTTCTTGACAAAATTTATTATTGTCACTACCATTCTCTAGGAATGCGCAGCTTCCCTCTAGAGGGTGGGCTTAGATCTTGGGTTTCATTAATTACTTCAAAACTCCTCAAAATATGACACCACAGCTTGCAACTAAGTGAGTCTCTCTCCTAAGCTCTGATTGGCTGACAAATATTAATATTAGCAGCTCTGAAACCCAATGAATATTTACTCTGAAGTCGAAAATTGAGAAGTGAAGATCTCTAGAGACGAAAAAGATCTGTTCTGTTTTGTAGCGCATAAGCTTTGACGGTGGCAACATCCAGCGAGGCGGCATTTGGAGATTTGGAAATAATAATTCTGCATAAGATTTATGGACTTTTGTGCATCGGTGAATAGGAGTATCGCTGATGATGGAATGATGAGTTGCACAAGCTTTACAGTGGCATAGATATGGGGCTGTGAGCAAAGATCGAGCTGCTTCGGTGCTTATTAGGCTAAGTCGGACAAATGGATACACGCGCTCAAGTTCTGAGAGCATTCAATGTGGAAAACATGTAAGAGGAAGGTTCCCGCTACGGTGAAAGGAGCAATTGAAGAAGGTCCTTACTTCCTTACCCAAGAAGAAGATCTTAACTTCACTGGCGCTTCCAACTTCACTTACGTTTTTTTTGGAGTACGAGGAAAAAATGGCTGGCACACCTTCTCGAGCTCGTTCAAAATCTTCAAGAAGGCAGCTGCCTGAAACAGGAACAAAAACAAAGGTATAACGAATTTCGATTTCTTGACAACAAACAAAATTGAAATGTTGTAAAACAATGGGTCTTGGTGGGTCTTATTCTAAGGCCTGAATATAAAATATCGTGCGTTTATGATACGAGACACAGTACTGTGAACATTCATGTAGTGGCCCAGTTCACCGACACACGTATATCTCTATTTTTGATGCATGATGTGAAGGGTTCTATAATTTCATGCCAAATACCGCTGGAGGCAGTCATTTTATGGCTGACCTGTCAATGGCGGACCGTCGGCGGTAAATACATTTTTAAATTTCTGTCACCGAAACCCAACCTAACTTCACACAAACTACCACCTTCGGCCCACGGATAATAAGTATAGAATCTGTTAATCTGACATATGAAAGTTGGTAAGCTCAAAATTCTTAGTACAGCACCTATAAAATACACCTAGTAGTGATTTTTGAAGATATTGGGAAATACTTGAGTTAAAAATCTGGACTAGCTACTCGGGATTCAGTTAACTTCGCGACAAAACAATGGCACATCAACATTCTAGTTTTTTTTTTAGAATTTGTTTTATAAAAGTATGGATCACGTAGTATAGGAGAATCTCTGCTACACAGATGGTTCCAAAACGCTCAAGGAGCAGGAGTAGGAGCAGTGGTGCCTAGAGCACACAATTCCCTAACACTAAGTAAGGAATACCACGATTTTCCATGCGGTGCTCTTCGCCATAATGGAAACTGTGGAAATTATATTCGAAAGAGGGTTCGAGAAAGTAAAAATTAAAATACTTTGGGACAGCCAATCGGTTCTCAAAGTGTTGAATAGCTTCACAATGAAGTCAAAATTCCTAATAGAGTGTAAGAATGCACTCAACAAACTGGCCACTCATAATCAAGTCTTACTGATTTGGGTATCAGGATATGAGGGACACGAAGGAAACGAGAAGGTAAACTTTTATGCCAAAAAAAGAGACAGAAGGGCCATTTTTCGGCTTTAACAAAAATAATATAAAACCAAAAAACTGATCCAAACTAAAATCAGTGAACACAGGAACGGCACAAATGGCCTTAATCACTCCAAAAAGTTTTTGAACTTCAATGCCAACAGTGCAAAATCTGCTCTAACCCTATATAAAAAGGCCATTTTGCCTGTAATAAACACTTGAATCCAATAGGGTTATCTAGTACAATATCATGCAGGATCTATTGTGTTGAAGAGGAGCCTACAGGGTTGCCCATATTCGACGGACCCATGTAGCAACCCTGTATCTTTTGACAGAGACGTCAAATCGTTTAAGCAGATTTTTACCATGGAACAGTACACGCTACGCGAGCGCTCCCAAATTATTGAAATTTACATTCAACAAAAGAAGTCAATTGTGAGAACTCAACGTGGGTATAAAAAATTAAATAATGTGAAAAGTGCGCCTTCTAAGAACACCATTAAACGTTTGTACGAGAGGTTTTCGACTGGTGATGCTCTTTCTAATCCAAAGAAGCCAAATCAAAACCAACCAAGGCGATCGGATGAGAATATTGCTCTTGTACGGGCCAGTGTTGAGACGTCGCCAAGGACATCCCAAAATCGCCGTTCTCAGCAGTTGGGCATTGCTCGGACCACTTCACAACGAATTATCCGAATTGATTTGCATTTATTCCCGTATTAGATTCAATTGACGCAAAGATTGTTGCCTGCGGACAAGCCTCGTCGATTGGAATGGGCCCAAAGAGTCATCGAAATCCGTCGGGTCCGTCGAATATGGGCAACCCGTTATGGAACACTTAATCACCAACTGTAAGGCATTAGGCCACAGGAGACACAGAATCCTGGGCTCGTACCAACTAGAGGAGGAAGACCTACAATTGGTCCTTCCTCAGGTGCTGGTTCGATTCCTCGATATACTAAATAATTATATTTAAATGATTAGGGGCGCACAATAGATCAATCTGGTCGCATTGCATAAAGGCCTTAGCCTTACCCGTACAGCCACTACCATTACCATAGGAGAATCTCTCTTGGAAACAACTGCTGCTTTGGACTAAGTAGGCAACTGGCTAGTAAAGTTCTTTCTTGACACTTTATAAGGCTCTCAGCGTCCTATCGTATGGCGCAGAATTTTGGACAATGACAACATCTGATGAGGCGTCCCTTGGGGTGTTTGAGAGACAGAATCTGCGGAGGATTTTTGTACCTTTGCATTTTGGTGACCGTAAGTATCGTAGGCGATGGAGCAATGGGCTGTATGGGCCTTACGATGACATAGTGAGATATACACAGTGCAGCGATTAAATATCCAACGGCTTCGTTGGCAGGGTTGTATTTACGTCCATCCGCTCAATTGGCGCCGGTTAGCACGAGAAAGAAACGACTCGCTTTGCTACACTCAGCTCAGCCAAAATCGCTTAAATGGGTATCGTGCCAGTCAGGAATAAGAAAAAGCTCGAATTTATTACAAAAATTAGAAAAAAAAACCTAAAAATTGTACGTGCCAGATTCATGGTTTTTAGTTGGAATATGCTGCGCAACAGCATTTTTTCTATAACAAATACACGAAATTTTTTTTACATGAAAGAAAACACCGATACTATCCAGGAAAAAATTATAAAAAATCAACGGAATTTTAAAGCATTTTCAAACTTACATTTTATTACACTAAATATACTTTTTCATACCAATAACTAATTATAAAACTCCATACAAAAAATCTTTCCGGAAGTTCTAACTAAAAACCGTGAAATTGGAATCAAAAGTTCGTGGAGTTTTTCGAATTTTTGTGCCGACTTTTCAAATTGGAGTTGTATGGTTTTTCTTAGACAATGAGCTGTGCTTTATGAAAAAATATTCCACATACGAAAACCAGATGAAGATAGTGAAGTCTGGTTTAAATCTTGATATGCTATCTTTTGTCGTGAGCTGATGCGCTCCAAAATATTTTTTTTCACACATCGAAATTGCTTCAGCTTTTGATTGTCTTGCTTTTTTTCTTTTTTCTTTTTTGCTAACGATATACAACAGTTGATCTGTAAAAAACTTGAATTGTAACTAAAAGCTATAAAGTACTTACAAATCGTTTGTTGCAAGCAAAAACTGATAAACCCGTTAGCGATAACGCAAATCGAAAAATGCAGGCAGGCAGGCAGGCAGTGAATTACGAATCGATGTTAAAAACGCAGTCGTGCTAAAAACGGCCATCAAATGGAAAAACATTTTCACTCAAAACGCCAACAGACAGACAGATAGGCAAACGAATGTGCAGTCAAAGACAATCCAATTGCAGGCGAAGTAGGCCCAGGTGATGGAGATGGGGGCGGCTTGATACGTGTATGACCAGGAATTACTAATTATCAGCACGTCAATTGCACAAAAGACCGCAAAATGTTTGCACAAATAGAAAAAAATTACTTACATATGCATGTGTGTATGTGTGTGTGAACATAAATGTAACAACAGCAGAGACCACAAAAGTAACGCCGCATGCAAAAAGTGGCAAATTGCAGACGAAAGCGCAAAGAGCCAAATTGAAAATTGAAAAAGGTTGTATTGAGAATGTGAAAAAAATAGCAGAATCTGGTACGCACAAACATTCACACTACATACAGCAGGAACTTTAGTTTGTGGCAGCGGGAGTAGGCGATCGGGGCTGCCTGCTGCCAAATGCCAAACTGCGACAACGCGACTAAAAATATGGAAAATACAAAAATGGATAATCGAAAAACTAGATAAGTAAATTTTGTGAAACTAAGTAATTTCAGTTTTTTCGTTCATCTAAAAGAGTTTAGAACCAGTGAAATTGTGAAAGAAGTTTATGAATAAATCGCTGCACAAAGGCCTCGATTGCAGGTTTAGTTTGCTCAATTTTTAATTGTTGCACTGCGGAACCTTTCGAATTCGTTCAAATGCCTCGTAGTTGTGCCGAATCGATTGCAGCTTTTTGATTGAAGCCACAATTGAAATAGGGCTTAGTTAGAGGACACCCACAGCTACAAAAACCAAACAAAACACCAAAAAAACCAAAAAGCGAATCACACATTTCTAAAAGTGAATACAAAATCTATTTCTCTGAAAAATGTACCAAAATGAATGAGAGAAAAAACCCATACGGCGTTGCGTAATCGAAAAAAAGTGAATCACTTGAAAAGCAAAAACAAAACCCTTTTCACTTTGATGAATTTTCAAACGCACTCATTCACTTTTAATCGCCTGCAACCTCAACTTTGAATCGCCCCTTCCACGACCCATAAGGCCGCTCACGCAAAGGTGCTATGTGAAGCCACCGCTTAACTCTGCCGCCCACCCACATTCGATATTGGGTATTGCAATTGCCACTTTACATTTTCAACCGACTTTGCTGCCCCATCACACCACAGACAGTTTTTAATGCTTGCTGACCACAGCCAAAGGCCACCGAGCAGTGGCGCGATTTCTGAAAAGGACGGCATGAATTTCGAGAACGTATTTTGCGTTCGCATGCTAGGTAAAATCCGCTTGACAGACTTGTCCAAAGGTGAAATTAGGATAGGCTCCATGTTTGAGCTGCAGTGACAGCGCACTTGAAGAGGGAGGTAAGCAGCTGGCCATTGTGGTGCCGCCACATACTTGAAATGGAGGGACAAAGAGAAAGAGCGCATATTTGAACTGCGTCAACTAAATATGGTTTATGGAGAAATGCTTATGTATTTACTTTATAGTTCCGGGCTTATGTATTTACTTTATAGTTCCGCAGGCTGATGTAAAAAGCGGCAGGCAAGATCTTTGAACCGCAGCTTCCCAAAGCAGGGAAACTATGTAGTAGACTCGGAAATTATTTCATCTCATCAGCCACCATACAGTTAATGTAGAACGGACTTGAAAGTTTGTACATTTGTGTGTGACATAGCAGGGATTTCAATAGCACTGTATCCGATTAAATTCCACAACTCTAATGGGACCTTCCCCCTTTATATTAGGTAGGCGAATAAGTTGGTAGCATTTTTGCGGAAGTCTTTCATCTACACAAAAACAATAAATATATCAATAAGTTAATCAATTACATATTCGCCTTTGCTGTTCACAACCTCTTCCCACCACTCGACCAATTTGCTGATGTCGTTCCGCCAAAAATCGCCTGGTCTGATGTCAAAGAAGTTGTTGAGCCAATTTTTAAGAACATTTTTGTTAGCGAAGGTTTGACAGGGAGTGGAAAAGATGGTAATCCGTCAGGTGCAACGTCCGGAGAATTTGGCGGATGCTTAAGAACTTCCCATACGAGCCCTTAGAGTGCAGATTCGATGAATTGTACAACACAGGGCCTGGCGTTTTCGTGAAGAAGTATGGTTTGAGCATGTCGATCAGGTCTTCTCAGTCGGATAGCCTCATTTACTTACTTTTCATCGATAGCCTCATTGGCCGTGGCAATCTTTTCGAGCATTTCCCAGTGCACCATGTCCTCCCAGTACCAGCAAACACATATCATGGTTTTCTTTGGATGAAGATCAGGCTTGACTCTCCGCTTTGGCGTATCTCCTGGAGCTACCCACGCCTTTCTTTGCTTCATATTGTTGTATAGGCAACATTTCTGATCTCCCTTGACGATTTGGAACAAAAAGCGCTGTTTATGACCGCATGCTGCTCGATGGCGGGCGAGATGCTGAGAAGCAATTCAAGACGACTTTCCTTGTTTTTTTCGTAGAGCTCGTGAGGTACCCAGGCTCCCAATTTTTCGGTCAATGCCATTGAATAAAGTTGATTGAGAATCGTTTTAAGATCGCAGTTCATTTTTGCCGCCGGCTCACGACTGGTTTGGCGACCGTTCCCCTCCAAAAGTGATTTGAGATATTCTTCATCGAATTCAGAAGGCCACCCGCTGTGGGTCATGTCATCGGCGTCAAAGCCGCCATTTGTGAACTTTGCAAATCATTTCCGTGCTGTAGACTCGCCTATGACATTTTCTCGATATACGTAGCAAATGTCTTGGGCTGCTTCCGCAGCTTTTTGACCTCGATGAAAAGCAAAGAAGAGCATGTGTCGAAAATGTTGATTTTTGCCTTCCGAGTATTCTATTTCTAAGCCACAAAACTACTAAAAAATTAAATAACTCAAAAATATACTTAACGTAGTTTTGTAGAGCAGAAAGATTTCTATCGAATGAGTACTTACTCTCTGCCAAATAGCAAACAAATCGTTGTAAAATAAAAGAAAATCTATAATGTAAAAATGAATCGCAAAATGTGTTGGTAAGCGCATAACTCAACAACGCATGGACCAATCTTAACAATTCTTTTTTTAAAATGTTTCTTGTAGTCCAAGGGCGGTTCTTACGGTGAGAAAAAATCGAATAAATCGAAAACCCTAAAACAGCCTTCTTCTTTTTCCCATACAAATATTGCGCGTTCGTGTGTGTGCGTGCTCGCGTTGGAGGATCTAATGCGTTCACACAAAAGTGATAATATCGTGAACCCGACCTAACTGAAAAGTCAAAAAATGTAGGAGCTATAGATTTGATTACCCTTGCAATATTCTTTCTTTTGTTTCAGTTTCAGAACGAGTTAAGGAATTATTTTATTCACAAATAATAAATAAAAATAGGTTAGTAAATTCTAAGAATAATCATGCAGGGCTGAACAAATTCCAACATATTTTAAGAATAACAAAAAACGAACATATTTTAAGAAGAACAGAAGATAAACATTATTAATTAATCTAGAAAACCCATGTTTCTCACATGCTCAATTGTATGTTGGCTGTTCCAGTGTTGGAAAACCATCAGATTTGTTTGGATATTCACCAGATAATCAAACAAAAAACATTGTATATCATAAAGCACTACAATAAAAATAAAACAGATTTTTGTCAATAATTATGGTTCACTTGATTCACAATAAAGCGATTACTGAAAATACTTATATACGTTTTATTTCATTATTCTTCATTATATCGGTTATTAACCCTATGTTAATAATAATAATAATAAATAATTAATTATCTCTATGTTTTTGCATTGGAGCACCCACTTTATAAATATTTGTCACCTTTAGGTTCCCACTATCCCTTTAGATTATTTTTCAATCAGGTTTGAACCTTAAGTTTCCCTCTAAGTTTGAAACCCTCTGGTAAACATCCCAGTCTGGATTTTAGCCAAAAGGGTGGCCAAAGTTCGTGGAAGCGAAGACACTTAGGTCACCCGAGCAACGCCTTTTCTCTAATTCTCCTGAACAGAACCGTCACCATGATGATAGGGCGGTGTGTGAGGGTCAGCAGAGTGAAAACGTCTTAAGGTCGAAATATAAACTGCCACATTCAAAATCTATTTGACATAACGAAGCCTGTCGGGTCCGCTAGTATTATATAAAAACGCTATGAACTTATTCCACAGCCGCATATACAAATAGTCAACACCAGTGCCAATTGTACTGGAAGGTTAAATTTTCTAAACTATTTGTCCAACTATATGATTGGTATTACATGCCGGCTTCCGTGCACAAAATATTAATTCATGGGAGTTTAATTATTAAACATGCTTTGCTGCCTATTGGCCAACTCTCCGAAGAGGCTCAGGAAGTACGCAATAAGGATTTGAAAAATTTTAGACAAAACAATACACGAAAAATGTCGAGAACTGACACAATGACAGATTTATTAAATGCTTTGCTTTGTTCATCAGATGTAGTATAATATCAAAAACTAAGGTTCCGAAAAACAAGCCAAAACCATTTTCAAAAAAGGTTCCTGCGCTTTTAAATTTGAAAAATGATCCAGCCTCAGAAAACAGCCCATCAGATACCGAGGATTCTGAATCATAAAAAAAAAAATTAAAAATGAAAAACAAAAAAACAACTAAATATCCAAAAAAATTTAAAAACTAAAACAAAAAAAATTTAAAAGTTAAAAATAAAAAAATAAAAATTAAAAATAAAAAAAAAATTTAAAAATTAAAAAAAAAATTAAAAAAAAAAAATAATAAAAAAATTTAAAAACAAAAAAAAATTAGGAGAGAATACCTTACCGTAAACCTCCACATGATACTCTCTGGGGTCGTGAAAAATGTAAAAATGAACTCACCAGCTAATTACGGAAGTAAAAATGTATTTATAGTATTCAATGAATTTAAAATTTGCTAAAACTAAGGTCAGATTCATCATCACTGATCCTTAAAACCCCTAAATATATATTTTCAGCTTAATTAAATGAGTTTTTGAATTTTGTCCGCCAACGGCTTCTGGTCGGACCACTGTGCACTGTGCGCACCCATCTCGCATCGTTATGCCAATATATAAACACAAGTCCACACACACACACGCATGCGTTAATTATTCAAAGGCTTAAGTAAAGTGCCGCCACTGAACTCACCTGTAAACTTCTTTCGGCACATACGTATGTATGCATGTATTATATTTACTATACACTTCTTGCCACCTGCTTTCCCTTTTCTGCAACCACAGCTTCTTTTTTTCCACATTTGGCTGACTGCATTCGGTAGCGGTAACTGCCATTGGGAGCAAAAGATTTAAAAATTCCCAATTTGTATGCAACCGATTGGAGCACCAATGTATGTATGTATGCCTGCATAGTTGTTGTAACTGTTGCTTTAATATTGCACTTAATATGTATGTACACAAAAACATACTCACATTGCAGTTCATTTAATTTTTTGCTTTGGGTGACACTTTGTGCCGCTACTCCTGCGTATCGACTCCTTTGCCACTGCGCGAACAGCAAAGCCACGTGCGGGAGGCATCAAGTCCACTCGAAGGGTCGCAGCTTCGAACTTTTCCTTTTGTATGTATCGTTAAACGTATGTTGGTATGCATGTAGGTGTGTATGTATGCACATGTTAACCTGATTACGTGTGCATGTGTATGGTACACGTGTTTTTAATATGTTGCACGAGTCGGTCCTTTTAAGCTGATTAAGAGTAGTTGTAGGAAAAAAATTACCTGTTCATTGGCAACTGTTTAGTAATTTATTGTCTGCATCGGCTGTACGTTGAACTGACAATGAGTGCTCGTATGTAAAGGAACGGGCACACAAAAAATATTTAAATGAAATTTATTTCAATGCACACTGATTGGTATCACTTTTGAGTGCCGTTTGGTGTTGCAAAGGAAAAAAAAACGTTTAAGTATAAACTCAATGAGCTTTTGTTGAGTGGTTACGAGCTTAATTCTGGTTTACAAATTGAAAGCAAAAAAAACAAAGAAAAAACATTCAAGTGCATTCACAGTAGAACTACACTATTTGGATTTTTAATTAAGTTTTTTGTTTTTGTTTTTGCAGTGCTCTCTAACAATTTATTCAAAGCTTTCTCAATTCGACCAATGACTTTGATGAACAACAGAGAATGCCAACGAAGGACACACTGGAACAGCTTTAAATAAATTGTAAGAGTGTGTAAATAAGGAGGAAGAACAAGGTGAACGTTAGATATGTATGAAAAGGGTCTTTCAAAAGATGCGCCCAGATGTTGCTTTAAAGTAAAACAAATTAAAATACGAGGGTGGATTGATAAGTCTTTAGAATTGCGACATCTATCGGTCATTAATTTACTTAATTATTGTGATCGTTAAAAGTGAACTGTCAGAAGCGAGCTGTCAAAATTTCATAACATATGGTAAAACGGTACTTTTTTGAGAATTATTTTTGCAAAACACTATTGCATTTTTATTAAAAGTGGAAAAAAGTGAACTTCGTGCTGTTATAAAGTACTTTCATTTGAAAGGTTTAAACCAGAAACAAGTTATTGAGGAGTTGCATACAGTATTAGGGGAACATGCACCCTCAAATACAACAGTTTACAATTGGGTAAACGAGTTTAAACGTGGTCGGATAAGCACCAAAGATGAGCCACGCTCTGGGAGGCCAAAAGAGGTAACGACTCCAGAAACGGTGGAAAAAGTGTAGAAAATTGTCACACAAGATCGAAGAATTAAATTGAGAGTTTAGTTATGAATTAGTTATGAACGTGTGCATAACATAATACATGATGAATTGGGTATGAAAAAGCTTTCAGCAAGATGGGAGCCGCGTTTGCTAACTCCTCTGCAAAAAATTAACCGAATGTCGACTTCAAAAGTTGGTTTAGACATGTTTAAGAGAAATCCATCGGAATTTTTGCGTCGTTTCATACCGATGGATGAAACGTGGATCAACCACTATACACCAGAGTCTAAAGAACAGTCCAAACAATGGGTAGAACGTGGCTCAAGTGCTCCAAAGAAGGCAAAGGTCGTTGCATAAGGTGGTAAGGTTATGGCATCTATTTTTTGGGATGCACAAGGTATAATTTTCATAGATTATCTTGAAAAGGGTAAAACCATCACAGCTGAATATTATTTATCTTTGTTGGATACATTGTACCAAAATATTAAGCAAAAACGGCCTCATTTGAAGAAGAAGAAAATCCTCTTTCATCATGATAACGCTCCTTCACATTCATCTTGGAGAACGCAGGAAAAAATAAATGAGTTAGGCTATGAATTGCTCCCTCATCCGCCATATTCGCCAGATTTAGCTCCCAGGGACTTTTTCCTTTTTCGAAATATGAAAAAATGGCTCGGCGAAAAAGATTTGTGTCAAATAGTGAAGTTATAGCTGAAACAAATTCATATTTTGAAGGTTTTGAACAAGCTTATTTTAGAGAAGGAATAAATATGTTAGAAAAGCGTTGGAAAAAATGTATTGACTTAAAAGGAGATTATGCTGAAAAATAAATACATTTTTTGTTAAAAAACCAATGTCTAGTTTTTCATTCTAAAGACTTATCAATCCACCCTCGTATAGACTCTTTCAGGTTTCACTGTTTTTAATTCAAAATACGGTTCTAAACAATCACAAGTATGTGCGAAAAATGAGGCGATTTACCGGATTCGGACTGGTGAGCTTGAGAGCCATTGTGTGGACGTTTTGAAGCTTGGAACGTTGTTTTTTAGCCGTTCGTAGTTCATTCGAGCTTTGTGAGACGGTACGGAATCGTGTTTAAACGTCCATGTCTACTGTCAAAATGTTTATCTTCCCACTGCTTCAAAGCAACCTCCAGAATACTTTCCCGATAATATTTCCCATTTATCTTGCCGTCAGGCTCTATGAAAGCTTTTGGAGAGAGAGCCCATCTGCGGTTACAGCGGCTTAAACCATTACCTGTGGCGCGTGCTGCCTTCTTGTGGCCAATCGATGACTCAAATTCTCTTATGAATGGTCGGTTAATAAACCCTATCGTTTGGGAACTTACGAATTGCTGAATTTGAATAATTTTCTCGTCAGAAAACACAATGTTCGCAAATTGACCTCTTTCGGCCAAGCGAAGCAACTCCTGCGCTCTCTAAATTCTGACTTGTTGCTACTTTGGTGTGAGATCAATCACCTTTTGGATCTTTTGCATCTTCTAAGGCTTGACTTTGAGATCATTTCTCAGTATGCGGCGGATGCTACGGTCAAATATTTTCAGTTCTTTCGCCAATTAATTGGCAGCTCGTTGGGGATTTCGCTTAAGTCGCTTCAGAAGTCGTAAGCATAGCTGAAAGGAGGATGTAGCCTGCCCGTCTGGAAGCTGCGATTTAATGTCATTTTATTGTTTTTTGTAAAGTGTCTTTAATTATAAGTACCTGGTCCACATTGCCTAAACGATACAAGAGTTTACTAGAAACTGTAGGCGAAATTAGAGATCGAGGAATATTATCCACTCTAAACTCACATTTAGTAACCATTCGAGGGTCGTTTGAAAAGGCCGAGCAAAAATAGGTTTGGTTAGCCTGGTTGGCATAGACCTTTTGGTCCCTAGCGATACCAGATGGAGACCGACCTCTATGAATTCTGAAAGTTGACATCATATAGGATGTCAACGCTTTTCGCTGGAAGATCCGCTTTACAGACGTCCTCTAGACTTTGAAACAGTAGGGGTCCCAGGCATTTTAAACGCGTTTTTAATAATGCCGGACAGACGCACAGCAGGTGTTCTAAAGTTTCCTCAAAATTCTTTCTGCTTTTCCTGCACTTGTCTGTGTTAGCAATGTCTGTCTTGTACTCATTTGCAGCCAATAGATTATGACCGGTCAGCATACCTTTGATAGTTCTGCAGTCCTTTCGCGAGAGCGTAAGTACGAATTGAGTCAGTTTTTGTCGTTAGTTCTGCACATGGCTTTTGCTGTTTTGCATGTAGGCAGATTAGTCCGAGCTAAAATAAAAACGACTTAATTTTTTGGGCTAAACCTTTTTTGTTTTTCGGCATAGCCTTTTTTGGGCTTATACCCTTCATTCAACACTATTCTATAATAGTTTGTTGATCCCGTCCGAATAATACGGTTTTTCCCAGTCAGAAGTTGTATCTGGAATCACCTACTCGTTTGAATGAAATCTTTTTCCCGCCAGCCGTTTCTTCAAATTAGGGAACAAATAGTAGTCCGAGGAGGCCAAGTCTGGGGAATAGAAGGGATGTCAAACGAGTTCAAACCTTATTTTTATTAATTTTGCGACTGCAGCTGCTGAGGCGTGAGCTGGTGCGTTGTCGTGATGGAAAAAGAAAATCACTCAACTTCCGTGACTCAAATGAATGACAAACACAAAGAAATGAATCGGTGTGTGTTTGCTGAACTTGGTGTTTGTGCTTCCAAGAGATGATAACTAAACATAACCTCGATACGTGGCAGTGGTGGCAGCTCTCTGATTTTCCGCGAATTTTTTAATCGACTCTCGTAAATATTACATCGAAGTTACCACAAGATTAGCTACTGTAGTTTGAACTGTGAAAGTTATTTGAATGGAATTTTATTCCATGTTTTATGGCAAGAAATAATAATAAAAAAAAAAATAAATATATATAACAATCGAAAAATTCTCATGTGTTTTTTATTTATAGAATTAAAATTAAATTTCAAAAGCTGAATTAAAATAATAAAAAACAGAGTGCCAAGAATAAATTTATATACCTCATCTCTTTCTTCTTTTTAACGCGCATTGCACTCCGCGCCAAAGCGATAACCGGTTCTGATTATTTTTCTTCTCTTTTCTAATATTCATTATTTTCATATGAAAGCATAGCTCAGTTCATAACAAAAAAAAAATCCGATTTCAAAATTATATGCAAAACGAAGAAAGAATTTCAGAAATTTTCATTCCAATTCTACGTCTTTTAATGAGAATTTCTAAATTAATTTCTAAAATTAATTAATCTAATTTCTATGTTTGAATGCAGTTTTTTAGCTTAGTACATTAAAATATATTTAGTATAATAAAGTGTAAGTTTGAAGTTTCTAGAAAATTCCGTAGATAGTTTTCTACATTAAAATGCACTTCCTAAATTAAAAAAAAAATATTGGTGCATTTGTGATGGTAAGTCAAAATGTTGATGTGCCATCAGCCACGACAGTAAGCATGAAAAATCGAGTTTTGTTTGAGCCACTCGGACGTATTCTACTTAGAGGCGCAGAATCTGCTTTCACTATAAGAAATCGGGCTACTCTCTATTTCTCTCTGATCAAATTAAAAGATGACCTTCAAATTTAAACTTCGCGGTCATACTGATTTGAAAAAAATTAAAATAAATAAATTTTGAGACTAGTAGATTAAAAAATTTTACTCGAAGTGCACTATTTCGCTGCTCCTCCGCAATACGACTCATTGAGAGAAAAATTCTCCGACCCAAACAAGTGAAGTTGCAATATGCAGAATTTCGGGTAGTAGCAAAAAATATTCTTCAGAACACTATTTTTTTTGTTTTGGTGGGTGAGGTGGGGTTCAAAATGCCTTCGCACTTACAGCGACCGTCGTCTACTGCGTCGTGTGGTGTGGCCACTAAAACGATCCCTCCTCTCCTTCCCGGAACTGCTTTCTATATTACTTCGGCAGGGCCCAGAACAGCATCCATTAAGGACCAATTCTATTCACCCACGTCTGTGTCCACCATATTTGTGGCCAGCTTTGATGCTATAGGATGGTCTTCTTGCGTCTCTATCTGTACGGCCTCGGTTTGATGCACTGTGTCGAGGTCGATCTTTTTTTCCGTAGTACGTTCTCGATGTATTTCTTTACCGCGTTTCAGCTGTCCTCGCGTTTGAGCATTTTGCTTATTATGTTCTAGAACACTATTAACACCCATTACTTTGAATCAGCCTTAGCAAATTAGTGATCTGAAAGTACTTCAACTTAGAAACCGCTCCCACCTTTTCAAAACATTTTGAGGAAAGTAGTTAAGCTGAGGCTTATCTTCGTTGCAAATTGGAATAAGCCTGAATTTATGTGAGTGCCGGGTCATTTTGATATTGAAGGATGCAAAATGGCTGAAGAATTGGCGGTGTTTTAGAGTGACCAACTATACCGTAGCCAGTTTTAGTGGCAAAAACATGGTGAACAAACGGATACATCGAGGCTCTTAGTAATAAATTTTATGAAAATCATTCACAATTGCAAAACAATCAGTTTTTTTCTAAAAATACCTAGCAGTGTGGTAGCAAAACTGCTCCTATGATAGGGAAGGAGTAAGCTACGAGGTCTGATGGGCCTAAGTGCGGCGCACAACCTATGCGTGCGACATATGATCATATAATGCATCATCGATGATCCGCATCTTGTTCGGAGGATGAGCATACTACAGAGCATTTTCTATGCCCTTCTTCTGCTTTTGTCAGCCTTAGATGATATATTTTTGGGTAAAAAATATTGAGAATGAACGATATCCTTTCTCAAGACAAACTGCTTAGATTCATAAAAAAACACCTGGGAAGTTGGTAAGGTAGTATTAAATCTCCACCCCATCTGCCCTTCCTAATCATTGAATTCTATCTTTTGGCCTTAAGTGCAATGGCCAATAATGTCTGAGTGTTTGTGAAAAAAATTTACGATAATCAAAAATTCAATTCTAATCCATTCCGAGTACTCCAACTACAATTTTATCATACCATTTACTCTTGGAATAGTAAATACAAAAAGACATTCGCATTCGTTATCAATGCAATGTCTTGCTCAATGCTAAGGTGGCTCAGGTAGCGGAGAAGTGCGTTACGGTGACTCATGACAATTTCGTAACTATTTTAGCCAGGTCTTAGACTCAGTTATTTCCTTCTATTACCTTGTGTCCCCGCGCCCAGTAGATAGTGACTTGTCATTCATTTGCTTGGACAAAGATCGTTCATCTTGGTTTTGGACTGCCGCAGTCGAAGCGAATTGATCATCGCAGCTGTTACTGCCTTGCAGCTGTCCAGCTGAGTAGCAATGAAAATATCCACATTAGAGTTGAGAGTAGTTACAGTCTGAGTCAGAAAGAAAGCACCGGTTTTTTTATTGTAACTCCAAGACATATTTCGTTCTGCTTTTTGCTGCGTAATAGTCCCACTTAAGGGCTACGACGCCAGTGCTAATTCAGGTTAGTGTCGTTCGAAACTTTCCCGTAAACGCAACCTAATAAAAATGATTAAGAAGAACTCTATGCGTTTTGAGGCAGTATTTTATGCACGCATTCGACAGGACCGAAATTATCTTACGCCGCGGCTGCAAAAGTAATTAAAAAATCTAAAAAGTTTGTTGTGATGTGAAATCTGGGGGACCCTTCTTTGTGACTATGTCAAGCACGATCAGTTCTTGCTAAAAAGGGAATGGATGTGAGTAGATATCAACACCAGCGAACGTCGACTGAAGAAGGCGAACAAATCCTATCGTCCCACATCATCAAAACCACTGCTCTCAGAAAAACACATTGAGAATCAGTAAAACAAGAAAATGGCGTCACAGCAATGGACTGGCCTTCCCAGTCCTCAGACGCCAACCCCATTGAAAATGTGTGGGGAACTATGAAAACGCATCTTGCCGGAAGGCCAGTCTATGATTTAAAACAGCTCGTGCGTCAAGTTTGCAAAATCTAGTCCTGTTTGTCAACGAGCTATGCAGAAGAGCTGATTCAAAGCATAAAGAAGAGGCCAGGCTATACTTGACAACGATGAAGACTACACGGCTTACTGAGTAATTGCGACTCGTAGTTTTGTACATACTTTGATTTAAAAACATTTTAAATATATATCTTTTTTACTTAATGAATAATTGCGGTTCCTTGCTTCTGGCACAGACTGCAGTTCGATTCAGAATGCAATTGATTTAGTTGGTCCATAGATCTCAACCTCGAAAATGTTGCTGCAACCCGGGAGCTGGCGCTACAGTTGAAGGTCAAGTTCTAAGCAGCGATTCCTACCCCTGCAGTCATCTTAGATCTGCATAGAAGTAGTAAGTGCGTGAATTGATCGAAGCTCCTAACCCCTTTAGGCATTTTGTTGTAAATATTAAATTTGACATTTAGAAAAACAGCAGGTGTGACCCATGATTCAATTATTAAAGGTTTGCTCACTAGTGACATTCGGTTTTTGACACTCCCTTACAAAAGGTTGTATTTAAGAAGGTGCATAAAAAGGAAAAAATTAAATCCTTTTTGGGAAAAATGGTAGCAAAATAGTATTTTGTTACTTAAATGGAAACAAACTGCGAACGGTTTAAAAAATAAATTTTAATTAATATTTGAATGTAAATAATGGTATAGATAGAAGTGGTTAGCGGAAATTGCCAAGTCTAATATTAAAATAAGAATTTATTTCACATAATCCAAGATTTTATTTTGTGAATTAATTTTTAAATTTAAAACCAATCGCGAAGTTTCGCCAATATGAAACTATTTTGTTAAAAATAAATAAATAATTGGCATGTACAATTCTGTTAGGTGTTTCGCCGGGATCCTCCTCCTATTTGTAGCGCGCGTTCCACAATTGGAAGGCCCTAGAGTTTTAAGCCGATTCCGGTAGATGGTTTTTTATGAGAAGCTCTTTCATACTAGTACTGTGCTTTTCTAAGCCTCCTCTGGACACTTCATCCATCCATAGGAAGGTGGGCTCATTGGAAACAAGTTCTGCCAACTTTTTTATAATGAGGTCTGCAATGTAATCGATTGCGTCGGGACTATTCAATAATTCTCCCTGCTGTAACTCTTTAGCAAACGCTAACTGCAAAACATGAGTTCCGTTTAAATCACCACATCATAAGAAATAAAGCTTTGTAAATTCTCCATCTCCATCTCGGATTGCGTCAAATACTCTATCATGTCTTGACTTAAGCGGTATGTATTCCATGTCATGCTGCCATAGTCCTGAACATACCGATGAAAACTCTTGAGCGAGTTGTTGCTCGTAAGCAGTCCATTTTGAAAATGAAATGTTTTTTCTACAAATTTTACTTTTCCTCCACTTTTAGTCAAAATTTCTAGAGCTAGCAACCCAGTGTCTTGCTAAGGGAGCCGATTTGTCAAGCGGGAATGAGAAAGCTGCTTACTGAGCAAACCTTTTATTATTGAATCATGGGTGTGACCTTAGATTTGTTTTCTTCTACTTCTTGATTGACGCAATAACCACTTAAGCAATGTAGAAGTGGGGAAAGTTACTGCTGGTCATTCACATGGGAGTAGCCAGGATAATTCTTCTGCATATGGTTCAAGCAGCTCACAACTCCCTCAGAACACCCGTTCGGGAGTGAGCTAACGTGAGAAGGCGAAGCATTCCAGGATAGCTGGTTGTGCGCTGGGTTCGGGAACCGCCACTTAAAAATCCCCCCCAATGAAAACCTTTGTTTTGTCACTCAATGAAATTTTCCACTATTTGAAGAGGTTAATTTGACTTTAACTCCGGCTGCAAAATTTAATAAATACTTAGATTTGCACAAATTAGCGTTCAAAACTCCCAGTCCCCGTTTCCGCAATGCTTCATATCAGTTCAGTTCAATTAGCTCGTATCGCATTTGATGCAACATTTAGTAAAATAGTGGTAGTGCAACAAATTATGCAACAGATGACCTGCGGGTTGCACACAGAATTTAATATTTTATTCCACCTGAAATCAACCAAATATGCATGCAACCGTTGCATGCCACAAAGCTGGTCATAGTATTTTATCATTTATATGCCACAACGGTTGTTAATTAAATTCGGAACTAAATTGTATTTGAATGCTACTAACACACACGCACACACAAACACACACTTATCATACACGCACATATGGCATGTATGTATTGGCGCTTATCGCAGCGCTTTGTGCAACATCGACAAATTTGTGTTAGCAATGCTTTTGTTTCTTGTTTTTGCATTTTTCGAGTGGTACTTGTTGTTGCTGTTGCAACATTTATGAATCGAAAATGAATACGGGTATTTGCAGCGGTTGATTTGGCGAAATCAAAAAGCATAAAACAAATATTTATTGTGTGGCAAAGCAATCAAACAAAAGTATGTGCGCCATAAGGCGAGGGGCGTCACCGAATGCAACTACAAATGAGTGGGGGTGTGAGCGAGTACGTAAATGAAGTGGAAAGCGTACGTTCGCATGGAAAAATGTGTGTGTGTGTGTGTGGGTATATGATTATTTGTATTTTTGACATTTTGCACAGCGTCACAGAGACCAACATTTGCTGCAATCAGTTGCATGCAACAGTGCATAAACCGCAAAATGCAAATACTAATACGTTACAAGCGATATGAATTGCATTTGCGACAACAACAACAACATCAACTAGGGCACTCAAGCTGGCAAATTCAATTGCGTTGTTTTTCTTTGGCCCGCATTTCGGCATAAACAACAAAATAAATGAATTTAAAGCAAAAAAGTTATCTTGCAACTCCACTTCGGCGGTTGCACTGCTGATTTAGTTGCTGGTTACTGTTTATCATGTTTAATATTCTTTTCCTTCTTTTCATTTCCATGTTTTTGTTGCCTCATTTCAAATAAATTTTGTATTTCTGCTACAGTATCCGTCCAACAAATTGGGTCCAGTGAAACTCTGAATTTGCTTTGAAGTTATGTGTAAACCTTGAGCAGCGAAAAATACCAAGACCACCCTGTCGAAGCTAGATAAGGGCTAGAAGTAACTTCAAGGCCGTGAAACTTCGCCAGCAACAAGCACTTTGCTTGCCGTGAAATTTTCCTAGCAACATTGAATGTCAAATAAGAAGAAGCATGAAATGTATAAGCATCGCCCCAGAAGCAATTGGCAGATTTTGGTGACAAAAGTTAAAACACAAAAGAGGTATTTGATTTTAAATTTAAATGAAAACAAGAAAATTCTAACCGATTGGCCGATGGTGAAGATTTCATTTTTGTGTTGAACGGATTCATGACATTTGTTTTTTAAAGATAATCCTTTCAAATTTGGGTCGCAATTCGGCCATTCATAATCTTGAAATTTGAATGACTCGCTAGAGGACTTCGGTCGGACTCTCGTGAATAACTTTAGTAATGTTAGCGTCCAATGTCTCAATCGAAGCTGGTTTATCAGAATTCACAAAGCATTTAGACCCGACAAATAAAAGTCCAAAGGTGTGATATCACACGATCTTGGTGGCCTAGCCACTGGTCCGAGAAGAGAGATAACTTGCGCATCGGAACGACGACTCAGCAAGTCCATTGTTACACGGGCTGTATGGCAAGTAGCGCCGTCTGCTTGGAACCTAGAGTAAAATATTGCGGAGATCACGGGCTTCAATTTCCGGTATAAAAAAGTCATTTATAGTGGCACAATAGCGTTCCCCATTCACTGTTTTATTGGTGCCAGCCTCGTCTTTGAAGAAATATTGGCCGATGATTCCTCCAGACCATGGGCCCCACCAAACGGTTGTTTTGAAAGGATGTTTGGTTGTGCTATTCTTGAATGGCTTCGGGTTGTTCTTCAGCTCAAATACGGGAATTTAGCTTATTGACGTAGCCATTAAGCTAAAAATGGGTCTCATCGGTTGGTCTGACGGCGCGGTGAACACTTCTCACGGAGCGTCAATTTTTGTAATACAATTCCACGATTTGTAAACGTTGATGAGTCGTAAGTCTTTTCATGATGAAATGTTCATGAATACTGGAAGAAAATTAGGTATTAAGTTTGCAGTAGTCCCGCGCAATCTGTCCAAGAAACCCTATGGGAAAAAGTACCTCCCTAAGTCACACAACAATTTATATTTTATTGCCAATTGAAGCTAGAGCTTCCAATGTTTTCTTATCGTTCACAATTCACTGGACACATACTGCATATTTTAGCTCACCAAAAATGTGAAAATTTCATTGAGTATTTAAAATTTTCAGCACATTTCGTTTGCGGCAAAATTAAAAATGCATATTTTCATTTTCATCTCAAAACAGTTGCCGGCAGTGGTGTAGTAATAAAAGTTCAGGGGGGAGGAGAGCCACAATTTTTGCAACATTTAAGCAAGAATAAGTTTATAGAGAGCTAAGCATTAACATAAAATATTCAAACGCGCGCACTTTGATTCCTCGACCCTGCGCTTGGACGAAGATAGGCTCGTATTGAAAACAAGAAAAAATCAGGCACCAATTACGGCCTTTTTCTATATTGGCATAATATTGAAATAATACAGTTTTTCGGCAATCAGATTATTTCTTGGACTGAGTATAAGAAGTAGTAAACTGAAAAATAAATGAAAAAAAAAATTAAATAAATAATAAGAAATATACGAGAGAAAAAACATTAAAAAAATTTTAAAAAGAAAACAAATAAAAAATTAAAAAAGAATAAAAAAAATGTAAAAAATATAAAAAATGTACAAAAAAAGTTTAAAAACTAAAAGATAAAGCAATTATAATAAATTTATAAGATAAAAAATATGTTTATTAAAAAAATTAAATAAAAAAATATATGATAAATAAAATAAGTTATTTTTAATAAACAAAATAAATGATATTTTTTTAATAAACAAAAAAAAATGATATTTATATAAACTCTTGAAATTAATTTATTAATTTTATTAGTAAAGTAAATTTTAAATCTTTTTTTAATAACAAAAACTAAATTTTTAATATAGTTTTTTTAGTAAAGTCAAATTTTAAATTTTTTTAATAACTAATAAAAAATTAAAGAAAAAGTAAATATAAGGGTTAAAAACAAAAGTAAGTGTTTTTGTTTTTTCCAAAAAAAAATAAATACAAAGGATGCAAACAAAGAAACAGTGTTTTTGTTTCTTCCAAAAAAGAAAAAATTGAAAATTTTAGCAAGTTATAAAAAAAATAATAAATATAACAGATAAAAAAATTAAAAAATAGTGCATAAGAAAATATAAAAATTAAAAAAACAATAATAAATATAAAGATAAAAAAATTAAAATATATAAAAAAATAAAATGAATAATACAATAAAAAAGATATATTAGGAAATGTATGTAAATATACAAAAAAATTAAGAAATTAAAAAACAAAAAAAAAGTAAAAAGGGTTTAAAAACTAAGAAATAGAAAAATTGTAATAAATGTAAAAGATAAAAAACAAATATATAAAAAAATAAAAAAGTGCAACAAATAAAAAATAATAAATATAAAATAAATAAATGGTGTTTTTGTTCCTTCCAAAAATGCCTTAAAAAAATGAAAGAAATGAAAAATTAAAAAGAAATAATAGAAATAAAATATAAAAAATAAATAAACGTAGAAATGTAAAAAAAAGTTTAAAACCAAAAAATAATAAATAAAAGGTTGCTTCCTCTCCAAACTTGAAAAATGTTAAAAATTGCCGAAAGTAAGTCACTTCAAAAAACTCAATATCCAACTGTTCAACATTGAAAACTTTTTCACACTATTAATTTTTCTTTTTTTTCAAGATTTGTGCAGTTTCCTCCTAAATAAAATTGAAGTAAACCAATTTTCGCTCGTATCGCTTGGATTATTTAACATGGAATCGCGCAGCTGAGGTAGTTCGCCTTATCGATGCTAGCGAATGGTACTTTCCACATCGCGGCATTCTCAGCTGCATCAGCCTTACAATAGTTTACGTAAGCGTTCTGAATGAAGGAAAAACGTAGCTGATTGACTCCATTAAACGTTTGAAGCCTGCCCATTTATGGAATATTTGATTTTGTTTCGAAAACACCTCCTATTGGCCATTTGATAGCTGGTCCAGTACTAGTCACACTCAAAGTAGTGCAACTTCTTCCATCAAATACCAGCTCAGGAACGAGAATGTGTGCTGACTGGTTGGGCTTTCCACTGCAGGGTAAATGCCGAAATTTCTATTAGCCACTGAGTTTCCACCTATAGCTCGCGCACCCGCTTTCTTATAAATATTTTCTACTTCTTGACTCTCGAATTTTATTTTCAACTCGCGCGCTTATCCTTTGCCTAGAAACCCTCTGATACTCAAATACCCGTCACTGCTCCGACTTATCGTTGGTTGTTGCTGTTGTTGCTTTATGCAAAAATAATTCGCTCATATTTATGCGGCAGTTGTATTGCAGAGTTGCATGCCGAATGTGTGTATTTTTTTCTGTGCGAACTCTCTAATTCATTTTATTTGAGATTTTGCGTTCGTGGCGCCTCCATGCAAGAGCATTTGCATGAATTTTGTATTTTGTGGCAACAGTAACCGGCAATAATATTATGTTTGCATGTACGCGCCTGCATATGTATGAGTGCACATTAAGATAACTTTGGGACCTCTGCACCGACTGCAACATGCACACTAATACTAATGCACGCACGCACAAGCAAGCGCTGGGAAACAATTAAAATTTATAAACAATTTGACTAAAATAAAAGTATAACTTAATTTCCATTTGGTTGTTTGGTCGGTCGGTCAGTTAGTTGATGTCATTTGCAGTAGTTTGCATCATCGGTTGTTGCTGTTATTTTTTACGCCACATGCCTGCATTTGTAATGTGGATGTGTGTGTGTGTGTGTATGAATAAAGTTATTTGTAGTTTTTGCTTGGCGGTGAATTAAAGTTTAATTATGCAAAGCTGATTTGATTTAATTGCAAATGAATATTAATTTTTTAAATGCCAAAAATTTAGTGAATAGATAAATTATTTTAATTGTAAAGGTTTAACTATTCAGACGTGCGTAATGGTGGCGATAGATTATTTTGGCAATAGCGCGTGATAAAAATTCAAAACTATTTTGCATATTGTGCTGAAACAACTGGAACATTTAAATATTTCGCAATTTAGAAATTATTACGTGTTTTTACCAAACTGCTGGTGGAAAGGCGCTCGTAATTGTTTGAGCATAAGCTTTGAATTCGGCTTAAAATTCGATGTTGGATGCGAAAGACAATTTTGCTTTATTTATTTAATTGCCTGAAATATAATTTAGCTCATTATTTTAACTGGGCAGTTTTATGTAAGTCGCGGAACAGCTATTGGCTTTATTTAGATATATATATAAAAAAAATCGAAAAAATATTTATTACAAAACGCTGAAACTCACTCATTTTTAAATACATGAAAAAAAATTTAACTAATATAAATATATTTATTTAAAAGTCGCCAAAAAACTCATACATTTAATTAAGAAAAAAGTGCGTGTAGCGTAGAACACATAACAGAAGTGAAACTTTCAAGGCAGACAAAGAAAAAGGGAGAGACCCGAAAGAGAATGAGAGAGAGAGAGAGAGAAAGAGAGGAAGAATATATATAATATAACATATCTCAAATTCACAACATTTGCAGGGAATACAAATAGACAAAATAAATAATAATAATAATAAATAAATTGGGACCAAAAAAAGTCCCAAACAGTAGGCACCAAGGAAATATAACGCCAAAAAATAGGCACCAAAAATATATTTCCTACAAGTTTGCACCAACAAACAAGCGCCAAAAAGTAGGCAACCAGAAGGAAAAACTCAGGAAAAATAGCCTAAAGTGGGCTAGATATACAGGGTGCGCCATATAGCGTTTGCTTTTTGAACCACCTATTTTTTTGAGAATGGTAACACAAATGACATGTCAAATGTGTTCATAATTTACTTAAAGGTTTGACATTTACGAAATGGGACGCTATACGCTTGAACAAAATTGGGAAATATTGAAAACCTATTTCCAAAGTGGTGAGTCTTCTTCTTCTTTTCTGATTTTCACATCGGTGGCTACGTCAATAAGCAAAATTGTCGGATTTGGGGCCCAGAAAATCCACACGTTACTCTAGAGAAGCAAATGCATCCACAACGAGTCACTGTTTGGTGCGGTTTTTGGTCTCGCGGCATCATCGGCCCATTGCCTATGCGAACCATCCAGAGACGATTGATGCTTTAAAACACGAAATCGAAGTTGCCATTCATGAAACTGGAGCCCAAACAGTCGAAAATGTGCTTAAAATTGGGTTGATCGAATGGCCTACTGTAAAGCTAGTCGTGGCAGTCATTTGAACGATATTATTTTTCATTCATAAATGACAATGGTCAATCTTCAAAATAAAAAAAAAATTGAAAAAATATTGATTACTTTTTTTTATAGCCGATTCAAAAAGCAAATTTTACATGACCCACCCTATATATAAGGTATAGCTTTCTTTCTCTTTTCCTCTAATTGTTTCTCTCTCGCGGAACGAAAATGCCTAAAACGTTGCATGACCTTGAAATTTTACTCTCCATTCTCACTTGTCCAACGACGCCTAAAAAGTTTCACTTCAAAAAAATTAAATAAATAAATAGCCCCAATATGAATACAATAGTAGACAAAGAGGCGTTCCTTGATGTTTGAACTTTTCTATTATATTTCTCCAGTTGCTATTATTTTTCACCACAAATAAATTTTTTTCAAAAAACTGCTAAGAATAACATTTTTTGGTTTCCTTTTACTTCTTATCCAAATTTAATCGGATTCATCAACACATCTCGAATTACTGTGCAGCCTTCACAAGACAAGTCCCCCTTTGCTTGCATATGTGTTAGTGCACACTTCACATATGAACATATAAGTAAGTTTATCCGGTCTTTCGTTGCGTTGCTTAAGTTTTGGCATCTCGTAAACGGAGCAGTTAACTTAATTTTGTCACATTTGCCAGCACATTAAATTAAACTACCCAGTATTTCGCTTTTGCTATTTGGTTTTTTCTCAACAGCAACTGCCAACGAGTTTAATGTCAACACGCGCAATTTGTAGTGGTTGCGGTGACTGTGGCTGATTTTCGCGCATGTAGTAGTTTCTTCGTATAAAACGAGGAAAATTGAAAAACACATTAGCATACACAAACAGTTCTTTAAATATAAATACATATCTAAAAAGACTTAAGGACTACATATCGAAAGTGTTCGTTTAAGGAAAACTTATCCGTGCATGGCCCAATGAGGTTTAACTGCTTAGAAATGAATAGGACATTCATTCATAGGTTCATTGTGTAGTTGCTCTTATGTAGTAAAAATCATTATCCTCTGTATTCATCAGCTACTCATTTCATACCCTTGATGAGAACTGATTAAGAGTGATTACTTATGGTGCGGCTACAACTATTTGTCACTAAAAATGTGATCTCAGTGGCTTGGAGGCTACGGCATCCGTGGTAATTATAGCTAGCAGAAAGTTAGATAAAGTGAGAAGCTACTAAGGATTGTGCTGAGAGGCTTTAGTTAAATAAAAACTCTGGCTTCTTCAGTGTGGAGACCGTGACAGTAGTGAACTCTAAGCCAATGAAGTTTCCCTAAAGTTCATTTCTTTTGAATATTTAAACGGCGAAGGTTACAGTTATTTGGAGAGTGTTAGGTTAGGTTATAGCGGTTGTCCACTATAGGACACACTAAGGTTGTTAGTACATTGGTATGCCATGGTGACTTGTCCCCAAACCAGTATGAACTTTTCAAAAATTTTGTAAGATTCCTGATTTCTAAAGTACTAAAATCTCCCAACTAAATTGGTAAATCTACGTCTGGATAGAGCAGAACAGTAGCACAGAAGAAGCTGCATCATCATAAAATAGCCACCGCATTTTGTTTACATCTAAACCAACTTCATGCAACGCAAATGAAAAATGGCGTAATGAACCTACCTGTGACCAACTCTAAATGCTAAACACAAAATCTCTGCTAAATCAAAATAAGCATAGTCTTAACGCATTGATTATCAAAACGGCGCTTTAGTGCTACTTTAGTGCTCAACAATTTCACCCGGCACACTGATTTCCATTATAATGGGGCTCTGCGTAATAGGTAGACATGCCCAGGGGATGGGAGTACAGAAACATAACTTGTGTGTCACTGTCCCGTTCTTTGCAGACGTAGACTTACCACTTCAGGTAGAACGTTTTATTAAGATCTCAGTACTGTGGAAATCAGGGATTTTCTAGAATTTTCGAAAAGTTCACGCTGGCTTCAGAAGAGAAAAAGACAAGTCCCCCTACGTAGCATCACAAAGCGCTATGAGCCTGAGTATATCCCATACAGCCGCTACAACCTAGTCTAACCTTACCATCAGTGTATATACCACTCGCTGATTCACAATTTTAAAGATAGATTTCTAAAACCTAAAGCTATTCTGGTTTGAAACCCTTTTTCTCTATAATACCTCGAGTCTTACTGAAAGATGTGTGGACTGTCAACGCGCTCACTATCAATCCAAGGTTTTACTATGTACTATCTCTAGAACCTCAATATCTGCAGCAGAATTGTCTTGTAATCCTTAGGTAAAGAAATGTTGTAGCATGACATGTTCTTTGTCCCTCACAGTACCTAAGAGTTATCTGGCTGGAAACTTTGTGTGCATGACAACAGGAACCTCTATAGTATTCGAACATAGCCATCTGTCACCCTGGCCATTTCTACGATTGGCCTTTTGGTCTTGGTAACCATTTGTTTTGTCAAACATAAACTGTCTTCTGCGCATAAGCGCCTATAACTGCACGTCTCTTCATTTCTTGAGTTAGGTTGTAGTCCTCCATGTCTTATCTGAAAAAGAGCAAAAAAATTATGATTATGGGAACTTATGGCCAAATATCTATATGCCCTCAACTAGCGTATGCGCCCTGTATATACATTCTGTGAAAAAATATCGAAGATTATTCATTTAAAAAGCGCGTGTTAAACATATGTCTAAATTTGCTGCTGGAATATTGGTACAACTGTCCTCTATAGTGTCGCATAGTTTGAGCGGGATATGTCAGTTAGCTTTTTTTTTGGCATTTAAATATATGAATCAACCGCAGGTGTGCTCTGCGATTTTCACTATGGATAAAAATATCGAACAAAGAATTTGTCTTAAATTTTGTGTTTTGAACGGGATTTCGTATGCAAAACATATGTGTACGAGTGATATAAGGCTTTTGCATTTTTGCTGAGAAGTCGTGGAAGATTTGCCCCGATCTGGTCGCCCATCAACGTCTTCAACAGACGAAACGTCGACAAAGTCAAAGAAAAGGTGCAGGAAAACCATCATTTACGTTTGAGGGAGGTAGCTAGTGGCCTTAGTGTATCTCACGAATCAATTCGTAATATTTTACACCATCAATTGGGCATGCGGCGCATGGGTGCGCGACTCGTTCCAAGAGAGTTTAATTCTTTCAAAAAATTCATCGAAAGAAGGTAGCTGAAGGCATGATTCACCAAGAGAATTCGGACCCAATGTTTATCCAGCGCATCCTCACAGGGGACGAGACAGCTGAATGCCGCTATCCACATGAGTCGAAACCTAAAAAACCACGTCAAAGTCGGTCAAAAGTGAAAGTCATGCTACTCGTTTTCTTTGATTCTCATGGTGTTGTGCACTCGGAATTCGTTTCAAATGGTTCTACGATAAATAAAGAATATTATTTGGAGGTTATGCGACGTTTGAGAGTAGAAAACGACCCAATTTGTGGAAAGAAAACTCATGGATCATGCACCATGATAGCGCACCGTCTCACAAGCCTCATATTGTGAAAACTTTTTTGACCAAAAAAATCGACAAATATCGTCAAACAACCATCGTATTCCCCTTATTTAGCCACCTGTGCCTTTTTTCTATTCCCAAAACTTAAATTGCCACTCCGCGGGTGCCTCTTTAGGTCGGTAGAGGCCGACAAAGAAAAAATTTTGATGATTAAACAATTATTTTGCGTTTTATTGAAAAATTCTCGGTACTTTTTTGACAAAATGTACTTATAAATAAGTCTTTTTAATAAAAGTTTTGAAGATATCTGATAAGGCGTCGAAATTATCTCAAATCCGATTGTTTGAAAAGATTTATCTAAGTCTCTCATCTCATTGTTAAAACTCTCGATTTATTAGTGACTTATATCTACATACTCCTCAAGGAAGTAGATCTGAGTCTGTTGAAGTTGTGAAGGTGAAACCAACTATCTCATTTTGAAGGAACAGAGAAAAAAACGTTTAACACTCTCCCGATATTGCAAACGATAGAAACGATGAGAAAGTTAAAGATTTGGGAAAAGATTTTTATTGTTGATCAAACTTAATTTAGGCCTTCTAAATTCAATGGCTTACCCGTTTTGTTAGATTGGATTTAGTTTTTCAGATAACGGTATTTGAAAATTTTATGTACACATGTTAAAGTGATCCAATTTTGATATCTAAGAGTATGAAAAATTTGTCCGCTTACGACAAGAGTTAAAAAAAGTTTAATAATATGTTACAGAAAGGTTATCCGATGAAGAAAAACAATTTTTAAAAATCTTAAGGATTTGTGGTCTGTACCGAAAAAAAATTTCGCTTATGGGAGTGTCCGTTAGAAGATAGTACACAGTGTGTATTAGTAAAAAGTTCTGTACGAACTTTTAGCACTAGGGTTTCAACATTTTTTAGATTTATTAAAAAAATTAGTTTTAATGCAAATTTGCCAAAAAAAATAGTAATAAAAAACCTGTATTGAAAATTGTCTTATGGATTGCGATGCATTACGGTTTAAATGGCCCTCTTTTCCAAAACTTATGTGAGGTTGTCTCTAAAAGAGACCTCAGTGTCCCTAGAGAAATTTTCCATTACTGTTACCTTGATAGCTGGAACCAATCTGGCAAAACAGGAAACGGGTTGGAATTTTAAAGGCCCTGATCAAATAAAGTCGACTAACAAAATCTTTGCAAAAATAAGTTAAAAATCCGAGCATAGTGTAATTACTAAATCAAGAAAAAAAGGGGCTACAGTATCAGTTTCGTATAGCTCAGAACTTCCTTTGCTGATTTAGTAGTTGGTATACCAGTTTGGTAGCCTGTTTAAGCCGGTTCATACTTTGGATCACTAATTTTGCTTTACAAACAAGATTTTAGCGAGAGAGTGGCAACTAACTGTGCCTCTAAATGTCAAGGTTGCAATTATATTACCAAACGCTTCTATCTGTTCTCCAACTGAGATTTATATTGGGTGTTTTTTTAGGCGCTTAAGAACTTAAAATGTTAATGGAAAACAGAAATTTCGTAAAATTTTTTTTTGTTATAATCTACCAGATAGTTTCATAGGATTTCTCGGCATATATCCGCCGCGCCTACAAGTTCATGGTCCATTCGATCAGTCCAATTTTTTACTACACTTTGCAATAAATCTGTTTGTGTGGCGTCAATGGCGGTTTGGGTGTTGCATGGAATCGATCGTTAAGCGCGCTGTTCGCCAAGCTGCGCTCCAAAGCCATTGGCCCTGATGGATTTCACATGCTAATGGGGCCTAGGTTTATTGGGTGTAAGATATCTCACAAGGGTATTCAACTAGACCATGCACACTCTAATAATTCCTGACAAGTGGAAAATAGAAAGAGTGGTCCTACTACTGAAGCCTGGGAAGCCCGCCAACCAAGGGGAGTCTTATTGACCGTTACCTCTCCATTTCCTAGTAGTGAAAACTTTTGATGCACTCTTACTCTCACTCTATATGAAACATCTGACTTTCTGCGGAGTGCACAGCACCACCACGGCACTCACTAACATAAATATCCAAATAAACTGTAGGCTCAACCAAAACCGCCCCTGCGAGGGGACTATGCTAGTAGTGCTGGACCTGAAAAAGGCTCTAACAAAGTCAGCCACTCCACGCTGCTAGATGATATTATACAGTCGACCTTCCCGCCGGGACTGAAGAGGTAGTCCGCGCACTATTTGAGTGGTCGGCATTCGTCAGTCACTCTTCGAGGTGGAATCTCAAAACAGAGGAGGATAAAGCAAGGTGTTCCGCAGGGTGGTTTCCTTTCATCCTTGCTTTTCAGCTCTTACATTCAAAAAGCTGAGGGAGTCTCACTGGTCTCCTATGTTGGCGATTGTTCGAAGCCATATTCTGACGTTACGCGATTCATGACGACTTGCCAAACCTTACTGAACAAGAATGTAAACAGAGTTTGCCATGCTCAGCTGTCAAATCATAGTTATCGGTATCGCGAGGCTAAAAAGAAACCCCATATATGATATGTATGTATATGCATGTACTACTATTTATACTTTTACTTACACATATATATGTATGCATGTTTGTATGCACAGACGCCGCCAAGGCCGGAATGCATCAAGCGCCTGTACACAGCTGCACTGGCGTACGAAAGCGATTAAATGCAAATCAATAAAGAAATTTACATTTTATTTTATTGTCATCAAAAAGCGATCAGTAGGAGGAGGAGAAGTAGAAAAAAAGCAGTAGAAAAAGAAATGCGAGTAAAAATAGTGAAGAATGAGGCTTTAGTTATTGTATTCTTGGGATGCCTCTGCGCTGCTGCTGCTGCTGCTGCTGCTACTGCAATGCGATTTATGCCGCCTGTAAAGGCATCCGTTGCGAGAGCACTTGGGTGGTATGTAAGAGTTCAATAAAGTAGATGGTGCGGAGCTTTAATGTCATGCTTCGTACATGCATGCAATGCTTTTTGTTGTTGCTGCTGTTGTGTTGTCTGCGTGAGTTGATAATGGAAAATATTTTATATGAAAATTTTATGGCCGCAGCATTTATTTATTTTACCATATAACGGAGTTTATTATGATTTCGATGTGATGCGGTGATGCGACAATGTCGTAAGCACCCAAAAGTATGCTTGTTATTTTTACATGTATGCGTTAGGGATATTCGTGCCAGTTTTAATGAATATAAAATATGAAATTAAGGCAGCACTTTAAGGCGTATCAGCAAACGCAGTAAACAAAACTGCGAAAGCAGAATATCGAGTGCGTTTCCAAGCACCATTTCTCCTAGTTAGGTACCCACTTTCTAGCGCGGCGCATACTAAAACGGCTTTTTTGTTTGCTCTTGAAGCCAGTTAAATTTTATGCGTACGGAACATAATTTCATAAATTTTATGTTGCATTTCAAATAAAACAAAACAAGCAAAAAACAAAAACAAACAAAGAGCGCACATATGCTAAGGCACACAATTTTCAAAACACAAAATTGAGTTTACAAAGCCAAAGCAACTTCGTGGTGCGCGCCTTAAGTCAGTGTCGGAATGTCGTTAAAAGTGAATTTATGCACTTAGAAATGGAATTGCCTTTTGACTATATTAGCAACTCATACATGTGGGCATGTATGTTAGTGTGTGTGTGTGTGTGTGTGTGTGTGCCGCTCTAAAGGCATAAAAGTGAAATTACAAAATTGAATTGCCTACAAGCTGCCCTCGACCATGCCAACAACAAATGTTGCTTCCTTAAACCACTGGGATCTTCTCTCTCCACTCTCACTTTTTATGTTTGTCTGCCTGTAAACAGTCCTCTATCCTGCTTTTATGACAATGCCACTCATACGACCCGATGCGACCGCAGTAAGCGTAACATTTTTCATTTTCAGCTATTCAGCTTTATGCGTTGGAATTAGCAAGGCTTAGGAGCATAGCCAGGAAATTCTATACATGTGAAAATACACACACATTCACATGCGCGCGTAAACGCATAAATGTATAACTAATACATACATAAATATGTATTTGTTTGGCCTTACTGGTTCACCCGAAAGTCGGGGCGTGACATGATGTTGCAAGTGTCATCAGCGCTGTCAAAACAAAAAGCTCGCGCGCTGGCGGTACGAAACAATATTATATGCAAATTTTCATATTTTCAATGCATTTATGCTAATCTCAGTGCGTATGGCATTGGTGTTGATGTGGCGGTTGTTAGGCATGTTTTGTTGTTGGGCTTGTGCGTGTACACATACGGTATGCGCCTTCTAACTTGTACATACATATTTATGTGTACAAGCGTATGCGTTCGGAAACGAGAATTTGATGATGATGAAAGGGTGTTTAAGTCCTTGGTGGCACAGGCATGACAGTGTGCGTTAATTTATACTCGTATGTGCAAAGGTTAAGGAGCACAGTGTGGCCAGTAAGAAAATTTGTACACATCACACATTTTCAGGTAGCAGCTTTTCTGCTCTGTTGCGTTTGAAATGCTTTTTTTCAAATTTTATTAGAGGTTAGGTATTTTCTTCCATATGAAATAAATGTTAAACCTACCTTTATGGAAAAATGCACAAGACCGCCAGCCAAAAAATAAGAAAAAGCCAAGAGCTACTTCAAATGTGATAATATTCAAATTCAATTGGCTATAAAATTGAGATTGAAGAGCTTTTAAAGGCTCCGGGAAGGAAAAGCGAAGATAGTCAAGGAGGAAAGGAGAGAAGTGACAGAGAGAGGATTTGATAGAGACAAGGACTGAGATAGAGACAGAGGGAGGATTTGATAGAGACAGGGACTGAGATAGAGACAGAGAGAGGATTTGATAGAGACAGGGACTGAGATAGAGACAGGGACTGAGATAGAGACAGAGAGAGGATTTGATAGAGACAGGGACTGAGATAGAGACAGGGACTGAGATAGAGACAGAGAGAGGATTTGATAGAGACAGGGACTGAGATAGAGACAGAGACTGAGATAGAGACAGAGAGAGGATCTGATAGAGACAGAGGCTGAGACAAAGACTGAGATAGAGACAGAGAGAGGATCTGATAGAGACAGAGGCTGAGACAGAGACTGAGATAGAGACAGAGGGAGGATCTGATAGAGACAGAGGCTGAGACAGAGACAGAGACAGAGACAGAGACAGAGACAGAGACAGAGACAGAGACAGAGACAGAGACAGAGACAGAGACAGAGACAGAGACAGAGACAGAGACAGAGACAGAGACAGAGACAGAGACAGAGACAGAGACAGAGACAGAGACAGAGACAGAGACAGAGACAGAGACAGAGACAGAGACAGAGACAGAGACAGAGACAGAGACAGAGACAGAGACAGAGACAGAGACAGAGACAGAGACAGAGACAGAGACAGAGACAGAGACAGAGACAGAGACAGAGACAGAGACAGAGACAGAGACAGAGACAGACACAGAGACAGAGACAGAGACAGCGACAGAGACAGAGATAGCTAGTTCTGTGAAATTTTGCAGATTCTCTGTTAAATCCGAAAATATGATCCAGTTTGTGAGAACGAATATTACTCATTCTCCTGACATCGGAACCAAAAATTCGTAGCCTTGCTCTAGCAAATGCAGGATACACACGGAGAAAATGCTCAGTGCTATCTGCCTAATGTAAACAAGACAGACAAGTCGGTCCTCAATGACTCCAATGGTTGCCCTATGTTGACCCGATGGATTGTGTCCCGTAATATTACCGGCCATCAACCATACGTCTTTTCTACCAAGTAAGTTTTAGAAGAAAGTGCGAGAGGTTTCTGTTCGGGCTTGTCACAAAACACTTTGCAGTTGTGCAGCAGTCTGGACCAGATGATCGGACTCTTTATTTAAATTGCATACATAACAGTTGATCCAATTCATGATTTCTACGGAACTGATTCCGATTATTGGCTCTGGTCCCTGTATGGGACCTGCTCATCTACGGTTGGCCAATTCATCAGTAATTTCGTTTCCTTGAACACCGGAGTGTCTTGGAACCCATAAAAGTACAAACTTATTCCATCTTGTAACAGATTTAAGATTCTTCTTACATTCTTGAATAATCTTTGAGATTTGCTTTGCGTTCTGGAGGGCGTTCAGTGAAGCCTGATTGTCAGTAAAGACTCCAATCTGTTTCCCGCTCCATCTCCTTTCTATTATCTATTCTTCTACTTTGAGAGGGGCAAAAATTTCCGTTTGGAAAACAGTTGTCATTCCTTCCATAGCGTAATGATACTTATTACTACCATTTAGATACCTTTTACATTCTTTGACCCATCGGTGAAGAAAATATCCGTTAAATTCCTTTCAATTCACTCTGGATTACACGTGAGCAGTGACTTAATTTTTCCTTCTATAAGATCGTCCTGATGTGCCAAAAACAGTGGAACTACTCAGACAACAAAACGGCGCTTTAGTGCTAGTGCTTAGTGCTCCATTTCACTCTGGATTACGCGTGAGCAATGACTTCATATTTCCTTCCAAATGAAACTAGATCATCCTTGCGTACCAAAAACAGTGGATACTGCGTAAGTAATATAGCATCTTGAAGATTTCTCTGTGTCCCAAAGTTCCGTCCTCGTACTGGATATCATATTTATGGAGCCTACACATCGCTTTTATTGCTTCCTGCTTTATCTTAAGATCCAAGTTTTTTTTATCTTTTAGGATGATATGAAATAAACAAATTTTTTGTTTAATTTTGTAAATCTTAAATGAAAACTCTGGTTAAAAACAATTGCTTCTTTTAAATTTAAGGGAAAATAAACCAATTTTTTCTAATTTTTTAAGTTTAACCTTTGAAACAACATTTTTGGTAATTAATTTGAAAATTTTTTAGGAAACATTTTTTTTTTTTTTTTTTAATTTGGTAAATTTAACCTTTTAAACAAAATGTTTAGCAATTAGTTTGATATTTCTTGTTCAAAATTTTTAGCAAACATTTTTTTTTTTTTCTTTTTTTAGAATAAAATAAAATAAAATTTTTTTTTAAACTTTCTTCATTTTAATGAATTTTTTTTTCTTTTTTTTAGAATAAAATAAACTTAATCATTCATTTTAAGTTTCTAAATTTAACCATTATAACAAAAAAATTTGTATTTAATATAAACCAATTTTTTTAATTTTGGGAAATATTTTATTTCTTTAATTTTTTAGGACAATATAATTAAAAAAAATATATTTTTAATGAAAATTTTTGCTTAGAACAATTGATTTTTTTTAACTTTAATTTTTTTTTTGTTTTCGAAATTTAACCTCTTAAAAAGTATTTTTTTTTTGTAATTACTTTGATATTTTGTGTTCAAAATTTTTAGCAAACATTTTTTTTCTTTTTTGTCATTTTGTTTTACACATATTTGAGCCATACCAATATTATCATAATAAAAGAAAGTGATAATAATTTCCTAACAAAATTGTATTTTATGCAGAATCAATACCGGCCCTTAAAACTTAACCACCCTTTAAATACTAGTTGATATCTGAATATATTTTTCCGAAATATTTTTGCAGAAGTCTCGAAACATAATACGTTTTAAAATTCCAATGAAAAACTAGTATCGACTTTTTGTCTTAAAAATAGTGCTCGTGCTCGCCTTTAGGTCGCTTTTTGTTTAGTCATCTTTTTTTACTAACTTTCAGCTTTCATTTCCTCAAATGACACCGTTTTTCATTTAATGCGCCTACTACTGCCTTACATTCATACATTTCCCCATTTCTACGAGCGCACATACACAGACCCTGAGCTGCTTCTCTCCAACACCTTTAACATAACCATAACCGTTCATCGTCATTATCGTCATCATCATCGTCATCGTCAGCATTCATATTATCATGGGGTACCCAACATTACATTAATTTTAGTCCTTCTGTCATCTGTCGTCGTGCTGCACTTCAGGTAATTACCAGCTACTACACGTCCAGCTTCGTCAGTGCCAGTTGCAGTGCCAGCCTTTGACGACATCAACAACAACTACAACAATAACAAAAAATAATAATAATAGCTATAGCTACACCCATATCATCAGCGTTGGCCTGAACAAAGATGCTTCAGAAAATTATGCATAAATTTCTACGAATGCTTTTGCTGAAATTGACATGAAGTTCAAATTGCTTTAGTGTTGCCAGATCGAAAGCATTGGCAGCATATTTTGTTTGTTTGCATTGCGTTGATATTATTCACAAGCACTCAGGCACACATACATACACACTTTAGTCGGTACATTCACCGTCATATGTATGCAAATGTGGACAAGCATTTCATCGCCTCACCGCCTTGATGAGGAAAGATGGAGGCAAACGCCACCCTAGTGATGCCATCATCATAAAAATACTTACCCGCCTCTTCTCTCACCATCAGCACACCCTGCTTTAGTGGCCTGCGTGTGCGAGCACAATGCACCCTTATGCTATGGCACGACATGCCATCACCGGCCGGTTGTCGCAAATTTCAATTTTGGAATTTTTGGCAAAATTAGACATAAGACTCAATTGAATTGGCCTCTTCTGATAATGACAACTTCATGCATTATGCGTTGCATTCTACCAACCAAGCAGCCAAACGATCAAACGGCTAACCAATCACCTAGCCAGGCAATCAACTGCTCAGGCTATCAGGCCTCGAAAACCCACTGATGCATCAGTATGACAATCTACGAGTATGTTTGAGTCGTATAGGTAACCGCGCATCAGCAGCACAAAGTGGCGACAGTATTATTGCAAACACACACACACACACGCATACACTTGCAAACAAACAATTCTACACTCAACGGCAGCAGCAGCAAAATTTTCCACCAAGCTTATCGTCCAACCCTTTCGTCATCGGCATCGTCATCGTCCTCATCAAACGCCATTGTCATCGTTTCATTTTCATTGTCTCACTGCCGTTATCATTGCCCTTGTTGCTAAAGCTGAAGTAGTCATTGTCGTTCTCGTTGTCGCAGTCGTTGTCGCAGTCGCTGTCGTTGTCGTTTTCAGCGCTGGCCGAAATTATGCAGAGTGGTTTGTGACAGTTTTATTGGTAACACTGCAAATGTGTTCAGTAACAACCGCCTATTTCTAAGTCCAATTTTTAGCCTGCCATACGTTTCGTTTTGACACAGTGCCTCTCCGCCCACTTCTTATAAGCTTTGTCAGCCTGTAGCAAGTGTTGGAATAGCACTTTTGCACGCATTGAGCACCCACACTAGCAAGACCAGCTTTGAGAGTTGCCTGCAAAAAACGGACTATGGCAAAATTGCCTCTTTTAGAATGGTTTTTCATTTCGTGTATGAATCTTGATGGAACTGAAACTTTCAAATACATGAAATTGGCACTTAAGTCTTCTGCAAAATTTCATTAAACACTTCAGTTATGCATCACTGAGGTGGATAAGGTACCCATTGCTGTGTACGAATAATGAGCACCCGAAGATCAGCGTGGAAATTGAAATTTTAATGAAAGTGGGACAGTAATGTTGGATTTTGAAGGCACAGCCTTACTCGTAGAGGGTTGCATAGCGTCCAGTTTTAATGAGCATTTGAATTTACACTGTAATGGCAACGTTGACAATTAGGCTACAAAAGCTATCCAAGTATGAGAAACCAAATGTAGCAACTACACAAGAGCGAAATAATCTTTTTTTTTTGTTGATATACATGCAAGTATGTAGATATGAAGGCTTGTGAATCAATATAATTTTGAAATATATTAACCCTCTAGTGCATAGAAAAGATTTTTTATAATAAAATTATGTTTTGTACTAATTACAGGCCATAAAACATAAATATAATATTATTTTTATTTGTACGATCCGAATTCGCTCTGTGGCCCTGGAAATTAGCACCCCGCCTCTGGACGGTCTTATACAGGTAGCTTAAAAAAAATTACTAAAAATACAATACCACTTAAACAAGTAAACAGAAAACGTTTATTTATAAAAATTAAAGTAACATATAAAATAGTATACAAATTGTTAAGTTTGGTTCAAAGTCTAAGAAGAACGAATATATGTACATATACATTTACTTAGAAATAACTTCCCACCATATCTTCAAAAATGTCCTTTATTCAGCATGAAATTCCTTAAAACATGATTTTTTGACAGACATGCAAAGTGGTATGTTGCATTTTTCGCAATAAACTTGAGTCTCCGATTTACATGGCTTGTTACGACATTGAAGTTTACTACTTTTATCGCAGAAATTTGGCCAATGATTGAGACAATCATACCTTATAGTGGGTGGTGGTAGGTACAGTAACTTGCTTCCATTTGGTACTTCTTCGGCTTGTTTTTCTGCAGTAGTGGAGCGACGAAATTTTTTCGTTTCCGATATGAGCAGGAGAGTTTCAGCGATTTCTTCCCGAAATCGTGGAAGCTCGACACGCTGACGTTTTTCACGATTGATACGATGGTATAAAACGAAAGCATTCACTATTGCCAAGTCGATAACATGGTGAAATATACGAGATGGCCATTTACGAGTCTTCATGCGAATTTTGTAGTGACCAATTAGACTGTCCATCAAGTCCACTCCGCCCATGTGCCGGTTGTATTCTTTGACAATGTTTGGACAGCTCACATATTCATACTGTTTTCTATTGCGGTTATAGCGACGGGACAATGTGTTTCGGTCGCTCGGATTATTCGAGTTAAATGGCTGCACACCTGCATACGTTGACGCTAAACGAACTGGTTTGCTGTCCTTCCAAACAATTGTAGAAATATCTACTCCAAATGCGGTGGCAACGAAATCCTCCAAATAACCACGAGGAGCTTTTTTCACCACTAGCTGTTCATCGGCAGATAGTTTACAGTTTTTCACACGGTTGGCTCGAAAAGTTCCAAGCGAATAAATTCCGCGGGAAAGAGAAAGATCAGATACAGAAATGTTGTTTGCTGTTTCTTGTAGAAAGGAATCATTTTGATTGGGGACCACAAAATCTGGGTCATTCACGTCGTTGTCACTATCGAAATCATCGCCTTCAATTTCCTCATCACTGTTTTCGCAAAAGTCCATAAAGTCGTTGAACTCCTCATCTGACATCTTCGACAAGTCGTATTTGCGTTTGCGTCCCCACCGCGACATTTTTCTAGTGATAAAAAATATAAATCAGCATAATATGTGAACTTGAAGTTCAAAATAACTGAACATTTTTTTTGAACGCACTGCATACGGCCTCCTGTAGACGGTTGCAGCGTGAAGCACACAGTGGCACAATGTACATAAAAAAAAACTTGGAGAGCACTTTATCTCACTCTACACTTCTCAATCTACTTACCAAATATTTTTTTTAACTCAATATTCCAATAGGGCACTTCTTAGGAAGTCTCACAAAAACACCTTCTCAAAAAAATACTTTTTTCGGTTATTTGATCACTTCTTTTAATTCCACTTGCAAAATTTTTATAATATGAGCACATGCAGCTTTTACGATCAAGGGTAAACTGAAGAATATGAATCGTGTAAGCTGCATGACAAACAAAAAACCACTTTGTGTTTTTAGTTTATTTTTTTTTTTGCTTTTAAGTGTTGCCCGCCTGTAGGCGGTTATATGCACTAGAGGGTTAATTTGAAGAAAAAGAAATGCATTATTTTCTCGGTAGATGGCTGTAGTGATCGATACCTCGTAAAGTATGGATCAAACAATTTAAAGTTTAAGGGTCCCCTTGGTGGTCTAGATATTTCAAAAAATTGATTTCTTGTTTCTTCGGTATTTCGAAAGTATATTATCTTAAAAATATACTGTGAAATTTTCATGCGGAAATTCCCAATATGGTAGCTTCTATAGTACATTGAAGCGCGCTTCTGTACCTCAAACTTCAAACTCATTTATCTCGAAACGACTTTTTTCGGCCTGGTGTTGTCAAAGAAAAAAAAATAAACCATTCAACCGAATCGTCTGAAATTTTAATATGTTGTTCCCAACATCAATGGCCGTACTAGAATTGTATTATTATTTCAATTATTTCGTATTTTTTTATTAAAAAACTGAAAAAACCCCGATTTTTAGAGTGTCAAGTTCAAAACCGCGCCATTTTGTCCATTTATTTTATTTTTTATTATAGTGCGGGACATAGCTACAGCTATACTGATTAATAATTTTGTTTTGGTTTTTGTGTTTCAGATAAATAGAAATGCCAAAATGGACAATCGTCCAGGTCCAAATTATCGGGAGGGTCAACTTCAGCGCTAATTTTCAAATTAGTAAAAAAAAATCATTTGTAAAGAAGTTAAATAAAAAGCCTAAGAAAATTAAATATCGTTTTTCATTTTTTTATTGTAATAAAATTCTTGAAAATACCTTAAATTTTCGTGCTCTAGACCACCCTTTAAGCTCGTTGTCAAGGCGACATTTCACACTAAAAAGATTCTTTTGCTGTTTTTTGTTTATTTCTTTTAGTTGTGAGTTACAGGGTGTTAACAGTTAAAAGTCATCAGTGAAAAAATGTATTATATTGTACAGTTTTTCTTTGATAAAGGCGAAAATGCAAGCCAGGCCGCTGAAATTTTGAATGGTGTTTATGTTGCCGATACTGCAAGAAGTGCCGTGGAATTTTGGTTTGGTTGATTCCGTTCAGGCATTTTTAATGTTAAAGAAAATGTCGATAATATCGAAGACAATGATAAAATCACAGAAACAATCGAAGTTGACCGGCATATAAGTAGTTGCAGCATCGCTCGGGAGCTAAAAATCGGCCATAAAACATTTTAACGTAAGTTTTGCCATGAACCCTGAAAAAAATTATGTATTTTCCTTTAACAGTAGTCACGCGTGGTCTATCAAAGGAACCCTATTGGAAAAAGTCCCTCCCATCTGATCTGATAAGTAGAAATATTTTTTTTGTTATAAAAGAATGGAACTAAAAAGAGTGGAATTACGTAACAATTTGAGTGACACGTGGTGAGGAGCAGGAGGCTTATATTTTCACCATCCTACCCTATGATCTCAAAGTACTGGGAATGTTTAAATAAAACAAACCCAAGTTAAATTTCAGGCAAATTTATTTTATCTCCTTCAACATATGACCCGTCTGAAGTAACACACATATGCCAACGTTTAAAACAGTCCTCCATGCACTCCTGGTAGGCCGACGGAGGGATGGCCTTCAGCTACTCCTCGTCGCATTCTCTTTAATCTCATCTATCACAAAAAAAAAAGTTGTCTGTAAAGTCGGTTTACTGACGATAGTTTAACGTGACAACGTCATAAGAAAATACTGATGGAATGGTTGCATTTTTCAAAAGAAAATTCTAATTATATTTGTTTGATAGATATTTTGTATGGATATAGAGAAGGAGGTAAATGAAATCGCAATGGAATTGATCAAGTTACATTTACACAAACGTGAAAAGTGGCGAAACATTTATCAAATTCATGAAAGATATGTTCAATTTCGATTGTGCATCAGACATTAGTAAGTCAACAACACTAAGTGGCACCATCATCGGTTTGACTTTTTCAAAACACATTACACTCGAAACACTCCTTTCATTTCCTACTTTTCCTATCATCGTTCTATTCTCAACAGAGAAATGGTTCATTACCATGCACACAGGAAGAAGGCATATGCGCATATACCTACATATATATGATCACTCAAGTAGGAGAGAGCCAGATGTCGAACGTTGCCGAACGCGGTGGCCGATTGTGCCTCTTTGTCGTTCGTTCCGCGCTCTCGTTTGCAGTTCAAGCAAGGTAACGACGCATGCACAAGATAATCGAAAGTAGCTATTGCTTGTCCTATTTTTTGTGTGTTTCTGTCGTTAAGAGTCAGAAGACACCACATGGACATTTGAGCTAGAACTCCCCTTAATAATGCCATCATTTCGTGCATTTCGTAAGTTGAGCATTCGTTCGTAGTAGCGCTACGGGGAATATTTATTTCAACATCGATTAACAGGTGGTTTGGTTGTGTTGTTGTTATTTCTCACAACATTAGCGTATGAGGCACTGGGCCTGAAATTTGATTGTTGATTAGTGATAGGGACTGGACCTGGGGGTTTGTTTTGAAGAATTGGTTCTAACTTTCATCTTAAGGCTGGATATTTGTTTCTTTTTTCAAGCTGCTTATATATTGAGCATCCTTTAGAATTAGCGGCGTTGTTTCCATCACATAATAGGCATTTGACGTCAGTGCGCTCTCCCTTGTAAGTGCAATTTGCTGAAGCATTACTTTCAGCGCCCTTGATACATTTCGGGGACCGTCGGCAATATGCTTTAGTGTAACCGTTATCCTGGCAGTTAGCGCAGAGGAGTATTTATCGCTTAGGTGATACAACTGCATAAGAAATACTGATTTTCGTATATTTCTTTATTATTTTGACTTTGTTCAATCTCTACAAAGAACATTGGGAGAGGCGTTTTAGTATCTGTTTGATACTCTGATGATGCTCTCACGCTCTTCCATTAAATTAAATTCCTTCCATCAAAAACTCTATCGCTAGTAACTCACTAGTAAACAAAATTTAACAATACTCGTAGAACAGAATATACGAACTCCCCTAATATTTATGTGCGCACGTAGATGTGTCCCCACATAACTTGCCAACATACCACTGCGCAAAGTTAGCTGACAAAAAGTGCGAGTTTTCCAAAAATTTCCATAGATCAGCGCTGCGGCTGGTCGCGCCGACAAGCTTGTGGGATGATTGCTTCGTTGGCTGGTCCATTGGTTTGGTGTGTCGAAGCCCTGACTGGTTAACGCGCAACAATAGCTAACGAACTGCCATGTTGGCTGCCTATCTGGCCGTAAATTTATTATTGTTGTTCTTGTTTTTTGTTTTCGCTTTTTTGCTTTGATTGTTCATTCATTTAGCATTGCAGCAACGACTGACTCCCTTCGGCAAATGCCGCTTTCTGAAGTTCACTTTTAATAAATTCATAAATATTTATGTATGCAAAAATGCGCAATTGTACCAGGCAGTCACAGTCGCAGTTGCACAGCGCCACACCGGCCGCATTCGTTAGCTGGTGTGTCGTTTTTGTTGAATTGTTGTTGGTGTTGTCTTTCAATTGCTACGCATGCGACCGGTGCAAGCGCCCTCACACACATTCACACCCAAGTCAGCGCATATTTTTCACTCAGCCATAGATTCAATTTGCCTTTTGCCAGCACCACTGGCTCGATGTCCAACTCCCAGCGCTGGTATAGGATATGACAGGATATTCGTAGATTTGCATGTCCTCGTAGGTATGAAAGCTTGTAGCCACATTTAGGCACTGTTGTTGCTACACATGACAGGCAAATAACTCTGTATGCCTATGTGTGCTGTGTGTGTGTGTATGTGTGTGTGTGAGTATGTGTGTTTGTGAGCGCGTGTTTGTGGTGGCGATAGATTGATGCGGTATGTTGGTAAAAACCGCAGCGAAGAATGCGATGTATTAAAATTCTTCCTTAGCATTTGCGAGTGCTACGACGAATGGCTTTTGTTGACTAATGTTGTTGTTGGTTGGCATCGAAAAGGAATTGTGATCGATGTAGCGAGCGTTTGAGCCATTATTTGTTCTGAGTTGAACACATACATGCACATATAACTGTGTGCGTATGCTTACAGTGCGCTTAGGATAATTGGCTGATTGCCACAAAATGCGTCGTGAACTTTACAATTAAAGAAAAATGCAATAATTAAAGAAAAATGGATAATATATACACCTATCATAAATGCAGAGGTTCTTTCAATATAGAATGGAGAAAATAAAAAAATCGAAAAATTTGAAAACTCAAAAATTTTTCAAAAATTGGAGCCTGGAAATTCGTCCTTTTCAGCTCCCTCCGTCCACATCTATCACACCCCAAAAAAAATTTTGCAAAATCGACATGAGGGACAATGCAAGCATTAAAAGAAACTGGAAACTACGCCTTTCCGGCTCGCATATGCGAAGAATCGGAGACTGCAAAGCCGTCCTTTCTGGGTCTCTCCATTCATTAACATCCATCACATCCACATCCGATTTAATCATATATGTACATACATGTTTCATTTGAACAAATAATAAGTTTCATAGCACAGGCAAGGAAACTGATTACTGTAGCTCATAAAATTTGTAAGCTTAATGTCAGTTTCTTATACCAGAAAGTTTCAATAAATAATGAAAATGAAAATAAAAAGTATGTACTGAAAAATTTTGCGTGACTCACATTTGGTTGGTTCCAGGTTCGACGCCCACCGTGCACATGAAGGAAGTATCAAATTATAGAAAAAGTTTTTGTCAAACCTAGGAGTGCATTTGTACTATAAATTCCCTAGGAGGAGATATAAATCAGTAGATACCTCGTACAGAGCGGCCTCGGTAGTCTAACGTAAGTGAACTAGTCTGCCATCCCAGAGGTTGTGGGCTCGAATCTCACGTAAAGCACGGTCCTCGCACTTTTCCAAACTTACCTACTTTCCCTTAAAAAAAAGAACAAAAACAAATTCATTCAACCCCAATAACCTTACCCTTCCAATCCTTACTCACGCACAAAGGTCAGCGCATTACGTGACAAGTAAAAAAGAAGAAAAAAAAAGACACAGTTACATATTGCATCAGTGGCGCCAGCAAGAGGAAGCGGGCAATCGCGGTAATAGCGCAGACACACCACATTCAGCAGAGGCCTCAACCATCTGTGCGATCCTTCTGCCAGAAAAATGTGAAACGCAGATGGCGCTCCAAGCAGTAAGAAGGCGCTGTTTCTAAGCAACGACAGGTGGGCATTCCCACTACTTAGGACTGGTAACGGCGGGCTAATCACCTACCCTGTCAGAAAGCAAAATAGATTAACGAAACCAACGCAAGACGGAGTCTTTTCGAGGTCCTATGCTCCTAAGTGGAGTGAACAAGGAAAGAAAAATCGTAGAGAAGACAACACTGAGATTCCAACAGCAAATTGATGTTGAATCTACATAGTTTTATTTATAATACTTAAAAAAAAACGGAACTATTGAGTTCAACTTTGTAATTACCAGAAAATTAGTTTCAGATTATTTTGCTTTTATAGAATTTTAAAAACATAGAATTATAGCGCAATGGCATTTAGGCTCTTCAGAAATTGTTTCACATATTTTCCAGAACTTTTAACCTAAAATATATTGTACTGCGCCGTATTGGTAGAGAGAGCGGCTCGCATTTCCAAACGTACGAAGCTACGAACATTCGATGCTAACGTAAAATCAGTAGTCTTATAAGGATGCGAAACATGAAATATAACAGCGTGAGTCCTGCAGCAAACGTTGCATTCTTTTCTTAATTATTAGCTTCGTAAGATTACGCAGATATTCCCTGGCTTCTGGGCTATCGGGGAGCATGCCTCATAACACACCCTGTCACAGTCGTAAACAAGCAGTGAAATGTGAATGTCTTGCCCTATGAGAAAGTATGTCAGCCCTGGGTAAACACAGTTCGGGAGTCTCAAGCAACTATCTGGCTTAGATGTCAACATCCAAATAAGATTCTTAAGTTGCACAGACTGGATATACTAATAATGTAAATAACCATTAAACAAGTTGGTAACGAGGGTGTGGCAACAAAATGGTGTGGCAGCTCTAGTTGGATTTAGGATGAATCACCACTTTAACCAACCAACCAACTAACCTTGTCCGATGTTATAAGCAATGTTGCCCTTTGGGATGCTGCCAAACAAGTACCTATCCACATAGAAATCCAGCGTCGTAAGTGGTAATAGATCGGGAAACATTGCATAAACACCAAGATGACATCACAAGAGCGGCGCTAGTCTGGTACCGTGAAAGAAGTCGCAGACGCGGGAGATCAGCCAACACGTGAAGGCAACCAGTTGAGCAGAAGCGAAAAAAGTAGGCCGTTCTAGGAGTAAAATTAAATTTTTTGCGTTAAATAAACCAAATTATAGTTTTTTATTGAGGTCTTAGGTTTCACCTACGAGCTGCGGGAGAATATATGTACATATAATATATGCCATCTTACCATATTCAAAAAGATTTCGGAACAAATGCCAGGCGACGCTCTATGCCAAATGATTTGAGTTCTGCTTTTTTCTTTTTGTTAGGCTGCCACTTCTATGAATAGCTTTTCTACGGAACAAATGCCAGGTGACGCTCTAAGCCAAATGATTTGAGTTCTATATTTTTTTTTTTTGTTAGGCTCCCACATCTATGAATAGATTTTCTACCAAAAACTTTATCGCCATTGCTTGACTTTTGTAAAAGTTACGCCGTCTTGAGTAAACTTACCTCTGCACGTGTTTTCGATTTTCTACATTTCCTACGATATGAATTTGTAACAATGAGTTCGTATTAAACTATTTTTTTATCTTTTCATTTATTTGCCCAGAGAAGGTCTTACAGCCTCCAAAAAATAAAAATGGATTCAATGGTTCAAAACCCTTTAAAATGTTTAGAAAATCTTTCGGTAATGATACTCCATTTACGAGTGGCATGAATGCGCCACAAAAGATCGCGAGTTCCTCGACGATGACAAAATGCCTGCATAGTGGCCGATGACATCGAAAACTGATGAAAACATCAATAAGGGGAAAGAAAAGTAGATCAATAGCCACAAATTAACCATCACAGAGCCGGCAGAGGACTTGCACATCGCTTATGGATCCGTTCAGGGCATTCCAGTTAATGACCAAAAAAACTGAATTTCTTGCAAACAAGGGTCGGTTATTGATATCGCCAAACACATGATTTCCAAGGCTGAGTCCGCTCCAATATCTATCAAACGCTTCATTACTGGAGACGAGACATGGTTTTATGAGTACTATACGAAATCCAGACATCAAGCGAGTGAGTGAAGAGCTCCGAATGAACGAATGAACCCACGTCGTTTTTAGCTAAAAAAAAATAAAGCGATTTTCACGGTTTTTATGGAGTACAACTCTATTGTACACGATGAATTTTTGCCAAAAGGTGAGATAGTTAATAAGGACTATTACTATATCGGTATAAAACCTTTACGCGAAGCAATTCGCCAAAAAGTTAAGGATTTGTGGGAAAACAACTCGGGGATTTTTCTCCGTGTTAACGCATGGTTGCACAGTGCAACCACTATTCATGAATTTTTGACCAAGAACGAAACAACAGCTCTCAAACTTATCTGATATATGTAGCTCCACAAGATTTTTTCAGTGTCAAAAAACTTCTACGGGGAGCCACCTCGGCGTTTCAACAGCCGGAAGCCAGTAATGAAAAAAACCAAGACGGCTCTGATGGCTGAAATAGGGTTTCAGAAATGTTTCGAGAGCTGCATTAAACGCTGGCTTAGTGCGTTTCATTGATGGTGAGTACTTTGATGGTGATAATATGAGTTTTGAGGAATAAACTTCCATTTTGAATTTTTAGAATATATTCTCCGAACTTTTTGATCAAGGTGGTATCTATTGTAATGCAGAATTTAAGAGCTCACTCTTTGTTTAAGAGCTCACTTATAGTAAACTATACCTCTATGAAAAAAAAATAGTAATAATAATACTTAATATAAAAAAGAAAAATTTAAAATATAAAAATTTTGAAAAATTGAAAATACATTTTTTTTAATTCAAAATTTAAAAAAAAGTTAAGAAAATAAAGCAAATTTCAAAATATCAAAGGTTTTGTTTTAAATTTCCAAATAACATTTTTTTTTTTTGTAAAAAAACCTTAAAAATATTATAATACAAAAACAAATTGAACCCAATTCCAAATATCAAAATCAAATTAAAGTTTTTTTTTAATATAAAATTTTTTTTTTAAATTTCATAATATCAAAACTATTCTCTTTTGTACAAAAAAATGTTGAAATAAAAATAGTAAACTATACCTCTATGAAAAAAATAAACAATAATATAAAAAATATTTGAAAATATCAAATTTTGAAAAATTTAAAATATCAATTGTTTTTTAATTTCAAAATATCAACATTTTTCTCTTTTGTAAAAAAAGGTTAAAAAAATCATAATATGAAAAAAGTTCCAAATATCAAAATCATATTAAAATTTTTTTTTAATATCAATTTTTTTTTTTCAAAATGTCAAATTTTTTCTTAATTTCAAAATACCAAAATTTAAAAAAAAAGTTAAGAAAATAAAATTTGTCAAAGCAAATTTCAAAATATCAAAATTTTTGTTTAAAATTTCCAAATATCAAAATTTTTCTTTTTTGAAAAAAAGGCTTAAAAATACTATGATATAAAAAAAATTCAAAATATCAAAATCAAATAAAATGTTTAATATCAAAATTTTTTTTTTTAATTTCATAACATCAAAATAATTTTTTTTTGTTCAAAAATGTTAATATGAAAAAAATTCAAATTATCAAATCAAAGATTTTGTTTTTTTAAATGTCAAAATTTTTTTCTCACATCTTTTTTTTAGTTGTTCGGGATTTCTATTAATCGTATGACGTTTTTGTGAGAGAAAACCTGTGTGAAATTTTGTAATATGTATATGTAGAAAGTAACTCATTATTTAAGCGGAAATTTTAGGTACTCATCGAATAAAGTTCTGTCCTAAAGCTTTCCCCTTAGAGAGACAATAAAAGGTTAAAATGCCTTAATAAATATTATTCGACTACCAGAGAAGTACTACCCGCATGGCTTGAACCTTTTGATATACGAAGTCATCTATCTGCAAAGGAATTCCTCACCGTCGAAAAATGGTGCCGCATAATGCCATAAAGGATCAGCAGGAATTTCGTCCTAGTTACGTTATTGGGGTAATTTCTGATTAATTTAGTACATGATTTCGAGTTTAAAGATGATTAAAAGAAATACTTTTTTTGTTTGTATGTGCATAGACTTTTTTCATTTCAATTCAAGTGCCCAATTTTTTTCTGTTTGTAAAATAAAAATATATATGTATACAAAAATAGAAGAAAAAGAAAAAGTTGTTTGCCCTATACAAACTTCAACAACCATTAAGTGAACATTTTTCAGAAACTGACATCCCTAAGATGAATTGAGTAACCAGAGAAATAAATATTTACTCAGAGTTTACTGTAGACAGCGCTTTTAAAAAAAGAAGATCCCAACATCTCGCTCTCTATAAATTTTTTTACATATCCACAGATGAATATCCGCTGTAAACGCAACTGCTGCCAAAGTGCTTAAACGATGGACGGTGAGTGATCCAAAATCGCCCACACAAAGCCGAGTTGGAGTTGCCATATCCACGCATGCATATTTTTGTAAGTGTGTAGGTACGTATGTATGTATGTAGAGGGCATCCAAAAAGGCATACGTGTGACAGTACCTTGGCATTTGCGGTAAATTACAATGCACCAAGGAACACACACCCACACTCACAGGCAGAGTGGATTTTAAATGCCATTGACGAGCGACATTCAGTCATCCTTTGAGTCCACTCGTTCAGACCACGGCTGTGATTGTGCGAATTTATCTTGCTTGGTTTGGTCAGCAAGTGTTATATAAATTGAAATCGAAATGTTTGAAAATTGCAAATGAAAAAACGAAGATGGGTGCACTCAAACATACGTACATCTGTGAGCGATAAAATAGTATTGCGACATGATGCAACGTTTTGGCTTAGTTACTTCTTTTTATAAAAATACAGTCGTCGTGGCATTGAATCAGTTAGATTTCTAACGGCTTTCTGAATCAGCAATTGGAACCCACTCAGTTCGGACCACATCTTTCAATGGTTAAGATCGTCAAATTGTAGCCCATTTCTAAAAGCTTGTTTTGCCAGACTGCTACAAAGATTCTCTATCGGGTTGGGGTCTGGACTACAAGCGGGCCATTTCAGTAAGGGCCTCACCCAACAGCTCTATGTATTTTGCGGCATTCATTTTCGAACATATAATGCATATTGGAGTCTCACCATGACATCCGATTGCAGCATTCGCGTTTCTTTAGCTTTCCGCTCGTCGTGCCAATATGTTTTATAATTATCGGGACCACCACCATCATTTTGGCGGGTTGAACTTTGGCCTTCCTCAGTAACTTCGACCAAAGATCCTTTGCAGACACCCTCCAGCTTTTCAGTCCAAATATTAGGTGCGCAATTATGTTTTTTCCTGTTTTTCTTTATGAGAATACAACTTTATTCTGAAAAAAATGGTTACAAATGAATAATTGAAAGTATTGCTCATCACTGGCTACTACTTTTTCCCATATTTCTGGCAAATCTCGTCTACCGTCGCGGTAAAACTGTTCATCTTTTGAGGCTGTCCACGGATCAAGCCATTTTTTGATGTCTTCATATGAATGGAACTGCTGGTCAGCTAGAACAAGCGCCATCGATCGGAACAGGTGATAAACGGATGGCGCAATATCTGGAGAATATGGCGGGTGGGGTAGGATTTCCCATTTAACTGTTTTCAGGGAGGTTTTAACGGGTTTGGCAACGTGAGGCCGAGCGTTGTCATGCTGTCGAATCACTTTTTCATGCCTATACGTGTATTGCGGCCGCTTCTCGCGCAGTGCTCGGTTCAATTACATCGATTGAAGTCGATACCGATTCTCAGTGATGGTTTCGCTTTCAATTCATAATAAATAACACCAACTTGGTCCAACCAAATACATAGCACAACCTTCGCAGCGTGAGTATTTGGCCAAGGCAATGACGTAGAAGCATGACCGGGCAGTTCCCATGACGTTCTTTTCTTTGGATTACTCTCATGAATCCATTTTTCATCCCCCGTCACGATGCGATGAAGAAAACCCTTCCTTTTTTGTCGCTGGAACAGTTGATAACAGAAAAAAAACGACGTTCAACATCCCTTGGTTTTAACTCATAAAGAACCCAAGTCCCCTGTTTCTGAATCATTCGCAAAGCATGCAATCGCTCGGAAAAGAATTGGCGGGCAACTCCTAATCCCGAAGCAAGCTCTTCTTGCGTTTCACACGGATCCTCATTGAGCAATGCCTCTAATTCCGCGTCTTCGAAGGTTTTTGACCTTCCTTCATGCGGCGCGCGGACGGTCGTCAACATTAAACTCACAGTTTTTGAAGCGACGGAACCAATTTCGGCACGTTGTTTCACTTAAAGCAGCATCTCCATAAACTTTTTCTAGCTGTCGATGCGCTTCAGCCGCCGTTTTTTTGAATGAAAAAGGAAAATCAACACTTCCCGCAAAGGACGATTATTCGGTACAAAATCAGACATTTTTACAAAACCAAAAGTATGTGATACCAAACAAAATCACTAATGAGTCGAAGCAGTTTGCTTACCATATGTCTAAGCTTGGTTTATAACGTTTAGGTTATGTTAGAAGCGACTAGCACACATTGCTGGCGGCATCTATTGATAAACAGCAGGAACCTAGTTGCGCGCCTATTATTTTGGCGTCGTTATTAACTGTATCAATCCAATTTCTCCTTCGGTTACCCCTTTTTTAAGGCACATACAGCTTACTATTTTAGATCCATTTTGCAATGACGTTTAGACCCACCCTCAGAACATGTCTAGCCCACTTAGGTTGCCTATTATATTCCTTATCGCAACAATTAATTGAAATCCAAATAAAATTAGTTTCATATAAAACCAAAGTGCCATTATATATGAGGTACTGGATCGTAAAATACTTATCGGAACATATAAGTCCCATTCAAAAACACTGACGGGACATTACTATATGTTCCAGCCCCTCCCACCACTCCTTTTTACCCGATTGAAATTATGAAGTGATGGAATGATTTTATTTTCCTGATTGTAACGATTGAATACGTAAAATAAGTTCCCTTTACCTCAGCGGCTTTTCGGATCGAAAGGGTTAATGCTCGTTCAAGTCGCTAGCTCATTGTAAAATAGGCGATAGGTGACGTGAATTATTCGCACCGGTCCAAGAATGTGGCCTAGAATTTTTCGCTTTTTTTCATCCGCTTTGCATATTTCCTAGGTTTCAGAAGCATAAGTAACGCAAGGACTAAGTATTGTTTTATAAAGTTCCAGCTCGTTCGCGTAGAAAAGAACGAAGAACGTGGAGCCTTGTAAAGTGAAAAGAAGACCACGCTTGGCTTTCATTATGTATGGCAGAATAAACTGGCAGAATGTTATCCGGAAATTGAAAGACCTACAGAAGTGCATACTAGATTTTTTCGAAATTTCTTGCCAAAAGTGTTAAAATATTTCGATGAACATTTCTTGCATTTTTTGTAAAAATTTTGAAACTTTGAATTTTTATAGTTTTGGTGTTTTGCTACATGCCGCGCTGCTATTATTATGAACACAGGTGTTGTTGCATATTGTCAAAAGCACGCTATTATTGGTCGCCAATCGTTTAGCAACATGTTCGGACATAAATACGCGTGTGTGTGTGTGCGCATTATCACATTTCCCGGTGATTTTAGTTCTGTTTTTGATGGTTCGTTAATGTTCTTTCGTTGTATTGGTATGATTTTTTCTCATTGTGACACTCATTCACTCATTCACACACACAATTGCTTACAGCCTGCGACAATCACCATACTTCTGCACACTCTACAACTTATTTATATGGAAATTGTATTTGTCGAGCCGACTTTCCATTGTAAATATGTTAATGCGAGTGTAGTAATTTTTTTCTTATTCCAATGTAGTTTCTTTTTTGCACAAATGGCCTCTTTCCAGGATCTACCCACCGTTTCACACACACTCACCCACACGACACGCACAGTTGTCACCATAGCCGCCGCTCGATGATTTAAAATCAATTTAATTTTTTCTATTATCCTTATTTAAATTATTTTCATCCATAAAGTGGAAAAAAACTTGCGAATACTCATTGAAAAACGCTACGGAAATGAAAAAAGGACTCAGCCAGCCGTTTCAACAGTTTGTTTGCTCAAACTGACTATCCTTCACGCCTCTGTGTTGGCTCATGCATTTGCGCGCATTAGTCAATCCTATGTATGTATGTATGTGTGTACGGATTTTTTGCGAGCGCTGTGCGTGCGTCCAAGTGTAGCGCAAATAAATCATGTTGATGCTTATCTAAAAATAACTGTGAATAAATGCAAGAATTATTTACAAATTCGCAAACATATTTTTGTTTGCGTAATTCGCACAGTCAGTCGTCACTTTGCCAGTTGGTGCTCAGTTTTCGTAGCGAGTGCTGGGATAGAAGCGGATGCGCCGTCCAAAGCTCTCCCTTTTCGGCTTCGTTTCGAAAGCAAAACTTGTTTTTCTCTCGTCATTATTATCTTGTTTGTTGTTGTTATTACTATTGCTTGAGAATATATAGTACCGTAAGTGTTGACGAGTGGCAAATTATTCTTAAGATTTATTTTAACTTTTATTTTTTTATATCCAAGTTGTTCAGAGTGCGTGGTTGGATAAAATAATGGGTGACTCATTTGAGAGCTCACATGCGTGAACAATGAACATTTACAGCCCTACTCTAAGCTGATTAGAAATATGATGAAAATTTGGAAATTTTTTTGTGCTATGTTTTCATTCTCGAGAAACTTCTATTAGGAAAAAACTTCACCACAGGAGGTGAAAAGTTTATTAATGTAAAATAGCGGCTTACTCTACTTCTCTCTCTGTGCGAATAAATCTAAAAAAACTGTGTACTTTACTTTTGAAAGTGGAAAGCGGACTTTAAAAACTGAGTAGGGAATTTAGCTGTAAAATCATCTCACAACGTACAAAAACCACCCTTTAGGGGGCTTACTTTTTATATGGTATTTTGCGCACTCGTTTCAGAAAACAGAAAAATAATAGTGAAAATGGCTTCTTTTTTCTTTTTTCTCAAAATATTCTCCTTAGAAGTTTGGATTCACCTTTCCAATTTCGCCACTTCTGGATTTGCCTGAACCAATTTTGAAAGCACTTTTGCCACTCAAAAGAGGATACCGCCGAAACCAGCTGTACAAAGGCTGTTGAAGCTGTTGAAGCTTTTTTAGGCGTTGAAAAACGTCGATCTCGCATTTTATTTTTAATGTTCGGAAACATAAAGAAATCATTAAGTGCCAGACCGATGTCTGTGACTCATTAATTCGAGCCCTTAAAAACTCTCTCGAGTGAGCCGATACGTGCTAGCTCGCATTGTGTTATATATAATATACATATATATAATTGGCGCTTACACCCTTTTTGGGTGTTTAGCCGAGCTCCTCCTCCTATTTGTGGTGTGCGTCTTGATGTTGTTCCACACATGGAGGGACCTATAGTTTCAAGCCGACTCCGTGAGGAGCTTTTTCGTGGCAGAAATACACTCGGAGGTTTGCCATTGCCTCCCGAGGGGCGACCGCTATTAGAAAAATGTTTTTCTTAACTTTGGTGTTTCTCCGAGATTCGAACCTACGTTCTCTCTGTGAACTCCCAACTGTAATCACGCACCAACCCATTCAGCTACGGCGGCCGCTGTGTTAATGAAGGTTAATTCGCCTTCACGAATCCTTTGGTGAACAAACTTAGAGCTATCCTTAGAAACAACAAATGTAGGTAGGTAAGTGGCAGTCGGGCTCTAGACCAACTCACTTAGACCATTGCCGATCCATTGTGATACCACAGTAGCCGTACACCTACTACTCCTCGGTAAACCATTTTGTTTTAACTGCAAACCCATTGACCTGGCTGACCCTTATAACTCTAAGGTCATTAGTATCATTCAAGACCGATGAGTCAAATTATCCAAGCGTAGTGGCATGTCACGCGGGATGGTAGCAAAGAAGGTGTCTAACGAACTCTCATTATTGCAGCTTCTGCAATAGTTGTAATGAGGTGCGTTCAATCTTTGAGCACATTGACCTAGGAGACTGTGGCCTGTGATTTACGCAACTAATATAGAAAGGTGTTTTCTTGACCGATTAAGTAGCACCTTTGAGCGTCTAGAGTCGCATTTTGGCCAAAGTCTTTTTGTAGCATTACATTTCAGACTATCTCATGTCGGCTGAAGTGACATATCTACTTGCACCTCGCAGTTTGTAGGTTGAGAGGGGTATACCTAAAATCTCCATATCAAGAGGGAGGTGAGTGGTAGTGCTTATGCAGCCGACATAGATTTTGCGACGTATAACAAATAACTTCCTAGTGCATACAGCTCTAAATAAGCTGTATAGGTGGGCTCTCAATAGCGGTTTGGGTGTGAACCCCCAGAAACAGAATTAAACAGAGTGCGGTTTTCGAGCAAATACCAAATTCCACAATTTGTGAAGCCAACACTAAATGGTGTAAGGGTAGAAATAGGATATAGCGCCAAATAGTTAGGTCTAATTCTCGACAAATTGGAATTGGAATGTGGAGAGCCGAGTAAAGAAAGCTACTGTAGCTTTATACTCAAGCAAAAAGGCAATAAGACGCAGATGGGGTCTTTCTCCGAAGAACACTCACTGGCTGTATATGACCGTTATCAGGTGCGTCCTTTTACGGGATCTCGACAAGACAACGATTAGAAACAGGCTTCAGAGGGTGCAATGTATGGCGCTTATATGCATCTGTCGCGCTCTTAGTGCCACACACTCTGATGCTCTAAATACCCTTTCCTTCTTACATCACTTAGATTTAATTGTTAATCACTGCTGGTCGGCTTGCTGCAACCAATCAGTGGCGCGATTTAGGGGTTGGGCACTCGGTTATAACCCTCAGTCTTGGTCCTGACAATCCTGTTGACTACTGTTTGAATGAACTGTACTTTAATAGGTTATTTAATACGATAATTCCAGCTAGATGTGAGTGGGTTGACAATACGCCTGGTTACGCCTTGGATAAAAAGTTTAAATTTGTCCGTTGTGATACATACAGGGGGTAGGGAGGGGAACAGGAAAGGGAGAGGAACCAGACAGAATCCAGGTCTTGGATTAAAAGATGTGATGAATTTCACCAGACAGAGTCCTGGGTTTGTATTAAAGGTTTTAAGGATGACGATCAACAAGTGGCGATTTACGTTTGTGCTAACCCCTTCACGCTGCTGATGAATTTCACCAGATTTGTGGTATTTAAGTCCGCAATATCGGCTGGTGCAGCAAAAAAGTGAGAGCCCAGATGTTTAAACTTTGGCCCGACGAGAGCACGGCAGCTGAGAAGAAGGTGCTGAGATGATGCCATCTCGTCCTACAGACAGTTTCTGCAGAAAGGGCTTAACGCAATGTCAAGCCTCAACGCATGGACACATAACGGGCAATGTCCGAAGAGGATACCTACCAAATTCGATAGCTGTGACTTTGTTAACCTTAGAAGTTCTCTCGAGCGCCCCCGATCAACCCGCGGCCAGAAGGACCTCGCGAATTTGCACGTTAGCCCAGTAACAGAGCGCTCGCTGAGTTGACGCGAGGTCCATCTTTCCAGTAGCAGACTGCAGGTTCTTCTGGGAACTCCAATCCTCTCATATTGCGATGAAACCATTTCAAGGGTTCTCTATATGGGCAACTCATCGGCCCAGCAGCGCTGTGACCAGCGCTGTGACCGGGGACACAAATGAGGCAGGGAATTGTAAGGCAGACAAATCAGCAACAATAAAACGCTTAAATTATTCTGGCGACCAAACCATTTTGGCATTTGTGCTAATGAAAAAGCAGATGAATTAACCAAGTTTACCACCAAAGCGCCAGTCATCAGTGCACCATTCCACAACAATAAAGATTCAAAAGAGCTGCCGATCCGATAGTATATTAGCTAACATCAGCACACAAAGTTGGAATAGTTACACCCACCTTTACAAACAATAACCGCTTTTTTAACCCCAATAAAACTGCTCCTCTCTAACCAACGACTGTATCACGTCGAGAAGCCCTCGCATTTTCCAGATTCCGAATCGGATTAGGATTGCCAGGATTAATATATTCTTTTTTTACCTGTGGGCAAAAAGTAAGGTGAATTTGGTTGTAAAATGAAAAATCTTTATTTATTCTTATAAATCAATTTCATCCCCTTCAAAACAATCCCCTTTCGATGAAATACACATATGCCAACGATTTTTCCAATCCCCGAAACATGCCAAATAGTCCATTTCCGGTATAGCCATCAGCACCTCCTTCGATTCAGCTTTTATCTCCTCAATCGACTCGAAACGCGTTCCCCGGAGTGGTCTCTTGAGTTTTGGGAATAGCCAGAAGTCACACGGAGCCAAATCAGGCGAATACCGTGGTTGCGGAACGATATGCGTGGAATTTTTGGCGAAATGGTCACGAAGAACGAGTGCAGAGTGAGACGGTGCATTATCGTGATGCAAAAACCAAGAGTTGTTGGCCCATAATTCTGGTCTTTTTAGATGAATTGCTTCACGTAAACGACGCATAACGCTCAAATAATATTCCTTATTAACAGTTTGGCCAGGTGGAAGGAATTCATAGTGCACCACACCACAAAAATCGAAAAAAACTGGCCAATGGAGTGGGGTAGCCGTTTTTCAGGCTCCCTCCACGAAATAAGTTCTTCATCCCGATTACTTATTTATCATGGCCGATAACTGCATAGCTTTAGACTCACAGTCGATAAGAAAGGAAAGAAATTAAATATAACACGAATATATCGAATCATTAATTCACTGACTGCAATGATAACAATAATTTTCATTCATAATAAGAAATAGTTAAAAAAAAAAAAAACTAAAAAACACGCTTTTTTGCTAATCGAACTAAAAAGTAGAAAATAAAAAATAGTTTAAAAAAACTAAAAAACACGCTTTTATTGCCAATCGAACTAAAGAGTATAAAAAGTATGCTTCACTTTCATAACCTTCTGTACATAGGTAGTTGCCAATAGAATGATTGTAATATTTACTATATCAAGCATCCCACGCTTTTAACTCTAATTTGAATTATTCTATTTGTATCTTCATTTTTGTTATAATTCTGTTCTGAGGTAGTTGACTATGACTGATCGTTCGATTTGCTATTACTTCATTATAGGTCTCTTTGTCATTAAAATTTATTTTATACTTTTTAGTTCGATTGGTAATAAAAGCGTGTTTTTTAGTTTTTTTAAACTATTTTTTTTCATAATAACGAACATGCACTAGAAAGATTGTTTATGAACTCCTAAATTCATATAACGGATGTCTTACGCTGCTCGCTTTTTGAATTGGAGTCTTTACTAATGAGCAGTTGATCAAAACATTTTGTGAAGTGAAGCCGATTTGTTTTTCAGTGGCGTGTAATATTAATGGTATTTTTTAGCAAGTGATTATTTTTAGAGTGTGAAAGTTCTCTTTAAATTATTTAAACAAAAGTTTGTAATACTTTTTTCTTCTAAGTGGTACAGTGCCTAATGTGGGCTAGTCAGCGTCTGGTATTGTAAACTAGTAGCCTACATTACTCCCTTAGCATTTTCCTGATTCTCGTTAATTTTCCGGTTTTGTATTTCCCAATTATTTTTAGACATGCCAAAAAGGGAGAAATAAGGAAATGGGACCCCGGTATGATGAAAAAAGACATTATAGCTGTTAGGAATGAGGAGATGGGCATACTTTTTGCATCAAAGTTGTTTACATTGCGAAGAATGGCAAGGAGTAATGCATCCCTTAGCCTGCTTTTAAAAACCCCACTTGGACGTTAGTCAATACTGGACGAAGCCACAGAAAAAGACCTTGTAAATATACATTAGAAATGGAATCAAGACTTTGCGGTCTCACAAAACACGATATTCTTTCCCTGATGTTTCAATTGACGGAATTGCCAAAGTGTCAAACAAATTTTCGGTCCTTAAGCAATGTGCAGGGAAAGATTGGCTGCATGGATTCCTGCGCAGGCACAAAAAATGAGCTTAGTTTTCGCTCTCCAACGGGAACGTCTTTTAATAGAGCAATGGGTTTCACAAAAGAAAATGTAAAGATGTTTTTCGATTTACTTGAGTAAGAGTATGAGAAACACAAATTTCCACCATCTGCTATACAGAATGTGGATTTATATTTACCTAAGTTTAATATTTTTTTTTTTTTTTCAATTAGTCAACCAAGAAGGTCAATAATTAACACAAAAAAAAAATTATGAATAAATTCATTGGCTTATTATTAACTCTTACAATTGTTTTTGGTGATTTTAATCTAGTGGCCCACTTTTCCCGCATATCCTTTTAAGGTGGTTTCAGTTTTTGTGAAGATAATTCAATATCTGTTCATAACGATTATTTTGGCAGAAATTAATATCAAGGTAAAATGGTGCCCACAATACCCGACTTTACTCTACAACAGCTCGAGCCACTGCAAATTCCTCATCTACAAGATCTACTCAGTACTGTCAATGAAGCAAGCATAAAAAGTTTTTCCAAGTTTTTAAAAGGATCAAGATTTTCTATGAATTATGACACAGCAGTTACACTAAGAAATTTCTTTGTAATAAATGCTTGTTCATTTAACTAAATATAAAACAACAAATTTGGTATTTATTTACGTTTCAAAATAAATAATAATAATTTCCAATAAAAAATCAATTAAAAATTCTAATATTTTTTTGGTACCACTACTTTCGTGCTCGCAACTGTACATACAAAAATCAAATATTGTCGCTAACAAATGAAACCCTTGAAAGGAAATTAACTGCATACTTATATACACACCGCGGGAATAGTGCACGAATTAGTGGCGTGGCGAAAAAAACAACAACAAACAGGCGTTGAAAATTGTACAATACGCGATTATGCCGATTTAGCTGCAAAAATATGTAAACAAAGTCAACGAATTCAATTGCCAGCAAATCTAAATAATGCGCCTGGCTGTGTGTTTGAATGCGCGCTTATGCATTAAACGGCATGTAAATATATTTAAGTATTTATGTTTTTTCCTAATAGCAACTTAATTATATTTACTAACAATTGCAGTGGAAAACCACAATCGAACTTATTTAATAATTCCGAAAATTCATTAAATATTTGATTGCTTAATACTTGTGACTTTTTACACTAATTACTTACGCATTATTTGATAAGCGTTATGTTATGCTATGCTATGTATGTACATATTTTTAGCCTTTTCAGTGCTTCCGATTAATTGAGTTTGATATCGGAAAATCGCATAAATATTTTTTGCTGATCTAAGCAGAAAAAATTTAGTTCAATTGCCAGTGAATGATTAATATTATTAAATATGAATTGTTTTTAATTGCAGAATTTTCTAGATTTTCCAGTACTTACGTGTGTATGCACAGTATTTATGTTTTATGAAAATTTGCATTTATTATTTGCATGCTGCATTAAATATTTCACATTTCGTTCTAATGCATTTGGGGTTTCATAAATTTTTCATATGGAAATTAACAGCTAAAATCAATTGACTGAAAAGTAAAATATTTACTTAAAACCCGAAATTCACACAAACAGTTATGTTAAGATGTTAGCAAAATTTTGAATATAGGCATGCGAATCATTCGGAGGCAAAATTTAATTTTAAACATTTTTGAAATGTGGCATATTTTTATGCGTAGTTTGTGTGTTAATTAGTAGCAGTCGTCTTTTTAATACACTGCGATAATAAATAACTTAGTACTTGGACTTATTGACAATTTTGACAATTTATTTAATTTTGCTAATTTTTTAATGCAAATATACAGAAGTATTAGGTACAGGTATTTATTTACATATTTTATTTATTTTTTAGAATTAATATGTAATAATACTAAAACTAATACAAGAACGGGTACTACTGCCAGGGCCTACAACGCGATAGTTTGATAAAAGAGTCTATATAATTACACTGCGTTACAAAAACGAACTTTTTTTCTGTCCTACGAACCAAATATACTTTTTCGGAAAGGGGGGAAAAAATAAAAATACACGTGTATCGGCGATTTTCATGTGTGAAAAACTTTGGATCAATTTTTAACTCTTTTTCCGTAATCCAATCGCGCTGAATTTCTGCAGGCAGACTCGTGGAAATGTTTTTATTATGTAAAATTAAAAAAAAAAATTTTATCCATTCTCAGATTTTCTTGAATTTATTTTCGTAAAAAAAAAATTTTTTTCTAAATTTTCGGCATAACTTGAAGGGACTCAAAATTTTTAAAAAACTTATTAACCTTTAATTTATTGTTTCATACAACACACTCTGTGCCGTTTGTGTTTTTGTTACAGTTCCGGAAGTTCCGATCATCTGACAGTTGCGCTACTAGGAGACGTATACTTTGACAATTGTTTTAAGTTCTGTTGCGCGAAAACGTCTTTCTGTATGTTTCATCTTACGAAAAATGCAGTGCCCGACTCGAAATAACTTTTGTTACGTTTGTGGCTCATTCGCACCAAGTACAAATTTTAAAAATTTTACGAAAACAGTGGTTAATTGGTTTCAGAAAATATTCAAGACTGCTTATGTTCCTTACTTGTGGTATACTCCGGAAGTCGTGTGCGACTATTGCTATAGAAATTTATGCAAGTTTACTGATGGAAGGTCAACAATAAAGTACTCTGTACCAACAATTTGGCTACCACGTACGGAGCACTGCAGTGAACTGTGCTACTTTTGCGTATCTTTTACTCAAACTAAAGGGTCCCAATACTTTCGCCGCAACAAAATTCGCTACGCTAATGTAGAATCGGTTACTCCAGCGGTTCTGTACTCACCTCACCAACAGTAGCACCAACAATGCTATCAACATTTCTTGCATCGAATGCGAGATGCGGGGACCAAAAGTATCGGAATTTGTACCCACACCCAGTGAACTTGGGACTGCAGTGCCGCATTTAGTAACGCAAGCCGACTTCAATGACCTTGTACGAGAAGGAAATTTGTCAAAGAGAACAGCTGAACTCTTTGCATCACGCTTTAAGTAGTGGAATATAGTGGCGGCTGATTTTAAAATAACAGCCGCTCGTGATCGCCGTAGGAGTATTCCATATGACGAATTTTTTAAATTGCACGAAGATCAGGAAAAAAACCTGGCTTATTGTTGTGATATTGATTCGATGTTTGAAAAAATTGGTTACCCTCATATTTCCGAGGAGTGGCGACTTTTCATCGATGCATCGGTCAACAGCCTTAAAGTAGTGCTGCTTCATATCCGTAACAAACATCCAGCTGTCCCGATCGCATATGCCACCAACCTCAAAGAAACATACGAAGGCATGAAATTAATATTACAGCTGATAAACTTCCAAGAGCATAATTGGAAAATATGCTGCGATCTAAAAGTGGTCGGATTACTCATGGGTGTTAAGCGTGGATTTCCAACCCATCGGTGCTTTTTGTGTACATGGGAAGGTCGCAAAAGAGATCAGCATTACACTGAATTTAAGTGGAAGCCGCGAACATGCTACAAAGTAGGCGTAGAAAGCATAAAAAATCTACCATTAGTGCAGCCATCTCAAATCATTTTACCATCACTACACATTAAGCTCGGTGTCGTATCAAATTTTGTTAAAAAACTGGATCGTGAGGGCGAGGCGATTGCAAGTTTGCGCAAGATTTTTCCGAAACTGAGCGGCGCAAAGATTCATGCAGGTATTTTTTTACGAAGGCTTTTAGTAACTTTATTTTTTTAATGATGTGTATAATTTAAGGTGTTTTCAGTGGTCCGCACTTAAAAAAAATAGTTGCAAGTTATGAATTTTCATCAAAATTTAATGCTATCGAACAACGTGGAAAGCCACAGTTGACGTTATTGAGCAGTTTCTTGGCAACAAACGAGCTGACAATTATAAAAATATTGTTGCAGAAATTATTTCGGCATATGGCGAAATGGACATATTAATGTCGCTAAAGATCCATTTCCTTCACAATCATTTAGATTGTTTCCCTGGTGATTTAGGAGCTTGTAGCGATGAACATGGCGAAAGGTTAGATCAGGACATTATTGACATTATTGAAAAGCACTTTAAAGGACAAGACATTACGCATATGCTTGGCGAATACTGTTTGTCTATTTGTCGCGATACTGACACAAATGCTTACAAATGCAAAAATAAAAGGTTCTTTATTTAAAGGTTCTTTAAAAGCATTAAAATTTTTAATGTAACAATTTTTAATTTTAATATAATAAAATTAATAAAAAAATTCAGGGTTTTATATCTCTATTGTAATGCGGAGTGAAATACGTTTCTTTTGATACCCACATCGGCATATCTCATGCAATTTTTTTTTTAGTTTCGAACAGGTGGCAACCCTGTGAAACATTGTCAGTGGCAACACCTAAGTGAAAAGTCTAGAAATGTGATACACTATCTGTGTGCCCAATTTCATTCAAATCCGTTAAGCTAATCCTGAGATCGTGTGGCTATACAGATATGCATACAAGAATTCCTCCTTTAAAGTTATAGGTAGGTAGGTAGGTAAGATGGCAAGAGTACCCCAGGTACGCTACAAGTAGCACTTACGTGCCGTTTTGATACCATAGAGTGGACCACTACCTGTGAAAGGATTAAGGGAGGAGATAAGACCGTCTACAGCCATCCAGTGCTGTTGATGTAGCGGAGGAGAGAAAAGGGATCTAGGCTGGAGAATTTCGTCAAGTCATCCCCAAAGGGAACGCTGAGGAATCTCAAGCGCCTAGCCGCCAAAGCCGGACATCTGCAGAGAAAGTGTACCACAGTCTCTTTCTCTGTAGGATCCCCACAGCTTCTGCAATGGGGGTTGTACGGAATTCCAAGCTTCTCCGCGTGAGTGCCGATCACCCAGTGGCCAGTGATCACCGCGATGAGTTTGGAAATTGAATGGCGGGGGGTTCCCATCACCTTAAGCGTTCTGTTTAAGTCGTATTGAGGCCATAGTGCTTTTGAAATGGCACACGATGAGACAGACTTCCATCTGTCTTGCGCCTTTCTTAGAAAGAATTTGTGTAGTTTCCCTTTAACGACTTCCAAGGGGATACCGATGTCTGAGAAGAGGGCAGCTGGACTCGGTTCTGCCGCCCCCTTCCTGGCAAGCTCATCGGCAATTTCATTTCCCTCTATATTCCTGTGCCCAGGAACCCAGATGAGGGAGATGTTTCCTGCCCGCTCGAGGCGTTTAAGTTCCTCCTTACAAGAGTTTACGAGAAGAGAGCTGCAATGCGGCGACGACAGTGCCTTGATTGCAGCTTGGCTATCGGAAAAAATTTTTATGTCTCCCTCCCAACAGCGATCCCGAAGCATTTTGCATGCCTGCAGGCGAAGACCTCTGCTTGAAAGACGCTGCTTGTCTCCGGCAGTTTATAGGAGGCCGAGATGTTGGCTGATTTGGAGTAGACCCCCGCTCCCACTCCAGACTCCATTTTGGATCCGTCAGTGAAAACAGAGGCATCTATATCCGCAACAACTCTCCCCTCTTTCCAATCTTGCCTGCTCGGAAAGATAGCCCTAGCACAACCCTCAAAGCACAGTTTGCGGATGGAGAGGCCGGTGCGAATATCAGAGAAGGAAGGGGAGATCTGCTCCAAGATGCTGCTATGCCCAACAGGGAGTTGTCTCCAGAGGCCAAACTCCCTCAGTCTGATAGCACTCTGAGCAGCAATGGATTTAACTTGCAGATCCACAGGAATTAAGTGGAGTATAACGTTGAGCGCAGCGGTGGGACATGTTCTGCAGGCACCAGTGATGCCCACACATGCAGTTCTTTGCACTCTCTCTAATTTAGTGAAGTTGTAGCCCTTCTGAAGAGCTAACCACCAAACTAGGCAACCGTATGTCAAAATTGGCAGAACCACTAAGTTGTACATCCAGAGTACGACACGTGGCTTGAGGCCCCATTTCTTGCCGAACATAGATTTACAGGCATAGAAGGCTATATTAGCCTTCTTAACTCGATTTTCTATGTGCAGCTTCCAGTGGAGCTTGGGGTCAAGTATTACACCAAGATACTTGACTTCCGATGAAAGTGTAAGACACTGGTTATTAAGTCTAGGAAGCTTAAACAGCGGAGGCTTGTATTTTCTGGTGAATAGCATCAACTCCGTTTTGTCAGAGTTGACTCTGAGACCGCTACTGGCGGCCCACCTGCTGAGTGTAGCCAGTGCACCTTCCAAAATTTCAGCCATTACTGATGGGAAGGGACCTGAGACCATCAGGACCAAGTCATCGGCATATGCTACCACTCTTTCAAGCACCTTGAGAATGAAGGAGGTAAGACTTATAGGTCTAAAGTCCTTGGCCAGGACGTGGCCCCTCCTTCCTGCCTTAGGAATGAAGACCACTTTGGTTTTCTTCCAGCTAGCAGGAACGTGGTTCAGCGAGATACACGCCGAGAAGATCTTTTGAAGAACGGGAACCACCACGGTCTTAGTCTTCTGAAGCATTACTGGCATGATACCATCGATGCCTGGAGATTTGAAAGGGGAAAAACTCTCGATTGCCCAGTTTATTCTGTTGACGGACAAGACCGGTGTCAGGGGCATCACAGGTAACCCCTCCTGCCGGTTCGGGTCTTCGTTACAGACCGGATCAATAGAGTTTTCCGGGAAATGGGCATCAATAAGGATTTTTAAGGATTCGCCTGCAGATTCAGCCCACTCCCCGTTCTCTCTTTTGACAAGAGTTTTACAGGAGTGGTCCTTAGATAGGATCCTGCTGAGTCTGGCCGAGTCTTTTACGGATTCGATGGATTCGCAGTACTCTTTCCAAGAGTTGCGCTTCGCATCTCTAATGGCTTTCTTATAAACTTTCAAAATATCCCGATAATCTTGAAAGTTCCTTATTTGATAACATTTGTTGAAGACTCTCCTAACCTTCTCTTTCAAGTCGGTCAGCGTTTTGCTCCACCAGGGAGGAAAGTCCTTCTTGCTAAAGGATACTGGGCAGGCCACTTTGAAGGCAGTCTGATAAGACCCTTCTAAGTGTCTAACTTGCGTGTCCAGTTGTTCCTTAGTGGTAGTCAAGAACTTACTCCTATTCAGCTGCTTGCAGAAAACCCTGTGGAAAAGAGACCAGTCTGTTCGTTTAGGGTTTCTGCGGGGTGCAAGGTCTCCCGAATGAAATCGATTTCGTAGAGGATCAACCTGTGGTCCGAAAACGAGTTCCTCTGGGAGACCGTCCAATTTTCAACCCTAACAGCAGATGAGTTCGTAGAAAGAGAGATATCAAGAACTTCCTCCCAACCATTTGATGTTCCCGATGCCGGGAAGACAAAAGTTGGGGTGTTGCCCTTGTTACAGATAAGTAAATTACGGCTTAGTATAAAATCAAAAAGAGACTCACCCCGTTCATTGATCTCGCTGCTGCCCCAAATGGTGTGTCTGGCGTTCGCATCGCATCCGATCAGGATGTTCTCCTTCTCCTTAAAGTTATAAAATACAAAAAAAAAAAAATTGTGACGTGTACATGAAAATCGCCGATACATGTGTATTTTTATTTTTTTATCCCCTTTCCGAAAAAGTATATTTGGTTCATAGGACAGAATGTGTGTAACGCGGTGTTATTAGCAAATCACATTGAATCATGGTAGTACATAGTGGTAGTATTTTATTTATTTTATACTATTTATAATACAGTGAATAAAATTTCTGAATTGGTAGAACAAAAATAGAAAATAAATAAAAACTGTTATGGCAATCTATACAACAAAGGTGAATGTCTGTACGTTGTCCGCGCATCACTACGAAACGACAACACCAAAAGAGTAAACATTTTTCTACATTCATATTTTCACCCAATCAAGGTTTTAGGCATGTTTTTATGATGTAACTCCCTTCCCACAGCCCCCAGGCCGCGCCACCACTCTCATTCGTCACTAATAATCGAATATTTGCTTAAATTTTATCTAAAAAATCTTAGGTTTTCCTATTTCCCACTATTTATAGCACACTCTAGACTTCATAATACGCATAAGCTGTTCAACTATGACCCAAATGCAAAGCTGAAAAACGGTTTGAGATAGAATATTAATAAAAATAATTTTGCTTGATATTTTTCTGATTGACTGTTTTGATTTTATTCAACGAGGCATAGCAACGGATGCCGGGTATTGTAATATTATGGTTATTAAAAAACAATGTGTGCCATACAAATAGCAAAAAGTGGTAGCCTATTTAAGGAAATTCATTTACATTTCGTTTATTTACGCATAATACATATTGGATTGGGGAATAAGTTTGTGTTTTTACCGAAGACTTTTATTTAAACAAAAATCAATAATTATATCCATAAGTTAATCAATTATATATTCGCCGATGCTGTTTACAACCTCAATCAATTTGTTGATGCCGTTCCGCCACACACCGCCTGGTCAGGTGTCAAAGAAGTTGTTGAGCCAGTTTTTAAGTACCTTTTTGTTACCGAAGGTAACGGCCTTCATACGAGTATGGTTTGACAGGGAGCGGAAAAGATGGTAATCGGTCGGTGCAAGGTCCGGAAAATTCGGTGGATGCTGAAGGGACTCCCATTCCAGCTCTTGGAATGCGAGTTTGACGAATTGTGCAACTCGGGATCTGGAGTTGTCGTGAAGAGGTATGGTGAGGCTGGGCAATGTAGCGCTTCTTGTTGACCATTTCATTCTTTCCGAGCAAAAATGGCTTAAAAGCATGTTAAGCTCGAAGCTCCAAAGCGTTTAGAATGGGCTATCCGAAAGAAACATTTTACGTAAGATGTTTGGTCGAATGTTTTGTGATCTGATGAATCGAACTTCGAGGGAGGACTAGCTCGATTTTTTTTCCTTTACTATAGGTATTTGGAACACACGCTCTTGAGGCGAAGGGTGGGCGAGGAACACCAGCCAGATTACGTGGTGTCCACAGCTAAGCATGAGATGAGACAGCATTATGGTCTGGGGAGCTGTATGACTACTTGTTAGGTTAGGTTAGGTAGTGATGGCTGTCCAGAGAGTGGGCCCAGTTGGACGAAAGAAGTTTGGTTCATCCTTTGTGATACCATTGCAAGAAGGGGAAAAGAGGTGGAGGAAAAGGACGATAGGACGAAAGGGAAAGGGGTGGGGAGGGTTGAGTGTTTGTGGAATATGAACGGTGACTAGTCTGCGGTTGTGTTTACCTCTTTATGCTGCTGATGAAGTTCATCAGATGTTTGTTATCAAGACCTGCTATATCAGGAGGCGCAGTAAAGAAGTGAGAACCAAGATGCTTAAATCTTAGTTCCACGAAAGCTGGGCAGCTAAGGAGCAGGTTCTGAGATGACTCCACCTCATCCTCCATACAGCTGATGCAAAAAGGACTCGAAGTAATTCCCAGTCTCTCTTCATGTGTACCCCGCGGGCAGTGCCCCGTGACGATGCCCACGAAATTTGAGAGATGAGATTTTGTCATCCTCAGAATATCCTTCGAAAGCCCCCTATCCAACTTCACGAACTTACACGTTCGTGTACTTACCCAGCGCTCGCTGAGTGATTACTTGTGGTGGCCACGAAATTGTTTATTTGCGAAGGTCACATGGACAGTCAGAAGTACATAAATGCATTAGCACGAATTTTCGCGTGTTGCCTGAACTTTCCGAGAATGGCTGGGTCCTAATTGGTCATTTACTTCAGAATACTACTAAGAGTAATTCTATCGAGTTAGGGAGAAACTATTGTTAAGTGGGAAGGTAAATTTTACTGTTAGCCTAACTTGTAGTTTTTGTACAAATTCCTATACAAAGATAATTTTCAAAAGCGAAAAGGTAATGTGGTATTAGCTGAAATCACCCTTACTGAGAGGCTGTGATGCCAACGGAGGATGGCAAACCTCCGATAGCATTTGTGCGATGGGCAAATTGTGAGCTCTTTCATTTATAGAACAACATCAGGACGCATATCAAAAGTTGGAGAAGCAGAGTAAATTTTCTGTACTACTAGATTCCACTTGCGAATATTGCGTTTTTATGTTGCTCATAGAAAATATTAAAAGAAAAAATTCAAAGCTTAGTGAACTAGTTTTTCCATTAAAAAAAATTTAATTTGTTTTAAACATTTCAAATCACTTTTCAAATTGTTGGAAACGAAAAAGGCGTAATGAAACTATCAGGTAACGTTTTAGAGAATCATATTTCAGTTATTCATTTTACAAGTTCAAATAACTGAATAGTTGGAAAAATGCCCGATTTTGTACCAAAATTTTTTTCATTATTACTTTTCTCCCTTTAATCGCTTTTCTCCCTTTTATTCTACTTCTCCAATCTAAGCTTTCATTTTGCTCCTTTTTCGATCCTTACAAAGCGTTTCACTTCGGAAATGGTTTGTTTCAGTTGCCTTTGAGAAAATTTTTAATTAATCATCCGTGGCGCGCTGCCATAGGACTTATCGTGTACAAGACTAATTAAAACTTTGTTAAATTCAGGCAAAAAGAAGCTGACTTAAAAAATGAAAATCGCCAGAAGCAAAGAATGTCTTTCAACCCAGAAGCTAGTTATTAAAAAGCGTTCAATAATGCCAAAATTGTCCGAGACTAAAGGCGCCGCTTTGCCGCTGCGCTGATCAAAGGCCAGTGAAAGGACAAAGTTGAATAGTTCGCGTAGAAAAAAAATCATACTCGATTTTTCTTATTTTTAATTTTGCTTGAAACATAATTAATGTCAATACTGAAAGTGCTTTGTATGCATGAAATTGCATATTTTTTTATCTGAATACATAGACAGATTTTTATTTAACTAAAAATTATGTGGAATGGTTGCTTTATCCGGCGCTGCTTTGTTTGCCAACCTCAATGTGTTGCTTGCTTGTGCTGAAGAGTTTCTGCAAATAAATATCACTTTTTTCATAAAAATAAATACTTCCATAGCGGTAACTATAGCCAAATGAAAAAAAAAAATTGCTTTACGCACATCTTCAGATTGCAATATCATCAAAAACGAGACAGTGAGGATATGAAAGTACAAAGGACAGTGCGCGAATTTCTAAAACTGCAGATGTAATTTAAATAATGAAATCGGCAAAGGTTAAGATAAGGATTATACAAAATGCAATGAAATAAACGGAAGAGTTAGAAAAAAATAAAACAAAAAATTACAGAATATTTGCTATAAAATAAACGCAAAAATAAAATAAAATAAAGTAAAATAAAAAAGAGTAAAATAGAAATATGAATAGTTATAAATAATAAATTTAAAAAATGAGATAAGTAAATGAAATATAATAATATGTGATAAAAGAATATCAGGAAAAAACCGAAGAAAATATAAATACAAAATAAAGAATACAAAAGGAAAATATAGAGAAATGAAGTAGAATAAAACAGAATAACACAGGCTAAAATTATATAAGGAAATATAGTCATGCAAATAAAATGCAATAAAGCTAACTAAAAAATGAAAACTAAAAAATAGAAATAAGTAAAAAGATTAAATAAAATTAAAAAATAAAAGTTTTTTTAATAACTTACTTTATTTGCAATCTATCTACTATAAGACATTCAGCAAATTAGATCTTATAAGATAATGGCAGCGGAAATTTTGCTTTTGTGCAAATCTACATAGAAATTACAACAGCTTGTTAACTTGTACAGTTCGTTCTTAAATTATTAAAATTCATTAGTACTTCAAGATTGCTTATATTCATTGTTTGTTAATATTATCACTTAAGATTAACTTACTTAATTTTACCTTAAAGTTTATAGGTTGAGTAGTTTCATACCAGAGGAATGGCTAGTCTAAGATATGATTGCGTTTTAACCGTATAGTTTTATTGCTTGTGTCTAATTAAGAAATAGCAGCTAAAATAAAATTTTATAACGAAAATTTAAATAAAAAAATAAAGAAAAATAAAATAAAATTGGATTGCATCAAAAACTAAAATAAGTAAAAATTAAAAAATTAATAAGGCAAAATGGAATATCATGACTAAAATATAGTAAAAGAAATAAAGTAAGAAAAAAAATATGAGAAATAAAATAGAATAAAAATAACAGAAAAAGTTTAAAAAAATTAAATAAACAAAATATAATAAAATAAACTGAATTGAAATAGAATAAACAAGAAAAAAAAAATAGAAAAGGAAAATGTTAAAAAATAATTAAAATTAAGTTAAATAGAATATCATGAATAAAGTTAAAAAAAATAAAGCAAGCAGAACAATATAAAAATAAAAAAGAATAGAAAGAGGTAAAAAAACACAAAAAAAAATTTTCAAAATTATATAAAAAATAATAGAATTTAATAAAACAAACTAAAGTAAAATAGAATAAACAAACAGACATAATATAAAAAAAATTTAAATATAAAAAAGGTAAATGATAGTATAAAAATATAAAATTGAAACCAAATTATAGTCCTATAAATAAAATCAAATATAACGAAGTAAAATAAATACAAAAGAAAAATTTAATAAAAAAGAGTAAAAAAATTATGAAATAAAATGCAATGAAATAAAAAGTCATTACAAAAATGTAATTAAATAAAATTATATGAAATACAGTTAAAAAATCAAATAAGTCAATATCGACAAATAGAATAAACAAAAATTAAATAAAATGTAATAAAAAACGATAAAGTAAAAAAAACAAATAAATTCAATTTACAAAAATAAAATAAAATAAATAAAATATAAAAAAATATTAAAAACCAAATTATATAAAGTAAGCAAAGATATAAAAAATATTAAAACATTAAAAACTGTGTAACAATTAAGCAATATAAACACTGTTTAAAAAAAATTAAATAAAATGAAGTACTCAAAATAATAAAAAAATGTATAACATAAAATAAAGATTTACTAAAAATAAAACGATACGAAGTGAAAAAAATATAGAAAAATATAAAAATAAGGAAAAACTTAAAATAAATCATTAAAAATGTTATTTTAATCAAGTAAAATAAAATCAAGTTAATCAAAATAATTAAGAACAAAAGTTTTTAAACTAAATTTATAAACTTGTTTTTTTTTTTTTCAACATTAAAATAAAAAAATGGGGCTTTAATATTGCTGAAATTAAAATTTGAAATTTGAAAAAGTCGAGCCAAGGGGCACCAGGAGATTTGGTGGCTCCTAAAACCCTCAGGGTAAAAAGCCCATTGCATTTAAAGCTCTGGAAAGACGGTAGATAATCAAGGAGGGAAGGAGAAAAGTATCAGAGAAAGAGATAGGAAAGAATAGAGACAGAGATAGAGATAGTTAGCCCTGTGAGAATTTTCCAGATTCTTCGGCAAATCTGTAAATATCTTCCAGTTTGAGAGAACGAATATTACTCATTCTCATGACATCGGAACCCAAAACTCGTAGCCTTGCTCAAGCAAAGGCAGAACACTCACAGAGAAAGTGCTCAGTGCTATCCGCCTCCTCCAAGCACGACAGACACATCGGGACACAACATCCAATGGTGTTTAAAGGCTGACCATCAACCGAACGTCTTTCCTTCCAAGTTTTAGTAGAATGTTGTCGGACTTGTCACAAAAAACTTTGCAGTTCTGCAGCGATCTTGACCAGACCATCGCTCTTTATGTAGATTTCCTACATAATAGCTGATCCTATTCATGATTCCTGCAGAAATTATTCCGATTATTGGTCTGACCCTTGTTGGGGAACTGCTGATTCACGGTTGCCCAATTCATCGCTAATTTCGTTTCCTTGAACACCGGAGTGCCATGGAACCCATATAAGTACAAGCCTGTTCTGTCTTGCGACAGAATTAAGCTTCTTCTTACATTATCGAACAATCTTTGAGGTTTGCTTTGCCTTCTGCAGGGCCTTCAGTGCAGCGTGACTGTCACTGAAAACTCCAATCTGTTTCCCGCTCCATCTGTTCTCGATTATCCATTTGGCTACTTTCAGGATTTTTCCGGAGGGTCAACTTCAGCGCCATTTCTAAAATGATTAAAATTGAAAAAAAAAAATTTATTCCATTTTCGTACGTAAAATAAGTTAAATAAAAAGCCTTTAAATATCGTTTTGCAAATTTTTTTTATTGAAAAAAAGATTCCTGAAAATACCCTAAGTTTGCGAGGCCTCCGGGACCCCTTAAGCGTGAAAATGTCTCTTGCTAAAGGAGCACCTCTCGCTACAGTTAACGATCAGCAAGCCACAGCCTTCGTTAGCTCTTTTCTTCTCCGAAAAAATGTGACGTGCGGTTTCCCGTTATGTTATTAATATGGTTTGGACAGTCCTACAGTTGTTAATACACAAGTTTTATCCAAAAAATTTTCATCAGAATTTTATACTTACAGGCGTTCAGCAGGTGCCAATATTTTCTGTCTCATAATTTTGCCATAAGGTATAGTCTAGGCGGCCGCCGTAGTCGAATGGGTTGGTGCGTGATTACCATTCGGAATTCATAGAGAGGTCGTTGGTTCGAATCTCGGTGAAAGCAAAATTAATAAAAAACAAAAACATTTTTCTAATAGCGGTCGCCCCTCGGCAGGCAATGGCAAACCTCCGAGTGTATTTCTGCCATGAAAAAGCTCCTCATAAAAATATCTGCCGTTCGGAGTCGGCTTGAAACTGTAGGTCCCTCCATTTGTGGAACAACATCAAGACGCACACCACAAATAGGAGGAGGAGCTCGGCCAAACACCTAACCGAAGTGTACGCGCCAATTATTTATTTTTATTTTTTTTTATAGTCTGAAGGGACATACTCGTCGGTCACTACAAACCTGGCTGAATAAGGTTGCACTTAAATCTAATTTTAGGAAAAATATGTATTGAACAGGAAACGAATATTTAAAATTTTTAAATAAATGTAAATTTAAATAAATGTCTACATTGGTTAAGAAATGAAGCAATAAGGGAAGGGCGCAAGTTACTGACATTGTTAAACTTGTAAGGACTAGAAGTCGTATATAATCATACTCGTATAGCAAGGGCACCCAGTGATCGAGTAATAAGAATTACTGGAGATTATAACCCAAACAGAAGACGTGCGCGGGAAAGAGCTCCGAAACGATGGAAGGAGAGCTGGATATCTACGTCAATTAAAGACACATAAAATTCTTTTTATTATATTGTATAATATTTTATTTTTATTCTATTATATTGGAACTGTGATTTTAATCAATTATGTTTACTGGTGTAATGAAATGTAATCTACATTGTAAGCAAGGCGCATAATAAATGACAAAGAAGAAGAGGAACAAGAATTCATTTTGCTAAACTCTTTTCCCTGCTACAGTCCACTGTTCAATGTGTAACCGCACTTGAGAATCGATTCGAGTGTTTTGCAAATGGATTGCGAGCTTCTTTACCCCTTACTTGTATAAACAAAAAACAAAAACACAAGCCAGTATTCCACAGTCACTACAAATACTAGACAAATGTAATAAAAATAGCTACAAGCGATAACAACAAAAATACCAAAATAATAAGATCTATACCGTGGCAGCAGTGGTTGTTGTGCACTTGAAACAACCCACAAGCAAAGGGTTCTAGCTGGCAACAACAGCAGCAGCAGCAGCAGACAGCGAATAGTTGAAACACTACTCAAAGGATGCATTACATAGGAAGCAAAGTACCAAAGTGAGTGCAACTGTCAGTGAACGCGCTGAATACTCAGCACATGAACAGACAAACAGACTGCCAAGCCGTCAGGCGATTTGATTACACATGAAATAAATATAAATCAAAATAAATAAGTAAACAATTGACAAGAGAGTGGCGCGCTGTGCTGCAGAGCTAACAGACTGATATAGAAATCAGAACAGACATGGAAATACGTAAAGACATACAAGTGTAAATGTATGTGTGCATGTACAAATGAAAGCGTCAGTTTGAGCGATAGATGTGCGATAGTTGGGCGAAATGCACCAATTGGCTGACTGTCATGGTTGAGTGCTCCCTGGCGAGAGAGTTACTTTGACTAGCTGTCTGACAATTTGCTCTAAATCATCCTGTGAGTTTTACTCTACGCACATATGTATGTGCATATGTGTGTGCGTTTGTATGGGGTGATCAATCATGAGGTGCTTTTTTCAATAGTTAAAAAAAACAAAAATGTAAATTATGTTCAAAACCTTTATTTATCATTTAAAAGGACATTCTTTGACATTTACTTTTTGAATATGACTTCATTCAAATGTTGGCCGCAACTACGCTTAAGGTGGTCCATTCTGAAGGTCCAATTTTCAATCACTCGTTCGAGCATTTCGACTGTTGGCTTCCAGAGCTTCAATCGTAGCTGGTTTATCAGCATAGACCTTGGACTTCACGAATCCCCAAAGAAAAAAGTCCAAAGGTGTGATATCACAAGATCTTGGTGGCCAACTCAAAGGTCCTAAGCGTGAAATCAGCTGCTCTCCGAAATGACTTCTCAATGAAGTCATTGTTTCACGAGCTGCATGGCAACAGAACGCTGATTTTCATAATACAGTTGAACAATTTGTAGACGTTGTTGCGGTGTGAGTCTTTCCATGATGAAATGCCAAACGCTGTTCAACAAATCCACGATGACAGTTTGCCACAACTCGCGCGTGATCTGTAAAAAAAACGCAAATGAAAAAAACTCCTCTTAATTGATCACCCTATACTTATGTGAGTATTCAGGCAAAACGAGAAACATAAACAAATCTCCAGTTGTAACATCATCATTCAGGGTCACTTAAGGCACTAAAGTTGGGCTGTGCAAGTGCTGCTGTACTTAACACATACACACATACATAGATACCTACAAGCATACATACATACATACAAACGTTTATGCACATACCACTTCTGCTATTCAGTGGAGTCTAGTGCACCCTAGCACTCTTTTAGGGGTGCAAGCGCGCTTGCTGCACGTGTTTATTTATTTGCTACTTTTAAATTTAAAGCTGTTGTGTTTTCTTTAGCCCTTATTATTTACCTCGAAACACGTGACGCTTATGTTGGCAAATAGTAATAAAATTTGCAGTCTGTCAAAACTTTTTCAGCTCAATTAAAGAGGGGTGGGAGGTGAAGCTGCCAAACGAAAATTCGCACAGCAAGCATGGCCAATAAGTGTTTGTTGGGTAGTAGTTATATTTGTTTTCAATTTACATCTCTTGGTTATTCGATGTGTATTTGTACGCAAGATTATTTTTTTATAACTTTTCGGAATTTCTGCTCACCAAGACACACTTTGATGGAAAACAAAAATATGTTTTGTAAGACTGCAGCAAGGAATACTGGAAATACTGTGAATGTGTATGTAAACTACAGAGGGGCAAATGCACTGCGTTAAATCACTTAAATAACTACAGCACATGGACTTTCTGACTCGTTTTGATGTTGTATTTATTTATGTATACGTGCGCAACTAAGTTCCCGCTGTTTGTAAATAGATGCCGCCAGCAGTCGATTCTAACATAACCTAAACATTATAAACCAAGCTTAGACATATGGTAAGCAAACTGCTTCGACTCATTAGTGATTTTGTTTGGTATCACATACTTTTGGTTTTGTAAAAATGTCTGATTTTGTACCGAATAATCGTCCTTTGCGGGAAGTGTTGATTTTCCTCTTTCATTCGAAAAAAACGGCGGCTGAAGCGCATCGAGAGCTACAAAAAGTTTATGGAGATGCTGTTTTAAGTGAAACAACGTGACGAGATTGATTCTGGTTCCGTCGCTTCAAAGACGCTGATTTTAATGTTGACGACCGTCCGCGTGAAGGAAGGCCAAAAACCTTCGAAGACGCTGAATTGGAGGCATTGCGCAATGAGGATCCATGTCAAACGCCAGAAGAGCTTTTTGCTTCAGTATTAGGAGTTGCCCGCCTATCCATTTCCAAGCATTTCCATCCTTCCAAAAGATGTCCAGCTCAGCATGCTTACCTGAAAGGGATATCTACCGAAACAGCCCTACATAAGGTAGAAGGGAACCTTGGAAGGAAAATAATTCCATTTGGCGGCCTTTGTAGATATAGAGGGCGCTTGCAATAATGTTAGGGCTGAGTCAATTGTCACTGTACTAAGTAGGCTAGCGGTAGAAATACCTATTTATCTTTGGATCTCGTCACTGCTATGCTTTTCCCTACAGCCACGAGGAGCCAGAATCAGTCGATTTGTGCAAAGGAATACATCGCCTCTCCTCTGGGCAGTAGCTATTGGCGAAGTTCTAACTCGTTTAAAAGGAGGTCGGGTAATGGTGGTAGCCTTCCATCATGGCTGATATTTTGGAAGGAGCATTGGCTGTACTCAGCCTGTAAATCTATATTTGGTAAAAATGGGGTCTCAGATGACGTGCCGTATTCTGTAGGATATGGCTCCTGTAGGATATGGTGACATTTTGAGCCAGTTTTCTCCTTACTTCTCTGTACTTCGTACAGATCTCTCCATCCACAAACAGGGTTTTGAGGGATATGCTAGGACTATCTTTCCCAAGCAGACTGGATTGGAAGGAGGGAACAGTGTGCAGATGGAATTGGGAGTTAAAGCGGAGGTTTTCTCTAGATCAGCCAATATTTCATTCTCCTTTAAGCTGCGGAAAACAAGTACTGTTTTTCAAGCAGAGGTTTTTGCCCTCCTGCATGCTTGTAAAAAGCTGAAAGATCGGTGTTGGGAGGGAAACATATAATATATATCTTTTCCGATATTCCAGCTTTGACGTTGCAGCCTTCTTCTTGACAGCCCCTTTTAAAAGGAGATCAATCGTCCCGAATGTGCAGGTATATATAAAAGAAAATGAGACTGCTGATGACTAAATTGGTCTCAGAGGTCGCCACCGCTGTCATCGGCATCCACCTGACTGTTGTTGAAACGGTAGGGCAGAACTTATTTCTCAGGAAGGCGCAGATCAAATGGGTCTCTATTTTTTCGTGTGCTATTTCACAAATCCTTTGGACCCAGTACAATAGACGCAGGACACACATAGTGCTGGGGACTTCCCGTCATAAAATTTCCAACCTTGTAGCTGTGCTTACTGGTCTTTGGACGTTCAGCAGTCAGGCATAAAAGCTGGATTTACCACATAGCCCCTTTTGCAGAAGCTGTTCGGAGCTTTCAGAGAAGGATACTATTGAGCACTGTCTCTGAAAATTTCCGGGTTTGGCAGTTAGACGATTAAGGACCCAGGGTTCTATCATACTTTCTTTGGTAGCCTGAGGCAGTGGTCCCATAAACTCGCTGGCTGTAGATATCTGCCCGTTGGAGGTCTCAAAATGCTATCAAAACGGCGCTTTAGTGCTACCAAGCAAGAGGCTAAACATTTAAAATCAAGGCCACAGTGTTTTGAGATTCAAAAGGAATTTTAGTCATTGAGTACCCAAAGAATAAAGGAAGAATAAAGGCAGGATCCTACGCAACCACTTTGCATAATTTAGGGACAAACTCAAAATGAATAAAGCTCATTCTTATAACAAGGTGTTTAAATCAAACTTAGAGAGTAGACACTTTCTTTTGAAAAGTAACAATGAGGTTACTAAGCTTCACGAAATTGAAATAGTCGTGCCTCAAGGTAGTTTGCTGGAACCGGTCCTATACACTTTATTTACCGCCGATCTATCCTTGACAAAAAACACACTCAGCTCCATATGCAAACGATACGGTTGTAATGGCCAGAAATTACCGTGTCCCCACTGCTTCATACCTACTGCGGCACAACCTCTACACATAACTTTCACACTCCACAGATAACTTTCACACTCCACAAAAACTTGTGTCTTTCAGTAACTTTAAACCACTGCCAAACGCCTCGAGCTGATCATGCAAAATACCTGGGCATGCGATAGAAGGCTTAAATGGCTTCCACGTATAGCAACTGGGTTTAGAACCTCACTGAATAAAAAAATGTTGATCTAGAAATCTACACTTAAGCTAATATGAACAAATGAGGTTAAAGCATGGGGCTCAGTCTTCACATGTTTCAATCCAAAGCACTACGCACACATTTGTACAAATGCACTAACGAAATAGTACCCCACGATTCAAAAGTATCAACAAAATTACAATTATTTTTTTGGGTACAATTTTCTTAGCGGCCACGTAGCTGAGTGAGTTGGTGCGTGACTATTTTTCGGTGGTGCTCGGATTCGAACCTCGAGGCACGAAACTCCAAATGGCGGAAAAAGTTTATTGTAATAGCGGTCACCTCACGGCAGACAATGACAAGCCTCCGAGTGAATTTCAGCCATGAAAAAGCTCCTCATAAAAAAGCCATGAGTCTATTGGTGGCGGCATAAAGCGAAAGCAAGCGAAAGAGAAATCCATTATTTTTATTTCCTATTTTGCGCAAATGGTTTAAAACTGTTTTATGGCCAATCTTTAGCTCCTGAGCGATGCTACCACTACTAAAATGCCGCTCAACTTTGATTATTTCTGTGATTTTATCGAAATTTTCGACATTATCGATATTTTCTTTGACATTAAAAATGCCTGAACGGAATCGACCAAACAAAAATGACACGGTACCTGTTGCAGTATCGGCACCCAAAATACCTTTCACCATTTTAGCGACCTGGCTAACATTTTTGTCTTTATCAAAGAGAAACTGTAAAATGTACCGAATTTTTTCTTTGCTGACTTCTATTGCCAACTCACTATATATTAACTCATAGCTAAGTGTGCAATCTCACCTTGAAAACAAGCATAAATTTACGAGATATCCATCATTACAGCCAAAATAGCACCGAGAAAATAATGGGTTTAATTTTCCTCTAATTAATATATTGGGTCGGGGAATAAGTTCGTAGCGTTTTTACTGAAGAGTTTTATTTAAACAAAAAAAAATTATTATATCAAAAAGTTAATAATTACATATTCGCCGCTGCTGTTTACAACCTCTTCCCGCCTCTCGACCAATTTTTTCATGCTTTTCCGCGAAAAATCTGGTGTCAAAGAAGTTACTGAACCAGATTTCAGGAACCCCTTTGTTACTGAACCCACATTTTTCCTTGCTTCATATTGTTGTATGGGCACCATTTCTCATCTCCCGTGACGATTCGGTACAAAAAGCGCTGTTTATGACCGCGTCTTGTCGATTGCGTGCGAGATGCTGATAAGCAATTTGAAGGTGACTTTCTTTGTTTTTTTCGTTGAGCTCTTGAGGCACCCAGGCTCCCAATTTCTAGATAAATCCCTATGAATGAAGATGATTGAGAATCGTTTTATGTTCGCAGTTCATATTTCCGCCATCTCACGACTGGTTTGGCGACCGTTCGCCTTCAAAAGTGATTTGAGATGCGCTGCATTGAATGCAGAAGGTCGTTCGCTGCCGGACGACGTTAAAGTCACCATTTTTGAACTTTGCAGACCATTTTCTTATTGTAGACTTGTCTATGACATGTACGTCGCTAATGTCCCGGGCTGCTTCGACAGCTTTTTGACCTCGATGAAGAGCAAACATGAGCAGGTGTCGAAAATGTTGATTTTTGCCTCGTGGGTATTCCATTCCTAAGCCTCAAAACTAATAAAAAATGAAATAACTTAAAACATACGATTAACTTAGTTTTGTAGAGCAGAAAGAGTTCCATTGAATGAATACTTACCCTTTGCCAAACAGCAGACAATCCATTGTAAAATAAAAGAACATATAAAAACGCTATGAACTTATTCCCCAACCCAATATTTACTTAGAGTTTTCCTAAAAAACATAACTATGATCAAATGTGTTACCAAACTTTTTAGATAAACCACCCAGCCGACGTAACAAATTCGAATGTTCGATGGTCTGAGTAAGTTAGTCCTTGCTGTCTCTAATCTTTCTTAGCTAAATTTATTAAAACATAATATCCACAAAACATCTACGCAAAATTCATAAACTATTTACAGGATTTTACATATGTTAACAAGGGATTACACACACAGATATGGCAGTACAATACATGTGAACGAATTTAAGGCATCAATAAAGTGAACACATAAACAGCTACGGCTCATCAAAGCTGTCAGCCATCAAAACCAGCTACTTGAACATCACATTTACGAGTAGTATAATGCCCGCCTATGGCCAAGCTAATTAAACCCGAAAGGGTTTTCAAGTGAACTGCAGGATATTGTGATTTTAGCCAAGCCATAGCACTGGATTTTCAATTAAAAATGTCATAAAACATTCGGAACACATGGATGACGTAAAGGTGTGAGTGCGTGTGCCTTCTGAAGTCCAAAGAACTTAAATTTACTTTATTTAATAATAAAATGCAAACGTGTGCACTACCAGAGAAGGCATAAATTAGATGTTAGATGCGTGTGTGTGTATGTGTTTATGCGTAAATCAAAATACTGGGCGATATTAAGTTTGCCTGCAAGTGATGGACGCCACACTGGCTGAATCGACTGAACTGACTGACTTCCTAGAGGAAGTTTGCATGCATTTGTGTGTGTATGCGTGGCAGTGTGCACGCAGTAAAGCTTGCTGACAGGGACGTGTTGCACGTGTCTAAAGGATTTAAAAGTAGGCAAATATGAATGTAAGATTATGTCTAATACGGCATGAGGGAGAGGCAAAAACAAGTGTACGTACGTGTATTTGTAGACTAAAGGGAAAAGTTGATGGAATATGCACGAGTGCTTTGGTGTGCTGCAAATATTTGATTAGCTGCTTGGCTTTTTTTGAAACCAAACTTTGCATACAACCTACAGCCAGCTACACAAATAAATGCGGTATTACAAGTATACACAAATACAGGCATATTTGTATGTTCACACATACATGCCTAGATAGATAGATATGTAATATCAATGGGGAAGAGAGTGAATGTTGACGGGCGAACAAATTCTACGAATGAGCATTTTCACTTAAAGGCAGCACACACACAGACACATCGACACGCAGTGGTGATAGCTCAGTGAATTCATAAGGATTTTATTACTAGTTACGAAAGTGAACCAGGGGAATCGAGCGAGCGGAACAACTTTGACAAAATTAATTTCTACAAACAAACACAAATCAAATTCATCCGCAACTTAATGCTCCTGAAAGATATTCATATGCACTGCGTTAAACAACTTTAGCACTAAAACTTATTGGCAGGTTTTGACAATTTATTTCTCTCTTATTTGTATTTAGTAATCTTTTTTTATAGAGCGACGTCTAGATGCCAATGATGAATAATTCCTAGGCAGCACTTTTTTATGTCGTCTTTGCTATTTGTCAAGTAAACAGATGCACAATTTTACCCGATGGAACAACACGTTAAAATTATTGAAGTTTCTTATGAAAATGGTCGATTTTTAAGAAAATAGTTGACCGAATGAGTCGACAATTCAAAGGTTCTAGAAAAAATTTCAAGAAACTGGGCCTTTCAGGAACTGGCGGACAAAGAACTGGCAGACTAAAAACTGGGCGTCCTGTTGAGAATATTGCTGCTGTAGTGCACAGTGTTGCAGTCTCCTGCAAAAAACATGTAAATCCAAATTCCAAACATTGTCTAAATTCAAAACCAAACAACAAAAAAAAAAAACACAAATCAACTAATATTGATCATCATGCCTATCTTTCGGTAAGTTTTACTTTGATTTCTTTGAAATGTAGACAGAGTATTTTAAAAATGTTATGATTTTCAACAATGCAAAAAGTTTGATGTTTCTAAATAAACTCACAGGTTTTTGAAAATCAACACGAATTGGTTTATTATTATCTGCAAAAGTCTAAGAAAGTTCGTAAAAGCTTTACAAAATTTGGGCTTTCTCGAACTCGAAAAATTGGTATACTAAATGCACACAAGAAATAAATGACTGATTTGCGTTAACGTCAGGTCAATTAGTTTCACAAGGCAACTTAAAGCAAAGATGCAAATTATCAAGTCTAAGTATTAAGCCACCCTTTAAAAAAAAAAAAATATTGGACATTTTACATGCCTCTCTTAGTGATTCACATTGATTTACAATGCCTATATACCGACCACCCTGTACATATTTGTAATTAATAGGTTGAGAAATAAGTTCGTCGGGTTTTTACTGAACACTTTTATTTAAACAAAAAACAATAATTATATCAAAAAGTTAATCAATTATATATTCACCAATGCTGTTTACAACCTCTTCCCACCTCTCGACCAATTTGTTGATGTCGTTCCGCCAAAAATCGCCTGGTCTGGTGTCAAAGAAGTTGTTGAGCCAGTTTTTAAGGGCATCTTTGTCATCGAAAGTAACCCCCTTCATATTTTTTGCCAAGGAGCGGAAAAGGTGGTAATCAGTCGGTGCAAGGTCCGGAGAACACAGCCGATGCTGAAGGACCTCCCATTCGAGCTCTTGGAGTGCGGTTTGACGACTTGTGCAACATGCGGTCTGGCGTTGTTGTTGTGAAGGGGTATGGTTTGACGATGTTGATCAGGTCACTTCAGTCGAATAGCCTCATTCAAGCGGTGTAGCTGAGCAAAGTAGCGCTCCTTGTTGGCCGTGTCAATCTTTTCGAGCATTCCCAGTGCACCATGCCCTCTCAGTCTCACCAAAGATATATCTTAATATTCTTTGGAAGAAGATCCGGCTTGATTCTGGGCTTTGGCGCGTCTCCTGGAGCCACCCACTCCTTTGTATGCTTCATATTGATGTATAGGCACCATTTCTCATCTCCCGTAACGATTGGGCACAAAAAGCGCTGTTTATGACCGCGTGTTGCTCGATGGCTGGCAAGATTCTGCGAAGCAATCTGAAGGCGATTTTCTTTGTTTATGTTGTTTCGTTGAGTTCGTGAGGCAGCCAGGCTCTCAACGAAAATTTCAGTAAATCCCATTGAATGAAAGCGATTGAGAATCGTTTTATGACAGCGGTTCAAAGTGATCTGAGTTGTTCTTCATCGAAGTCACCATTTTTGAACTTTGCAAACCATTTCTGTGCTGTAGACTCGCCTATAACTTTTTTTCCATATACGTTGCAAATGTTTCGGGCCTCTTCGACAGCTTTTTGACTTTTTTATTCAGAATTTTTAGAAAAATACTCTCCACGCTATTTTATAGGTTATTGAATTTTTACGTAACATTGAGGTTGTTTGCATTGGCTCTAAAACCAAGTCATTTTTCAGAATTTCTTTTGATGGTGGTCTCCTGCCATTTTTCCATTTATATGAACGCAAAGAAGCAAAACACCCAACACTCTCAATAAAAAATTGCCAAACTGCTATAAAACTGTGTATTATTCCAATTTAAAGTGTCCCAAATTCGTGATGATTTTTAATAACTGTTTTTTTGTTGTTCAATTTTTTTTTGTTGTTAATTTTTTCCAAATGATAGTGATTCAAATTTTTGTCGCTGTTTAGATCGGTCTTTAAACATTAACTAGTCCATCTTCAACTCTTCAATTTTGGACGCCTAAATTTTCCAGATGATGATGTCGAACGTGGAATTTCAAGTTTAAAACCCTCCCCGCAGACTAATATCATTGGGCTTTGTGCCATTTTTCTTAAGAAATGCTCGGCAGATATTTGATCTCAAAAAATAATCTTAAATAGGTCATTATTATCTGGAATTTTGATGAATAATATCCACAATTTTTACAAGCGGCAATAAGAATTAAGTAAGTACATAACTATCGCCAAATTTTCAAACTCTCGACAATTTCTAAATTTCTGAAACCATTGTCAAGGAAAAGATGTGCTTTGCCGAGCCCAATTTCATGCAATCAGCATGGATTCGTCACTGAACGGTCCACAGTCCTCAATCACGCCGTTTTTAGTGAATATTGCATTAGAACCTTTTCACCAGGACAGCAAGACGACTGCATTTGCATGGCTTTTTTCAAAACTTTCGACAGAGTCCAACACAACGAAGGTATTCTGTAAATATTCCAATTGAAGACTCTTAAAATGATAATGAACGCTCCATTTTACGTCACAAAAAATCAAATTCTCGGTGATCTTAAAATTCCTGCTGTTGCTTCATAAATTAAAAATCATGCTCTTGCTCACCAAAGAAAAAAATCTCCTATTTCTACACTCACTTCTCACACAGTGTCTTTTCAGCGACTTAAAAGGAAACCAATGATTGATCTGTAATATCAAACCTCTGTATACAAAATATGGATGCACCACTGAGTGCACTCCTTTCACGATGGTTGCTTGGTTAGTTGAAGTGGGAATTCATACAGAATCCAACTAGCGCTTATTAGATTGTGGACGTCTAAACCAGATAGTTGTTCGAGACTCTCGATCAGTGGTTTTCCCAGGGTTGACTTTCTCTTCTTCCATTGGGCAGGGCATTCACAAAGGAATTGGAAGTGTGTGTTGTGAGGGATGCCCATTTCGTCTGCTTGTTCTCCGACAGACCAAAAGCCAATTACTGCCGCGAGTCTTTCGGGAGTCCGGGAGTTTATACTTATAACATTTATAATACGAGTATATGCCTGCTCCAAGACTACAATTCATTTTGTAGCCATCTCAATAGACTGTAGTGTCGAAGTGTTAAATGAGTATCCCTTACTCCATTCCTTCTGAGATGGCAGGAGAATGGCGAAATTCCTGTTGAATGTTACCGTCTGGACGAAGTAATCAGTCCTTTCCCAGGTATAATTATTTTTGTGCCAAGAATAGACTGGCATGACCATACGTTTTTTCTTCCAGCGACTCGTTTCATTTGACCCTAATGCACTCGTGTCTGTCATTCTCAAGGACATGATCTGAATGCACAGGCTTCTGCCAAGTAATTTGATGTTGTAATTTCCCCCTAGAGTTCTTCACCAAACTACCGATCCGTAGGATAAAATTGGTCGCATATAGCCATAATGCATACTTGGGTTGAAGACCCCAACTTCTTCCTAACATACGTTTACAGGCATACAAAGCAATTCCTGCTTTCCTTACCTTTCAAAGTTTGAAGTCCAGAATTACCTCTAAGTACATTACACTGGGGGAAAGTGAGAGAGTTTGAGCATTAATATTTGGCAGGGTAAAAATTGATATCCTGTATCTGGTGGTAAATAGCATAAGTTTTGTTTTACGCGTATTCAAATTTAAGCCACAGCCTGTAGCCCAAGAGTTGAGCTCACCTAGCACCCTTCAAATGATCTGACTGATCGTATTGGGACACAGTTCCGATGTAATTAGCAACACATCATCAGCGTACGCCACCGCCTTTAGCCTACTTCTATTAAATTTTATTAAGATTTTGCTAATCAAACATAACGAAAGGTTAGGTAAGGTTGGCATTGAGCCATAGACCTTTTGGTCCTAGCGATACCAGATGGAGACCGGCCTCTACGAATACTGTAGACATCATGTAGGATATCAACGCTTTTGGCAAATCTAAGCAGAGCTGGGAGATCCGCTTTGAGACGTCCTCCAGACAATCCAACAGTGGGGCTTCCAGGCATTCGAAACGTGTTTTTGATAATGCTGGACAAACGCACAGAAGGTGTTCTGAAGTTTCCCCAACATCTTCTCTGCATTTCCTGTATTTGTCCATGTTAGCAATCCCTAACTTGTACGCATGTGCGGCCAATATATTATGACCTGTTAGCATACCTATGATAGTTCTGCAGTCCTTTCGTGAGAGCATAAGCTCGAATTGAGTCAGTTTTTAGCACTTTGTTCTACACACGACTTTTGCTGTTTTGCATGTGGTCATATTACTACACCTAGCTTCTACTTGCCTTTTCATGTGGTCGTCCATTTCGTTGTATACTGTGTTTAGCGGTTTTGGTATGTCGTTCTCTTGCTCAAAAGGTAGTCTAACAGCACTTTTTGTTATCTCATCTACTACTTTGTTCCGCATAATGCCTTTGTGACCAGGTACCCAATAGATGTGCAGCCTACTGTTTGCGGCTAGCCTTTCTATGGCTTCCCGACTCCGTTGAACATTTTTGGGCTTGATAAAATATGAGCTCATTGCTTTTATTACTGCTTGACTGTCGACGTATATATTAATTATTGAGTTCTTTCTTGTTTTTGTGTTGGTCAGCTCCCTGGCTTTACCACGGCAAAAACTTCCGCTTGGAAAATATTGCTTAGTCTGGCAGCTTGATAGGCTCCCTAGTCCCTAATTTTGAGCAGTAAATGCCTGCTCCACTCCCTCTAAAGCTTTAGAGCCGTCTGCGTAGATGTGAAAAGTCCTAAGGTCAGGCTTCATGCCTCTGTGCCATCCCTCCTCTTCAATTGTTGTACGAAACCTTCTCTCACAATTAAAGTACGGAGTCATATAGTCTGTGCAACCTGAGCTCCATTTTTCTATTGAGCTGTGACCGAAGGTTCTGCAGGTGAATACCCTCGCAATCACTAATCTCCCCGCAGATTTCACTGCCAGATTTTCCGCCATAAGGTCAATAGGTGGTATGCTACAGGTAAGTATCATTTCTAGCGCCACCGTTAGAGTGGTTTTCGTCGCTCCTGTTATGCACACAGCAGCGAGTCGCTGAATCCTTTCCAGTGGCATTAAGCTCGTATGTCAATTTTCTTGTCGCAGTCTACCATACTAAGGCCCCATACAGCAATATTAGGCTAACTAGTGCCTTGTAGCACCAATGCATCAGAGAGGGTGAGAGACTCCAAGTAACGCCCAGCTTTCTTTTACATACGTACAGCGCTTTTTTCACTTTTTCCTCAACATTGTCCTTCCACAGCAATTTACTGTCCAGCATTACTCGGGGGACACATAACCAAAGAAGTGGATATAAAATTCCCCCTTATAGAGTACCCTATGTACCCTCTTGGTTATGTTGCCCATATTAGCCCTATTGATCCTTGCTTCTAGTATAGATAAGTATTTAATTTGAAATTAATTATTTTTTATTATTATTATTATTGTTGAAAACAAATTGCAATAAATGAAATTAATTAAAAAAATATGTACTTTCACTTAACAGAAACAGACACTTCACTTTTACTTATGGTACTTGCACAGATGGAAGTTACTCACATAAAATGATTTTATCAGATAACCGAATAATTACTATAGCCTTTTATTATAACATTTCATAGTACAGCTAATTAAGTTGTTACCCCATCTGGCCTGTCTACAAACTCAGAATTATATGTTCTAAGCCACGTAGAATGCCAGCCTGAGTTAAAAATCCTCAGTCATTAGCAAACAAAAAGGTTGGTGTATTTTAATGAAATACCAAAGAAGTATAGTCGTTTTTGCATCCACTCATACATACATACATACATGCACTAACAGTTAACACATTGTGCATGCACGGACGCGCCGGGAAATTGATTTACATATCATTAAATAAAATTCCGCATGACAAAATAGAGACAAGTCCCGTGAATGAGGAAATCAGAAATGCAGACAGTCCCAAAATTTTTACGCCGCAATGTCTTTATAAAATTTTAATTTAATAATGCGCGCTTGCCGCAGACACAAAGCGCTTTCTAACGGAGTATATATATACATATTCGTGTTACATATACATACTTACATAATTCAGACATTACGGCTGTACAGACATGCCGAAATTTGTCGACATGCGAGTATTTTACGTCAGGCGAATGCACTCATGAATGGAGACACACAGAACCCTTTGTCTGCGAAAAATAGTAAAACAAATACTGAACAACAAAAACACTATGTCTACTTATAAGAATGGACTAGTACAACAAAGTAAATTAAATCAGTGTAATGACGTCGATTCACACAAAGAACTCGAGACACTTTCTGTGCGCCACAAAATGAGGATGTTGTGGAAATATGTATATAAATATATATATGTATATGCATATATACTGTATGTGTGTGTGCGTGTGATCATATGTGGGCATAAGTTGTGTATGTACTCGCGTTGGGATCTTCATTTATTTCATTTAGTTACAAGAATGTAAAAATAATTTGTTTAACAATTTGTGCAGTTGATAATTGTAGGGATTACTCTACAAAAGCCTTCAAAGCAGATGGTAGACTCCATGTTAAGCTGCACACATTTCTTAGAAGGTGTGTATGTATGTATATAAACGGGAGTAGTTTGCGGAGTCATTTATATTTATTCACTGAATGCGCTTAATTCGTTCTATTACCCAGAGTTTTTAAAGTTTGACACCAATTATAACTCACCAGATCCCGAGTGACGAGTTTTAACTCCGTTCCACAAACTTTTGGGCAATAAGTGTGAGAAGGAAGCGCGCACTTAGATATCATTGATAAATACTTTTCATATGAGATTCAGAATTGCCAAGCTTCAGCTATTCAAAATTTCTGGGTTGGAGATTTGAATTCTTTCGAAAACTTGAATAAAATGCATATTTTTCGAATGGGTCAGCTAATTCAGTATCATAAAAAAATTATATGAAAAACTATAGATTATATATACACATATATAATTGGCGCGTACACCCTTTTTGGGTGTTTGGCCGAGCTCCTCCACCAAATTGTGGTGTGCGCCTTGATGTTGTTCCACAAATGGAGGGACCAACAGTTTCAAGCCGACTCCGAACGGCAGTTATTTTTATGAGGAGCTTTTTCATGGCAGAAATACACTCGGAGGTTTGCCATTGCCTGCCGAGGGGCAACCGCTATTGGAAAGAACTCTTTAGTATTTAGTGTTGCAGAATAAAGAGGCACTGCGCCCTAAACGGCGTTTTTGAATCTCCGCAACACTTCATTAACCATAACTGCGTAAGAGCTCTTTAACCTTTTTAAGGTTCTTCTTGGACTAATTTCTGACGCTTACGCGCTCTAAGAGCTTAAGTGCTTCAATCCTTGACGAACCAAGGTTAAATGCTTATTCAAAATATAAACAAATGTCTCATCATTCTCAATAAAAAGCCGGCAATCAGTATTAGTAAACAGATCCGTTGAGGGCGGTGTCGATTGTAGCTGGTTATCTAACCACTTATCCAGTTTAAGTAAGCCCTTCTAGTGTTTGAGGCGCCTTTGGATCCCCTGTAGTTGGTCCAGTCCGAATTTACTCACTTAGTTATTGTATATCTGGAAGAGAGTCAACCAATACGAAGGAATGACTTCAATCCCGTAAAGATGTTTGCCAATCCTGGTCCTTCCAGCTCGTTGGTAAATTCATTACCCTCGAGCTCGCAATAGTTGGTGATTATAACTAGTTTTTAGTATCATTAAATTAAGAGTAGGTAATCTAGCACTTCTTAATAGCCTGCCCGTAAAACGGATGCAGAGAGGGCATTGATAGCCGCTTGGCTAACTGAAAGATAACTAAAAATACGTAATTTAAACCTCTCTTGAGATTTATGCTGACATAATTCGAAATTGCCAACTCTCATGCCTGTTTATGTCTTCAGCTCTAGCATCACAGCTCAGACGTAATCAAAAAGTGAGAGTCAAAATCTGTGAATTTTAATCTCTTAGAAGTATGTGCTGCGGTGATTCCACTTATCCCCTTTACAGTACCACAAAACGGTCAGGTTACGCTAGGTTAAGAGGTTGCTCATGCAAGCGCCCACTTGGATGGATACACAAATTTGTTGTCTTGCTGAAACGTCCAAACAAGCGGCATTTCGTTTCTGGCATACTTTTAAGGCATCTTTTATCTCAGTAGCTGCCGCAAATGGAAACTGCTTTGAGTATCTGACGATAGACTTAACTTCTCTTGCCGACATTGTTAGCATTCTTCCACGCTTTTTGCCATTTGGTTTGTACTTGATGGCATTACATACCACTGTTGGTGGGCAACCAATGATATTTTGCACTTCCATGGACATTACTCTATGACGAATAATAAAAATTTGGCCATTATCTAGAGAATATCAGTTAAATAAACTTATCTCACCGCTTTTTTTTAATTTTCATAAAGATAGGCGCAATAATATTAATTTTTCACACACTTTTTCACGCACTACTAAGATTTTGACGGACTAGTAAATTACCACCACGATCACGCTTATAGAACAATATCCTTTTCATGAAATTTTCCATAACCCAAATGCAAAGTGGCTGTCCTATGTCCTCGATAGCCTCACGAATTTCATTTTGAGGTCTTGAATCGACCCTGGGCTGTTGGCGTAGACCTTCTCTTTCACGTGGTCCCGAAGAAAAAAAGTCACAAGGTGTTAAATCACAAGATCTCGGTGGCCAATTGTGATCACCTCTTCGCTCTTCTAGAGATAACAAGATCCGGAAACTTTTCCCGTCAAAGATCAATGATTTCGTTGCTTGTTAGCACGTAGTGCCATCTTGTTGAAAATAAACGTTGTCCAGATCAATACCATCCAATTCCGGTCATAAAAAATCGTTAATCATCCCTCTTGTTTAACACCTAACACCTAACCCTTTATATATTATATATACTAAGACTTTCAAAATGGACTATATTATTTATTAATTTTTTTTTCGAACTTTTTTCAGATTACTGTTTACTTGTTATACTTAAATCTATGAATAAACCAAAAATCTATGATTTCTTGAAGAAATTTTTGGTGCATAATTCACTTAAAATCATAAAATCGAGTGGATATAATTTTTAGTTCTGACTTTTTCTGTCTCTTGCGGGCTTGCACTTGCAGTTCCACTTAATAATGCCTTTAAATAACACAATACGATCGGTTGTTTGGGCGTTTGTCAGGTTGTGTAGCACAAATTTTGTAATAGCTGGATGCTCGGTCAAAATGCGAAACGCAGCAGTTTGAGGAATCTCCGATTCCATTTGAATGATTTTCGCAGGGGAAATAATTAAATTTTGAATTCTATTCATGTTTCTTTGACTTCGCTCTATATAAAGTTTTTGAGTACTTCGTATATGCTTGGTAAGATTTTTGATATGTTATATTTGTATCTGGGGACACCTTTTGGTTAACTCCTCTTACGAAATGAATCAGACTCTTTAATATACTTCGTTCCGAATCCCAATCCCAAAAGTATTTGTATGCGAAGTTTGTAGCCTTTTCCATTAAAAATATTTATGACGGATATTTCATGAAAATTATATCAGTAAGCTTAAAAATTCTTTATACTAGACATAACGGTGCAGTCATGAACCGAATCAAGCCCCACCTCCGAATTCCTTTAAAAAATAAAAATAAAAAGAGTTGACTAAAAATGATTCAACAGAATCTTAATTACAAAAACACGTATGTACGTAAATGCATGCGGTAAGCAGCTTCAGTGCAAGAACACAAACACACACCAACAAGCACAAACGCACACCAACAAACATGTCTGCGGTTAAACATACTTTGCGACACAATTTAACCAGTATCATCATCATCAGCAGCCACCAAATGTCTGATATGCCACATTCAACGGCAGCATCAGCCAGATAAGTTGCTTCAGCAATAACAACACCAACAACTCGCACAAAGTTGGAGCGTCAAATGTGACAGTAATGCGCGTCTGAGTATCTTTAATGTGCCTGAGTGTCGGGTTGGCATATGAGCGGAAGCGGTAGCTGGATGTGCTTGACGGCAAAGTGTGGAAGAACCCTGCAGGAAATGTTACTGCTAACGCACGAGGTCACTTTTAGTGAATGTGAAAGTAGGACGATTTTGTTTCCTATTTATTTTATTCAAGCAACTGCTGAATTTCCCAAATCGATAGTACTGTTTTAGTTCCCATCGACCTTGACGTTATTTCCATCGCTGCTCAAAGTGCCATCAAGTTAAAGGAGGTTGGCCCCTGGAAGCAATGTCCCAAGGGACATGGACACGGCAGATAGCATCGCATTTCTTTGAACTTCGTACAGGTCTCTCCATCCACACACTGAAGTTTGAGGGTCGTGGCAGTGTAATCATTCCAAGTAGGCAAGATTGGAATGAGGGGAAGATCTGTACCGATGCTGACTGTTCCAAGAAGGAATCGGGAGTCGGAACAGTGGCTTTCTCTAAATCAGCCATTTCATCTATTTCCTTAATACTGCCGAATACTGCTAATGTTTTTGAGGCAGAAGTCTATGCAAAATGCTTCGGGAACGTGGGAGCGAGGCAGATTAGGGCTCTGCCGATGCCATAGTTCAGACCCTCACTGGTCAACTCCTGTAAAGAGGAAATCAAATCGCTTGGGTTTGCAGGCCACATTCATTTGATCTGCGTTCCCGGACATAGGAATATAGAGAGAAACGAATTTTCTGATGAGCTTACCAGGAAAGAGTCAACTGAATTGATCTCGGAGATCTTCCACCCGGTAATTGGCATCCTCCTAACTATTACTAAATAGGAATTGCACAACTTATTTCTCAGGAAAGCGCAGATCAGGTGGAGCTTCATTTCTTCATGTGCTATTTCGAAAACCCTTTGGCCCTAGTACAATAGACGCAGGACTCCAAAAATCCTTGGGACTGCACGCCACTCAATTTCCAAACTCATAGCTTTTCTTACCGATCGCTGGGCGATTGGCAGTCACGCGGAAAAGCTATGTTCACCATTTAATCCCAATTTCAGAGAAGGAGCCTGTCACGCAGTTTATCTGTAAATGTCCAGGTTTGGCAGCTAAAATATTAAGATCACTGGGTGGTCCTTTCTTCGAAAGCTTCGGGTAGTGCGCCAACTTAAGTCAATGCACATCAATCTTCTCCAGTACATCAACAGCTCTGATTAGCTTTAGATATCTGCCCGTTGCAGGTCTCAAATTGGTATTAAATCGGCGCTTTAGTGCTACTTGGGGAGTGCCAGACTGGCACTACAACCGTTTCACCAGCCTACCTGACTTTACAAAACATATTCAATTCTCTGGGTTTTGTGTTGAAAAGCGAAAGATTAAAAATTTATGTGAAGTAGTACCCTTTTGGTCTACATTTAACTAGTTAAATTCTAGCAAACTCTCAGAAGTAATTTACTTCGAGAGCACCCATAGATTTTCTTAGTGAGATTTTGTTCGCATACATACAAATATTCATGTGTGTATGTATGTTTCTGTGACAGACCCAATTGCAGCCACTTGAGATGCGGAGCATAAAAATGAGTGCCAACTCCATCAACGCAATCAAACTTATTCTGCCACATTCTTCAAGCGTTAAACAGCAGTAAATGCAAAAACCCGAAACAACAACGGCAGTGCCGGCAAAAACTCTGCGGTGGCGCTAGCAAAGCTTTGTCGCATTTTCCTCCAACAACTGCCACTACTATTTTTCATACTTTTTAGAACAAAGTTGCCCCCAAAATGCTATGCTCAAGGCGCGAGTCGCTCATTTCCTCTTCTCGCACGCTTTACCCTCTTCTCAGTTTCCTTGTGCTGCTATCCACTTTTACTCCCTTTTTGCGTGCTGCGTAGCGTGCAACTTTTTAATCAAATTATGTGAAATTTTCCTTGCTGTTAATTTTTTAAAAATGGTTTGAAGAATTGGATGCGCGAGCGCTTCAAATATTCACCCGTAATCTGCAGCGTCACTGCGGTAGCGCTCTGCTATGCACAAAGTTATCAAACCTGTCATAATGTTTTCGTTCAGACGCAAATTTTAATTGAATTTTTAAGTTTGAACAGTGCACGCAAAATAGGAGAGAGATTTCATGATTTTCTTGTAAAGAGTTCGCTTTTAATTATATTAGTATTTGGGTTTCTACGAAAGTGATTGTGATTTTTGGTTTTAGAGATCGAGAACTTGAATGCATTTTTTAAGAAAATTAAATGAATTTAACTACGGGGAATATTTGAGCGAAAACAAAAAAAACAGCTTAATTTATGTGAAACTTGAAAAACTAAAGAATTTATTTATTTATTTTCACAAAAGCAAACTTATTTCTTATATATGTAATACGAGGTGTGGCAATTAAGTTAAGCGAATTTGTGAAGAACAAACAAAAAATAATTTATGAGTAAATTTTGGTTATCAGCCCTCACAATGGACTTCCTCTAACACTACATAAGAAAGTTAACCCATTCTGCTTTATAGTTAAAACTGTCCTGCCTTCCTATAAGCAGCCTCGATGAGTTTCCTCGAGCTCATAAGCGGTGATATGTGAGTAGAAATCTTTTGAACAGTGACCAGAGAATAGGCCGCCGCATTGTCATGGTGCAAGATCGGGATACTTGCGACAAGTTCCTATTTCCAAATTGTCAGGTAACAGTTAACATTTTGCGAACAAATTTTTGTGCGACTATTAACACGCCGTATAAAATACTTAGATTAGATTAGATTAGGTTTGGTAAAGATTGGACAAGTTAAAGCACTCAATCAGTAGATCATTCTACTACACTCGGATGAATTTTAGTAGAAAGAATAGAGATACGAAAGATAAAAGGTAGGTGGTAAGACGGATAAACTAGTTTGAGGTCACTCTTCGACAAATCTCTTGGATTCATTGATGAATTTTAAGAGATCCGGAAGAGGAAGAGTATGAACTGTATCCATACTCAGTGTATCGTAACCTAATATCCTAAGTCTGATTTTGAAAAATACAGGACAGTTACAGAGAAAATTCTCTGCTGTCTCGTCATCCTCAAGACAGGATAGGCGTATCGGGCTGTCGAAGACCCCCATGGTAGTGATATGCTGACCACAGACGTTGTGCCCTGTGATTTCACCCACCAATACCTACCAAGTCCTTTCTGCTGAGTTTTAGGAGAAAGGTCGCTGTTTTCCTCTTTGGTTCTTTCACAAAGCACTTGGCTACTCTGCACAAGTTCAACACAGACCAACGTCCTTTATGGGTAAGCCTCGCGAAGTTGCGAATCCATAGTTGAATCGATGCGGAATTAACACCCAGAAAGGGTTCAGGGCCTAGTGGCATACTTGCAGAGCCTTCATTAGACAATTTATCAGCTAACTCGTTCTCTGTAATATGACAACGTCCAGGCACCCAAATAAGACTAACTTTCTTGTGTTTTGCAACACTCTTCAGTTTTGTCTTACATTCACCAACTAACTTCGAAGAGCAGCGTGGGTTAGCAAGGGCTTTCTGTGCAGCTTGACTGCCACTACAAATTCCAATACTGTTGCCCCGCCACTTTTTCTCAATTAGCCAGTACGCCACATTCAAGATGGCATAGACTTCCGTAAGGAATACCGTGGCTATCTGTCCTGTGGCATAGGAGTTCTTAGTGTCTTCGTCTAAGTACCATCCAGATCCGCTTGCATCACTGGTTTTCGATCCGTCGGTGTAGAAAGTGTGCTGATATCCCGTTAATAGGTTCTCTGAACTTAACCATTGATCTCTATCTGGGATCAGACCATCATACTTCCTACCGAAGCTAACGACAGGCACCCGATTGTCCCTTGGCATCGAGAACAGTGTGCACCGCTCCGACAATTGGTGGTATATCTGACATTGGCCAGTGCTTACTTCATTTCCCCAGACTACGTTTAACTTGAGCCTGTACGCCGCCTTCATTGCTTCCTTTCGAATTTGAAAATCTAGAGATTGAAAGTTCAGAATGGCATTAAGGGCATCACCAGTTCTCGTACTCATATCACCTATGATACCCAAGCACACACTTCTCTGTAGCCTGTTTACGGGTTTTACTAAGGAGTTAACCATTGTGGCTTTCCACCATACTACAGAGACGTATGTAATAATGGGTCTAATCACTAGCTGTACAGTGTATTATCGCCGGTCTTAGACCCCATGTCTTGCCAAAGGTTCTCCTACACTGAAATACTTAGCCACCGAGCCAATAAGCGAGCTTTGATTCAGGTCAATCTAGATCGCAGTGACCAATAGTAAAGGGTGGGCCATATAGCGTTTGCTTTTTGAACCATCTATTTTTTTGAGAGTGGTAACACAAATGACATGTCAAATGTATTCATAATTTACTCAAAGGTTTAACATTTACGAAATAGGACGCTATACGCTTGAACAAAATTGGGAAATATTGAAAACCTATTTCCAAAGTGGTGAGTATTCTTCTTCTTCCGCGGTTACAGTAAATGGCAAGCGTTACCGTGAAATTGTTTCCAAAAATTGAAGAGGATGACATGGACGACATTTGGTTTCAACAGGACGGTGCAACTTGTCACACTGCCAAAGTTACACTCGAACTTTTGGCTACCGTTTTTGAAAACCGAATAATCAGCCGAAATTCCGATATCAATTAGCCGCCTCGGAGCTGTGATTTAAGCCCGTTGGACCATTTTTTATGGGGAGCCGTTAAGGCCAAATGCTATGCGAACCATCCAGAGACGATTGATGCTTTAAAACACGAAATCGAAGTTGCCATTCATGAAATTGGAGCCCAAACAATCGAAAATGGGCTTAAAATTGGGTTGATCGAAGCCAGTCGTGGCAGTCACTTGAACGATATTATTTTTCGTTCATAAATGACAATGTTCAATCCTCAAAATAAAAAAAAAGGTTTGAAAAAATATTGATTAGTTTTTGTTTTATAGCCGATTCAAAAAGCAAATTTTGCATGGCCCTCCCTATAGATGCTCCAATGACTCCACTTGTAAGGTAACTACACAGATCTGGCCGGGAAAGAATAAACACACAATATTGTCCCTCATCAATCTAGACCAGCCTTCCATTAATAAAGTAATAAAACTCAGTAGTGGTAAATACCCAATAATGATAGCTCCTTTCGCCTGTGTGACAAGTGAGTAGCAAGATGTCTTAGTCTGAGGATGGCAAAATGCGAGCTATCCCAGTAATAAATGCTGAGATAATTTCACCTAATTACTGGTATTGTAGCTACTGCAGAAAAGGTTCGCGATTATGTGGAGTTTAACCACATGGACTCCCAACCGAGAGTGTCCGCTTACGATTGCCACCTCCAACTAAAGCGGTGGCAAAAACTCAGTGCTCATATAAAGGGTTTTTCAATAAGAGGTGTTATTTTCTCATTGAAAGAAAAATGCTATTTTTTAATATAAATGATCTGATGTTTAATTCAATATAAAGTGCAAGATATGCCGTTTATAGTAAAAATTAACATTAGGCAAATGGCCACCACGACCACGCTTACAGGACATCGTGACAGGTGATGAATCATGGATTTACGCGTATGAGTCCGAAAGTAAACAGCAGTCGACTGTATGGGTGTTTCAAGATGAGCCAAATCCAACAAAAGTTGTTCGCGCACGAAGCACTTCCAAGCAAATGGTCGTCTGTTTTTTCGGAAAAACTAGACATGTCGCAACCGTACTACTATAACAACGCAGAACAGTAAATTCTGAGTGGTACACAACCATTTGTTTGCCAGCTGTCTTCCAAGAAATTAGGAAAACCAATCGCCAAACATGGATCACTCTTCACCAGGACAATGCGAGCTCTCACATATCGGCTCAAACAACTGCATTTTTGAGCACCCAAAACATCGAATTAATGGGTCATCCGCCGTATAGTCCTGACTTGGCACCAAATGACTTATTTTTATTCCAGTACGTAAAAAACAAACTGAGAGGTCAACGTTTTTCGACACCTGAAGAAGCGGTTGTGGCATTCAGAATGCATGTTTTGGAGGTACCTCAGTCAGAGTGGCAAAAGTGCTTCGACAATTGGTTCAAACGCATGCAAAAGTGTATAGATCTTCAAGGAGAATATTTTGAAAAACAATAAGTGATTTTCGATGATTAAAATTTATTTTTGTTCTCTCATCCCGACATATAAAAGGCACACCTCGTATCAATGGTTTCGTTGCTTGTGTGGCATGTAGCGCCGTCTTGTTGAAAATAAACGTGTCGATTGAACCAGTCGCAATCCTATTCAAAGTAACACCTGTTATTGGAAAACCCTTCAGTTCGTCATCATCATCATCAGCTCCTGTTTCCCCCACTGGAGCATAGGGCCTCAGTAAAACACCTCTATCTGATTCTATTTTTTGCAAGGAATTTGATTTCGTTCCAAGTTTTTCCTAAAGTTTCAACTTCCTTCTGAAAAGTTCTTCTCCAATATGTTTTTGGACGGCCAACCTTGCGAGCACCTTGTGGATTCCAATCCAGTGCTTGGCGACAGATTTCATTTGCATCCTTGCGAAGCGTATGCCCAATCCACCTCCACTTTCGCAGTTATGCACCTCTCGTATAGATCGTCGTTACTTAGGTATAATGTTGGGATATCTGTTGGTATCTTCAATATCCTGGGTAAACATGAGTTCACACAGCTTTGAATTTTGTTTTCAAACCAACTATTTGTGAGGCAAGTTTCCGATCCATACAAGAGTACTGATAGTATCATACATTTGTCTTAAAGATCGGTAATTTTGTACGTACGTTGAAGATGCTCGAAGACCAGTTAGCTCAGAGCTGTGCATAGGCGCCGTTCGTTTTATTTATTCTGGCGATAACGTCTAGTTTCGCACTGTCTTCAGCGGCAATGGTACTACCCAAGTAGGTAAAGGTCCCAATGTTCTCAATTTGATCACCATTTAAGAGGAACGGGTGACTGCTAGTGGATCGAATTTTCATGGCTTTCTTATTCTTGTGATATATTTTTAGCCCTGCACTCAATGCGGTTGAGGTCAGATCGTCATAAAGTTAGTTTTGGAAAATTGTAAAATTTGCATTTAATATAAAAATTAAACATTTACAAAAAATGAAGTCATTAGAAACTGTACGAAGTACTACGCTGCTCATTATATCACTTTTTTCAATGCACAGCCAATCTTCGTTAATATCTCAAATTCTTATGAAGAACTCTACAGACTTAAGCCCATAGCTGTTATTTAACAAACTCAACACTTGTTTCCATTTCTGACTAAATAAAGCCTTTCTTATATATTCTTTTCCACTTATTTTTGAAGCATAAAAATTTCTCAGAAATTGTTACAAAATTTACTAATCTCACACCACACTTCCTTGCACCCTTTGAAAGAATGAAAAGCGGAAGAAAATCGTAAGAAATAGCAAGTATTTGTAGCAACAGCAGCAGAAGTAGCCAATTTTACGATTAATTGAACCAAAAAAGAAAAAAAAACACAAAAACAAATATATTGCAAATGTAAATGTTGAGAAAATTTTCTTCTGATGTTTTCTTTCGACGACTAGCAACTGTTTACATCATCAATGCAAATCAAAAACATTTTCACTTGATTGCATCACTAATACATGCATGCGTGCACAGACTCACTCACTCACTCACCCAACTACAAGTACATATATGCGCACAAATACATATGCAAATAGAATCTTCTGCACTTCGAATGACTGCCGTCTGCTGCTTACTTACTTATTTCCACATATTCTTCCTTCTATGCTTACAAATTTTTCCTTCCGCCAAAGAAAATGCATGTGATTATATAATATTTATTTGCGTTGTGTGTGTTTTTCCACAAATGCATATGCAAAATATTTGAAATGAATAATTTTAGAATAAAATGCAGTATAAACATGCACTTTTACACACTATCAAACACCAACACACATACGCATGCATGCATCTACCTACGGTATATGAACCCTACAGGCAAACCCACTGGCTCTGAATTACCTCACTGTGAGTTTGCTTTGCAATTGAAAATGAATCGTCTACCATCTTCGATCAATGCTAACAACTAATAATTTGAACATTGCGGCGTCAATTTAACGGACTTGACGGCCTTTGCATCAGCTTCGTACCAGTGAATGAAGTAGTTTGCAAACGACAAGAAAGCAAATAATTAACTCCGTCAGCTTTTAAATTAGCCTAATAAATAATATAATATATTTGTGTTTTAATTTTTTCCACAGAACTTCTGAATCTTTTTAAAGGGCCTTATAGTTTCAGCAAAGATGGTAGGTAGGTAGGTTAGATGGAAAGAGTATGGCAGAGAGTTTCCATCACCGTAAGCGTTCTGTTCGTGTCGTAATGAGGTGATAGATACAGTCCTCCATCTGTCTTGCGCTTTTTTGAGAAAGAAATTATGCAGTTTCCCTTTAACAACGGTCAAGGGGACACCGATATCTGAGAAGGGAACAACTGAAACCGGTTTTGTCGACTCCTTCCTGGCAAGCTCATCGGCAATTTCATTTCCCTCTATATTCCTGTGTCCAGGAACCCAAATGAGGCAAATGTTTCCTGCACGTTCGAGACGTTTGAGTTCCTCCTTGCAGGAGTTAACCAGAAGAGAGCTTCAATACGGCAATGATAGGGCCTTAAACGCAATTTGACTATCGGAAAAAATATTAGTGTCTCCCTCCCAGCGATCCCGAAGCATTTTGCATGGGTGCAGGATTGCGAAGACCTCTGCTTGAAAAACGCTGCTCGTTTCCGGCAGTTTAAAGGAGACTGAAATGCTGGCTGATTTAGAGTAAACCCCCGCTCCGACTCCAGATGCTATCTTGGATCATTCAACAAAGATAGTGGTTACCAAAAAATTGCATAATATAACTAGAAGGTTTGGAAATATTAACATCGTATAAAAGCGGACAGTGCACTCAGCGTCAAAAACCTTTTTTGCATAATTAATATTTTCAAAATGTTCTTTTAAGCTTTTATTCTTGGATATGCTTGACAATTCTCATGAAAATTCTCTAACAAAAATATGTTTTGTTTATATATTTATATATTTAATCCTTATATACCCTGGAGTAATGAATGGAGAGTAATGAAAGTTGCATTGGTGATAGTGGATATAAGAACTTTTGTTGTTGTTCTTCTTCTTAGCAATACACTTCTTGATGAATCATTGCTTCATTCACCACCACGCGTCATCTCTCCCTATCACACATCTCACTTTGTTCCAACGTCTCACATATAGCTTTTTACGGCCTTTCCACATCTTCTAGCCATCTCATTCTTGGCCGTCCTCCTCTTCGATCTCCAAACGGGCACAATTCAAGCGCATATAAGAATTCGCAAAGCATATTTTTGTTAAAGAATTTCAATAAAAGTCTCCAAGAATATTCAAGAATAAAAAATTTAAAGGACGTTTTAGTGGATTTTTTTTCTTCTTCTTAATTGGCGCGATAACCGCTTACGCGATTTTGACCGCGTTTCTTTCTCGTGCTAACTGGCGCCAGTTGGACACTTCAAGTGAGGTGACATCCTTCTCCACCTGATCATTCCAACGCAGAGGAGGCCTTCCTTTTCCTCTACTACCACCAGCTGGTACAGCATCAAATACTTTCAGAGCCGGAGCGTTTGTATCCATTCGGACGACATGACCCAGGCAACGTAGCCGTTGGATCTTTATTCACTGCGCTATGTCTATGTCGTCGTAAAGCTCATACAGCTCATCGTTCCATCGTCTGCGATTTTCGCCGTTGCCAACGTGCAAAGGTCCAAAAATCTTACGCACAATCTTTCTCTTAAACACTCCAAGCGTCGCTTCATCGGATGTTGTCATCGGCCAGGCTTCTGCGCCATACGTTAGGACGTCCATGATGAGAGCCTTATAGAGTGTTAGTTTTGTTCGTCGAGAGAGGACTTTACTGCTCAGTTGCCTACTTAGTCCAAAGTAGCATTTGTTGGCAAGAGAGATTCTAAGTTGGATTTCAGGGCTAACATTGTTATCGGTGTTAATGTTAATTCGTGGAAATTAATGAAAAAATAGCTTAGGATTGCGTTTACTGTCCGCTCTCAATTGATATCTCTTGACACAAAATTCAGGTGGAGTGCTCAAGTAAAGAGGAAAATAGAAGAACTTGATATTAAATTCTGAAACACGTATTGGCTTACGGGTAACTAGTCCCCTTTATCCACTTACAATAAGATACTTCCCTGCAAGCAAATGCTAAAACCAATTTGGACGTAACCAACTTTTTTTTTTTTGTAGGGGAGCTTGGGTTCAAAATGCCTTCGTACTTACAGCGACCGTCGTGTACAGTCGCTGCAGCGACGTGTGGTATGGCCACTAAAACAATCCCTCCTCTCCTTCTGGGAAGACACCCTTCAACCTCCAGCAACATACTTCACATCCAATGTTTTGTAAATAAAGTCTTGCGATGCGCTACCAACGTACCCTGATATGTGCGCATTAGCGACTTTGAACGCGATCTCGGCATAGAACCAGTTGCCATCGTAATGAGAGAAAATGCCGTATCTCATACGATTAGGCTATCTCAGCATGTCAATAGTGACCTCAGTCCTACCGACCAATACAAAAGGCGTGAAAGGCTGAAACGCAAAAAGCCGCACCATCTCATGGACTAATCAATTCCTTTGGAAATCTTTCGCAGATCAGCTTCAATTAATTGTATTATACCAGAACCAAAAAAAATGGTTCGTTAGTTTATTTATTAAAAAAATGATATGACATCCACATTTCCATACTTTTTTTATTTAAGTTTAGACTTAGACGATTTTTTTGTAACCAGGATAGTAGGTTCTGAAAACTTAAAACTTGAAGGTTATTTATAAAATATTTCAGGCATTCTGTGAAAACACTGAGAACGCAAATTTATTATATTTGAGCTCTAGCCGCGCACGTTAATCGATTTCCTCATGTGTGACAAAAGTAGCTAGATTTTGTAGCGATGAGTAGCAATAGAAGTATATTTGTTTCGCATACGAGTACATCTTTGATTGGTCTCCTTGCAACTGATACGTTTCTAGTCCCTCTCGAAGTAGTATGACTTCTGCCATCAAATGCTAATTTATAAACTAAGAAAATATTTTCGGTGTTGTTTGGCTTTTCACTGCGGGGTACATTTATGAATATGCTTGCAGCCGTTATTTGCGTCATTTGTATGAAAAATGTATTCTTACGCTTCAATAGAATAGAAAATCAGCGTTTACACTCTTACGAACGGAAAACATTCATACGTCACATGCAGCAATTTGTATTTTAAATATTTGCATACCGAAAAAATGCGACTGCAGTGGCGTTGTCAGCTCCATGCCAGCGCATCTACAGGTAACTACTTATGTATGTGTGTGTGTGTGTGCATTTGTGCTTGAGGAAAATGGCACTGTGCAGCGCTAAGGAAGTATCTAATGCATGATTTATGCTTGCAATCGCATCAAAGCGAAGGAAATGATGTATGGTTGAGTTCACGGAAATTTTGATTTGTCTAAGATGCAGCTTCCGCCAAAAGTAACTGGAAGGTATATTTTAAGTTAAATTTGTTGTTTTTTCATCTAAGCTGAAAATTAGCCTCAGCCTGCATGCAACCCGATGCACGGCTATTGGGCTGCCACCAACAGGCTTTAAATATTCTATTCTTACTAAAACAGCGGACTATCAGCTTAATTTAAGCAAGTTGTGCGTTTTGTTTTATTCGCCTATAAGTATGCTACTCAAATGACTTATGAAATAAAGCTATATTGGCAGCGTAAAGTCTTTACCGCTTAATCACCTAATGATTTTGAGCGAACAGTGCTCGCGGCGGTGACGCTCTAAGGCCCCATACCATATAAAATCAACTTACTAATTTTTAACAGTTATTTTGTTTATATTTTAACATATATTTGTAATATCGAAATACTGAAACTGTCTTTTGTTCCATTTTTGACTGTTTGTTCGTCTTTTTATAGGGGGAGAATTTTACGTGGCGGGTTCCAAGCCCAGCGCACAGCCTGCTATCCTGGGATGCTTGGCCTTCTCACGTTGGCTCGCTCTCGAACGGGTGCTCGGAAGCAACCCAGAGGATACTTGGGCTAGTCCCAGAAGTTGTGAACTGCTTGATCCGTAGAAGAATCGCCCTGGCCACTCCCAGCGGCTTCGTTGGGTGGGTCATGTCGCCCAAATGAATACGAACGTTCCGGCTCTGAAAATATCCGATGCGGTACTAGCTGGCAGCAGAGGAAGAGGAAGGCCTCCTTGGCGTTAGAGAGATCTGATGGAGAAGGATTTAGCTTCACTTGGTGTGTCCAACTGGCGCCGGTTAGCACTAGAAAAAATCTTGGTTACATTTTAGTGAAAAAAAAAACTCGAGCGTTAAATGATTAAGTGCAAGATTATTTCTACAGAGAGTGGCTCAGCCCTCTGGCACAACACTTTTAATATTTTTTATAATAAATGGTAGTTAGCCGCACCGATCAGCGGAGCTCCTCTTGGCATTCTGTGGAATAGTGCGAAAGCGTAAACCTGATATGGGCGAGCACAGCATGCTGATGATATTGAGTAGTCACTTCTCAAGACTAGTGATGGCGTGAGCTCCCTCACCAATAGAGAAGTTGATTCTAATAATGAAGTTTCTGGTGACGGTGTCGACATTCCACCGTCAACTATGACGAAGTCTTGAAGGTATTGTCCAGCTTAAGATCAACAAAGCTGCGGGTGCGGGTGGCCTGCCGGCAGAGCTCTTCCATGCCGGAGGTGAGGAACTAACGAAAAGCATAGAAATACTCATAGGTAAAATAAGGTTGGATGAAAGCATGCCTAGCGACTGAAATCTCAGCGTGCTCTGTCCAATCCGTAAGAAAGACGATCCCATGAACTGCACCAACTACCGTGGGATAAGCCTTCTCAGTATCACATACAAGGTCCTATCAAGCGTACTTTGCGAAAGGCTGAAACCTCTCGTGATCGATCTAATTCAGCCTTATCAGTGTGGTTTCAGGCCTGGAAAATCTACCATCGACCAAGTATTAACATTATGCCAAATCCTGGGAAACACCCTGGAGAAGCAGATCGACACCCATCCCCTTTTCGTCGATTACAAAGCTGCGTTCGACAGTACGATAAGGAATCACCTGTATATTGCGATGTTTGAATTTGGCATACCCACAAAACTCTTCCGGCTCTGCAGGATAACCTAGCAAACACTACGAGCGCAGTAAGAATGGGGAAAGATCTTTCTGACCCATTTGAAATGAAGCGTGGTTTCGGACAAGGCGATTCCTTATAATGCGACTTTTTCAAATTTCCTTAGCATGCGACTTTTTCTTAAAGTATCACGCTGATAACTTTAGCTCATGAGTTCGACATTGTTGGCATTTGTCAGCGGGCAGTCAGTGCAACTTTCTCTAGACCCGTCGAGTGGGTATTGCGGTAAACGAGGGCGAGGCCAAATTCATTGTGCCAAAAACCAAAAACCAAAAAGGATCCCCGTATTGGACAGAAGGTTGAGATTAACAATTAGGAGTTTCGCATAGTCAAGGACTTTCTCAATCTATTATGCAGCATTAGCACCATAAGTGCAACTTTGGGCTCGGTACCCAATTGAAAAGCAGATGCACTCTCGATGCACCGAAAAAGCGATCTACAGGGTGACTGATGAAAGCCGCTACCAAAAAAAAATTGAATAACTTTTTTCTTTTTAAGTTATCTGTTCCATTTTTGTTTTAATTTGTAGATTGATCTTTAAAATTTATTAAAATGGATAACTGGGACATGCATACAAGAATTTGGATAGTCCGCCGCTATCACGCACTGGAGTCCGTAGTTTTGGTACAGAGAGAGTGCAGGCGGATGTTTGGCGGCGATCCCCCGAGCAGATGGACCATAATGAGACTGGTGAATAATTTTGCTGAGCAAGGAACAGTCGCAAGAAGGCCTTATCATCGAAACCCACCAGTTCGGACGGAGGAAACGATCGCTGCTGTAGCTGCAGCTATACAAAGCAATCCAAGGGTTTCAACAAGAAGCTTATCTGCTCAACTTGGTGTCAGCCGACAGTCTTTGCAAACAATAATGCACAACGATTTAGACTTATTTCCCTACAAAATTCAAATGGTTAACAAACTGAATGCAGCAGACTTGCCGATTCGCTTGGAATTTTGCCAGAAGATCCTGCAAATGGTGGAAGAAGACCAAAACATGTTAAACTGCCTTTTCATGTCTGATGAGGCCCATTTCGATTTAAACGGCAATGTGAACAAACAAAATTGTCGAATATGGAGTACTTCTAACCCACAGATACTCCACGAGACGGAATTGCATCCTCTTCGCGTGACAGTGTGGTGTTCGGTTTCTTCACGCTGTATTGTCGGGCCTTATTTTTTTGAAGAAAATGGTCACACCGTTACGGTTACTGGAGACCGTTATTTGAAAATGCTGAAAGAATTTTTCTATCCAGAACTACGCCGAAAGAGAATTCCTTTCAACTCTGTGTGGTTTCAACAAGATGGGGCAACGTCTCACATAGCCCAGACTGTTATGACAGAGTTGCGACGAAAATTTCCCAATAAACTGATTTCAAGAAACTCCGAATTTCGTTGGCCCCCCAGGTCGCCTGACCTTACTGCACCTGACTTTTTCTTGTGGGGTTTATGTAAACAAGAAGTTTATAAAACAAAGCCAACAAATTTGGACGAATTAAAACAATCCATTCGGGCAACAATTGCGGCTATTCCTGTCGCAACTCTCAAAGCAGCAATGAACAACTTTTTACTAAGATGCCGCACTTGTGTCAACGAGCATGCGGGGCATTTAAATTCTATTATTTTTAAAACTAGTTAAGCTACATTTAATAAAATTTAATGACCTTCAACTTGAAAAAAAAAAAATAAATGAATTCCATACACTAAAAAAAAGTTATTTGAGTTTCTTAATGCAGCAAAATTCATCAGCCACCCTGTATTAATGACTTACTCTCCTAGTCTTGCTGTATGCCGCTGAGTTCTAAACATTGACGAAGGCCGGTGGACAGTTATTTGGAGCTTTCGGGAGAAAAAGTCTCCGGAAGATCTATGGTCCAATTTGCGCGAATGATACATACCGAATAAGAATGAGCTGCGAGCTGTACGCCGACATCGACAAAAGGACAACAGAATTACTGAAAGCTTAGCATTGCAGTCACTTATACCGAAATGGTTTCGCGAAAGACGCCATTTCTTACTCTATCTACTCAAGCGAGTGCGGATCAAGTTTTACTAATTCTTTTATTTTCTTTAAGAGCCAGTAATAAATTTTATGGCGCATGTTTTTGTGGATCACTTTAACCCAATATTTTTTACTTGTGTGGAAAATATAGAGCCTTACTTTTAAAAATTTGAAAAATTTTATGTTCACAAGGTCGATGGAAGATCAAAATGTTTTACGAAAATATTCCTCGGAAAACTTGATGCAGCGGTGTTCTCACGTGAAAACAGTGTGAGATAACGGACAAAAATATATCATTAATAAATAAAACCATTATAATAAAAATTTCGCCATGCCTCACGCTTATAAAACCACGAGACAGAATCACAAAAATGGCATTGGAAAGGAACCCAAGGTAGCAGAGGGCGAGTCGGTCAAAGAATACTTCCAGAAGGTCGATGTTGCGCGAACTTGCAAATGCCGGTATCACATGAAACGACGCAATAAAAGTCTTGTACGATGGAAGTGTCTTGTCAAGGACCTATGCTCACGAGTGGCGTGAACAAGGAAAAAAATCTGAATTTTAAGAAAAATTCTGGGGACGTAATCTCATAGACCATCAAATTTTTAGTGTAAAGTGAAAGTTTTAAGTAGCTCAAAAATTGCGTTTGTTTTTAATGATTTTTTTCTGCTGGTAGTCTGTGAGTTCTTTTCATATAAAAAAAAAAAAACAAAAATGCCAGCATTCGTTTTACGTAGAAAACGACTAAACATCAATTTTTGAGGCCGAAACTAACCAAGACGAACTTCGGCGAATTTTATATTGGAACGTAAAAACATAATCTTATCGGCATTTTTATCTTGCTAGCCAATCTACCATCTACCAATATATGTAGAGCTGGCTTGCAGCACTGACCAGTTACACATCCCATGGTAAAAAGATTTTTGGACAGTCCGTTATTCGGGTATGAGCGAATTTGACAGAATCAGCTGATGGGTTGACGTCACTTGGGATGTGATTAATAAAATTAGTGATATACGAAAAAAACAACACATTTTTCGCTCCCGTTGCTTCGTTGCTCTCCCTTCACAATTTACTTTTTCACCATAGTTAAAGAGCAAACCTGGTAAATCTATCATCCTTGTGCGAATTCGCCAAATTGGATAAACGAACAGATGATATTTGAAAATAATTTACAAAAAAAAATGGGCTTTCATAGCAGCATTAAACAAATTTTGCAAAAACTGAAAGCCGATAAACCTTAAGGTTAGGTTATGGTGGTAGTATGACCAACTCACTTAGACATTACAGGTCCGTTGTGATACCACTGCGCGACACGGGAACCTTGTTTATTTATTTTCATGAAACCATTTTGAGGCTCTTATAAAGCGATAAACCTTTTGAGCAAAAAATTTTAAGAAATGTTTGGCTCGTTTTTGGCCGAAGCGGGACGGCAGCCGAACTGAAATTTGGTGGCCGACAATGACCGATTTGAAAGTTTGATCGAACACCTTCAGCAATAAAAAAATTATTAAAATCCAACGCAAATTTTTAGCCTCCTTAAATGGCAATTTATTGATAAAATGACACATTGATAGCGGTATAAAAATGCGTACCCAGAATTTTTCTAAAAAATTTTTACTGAATAGTTTGAAATTTGTATCAAAAGTTGTTGAATTTTTTTTTTAATTTTATACCAACTTTCAAATCTGGTCTTCTTTTTGCCTAAAAAAATTAAAATTAGTGAAAACTTGGCAATATGTTGCGCTGCTATTATCGAGAACGCAGGTGTATATTTTTTATATATTCCATTTTCAAAGTTGTTTTCTTCTTTTTTCCGTTGTTTCGTCGAATATCGCTTATCCTTCTTAATAATTTTGTTTACAACGAAGTTTTTAATACTTTATTAAAATTCGCTTTGTTGCTCTGGAAGAGGAAATGAATTCTTGAAAAAGGAAGGGAGGATAATTATGAATATAAAAAAAAAAGCACAAACAAATAAGCTGACACAAAAGTCACTGAGCAAGTCAAAGTAAAAGTGAAAAGAAGAGCAGCTCTACAAAAAAAACAGCGGGGAAAGTTAAAAAAACCTCAAAAAAGCTAATAAAAACAGAGCAACACATTTGCAACTGTACGAGTATTTGCTGCCAAGGAAAACAAACCATTCCTTCACATGCAAAAACACACTGGGGCACATTTAAGCCAACATTAGCTGACGTCAAATCTGAATGAGGTTATAATTAAAAAAGTTTTCTTATTTTGTTGCACGACATTTGCTGCTACTTTGAAGCAGCCAGCAACGATGTTGCCAACTCGCTGAGAGCGTAAGTGATTGTGTGGCTAGGAGTCGAGAGTAGCATGTGAAAGGGGAAGGGTGGCGGGTTGTGTGCCAAATAATGCGCGCGACTTTGTGTAATTAGCAACAGGAACGCCAAGACTAACAACAACGATAATAGCAGGAATAGATATCAGTAACAGAGACAGCAGCGTTGACAGGACAACAGAAGCGAGAAAAGAACAAAAACAATAATCAAGAACACCTTCAGTACAAAGCAAACTGAGATCTGGCTAGAGTCGAGTGTAAAGTTTTAAGATTTCAGCTGTCAGTTCATAAATTTTGAATGTAAGCCAACGCTCAACTGGCTGGCATACTGACGACTGACGCTCCGAAATTTGTCGGTAGCAAAATGGGATGACTGACTTACTGACTTTTCCTTGCACTTCTGATCTAATTTGACCTCTGGCTGTCCGCGTAGCAGAGGCAAATGAATTAGCAGAGCAAAGTGAGGCGAAATGTCGAAATATGCCAGCATTTGCGGGCGTTGCAAAGTTTTAAAGGTGAAAATTCGTCCTTCACCGAATATTAACTTAGCGAAACTTTACGCTGCGAGTTCTCTGATAAGCAAGTGAAATGAAAATTATATGAAAAAAATAAGAGTATTTTTCTCGAATTGAATTACGTTCAGCGCGAGCGTAATGAAAAAATCGTAATTAGTAAAGTTCGTCCAAAGCCAAGGAAATGCAATTAAATTGTGCGCCAACTAGAATGATTTGCCTCTTGCGCCGAAATTCTGCCACGTATTTATAATAGAAATTTTCTTACTTATCATTCACCATCGCTACAAGTTTTAGTTTAATACTAATTTTTTCCAACTCGCACTTTCAGCCGAAATTATGAGGAAGCTTAGAAGAAGAAGAAGAATTTAGTTGGTATTAAGAAAGAGACCCGCTTATGGGGAGTTATAAAAGCGCCAAAAGATTCAAAGCCAGTATACAGTAGCTGTCCATCGAAATAGTAACGCTAAGAAAATACTAGAAACTCCCACTTCGATTGCCAGTAAAAGCGAAAAGAACGTTTGGGGCTTATGACTAAAAAGTCTGGACTTATTGCTTTTTGCTTTGCCACTGAATTCAGCTTCCTTTATAATTCGTTCCATTGAAATGATTTCCGTCCTCTATTTGAAATTGCCCGCGAAAGGGTTAATGCATACTTTGTCACACTCCTCGTTTTAAACTTCAATCCAGTTTTCTGGCATATCAAGAAAGCAATTTGGCTTTTTTCACTACACAAATATTTGAGTTGCTTCGTAAATATTTTTAATTTTTTATTTTTACTGTTTTATGCTTTTACTGATAGTCTTTAATTTTAACATAGGATCATAATTTTCAATCCGTTTATGTCGGTTGAGTTCTACAGTCGAAACAGCATCTCAAAGTTTAACTCGTTCAAGTAATTAGCACTTCGTAGTTGAATGACTGGGTGAGTCCTCCAGCATAGAACTGCAATCGTCAGAGGGGTGACACCAGAACTTTATTAAACAACATTAGGCTGAGCTCAAGCCGGGAATTTAAATATCAGGTCAGTCCATAGTTCGTGCGTTTCTTAAAGGTGGTTTTAAAATTAATAAAGAAAGATGGTTAAAGTACCCACTTATTAAACAATAATATATTTTCCTTCATTATTTACAATGTCTTCCCAACGTTTAGGTATATCTTTAATTCCCTGCTCAAAAATTGTTGGTCCTTGGAGCCAAAATACGCTTCGATATCACTTTTTATAGCTTCTTTTGAGAAGTAGTTCTTGTTACTCAATGGGATTGAAGTCCACGGAAAAGGTGATCATCACAAGGTGCAATATCCGGAGAGTATGGTGGATGCGACATTAGCTCCCATCCGAGCTCATTCAGCTTGCCTAATGTTTGCCTTGCGGTATGAGGTCTTGCGTTGTCGTGATGAAACAAAACTTTGCGTCTATTCACTAAAGGCGGTCGATTTTTGTTGTGCGCCTCATTCAGGTTTGATAGCTGATGGGAAAAATAATCGTCTGGTTTGGTTCCAGAAGTTTATAATAAACAATAACGGCCATATCCCACAGAATAGACAGGAGAATCTTCTTGGGGTGAAGGCCATCTCTAGGGGTCCGTTCTAGTGTTTCATCTTTATCTAACCATTGGCGTTTGCGAACAGGATCATTGTAAAGGACCCATTTTTCATCACCAGTAACGATACGGTTTAAAAAACTTTCATTTTCAAGCCGTTGCAGCAGCTGAGAACACACATTCACTCTCTGCTGAAGGTTGGCGACGGAACATACTATTTTCCCAGATTTGAACCAGGTGACTGTCAACCGTTCCATGCGATGAATTTAACCTCTGAGCTATCATATCGACTGTAAAATTTGGCTTAGCTTCCACGAGTTCGAGCAATGCTTCGGAGTTTAAGACGTCATGCCGACCAGCGCGCGGGGCATCCTCCACGTCACAGTTACCACTTCGGAATTTTGAAAACCACTTTTGCGCAGTCCTTACACTAACGGTATCCTCTCTACATTTTTACCACTTTTATAAAAAAAAATACAAAATAGGCCTCTTATACGCGTTGGAAGATTCCATTTTATTTTTTAACAACACGGCTCCTATCCGCGATTAAAATCACTTGTTGAATGTATTATCTGTAAAATACGCACAAACTTCTGGACTGACCTGATATAACATACAATTTTGTATTCCTGTACTTACTTGATCTGATCTCAGTACATTATTCCCGCAACAAAGTGTCCTAGCTCAAGTCCTTCTCTAGAAATAAAATTACAATTATTAGCCTTAAAACAAAAAAAAAATAAATAATTGGCGCGTACACTCTTTTTGGGTGTTTGGCCGAGCTCCTCCTCCTATTTGTGGTGTGCGTCTTGATGTTGTTCCACAAGTGGACAGTTTCAAGCCGACTCCGAACGGCAGATATTTTTATGAGGAGCTTTTTCATGGCAGAAATACACTCGGAGGTTTGCCATTGCCTGTCGAGGGGCGACCGCTATTAGAAAAATGTTTTTATTAATTTTGCTTTCACCGAGATTCGAACCAACGAACTCTCTGTGAATTACGAATGGTAATCACGCACCAACCCATTCGGCTACGGCGGCCGCCGTACAAGGGGATATTTCACTGTTGGGTGAACGCAAGCAGTGGTAAAAAGTTCCACTTTTTGTTCTCGTTATGAAATTTGCTTTTTCGTTACTGCTGCAAGTAGCAGTGGGCGCTGATAATTACCTCTAAAATGTAAAAGTGTGGGGTATTCATTTTGTTTTTCTTATGCTGTTGTTGTTGTTATGAGTTGAAAACTTATGCTCTGAAGGTGTACTCACAATAGTTAATTTAAACAAAAACTCCATCCGATCTTAATTCGTTGAACATATACTGTAGTTGGAAGAGCAAAATTGTGGCCAGCTATGGAAGGGTGGCGTGAATGATTTGTAATGTAGTACATGTAATATTTTGAGAAAACTGTTCTGTTATAATGAAACTATTTTGTTAACTATAAGAAAGATATTTTGCTCAAACCCAGATGGCGCTGCTGGTTATCATGGCAACTTTGCACCTTTTGATCTGCTTTTACCTTTTTAAGTATAGGCCAAACTCTCTATGGGTACACAGATTAGAAAGTATTCAAATAAAAAACCAATAAAGTTTTTTTTTGCGAAGGAATAAATACGCCCGTTTGGGGAGCTTATAATAAATTATATAATTATAATTATAATATAATAATAATAAATAAGAATTAAAAAAAGTTTTTAAAAATTCTTTATTCCAAATGTAATGAGCTACATTTTTTTTTTGTGATGTAGTACAAAATACCATATATTGGCGGCTGGGCAACTCTCTTCGTCGTGCTCTATTGTAAAGAAGTGGCAGCAACAATTGCACACACGATTTTTGATTACCGTGAATTTACTAAATCAATTTTCGCACAGTTAGCAAAAAGAATTGAGAAGAGTTTTACAAATTTTCAAAGCATACTCCGAAGTTTTCTATAAAAAACCATGTAATATAGAAACATAATTTTTTTTTAAGAAATCGACGACTTAAAAAATCCACTAAAGTTTTTTTTAATAAAATACGTAATATTAATATATAAAATTAAAAACACCAAAACGGGTGGAAGGGCCTTTATTTTTTTTCGTTTATTTTTCTATATTCTTTGAAGCAAATAATTTTTATGATATTAGGGTATGCTAAACCAATCGATTTACATAAACTTCGACAGCACTCAAGTGATCCGAATATTTTGATTATTATTATATTATTATACAGTATCGGCTCCCTGAACATCAACACACGTGTTAAAAAGTGACTCCAATTTATGAATTTCATCCCTGAAGTGAGAATATGGAATAGCTGAAAAATACGCTTTCACAGCTGTCCTCATCTTTTGATGAAAAATGCTTTCCACGCATGAGCTTTTTAAGCTCTGGAAACAGATTGAAGTCACTAGGGCCCAGATCTAGTGAATTTGGTGGATGCTCCAACAATTCGAGCATTAATTCAGAGATTTTAGCCATTGTAGAAATACTCTTTTGACACGGTGCAATGCCGTAGTAAAAAAGCATTTTCTTTTTTTGTAAACTGGGTATTTTTTGCACGAACTTTTCCTTCCGCTGATCTAAAAGGTTGCAACAATAATCAGAATTTATTGTTTCACGAGTTTGCAAGTAATCCAGAAACCAAATTCCTTTCGCATCCCAAACAACTTTCGCTAGCAAGTTCTCGGTCCATTTCTGGACATAAACTCGTTTTGGAGCCGAAAAACCAGGTTCACACCACTCTTTAGCCTCTTGTTTTGATTTAGGAGCTGGGTGATAGACCCAAGTCTCATCCGTAGTGTTGAATCGATGCACAAAATCCACTTTAACCTTTCGAAAATGCTTTAAATGTTTTTGAAAAGTCGCATGCGAATGTAGTTTTGTTCCAACGTTAGTGAATGTGGCACCCATTGTGAACACAGCTTTCTGAAACCCAGTACTTCTGTCCAAATATTGCTTACACTGTCCAATAAGGTGTCCAAGGTTTCTACTAAATCTCCTTCAGTCACTCGACGATTTTTCAATACGATACCCTATATTTTTTTACGATACCTGGTGTTGTTCCTGTGTTTGGACGTCCTTGACGTGGACCGTCTTGAAGGCTTGTACGACCACGTTTAAATTCAGCAAACCATATTTCCACAGTACTAATTGATGGTGAAAGGTTCTTTTAACGTTCTTTCATAAATTTCCTTTGCTTAGTTTTTTAATATTTAAGGGGTTAGGGGTAGCCAGAGGCCCGAAAAAATGATGATTTTCAATATATTTGTTTGCAAGTCAATTTCTTTATTTTACAGAAATAAAATCATAGCATCAATACATCATTTTTCGACTTGACTTTAGAAAATTTTCAAAAAAAAAAAATTAATAATTGTAAAAGTTATCGCTGTTTGTGTGGAGCCCGCTTCTCCAGAAGTCCCTTGCGATGATCATCACAAGTCCTTGGTGATTCATCTAAAATTAATCGGACAAGAGAAATTAGTTTTTTTATGAGATAATCTTGTGCCTGATCGAAGTTTGGTTTTTTCAAAATTAACAATATGGCGGCCTCAGGAAATATTGATTGTTTTAAGGGGGTACGCCTCTGTGGGGGGGTCAAAAAATATTCGATTTTTGGGAATTTTTTTTGTAAGTACGAATGATTATTCGAGGATCGAACAAAAGCCAATTTATTACATAAGTATTAAACTATGTTGATGCAAATTTTTATTAAAAAAGTATTAAAATTGACAAATTTATGTAAATAAACGTAACGAGTAAAAAAATGGCGTCATCTGTTGGCAGCGATGCAGCAATGAATAATCAGCTGAAATCAAAAAACCAAAAATTGTATTAATCTACACAATACGTAGTGGCTATCGTTGTATGTAGCAGTTTTTTGACAAAATGGTGGTGATTTGAAGTTCGATGTGTGTTTTTCACCATTTTTCAACAATCCTAAAAAAAAGTTATTTTCAATATTTTGAAAATCGGCTACGTACAACGATAGCCAATGCGACAACAAAAATTTTGAAAAAAAAATTAAAATCGGCTTATTAGTCTTCGAGAAATCGCTGCCACTGTATCAAAAAAAGTCGTTTCGAGAAAAACGCGTTTGAAATAAAGCATCGTATCGTAAGCGGTACGGGGCCAAACCAACGGGCGCTCACTTAAGTGCACATAGAATCCGGAACTAAGCGAGTTTCGCTTTAAAATTTTTACCACATTTTCTTGAGTAGTTATACTCACAATTTATGCAAAAAAAAAATGATTTTTTTGAATTTTCACAGTGGCGCAACCCCTTAAAAAACCGAATTTTTTGAAAAAAAAGTTCTTCGATCAGGCACGAGTTTTTATGTTTTTCAAAAGCAGTATAAATTTTATTGAAATCTACCAAGCGGTTTTTAAGTTACAGTGCTCACCAATTCAAAAAACACAGTTTTGAGAAAAATGCATTTAAAGCTTTGCGAACGCTCCGGAGCACCCGAGCGTCCTTTGTTAATTCTTGAATAATGCGAAAAGTATTTGTCGGATTGATTTCAAATTTTCACACAAAAAAATGCAAAAAAGATCAAATTTATTCAAAATTCTGACTACCCCTAATCCCTCAAGGAATTGTGTTTTTAATATTTTAGGCTAAAATATACATTTTGCCAAAACTTTTGTGAAAACCAAGTTTAATATTTATTAATTATATATTTAGTATTATTATATTTACATATGGGAGAAAATATTGTTTTGTCAGTTTTGTAAGCATTCCAAGTCTATATCAACATTTTCAACATTGAATAAATCTCAAAATTATAAAATTCGCTCAGATGTAATTTTAATTCAAAAATAATAAATTGAGACTTAACCAAGAGGCTATGAGTATGTTTAAAAAAAAAAAAGAAACTGAGAAACAACCGCACATAGTTGACTCAAAACAACTCTATGCCTACATTTGCAACATTTGCGCAAAATTATAAATTTGTTTCAAAATTTGTTCAGTTCCTCATTGTACTCAAGTTTACGATAACTTTAATTTTTTTATATGAGATGGAACACTTCACAGGTACTTCGCGTTTAAATGTTAGAGAAAAATAATTTCAAATAAGCGAATAAAAATGATATAATTCAAGTAGTACAATAGATAAGCCACACCAGATAGATTTCACACAAACAGAATTTAACTAAAAGGCAATGAGAACAATAAATCTAATATAAAATTAACACTTTTTCAGCGCACATTTATAATGCGAGTTCACACTTACAAATGTGCCACATGCACACACACACATACATACATTTGACATTTGCGAATTTGTGACCATAAATTTACGCCTTCAACACTTTGCGATTCATTTATCGATTAAGCAAATGACATGAGAAGTTTGATTCATAGATGCGCATACGAATGCAAAAAAGCCAAATAATAAATAACAAAAACACAAAAGCCAACAGGCAAATGAAATGCCAGATAAAAAAAATTATATAAAATTAAAAAATCATTCACACAAATGCACATAAAAAGCGTCATGACGGGCTGGTTCGTTAGTAGCTGTGTATGTATGAGTGTAATATACATTTGTATGCATGCAGCTGTGGCTGCTGACAAACGAAGTAGTGAACATGAACAACAACAACGACATGCAATTTTAATTACAAAATGGTAGCAATAATTGCTTTTCATGCTGCATGCCCCAACATGCGGCCAAAAAAGGCAAACACCAAAAAAGACATGCACGCACACATCCACCTAATAAACAAAAAACAAAACAAAAACAAAAAAATATGGCAACGTGCGTACATACAGCGAGATGTGTATGGAGATATAGGAAAGTGAGTGTGTGTTGGGAGTGCGCTCGTGCGCCTGAGAGCCAGCGAACGAGAAAGGAGAAGGTGGAGAAATGACAAAAACCAACAATAACCATAACCAAAGCAACAAGCGGACAAATGTGCTCATATTGTGCTTCTGTTAGTTGTATACATACATACTTATGCTTGTGTGTGTCGATGTGTACGTGGCGCATGCAACATGCGCATACAACGGAAAAAATCGGTTGAAAACCGGAGACAGCACTCGCCCGAAAACACTTCCGCTGACATTTAAATTACCTTCACCAGCATTTGATGAACCATCACCGCCATCACCACTAATAACAACAACAACAAAAACAACTATAACAGCAGCAGCAGCAAGAAAGGCACAGACCCGCGCTGCAATAGAACTACATAAATGAAAAATAATGAAAACGACAACAACAACAACTATACGTGCACACTATCTCGCCAACACCATCTACAGCACCTCCGCCGAAACGACCACTACACCGCCGTCATACGCTGTGGCACCATTGGCAGCACTGGCTAACAGCAACTTCGCCATAGATGCGGCAGCAACTTAGTTGCGACTGTGCAACAATAAAAAATACTAATAATAATAACAAGTTTGCCAGCAGGCAAGGCATAGAAATTGACAGTAGGAGATCGGACTGTTACAGGACTAGTGCTGGACCAGCTCACGAGAATGGCATTGGACTGGCACTCGCAACTGGCAGCAAGGTCGCGGTCGACCAAAAAACACTAGCAGATGCCGACATCTCATGGGATGGTGCAAGCACTACAGCACAGCGCTTATGGTTTCAGGAATGTTTCCAACCACAATCAGTCAGATTATGGAAGGAGCTCTGGTATTACTTAGCAATTGGGCTGTGGTTTAAGTGTAAACCCGAGGAACACTGAACTGATGTTATTCACAAAGAAAACCAAGGTACCAAACTTTAATCTCACAAAAACTAAACGGCGTTAGTCTCACGCTAACCCAACAGGCAAAATACCTGGGTGTTATCCTAGACCCCAAACTCAGCAGGAAGTCCAACGTAGAGTACAGGGTAAAGAAAGCGAATGTAGCGTGTAAGAGAAAGCTGTCTTGCTGGCATTAAATAAAGATTCAAAGATGGCCGCTTATAAACTTTAGGAATTACTTAACAACACCATGCAATGGGAAATTAAAGTAAACGACGATAAAACCGTCCAGGTCACACACACTAAGAATATAAGTTACACGTCGTACAAAGATGATGCGCAATCAATCCCAGAGCAGGAACCGCAGCAAAACAGTGATAGGTCTTTCTCAGGAAACAGTTTTCCGAGTTGCCAATCTAACAAATATAAAAATATTTAAGACTTTATAGGAGGGAAGATACCTCACTGGAAGAATTTTCTTATAAAGGGTGGTTAGGTTTCAAGGGCCGGTGTTGATTTTGAATAAAATACATTTTTTTAGGAAATTTTTGTCGTTTCTCTTTATTATGATAATACTGGTATGGCTCAATTCCGTGGCCTCGGCGGCACACCTCAATCCGATGGTCCAAATTTTCGATGATGCTTAGGCATAATTGAGCTTCTATGCCGTTAATGTGCCGAATCATACAGGGTAAAGAAAGCGAATGTAGCGTGTAAGAGAAAATTGGGTAAAAATGGGGTCTCCAACCAAAACTAACCAATTGGCCCTACACAGCCATTGTAAGGCCAATACTAACATATGCGGCACTAGTCTGGTGGCCTGCAACAGAAAAGAGTTACAACCAAACTAAGCTGAACAAGACACAAAGAACAACATGTATCTTAACTACAGGAGCGCATAGAACCAATCCTACTGAAGCGCTCAATGTACTAAATCATCTGCTACCACTAGATTTACACATTAAAATAATTGCTACTTGAAGCGCGGCGAGACTCAGAGCCATAAGAAGCTGGACAACAAGGTCGTACATTAACAGTAAGATCCTCCTACAGGGACCCCCGCTGCTCAAAAACGGATCAGAATGCATTGTTCCCGACCTTAACTTCAAGAAAGACTTTACGGTACGTTTTCCACCGCGAGCCGAATGGAGCAAAGGGAAGGTGATTGGAAGATACTATATCGAAATCTATACCGATGGTTCTAAGATGAACTGTGGTATGGGAGCTGGCTTCCATTCGGAGCCATCTCAGTCAATTCGTCTTCCTCACTAGGCCAGCGTGTTCCAGGCAGAACTTTTAGCGATTAGAGAAGCATGCAAATCACTAAAACTCTACAAGGAAGTTGGTGTAAGACTAGATATCTTCTTAGACAACGCCTATCAACGCCTTAGACTCTAGCCCCATTTCATCCAAACTGGTCTTACAGTGTAGAGAGGAGCTGGAATTGCTTAGCCATTGGCTTGATACCACTCTGATATGGGTTCCCGGTCATAGGAACATACGAGGCAATGAGATAGCGGATGAGCTAGCAAGAAAAGGTTCGACACTAGACATAGCAGAGGCGGTGGCAGTCGCCACCCCACTCAACACAATAAAAGCCATTGCTTTACACTATCATGCTTTAGCCGAAAAAAGATGGAAGCAACTAACTACATGTATTACAACAAAAAAGACATGACCGTCATACAAAATCCAAAGGACGAATGACCTGCTAGGATGTTCTCGGCCAAACATTTCACGTATCACTGCAACCCTTACAGGCCATTGAAAAGTAGGGGATCATGCAGCTAAACTCAACCTACCCTTCATTCCTATCTGCAGAAGCTGTCAAGCGGAAGGGCGGAGGAAAGTCTTCTCCACTACTTATGTGAATGTCCGGGACTACCCAGGGCACGACTCCGCTCCTTTCTTAAGCCTTTGTTGCGGCAAAGTAAGGAGATCTCAGACATCGAGATAAGGAATTTGCTACTATACTTGGACCTCACTAAATGGATCTGACTTAGGAACAAAAACCAACAAAAAAGGCATCACCATACGAGGACGGTGGTAGTAAAATGGTGCTGGTCACTAATTAGAATTATTTCAGTGGAAATACTCAACCACTTCAACAACAATAACAGCACAGAACCGTGTACGATGCAAGAGTCTTGTAGAGGCCCTATGCTCCCGAGAGGAGTGAACAAGGAAAAAAAAAATAAATACTAAATTATTATTTTTTCTCCCCCATTATCGGCTGTAATGGTTGCAATAGCCATATTCGTAGTACAAAACTTTCAACCGATTCTTACTTGCCTTCCTCCTTTATAAAGTTTGGCTTTTCTTTGCCTCAAGGTGTTTTCATAAATTTTTTTAATTTTTTATAAAATCTTATTTATTTAATTTGTTAATAATTATTTAATTTGGCTATAATAATTTATCGTTAACTTAAAACTCATACTAAATAAATAAAAACTAAATAAATAAATGAAAAGATAATTCACACAAATAACTCACACGCGCCGAAAGTGTTCATCTCTGTGCCCACAATTTGAAAAAGTGGTAAAGTAAGTAAATGCCACTGCTTTTGTTTATTGACTCTGCCACAATTTGCCTACTTGGTATAAATATCTACAATATAAAATATATATGTGTGTGTGTGTTTATTGGCTTTTCGTCGTGCGTGCAGCCACAACAATGGGAAACGATTTTTTGATTAATGTGTCTGCTACAAATTATAAATAGCAGAGCTGAACGAGACGAAACGAGACGTTAGTGAATGAGTTGGTTGTGTATACGCCACAGTGCACCACTTTAGCCATGAAAAAAAAATAAAAGAGCACATCTATGCACACATATTATTGTAGTGATGCAAATATAAAAAATGCATAATAATTTCGGCATACATATGCACGTACAGTAGAGCACCCAATTGTGCGTCCCTAGTATATACCTATGAAACGAGACTTTTTTTCAATTTCAAACGTTTATTAACAAAAAAATGTTACAAATTTAATCTTCAAAATAATAGCCATCGCTAGTGGCACATTTTTCCCATCTCTCAGGCAATTTGTGGATGCCGCACCAAAAAATTTGGCCGTCTTTGCCGCAAGCAAACCAATCATCGAGCCATGTTTTGGCTTCTTTGAGAGAATTGAAGCGCTGCTCGGAAAGTGCGTGACCCAGCGATGCAAACAAATGATAATCGGAAGGCGCCAAGTCTGGTGAGTAAGCCGCATGCCCCAGCGGTTCTCAATCGTACGTCCCCATCAATTCCCGGGTCGCTCTTGTTCGATGTGGCGGTGCATTGTCATCAAGTCAGTTCATGCGGCACCCATCTTCCGACCTTTAAAATCATGCCCATGTCTTTCAAACGTTTGGAAATGGTTTTTTGGGTCACTTCCAACTGCTCTGCCATCATTTCTTGCGTTTGCCCATCATCTTCATCCAAGAATGCTTGCAATTCGGCGTCCTCAAACTTTTTCGGTGGCCGGCCATGGTCTTCGTTTTCCTCGCTAAAATCCCCACTTCGGAATTTTTCAAACCACCTGAAGCACTGTGCTCTACTTAGATCATGTCCACCGTAAGCTTATATAAGCATTTGATGAGCTTGAGACGCGTTTTTCTTCAATTGATAACAGAAAATCAACGATGTCCGCAAATCGTAGTTTGAAGGCACGAAATTCGACATTTTTAAGAGCGACAAACACCTCAAAGATGGAATTCGTGAGGCTATCGAGGACGTAGGGCAGCCACTTTGCAATTCGGTTATAGAAAATTTCACGAAAAGGATATTGTCGTGTAAGCGTGGTCGTGGTGGTCATTTGCCTGATGTTGTTTTCCACTATTAACGGCATACCTCCTCTTTATAATTAAATAATCATCCGATCATTTGTATTAAAAATAGCATTTTTCTGTGACTATCCAAATAACACCTCTTGTTGGAAAATCCTTTAAAGTCGGGTGAACATCTATTCACGACTACTCCTCTTTTCTAATAATGAAATGGAATTGAGCTGTTTTTCCTCCGCTGCCCAATTATGCGAGCGAGTACTGTTTTTAGATACCTTCCTACATATCTCTAAATACGTTTGACTATCACGTGGCGCACTAATGATGCCATTGCAACAGAAGCTGCATGGTTGTATATTTTTGTGAATGTTTCAGCAAATAAGGTCTGTATATTTCGTAACTTTTAGTGACCTTTTCCGTCACTCTTTCGTGCTTTCTCTCTTCGCAATGCTTTGCTTTTGATCGGTTGTTCACTGTAGTGAAAGTAGTTGAAATTTTATCATTTTAGTGGAAGTATAAACGATGTTAAAATTACTGTAGAGCCAATCACAAACACATATCAAGATGTTGCAAAATATGCGCTTGTATTCTGTTGCACGCGCACTTTATTTTGGTGGCATGCTGCACGCTTGGCTATAACAGCAGCTGTCTACTGTTTTAAACCTTCAACTCTTTCAGTTATTATGAAATTATAAAATACGCGATGAGCGCGAAATGTTTTTGTAAAAAATTACAATTGATCATCAAATAACTTAACTGTTTGTGAGTGCTGATTTTGCGGAATCCCTATCTCATCCAATAAATTTTAACCAAACTCAATCAAAATTTACTCGGAAGCTTTCAGCTATCGTTCTTCATAAATCAAAAATTCAAATTACAAGACTCATTTTTTAGAATTCAGTACCTGCCTGGCCTAACTTGACTCTAGAAACTTCAGAGTTGAAGGAATTTCAAGCTAATGTATTTTTTTCGTTTTGCATTCCATTCGGAAGCATAGGGTGTCGACAAGACTTAGTCTTGCGTAGCTTTCGTTAATCTGTTTTTGCTTCTCTGGCATGGTAGGTGATTCGCCTGTCGCTACCAGTCCTAAGTAGTGGAAATGCCCACCTGTCGTTGCTTAGGAACAATGCCTTCTTACTGTTTTCAGCGCCATCTGTGTTTCACATTTTTCTGTCGGAAGAATCACCCAGATGATTGAGGAATTCGTTAGTTTCGTGTGTCTGCGCTATTACCGCGGCCGCCCGCTCCTCTTGCTGGCGCCACTGATGCATTGTGTAACTGTGTGTTTTTCTTTGTTTTTTGCTTGTTTTAGCAGCCACAATGCAAATAATGCGGAGACCGCGAGTAAGGATGGAAAGTTTATTTGGGGTTGAGGAATGGAATTGAAGGATTTGTTTTTTAGAAACAGGAAAAGTAGGTAAATTTGGAAAAGTGCGTGGACCGTGGCTTACGTAGGATTCGAACCCACAGCCTCTGGGATGGCAGGCTAGTGTACTTACGCTAGACTACCAACTATTAAAAGTTGCCCTTAAAAAGGCTAATTTCTGACATCTGCTGTTGACTCAAAAATCTTTTAAAGATATAATTAAACATTACTCGTCTGCGATTACACTGCTCATGCAATAAGCAAACAATACAGTCCATCTGTGGAGCGAACATGTACCTCTTGAAGGGATTAATGTTTACCGAAGCGTTTATTTCAACAAAATGCCTATTCATAGGTTAAACAGAATCTAACAGAAAAAACCGTAGTTACTTTTTCGAAAAATCTTACTTGCAGCGCTTTGGGCGGTCTTTGCTAGAGACAGACGTTGCTTCAACTAGGTTTAAGGTGGCTTTAGAGGTCGATCGTAGCTTGCAGATATTCTTTGGTGGATGGTGGTCCTCCAGCTTATTGAAATGCTAAATGCCATTAGTAGCAGAAGCAGCAGCAAACTGCTTGAGAAACTTAAACGTATTTTTTTTTTACACAGCCTTAAGCTGCAATTAGTAGTGCCGTACCTTAGCCATAACCGCACCCATAGCAATCAGCTGTTCTGATCAAACATACGGGTATCACTGTAAAAAATTACAAAAATATATAAGGTGCTGTAACATAACGCCGAAACCATAACCGCAGCCGTATGTGTCAATTGGATTTTGGCTTTTCCCCGTAACCGTAAGCAAATGAGAAGTGCGTGACATTTGTTTTGATATTTGCAATAAAAATTTGAATATTAGAAATGAACGACGAAATTTTAATTGACTTAGTAGAAAATGGTCTATGTTTTTATGTCAAAATGTAAATGTTGTAATTAATTCTACATCAATATCAGCTGTTTGCGGTTTTGGTATGACTAATCGACACATGTGGCTATGATTTGGTTACGTTATGGCTACGGTATGGAATACAGTAAGTCAAAAAATTCTCACAGGACTATCTATCTCTTTCTCTGTCTCTATTCTTTCCTGTCTCTTTCTCTGATACCTTTCTTATTCCCTCCTTGACTATCCACCCCCTTTCAAGAGCTTTAAATACAATGGGCTCTTTAGCCTAGGTGTTTTAGGAGCCTCCAAATCTCCTTGGTGCTCCTTGGCTCGACCTTTTCAAATTTCAAATTACAATTTCAAGTCAAAAAATTTATAAATGGATACTTCCCTATGCTCACAGCTGTATGTGTTTCCAATGTAATGTAAATCTGCATATTTATGTATATATTAGTTTTGACAAAGTATCATCTTAGGACGGATTTTTCGTTTTCGGCGGCCCAGTGAAATTAACTGCTTAAAATATCGTTGGAATACTTTAATCCTCTAACTGCTTTTCTAATAAATTGACATACCTCAAGTTTTGAGAAAGGATCAAAAATGTCCATTTAGGTAATATATTTGAAGTCCTTTAATACATAATATTTTTGATAAATTATGCGCCTTTTCGCCCAAAATTTTTAAGCCTTAACTGCTACGTACCCAGAGAGCTGTAAGAGTCACTTTCATACCCAAAGCAGGTAAAATCTCACATGTATCCCCTAAGTCCGTCTAGCCAATCTGTCTACCATCGTTCTTGCTGAAAGCCACGGAGAGGCTCATTGCTCTGCATATAAGGTGTGAAATTTCTCGGGAGCGTTTTTCGTACGCTCAACGTTCGCCTAAATCGGTAGAGTCTGCCTGGCATACTATTACTCAAGGTATCGTGGTGTCCCTTTATCAGAAAGAGTTCGCTGTGGGCAAATTACTACACAATAAGGAGGCTTTTAACAATGTGCTCTCGGAGGCAATCGCCAGGTCTATAGAAAAACTAGCGGTCAGAACCGACCTTATTAGGCCTATCCACAAAATATATATATATATATATATATACATATATATAATTGCCCTGTGCACCCTTTTTGGGTGTTTGGCCGGCTCCTCATCCTATTTGTGGTGTGCGTCTTGATGTTGTTCCACAAATGGAGGGACCAACAGTTTTAAGCCGACTCCGAACGGCAAATATTTTTTACGAGAAGCTTTTTCATGGCAAAAATACACTCGGAGGCTTAGCATTGCCTGCCGAGGGGCGACCGCTTTTAGAAAAATGATTTTCTTCATTTTGATGTTTCACCGAGATTTCAACCTACGTTCTCTCTGAACTCCAAATGGTAGTCACGCACCAACCCATTTGGCTACGGCGGCCACCCTTATTCACAAGATGGTTAGCGATAAAGAGTCGTGACAGAGTGAGGCCGCGCCTCTATCCGCCGGCAAGTGAAAGATGTTATCTCGCCACTACTCTGGGTTGTTATACTTAATGACTTACTAAAGAAGCTGGAAAGGAGAGGCTGTAACGAATGAGAAAATTTTTAGATACTCTGATGGAACTGATGCGCGATTATCTAAATGTAGTTGTAAAATGGACCACATATTGCGGTCTCTTGGTAAAGCCTTTGAAGACGAAGCTCGTCTTATTTACGAGGAAATATAAAATGCCTAGAGTCTTTCTCCCCTTAATAGCGGGCGCTCCACTGGTGTTCTCTAACATGGTAAAATACACTAGACTCATTCTTGACAGAGGGCTAACGTAGAAACCCAACATTGAAAAGTGAATTAGGAAGGCAACAGTCACCTTTTATGGATGTACGGCTGCTATCGGCAAAAGATGGGGTCTCTCGCCTTAAGTTACATTTTGGCTACATAACACAATTATAAGGACAGTTTTATTGTACGTTCTTGCTCGGTCGAGCTCGCTGAAAAGGACGCGATCAGTTAAGAAGTTGAAGAGAGTACAAAGGTTTGCCCTTTTGCCCTTTTTGAAATCAGTGAACCATTTCAGACCACTCCTATTCTAGCGCTTATCGCCAAGCTGAATGTTTAAAACATAACACACCTAGTGAATTTACTCAATTGCTTGAAGTGGTTAATACAAACGTAACCACTGTCGATCGTCATCCTCTAATCCTAAGCCCCTTCTTCCTTTTTCCACCTGTTTGGTTCTTTTTGTTTCGTTTGAATCTCCCCCTACTCCCTGTATGGTATCACAGCGGACGAATTTTTGATTCTTGGTCCAAGTAGACCCCCTCGCGTGGGTAGCCATTTACCCTATCCTAAGTCTTGGTACAAAAAAATGCTTACCCTCTTGACTGGTACTGTCTTCGCAAAGTTGATTGAGAAATCCACGTATCCTCTTTCACAATTATTAGCATTTTTTCGTGCTGAGTAATCAGTGTTGGACAGTGTGATTATAATAAACGAAGATATCCATAATAAATAAATTCACTGCTAATAAAGCTGCTCAACGTGAAAGTTAAATACATTCTTTTTTCTAGAAGCGTTGTTGAAATTATATTTTTAGTATCTTTTTTCTTCTCGGATTTCTATACACAGTAAAGCAAAATTTTTGGGGTGGTATGATTTTAACTTGGGATGAAAGACTAGACCCAAGTAGTAAAACCCAGATTTGAAGGTTTGCATCATCAGCTGAAATTCTTTTACGGATATGTTAAGTTTGCATGTTTTTGCCTGATTGTTTTTAGAAAAAGTGAAAAAGGGCTAAAACTCATATCGAAGCGAAGTATATATATTAGTTTGGGAACTTAAAGTAAATTTTTGCGCGGAATAGTATTATAAAACTTTTTAGCCCATTAGTTCCCTTAATCTTTATTAAGGTTCATTTAGACCCGGTTTTCAGATAGCTTTAATAAAATGGCCTGAAAATGTTTCGCCGAAAAATTTCTCCAGGAGTATTGTCAGACAAAATCTTTATACAAAGAACGTTAAGGTGTATAGAAGTTGAAAAGACAAATAAGTATGGCAAGTCCCCTTGAAATAAGCAACAACTGTTTTGTGCTCTCTTTTAATATTGTTTACTTAAAAAAGTTGTTGCATATTCCATTTGTTTGCTATTATATCTTATTACCTCCTTAATTTTTGTTTTCTTTTTAATTTCAAATCCACTTTCGGAAAGTGACGCTTGGCCATTGTGAAAATTAATTAGAAAAAGTGTCTCACGATTTTTCCTCACTGATTCAATTCACCTTAGGAGCTATTACCACACCCTTTGTGACCACTGCAGCGTTTCAATTTTTTTCCTCCATTGCCCTGCGATTGCGAAATGCAAATTAAACATTTAATCTACGCGGCGATTTTGTGCGAAGTGCACTTCATTAAAAGCAAACCAAATAGCTTCCGTTGATGTTTCCGCATCCGGGGCGAAGGTGACCAGCATAGGATACAAATGGAGCAAACTCACACCAACACACATAGAGACACAATGGGAAAGGACTGGCACTACTCCCTCCGCACAAGTGAACGCACTGAACCATTTGCCATTTGTGGGCAACATTGAAATGTGGAAAATATGGAAGACTTTGCGGATGCTGTGTATTGGCGTTAGCTAACCGCATTTGTCCAGCTGTCTTTTTAATTTTAATCAATTTATCTTAATTTCGTTTGAAGTGCCCATTAACCTAATGGATACACAGGCGAATGATGTGAAGAGAAATAAAGAGAAAAGCAAATTATCTGTACGTTGTTCTACAACGACTGGAGGCAAATTGGAAAACTGGGCGCACGCTGCAGCGAGAGTGTGAAGTGGGAAATACCGTACAAGCTTATAAACCGATATTAAAATGTTATCCAAAAGCTCAAATCATTCGTCATGTTGCAATGTGAGACGTGGCAAAGTAGTTAAAGACGGCAAATGGCGAAGTTGTGAACAAGCGGGCAAACGGCGAAGCGGACGACGAATGGACTTGAGCTCTGTGCAGAACTCTGTTCTTTGAGGTGTTGCACATTCATATGCTTCATGACTGCACATTTCACATTTGGCCTTGCCGTTGCGTTCCCCTCGTTGGTGTCAGCTAACCCACGAACTGAGCTCCCTTTCGGCGGTTTCTCTAAGCTCTACCGTCAATGTCTTCCTTTGGCTGATATAGCAGCAAATGAAAGGCAAAGGTACAGTCCAAGTAGCCGCAATAATCTTTGCCAAGGCAATGAGAATGTCGACATCAACGAGGGCAGCTATTGAGTATCTAAATACTTAGCTTCAGCTATGTTTGCCGCACTCCACTGCCACCACAACTGAAGTGGTAGCTTCCTTGAAATCTTGTTGCAGCGAAGTGTCAGAATGAGGAGTTAGGATGAGAACGACAATGAAGAGCAAAGGTGATGTTTCATTTTCACATTTCTCATTTATCTCGTTTAGTGCTTTGGGTAAAGATGAATGTTTTGCACTTTGTTTAACTAGAGGCCAACATCATCTTGGCTTGACTGCGACTACCCCACTAGCCAGATTGCCGGTCTGACGGGCGTAAGTTTGAGACATCCTACACTATGTACATACAAGAGGAAAGCAGGAATGTGAACTTATTTGTTGCTTCGGCAAATTGTGGGGTTGAAGGTGTCTCAAATTGATGTTAAATGTTTTATGCAACATCAAGAAGACCGAGCAAAACTCACGCATTCACTTTTCAGTGGGAAATTACTCACTCCTTCTTCGCGTATGCCCGCTGTGAAATGGTAATGGAGATTTCGGAATTTGCTTATTAATGATTTTGACCAGCCAACCAACCAACCAACCAACTAAACAACCAACGAACTCATCAGCCAGCAATGGCTCATCAGAGCAAGCGAGTTGCCAGCAAACTCATGGGCGTTGTAGCAAATGATGGAATACGCATTACGTTCCCCTGCCCTGCGTACAAATGTGATGGGTCAAGGGGATTTGAAAAATAGCCAAAGCAAATGATACCCCAGGCTCATTATAATCAAATGAAAATTGATGTGCTCGGTGCTGATGAGCAAGCGAAGGTGGGGTGGGCGGATGAGGGTTGACAAATGAAGGTGCGAGTGTGAGTGAAAGCATTCGTAATACTTTTTTGGTGGTAGCTTCCACTGTTGCTGATTTGTACACCAGTTTTGTCGATTTAACAGCAGTGAAGGGCGTAATTTGAACTGAAAGATTTTAGTTGAAAGTTTTTTAGTTGCTTGTTAAGCGTAGCGCTGCCGGCTAAATGGTCACGCGCCCTTATCTCGCGCGCTCAACTGCATGGAAAAGTATTCGAAAATAACAGAAATACTCATAATAAAATGTCAGCTATGCTCGATTACTTATTACTCATTCATATTTACTACATATTTGTTGTTGTTGCTCTCGTTCTTCATTATGTTCTGTAATTTGCATTGGAAATGGATGATTATGCGCGCACATGGCCGTGGTTTATAGTTTGATTGATTGCGCTGTGAATCGTAGAGTTTTCGAAGCTGTGGAAAGAGTTTACAGAAAATTTCATTAAAGTTTGCTAATTTGAGTGAGGAGGTATTACATTTTGATATCTATGGATAAGTTCGTGCGGTTTTACAACAGATGGCGTAACTTGATTATTATTCCATCGATCCACATTTCCAAACATTCATTGGAGAGCTACTGTCGTAAGGCACAAACGTCAGTATAAGTTTTTTATTTGAAGCGTAAACAACAATATTTTTACCACACTTGAAAATGTCGAATTTCGTGCCAAATAATGTGTTTTTGCGGGGAATTCTTTAATATGAAGAAAAAAGCAGCCGAAAGTCATCGTATCTTGGTGGAAGTTTATGGTGAGCATGCTCTAGCTGAGCGAACGTGCCAGAAGTGGTTTGCACGCTTTAAAGTGGTGATTTTGGCCGCGCCGCCAAAGTTCATGGATACCGAATTGGAGGAATTGCTCGATCAAGATCCGGCTCAAACGCAAGAAGAGGTTGCAAAAACTTTGGGAGTTGATCAATCAACCATTTCCAAACGTTTAAAAGCCATGGGAATGATCCGAAATTCAAATTTCGAAAAAAAACCGCACGAACTTATTCATAGACCTAATAATTTGATGTGTGCTGCTATTTTACATTTGTAAATAAAGAGGGGGGCTTCGGCTATTATTCCTTAAAGCCTGAAATATCTAAATGTCAAATAAGGAAGGCGAAATTTTTAATTTAAGAAGTGCGGGTTCTTTGATTAAAATAGGGGTTTTTGGGTTGGCAGTAATGTAAGTAAAGTAAAGTTAGTCTTTCTGGCTTTAAGTAAAGTCTGTCTTTCTGGCTTTCTAATCGATGTATCACATTTCAAGCTGAAATCTACGAGGTGTGTTCAAACAGTATCGATTTGTGTGTCAAAAAAGAAACTAAGTGCGCGGTTGCATTCCGAATGTTGACTGTGTCATACGGAGAAGCTACCTTGGCCCAAAGCAACGTTTATCGGTGGAACAAAATGTTCTCAGAAGGCCGAGAAGATGTGAACGACGAAAAGGGTGCCGGACGCCCGAGCACTTCAACTACAGACGAAAAAATTGATGAAGTGAAGAAAATGGTGTTGGCCAATCGTCGAATCACCGTTAGAGAAGTTTCTGAGGACCAAGACATTTCGATTGGCTAGTGCCATTCGATTTTCTTCAATGATTTGGGCATGCGACCCGCAAAATTCGTACGAAAACTGCTTTCGACCAAAAGCAGCATCGCATGAACATTGCTAATGCGATGTTGGGCTCTGCCGACCCAACGCGACGACCCAAATTTGCTCCAGAGGGTAATAACTGGTGACAATTCGTGGGTTTATGGTTATGATGTGGCAACCAAAGCTCAATCATCTCAATGGAAGCTGTCGCATGAACCAAGACCGAAAAAAGCGCGCCAAGTTCGGTGGAATGTAAAAATTTTGCTTACCGTTTTCTTCGATTGCAGGGGCGTTGTGCATCATGAGCTAGCGTGAGAAAGCGAAACATTCCAGGAAAGCTGGTTGTGCGCTCGGTTTGGAACCCGCTACTTAAAAACCCTCCCCAATGAAAACATACACAAAGCCTCGGATGAGAACTTCCAACACTGATGACGACCCCTGCAAACGAACTAAGGACTACGATTTGAGGGCATGCACCTGGAATGTCCGATCCCTTAAAGATGATCGTACGACGCGAGAACTTATCGCTCAGGCACAATTTTTCACAAGAGCGTAAAATTGTTGGCGTATGCCGATGATATTGACATCATTGGCCTTAAAAACCGCGCTGTTAGTTCTGCCTTTTCCAAACTGGATAAAAAGGCAAAGCGAAAGGGGCCGGTGGTGAACGAGGACAAAACGAAGTACCTCCTGTCTTCAAATAAACCGTGGGCGAACTTGCGTATCGGTACCCACGTCACTGTTGACAGTTATAATTTTGAGGTTGTAAAGGACTTCGTATATTTAGGAACCAGCATTAATACCGAGAACAATGTCAGCCTAGAAACCCAACGTAGAATCTCTGTTGCCAACAAGTGCTACTTTGGACTGAGTAGGCAATTGAGTAGTAAAGTCCTCTCTCGACGAACAAAACGAGCACTCTACAAGGCTCTCGTCATGCCCGTTCTAACGTATGGCACAGAAGCGTGGACGATGACAACATCCGGTGAAGCGACGCTTGAGAGAAAGATTCTGCGCAACATTTTTGGACCTTTGCACGTTGGCATCGGCGAATATCGCATGGCTGGGTCATGTCGTCCGAATGGATACTAAAGCTCCGGCTGTGAAAGTCTTCAATGCGGTACCAGCTGGTGGTAGCAGATGAAGAGGAAGGCCTTCTCGGCATTAGAAAGATCAGGTAGAGAAGGACTTGGCTTCACTTGGTGAGTCCAATTGGCACCGGTTAGCATGAGAAAGAAACGACTGGCGCGCTTTGTTAAACTCGGCCAATATCGCGTAAGCCGTTATCGCGGCAATTAAGAAGAAGAAATAATGACGTGACTTCTTTGCATGACTATGGTTTAACTCGATAGGTTTTTTCACTGTTCTGAATTTGAATAACAATATTTCTTTCTCTCGCAGTTGTCTGCTTTTCCGAAGTTGGACTTCCTTCTTCTTCGTCGCTATCTTTAATTTAGAATTAAGCCCTGCTCTTCAAACCAAATTGTACGTCTTTGTTTGGTTCTGCATGTAAAAAACATATTAGTTATAGATCGACCCAGATATCCAACACTCATACCAATGCTTGGGAGGGCGTCCAGGTGGCTGACGGTCATCTGCTTTTCCGTCATTACTTCTGTCTAACCCCTATATCTCGTCAAATACTTTCTCAGCAATGACTTACGCAATCGTAAGTAATGAACTTTTGTTCTTTATCTCATTTTTTAACGCCTTTAGTATAGAAACTTTAATTGGCACTAGATTCACTTCTCAAATAAGCATTCACGGATTTGCGAATGATTTTCCCCCCTTCGGCATGCGCTCATAACTAATTAATTCACAAATACCTGGAACGATTATATTATTGTATTTTAAGCGCAAATGGCAATTAAGAAAATTACCCTCAGCACCTGTGCAAATCCCTTTCACTAGTGTAAAACATTCTATTTCACTTTATATATATATGTACACATTTCTTTTTTGTTATGCTTGACTGCAATGCAGATATGCTAAAATTTTAATATCCTCCTTGGCAAAGACTTCTGGGTGGAATACACTTTTTTGCTGGTACTTTTTGTTCAAGTCACTTTCCACTTCAGCTGAGAAATTTACATTAATCCTTTAACATCTCCTCAACCCTACTTCGGTATGAAATGAAGAGCGAAAATTTAAAACAATTGTGCTTAGAACCGCTTCACCTCTCGCGCTTGCTCTTGCTGGAATGTCCGCCTTCAGTCTGGTGCTTCGCTGCTGAAGGAAACCGTTTGATGCTAAAAGTAAACTTTTGGCGCAGATTTCACTTTGACGTATTTGAACTCATTGAGTTTTTCCTTTCTAGATTATTCCATTGCTTTGCTTTGTTTTGTTATCATCGCTTAATGCTTGCGCTTTTCCTGAGGTGACAATGTTTCAATGACGGGAGTTGTTCCATGCGTACAGTGTTTCTCTTTAGCCGAAAGCTAAGTAATGAAAACTAATTTCTAACTTATTAAATATTTAGTTTTTTCCTTTATGTTTGAGTCTTGACAACTTTTAAAAATGGTGATATTTTACATTGAGCGATACTTTTATCTCGCGCAGAAGTGACTTTAACTGGCCAACAGGGCAATGCGGTTTGAACCCGCTGAACTTTCTCTTTTGGAGTCTTTTAGAGGCACAGATCGCAATTGACCGATACCCTCAAAGTCAACTTAAACAAGAAATTGCTCAAATTTAGCCGTATCTATGACGGCCGCCGCAGCCGAATGCGTTTATGATTGATTACTATTCGGGAATGCGCAGGTTCGAGACTTCGTACATGAAACAGCAAAAATATGGACACGGTTTTTTCTAATAGCGGTCGCCTTTCGGTAGGCAATGGCAAGCCTCCGAGTGTATTCTGCCATGAAAAAGCTCCTCATAAAAACCGTTTGCCGTTTGGAGTCGGCTTAAAACCGTAGATTCCTCCACTTGTGGAATAACATCAAGAAGCACACTACGAAAAGAAGGAAGAGCTCGTCCAAACACCTCACAGAAGTGTGCGCGGCAATTATTATTTTTTAGTGCGGCGGTGACTGAAAATTATATGTAACTATCAGATTATATTTCATTCCTCTTAGATCATATTTAATTTACCTTTAAGTTAAAAGTAAGTCCGCTAATATTCGCATATGGCTTAATTAATTCCATTTCGATATCGACCCACCCTCCTCTTTTATTGACTACTACCCCTGACTAGCTGTGGTCTGCTCCTGGAAAGATGGGACTCGCGCCTACTCAGCGAGCGTACACAAACTTGTAAGGTCGCGAAATCCTTTTGGCCACGTGTGGGTCGGGGGCGCTTAGGCGATCTTCTGAGGAGTTTTAGCAAACGTTGTAACTTTTGATTTAGCTCTGTGCACTCATAGCGCTTTCATAGCTCTTTAAATATCTTTGCATCCTTTGATTTACTTAGAGATTCTATTACAATATCCAGTGTTTCTCTTAGCTACTAACTCTTTGTCATTTCTGTCAACTAACTCTGTTCCTTGGCAGAATGAAGGCAGAAAATCTGGCATTAAACACCCATTTGCAGTACACAAAAACCGAAATGGTTGCAAATTTTCTGTCACTGCAAACTATCTAAGCTTTTTTCTAAAGCTGTTTTATGTCATCGAAACTACCGGAACTTCTTTCCTCTCTTAGCCTTCTCTGATAATATGATTTTTTGCTACCAAAATAGGATTTGTGAGCTGCCTTGAACTTCTTCGATAATATTTTTCAACTCTTACAGTCTGATGTACCAACTTTCTTTAACACCGAATTGAGACTCCTATCCAAGTGAAATTTAGTTATAATATTTCAGTTTCCTCTATTTAGTTCTTAAAGAACCCATTCCCTATATTTACAGTTGACTCCTTTTACAATGGATGATCCGAGTATTAAGTCGTTGCACTCCAAATTATTCAAAGACCATATGGGTCAAACTTATCCCTCTAATACTGATTGTTTAATTTTTCCGTTAAAGATAATCCATGAATAGGCACGTAATATAAGTTTAATATTCACGAAGATTGATCTGTACTCTTCAAATAAGTAGAGCAAATTTGGTTACTAGTTGTAAAGTCTCATGTAATCCTAAATGCTATAATCGCGGGTTTGCAGTAAATGGATTCAGCTCTCGGAGCTATACAATTCCATAAGTTCCAAGTTTGCCCTACTAATCTCTTTTAAACAGCATAGTTATGGACTATTGCAACTTAGCTGATACCAACTTCTTAGGAAGGCAACTACTGAGCCGATTTTGTATTAAAAAATACGCCCATAAAAATTATTTGCTTTTCTAAAGCGACGGAAAACCGCAGAACGCTTCATGAATATATGTCATCAAACAGCCGGCGCACTCAAGTATTGCCACGCACGTCACTGTTGAAAGTTATTTCGAGGTTAAAAGAGACTTCATTTACTTCGGAACTAGCATTAGCACCGATAACGATGTCAGACTCCAAATCCAACGAATATTCTCTCTTGCTAACAAGTGCTACTTTAAAGACTTCTCTCGATGAACAAAACTCACACTTTATAAGGCTCTCGTCATTCCCGTCCCATTGTATGGCGCAGAAGCGGGACAACATCCTAAGCGACACTTGGAGAAGAAAGATTCTGCGGAAGATTTTCGCAGTGTTTCACGTTGGCAACGGCGAATATCACAGACGATGGAATGTAAGCGACATAGACGTAGTACAGCGAATAAAGATCCAGCGGCTTCGTTGGCTTGGCCATGTCGTCAGAATGGATACAAACGCTCCGGCTTTGAAAGTATTCGATGCGGTCCCATTTGATGGTAGCAGAGGAAGAGGATGGCCTACTCTGCGTTGGAAAGATCAGGTGGAGAAGGACTTAGCTTCTCTTGCTGTGTCCAACTGGCACCGGTTAACACGAGAAAGAAACAACTGGCGCACCAATCAAAAAGAAGTTTAACGATATTAAGCTTATTGGTTAAATCAATTGCAATTGTAGTGCGGGCCTCGATAGAAGTTTTAGAATACAAGCGGCGTACGTTACCATATATACAAGCGATCGGCTGAAGGGTTGCCAATGCCAGAAGCCATTTGTGTCGAATCGAAAAGTTGAACCTACCTAATTGTATTTGTAGAGATACTGAGTATGGTGATACGGAGCACACTTTAAATAGGAGAGGTGAAAAACACAGAAAGAGCAGCTCGGCAACCAGCTATTGGTGTATTTACACTTGAAGAAATAATGTTGATAGCTGAAGAAAATTGGGACGCCGTCACAAATTTCATGGAGGATATCATCCGAAAAAAGAGGCGTGAAATGGAAGCATCTACCTTGCAGCAATGGGGAAGCAGTCTCCGGGGTTGAAGGAAAAGTTCAAGAGAAGAGGAGGGATATTTTTAGTGGAATCAACACACACGTAGGAGCGACGGTTACTATATGGTGTGAAGGCATTTTTAACCCAACCTCACCGCCAAAAAACAAAAAAAATGTCAAAAGCCAAGTCACGGTTACACTGAAGAGTAGCGCTTGTGATACCCGTCAAGTTCTTACAAGCTCTGGAGACTTACCGACTACTGAAGAGAATTTTTTTAGACTTAATACATGTCCTAAGATTAGAGTAATCTAAGTCGGCCAATTTATTACTAAGATGATTCCGGTATTTTTCCCAAACACCACGAAATTTCACTTTCGATTGATAGTTCGGTATGAGAGGCTCGATCTGCTCTAACTGACTAGGCTTCATCTCACACATCCCAGATTTTCATAGTACACCAAATCTTCACAAAAATTACGCTATGGCTAAATGCATAGCCATTAAAATAGAATGACTTGTGTGTGATCGTGAACTCCTTAAAAATTTGAAGGGATCTCTCCAAGTTACTTTAAACCAAAAGGAGTTTTAGTCAAGGCGGCTCATTCTGAGCAACAGTTTTCTTTGGAGTCCAGCAGCAATTGTGAAGCAGTGTCCCCACTCTGCACTCTCCCCAACTAAATCCGTCCTTTTATATATATTGTAGCAGATCGGTTACGTCTGCCGAACAAAGATGAAAAGGCATCAGGTATCCCATTGGGCCGCGGCTACCGAACAATATGAAATAAGAAGCTACATGATCTTTGTTCTAACATCTACAGTGAACGACAACAAAGATTTTTTCACTTAGCTATCGTAGTTGGGCAGCGAAAGCAAGCGAACATAATTAAAGAACCAAACACGGAAGGACCCGTCTGCTTTTTATATGAATAACTCATGCAGGTTTCCAAATGTGAGCAGTAACTGGCGGTATTTTCTGCTCTCGGTCTAAACTGCCCAGTGGTTAAAGTGTTTCTCTAGGAGGAATGATAACTCAAAAAGTGGATAACTTAGGAAGAAGGATAACTCAAAAGAAATGAAAAACAAAAAGCCCAAGGAAATGCTGAAATTTTTTAGAAGGCTTCAATTAAAGGCTTGCGGTCAATGGATCACAATGGGCAGCGCAGTAAGGCCCATTTAAACTTAAACTAAATCATATACTTGGTACCGTGAGTAAGACTTTTATGGGGCACCCAGATAACTCTAGGCTGCACTCCTCTGGGTAGGAGTTGAAATAATAAATAAATACATAGATTACTTCGATCGATCTAATGAATTTATTTCTAGTATTGGCATTCCTCTGTAATATTATAAATTCAAAGGAACTAATAAAAAGCTGCTATGTCTGATGACTTCAAAGTTCGAAAGAAGTCATCAGCCATAGCAGGTATTTTTTTACTGAAAGCTTTGAATTGACACCGAAACACTGTGAGTTGCTTTTCTTCCTCACTCTGAGAAAATACTTCCACATCGCGCGCTACAATCAAGTTAAGGTGTGACAAAGTACACGCAGACGCTAATACAGCACGTCCGAATGGTTGTTGATTATATGCGCGTCTGTCCGCCTTGTGGCACAGCTGAATACATTTCGCGTAGAAATAAGAAGAATAAAGCTTTATCAAAACAACTTTTTTTGAGACTTTTGTGGACGTCTTTCGACTAACGACTGGTACCGGGAATCAAGCAGCGCAAAGAGCATCTAAGCGCATAATTTTGTTATTTTAAAGGATTTTCCACTTTGTTGCCAAATGTTGTAGTTGCAACAGATGGCGTCGCTCTTGGCTGGTGCTGTTAATGTCGCAGCTCCTTTGTTTCTTGCAACTCACAATCGTTCTTGTCAATATCATCTTAAACATCGAAGTACTCATTGCAGCAAACGTGCATTGCCTCTGCTCGTCGTCCTGCGGCTGGCTTCCGCTCTTTTCCATTTTTTCATTAGTTCTTCATTTTTTATTTCTTTGCCGAAAGTGTGTGTGAATTTGACTGAGTTATGCGTACAAAAAAGGAAGAGCTGTAGAGAAGAAAGTGAAAATCAACGAAAAAATGCTAAAAGCAATTCAATCTGTTCTCAAGATGGTGAACAACGTCCATTTGCTGCTCAGCGAATATTTAAAAAAGGAGTTAACACTCGAGTTGAAGGACAATGCAAATCCGCTGCGAAGAAGCAGCGGCTGCAGTAGGAGAACTAAGATTTAAGAGCAGACCACCGATAAGATGCAATCAAGTGAAAAGAAGGAATGAAAACAAACAGAACGGTAAAATTGCGAAATATTGAAAACGTGAAGAGGTGAAAATGTCCAATTGGAAGGACAACTCAACGCGAGGATATTTGAAATTTTATTATGCGCAAATGGGTGAATTAAGTGAAACTTGAAAGTGTTCGATGACATCTTAAGTAAAAGCGAGAATTATTTTCCTCACAATTCCTTACTTCGAGAATTTTTGTGCGAATTGAAGGTTAAGTTGAATTGAATGCACTTAACGTTGAAATTATTTTCACTTTTTATTCATCACTTGAGAATAGTTTATTAAAATAGTCTTTTGATGGGCTAAGAGGTATTTCATATGCACAAGTGTCTATTATTGCGAAAGCACAGATATTATGGAGATCCGTGAAAAGAAAATAAAAAATACTGAAGTGGCTTCCTTATTATATAGGCTGTCTATACATAGAATGGAAAAAGAATGGAGTGGCTGAAACTGGATCTTGCAGCAAATAGACTATTACATAAGCTCCCAACGAAACGATCTGCAATGTCTCCGGTGTGAGGCTCCACTTTGGCTACGCCCCCAGCACATGAATTATGGGCTATGGTTTGAAATAATGTACCTCAACTGCTCGGGTTTTTAATAGAGAAAGTGTCTCTGTCCGCTAATTGATGCTTTTTAAATAGCTGACATCAATGCTAGACGAGGGACATGTTGTCGCTGTTCTGCTAGAGCTCTGATGAATGAGCGACTCGCTCGTCTGCATTAAATTGAGAGTTCTTAAAATTTAGATCATTTCCATCTAAGCTCCGTTAGAAAAGCAGAACAGCGAAAAAATATCGCTTCTAAGACTTCAACATCTAAGGCAAATAAGAACTTTCTGGTCTCACAATCGAAAAACTCAATCCACTTGAAGAGACTTTAGCTAACGAACTGGGAATAATCGACTTCATCGGTCCCAGCAAAAAAAATCCATCATCCATGTGACGGTTTGATAATCGGAGAACGCAAAACCAAAGCAATCATGATGCGATAAACAGAGAGCACTTTTCAATGCTTGTAACTTAGGTACGATGCGAAAATTTAACATCAACGTGGTTATATTTTTGCAGCCAATATCTGCAGACCCTTCTTACCTGTAGCCTAAATACCTGTGCCTAACTTCACAAGGAAAACTGTAGATTGAATGCCATCTAACCAGGTTCGTGACTAAACTCTCGCATGGGATCTTAAAGATCATTGCCCAAAGAACTGCCCCGGATTCCATTACTGATGAAAAATTTAGATTTCTGCGAGAGCAAAATACGCTGCCTATAGCCTTACGCTGCGATCGGATCAAAATCAAATAAATCTACAGGGTATCCGGTGGCAGAACTAGGTTGTCAATTTAAGGTTTCTCCCAAGAGCGAGGAGGGAACCGCTAAGGCTTCGTTATTCGTGAGGGTTCTTTAGTCACGATGTCGCAGTGGGCGAGCGAACAATGTATACATCTCATCATCGTTGCATATATTTCAAGGCAAATGATTCGGCTGCAACTGTTCGTCGTAGATTTTGTTTACTTCACAATACTCGACGCTTACATGAAGATTTGATTCGTTCGTGATTGTGGGGCAATAAGTTGGGTTGCAAACAGTCCACGGTCTCAGTCGGGCATCAAGGCGCAATGAAAATGTTGAACTCGTCACTACAAGTTTGCGCGGTAGTACGCGTCAGTCCGTGCGCAAGGAAGCGGTTGCTCTGGGACTTCCAAAACTATTGAGCATGGTTAAGTCTACCACTTCAAATTTCAATTCGTGCGAGCGCTTAAGCCAGACAATTACAATTTGTGTAAAACTTCTGCTTCTCAACCACGACTGTTGCTTTCGCCCGATGCCTTTCCTTCCCTTCCATCTTCCTTGCAATATCAGATGCAGGACTTCATATTTTTCACCACGCGTAACGTGCCCAAGCAATCTTACGACGTTTACTTCTACGTAGAAGTTCTCTGTCTTTATTCACCCTAGGTTAGGTTAGGTTATGGTGGTAGTCGGTCTGCACGACCAACTCACTTAGACCTCACAGGTCCGTTGTGATACCACTGTGCTACACGGGAACCTCGTTTATCTTCCTTCGTGGAACCATTTCGTTGCTCTTATGAAGCGTAGTATTGATGCCAACCCCACCCCCGACAGTTCTGTAAGAGAGTTAAAAAAGTGTTTACCTAGACAACCTGCTCTGATTTTAGCTAGGGCTGGACAATTGCAGAGGAAGTGCTCAACTGTTTCTTCCTCTTCCTCATCTCTGCAACTTCTGCAATATTCATGGGAGAAGACTCCTAGCCTCGAGGAATGCCTGCCAAATAGCCAGTGACCGGTTAAGCAAGCCACGACCTTCGAGATATTGTCTCTTGAGAGACTAAGCAATTCCTTTGTTCTTTTCCTGTTTATTTGCGGCCATAGTAGCCTAGCTGTTAGACACGTATCTTCATTTCTCCATGACCTATTGGCCTCTTGGATAAAGTGGTTTTTTATTATTAGTTTACTCGTGGCCATGGGTATTCCAATGGTACTTTTATCACTCAGCAGTTGGAGAGCGGTACCCTTTCTGGCTAGCTCATCTGCTTTACAGTTTCCCTCAATATCTCTATGTCCCGGAACCCAAATAAGGCTGACCTTGAATACGTCACTAATATCATTTAGAGCTGCCCGGCATTCCTGTGCAACCTTCGATCTTAGTAATGCCGCATTCATTGATTTGATGGCCGCCTGGCTATCCGAGAATATATTTATAGTCGTTTTTGTTAGGGCGTGCGTATTTAGGTATGTAGCCACTTCTTTTATAGCTAATACCTCTGCCTGATAGACGCTGCAGTAGTCTGGTAGTCGAACGGATAGTTCCAGTCCTAATTCTTTCGAGAAAACTCCGTAGCCAACCTTATCGTCTAGCTTGGAGCCGTCTGTATAAAAGTTTAATTCCCCCCTTCTCCATGGCCTTCTTGTATGCCACTCCCTTCTTGACGGTATACTCGTGTTGAAGAGTCTTTCAAAGGTGGGTCTAGGGATAGAGTAGTCTATTTCTTGTTTATGACTATTCAGAGAGTGCAAAATGGAAGCGTGGCCAAAGAACCGGTCTTTCCATAGCGCCATACTTTTTAATCTGAGCGCCGAGGCGGCGGCCACGTGTTTTCCTACCAGATTTAGGGCAGGTAAGTTGATTAGCACTTCCAGCGCTTTGTTTGGAGTAGTCCTTAAGGCGCCAGAGATGCACAAAAAAGCTGTTCTTTGGACCTTACTCATGGTTTTAGCGTAAGTCGCCTTTTGAGCAGATGGCCACCATACAAGTATTCCGTACATTAAGATTGGCCTAACTACCGAAGTATAGAGCCAGTGCGTAATACGGGGTGTAAGTCCCCATTTGATACCGACCGCTTTTTTGCAAGTGTATAATGCAACGTTGGCCTTCTTTACTCTTTCCTCAATATTAGATTTCCACGTGAGTTTCCTGTCTAATATGAGTCCTAGGTACTTGACATTCTCTTTCAAAGGAATCTCCACACCCTTAAGAGTTAGCGGGGAGATTATAGGGAGCCTGTGTTTCTTTGTAAAGAGAATTATTTGAGTTTTTGAGGGGTTTATATCGAGTCCCCTGCTCTCGGTCCAGCTTCTAAGCGTGGCCATGTTAGAGCGCAGAATATCCATAAGGGTGTTAGGATATTTGCCCTTAACGGCGATTGCTACGTCATCTGCGTAAGCTGTGACGTGGCAACCACCTCTTTCCAGGGTCAGCAACAGGGAGTTTACTGCCAAAATCCAAAGAAGAGGGGAGAGGACTCCACCTTGCGGTGTGCCTCTGCAGACCTGTCTGCTTAGAGTAGTGCTTCCTAATTTAGCCGTTACCTTTCTTTTGATGAGTATATCCTCTATCAGGGCTACGACATGTGGTTCAACTCCAAAATCTTCTAATGGATCTACTATAGCGTTTGCATTTATATTGTTGAAGGCGCCTTCTATGTCTACGAAAGCAACCAATGCAAACTCTTTGTCTGATAAGCTTTTTTCCACCAACCCGACTAGTGCGTGTAAGGCGGTTTCTGTGGACTTCCCTTTAGTATAGGCATGTTGCGCCGAAGAGAGCCTATTTAAAGGCACGACACCCCGTATGTATTCATCTATTATTCTCTCCAGGATCTTGAGAAGAAAAGACGTTAGACTAATGGGTCTGAAGTCTTTAGGGTTAGTGTGTGAGGACCTGCCTGCCTTGGGTATGAAGGAGACTTTTGCCTCCCTCCATCCTAGCGGAATGTGGCCCATGTTAAGACAACTTCTAATGACAGTTTTGATATACGGTAGTACGATGCCCCGTGATTGCTGCAGTTCAGCGGGGTAGATACCGTCCGTTCCTGGCGATTTATAAGGACCAAAAGTGTTAATAGCCCATTCGATTTTTGAGTGTGTGACTAAGAGATTTCCTAGGTCGGATTGCCTTTCATTGTTGGCGGAATGGTTTTGTTCCACCGGCTTGTTTCCTGGAAAGTGTGTGTCTAGAAGAAGACCTAATGATTCCTCACTTGACGTAGTCCATGTATTCCCTTGACCTTGTAGGTAGCCTAGGTTGCATGGCGTCTTTGAGAGAATTTTTCTTAGTCTGGCCGCTTCTGAAGTCTCTTCAATTTCTTTGCAATAATTTTGCCAAGATTCACGCTGCGCAGTTCTAACTGCTTTTTTGTAGTTTTTCAGTTCAGCCTTATAGGCTTGCCAGTCCTCTGACCTTCTCGTGGCCTTGGCCAGATTAAATAGTGTTCTAAGGGATTGTCGTAGCGAGGTTAGCTGCTTGGACCACCAAGGTGGTTTAGACTTCCCTCTGGGTCGGACAACCGGACAGCTGGCTGCTAGCGAGCTATTCATTGCTCTAGTTACCTGATTAACCAGTTTATCCAGCTCCCCACAAGTAGTGGGGGTTTTGGGGGCTTTCTTTGGCAGTAGAGCTCTTAATTTTTTATTGTAAACTCCCCAGTCAGTTTTCCGTATATTCCTGAACTGACTAACTTGGGGAGACCTAGTGTCGATTTCGAATTCAATATACCGATGGTCTGAGAACGAATTTTCGTTTGAAACTCGCCATCTTTTAATGTGATTAGAGAACATGTCGGAAGCCAGGGTGATGTCCAAAACTTCCTCTCTGTTCATGGTAACAAAAGTCGGCTCTGAGCCTATATTCAAAACACTAATTCTATTTTCTAAGATAAAGTCTAGTAGTGACTCACCTCTAGCGTTAGTATCGCTGCTTCCCCACAGGATGTTGTGAGCATTTGCGTCGCAGGAGACAACCAAGTGTTTGTTCTTCCGGGCTGCCTCTTGCACCAGAGTATGGACTTCGTCCGGCGGAGCATCCCTGTCGTAGGCCATATAGGCGGAGGCTAGCCAAAAACCGGTTTTCCCGAGCTCGATGCTAGCCGCTACCATGTCGCCGCTACTAAGCTGTGGGAGCAAGAAGATATTTATATTGTTTTTAGCGAGGATGCAGCTACGGATCTTACCTCTGTGTTGTACGGCAATCAGTTTGAAGCCCTTCACTCCGAGTCCGCAGATTTTATTGCCGTATATCCACGGCTCTTGAATGAGGGCTATGTCAAGTCCACCGGCAGCCAAGCGGACGGAAAGATGCGCGGACGCAAGTTTGGAGTGGTGGAGATTAATTTGGATCAGCTTCATGAGAATCTGTCCGTTTCATCTCCACCATCGTGACCTCGACGTCCTCTTCCGAGGTCTCCCCACCCTCAATGTCAGCGAGGAGATCATCTTCGTTAAACAGCGGCCCCACACCGGTCAGCCTCTCCGAGTCGGTTGAACATTGGCTGTTGGCCAACCCTTCTGCAGTATCGCTCCGCAAGCTGGCTTTGTCACTCTCCTCATCTGAGTTCAAAGCTGGCCCGTCGCTGCGATAGATTCGAATGGTTGCGTCAACGAACCCGAACCTCACGACATTATTTTTCTGCGCCAGTGGGCCGAGCGATTCTCCATTGAGGATGAGCATCACCTGTCGCCTACCTTCTACTGGCTCCTCTACTCTACCTACCTTCCAGTTATGTGTTGGCAGGTCTCTGTTGCAGGATTTGAAAATTTCCTCGATTTTGCTTGGCTCTGCCGGCTTGGCCGGAATCCAAACTCGAGCTCGAGGCCTGCTCGGAATTTCGTCCTTGCTGACCGGCTCGAGTTTGGCGCCCGGCCAAACCTCTCCTATCTTGTTTACAGCCAACCTGTAGAGCGTGGCTGACCTAGTGTCTTCGCAGGCGATGAGTTTGGCTCTACCTTGATACCAGCCTGCGTCATGACAAAGGGGAGGAGGTCCGGGGTGTTCCTCTAGGATCTGGAGGTACACTTCGGCGATAGCCTCCTCAATCCACCTCCATTTTTCCTTAGGAATCACTCCTTCCTCTTCTCCTTTGTCGATGACGGCCAGTATCTCACCGCCGCCTTTTACCACCTCACTAAAGGTTTGGTGTTTTTGGCCACCTACCTTCTGTCTTTTGGCGGCCCTTTCCATTGTCTGCTCTGCAGACCGTTGTCTTTTGGGAGTAGCATCCGCCGGTTTTCCCAAGTCGGATATTACTCCCTTTGCCCACTCTAGCGATTTAGCCTGGTCTTCGGTTAGCTGGTCTGTTGCTACCTCTCCTAGTCTAAATAGGACCCTGCTGGCCGCCTTCTTTTCGTAGTAGTGTTGTTTGGAGGGGCGGACATGTTTAGCCGGCCCCCCCCGTTCTACGCTTATGAACTGCCTAGAGGTACTAGGCCCCTCTATGGCAACCTGCCGGTGAATCCTAGAAGCAGGTGCCGACCCCCGTCCTCTATAAGAGGTTGAGGTGGGATGGGGGTTGTTTGTCCTGCGCAGAGTTGCCCTCGCAGCTTCTGCCCTTGACTGATTTGAGGCCGGTTTACCCAAGCCTCCTCGCCCCCCGCTGCCTCCTGCAGTACTCGTGCTGGGACCAGCCCTTTCGCTTAGGCCCCCTCTAGGTCCTAATATCGGCGGTCTGACCACTGCCTTGCTCTCGGCTGTAGCAGTAGTCGAAGCCACCTTTGTCGGTTTTTTGGGAGGACCGACCTCCTTGTGAAAAGTGTTTTTCTTGTTTGACGTATTCATTTTTGGTCCCACGAGTGTCGGACAAGGGAGGTCCGCCTGTGCAGAGGTCCGTGTGCACAGGTAAGGCTAGATAGAACCGGAGGTCGCCAGGTATCCGGAGCACTCCGTTCAAGACTGGGCTATTTTTGGTCTGGGTCCCCAGCCAGGCTGAACCTCGGCACGGGTCGTATAACACCTTGTTCCGACCCAGGGCAGAGCTTGGTCATCGTTCAAAAAGCAGCCCTAACCAAGGGAATGAAGTGCGTTCGCTCAATACTGGAAGGCATTCAAGTGACAACACTATCATCCATTGGTAAGGTCTGGTTAGTGATTCGACTAAGCCTCCGCACCACGGCAAGGTGTCTGCCATCGCGAAGCAAAATTACCCTTGTTTGTTATCCTATCGCACAAAGAAATTTTAATATGCGACGAATATCGAAAAAGTCTACTAACTTAAGGTGATTTGCTTTTAGCGTCCATGCTTCGACACTATACAAAAACAGCGACTAAGCATAGCATTTCAAGAAACGGATTCCAAGTTTAACTTTTAACCCTTTCGGTACGGAAAGCCGCTAACGGAAATACAAATTATTTTACCTATATGTTTAATAGTTGCAATGGGTGAAATAAAAGTGTTTTGTCCCATCAAAATTGTATTCGGTTAAAAAGGGGCGGTTGGACGGGCTGCCGTCAGTATTTTTATGGACGCATTTGTCCCATTTAGTATTTTATGATCCAATATCTAAAATATTAATACCATTTGGTTTTATATAAAAGTTTGTTTTATTATGAATTCAACATGTATTTAGTTTCAGTAAAGTGAAAAGAAGAAAACAATGAGCAAGTAATACAGTATAAAAAAATTGGGTTCTACTTATGGTAAGGAGCAAAACAGTTCTTGCATAGAGGAATCTGGCATTCTTCGCACAACAACAATTTCCCACTGACATCATCAATAATCGGTAAAAGACTTTTTTCCACCATTTTTTAGATTCCCGATCCAGCTCATATTGACCTGCTATTTGATCAGCTCTGTCCACTCCACCCATTCTGTCTCTCTGTCTGTAAAACTTAATAATTTCGGGGCACTCCACATTCATTTTTTGACCGTTTTTCAATTTCTTTTCTATCTGCGCTATTTCAGACGAATGGCAATTACTAACAACGACTACTTCCTTGGTGTAATGCCATTTGGTATACATCAAACCTGTGTTGCTTGCTCGGAAAACGCATTGACCTTTATTTTTTTTTTTTTTGCGGTTTGTCATAACGGTTCCCAAAGCTGCCTAACTAGTAGTCTCTAGGAGATTGATACTTGTGAAGAACCGATCGAAGCACAAAGTGGCATCTGTTTCTCGAATTGTTGCAGCTAATTGATTTACGACGCGCTCGCCTGAGTTCCCTCGACAGTTCCTTCTTCTCTCCCACAGTAGATGTTAAAATCGTAAGTATAGCCAGTAAGAGCATCACACCTGAGCCACATTTTAATACCGCGCTTAGTAGGCTTCAATGGTAGGTATTGTTTCAGGGATGAACGGCCCTTGAACTTCGTCATGCTTTCATCGATACTTTGGTAAGGACTTTCGTTCCTTGCACTTGCAAATCGAGACTTTAGGCACTCCAAAATATCTTCCAGCTTGGATGCTCCTTCAGGTTTTTCAGGTGAAGCAAAATACATTTTTGATGACAGTAACAGAAATCTATCCCGCGATATTGACGATTTTATAGCATCGTTTCCCATAGAACTATGTTTCGACCAATAGTGTTTCACAGATGGCAAACGATTATATGACACAATTATCATGCAACCAATGACGACTTTTACTTCTCCAATATCTGTTAGTTTTACGTTTTTGTATGCAGGTTTTGATTTTCGCATTATCTCAATTCGTTCATTGGTACACTGGGTAATACGCATAAAGAGGCTTTCTGGGAAAATTTTCATAAATAAATTATAAGGATTGTCACTCCTATCAAAGCGCAGGCTTATATCAGGAAGTCGATAACTGGTTAATGTTTTCCTTGTTACAAATTCTGGGTTGGGAGACGACCATATGGTGTTTTGAGCACAATCTGTGGGGTGCGTTGTTGGCAAAGCCTCTTCCGCATCCTCTTCACTATCATCCTTCGCGCTTCTTTAATCAGCAGATAAAACCTCACTATCAGAAGGCTCATAGTTATCATTACTGCCGTCCGAAAAGTCATCTTCCTCATTAGATGACTCCAAAATGCTAGCAATTGCATCCTTATCAAGCACTTTAGGCATTATGCGTCTGTACAAAAGTAACAATAAGAGTTTATAAATAAAAAATAGTTTTAAATTATTCCAATAAATATTCAAGAAAAAGCATATTTGATCCTGACTGGGACACTTTGAGCCCAACAAGAATACTGATGGGATACATACGTCCCACCAGGATAAAAATGCCAATAATTTTTTACATAACACAAAAGCTTATACTTCCTTACCTCAATATAATAATAGAGCACTAGCACAATAAATAAATATTTTTTCAGTAAACTTTGAAGATAAGAAACCACGAAAAATCGCAAAAAAACCTACCACTTGCAAAATTCGCGTCCACTTTTGTATTTGTTTTTTGACTAATGAACACGTGTTTACCATTTAACTTCAAATAACGGAAGGAAATACCGTTAAGAATGGAATTAACTACGAAATAGGATATATAAAGCCCATTAAATTCGCTTAATTTCCAGGCTAGGTATCTTCAAACATGTGCCGGGACATATAAGTCCCGTTCGGACCGAAAGGGTTAAGTTTAGGATATTACGATATTTAAAGGATATTACGATATTTAAAGAAGCATTTGGCATTTGTAGCTATTTCGGTGGTCTCGTATTTCCTTCTCACAAGTCCCATTTTCTTCCAAGCAACAGCCAAGATATTTAAATTTAGTAAGTAGGGCTCACACAGTGAGAAAGGAATGAAGTAAGAAGTAAGATTTTTTCGTTAATTATTTGCTGCTGTTTTTATTTTAATAAATTATGACTGTTGACAATAAAATCATGAAGGTCAACTTAAAAAAAATAGTTCATTAAAAAGTTATTAAAATTAAATTTCATACGAACTTCTGTATATGGGCAGTCAAAAAATTATAGTATGATTTTCTTGAATAAAAAAAAAACATTTTAAATAAATGTTTCTTTTCATCACGTTTAGAGAGGAAAAATACTTAAATAATCAAAATAATAATTCGTATTTAGTAAAGTTACTGTTATGCTGTTATTATTTTTGTTGCCTTTCTTTTTTACGTTAACATTTAAGCCAAATTTACTTCTCACTGAATTGACTTTTTGTACCAGCAACTGAAGATATTCTATATTGCCGGCTAAAAGGGTTGCCACTGACGAAGCTTTGATCCCAGCTACTAAATTTTCGAGAGTTTATAGAAAGTCTTTATAGTCGCCAAAAAATATTACGCCAATATTGACTCGAAGAGAATAACAAAATTCCTTCAATTTCTACCTTTTAAATTTAAGATGCATTATTTTCAGGACTGCGCTCATCTGCGATCATCATCGTCTCTTATTGCATGAACTCGCTTGTTTTACTCGTAACGACTAAATATTGATAATCGGCGCCTTTGACTGGTCAGATAATTGGGAGGAATTGCGCCTGAATAAGGTTTGCACTCCATAGATGCCGTTGTTTACCGAAATTGCATTGCCTTTGACCCGTTACAATATTGCATAACCTCAATGAAACACCTTTCGGCCAGCAAATACGGCACTTAAAGTTTGTTGCCAAATATTACCAAACACCTGCAGCCATACATGCACACATACATAGGCACTATATCAATTCCAGATGGAAATCATATTGGGAAATCTGTGGTCAACAGCGCACACTTACCCGAACACTTCAACACACAGTAGATATTTGTAGACAAATACCTACACACAACAAGTCGCAGCCATCTAGCCAAGAAACAAACAATTTGCAACTTGCAACATGCCAATTGCCAATCAAAGTACCTTCACGAAAGCTTGACTGAAGACATAATTGCTAACTTGCAATTGATTGCGGTTATCCGCAGAGTTGCAAGGAATGCTTGGATGTATTTGTGTGCGTTGTGCGCCAATAGGCAACGTTTGATTGACTTAGATGGTCAATATGCAACGCAGCCTTTCAAACAAATATGCCCAGTTCGATGCATGTCAAGTAAGGCTATACACATACATACATATGTACAATATTGATATGAAGAAGAAGACGTGCATTTGTGTGCTCTAGTTTGTTGACTAGGCAGCTATTTAGCGTAAAGCTGCTGCTGCTGAGTATTCATATTTGCGCGCGTGTGCGTATAAGGAAATACCTCATTGATTTCATATCCACCTGTAAGATTAGATGCATTTAACAGCTTCTGCTGTACATATTAATGCGCGCAGCTGCTGGAACTGAGTATTTGCGCGGTGCCACAAATAACAATTACTTATTGCGTTCATGCAGGGGATGCGAAGAGGTGCGAAGACAGTTGCTTACATTTTTGTTAATTCATTTTTCTTCTAATTGGTGCAATTACTAAATCTTTATGAAGCCTGCTGATATCTTTTCTCATATTCGGTCTAATACAATATATGTATACACACAGTCCCGTTCACTTGTTTGGAGGCAATACTATTTATGGAAGAAATCGATTGTTCAAACAACTGTATTTGATCTCGTAACGCGAGGTTTTCTAATAATTCAAAAGAAGACTGTACTTTGCTCAAAAATAAACATACTCGCACATCAAAATACTAGGTTGTTCAATAAGTTTTGCGGCTCGATAATAAAAACACAAGTCTATGCTTGTAACACACTTCATTATTTCGTATAGTCTCCTTGAACGTCAATAAATACTCCAATTTATGAATTCTATTTCTGAAGTGAGAGTCTGGAAAGGCTGCGAAATATGCTCCCATAGCGGGTATGACCCCATCATTTGGTCAAAAACACTATCCAGGCTTGAATTTTTTTAGATCTGGAAACAGATGGAAGTTGCTGGAGGTCAAATCTGGTGAATTTGGTAGATGTTCCAAGAATTCGAACTTTAATTTAAATTTTGTCAAAATGATCTTGAGACACGATGCATTCTACTGATGACAAAAGAGTTTTTACCTTTGCAAACTGAGTCTTCTTCTTCTTAATTGGCGCGATAACCGCTTACGCGATTTTGGCCGAGATTAACAAAGCGCCCCAGTCGTTTCTTTCTCGTGCTAACCGGCGCCAATTGGACACACCAAGTGAAGCCAAGTCCTTCTCCACCTGATCTTTCCAACGCAGAGGAGGCCTTCCTCTTCCTCTGCTACCACCAGCTGGTACCGCATCGAATACTTTCAAAGCCGGAGCGTTTGTATCCATTCGGACGACATGACCCAGCCAACGAAGCCGCTGGATCTTTATTCGCTGCGCTATGCCTATGTCGTCGTAAAGCTCATACAGCTCATCGTTCCATCGTCTGCGATATTCGCCGTTGCCAACGTGCAAAGGTCCAAAAATCTTACGCAGAATCTTTCTCTCGAACACTCCAAGCGTCGCTTCATCGGATGTTGTCATCGTCCAAGCTTCTGCGCCATACGTTAGGACGGGCATGATGCGAGTCTTGTAGAGTGTTAATTTTGTTCGTCGAGAGAGGACTTTACTGCTCAATTGCCTACTTAGTCCAAAGTAGCACTTGTTGGCAAAAGAGATTCTACGTTGGATTTCAAGGCTGACATTGTTATCGGTGTTAATGCTGGTTCCTAAATAAACGAAGTCTTTTACAACCTCAAAATTATAACTGTCAACAGTGACGTGGGTGCCGATACGCGAGTGCGCCGACTGTTTGTTTGAAAACAGGAGGTACTTCGTTTTGTCCTCGTTCACCATCAAACCCATTCGCTTTGCCTCTTTATCCAGTTTGGAGAAGGCAGAACTAACAGCGCGGTTGTTAAGGCCGATGATGTCAATATCAATTTGTTGTTTCGGGCTCGCCGGAATCCGATTTCTTCTTCGGCGGCGGTACGTAGGGAACGAGAAATGTTGCTCCATTGCTCGCGCATGCCGGTGTGTTGGGCAGTGCTCTCCGAGAGCAGGAGTGAGAGTCGAGTGGCGAATCTTCTGGCTGTCTGTTGTGATTGCAGCTTTTCGATGTCGAACATTCTTTGCGTAGGTAGATGTACGTTTTTTGCTGCACAGAGGCGTGTGCGCAGTTTGGCTGCAACAAGGTAATGATCCGAGTCGATGTTGGGACCTCGGATCGTACGTACATCTAATACACTAGAAGCGTGTCTTCCATCTATCACAACATGATCGATCTGGTTTCGCGATTTTCGATCTGGAGACAGCCAGGTAGCTTGGTGAATCTTCTTATGCTGGAATCTGGTGCTACAGACTACCATGTTTCGGGCCCCGGCGAAGTCGATCAGCCTCTGTCCGTTACCGGATGTTTCGTTGTGCAGGCTGAATTTTCCGACTGTGGGACCAAAAATTCCCTCCTTGCCCACCCTGGCGTTGAAGTCGCCAAGCACGATTTTTATGTCGTGGCGGGGGCAGCGCTCATAGGAACGTTCCAAGCGCTCATAGAAGGAATCCTTGGTCGCATCGTCCTTCTCTTCCGTCGGGGCGTGGGCGCAAATTAGCGAGATGTTGAAAAATCGCGATTTGATGCGGATTGTTGCGAGACGCTCGTCCACCGGAGTGAACGACAGTACTTGGCGACGAAGTCTCTCTCCCACAACAAATCCGACACCGAATTTGCGCTCCTTTACATGGCAGCTGTAGTAGACGTCGCAAGGTCGTATGTTTTTCTTACCTTGCCCCGTCCATCGCATCTCTTGGATGGCAGTGATGTCAGCCTTTACTCTCACGAGGACATCAACCAGCCGGGCAGAGGCACCTTCCCCATTAAGGGACCGGACATTCCAGGTGCATGCCCTCAAATCGTATTCCTTATTTCGTTTGCAGGGGTCGTCATCAGTGTTGGAAGTTCTCATCCGAGGCTTTGTTGCTGTTTTCATTGGGGGGGCTTTTTAAGTGGCGGGTCCCAAACCCAACGCACAACCAGCTATGCTGGGATGCTTCGCCTTCTCACTTTAGCTCACTCCCGAACGGGTGTTCGGAAGCTAACCAGAGGATACGTGGGCTAATCCCGGACGTTGTGAGCTGCTTGAACCATATGTAGAAGAATCGTCCTGGCCACTCCCAAGTGAATGGCGATCAGTAACTTTCCCCACTTGCGTGGACTTCTACACATGGAACCATCCTCCTGAGTCTCCTTTTACGAATTATTTCCTTCAGCGGATCAAAAGGGTTGCAATAATATTCAGAAATTATTGTTTTGCCGGTTCGCAAGTAATCTAATGGGTTGGCAAGTAAGTAATTGCGGATTTTTTTTCAGAACACCAAAGACAATTTTTTCATGGAACTAAATAACTTTATTCTGTAATGTATTACCCATTTTAACCAATGACCGATGGTGCAAGGTCAGGACTATATGGTGGATGTGGCAAAACATCCCAAACAAGCTCCAATAATATTTGCCGAATGGCCAAAGATATGTGTGGCCTTTTGGTCCCGATTGTCAATTCGGGTCGCTTTTCTGCAACTGCATTAATTTCGTTAGTTGTTCAATGTAGACATCAAACTTGATCATTCGGTTGGGTGGTAAGAGTTTAACCCTCGAGAACACGCGCTATGAGCATTTTGCTCAAGCAATTTTTCATTTCGCGAAATTTTTATGTTCTATGTAATTCTGCCACTAATTGTGGTGAGTACCTTCGCTAGTAGTTGTGCTTCGTACATTGAGGAGCATTTCTTTCGATTAGTGCACGATCGGACGTGTAGGTAGACGGTTGATTTTTGAGAGCGGCATTTTGCTCATTGCGCGAGAAACAATGTAAGTATTTCTTGATTTATCTTTTTTGTTGAAAACCTCGGGTTGTGAAAAGGGTTGCTGCCCCAATTTTGAATAGTGGCAGAAACATTACCATGGATAATTATTTTACTTCAATACCTTTAGCAGATGAACTATACAAACAATATAGAAACGACCATTGTGGGTACAATAAGAAAAAATAAAAAGGAAATTCCAGCTCAATTTATTTCAACAAAAGGAAGGCCGCAACCATATACAATGACTGCATTTGCCGAAAATAAGGTTCTTGTCTCTTACGTTCCAATGAAAAAAACGAAAAAAGTTGTACTTATGCTATCATCACTTCATGCCGATGGCCAAGCTAATGATGAAACATCTGAGAACAAACTCGAAGTAATGAATGAAATGTTTAAAAATCGTAATCCATTAAAAAGTTGCATTCTTACATGAAGTGAGCAAAATGCTCATGCGCGAGAATCCGTGCTATCTTGCGAGGCGCGTGTTATCGAGGGTTAAAGTAGACAATTCCTTTGTAATCCCACCAAACTGATAACAAAACCTTCTTTTGCTGAATATTAGCTATTGATGTTGTTTGAGTTGGTTCACCCGGCCTGCTCCACGATCGTTTCCGCTTGATTTTGTTGTTAACAACCCATTTTTCATCGCCAGTTATCAGTTGTTCTAAAAGTGGATCATTTTCATTACGTTTCTTCAGCAAATCGCAGCTGTTAATGCGTTGTGTTAAATGCATTTCTTTCAGTTCGTGAGGAACCCATGTAACAATTTTTGAACATAGCCAAGTTGTTTTAAGTGATTTTCAATGCATGTATGGGACGCATGAAGCTTCTCTGCAACCGCACATGTTATACTGTGACGATCCGAATCGGTTATTGCTTTGATTAGGGCGTCATCAACTTCAACTGGACGACCAGAGCGTTTTTTATCTTTGAGAGAAAAATCACCAGAACGAAATTTGGTAAACCAATTTTGACACTGCCGCTCTTTTAAGGCTTCGTCACCATAAACAGCACATAACTTTTTATGAGCTTGCGGAAATAAAAAAGCAAAATATGACGAAAATGTTCCTTTTGATTTTCCATTGTTTAACGAAAACTATGCAACCGATAAAAAAACTTTTTTTACTGATTTACAGCTGGCTTACCAACTATCAAACAACAAAGTGTGTTTTACATTTGTACTACGTCTGCAAGCCTAAAAATTCAACTGAAGCCATCTATGACTGAAATCCGCTATTACTTAGTTGCCAACCCAATGCAAGCAAAAATACTTTCGCATTCAAAAAAAACTGATACTAACACCTTTTTGCCGATTTCTGGATTTCTGGACACGAACTCGTTTCGGCGCTGAAGAACAGGGTTGACACCTCTCTTTAACCTCTTGTATTGACTTAGGGCAAAAATAGCATTACAAAACCTGTTATTTTGATTTCATTCAGAAAACATTTATTTATTGAAACACCTACATATGTACGATTGCACGGTGAGTCTACTGGGAATGATTCCGAAGAACTTTAGTTTGAATTCCAGTTCAGGTATCTTTCATAGTTCTACCATTGCACCCTTTTTTTCTTGTCGGGACAGACTAGCCAGTGCAGCACTCAGACACAATTAAATCCATTGTACTGCTCTCGGATTTCCTTTTTAATTTTCTTTAAATCTACTCAACCTCCGAAGAAATAATCTGAGTAGATCTTGGGGTGCCAAGGAGGCAAGGTAGTCGCTTCTTAACGCATCAGTGCCAAAGACCTCAAGCCTGATTCGAGCAAAGGCGGGGCAGATGCACAGAAAGTGGTCCGTCCTCTCAACCTCCCCTTCCTATCCTGGGCCAGGTGCACTGTCTGAGATGCCCACCTTATCCATGTGCTTTGCCCATAGAAAGTGGCCCATCATCAGTCCAACCAGCCTCTTACAGTCTCCTCTGCTTAGTGACAGGAGGAACTGCGACAGTCGGTCGGACATGACAGGTAACATCAGTTTTATCCGTTGCACTCATTTAGCTTCGAATATATGCCCACATATGTTTAGGGTGATCAGATAAGAACAATAGTAAAATAAAATTTTAATAAAGCAACAACAACGATGTGCGATATCAAAATGGTTGTTGTATTTATTTTAAAGTCATATTCAATGGCCGTCTAGGCTTCGCTGGTCGTACTTCAAGCGGTCGACCCAATTTTTAATGACTCTTTCCAATATATGCTACATTTTCCGGCAGGTATGTCGAATATGGGCTTCGAGCTCGTCGAAAGTGGTCGGCTTGTTAGCGTAGACTAAGCATTTAACATAGCCGCCGAGCTAATAATAAAGCAGTGTCCAGTTGCATGATTTCTGGTTCAAATTGATGAGTGCTTGCCGTGAGATGGTTGGTTGGTTGGTTGAAGTGGTGATTCTTCCAGAATCCAACTAGCGCTTCCGCACCATTTTGTTGCCACATCCTCTTTACCAACTTGTTTAACGGTTATTTACAGCATGACTATATCCAGTCTGTCCGGTTTAAGAACCTTATTAGGTTGTTGACGTCTAAGCCAGACAGTTGTTTAAGATTCTCGAACAGCGGTTGGCCCAGGGTTAACATTCTGTCCTTCCATAGGGCAGGGTATTCGCAGAGGAAATAGAAGATTGTTTCCTTTTTCTTCGGTTGTTTGCAACTGTGACAGTATGTGTTGTGAGGGATACCCATTTTGGCTGCTTGCTCTCCGATAGACCAAAAGCCAAGTAGTTATGACTGCCGTCAGTCTCCAGGCGTCCTGCCGTTTAATGCTTATTAATGTCGACGATTGTTTGAGGTTGTAGGTGGGCCATAACATTCTGCAAATTTTGCATCGCGTTTAGCCTTTTCATTCTACAATTTCTGCAATCCGTGATTTGGAGGTATTTTAGGGAAATTATATTCTTGACTGCACCTAATGCTGTCAATGCAGGAACGTTATTCATGGCAGATCCCCTCTTGCCAGTTCATCAGCTTTTTCGTTACCTTCTATGTTCCGGTGTCCCGTGACCCAAATTAAGGTTACTCTATGGTTTTCACTCAAGTTGAAGAGGCTATTCCTACTTTGCTCCACTACTTTAGAGGTTGTTGTCGCCGAATCCAGTGCCTGGACTGCCGCTTGTGTATCCGAAAGAATAGCGATACTGTCCCTTAAAGAGAAATCTGCGATTAGTAGCCTACAGGCTTCCCCAATTGCCAGTACTTACGCCTGGAACACACTACTGATATTGTGTGATGTCCTTTTTTTTCAGATCCATTTCGTGACAGTAAATTTTGTATCTCCATGTCTGCGATTTCACTAATTTGCTGTAGGAAAGGCTTACCGAAAGAGCGAAGTCTTGATCCGTCTAAGCCTGGACATTCGCATAAAAAGCGGGAAAGGCTTTCTTTCATCCCCTCCGCCTGACAAATTCTACAAATGGGATTGAAAGGATGGTTAAGTCGGGTTGCATGATCCCTTATCGAACGTATTAATGCTGTCCCTCTCTGGTCACAGAAAATCGGTTAGCTCTAAATCGTGAAGCTATAACGGTAGCGGTGTTTCCTTTTTCGTTTTGAAAGTAATAAAGTTTGATGTGGTCGCCATGCAGCTAACCTTTGAGAATGCATTGAAGCTGAGTTGAACTGTGGAGAAATGCGTTAAGTAAAAATGGGGTCTTGTATTATAAAATGAGTTTTTGGCCACAATTTCAACCAAAAAAATTCCATTCCAAACTAAACCGGAATTTCGACCATTTATTATAATGTATAATTTTATTATTTATTTATATAATTTTTTATTATATTAATATTTTTTATTATTACAATAATAATTTTTTGTTTTTTTTTTTTGCAAGAGCGAAGCAATGCGAGATGAAATGACAAACTATTCTGAATATTTGGACATTTGAAACATAACAATTCGAAAAGGTTTAAGCACGATCTAGCCACCCTTTACATTAAATTTTCATGTCTAATCCGCCATTTACAGTGTACACTAGGCCGGATCGATTTGTGGGGAGGCAAAAAAATCGCCCATTGCTCTGTGAAAATCATATTCTAGGGATCAAAATAAGAAACTTTGCCGAAGGAACCATACCTCTAAAACGAATTCTGATGTCCCCCAATTTGGGTCGAACTTTTTAGTTTCTTTTCTCATGTAAAGGCCAAAAATGGTGATATTTTGAAATGATTGTATGGGGAATCCCCCAGGGGAGTTCCAGGGGGTGTGCCACTGGCATGGGTGGATCGGCCGTCCAAAGTTAGTGGGGGTCGGTCATACATTTGGACTCGATTGGAGCGCTCTAAATGGGTCAAAGTGGAATTTTTCGTTCGACCCAAATTGGGGGTCATCAGAATTCGTTTTAGAGGTATGGTTCCTTCGGCAAAGTTTCTTATTTTGATCCCTAGAATACGATTTTCACAGGGCAATGAGCGATTTTTAAAACGACCCGCCCTAGTGTACACCATATATCCGATATTATATCAATACGGAAGAGTGTGTGTGTGTGATGCAATTTGACTATAATTTCAATAATTCAAGTCTTGGAAATACAAAATTAATTACAATTTTGCATCTACTCAGCCAAAGGGCATAAACAACAACAGCACTGGTAATAAGGACCAATAATGACCGAAGTTGAACGAGTAATGGGGAGGACGAGTAAGCCCCAATTCGGCTTGCAGGAGTATTAAAATGAAAAGCGAATTTAAATTGAATATAAATTGAGTGTTGCCATTGCTGGAATTGCGAGCATAAATTTACAGTTTTGCCTTCAACGTATCGTACGGTCACGCCCATCTGCGGGAGCTCACCGCAAGCTGGTTACCAGGACAGGACAGGACAAGCCAGGCCAAAACGGAGGCGTTCGCTTGAGGAAGTTTAAATTTTATGGTGCGACTTTATGGGTCGCCTCGCTTGCCACATTTCTGCCTTAACGGTCGCACTAATGCGTCCGTCTCCGTTTGTGAGTTGCAAGCCAAGGAGTAGGAACAAGAAATTCGTTTCACAATATTAGAGATAACTCCTATTTTCAACACCAAACTCAAGCAAACATTCACACTCGTACACATACAGACGCATTCACTTTGCTTTCACACACACTTTGCAAAAGTTCAAATATAAATTAAAAAGTTTTCCAATATTTTTTTGTTTTTAGTTTCTCTCAGCGTTTGCTTTTTACTTTTGTTTTGGCTGCAAAGTGAAAAGTTTCGGCAGCTATTTCGTAACACACGCACACAGTCACACACGCATACACCCTTAAAACACACCTACTTAGCAGCGGCGCCTCTTGGTGCTTCGAGCGTCCACCGAACAGGCGAGGAGCTCTGCTCTGGTTGTAGGTGTCTTTAGTGAGTCGCTTGTAGTCGTTGTGAAGTTTGCTGTGTTTTGGGCGTTTTTCAGCTGCTGCTCCTACAATATCCAAAGCCCCTTTTGCTGCTACATGAAGAAATATATGTGTGCATGTATATGTTTGATTGTCGTCCTTTTGGTTGTCATCAGTGTTTGCTAAGGCCAGTGTTTTATCGTTCTTATTATCGGCTTTGAATATTCGGCACTTTTGTTGTTGTAATATATTATGGCTACTTGTGAAGTTTTTCTTTGAATTTTTGGTATTTTAAATTTTTTGTGTGACTACTTTTTCTATCTCCTTATCTTTAGTAATCCTTTAACAAATTTCTATTTTAGTTACTTTACAGTCCTGCATTTTTAGTATTTTTAGATGTTTTGTTCAAGGATATGGTGCATTTGCTGAACGAAGAAGTCACGTTCTAAAACAGCAGCGTGCCGAAAAAACCGAATTTAAGGATTTCTATTTACTAAACCTTAGATAAACAGATACCTGTAAAATTTCGAAAAAAAAGTTTTTTTTTTTCATAAAATGTTAGTATAATCCTCTAAGAATATGCCAACAATTTTTAGAACGTAAATTTAAGTATTTCTTATATTATAGATCGTCAACCGTGACGACTCTATTCTTTGCGTTAGAGCGTTGGGAGAGGTATAGATACGTTGCCGACTTTACACGCGTTTTTCTCAAAACTATATTTTTCGAATTTTGAAAAAAATATGTTGACTTCTTCATTTTAAATAATTTTAATGAAAATCAGGGAAAATTTGGCCGTTTACAGGTATCTGTCCCCTTAAAGGGTATTCTAGTGTAGAGGTATGAATTTCGCCCGGTTTTTGAGGAGCTATACAAAGGAAACAAACACATTTGTACTATCCATTTTTATATAATTTTTTTACTGATTTTTAATTATTACATGAAAAACTAACCACAAAAATATTTTAAATTGACCAAATTATGTGCAGTCAAAGTGGGGTGTCCAGGCGTGCATAATTCAAACCCTCCTGGTGATCTGAAAAGTAAAAACCAAACGGATTTTTAATTATTACATATGCCGCTATCGAATGCGCCTTGAACAAGTTAAAAAAAAAAGTCCAACAATTTTTCAGACTGTTTGAAAAAAAAATTTTTAAGTGAAACTTCTTAGACGTCGATGGACGAACAAGAATGGAAAGTAAAATTTCAAGGCCATGCAACGTTTTGGGCATTTTCGTTGCGGGAGAGAAAAAAAGATATAACGGAGAGGAAAAGGAGAGAGGGAGCTATACCTTATATAGTTAGTTACTCTTTAAGCTATTTTTCCTGGGTTTTCCTAATTCTGAGGTTGCTAATTCTAGTGAGAAATAACACTCCTACTTTTTGGCGCTTTTTTGTTGGTGCATGTAGAAAATATATTTTTGGTGCCCCCTTTTAGGTGTTATATTTCCTTGGGGCCTACTGTTTGGCGCGTTTTTTGGTCCCAATTTTGTTGGCGTTTTTTTTTTTGTCTCTACTTTTTGGCGCTTATTTCCGTTACCTGGCTAGTGCTTGTGCGTACTATAAAGTGCTATCCATTCCGGCGTCGGATTTATTGGTATTATATATATAATTGGCGCGTACACCCTTTTTGGGGGTGCCTCTTGATGTTGTCCTCCTATTTGTGGTGTGCCTCTTGATGTTGTTCCACAAATGGAGGGACCTACAGTTTCAAGCCGACCCCGAACGGTAGATATTTTTATGAGAAGCTTTTTTCATGGCAGAAATAAATACACTCGGAGGTTTGCCATTGGCTGCCGAGGGGCGACCGCTATTAGAAAAATGTTTTTCATAATTTTGGTGTTTCCCCGAGATTCGAACCAACGTTCTCTCGGTAAATTCCGAATGGTAATCACGCACCAACCCATTCGGCTAAGGCGGCTGAATTAGTATTGTCTTGCGGTAATTGTCTTGCGGTAATTTGTGCCGTTGCTGCGGTCCTGGAATCGCTGCGTTTGTGTGGGTGATAAGTAGAGAAGAGCGCCTTGTTGCCGCTATTTGTGCCCGGCACTTACCTACACCGGTCGACCCTTCTCTGTTTTTGTAAATTTTGTCTATTTGCATTCTCCGCAAATGTTTTGAGTTTATTTAGATAATATTCTTTCTTTCTCTCTTTCTCTCTCTCTCTCATTCTCTCTCGGGTCTCTCCCTCTTTCTTTGTCTGCCTTGAAAGTTTCACTTCTGTTATTTTTTTTTGTTCATTTTTTTTTATACTAAATGAAAAGTTAAAATTTAGAGCTAGAGTCATCCGAAAATATAATGTGTAAAGAACATTCTCCCCAAAATTGAAGTAAATCGGGTCATTAGAACTCGAGATATCCTTACCGCCAGCTCGCAAAGAGTAGTTTTGAGAAAAACGGGTTCAAGTTGAGTTGAAGCGATCAGATCGGAATCGATGCCATGTCACCAAAACGGCTGTAACTCATGAAATATGCGGAATTTAAAAAAAAATCTCTTAGGCTTTGAAGATATGCAAAAAAAAAAAAAATCGATTTTTTTTTCAAAATTCTACACTAGTATACCCCCTTAACAAGTGAAAAGAAAGTGTATGCTCGTACTTGAATAATTGTGGGATTGTTAATTTTTATGGAAAAACTTTTGAACAAAATATTCAAAAGCAGCTGCTGAAGCTGCTGAACATCAATAGCAAAAAAACATTTGTACAAGAAACATAAACGCAGAAAGATGGATTCGATTTAAAGAAGAAGTCGGTTCTTTTAAGCAAGTTTACTACACAAAACGGCTATTGCTTGGTCAGTTCTCCAAATCTTACACTTATAACTTCAAAGTAAATTCTAAGACTTAGTCGCAGCCTATACCTTTTCAGTTATTTAGTAATTAAAAATGTTCGTACTTTCTTCGAACTCTTTGAACTATAAGTATTCAAATATTCTATACAAAATAACTACTGTAACATTCGAGCAGATTATCAAGCAAGTAAAAGGTTCGAATATTTAAGTATTTGAAAACAGAACATATACAATATAGTGAGCCATGTAGGCAAGACACAAAAATGGATTCGTTTGAAGGTATTAGTTGAAAAATTTCCTTCTGCGTCATTAGCTTTAACCCCAATGAAAATATTTTTCAGTAGTAGTATGTTTCTGTAAAAGAAATATTTTGTGCAATATAAAAAAGTTTAACTTTACCTAACTTAACAAATGACTCTAAATTCGTGTTTTTTGTGCAAAAGCTCTGCGGGGCTGACTCAATATGTGCTGTGCTACGCGGCGATTTTGCAAAACAAAAAAAAAATAGTGTCAAATTGCATGTTGCACTTCATTGTCGTGCATAGCTCACACTTCTGGGAATCTGTTCAGTCCTTACGACTTTTCTTCTTTGTGGTGCAACATTTTTCCTCTGGTCATGGGCACAATTCATTTCCCACATCCAAAGTTTACATTCAAATAAATACTTCAAAAAGCAAACTGAAACGCAAATGGAGTGGGAAAGTTCATTTCAAAACACCTGTTTCGACAATAACATTAAGTTTTATAGACGTCAAGACAATAGTGAACATCTGAAAAATATGCAATACTTAAGAAAACTGGAAAACAATTTGAGGCTGATCTTCACTTGAGGACAAATAAGAAAATAAAGAACTCAAAAAAAATTCACTACAGAGGGGAGTGCAGACGGCTGGTTGGACTGATGATGGGCCACTTTCTGTGGGCGAAGCACATGGAAAAGTTGGGTAACTCAGACAGTCTACTCTGCCCAGCTTGTGAAGAGGAGGATGAGACGGCAAACCACTTCCTGTGCGTCTGCCCCGCCTTCGCTCGAGTCACGTTTGAGGTATTTGGCACTGATGTGTTAAGAAGCGACCATCTTGGCTCCTTGGCACCATAAGATCTACTCAGATTTCTTCGTAGATCGAGTAGTTTTAAAGAAAATTAAGAGGGAATCCAACTGTAGTACAATGGACTTAATTAATAACTGAGTGACTGCACTTGCTAGTTGTCCCGACAAAAAAAAAAAAAAAATTACTACAACAGTGAAGACATAAACTCGCCTAACTCACCCTAAATGTGGCTGGTTCTAGAGCATCCAGGCAGCTCTTAAAGAAAAGCACTGCACTACGCTGTCTCTCAACGCTTAAACAACTGGATCCGTAGAATGCCGCCTGAAGAAGGTTGTCCTCAAAGTAGCATCCATTTGATGAGTAATTCGGATCTTAGCTTTGAGAGAAAATATGTGTTTTGGCTTTCAATGCGATGAAGGTGTCAAGTTGCTTCGAACTCAATACATTTATGAAAACATTTAAAAAGCTTAATTTAATAACCCAAATTTCGGACGAGATTGAATGGTAATAGATGAACCAAAAAAGGGGAAATTTGATCAAGCCAAAGGCACAATTTTTAAATGATTTAAAACTTTTGGAAAAGTGCCACACTCAACGAAGGCAAATTTTCTCCGTTGAGGAATTTTGTCAGGGGACTAGATTGCCCTGAAAATCAGCTGACTGCTTAAAACGTTAATACTAAGAAATGCGTGTGCCAGACAAAGATAGTTACATACTCGTATTGGATGCGATCTTTACATTTTGTTTTGATTGAGTAGAATTCACTTTAGAAACTCAAATTTTAACGTTTTTGCGGTATAGGTTGCATTTTTTTTTAATAAAGACCAATGACAATATACCACTTTCTAGTGTACATACAATTTTTAATCAAGTCTTAAATTTTATGGTTGATGTTGTTGCTCCAAATGGGATTCGCTTTCCACATAATGGATTTGTGGATTCCCTAGGCGTGCACTGATTTTTTTTTTTTTGCGGTGAGGTTGGGTTTCAAATGCTTTCCACCACGTCGCTACCACGTGTGTGGTGATTCCACTAAAAATATCCCTCCTCTGCTCTTATATTTTTCCCTCCACACCGGGACTGCTTCCGCATTGCTTCGAGGTAGAGGGCCAAGACGGCGTTCTAAGAAGGACACTTACTTACTCACCCAGCGTCCAGTGCCGCCTGCCTATTTTGACAAACCTATGCTCAATGTTCTTCAACATAAGTTTCCATTTCATGCTTCTTTTTCGGATAATATCCTCCACGAAATTTGCGACAGCATTCAATTTTTCTTCGTCTATCATCATTTTCTCGACTATTTGTTCAGGTGTAAATACAAAAATAGCTTGTTGCAGAACTGTTCTCTCTATGTTCCACCTCTTACATTTAAAAAGGTTTACTCAGTATCTCCATATATGCAGTTTGGTAGGCTCACTTTTCCCATTCGCCACAAATACTTGCGAAAGGACCCATGTCCGGACAAAAACTGTTGTAATAGTTAACCTCACCGTGCTTTCTTTCTATCCACTCAGGTATTAGTCTCACTGCCCATCTACCGTACCATTCAGAGTTCCATCTTGCCTGCCAAAGTGTAAACATTTGATTTCTAATATCGGGGGGTGCACCGATGGAAGCTATTGCTGCATTAAAGATTATTATTGTTGTTCTTTTTATAATACTCTCTAATCATAGTTTCATGGAATTTGTTTTTTTGAGTATGATATCCGGCATATGAACGCCGTGGCTACGAGTTACAAGGCCCATTCGATCAGCTCAATTTTTACTACTTTTTCCAATAAATCTGGCCGTGTGGCGACAATGCTGGTTTTAATATTGCAATAAATCGATTGTTAAGCACGCTGTATGACAAGTCTTGTTGAAACCAAATGTCGTCGATGTTTAGTTGATTAATCTTTGGAAATAAAAATTCAGTCAGCATGGCTCGATAGCGCTCGCCATTCAACGTAACGGCAGCAGCTCGCTCATTTTAAGAAATATAGACCGATGATGCCGCCAGTGCTCTATGAATTTCGTGAACAGATTCTTTTTCTGCAAAATAAATTTCCACAATTTGAAGCGCTGTTCTGGTGTTAAAGAATTCATGATGACTTGCCAAGCCTTACCGATTAGAAATGTTGACACAATTTGCCATTTTCAGCTGTCGAACATTAGTTATCGATATCGATGATTTCATGCAGCTAAAAAATACTCGATATTAAGCGTAAAATGTTCCTTATTTAAATATGTCACAATTAACGCCACGGAATATTTTTACTACTTTGGAATGAGTGTGTGAAGAGCACAAAGCAAAACAAAAAAGTACAAAATTAATTTAACCACCAAATTTGTATGCAGATGACCTGTGTAAGTGTTAATGAGAGAAAAGTGAAGGTGTGAAAGTGTAATTTTTTCGCAAATAATTTTATTAAATGTTCACAAGTTTTAATACAACAATATAACGTTATACATATGCACTTTTTTTCTTAATTTTTAACCCATTAATGGCTCTGGGTTTCACCTACAAAAATAGTCAAAATATGATTAAATCAGTGTGTATACTCTCTATCAGGGTCTATGATTTTTAAGAATATTTTAGGAACTCACAAAAATAATTAAATAGACGTTATATATTTAGTATAATTTTTGGAATTGCTGAAAACATTTTGAATTTTAAAAAACTTATATTGGCTTTGTAATCAGCGACCTCAAACACTCAGGAGTAGTCATTTTTATGAGCTTGGCTCAAAATAGTTTGTAATGGCTTATCACCTGAAACATCTTCTTCTTCTTAATTGGCGCGATAACTGCTTACGCAATATTGGCCGAATTTAACAAAGCGCGCCAGTCGTTTCTTTCTCGTGCTAACCGGCGCCAATTGGACACACCAAGTGAAGCCAAGTCCTTCTCTACCTGATCTTTCTAACGCCGAGAAGGCCTTCCTCTTCCACTGCTACCACCAGCTGGTACCGCATCGAAAACTTTCACAGCCGGAGCGTTTGTATCCATTCGGAAGACATGACCCAGCCAATGTAGCGGCTGGATCTTTTTCCGTTGCACTATGTCTATGTCGTCGTAAAGCTCATACAGCTCGTTGTTCCATCGTCTGCGATATTCGCAGCTGCCAATGTGCAAAGGTCCAAAAATCTTACGCAGAATCTTTCTCTCAAACACTCCCAGCGTCGCTTCATCTGGTGTTGTCATCGTCCACGCTTCTGTGCCATACGTTAGGATGGGCTTGATGAGAGCCTTGTAGAGTGTTAGTTTTGTTCGTCGAGAGAGGACTTTACTACTCAATTGCCTACTTAGTCCAAAGTAGCACTTGTTGACAAGAGAGATTCCATGTTGGATTTCAAGGCTGACATTGTGTGAAAAACTTCCTAAAAAAAACTTCCTGCTCCTAAAAACTTCCTGCTCCTAAAAACTTCTCAATCTTCCATAGATAAGTTTAAGTCAGTGTCCTGTTCTGTTTCATTTTAGGAGTCGATATCACAATCAGCACCTTTTACTTTTACTGTTACTTTTACTTTTACTTTTACTTTTACTTTTACTTTTACTTTTACTTTTACTTTTACTTTTACTTTTACTTTTACTTTTACTTTTACTTTTACTTTTACTTTTACTTTTACTTTTACTTTTACTTTTACTTTTACTTTTACTTTTACTTTTACTTTTACTTTTACTTTTACTTTTACTTTTACTTTTACTTTTACTTTTACTTTTACTTTTACTTTTACTTTTACTTTTACTTTTACTTTTACTTTTACTTTTACTTTTACTTTTACTTTTACTTTTACTTTTACTTTTACTTTTACTTTTACTTTTACTTTTACTTTTACTTTTACTTTTACTTTTACTTTTACTTTTACTTTTACTTTTACTTTTACTTTTACTTTTACTTTTACTTTTACTTTTACTTTTACTTTTACTTTTACTTTTACTTTTACTTTTACTTTTACTTTTACTTTTACTTTTACTTTTACTTTTACTTTTACTTTTACTTTTACTTTTACTTTTACTTTTACTTTTACTTTTACTTTTACTTTTACTTTTACTTTTACTTTTACTTTTACTTTTACTTTTACTTTTACTTTTACTTTTACTTTTACTTTTACTTTTACTTTTACTTTTACTTTTACTTTTACTTTTACTTTTACTTTTACTTTTACTTTTACTTTTACTTTTACTTTTACTTTTACTTTTACTTTTACTTTTACTTTCAGGACTTGGCTACACTGGGTGTGTCCAACTGGCTCGCCAAAAGTAAACTCAGCCAAAAACTCTTAAGTGGCTAACATCGCCAACATGGAACAAGAATCAGCTATCTGAAGTTCTAAGCAGTGTATACCATATTTTCGGCAAGAAGTACTTCAGTGACTTATAAAAAAAAAAAATTCTGGATTTTTCCACTTTTGTCTACAGAATTGAATTCACGTCAACGAAAGTTCAGAAATATTTTACATTTTTTATAGTTTGCGGAGTCGTTAACGGGTTAATCGAATATTTTAAATATTTTATGTGTAACGAATTTCAGTTTCTTCATATTTATTTTATTTCAACATTTAATAAGAAAAAAAGGAAAAATAAAAACCACTTACGTAAATGATTTTAATTCAGTCACTCAGTTAAATTAAAATATTCACAACCAATTATTTGAATTAATTCTATTTTAGTCCTTCGTAAAAAAACTGATAGAATAAATTAATTTTTCATACTTTTTTTGCCGCGAAGGCACTCACTGCGCCTGCTTCCGGGCAAAGGTCAAGTGCTAACTAGGCTATGGAAAACATGGCACATTTACCACGAAATGGGACAGAAAAGGAAAAAAACCTACATATAAATTTGCCCTAATTAATTGTAATTAAACATGTGAGAATTTAAATATAAAAAATAACCGAAAGCATAAAAAAAGAATTACACTTCCTGAACTGCATAGCAATTTCCAAATATTTAAACCTGCTGCCATTAATTCAGCAAACGAAAAAAGGCAAGTTATAAAAAAATATAATGAGAGCGCACAGCCAGTTAGTGAAAAAAATGGCCATGAGTGAAAAAATGGCGCATTGCCGCAAACTAAAACGAATTTAGTTGTAAATTCAAGCCACTACTCTCGTGCATATGCAAAGTGGCTGGCGTCCACTGTATGAATCTGTATACGAGTATGTGATCGCGCCGCACGCTGGATGTCCTTGCCGTACTGCGCTGCGCATCGCTTGCCCGGCCATGGCATAATTGCATTTCGTGGACAATTAATTTCGTTTCTATTGCCCATTTCGACGTAATTAAATTGCAAATTACTTCCTTTTCGACTTGGGCGTGCGCGCTTGCTTTTGCCCAACGCTCCACGTCTTTTCTACACCCCTTCTCCTTGAAAAGGAAGCGCACAAATCTGTGTAATGAAAAATGTGTGCGCGCCACTGGCAAGCGCAATGCATAGAGCATCCGAGTTGCAATGCTTAACATTATTGGAAATACTCATACATATCACACAACTACACTCGTCCCGCTTGCCATTAGCAGCGCTTATCCTGTGTGCTTGGTTTTTTTTTTGTTTTTTGCCTCATTCAGTTGCCATGGCTGACTTCAGGCGCCTAAGATTGTCACGACAGCAAAACGGAAAATAAGATAAAAAAATGGATATTAAGCCATGACATCGTGACGTTTCGCTCCTCCCTGTTCTGCTCTGCTCTGCCAATGGTCAATCACTAATTGACACTAATTTTCTACCAGCTGCATTGAGGTAATCATTTCGTATTCTCTCTTTTATTTGTTCTTTTTTTTGGCTGACTTTTCCTCGAACGCTCACTAAGTATAACAATTAATTGGATTCGAATCGCATTAAATGAGGAAAGTAAGAAAGAAAAAGACGTATAAATTGAAGCAAATTAAGCACATTCAGTACAAATAATACAGATCACACTGCCTCGGTCACGGGTGTGCTATTAGGGATACATATCTATGCACGAGGGGACTAACAAAAGTTCGGTAAGTCGTTGATACTTTTTATTTTTTTGATTAATTTTAAAATGCCATAAATTTTTCTATAGTCTTTCGATATTTCATTTAAAGTTTCAGAAAATCGGTTTGAATAGCGACGTGAAAACATAAAATAAGTGATGCAATGCCAATAGAAATTCCGCCAGCGATGCAGCAGGAAGTTCCTTACTAAATACTTTATGGCTTTCGACGTCAACTGAAACCTGTGGAAATTACCAAAGAGCTTTAGGATGCATATAAAATGAACACTTCATCTCTTCAAACTATTTTTAACTGACGTCAAAGATTTCACACAGGACATTTTTCTGTGGAGGACGAGCCTCGAAGTAAAGTGTGGTTAAATTTCAAGGGCCGATGTTGAATGTGAACCACACCTAAACGTCAACGACACCATTGGACTTCTTTCTTTGGGGTTATTTGAAAGCAAAGGTGTACGTCGATAAGCCAGCAACAATTCAAGAGCTAAAAGATGAGATAATTCGGCACATTAACGGCATAGAACCTCAATTATGCCTTAGCGTCATTGAAAATTTAGACCATCGGATGGAGGTGTGCCGCCGAGGCTGCGGTGGCCATTTGGCCGATATTTTGTTCTATACGTAATTGAATCATATCAGTATTATCATAATAAAAAGAAATGATAATATTTAAAAAAAAAAATTGTATTTTATTCAAAATCAATACCGGCCCTTAAAACTTCACCACCCTTTATAACCAAAATCGTCGACCAACGAGATAAATGTGGCTCTGGTGAAGTGAAAAATTGGCGGAGTTCTACGAATGGTACAGGAAATGATGTGTAGTGAATTGGCTTGAATGCTATGAAGGTATTGGGAAGATGACATAACGATTTGACAAAGAAATCTGCTCGATGGTTAGGTTTGGTAAGGTAGTAATGGTTGCCCAGAGAGTGGGCCCACTTGGGCGATAGAAGTTTGGTTCATTCTTTGTGATACCATTGCAAGAGGGGAAAAATAGGTGAAGGAAAAAAAAACGATAGGACGAAAAGGAGAGGGGAGAGGGGTTGAGCATTTGTGGACTATGAACTTATTTGCGGTTGTGTTAGCCTGTTTATGCTGCTAATGAAATTCATCAGACTTTTTAAATCAAGACCTGCTATATCAGCAGGCGCAGACAAGAAGTGAGAACTAAGATGCTTGAAACTTTGTCCCGCGAGCGCTGGGTAGCTAAGGCGCAGCTGCTCGATGGATTCCATGAATTTAGAGTCAGAGCCAAAGAGAAGCTTTAGTAAATTTCGTTCAATATTTTTTAAGAACATTTGTAAATATAGGGCCTTGTAACTTTAATACGATCGTAATAGTTGACGAAGCTTGGATTTTTTCGAATATGACACGAAAACTAAATATGTAGCAACCCGTGGTAGGGACCCCGAAAGGAGCTAATCCACCTGTGAAAGTCAGGCAGCTAAATTCAGCAACAATAGTGATGATCTCGGCGTACTTCACCAGGGCAAAAGTTGATGCTGCTCTTTCCTTAGATTCTTCTCAACCAGCAACTGCCAAATGGTAAACTCAAAACTGCTTACCAAAAGTGTTCAAAAAGTTACTTGAAAGTAGGAAAAGCGAGGAATTGCGCCACTACTTCTTATAGCACACAAATGCGCCAGCTCACAGTGCTGAAATGAAAAGTAGATTCACTGCGCTTTTTGGCATTGAATAAATTCGTTTCTCGCCACATTATCCAGATCTAGTGCCGCGAAATTTTTGGTTATTTCCAAAACTTAAGAAAAATTTGAGAGGAAAAGTCTTCAGTAGCTACGAAGAGGTAATAAATGCGGTTAATGCTGAACTTAAGAAGCTGCAGAAACGCGATTTCGAGTACTGGGGGATTTACAGATTAAAAAACATTATTGAAATTAATTGTGGTTATGGGGAGAAGATAAAAAAATGATGAAGATTAAAAATAAAAAATAAGAAAAAATTTATCTTTTTTTCCAATTCAATTTATCAAACTTTTGCTAGTCCGCTCATATTTACGTTGTTGGCAAGATTACCACGAGTTATCCGGTGGCAGAATTAGGTTTCAAATTTTAAGTTTTTCTTTAAACGCTGAGCAAATAAGCGGGTTTCCTTCCCGCGTTAGCTGCACTATTGGTAATTGTTATTTAGTCAGGATGTCGCAGTGGACGGGTGAACCGTGCGTTCGCAATCGAAGCGTATTTCAAATCCCATTTGGCATTTTTCTTGAACAGCTCGTCGTAGATTTTGTTTACGTTACAATATTCGACGCTTACGCTATGCCACAAGTTAAGATTTGGTTCATTCACGGGTGCACAGGTTTCGGGCAACAAGTTCGGTGATAAATAGTCTACGGTCGGTGCCCAGACGGACATCGGGAATAACTGAAAATATTGAGCTCGTCGCTACAAGTTTGCCCGGTAATAGGCGTCAGTCCATGCACAAGAGAGCGGCGGCCTTGGAGGAGGACGAATCTTAGACTATTCATAATGGGATTCCCTTAACTTTTCGAGATATATATTAAGTGTGCAACTAAGTTTTCGCTGTTTTTGGATGAAAATGCAACTTTATTCTGAAAAAATGGTTTCAAGTGAATCATTGAAAGTATTGCCCATCGCTGGCTACTACTTTTTCCCCATCTTTCTGGTAGATCTCGTATACCGTCGCGGTAAAACTGTTCATCTTTTGACGGCTATCCACGGATCAAGCCATTTTTGATGTCTTTATATGAATGGAACTGCTGGTCAGCTAGAACAAGCGCCATCGATCGGAACAGGTGATAATCGGACATCTCAATATCTGGAGAATTTGGCGGGTGGCGTAGGATTTCCCATTGCAGTGTTTCCAGGTAGGTTTTAACGGGTTTGGCAACGTGAGGCCAAGCGTTGTCATGCTATCGAATCACTTTTTCATGCCTCTCGGCGTATTACGGCCGCATCTCGCGCAGTGCTCATCTCAATCGCAATCAATTGAAGTCGACACCGATCCGCAGTGATGGTTTCGCTTGGTTTTAATAGTTCACAATAAATAACACCAACTTGGTCCCACCAAATACATAACATAACGTTCGCAGCGGAATATTCGGCCGAGGCAACGACTTTGAGGCATGACCGGGCAGTTCGTTTCGTTTCTTTGGATTGCTGGAATGAGTCCATTTTTCATCACCCGTCACGATGCGATGAAGAAAACCCTTCTTTTTTTTGCCGCTGGAGCAGTCCTCTGTTTCTGTTTTCTGAATCATTCCCAAAGCATGCACTCGCTTGGAAATGGATTGGCGGGCAACTCCTAAGCTCTTCTTGCGTTTGACATGGATCCTCATTGAGCAATGCCTCCAATTCAGCTTCTTCGAAGGTTTTTGGCCTTCCTTCACGCGGACGGTCGTAAACATTAAAATTGCCGTCTTTGAGCGACGGAACCGGAATCAACCTCGGTACTTCACTTAAAGCACAATCTCCATAAACTTTTTCTAGCTCTCGATGCGCTTCAGCCGCCGTTTTTTTTTTGAATGAAAGAGGAAAATCAACACTTCCCGCAATTAACGATTATTCGGCACAAAATCAGACATTTTCACAAAACCAAAAGTACTATATATGACACCAAAACAAAATCTAGTAGCAGTTTATTTACCATATGTCTCAGCTTGGTTTATGACGTTTATATCGTTTAGGTTATGTTAGAATCGACTACCACACAATAGCGGCATCTATTGACAAACAGCGGGAACTTAGTTGCGCTCCTAATAAAGAGTGGTTAAGTTTTAAGGACCGGTATTTATTTTGAATAAATCCAATTCTTTTATGAAATTATTGTCATTTCTCTTTATTATGATAATATTGTTATGGTTCATCCGATGGTCCAAATTTTCGATGACGCTGAGGCATAATAGAGGTTCTATGCTGTTAAAGAACCGAATTATCTCATCCTTTAGCTCTTGAATTGCTGCTGGCTTATCGACGTACACCTCTTCTTTCATATAACCCCAAAGAAAGAAGCCCAACGGTGTCGTTGACGTTTAGGTGTGGTTCATATTCAACATCGGCCCTTGAAATTTAACCACCCTTTACAAATACCTACAGGGGCATGTTTTAACAAAAAATTTTAGAAGAAAAAATTTATTTTTTTGAGAAGGATTTAAATTAAAGTTTTTTTCACTGAATTTAATTTTTGCCAAAAAAATTTTTTTGAAAAAGTATATTTTATCCTAAAATATAGAAAGCAATTAATATAATAGGACTATGAATAAGTTCGTGTGGTTTTTTTCGAAATTTGAAACTTTATTGACGTAAAATGGTTACAAATTTAATATTCAAAGTATTGTCCATCGCTTACTACTACTTTTTCCCATCTTTCTGGCAATTCACGGATTCCCTTTGTGAAAAATTCGGTCGGTTTTGCCGCAATCCACGAATCGATCCATTTTTTGACTTCATCGTAATTACGGAAGTGCTGGTCAGCCAGGCCATGTTGCATCGATCGGAAGAGATAGTAATCGGATGGCGCAAGGTCTGGACTATACGGCGGGTGGGGTAGGACATCCCATTTGAGCGTTTCTAAGTATGTTTTGACCACTTGTGCAACATGTGGCCGAGCATTATCATGTTGCAAAATAACTTTGTCGTGTCTATCGGCGTATTGCGGCCGTTTTTCTCGCAGTGCTCGGCTCAAACGCATCAATTGTCGTCGGTAGACATCCCCCGTAATCGTTTCATTCGGTTTCAGTAGCTCATAATACACAACACCCAGCTGGTCCCACCAGATACACAGCATAACCTTCAGGCCATGAATATTCTGCGCCGACGTCGATGTTGAAGCATGGCCAGGGCATCCATACGTTGCCCGACGTTTTGGATTGTCGTAATGGACCCACTTTTCATCGCCAGTCACAATTCGATGCAAAAAACCCTTTCTTTTGTGCCGTTGAAGCAGTTGTTCGCATGCCATAAAACGGCGTTCAACGTCTCTTGGCTTCAATTCATACGGCACCCAATGGCCTACCTTTCGGATCATTCCCATGGCTTTTAAACGTTTGGAAATGGTTGATTGATCAACTCCCAAAGTTTTTGCAACCTCTTCTTGCGTTTGAGCCGGATCTTGATCGAGCAATTCCTCCAATTCGGTATCCATGAACTTTGGCGGCGCACCCTCGCGTTCTTCGTCTTCCAAGCCAAAATCACCACTTTTAAAGCGTGCAAACCACTTCTGGCACGTTCGCTCAGCTAGAGCATGCTCACCATAAACTTCCACCAAGATACGATGACTTTCGGCTGCTTTTTTCTTCATATTAAAATAATGAAGAAGAATTCCCCGCAAAAACACATTATTTGGCACGAAATTCGACATTTTCAAGTGTGGTAAAAATATTGTTGTTTACGCTTCAAATAAAAAACTTATACTGACGTTTGTGCCTTACGACAGTAGCTCTCCAATGAATGTTTGGAAATGTGGATCGATGGAATAATAATCAAGTTACGCCATCTGTTGTAAAACCGCACGAACTTATTCATAGTCCTATTATAAAGCGGTTAAAATTGGAAAAGAAAAATTTTAAGAAGAACTAAAAATGTTTCACTTTAAAAAGCTCTATAACAACAGTTTCGATACTGGATAAGACTCAAAATAATTAACTTATTTTTTTCCACATACCTATAGGAGTAAATACTTAGTTCTTTATAGCTAAGGAACTAAAAAAATCAGTTTGAATGCATATGTTTAAAATTATTATTTTGTTGTTTGAAGAGTTCATCATTTTTCAAACGGTGTCCTTCTGCTTTAGACAAAGTTTTTCTCCATGAATGATAGTAAATTTTCGTTTGCTAAAATATAACCATTTTAAAGTATTTAATCTCAGTTTAAACTTCAGCTTTGTTTATTGGCGAGACCAATGCTCTGTCATCCATAATCACAGAAAAAGAAAACATTTGAACTTTGCGAATCCTTTGCTTGAAAAAAAAAAATAAATAGAAATAACATTGACTTTTAGTGAGTTACAAACTAGCCAGACGCATTCACCTTTTGTCCATTTGCAGCCATTTCCGCTCATTTTCGCATTTTGCTACTTTCATTATGACAAATCTTCCGATTATTACGATTTTCTTAGACAACTCCCACTCGCTCCGTTCACTCCCATTTTACTGCTTTGTCTTTGGCTGCGCTCAGCTTTGAGAGTATTTTATTCAGTGAAAGGAGCTGCATAATGCAATGTCAATATTTTCGTGATTTTCACTGTGATTTTTTCTTCCATCAACGCTTCATCTCACCTCATTTGAATTTATACATATTAGTACGTATATGCACACACACACACACATACATAGGAGGTAGAGATACTCGTATTTTGTGGAGGTGTTCAAATCCATCAATCCTTTGACTCTGCTGGCTGCTTCGCTGTCGTTCAACAAAAAATTTCAATAATGCTCTCTAGACTAGAATAATTGTTTTTGCAAACGATGATGTCGCAGTTGATGAAAATTCGCTGCTTCTCATCGTTGTGCTGCTGCTGCTGGATGATTTTAAAGGAAAAAATAATATTGTTGGTATTTGCAGTTTGGTTTTTGTGTGTGGCTCTGCTGCTGTTGTACAACAATAATATTTCAACAATAGAAAGTAAGTGCAAGAGGACGAAGCAAATAGTTTGTGATCGGAAACTTTCGCTCGCAATATTTGGAAGAAAATTGAAGTGAAAGTTTTCAAGAGGCACTGAAAGTAGACAGGAAGGCAATTCTTTCGCTTAGAAAAAGTGATTGGCTTTAAAGCTGCACATTGCAGCAAACACAGACTCAGGTTGACAGCCAATGAGTGCAACAAATTCAAAATGATTGAATTTGGGTTGAAAGCAGGATTTAACAAATAAGTGTAAGAATAACAAACATTTTATTTTATTTTATTTTCTGAGCCACAAACGCTACAACATTTCGAGTTGGCTGGGAAGTAAGTACGAAAATAAATGCTGCTTATGTTGTTGACTGGTCATTTACATGCACATACAAATGTCCGAATGCAAATACACAAAAAGCGCATTAGTGTTAAGCCGCAATCAAATTGGTAGCTGGAAACCAGAAATATTTTAAAAGCGCTTAACAGAAATTCTATATTGACCAAGAAACACATGTACGGTTGTGTATTAAAATTTATTCATACACGGAAATATTCGGTGTACAAGTGGGTAATGAACGTATATCGCTGAAAAGTATTGTGTTTTGTAGGCAAAAATTACATTATAATTTATTGTTGACAATTCTTCCCACGCACTGTTTATATCGGAAAATCGATATGCGTTCCATGCTGGAGCTCAGTTGCAGTAAGTTGGCACTTTCAGCTCGACAAGCCTTCATTTTAAAGTTCGAATTAGAGCTCAGCAACCGTAAAATTTAAAAAATCTATAAAAGTGTCTGATATGACTTTTTTGGTATCAGTTGAAGGAAGAATAGAAGAAGAATTAAAAAAAGAAACACACTTCAGGAAAGCGCATTTCGAATTCCTCGGATGTTGGTTGGTAGTCAAAATGGGTGAAGTCTAGTAAATAAACCCTCCCGGGGTTGCACGAGAAACGCGTAATGAAGATTTTCAAGATAATATATTTTTAGTTTTTTATGCTCAGCACAGACATATATAAAAATGAGTTTTTAAATATTAAATATTTAAATAGAAAATATTTTTAATATTTTTCAACAATCAAGTATTTTTTTTAAAGACTGTTGATATTTGGGTTTCATACGTTTTTAAAAAAATGAATGAAACTATTTATAAGTACAACGAAGACACTATTAAAATTGACTGAATTACATTTCTGATCTCTTTCTTTCTTACCGCAAGTGTTATACAAATTATTCCTTTTACTAATTCTTCTTCTTTTTGGATTGATATCTTCGTGCAACAATTTCAGGGTAAATGCCATGGCGCACAATAAATCCAACTCAGGACGAAAGACGTTAAGACTTTCATTGTTTTTCATTCTCACGTGAAATTAAGTTTGGAGTTTTTTGCCTGACATGTGGGAGGTCGCTAGAGGGTTAAATTAGTGTCAGGCGAAATATCAGGTCAGTCCATAAGTTCGAGCGTATTTTACCCATAATTTCACCTTTGTACGATTTTTGCATACCAAAAATTATTCGCGGGATATAACGGAACTATTTGTATTTTCTTTGATATATGCATTGTTCATTCAACAAATGATTTTAGTCGCGGATAGAAGCCCGTGTTGTTTAAAAATAAAATGGAATCTTCGAACGCGTATAAGAGGTATATTTTGTATGTTTTTGATAAAAGTGGTCAAAATGCAACAACTGCTGCTGCAGAAATAAACACTACATAAACAATGCCGCACGCGCTGGTCGTCCTGAAGTCTTTAACTCCGACGCCTTGCTCGAACTCGTGGAAGCTGAGCCAAATTTGACAATCGATATGATAGCTCAGAGGTTAAATTCATCGCATGGAACAGTTCACAGGCACCTGGTTCAGTTGGGAAAGGTTTCAAAGCTGGGAAAATGGGTTCCGCATAGACTTTCCGTCGCCAACCTTCAGCAGAGAGTGAATGTGTGTTCTCAGCTGCTGCAACGGCTTTAAAATGAAAGTTTTTTGAACCGTATCGTTACAGGTGATGAAAAATGGGTCCTTTACAATAATCCTGTTCGCAAACGCCAATGGTTAGATAAAGAGGAAACACCAGAGACGATAACTGCTGATTATTATTCCCATCAGCTATCAAACCTGAATGAGGCACTTAACAAAAATCGACCGTCTTTAGTGAATAGACGCAAGGCTTTGTTCCACCACGACAACGCAAGACCTCATACCGCAAGGCAAACATTAGGCAAGCTGAACGAGCTCGGATGGGAGCTAATGCCGCATCTACCATACGCTCCGGATATTGCACATTGTGATTATCACCTTTTCCGTGGACTTCAATCCCATATGAGTAACAAGAACTACTCCTCAAAAGAAGCTATGAAAAGGCATATCGAAGCGTATTTTGGCTCCAAAGACAAAACAATTTTTTGAGCAGGGAATTAAAAATTTGCGTAAACGTTGGGATGACATTGTAAATAATGAAGGAAAATATATTATTGATTAATAAATACTTTAAACATCTTTTTTATTAATTTTAAAACCACTTTTAAAAAATGCACGAACTTATGGACTGACCAGATATAAATATAGTTTGGACCTATAGAGCAAATATTCACGGGGAGTAATTTTGTAGAGCATTCTAACCTAAAAGCTCTTTCGAAATGGTCTCTTGAGTTGAAAAGTCTAAGCCAAATGTCAACAAAAAAATAGTTTTTTATTTAGATAAAATGGCATATGGGAGGTTGCTGGAGGGTTAACAAATTCCATAAAAATATTTGCCGGAAAATTTTACTAGAAATATTCTGAGACAAAATCTTTAACGAAGTATAAAAGTAAAAGTTAAGTAAAAAAAAGGACACAAAACAAAAAAAAATTTCGTTGAAATATGCAACCACTTTTTTATGCTTTCTTTTACGATTACGTAAGTAACATAACTCTAGCTCTTTTCAAGCGTTGTGGTTTGGGGCTTGAGTTATCAGAACGCAATCATCGCTGCAATCAGCATCTGAGTCACATAAGATGACCGCATGTGATTTTACTGCTGGATGTACCTTAGATTTATTGGAGGTTTGCACTTCGACTTCATGGTATTTTATGCCCTACTGCTGGCTCTACTGAACCCTCTTCAAATTCCTAATGATCAGGATCTTCGAAAAAATGCTTGGTCCATCAGAACATATTAACGACTTTCTAAACGCCATTTCATTCAACTTTCCAAAACAGTGGTCTAATTTGCCCTTTAATGAGAGAACTAAGAGGCTAAAATATTCTAATATATAAAATTATGTCTGATAAAATCTTATTAAGTGTACCCTAACTCCGCCAATCACCCAAAACGGGTGTACACGCCAATTATATATATAACGGGTGGCTTTTTAGCTATTATCTCTTTAAACAGTTGGCTTAAACAGCTGACGCACGTTTCGTGTTTTGTTTCACTGTCAAACATCTTCAGTTTGGTCTATAATTTAACCACGAATCGTCTTACAAACGAACAACGCTTGCAAATCATTGAATTTTATTATAAAAATGCATGAACTGTTAAGAAAGTTTAAAGTCGAAGAATTGTGTTCGGCGACGAAGCTCATTTTTGGATCAATGGGTACGTAAATAAGCAGAAATGTCGTTTCCGGAGTGAAGATCAGCCAGAAGAATTGCAAGAGCTACCAATGTATCCAGAAAAGGTCACAGTTTGGTGCGGTTTATGGGCTGGAGGTATCAAAGATGCTGCGAATCGTAACGTAACTGTGAATGGTGAGCGCTACCGTGAAATGATATCCAACTTTTTTTTTGCCCAAAATGCAAGAGCTTGACTTGCATGACATCTGGTTTCAACAAGACGGTGCCACATGCCACACAGCACGCGGAACAATGGACTTGTTGAGAGGCGAGTTCGGTGAACATTTTATTTCACGTTCGGGACCTGTCAATTGGCCACCCAGATCGTGCTATATAACGCCTTTAGATTATTTTTTGTGGGGCTATGTTAAAGCTCATGCCCATTCAGACAAGCCTGCTTCAATTATCGCATTGGAAGACAACATTAAAGCATTTGTATGTGAGATACCGGCCGATTCATTGGAAAGAGTATGCCAAACTTGGACTAAGCGGATGGACCATTTGAAGCGCAGTCGCGGTCAACATTTGCAAGAAATAGTCTTCAAACATTAAATTATATGGACTGTACTACCGATTTAAATAGAAATTTCATGCAATTTTCTGAATTTTACGTGTGTTTTTTTGAAAAATTTTCCTATAGCTATTAAAAAATCTCCCTTTAGTAGTAATTCTGAATCAAATATTTTTGCATCACATCATACTTTTCCTACCAGGTGGCTCTATACGCGTATTAATGCAATACACTCCTATTCACTTAAAAACGTATTCACTTAAAAAATTGTATTTATTTGTACTTATAATCATGACCACTTCATACGAACTGTGTAAGTGAAATTTCGAATTATTTAACTCTTTTTATTTCCCCAGTTTTTATTAATTATAATAAGTATTTTATGTAGTTGCTCACATACCGAAATTTACTATTTATTTGATATTTATTCACGCCGTTTTTTTTCTCGTTCAGATGGCAACCGGCGGTCGATTGGTTAGTTAGCTTACAGAAAAAAAGCTTCAGCAACTAAAATTTTTATTTTCCACGCCTCACTGCAAACAGACAAAGCGCCAATATTGGCAATGTAATTAAATTTGAATGAAATAAATTCTGAATATTTGCTTGTTGGAGTGCATATTATAATTTACATTGTCAGGTATTGGTTTTTAGAAATCAAATGTTTTGTAAAAATTAATGTATTGCATAAAATTTATTGAAATTTTTCATATGTATTTATGTAGCTACTTTTTGTTACAGATTGAATTTGAATATCACAGTGTATGATCGTTAAATTGATAGAGTAAACATTTTTCGGTAACCAAAATAAATTTCATGAAATTATCAATTATAGTTCCTGAGATATTGATTTTACAAGAATATCGTGCAAAAAAATTCAATTGTTGATAACATAAACAAAAAGGGAAATAAAAAACAAACTATTTACAACAATTATTATGTGACAAATTCTCTATCCAAAAATGCATTTGATTTTAAAATCGGTAATTTGATGGAAATTTCGGGGCCCAGTTGACGTGGTTTGACTCATATACAAGATGAACTCCAAAATAAAGAAGACTGACGTCTTAAAATTTTAAGGGCCGATGTTGAATGTAAGCTACACCTAAACGTCAAGTTTTTTTCTCCATTTCATTTGACGTTTTTCAAGTTAAGATACACAATCGAGCAACGCGTTAAAGTTATTCAGGCTTATTATTAAAACGGGCGTTCAAATCAAAATGCATATCGCGCACTTCATCTTTAGTGGATTCGTTAATAAGCAGAATTGCCGCATTTGGGCGAATGATAACCCAAGAGTGATTGCCGAAAAACCAATGCACCCACAAAGAATGACTGTTTGGTGCGGTTTATGGGCCGGCGGCATCATTGGGCCGTATTTCTTCCAAAATGAGACCGGTCAGGTAGTGAATAGTGTTCGCTATCGTGAAATGATAACGAACTTTTTATGGCCCGAATTGGAAGATATGGATGTGGACGATATGTGGTTTGAACAGGACGGCGCCACTTGTCACACAGCTAACGAAAGTATGGCTCTTTTGCGCGAAAAATTTGATGGCCGTCGCGGCGATGCCAATTGGCCGGCAAGATCATGTGATTTGACACCGTTGGACTTCTTTCTTTGAGGTTATTTGAAAGGAAAGGTGTACTTCGATAAGTCAGCAACAATTCAAGAGCTAAAGGATGAGATAATTCGGCACACCAATGCCATAGAGCCTCAATTATGCTTCAGCGTCATCGAAAATTTTGACCATCAGATGGAGGTGTGCCGCGGCGGCCATTTGGCCAATATTTTTTTCCGTACGTAATTGGGCCATTCCAATATTATCATAATAAAGAGAAGTGATAGTAATTTAAAAAAAAATTGTATTTTATTCAAAATCAATACCGGCCCTTGAAACTTAACCACCCTATGTAAAAGTATAACAATAAAGCAACATTGGACAGATACAAATATGAAACTTTAAACAACAAAAGTGGTAAAAATCTCATTAAAAAGTTTCTAAAAAGTTCTTCTTGTGAGAGGGATTGTCTCTTAAAAGGCGTCACAAGCAACCTTGGCAACACCTCCAATGAGTATTTTTTATATTTTTAAATTGAAATGTAGCTGTAAATAAGTAAATATGAAAAACAGAGTTTTCTACCAAGTTTTCGGCTTGTATTTATGGGGAAAGCATCTAATTGGAATTAAATATTTAAGAAAAAAATATCAAATTCAATTAAGGGGACAGATACCTGTAAACGGCCATATTATCCTGATTTTCATTAAAATTATTTACAGGGTTTGATTGAAAAGTAATGAGCCTTTCCGCGCGGAGCGTCTGCCAAGCTATCAACCGAATCGGCTGGTGGGGGAAAATGATCCTTGGAGCTTCTCATTCCACTAGAAACCGGTCCCAGTTCGCTGGCAACAGCGGTGAAGTCAAAATCGCTCCGCGCGTGAAAGCTGTTTTAAAAGTATGTTAGGATTTTGCAGTGGCGAAAATGCAGCGATCGTTGGAGCAACGTTACTCGATCAAATTTGGCGTCAAGCTAAACAGTTTGTACCTCCAGGAAGCATTGTAAATGCGGCATTTTACAAAGAAGTGCCCCTTCGGCTGAAAAATCGCGTCGCCTTTCATCACGACAATGCGCGGGCGCACACCGCCTTCCTCTGCACCTCTGCATTATCCAAGATCCGGTGCTTTCCCACCCTCCCTACAGCCCAGATCTCTCCCCTCCGGACTTTTTCTTGTTCCCGCGCCTGAAAAGAAAGCTGAAGGAAAGGCGTTTCGACTCCATCGAGGCGATCCAAAAAACTGTGACAGCCGAATGGAACGCGATTCCGGCGGATCAGTTTAAAAAATGTTTCCTGCAGTGGAAGGACCGCTACGAGCGGTATATTGACGCTCAAGGGTCCTATTTTGAAGAATATTAGTTGTATAAGCCAAAAGGTTTAATAAAAATGCTTAAAAAAATAAGGCTCATTACTTTTCAATCAAACACTGTAGAATGAAGAAGTCAATATATTTTTTTTTTCAAAATTGGCATACAGTTTATTTATACATTAAAATAATATACATTTTTTTTATTTTATTTTAATCATTTAAAATCCAGGTAGGTCGCAGCGGGGCTTCTCAATCGGCGGGCATTATAACATCGGGGTCAGTGACCTGAATAAAAAAGACCAACAATTTTTTTGTTTATTAATGTCATAATTTCTATATGAATTAAAAAATGGGGGAAAAAAATCGAGGAATAAAATGCAGGTATCTGTCCCTTAAACTACTGCATTGCATTATAACCTGCCGCCAAGCAGATTAATCCAGTTCCACACTCTTCTGGCATTACAAATGATCAGTGTTGATTTTAAAATTTAATTACTTTCGATAGCAGCATTTTAGTGACACTAAAAAGTGATTACGAAAGTGTTCCAACCCAAACTCCCGGATGTGCACTTTAATAAGCCACTGTGGCACTGATTTAGTATCGCCTACAGAAACACAAAGAGACTGTGTGATTAAACATTCGCTTTTAACTGGCGACAAATGGCAAAATTCAAAGGATATTAAATCCTAATTATATCTGTGATTTGAGAGCACTTAGCAGGAATAAGCGATGATCTTTGAACCGAAACGCACAGCGGCAGGCAGCGCAGCAGGGTTGGCAAAGGTGTGCGTAAATACCCAGAGGTGGGTGGATGCGTGCGTTGGCTTGTGGTGAGGATGAGTGAGTGCAGCCGAAATTGAATGCAATTTCATGCTATGCATTTGATACTTTTGAATGCACGTAAGTATCCATGTATGTGTGTGTGAATGTGTGTGTGTGTGTGGATGGTCAGATATGTTTATTCGGTCGGATGTGTATTTTTGTGTGGCTTGAATGGTTTGACTGCTGCTGGTTTGTTAGTCGAAATTTGGTGGCGGTAGCTGTGGCCATTTCAGAGGCCCTAAAGGCAAACAAACACAGCATAACAAACGCAGGCACACACACACACAGAAACATACAGGCACATGGAGCTGCATGTCGGCATACCAGCACAAAGCAAATACGCACATGCAAATAGAGGCAAAATACGCTGATTAGAAAACTTCATTACAATCAGCACAAACACACACATCCGCACGGCTACGGCAGACGGCGCAGCAGATTTCAGAGGAGTGTGAGATTGCCGGCCGGTTGGTCGCCGTTGGGGCGATTGTGCAAATAACCAGAAATACAAATGAACAAACAAAAGCATCGACACCTCCACACATACATGCACACATCCGTGCGTTATGCGAATGCTTTTGTGCTGCGTGCCGATTCGTAAATGAAAACTGAATTTTCGCCACTCGATTTCAGAGTTCATTATTTACACACGATTTACGGCGCTTGGCTTTTATGGTTCAGCGCTTAAAAAATGCATTTATTAAAACTCAAAAATAGGCACAAACGCTGACGCTCAAAATGTAATAGTAATAAGCAGCAGCAACAACAACAACAGCAGCAGCTACAACAATACCAAGGCACTATAGGGGAACAACAATTGCAAAAGACAATTACAAGTGCAACTACAGTAAAACAGCGTTAAAATTATCCGAAAAAAGCTTTTGCCACGGATAGCTGCTCATTTAATCACTCGCTAGTTTGCCGGTGTTGCAGGCATTTCCTTTCGTTTGCGTTTTTCCATTTACAAACAGACAAATATGTGCATGTATGCGTACATAAATAAACAGCACATGCATAATTCCCTTTCCACCTGCCTTCTTTCGATTTCAGCTCATTTCGTTTGCTTATACGTTGGTCTGTCCGCATGTTGTGGGTACATTATTCCAGCCCCACAGGCCATGTGTGTATGTATGCATATGCGTGTATTCTCACTCAAATATGATGAAATCGACAGGAAAATGCTCACTCATTTGCTCAACCCTTCTGCAAGGCGGTGCTCTTTTGCTGCTGCTCAGCTTAGGGCAGGACCTAATGCAATTGTAATTGCGCATTTGTAAACACGCAGTGCAACAAACGTAACACCAGCGAACACACACACGCACACAAGTGCGTGCATACATGTATTTATGTACACCCATACACACTTATGCACTTATGCAGACGCACATACGCAGTTCAACCCAGTGAACCCTTTTACTGAGAGGCGAATTATAATAAATGAGTCTTTTCTTAGCTTCCTTAACTCTCGATTTACGGACGGAGTCAATTTGAATCATTTGAAACTCTATTGCTTATTGCTTCATGTTGATAAAACTAAAGTGATATTTATTAAATATGTGTTGGGTTCTAGTTATGCAATGAAATATAATCCCCTCCATCGCTCCCCATATTGTATATTCGAATGTGGTTTATCTATTTTTATGGCTATGGGCCGTGGACTCATAATATGATTTAACAGTTAATTGCTTTAAGCAAATGAGACCTATGGGTTTGGCCCTGAAGAAAATCTTCTCGGCATGCCTGGCACTGGCCTACATACCACGCTCTTGGATAATGGTGAGGGTCGCTTTCATCCCAAAGGTTGGAAGAGACGACTACATCAGCCCCAAAAGCTTTAGACCCATCAGCATGACCTCTTCCATGCTGAAAAATCTTGAACGACTGGTGGAATTGCGCACATGTGCTGTCTCCATTTCAGCATGCCTATCAGAGTGGAAAATCCATCCTGCGAGTCGGCACTGCAAAACCTTGCTGCTAGGGTAGAGCTGGCCATCGACAGGAGGCTATGGGCATCTTTTTAGACATAGAGGGGGCGTTTGATAATGCCACTTTTGACAGTATGTGTAGCTCTGCTAGTAGGCACGGCGTAGACCGGTAATCGGTAATTGGAGTAATCCTCGATAGTAAGCTCCTCTGGAAATCACATGTTGAAATAAAGACATCCAAAGCACTGACAGCTTTCTGGCAGTGCAAAGGTGTTTTTGGGAAAACGTGGGGTCTTTGGATGGGGGGTCCTATGGATCTACATGGCTACGATAAGACCTATTATCACCTATGCATCAGTGGTCTGGATGAGTAGACTCTCTCTAGTGGGAGTCAGGAGGACCTCAACGAGACTACAACGCACTGTGGCCATCTTCAGGCCCGGAATTAGATGCTCTGATTGGTTTGCCACCACTTGATGCTTTCATCCAAGGAGAGGCCTTGAAGGCCATCTGCAGGCTGAAACACAATGGGAACTGGTACGGCCCCTGTCCGGCATTGGAACACAGAGAAGGTATGGATGTCGATCCAATGATTCTCTCCATGCCCTTGACTCCATGCCATCAAGAGTCGCACTTGAAAAGAGATACAGTGTAGTGCTACCAGAGGCTCAGTTGTGGGAAGACTCAGAAAATGAGACCGGCAAACACTGTTTTCGCATTTTTTCGGATGGCTCCAGGACCGAGCATGGCTCCGGCTCTGGGATCTACGTGGAATTCAGCGGGGCAAAACTGCACTTTGCTCTTGGAATGCATGCATCTGTGAATGCAGTTCAAGAAGCGATGAACTTTATTGTGGAAAAGCGATGGGGAGGCAGATCTATATGTGTCTGCAGCGACATCCAAGCTCCGTCCATAGCCTTAGACAGCCCCACATCAGGGGTAGTCAAGTCCTGTAAATCCAGAGTGAATTATGTCGGCAGACATAATAGCCTGATGCTAACATAGGTCCCGGGACACGCTGGTATCGTGGATAACGAGACCTCTGACTCCTTAGCTAAGATGGGCTCTGGGCCAAAGAAGTTGGCCACTCCCTTCTGCGGCCATCAAAGCCACGGTTAGCAAATGGGTTTCTACAACCCACAAGCGAGCTTGGCAGGCTGAGAGAGGCTGCAGATGGACTAACAACAGACAAAGCGACGCCGATATCTGAGAGGAGACAACTGAATCCGGTTCTGTCGACTCCTTCCTGGCAAGCTCGACGACAATTTTATTTCCCCCTATATTCCTGTGCCCAGGAACCCAGATAAGGAAGATGTTTCCTGCTCGATCGAGATGTTTGAGTTTCTCCTTGGCTATCGGAAAAAATATTAATGTCTCCCTCCCAACAGCGATCCCGAAGCATTTTGCATGCCTGCAGGATCGCGAAGACCTCTGCTTGAAAAACGCTGCTCGTTTCTGACAGTTTAAAGGAGACCGAAATGCTGACTGATTTAGAGAAAACCTCCGTTCCACTCCAGATTCCATCTTGGATCCGTCAATGAAAATAGTGGTACCTATATCCGTGCCGACTCTCCCCTCCTTCCAGTCTTGCCTGCTCGGAAAGATAGCCCTAGCACAACCCTCAAATCCCAGTTTGCTGATGGAGAGATCAGTGCGAAGAACAGAGAAGGGAGGGGAGATCTGCTTTAAGATGTTACTATGTCCTACAAGAAGTTGTCTCCAAAGGCCAATCTCCTTCAACCTAATAGCGCTCTGAGCAGCAATGGATTTACCTTGCAGATCCACAGGAAGTAAGTGCAGAATAACGTTGAGCGTAGCGGTGGGACATGTTCTATAAGCACCAGTGATGCCCACACATGCAGTTCTCTGCACTCCCTCTAATTTAGTGGTGTTATAGCCCTTCTGAAGAGCTACCCACCAAACTAGGCAACCATATGTTAAAATTGGCAGAAGTACTAAGTTGTGCATCTAGAGTACGATACGTGGCTTGAGAACCCATTTTTTGCCGAACATAGATTTACAGGCGTAGAAGGCTATATTGGCCTTCTTAACTCGATTACCCCAAGATACTTGACTTCCGATGAGAGTGTAAGACACAGGTTGTTTAGTCTTGGAGGCTTAAAAGACGGAGGCTTGTATTTCCTGGTGAATAGCATCAACTCCGTTTTGTCATAGTTGATTCTGAGACCACAACTGGCGGCCCAACTACTGAGTCTAGCCAGTGCACGTTCCAAAATTTCAGCAATTACTGTTGGGAAGGGTGCTATGACCATTAGGACCAAGCCATCGGCATATTCTCCCACCTTTACTCCCCCCCTGTTTAAGCGAGTTAAAGCTTCATCAATAGCTACTAGCCAAAGGAGAGGCGAGAGGACGCTACCCTGTGGTATACCTCTATGAACGAATCTAGTGATTCTAGTCCCTCCTGCAACAGCATTTATTTCCCTACCGCCAAGCAGGGACGAGATCCAGAAGTAGATAATACTTTAACAAAATTTGAAAAATAAAATTAGTAACTGTAAAAGTTATCGCTGTTTGTGTGGACCCCGTTTCTCCAGAAGTCCCTTGCGGTGATCACCACAAGTCCTTGGAGATTCATCTAAAATCAATCAGACTAGAGAAATTAGTTTTATTAATAGATAATCTTGTGCCTGATCGAAGCTTTTTCTTTTTTCCAAATTAACAATATGGCGGTTCGAGGAAATATTTTTCAGATTTTCGAGAAATAAACCCAGAATTAATTGTTAAAAAAAATACAAAGTTTTGAAAAAAAAAATCCTTCGATCAGGCACGAGTTTTTTATCTTTTTCAAAAGCAGTATAACTTTTATTGAAATCTACCAAGCGGTTTTTAAGTTACAGTGATCACCAGTTCAAAAAACATAGTTTTGAGAAAACCGCAGTTAAAGTTTTGCTATCGATTCCGGAGCGCCCGAGCGCCCTTTCTTAATGTTGAATAACTCGAAAAGTATTTGTCGGATTCACTTCAAATTTTCGCATAATATTTTTAAGACTCTGAGCAAATGCAAAAAAAAAAGAATTTTTTTGAAAATTCTGACTACCTCTAACTTCTTATATCGTTCCCTTACTTGCCTTTACAGACGTTAAATCTAAGCTGAACACCTTTAGTGTGTTTGCTTATTCTTCGGTAGATGTCTATTACTTTATTTGCCTTAAAATCCTGCTGAATTTGTTTTACTTCCAATTTATTTAACTGTAGATATAAGTATATAATTTATTTGATTAGATCGTTGAACTCATTTTCTTAATACTCAACTGTATGCAAGAGGTCTCACAAACCACAAAGCTATCCTATCGAAGAAGGCTGAAAATGCTACGTGAGTGAAATTTCAACACAGTTTTTCGATCCTGCGCCTTCATTGTCGCTGTTTATCAATTTTACTAGCAGTTGCCGCCAATGTAATTGCGCAGATTCAGGAGTCTGTGAGATTCCATAACTAGGCTAGTCGCACACGGAAAACAAATACCAAAACTTAAAGCTTAGCAAAAGGAGAAATGTACAAAGCGAAGATTTTAAAGTGACTGGGCTAAAGGATCGCTCAAACTTTGAACCCACTTCCCAGAAATATACCAGTCATAAGCACTTGTAATACTTCTATTGAAAATTAGCTTTATGAGCTGCTCGCCTGCTTTACGCTGACTGGGTGCATGAAAATATTATACTCGTTGGCATATTAAAATGCCCAACAGCCCAGCCATAAGCTTACGCAAATACAGATGCAATTTATTACAACAAACTTAAATTGCTACACGAATGCTGCGTGACAGAGCATTTTTGCAAACCACAAAAGCTTCCAAATGAAACCGAACTTAGCCATATGGCTGGCTAGGCCTCTCGGCCATACAGAGCATTTCAAAGCAATTTTATTTTAATACAAATGCATTTATGCGTACGTGTGCATGCCGCTGCTTGAGGGAAAATAGGGAAAAGGGAGAAGCGCATGCACGCCCACAGGCATGCAACCGCACATGCTTACTTACATATTTATACCTCGGTGTATTGAAACACGCACACACACACACAGGCACGCACGCACGTACGCATGTACTAAATTCAGTCTTCTCCATTACGCACTTGTCGGCCAGCGGGTATAAACAGAATGCAAACATATACATGCCGAGCCATGAGTAGATATATTTCACACATGCACACGAACATGATCGATGCAAATTTGAATGTGTTTATAATATGACTCTAAGGACCAAAAATGACAAAATGCAATACATAGCCTGACCAGCCAAACAACAATGCATTCAAGTCTATGAAACATATGTTTATGCAAATGGATGCCACAGTGGGTATGTGTGTGTAAATATGTGCGTATGTATGTAAGCACAGAGTTGACTGAATAAGTCTGAATTTGGATTGGTATTTGCTTCGAAAAGTGTGGACAGAGTCGGAATGCTTGGTGCCAATGTATTCTTAGGGAAGATCCAGAACTAAATAACGGAGAATGCCACTGGGATAGAGGTTAGGTAGTGATGGCTGCCCAGAGAGCGGGCCCACTTGGAGGAAAGAAGTTTGGTTCATCCTTTGTGATACCATTGCAAGAGGGGGAAAAGAACGAAAGAGAAAGGGATGGGAAGGGTTGAGTGTTTGTGGACTATGAACGGTGACTAGTCAGCGGTTGTGTTAACCCCTTTATGCCGCTGATGAAGTTCATCAGATTTTTGTTATCAAGACCTGCTATATCAGCAGACGCAGAAAAGAATTGAGAACCAAGACACTTGAATTTTAGTCCCGCGAGTGCTGGGCAGCTAAGGAGCAGGTGCTGAGATGATTTCACCTCATCCTCCATACAGCTGACGCAAAAATGACTCGACGCAATTCCGAGTCTCACGGCATGTATACCCCGCGAATAGTGTCCCGTGAGGATGCCCACGAAATTTGAAAGATGAGATGTTGTCATCCTTAGAATATTCCTCGAGCGTGTCCAGAAGGACTTCGCGACCTCACACGCTCGTGTATTTACCCAGCGCTCGCTGAGTTAGTGCAAAGCCCATCCTTCCAGGAGTAGAGCGCAAGTTGTCAAGGGGATTCCGATCCTCTCACTGGGATACAGAGAATGGTTCCATATGAAGAAGATCACGCAAGTGGGGAAAGTCCCTGATCGCCATTCGCTTTGGAAAAGTGGCCAAGTCGAGTTTCTGTATTTGGTCCAAGCAGCTCAAAATTTCCGGGCCTCGCCCAAGTACCTTCTGGGTAGCTTCCGAGCATCCGTTTGAGAGCGAGCTAATGTGGAACGGCGAAAAAACCCAGGATATCTGGTTGTGCGCTAGGTTTGGAACCCGCCACGTAAGAATCTTAATGAAATGTAAACGAAAACAAAGCCTCGGATGAGAGTCAGCCAAACCGGATAAGCAGTGAGGACGAAAAATAGTGAGAATAATATGCTCTTTAGTTTTAAGACATATGTTGCAAGAAACATTTTTCGAGACGCAATAGGAATAACATGGGGACTTAACGGACAGCTCGAAAATCTGTACTATGCCGATGATATCTGCCTAATGACGCACACCTTCACTAACATATAAAACAAATAGTGCTTGTGCAAGAAACAGCGGCAAAAGTAGACCTGAAGGTAAACATCGGTAAAACCAAAGTAATGCGCTTGTATTCCACCTGCATACAACGAATCGAGATTGACCGCACTGAGCTTGAATAAATTAATTTTTTGACGTGATAGCGTCTTATAATTCGATTTAACAGGCTGCACGCACGAAAAAATGTGTCGTTATCTTGCTCATTAGTGTTACCTTGCTCATTTGTCGTTACCTTGCTCATTTGTCGTTACCTTGTTCATTGCCGTTACCTTGAATGAACTGCAAGCGAAAGCGCGGAACGAACGACAAAGCAAACAAAGCAAACGAACGGCAACGTTGTGAGCGTATATATGTATGTATATGGGCATATGTACATATATAAATTCACGTATTTGTATTTGCATATGCCTTCTTATTGATTATTATTAATTTGATTTACTTGAATTTAAAATAAAACCAAGTTTGTTAATAATACCTGTTGTTTTAATGTTATTATTATTAATTTTTTTATTATATATGAAGGAAAAAATTTATGGTAATATTTACCATATACCTTATAAGATATGTTGTATACTAATATATGTATATAAACATGCATATACATATACAATTTCGCGCAATTTTCAAAAAGAACAAATCTATATGTAAAGATGCATACAAGTCATATGGACACATCAAATATACGAATCTATTCCGTACGCAAGCAAATGTAAGCTAATGTGCTTGAACTGCAAGCGAGAGTGCGGAACGAACGACAAAGAGCACAATCGGCCCCCGCGTTCGGCACTCCTACTTGAGTAAGCATATATATGTATGTATATGCGCATATGTAGGTATATAAATTCACATGCTTGTATTTGCATATGCCTTCTTCCTGTGTGCATGGTAATGAACCATTTCTCTGTTGAGAATAGGACGATGATAGAAAAATTAGGAAACGAAAGGGAGTGTTTCGAGTGTAATGTGTCTTGAAAAAGGCAAATCGATGATGGTGCCTCTTAGTGTTGTTGACTTATTAACGTCTGATGCACAATCGAAATTGAAGATATCTTTCATGAATTTGATAAATGTTTCGTCATTTTTCACGTTTGTGTAAATGTAACTTGACCTATTCCATTGCAATTCCATTTACCCCCTCCTCTATATCCATACAAAATATCTATCAAACAAATAAAATTAAAATTTTGTTTTGAAAATTGCAACCATTCCATCAATATTTTCTTATGACGTTGTCACGCTAAACTATCGTCAGTAAACCGACTTTACAGACAACCTCTTTTTTTGTTATCTTGGCAGCATAATTTGGCTCTCTCTATGTTCCACCTCTAGCATTTAAAGAAGGTGTGCTCCGCATCATCATACTCAGTATCTCCATATATGCAGTTTAGAAGCATCACTATCTTACAAATTGGGTCCACTTGCGAAACGACCCCTGTCGGGACAAAAACTGTGTGAGTGTGTGAGGTAATAGTTAACCTCATCGTGCTTTCTTTCTACCCACTGTATTAGATCGAGTATTAGTCCAGCTGTCCATCTACCATACCGTTCAGAGTTCTATCTTGCCTGCCAAAGTGTGAGCGTTTGAACTCAAATATCGGAGAAGCATGGTGCTGGGATTCCTGAGATTTTTGCCTTCCATCTATGTTTGCGCTCTTATGCCAGAATATCTATAGGGATGGTTCCGCTGATAACAAAACCGCTTCTTCAGATACTGTTCTATAGGGAGAAGCCACTCAGAGGCGCGTTGCACAGATTGCAGAGTTTTCTGCCGGCATTGCAGCCTTAACGAATCTGCCCATATTTCGTACTGACCGAAGCAGCCTTTTATTTGCTCAATTTCACAGATTTCAAATTAGGAGCCTTTTACGTTCATTACCATTTACAGTTTGTATGTCGAATGCTCGGTTTGTGTATTATTTTATGTTTACTTGCATGTCTCGGTTGCTTGGTTTGCCCATACCACAAATAGCCGCTTGTTATATCTGTGTGTGTGTCTGGATATATGCATTTGTGCTTCCCCTTCGTTTAGTCTATGCTTAGCTGTTTCTTGTCGGAATGGCACCTTTGGGATTTGAGGAATTTCTCTCGTCATTCTGTTTGAACATCAGACAATAATTTTACTTTTCCCCAAAAGCAATTGAACAATAAAATGCTTTTCAATGTTAATGGAAGTTACTTTTCGTACTTTTATGTATGTAATTTAAATTCAATGTTCACAACGAAATTTAGGTATGCTAATCTTAGTAAAATTGTGCATGAAAAAATGTAATGAAACGTAGTTATATGTAGACACATCCATTGCTTTATAGCAGGACGCATTCAACGTGGATAGGATTAAGGCGACTTGACAAGTTTTGTATAACAGGGATAATATCCTTTAGTGAGACTTGGCAATCTAACTTTCAATAGCAGCATTCTGGATGTCAGAAAGTTCATTGACTTTACATATCATATCCATGCATTCCTCTCTCTCAGTCTACCATCGACCAAATAATCGCAATATGCCAAATTTGGAAAAGGCCCATGAAAGAAGAATCGACGATATTGACATCATCGGCCTTACAAACCGCGCCTTTTCTAAACTGGATAAAGAGGCAAAGCGAATGGGTCTGGTGGTGAACGAGGACAAAACGAAGTTTCTCCTGTCCTTTGTTAAACTCAGCCAAAATCGCGTAAGCGGTTATCGCACTAATTAAGAAGATATCTCCATATACTTGTATATATATGTGTATTCCAAGTTTCTAAGTATTCCTTGAGAACCTGTGATCTACTCTTGAAAAGATGGACCTCGCTCCAAAGTCACCAGATTCTTCTGGCCACGGGTAGATTGAAGCGCACAGGGGAACTTCTGAAGAATAAGTTGGAATCATCTCCTTCTTCATGATCCTTCTTCTCAGCTTCCCTGCTATCATCGATCTAAGATTCAGGCATCTGACCTCTCACTTTTTTGCTACACCTGCAGATATTACAGACTTAAATATCACACGCACGGTTAGTCGTCATCTTCCAATCCAATGCCCTCTTTTCCTTTTTTATGTATTATGTCACACTTGGGCACTTTTTCATACTTTGTTCAGAAGGGCGACTTTTGTCGTATAGGCAGCCATTTATCCTAAGATTCCAAGTTGGAACATTGAGTCACAATAAGATTTCTCTTCGAGTAGGTTGCATGCCAAAGCTTTCACTTCACTACAGCTTAGGTGTGTAGAGTAGTTTTCCAGTTCTAGAAGTCGTCTTCAGATATTTGCTGGTCTACATCGTCTACTATAAGGATGCCAGTTAATAACAGTTCTTTTTAGGTCTCCGCTTTCTTTGCGCAAGATATGGCCAATCTTGCATCATTTTCTTTTTCGTTTGCTAAGTTTCTCCTGAAGACTTGCAGTGAAGATTTATGAAAAATCCAGTGGTTGAGACTTTCCAGGTTTCGCATCCATACAGCAGGCAGGATTTCACATTCAAACCGGAGATTTAAAATTTCATGGGTTGCGACATATTCAAAGCATTCCAAACTGCCTGAGGTGAACCAAATGCCGCTTATACCTAGGAGTGCAATTAGACACAAGGCTAACTTACTGGGCGCACATAAAGCATACTGCCGTAAGAGCCGCCAAAGTATTATAAACGAAATGCTAAGTAACCTCATGTTAAGCCTTGGAGGTCCCACGCAGAACAGGCGAAAACTTTTAATGGCCACGACGACCTCGATTCTCTTATATGGATGCGAAATATGGGCAGATTCGCTAAGGGTGCAATATCTGCGATCTGTGCAACGCACCTCAGAGTGCCATCTTCATACAGAACAGTATCTGAAGCAGCGGTTTTACTTATCATTGGAAACATCCCTATAGATATTCTAGGGCAATAGCGCAAACGGAGATGGGAGGCAAAAATGTCAGGAAACCCAGTACCTCGCTTCTCCGGTATTAGAATTCAAACGCTCGCACTGTGTCAGACAAGATGGAACGGTGAACGGTACGGAAGATGGACAGCGAGACTAATACACGATGCTAAAAAGTGAGTCGAAAGAAAGCACGGTGAGATAAACTAAATATTACCTCTGGGAAAAGAGAACCTACCAAACTGCATATATGGAGATACTGAGTATGATGATGCGAAGCACATCTTCTTTAAATGCGAGAGGTGGAACATTGAGAGAACAGCTCGGTAATGAGCTATTAGTGTATTTACACCTGAAGAAGTGATCGAGAAAATTATGATAGACGAAAGAAAATGCAATGCCGTTGAAAATTTCGTGGAGGATATTATTCGAAAAAAGAAGCGTGAAATGGAAACTTATGCTGGACCGCATTGAGCATAGGTTTCTCAAAACAGGCGACCCTGGACGCAGGGTGAGTAAGTAAGTGTCCTCGAAGTAATGCGGAGGCAGTTCCGGGGTGAAGGGAGAAATCCTAGAGAAGAGGAAGGATATTTTTATTGGAATCACCACAAATGTAGCGACGGTTACTATATGGTGCGAAGGCCAAAAAAAATTGCCGCTTGCTTTTTGATACTATTTTTGATGTCTTCAATTGAACAGATAAAAAAGATCCGCCTCTCTTTCTTTTAGAAATCGACCTCTTGACCACATTGTCAATATTGCTCTCAGAGGAAATCACTCCTTACAGAAAAAAATTAAAAAAAATAAATACTTACCTTTGACAAAACTAAGTTAAATAAATGTACGTACACACCGTCAGCGTCAAAGGAGAGTGTACACCACACGTTCCCACGACAGTCGGTTCTACGTTACCGGAACGACCGGATTTATATTCGGACAAGGGTTGTCAGTCCAGCAGCATTCCCCGTACATTTATGGGGAATGTTTATGCTGCTACAACAACAATAACGACAACAGTGTACACCACATATTGATCAGTTTAGACTATTTATTTATTTCTTTTTAATTGTAATTAATTTTATGCAAAATATAGTTCATACTATTACTAAAACCATATAATTTAACTAACTAACTAATAATTCATTTACAATTTTTTATGAATTTGTAATTTTTTCGTTTACATTTTTTTTCCAATTTTCCAAGTTTTCCGGTATATTTCTGGACTTTTATCTTTTTTTCAAGTCATTTCCATTTTCAGTATAATTTCAAACTTTCCAGTATAAGTCTTTCCTTGAGAATGCAGAGCTTATTTCTAATAAAAAAAAGAGGTTGTCTGTAAAGTCAGTTTACTGACCATAGTTTAACGTGACAACGTCATCTATACTAATATTATAAAGAGGAACGTTTACGCCCAAACGCCCGAAAACACCCGCCCGAATCCACACGCCCGAATGTATATTTCCCCGAATTGACAGTTTCCCGAATTTTTTTGCCCGAACGTCTTCGCCCGAACCCATTTGCTCGAATCCTTTTACCCGAAAAGAAAAAAAAAATTAAAATAATTAAGAATTAGTATACACTTGAAGTACATGCAAGAAAAGAACAAAAGAGTGCTATTCCTTTATTTATTCATAACAAATGTTGTCAAAATTCTTGTGTCAAATTCATCAGTCAGTCATTCGTTCTTAATTATTCATAAAAATGGAAGAAATTGAGGAAGTGGGACAACTTGTCGGAAAAAAATTAATAATCGGAGGATACATTTATGTCAGATCCAAACCGTCGAAAAATAATCAATTCTATTGGGACTGTCAATTGGTTCGAAGAAAAGAATGCAAAGCGCGGGCAATTACATTGCAGACAGTTTCTGAGTTAATAGTTTTAAAAGGCCCTAAAAAATCTCCTCATGAACATCCGCCCAATCAGGATACAGCGAAAGCGGAATTAGTGAAGGTTAATTTAAAACGAGTCGCGGAAGATCATCCGGAATGCCCTCCAGCACAAGTACTAAGTTTTGTTTATTTATATTTTTGTTAAAATTTTTCCCTCTTTTTTTAATTATTTATTAACATTTTTATATAAAATTTATTTTTATTTTTTCGGGCATTTTTCGGGAAAATTAATAAGATTCGGGTATTCGTATTCGGGCAAATTTATTCGGGTAAATTATTTTCGGGTGATTGGGTTTCGGGTGAATGTCCATTCGGGCATGTGTTTTCGGGATTTTGACCTGGAATCAAAGAGGGAAACTTTGTTTGTTTGTTTGTTACGAATAGGCTCAAAAACTACTGGACCGATTTTAAAAATTCTTTCACCATTCGAAAGCTACATCATCCACGAGTAACATGGATTATATTTTATTTTGGAAATAGGGCTCGAGATATAGGTCAAAACGTGGACCCGGGTAACCTTCAGACGTGTATGTACAATATGGGTATCAAATGGAAGCTGTTGGTGAATGCTTTAGTCCAGAGTATTTTTCATGCCGCTCTGTGACTGGGGTCTCGAGATATAGGTCAAAACGTGGACCCGGGTAACCTTTGGTTGTGTATGTACAATATGGGTATCAAATGGAAGCTGTTGGTGAATGCTTTAGTCCAGAGTATTTTTCATGCCGCTCTGTGACTGGGGTCTCGAGATATAGGTCAAAACGTGGACCCGGGTAACCTTTGGTTGTGTATGTACAATATGGGTATCAAATGAAAGCTGTTGATAAGTGCTTTAATACGGGGTAATTTTCATACCTATTGATGACTAGGGTCTCGAAATATATGCCAAAACGTGGACTCGCCGTGTCTTTGAACCGAATTAAACCAAACTTACACACATTGTTAAGTAGGTATTGAAGATGATTTCCGTATAGTTTGAATACCTATTGGTAGATAGGGTCCCGAGATATAGGTCAAAACGTGGACCCGGGTAACCTTCGGACGTGTATGTACAATATGGGTATCAAATGAAAGCTGTTGGTGACTACTTTAGTACAAAGTATTTTTCATGCCGCTACGTGACTGGGGTCTCGAGATATAGGTCAAAACGTGGACCCGGGTAACCTTTGGTTGTGTATGTACAATGAATACCTATTGGTAGATAAGGTCCCGAGATATAGGTCAAAACGTGGACCCGGGTAACCTTCGGACGTGTATGTACAATATGGGTATCAAATGAAAGCTGTTGGTGACTACTTTAGTACAAAGTATTTTTCATGCCGCTACGTGACTGGGGTCTCGAGATATAGGTCAAAACGTGGACCCGGGTAACCTTTGGTTGTGTATGTACAATATGGGTATCAAATGAAAGCTGTTGATAAGTGCTTTAATACGGGGTAATTTTCATACCTATTGATGACTAGGGTCTCGAAATATATGCCAAAACGTGGACCCGCCGTGTCTTTGCACCGAATTAAACCAAACTTACGCACATTGTTAAGTAAGTATTGAAAATGGGTTTCGTAAAGTGTGGTTGTAATTCGGAGCACTGGCAACGGGTACATCGTTCTTTTGAACCAGCCATAATGTCGCTTACTTTTTTAACGCTTGGGGCGGAACTGAACTGTCAAATTGACAGTGTGAGTTACAATGTGTCAATATTTCTTTCTGATTTGGATGCCATAAGGAAAAAGTAAGTGCAACATGTAAAAATTGTTTGTGAATTTTTTTGGAGTGGATTTTGGAACAGTGAATAATTTCTTACGAAATTTGAGAATTTAATGTGAAATCCGAATGAAATTATGTGTTCGTGGAAAAAAATTTTTTTCGTTTTTTTTTTTGAAAAATATAAATGGATAATGGTTAAAAAAGCTCCAATGCTTAATAAAACATATAAATTGAAACGAAAAATTCATGGATGATCATATGCGTTGATTTGAAATTTAAAAACAATCTTCTTTTTTCCTGATTTTCAATTTATATTTTATATTTACTCAAAAACAAATAGAAAAACAAAAAATATTGTTAATGCCAAGGCGCTTGAATAAAGAATAAAGAAATAAATAATATGAAAAGCATATATTTTCTGTTCTAAACCATATCTATTCTATTTTAGTGTGCCCAGCGAAGGGGGCCGGGTTTGCTAGTAAGAAAATATTGATGGAATGGTTGCAATTTTCAAAACAAAATTTTAATTTTATTTGTTTGATAGATATTTTGTATGGATATAGAGGAGGGGGTAAATGGAATTGCAATGGAATAGGTCAAGTTACATTTACCGAAACGTGAAAAATGACGAAACATTTATCAAATTCATGAAAGATATCTTCAATTTCGATTGTGCATCAGACGTTAATAAGTCAACAACACTAAGAGGCACCATCATCGTTTTGACTTTTTGAAGACACATTACACTCGAAACACTCCCTTTCATCTCCCACTTTTCCTATCATCGTCCTATTCTCAACAGAGAAATGGTTCATTACCATGCGCACAGGAAGAAGGCATATGCAAATACAAGTATGTGAATTTATATATATATATATATATGCTCACTCAAGTAGGAGAGAGCCAGATGTCGAACGTTGCCGAACGCGGGGGCCGATAGTGCTCTTTGTCATTCATTCCGCGCTCTCGCGTGCAGTTCAAGCAAGGTAACGACGATTGAGCGAGTTAACAACGTATTTTTTCGTGCATGCAGCTGGCTACATCGAATTATAAGACGTTATCACGTCAAAAGTAGCCAGTGCCTTAAAACGCAAAGCTAACTTCTGATAAAAAATCGAAGCATGTTTTTATGTTATCTGATATCTTTGAATAACATAATTAAGAAATTTATTTTATCTAAATACTTACAAAGTAAAGGTGTAAATGGAAACTTTAACTTTGTCTGTGGGAAAAAGTTTATGAATTGAATCGAAGTTTACCCCAGTGCGTCGTTTACGTAAAAAAAATAGGTTTGTCTACCGAAGGTTAAGAAAGCAAGCACAATTTTTTAGAACAGACTTTGTTGACGGGTGAATAAGGTAAATACCATTTCAGAAGTATCAAGAGTCACTTAAATGCATCTAAAGTTTAGAAACACACTGTAGTAAGCACCACAAAGAGCCACTGAGCGCAGTTGGCAGCCCATCGAACCTAACCTGACTTAAGGGGTTAGGTGTAGTCAGAGGCCCAAAAAAATGATGATTTTCAGTAATTTTTTTTGCTAGTCAACTGCTTTTGTTTACAAAAATAAAAACATAGCATTAATCCATCATGTTTTTACTTGACTTTAGCAAACTTTCAAAAAAGAAAATTAAGAATTGTAAAAGTTATCGCTGTTTGTGTGCAAAGGTCCAGAAATCTTCCACAGAATCTTTCTGTCAAATACTCCAAGCGTCGCTTCATCGGAAGTTCTCATCGTCCATCCTTATACGCCATACGCTAAGAAGGGCATGACGAGAGCCTTGTAGAGTGTTAGTTTTGTTCGTCGAGAGGGGACTTTACTGCTCAGTTGCCTACTTAGTCCAAAGTAGCACTTGTTGGCAAGAAAGATTCTACGCTGGATTTCATGGCTGACATTGTTATCGGTGTAAATGCTGGTTCCTAAATACACGAAATCTTTTACTACCTCAAAATTATAACTGCCAACAGTGACGTGGATGCCGATACGCGAGTTTGTTTGAAGGCAGGAGGTACTTCGTTTCGTCCTCGTTCGCCACCAGACCCATTCGCTTTGCCTCTTTGTACAGAAATCTACAAAGCGGTTTCTAAGTTACAGTGATCACCAGCTCAAAACACATAGTTTTGGGAAAAACGCATTTAAAGTTTTGCTATCAATTCCGGATCGCCCGAGCACCCTTTGTTAATTGTTGAATAACTCGAAAAGTATTTGTTGGATTCACCTTAAATTTTTACACAGTATTTTTAAGATATTATACTTAAAAAAGATGTAAGAAAATTTTTTGAAAATTCTGCCTACCCCTAATTCCGTAACCAAGGCGCAAATTTTTAACTATTTCTAGCAGAGCTTACTTCATTTTCTTCAAGCCATTAATAGACTCTTATCTTAAATTCCTACATCAGCTCCAATTCAACACCGCTATTAAATGTGAATGTTCAAAGTCAAAGCCATCTTGGCGACGCGCATCATTTGCTCACCTAAACGAACTTCACCGCTAAATACGCCATATCTGCGGTTTTATTATACAATAATTAACATTATGCATATTTTCCTCTAATAAATACCCAAATACCCGTAATCCACTTTGGAGCGGCGCTGAATGCGTCACAACTCAACTCACGTAACCACACACACACACACATATCCAAGTGTAGCTAAATATGACCCTACATTGCGTGTGCGTCTTCACGCTAACGCCGTCAGTGCCAATGTTAAAACTTCTTCTGAGTGCCAATTTGAATATGAAATTCAAATTTTAAACTGCTTTGAAATGGAAGTTAGTACGTAGAGCAGGAGAAAAATTAATCGCTATGTGGGAGCAACAGTGGATGGGGATGATAAAACAGTGAGTGCTTTTATGCCACAACCGAGGCGAGCGCCGCAGTTGGGAAAGTTCAATGAGGTGTTAAACCATAATTTGCACACCAACACATTTGCATTTTTCGCCTTTGTTCTTCGTTTAGCTGTGGCATAGAACACGCAGAAATGCACATACACGCGCATGCACACATTTATTGGATCAAGGAGAAATGGTTTTGAAGTTCACTCGCTTCCCTTGGCTTCCTTGGCTTTTCTTGCTAGGTTTTGTAATTTAATTCCATTCCTCGAATATTCCAATGCATCTCCCCCCGGGTAGTCTGGGGAGTTCACTAGACGCTAGTATCGAAATTTAAAAACATCATTTCCAATCCAACCAGGTCGCACGTACTGCATTCACTGCTTTTGTGCTCCCTCAGCGCTGAGACTCGCTCTCAAGCTTGAACATTTTTTATAGCTCGTTATTTTTATTTTAATTTTTCGAGACTGCGCTATCCCCCTAACCTGCGCATTACCTGAATGGTTCCCGTATCTAGGCGAATCCTTGAGCTTGTACAAAGGTGTATGTGCATGTATATGTTTGTATGTATGTGTGTACATATGTTTATGTGCATGTATGTAAGTACCTGTGTGTGCATGTAAGATAACTTTTAAATTCAGCGCCATCGCTCAGCTACTCGCTTACTAGATACTATAGAAGAAACAAAAGTGAAAACGCTGCAAATTATATGCAATAATAAAAAGGTGAAACTCTGGTAAATGTGTTGCATTAAAAATGACGCGCTTCAGGGCAAATTCTACCGCGCACATCGCACACTGCGATTCACTTTTCAAGCTATTCGCTCATTAGACCCTGTAGGGATAATCTCAGCAAGTGAAAATGTACTTCTAATACAGAACTGGGCCCATATAACCAACTAGGGACCAGTCGGCTAGACTTTTACAAGTAGTTTTCACAAAATTGTTTACTAAATAAAATTCATCAAGGAGCTCTTACGCATAGACTCTTGCAAAGACCTCACCGTGCAAAAATCAAAAGTCAGTAAGATGAAACTAAAAAAAAACATGACTCCGAATTGCTACAGTGTTGCTGGCAGGGTAGATAGCAAGATTATATGCCTGTGAAGGTGGTTGTATCAGGGGGTGTATCTTTTATTCATATCTATAAAAATTAATCGCCGGAAAATTTTCTTCTATTCAACAAGCTTTGCTAATTGTGGCCACGGATGAGTTGATGCTGTCGGAAATGGCATTAACAGTACCACAACCATTTCACTATGCGTTGAGGCGGAAGAGAGGACGGCAGAGGTGTCGGGAGAAATTAGAAAAGTTGTGTAATTTATGCTTTTGCGGTTGGTAATATTTTTTTTTTTTTTGTGTTTTAGAACAGTGAAAAATTTCAACTGGATTTTCAATTGTGTGGACTCAGGGCATATCACACTTTGTTTTACTTTCAGTTCATGTGTACATACCTACATACATACATACATATATTAATTTGGTACACAGTGAGAAATATTTTGCGCTTGTAAAAAATATATAAATTCACAATCAAGGAGCCTATTGCTATAAAGGCCGAGTCTTATGAAGTTGGGTCCAGTTTTACCCCACATTTTCACGCAAAACCAGTCTAATAATCGGTCTTATAATAGTCAAGTATTACCTTCTAATCTTCAGACGTAGCTAGTTTGATAATCTATCGCGCTCCTAAAAGAAGTAGTGCAAATTATTTAATTTGCATGATCTGTGCATCTGGTTCCTCCACGCAAGTGAGGAAAGTTACTGATCGCCATTCACTTGGGAGTGGCCAGGACGATTCTCTTGCATATGATTCAAGCAGCTCACAACGTCCGGGATTAGCCCACGTATCCTCTGGGTAGCCTCCGAACACCCGTTCGAGAGTGAGCTAACGTGAGAAGGCAAAATGTGTTGTGCGCTGTGTTTGGGACCCGTACGTACAAAGCCCCGGATGCGAACTTCCTACACTGATGATGACCCCTCGAAATAAAGATTACACTTTGAGAGCATGCACTTGGAATGTCCGGCCCCTTAATGGGGAAGGTTTCTCTGCCCGGCTGGCTGATGTCCTCGTGAGAGTAAAGGCTGACATCGCTGCCATTCAAGAGATGCGATGGACGGGGCAAGGCAAGAAAACCATAGGACCTCGCGACGTCTGCTACAGCTGCCATGTAAAGGATTTGCTGTGGGAGAAAGACTTCTTTGCCAAGTACTGTCGTTCACTTCGGGGGACGAGCGTCTCGCAATAATCCGCATTGAAGCCCGTTTTTTTAACATCTCGCTCATATGCGCCCACGCCCCAACGGAAGAGAAGGAGATTCCTGCTATGAGCGCCTGGAACGTTACTATTAGCGCTGCCCCCGCCACGACATAAAAATCGTGCTTGGCGACTTCAACGCCGGGTGGGCAAGGAGGGAATTTTTGGTCCCACAGTCGGAAAATTCAGCCTGCACAGCGAAACATCCGGTAACGGACAGAGGGTGATCGACTTCGCCGGAGCCCGAAACATGGTAGTCTGCAGCACCAGATTCCAGCATAAGAAGATTCACCAAGCAACCTGGCTGTCTCCTGATCAAAAAACGCGAAACCAGATCGGTCATGTTGTGATATGTGGAAGACACGATTCTAGTGTATTAGATGTAAGTACGATCCGAGGACCCAACATCGACTCGGCTTATTACCTTGTTGCAGCTAAACTGCGCACACGCACAATAGACTGCCAGAAGATTTGCCACTCCACTCTCACTCCTGCTCTCAGAGAGTACTGCCCACTAATTATGCATGCAGAAGCAATGGAGCAGCATTCCTCGTTCTTAACGTATCGCCCCAAAAGAAGAAATTCGATTTCGGCGAGCCCGAAAAATCAGTTGGTACAACGAGGAATGTTATGCTGCCGCAGAAAGAAAAGAGGCTGCCTATAGAGCCACGCTGCGATCGGGCGCAACGCGAGCCATGTGGGATCGCTACAGAGAGCTAAAAAAGGAAGACAGACGTATTATCCAAAAGAAGAAACGAGAGGCCGAAATACGTGAGTGCGAGCAGCTTGAGATGCTGGCCAGTAGGAACAACGCCCGAAAATTCGACCAGAAAGTTCGGCGGCTTACAGAAGCTTTCAAGACCGGGACGTTTTCCTGTCAGAACAAAGACGGCGATCTGGTGACTGACATCCAGAGTATTCTTAAATTATGGAGGGAACACTTCTCGAACCAACTTAATAGTGATAGCTGCGAATGTCACAGAAAATGTGAAGATCCCGATACCCCAATCGTTGACGACGGAATTGTCGTTCCGCTACCCAACCAAGACGAGGTGAGAATAGCCATAACGCGACTAAGGAACAACAAAGCCGTGGGCGCCGATAGTCTGTCGGCTGAGCTATTCAAACATGGCGGCAAGGAGCTGGTAAGGTGCGTGCATCAGCTTCTATACGAAATATGGTCGGATGAAAGCATGCCTGCCGATTGGAATTTAAGTGTGCCCAATCCATAAGAAGTGCGATCCTGCAATCTATGTCAATTACCGCGGGACTAGTCTTCTTAATATCGCCTATAAGGCTCTAGCGAGCGTATTGTGTAAAAGGCTGAAGCCCACCGTCAACCAACTGATTGCAACTTATCATTTAACATATAAAAGTATTTCGCTTCACTTTGAATGAACATCCCCGATCGAGTAATCTACATGTTGCCCCAAAGGATATGCACGAAATACTAAATGCTTCTTTCAAACGTCTATACTTTTTCGCATTCAGTGTACTCAGTAATGGCTTCCCCCCATGATGCATTCACATTTTCGGTTCGTCCTCATCTTCCACCTGTGCCACGCAACATATGCTGGTGGAACATTGGAACTTCAAATGCCGCCCAGCATCAGTGTAACCCCCAACATCCGTACGAATAATTCACCTCTGCCACCATTTTGGCATTAATATAGAACAAAGTTTTTAAAATCAACTTCCCTGCGCAGTGGCACCAACTTTAAGCTTGACTACCCATTAAAAACCTTACGCCAACAAAATACAATATAAAAAAATGAAATGTAAAAAAAAACTAACACAGAAAAAAATCATTTTAATTTTTCACTTGGATGAGTGCGAAATTAAGTCATTAAATAACAGTGTTCGCGTTCAAGCATTAACGCATTGTGGTGTGGTGTGGTGTGGTGTGGTGTGGTGTGGTGTGGTGTGGTGAGCATTACGCCATAACTGCCATCTCGATTGTTACCGCGGCTGTGGCCTGCGTGTGTCTGCTGCGAATGAACAAATGATTTTAATATCATTTGGCTGAGCGATTGTTGTTGTACATAACGATGCGTAACGCAGCAGCCAGGCTAATAAGTCGCCACAATATTACTTTGCCGCCTCTTGCCACCACACAACTACAATTACAATGTGGACTTTGTGTATTGGAAGGCGTGCGCCGGTGCTCGCATGTGTTTAGATGGCCCTGCTTGGTCCTGATATGCAATTTGACAGCTCAAATAGCTTCATTATCATTACTGTTACTCCCGCGTGCATCGTTTTGTGTCTCATTACTTTTGCGGATATATGGGCGTGACATAAGGTTTTTTAAGTCAGTGGTGGCCATAAAGAATATATCACCTCTTTAAGCCCTTTTTCTAAGGAAAAGATTTTCAAAATGTTCTGCCGCCGGGAAGTTTTACAAAAATGTGCTGTTTAGATTGTTTAAGTAATTCACAAATTCCAGAAATATTCACTTTCAATTTGACTCATATTGACAATCATGCTCACGGCCATCGTCCCAACAATATCCCAGCTAAAGCCATAATCATAGTCGTAGTCATAGAGGTAATCAATCAGAGCCATAGTCATAGTCGCAGTCATATTAGTAGTCATAGTTTTAGTAATTTCCGGTCCCAGTAGTCTAGCGTAAGCGCGCTAGCCTGCCATCCCAGAGGCTGTGGGTTTCGAATCCCACGTAGAGCACGGTCCTCGCACTTTTCCGCATTTACCTACTTTCCCTGTTTCTAAAAAAAAAAACAAAAAAAAAATCCTAAAATTCCTTTCCTCAACCCCGAAAACGTATTCTTTCCAACCTTACTCACGCACAATAGTCTGCGCACACAGTTACACATTGCATCAGTGGCGCAGCAAGAGGAAGCGGCGCTCCAAGCAGTAAGAAGGCGCTGTTCCTAAGCAACGACAGGTGGGCATTCCAACTACTTAAGACTGGTAGCGGCAGGCTAATCACCTATGCTATCAGAAATCAAAACACAGATTAACGAAATCAACGCAAGACTGAGTCTTGTCGAAGCCATATGCTCCCAAGAGGACTGAACAAGCAAAAAAAAAAATAGACAAAATAGTAGTTTCCATGGTTATTGTTATAGTTATGGCCATAGTCATAGCTGTGGCCACAGTCATAGTGATAATCTTGGTCATTCATAGTCACACCCATAGTCAAAATCATATTCATAGCCATAGTAGTAGTCAAATTTTTAGTCATTGTTATATTCGCAGTAGCAGTCATACTCATAGCTCTAGTCATAGTCTCATACTCATAGGCATATCAGGAGTCAAAATCATATTCATAGTCATAGTCATAGCATCTTGAAGACCCAAACGGCCTCTCAGACAACCAACTCGGCTTCTGGATAGCGAGATCATCGTTTGAGGCAATAAGAGCAGTGGTAGAGATAGCACGAAAACCTATCAACGTTGAGAGGTCCGCAAGAAAGCTTTGCGTAGTTATAGCCCTGGACGTAAAAATGCCTTTAACTCGACAAATTTGTTCAACACCATTGCGGCACTCAAAAGTTTCAACGTTCCAGATTATCTTGTTTGCATTATTAACAGCTATTTAAGCGAGCGAATTATGCGATTCGATACACAGAAGGGTCTAAAAATCTATCAGGTGCCTGGTAGAGTACCACAAAGGTCAGCACTGAGACCCACACTGAGGAACACAATGTACGATGCAGTCCTAAAGGTAAAGTTATCCAATAGTGATGTACATATTAGTGAGTTATGCTGATGATATCGCTCTGCTTGTAGAAGACAAAAAACTAGGCCGTTAATATTGGAATAGGTGATCACCAAATAATGTCGAAAAAGGTGATAAAATACCTTGCGGTCTGGATTGATGCAAAGTTATGCTTCAGAGAGCATTTGATTAATTCCAAAGCGGCAAGAGTCAATGGTGATTTAACACGAAATCTCCCTAAAATAGGAGTGCCCCAAGGCAATCGAAGGCATCTACTGTTAACGGTTGTTAATTCTATCATCGGAAACTACCTGGGCAGCGGCGAAAAATACTATGTTTCATGAGGGCACACAAACACACAGGCGCTGCGAGTAGCGTGCGGACCCTCCTTTGGATCTGCTGGCAAAAGAAATGAGCCGACTGTACAGCACATAGGAGGCTCGGCCTACATTAGATCAAAAAGCCTCAGAACGAACGCTGACAATTAGACGGTGGCAGGAGCGTTGAGTTCTGTCGCAAAATGGGCGCTGGACATACAAACACATTGCGTGCATCCATGAGTGGACTACAAGAAAAAAACGGGGATGTAGACTACGACCTCACCCAGTATTTGCAAGCATACCTGCATCGGTTTAAGCCGGCAGACACCCCTTTCTGTCCAGACTGCCAGAACACGATGGGGAGTTTGGAACATATTATACAATTTTGTGATCTGTGACCGCTTTAGAGTCGAAAGAGATTTATTAAAAAGTGTTTTGGAGCATCCAATAGTCTTAAACATCCTCACGAGAGATATGTATTCAGCCAGTGGGAAGTGGCCAATCAATAATTTGTATTTACAAATTTATTTTGTCTTTGAATGAATACATTCTTACAGACTATGTTAAGCTAATGTTTTAGTAGTTACTGAGAAAAAAACCATTTAAGATGGTTGACTAAGATGCCATACGGCCATATAAAATCAGCACCAGAAGAATTGAAAAACAAATTTAAATCTGCACATGCCCTAGGAATTGAAGCATTCACCTCGTAGTTGGTTCTCGAGAAGCCAATTTTAAAGGTTCTGTACTGTCGGAGTTTCTTATTAGGAATATTAAAATGAATTTTACTTAAGAGGGAAGGACAATTAATAGATCCAGAAATGAAACGAATAATAAATGAACACGATAGAATAGATTGTCTGCTATCAAGGGGTTTTAAGTCAATCAATAAACATAGAGAGCGGTACGATGGTAAAGGCTCAGAAGTGTTTAAAGATCAGATCGGTTAGAGAGACCTATTTGGTACGGTCTCCAAATAACAGCGGCATACTCTAATCTTGATCTAACAAAACCACAATACAATGTTTTGAGAATGTGTGGGTTGGTGAATGTAGAACAGTTTCAGCGTAGGAATGCTAGCATCGCATATGACCGTCTTATGACGTGGTTAACATGGCTATAGAAACTCAGCTTAGAGTCGAAAATAACGCTTAAGTCTTTAATTTCCTCAACGGATTGCAAAGGTAAGCCAGCAATACTTTACGAAGTATGCAAAGTATTGTTTGATTTAGCATATTTTGTTATACGTCAAAGCATTTGCTTATATTTCGTGACAAACGATTTAAATAGCACCAGTTCCGGACATTGTGTAAGTCGGATTGCAACTTTTCAAAGTCACTAGCACTGTTAATCACCGCAAATATTTTAAGATCATCAGCATACAACAAGTGCTCAGCAAATAAAAAGCTTGAACCAATATCGTTAATAAAGAGAATAAAGAGAAGGGGTCCTAGAATACTTTCCTGTGAGACACCAGAGGACGCAATAAATGCACGGGATGTCGTATTATCAATGGCTACAACGCAGTGCCTATTGGGCAAATATGATTTGCTTCACGACAAAAACGTGGAGTGTATACCCAATGATGCAAGCTTCGACAAGAGTATTCGGTGCGATACTTTGTCAAACGCTTTGGAGAAGTCTGTATAGAAGGCTGGAATGCAGTAATTATTGAAAATAGATAAATTAGTGACAGTGGAGCGACTTGCAACGAAACTATGCTGGTTGGTAGATATTAGGCCTTTGACAGCAAAATATAACTTATCATTCACAGTTATCTCAAAAAGTTTTGAGACAGACGATAGCTTCGAAATCGGCCTGTAATTGCTAACATCGTTTTTATTTGCTTGCAAGCTTGTCTCGCCCTTCACTTTTCATCCGACTAAACCATTTGTGCGACTAGAACACACCAGTTTTATTTGTCAGGTCTTCGCGTTCCTTAACGAACCGAATGCAATGAAAGGTCACATGTTCGAGTGTCTCCTCTTCATCCAAGTATTCTGGGCAGTAAGGACTACCAGCCAAGTCTAGGCGTCTTCATTTTGCTAGCTATGACGCAGATTGCATCATACGACACCGTTCTGTAGGCACATATGGGCCTCAACGCAGTATTGCTTTAAAATGACATTTTTTGTTCCAGCCCAGAGTGGAGAGACGTACAGCATTATGGAGTCAGTCACAGTGGAAAGAATTTTTCTCTAGGCACCTTGAGATCCTCCTATGTTCGGTAGCCTGCCCATAAGCGCGTTGTTAACCTTAGTCATTGTCAAAGTGTTAGTCATAGTCATAATTAAATTCACAGTCCAAGTCGTAGCCGTAGTTATAGTCATAGATGCAAAGATGTTCATAGCCACAGTCATTGTTTTAATATATAGAAAAATACAAGAGCGTAAATAGGCAGAGAAAGCCGTATTTGCCATTGTCTCATAGCCACCCTTCTTTGGCTGCTTGGCCGAGCTCCTCCTCCAATTTGTAGCGTGCGTCCCAATATTGTCCCATAAATGGAGGGACGGAAAATCCCACAGTTTTAAGTCGACTCCGCACGACAGATATTTTTATGAGGAGCTTTTTCATGGCAGAAATACGTTCGAAGGGCTTACCATTGCCTGCCGAGGGGCGACTGCTACTAGAAAAACTTTTTCTCCCATTTTGGTGTTTTATGCACGGGGATTCGAATCTACGCACGTCAGGATGGTAGTCATGCACCAACCGATTCGCCATACAGGGTTTGATCGAAAAGTAATGAGCCTTATTTTTTTAAGCAGTTTTATTAAACCTTTTGGCTTATACAACTAATATTCTTCAAAATAGGACCCTTGAGCGTCAATACACCGCTGGTAGCGGTCCTTCCAATGCAGGAAATATTTTTTAAACTCATCCGCCGGAATCGCGTTCAATTCGGCTTTCACAGTTTTTTGGATCACCTCGATGGAGTCGAAACGCCTCCAATTCAGCTTTCTTTTCAGGCGCGGGAGCAAGAAGAAGTCCACAGGGGACAGGTCTGGGCTGTAGGGAGGGTGAGGAAGTACCAAAACCCCCATCTTGGCCTTTGCAGAGGTGCAAGGGAAAACGGTATGCGCCAGCGCATTGACGTGATGAGAGGTCCAATTGTTGACGAGGTCGGGCCGAACTCGGGCGACGCAGTTTTTCAGCCGAAAAAGCACTTCAATATTCAATGTTCGGCCAATGTTCAAAAATTCACGAACCCAGTTCACATCTTCGTCTGTTTGCGTCGTCGAAGGCCTTCCAGATCGCTGTTCGTCTTCGACGTCCTCCCGGAATTCCTTGAATGACTTATGCCACCGTTTTACCTAGCACTGGACAGAGATTGGTCCCCGTAAGCCTCCTTGAGCAGCCCAATGGTTTCGGTACTCGAGTAACGTTGTTCCAACGATCGCTGCATTTTCGCCACTGCAAAATCCTAACTCATTTTTAAAACAGCTTTCACGCGCGGAGCTATGTTGACTGAACCGCTGTTGCCATCGAACTGGGGGGACCGGTTTCTAGTGGGAGGGGAAGGTCCAGCGATCATTTTCCCCTACCAGCCGATTCGGTTGATCGCTTGGCAGACGTTCCGCGCCGGAAGGCTCATTACTTTTCAATCAAACCCTGTAGTTATAAAGGGTGATTAAGTTTCTAGGACCGATTTAGATTTTGAATAAAATACATTTTTTTTAAGAAATTATTTTCATTCCTCTTTATTATGATAATACTGGTATGGCTCAATTACGTATGGTACAAAATATCGGGCAAATCGCCACTGCGGCCTCGACGGCACACCTCTAAAGACCACCAAATGCAAATAGTTCCTTATCTAAAGGGTGGTTAAGTTTCAAGGGCCAATGGACAAAAGATAAGAGCACAAATAGGTAGGGAAAGCCGTATTTAGCCACTCGCCATTGCCTCAATTAGTTAAATTGCTGATTCAAAAATCTACGTTAAAAATACTTCATTGCTAATTATGTTAGCGATTGTGCGAGCAATCGATTGTATAAAAATTTCAGTTCAAATTGCATTTGGCATAATGCGTTGTAAGTGTCTGCACTTTTGCTGGCTAAAATCATTTCATCTCAGTTTTGGGGTATCTGCGCCGCGTCTATTTGTTTTGTTTTTTAATATTTTTTTTATTTTTTTCATTTTTATTTTTTTCAAGCCCCATTTTAATGCTCCCCTTCTACATTTGGTATTATATGAGTTTGCCAACGTTTCCTTGTTTCTATGTTCAACTGTGTACATACCGACAAAAAACTGAAGAGCATAAATGCACAGGCAAATACACCTTCCATAGATTATATTGCATTTTTACACTCGATTACCTCGAACGAAGGACCAACAATCGACAGGCGGCGGGGCTGACGACGTAGCGAAGCACAGCCTGGATGCTTGAATGCCTGCACGTGCTCAATATGCGCTTGCATAGAATTACCAGCAACACTTTTGCACTTCAAAAACAAAAATATTATAATACTCGCACAACACAAACACACGCTTGGGGTAAAGGGTGTGTGTGCGTGTAACAAATAAAACTAATAACGCAACAAGCGCCAGTTGACTGTGCGCGGCCGATGGCGTATGAGCAACACAAATGCGTAAATAAATACGCAAACCTCACGCAGCGGCATGCCTCGATTGTTTTCTATAGGGGACGCAAACAAGTTGGCATTATGTGCAATTTTTTTTTGTATGTTTTGCTTGTTAAAAAACTTCCGATTGAGAAAAAACAAAGCGCAGAGAGGGTTATATGCGAAATCAAAAAGCAGTACAGCTAGCGCTTTAGGAACAACACCCACAACAATAATTGCATTAGCAGAGAAATACCAACGAAAACGTGTTTAAAAAATTTATAAAAAAAATGAAATGAAATTCACGATTCGCAGAAATTGAAAGTACCGAACCTGGTTGGCTTGCATGACTGGTGATACGCAATCAAATGCACGTTAAATGCGGCACAAGCCTTCAAAAATCTATATCAGCACATATTCGCATGTGTTTCCAGCATTTACGCGTGCTTATCAGTCGACATCCTTTTGAACCCTCGAATTTCCCTTTTTTCTTACTCACTGCTCTCATTTGATTCCCCTCAAACTCCACCTGCTTCCGAAATATCGAACTGCTCAAATGGAGCTCAATTGCACAGTTGCACACACGATAATGAAAATGTTTTTGTTTGCTAGAAAATTCCGAGCGTTCCATTTGCTAAGCAACCAGTGAAAAAAATTGCGTAAGCACATACACACACGCACACATGCACGCAAAAACACGCACATACACATACTCAAGTGGCGAGTATGTCTGAGATGCAGGCATTTGCCGCAAACATTTCAAGCTAACTTTCAGTTAGTCATAGGCGTATGTGTGTATTAGGGCGGGTCGATTTAAAAATCGTTCATTGCTCTGTGAAAATCGTATTCTAGGGATCAAAATAAGAAGCTTTGCCGAAGGAACCATACCTCTAAAACGAATTCTGATGTCCCCCAATTTGGGTCGAACGAAAAATCCCACTTTAACCCATTTAGAGTGCTCCAATCGAGTCCAAATGTATGACCGACCCCCACTATCTTTGGACGGCCGATCCACCCATGCCAGTGACACACCCCCTGGAACTCCCCTGGGGGGAGCATTTTTGGCCTTTACATGAGAAAATAAACTAAAAAGTTCGACCCAAATTGGGGGACATCAGAATTCGTTTTAGAGGTATGGTTCCTTCGGCAAAGTTTCTTATTTTGATCCCTAGAATATGATTTTCACAGAGCAATGGGCGATTTTTTACCTCCCCACAAAAGACACTAAAAGTTCGACCCAAATTGGGGCAAAGTTTCTTATTTTGATCCATAAAATTTGATTTTTACAGAGCAATGAGCGATTTTTTTGCCTCCCCACAAATCGACCCGGCCTAGTGTGTATGTATTGTATATGAAAGGAAACTCATTCCTGTATTCATTTATGTGTTGCAATATGGCTTTGTTGCGCCCTGTTTCTTCCAGTTCAGCTACCGTTTCATTCCGAGCTTAAATATGTTTCACAATGCATTGAGTTCGATTGTTCGTTTATTCATATAAATTTTTGTTTTTGGCATGGGAGTTCCTTCCGCTTCGTTGGTAATAATTTTAAATCTATACAATTCAATAAAGTTTTATTACTGCAAAAGTATGCAATTTTCGAGTCAAACTTACAGTTGATTCATTCTGGTATTGCCATTATTAAACTCCAAATCGGTGAGCTGGTATGCAGTCAGGCATTCAGTTGGACAATTGGCTTTCATGCTGTACCTACGATCACTATGTGGCTATTGACGCTTTCATGTATGTATTACTAGCTTGCTTACTTGGGTATAAGAATTCACTACATACATACGTACCCATGTGTGTGTGTATAGGTAAGCACTCATAAATCTAGAATTCGTAGCCAATTGCATATTTGTGATAAAGAATTATAAAATTTCAATAGCAGCCGTTGCTTCTGTGGCATACCTACACACAGAGCCTTGGACAAATTGTCTTTCCATAAACGTTAGTCGCAAAAAATATGTATAGTATAAGAGCAAATTGTTAAACTGAATTGCCAATTTAATATTCTTGTGTTCGTTTTCTATTAAATAGTTGTATGTTAATTAAATTACTCGTTTTGCTTGTTTGGAAATTTATTTATTTATTAATCAACAAGCAGGAGTCTTAGAGACTATAAAATGTGATAGATAGATGCAGGCAAAGACCTTATGACAATAATCTTATAAGTAACTTCTTAAAAGTAGACAGAGAGTAAAAGAAATAAAGTCTAAGGACGAATAATACGCATTCAATTGAGTTAGAACCCTCCTAAGAGCATTCATCCCTTAAAAAATTTAGCAGTCCCCACAAAAAACAATTCACTATAACGGAAATTGCGAACGTCTCCAACGTGCAGGAAACATTTCTCTTATCTGGGTTTCCTGGGCACAAGAATATAGAGGCAGATGAAATTGCCGACGAGATTCCCAGGAAGGGGTCGACAGAACCGGTTTCAGTTGTCCCCTTTTCAGGCATCGGTGTCCCCTTGACTGGAAACTACATACTTTCTTTCTAAAAACAGCGCAAGAAATATGGAGGCCTGTCTCATCGTGTGCTATTTCGAAAACACTATGGGCTCAATACGATAGAAACAGAACGCTTAAGGTGATGGGAATCCCCCGCCATTCAATTTCCAAACTCATTGTGGTGTTCACTAGTCACTGGGTAGTCGGTACTCATACGGAGAAACTTGGAATTCCGTACAACCCCATTGCAGAAATTCTCTAGCCCATATCTCTCTCCTCCACTACATCTACAGCACTGGATGGCTGTAGAAGATTTTCTCTTCCCAAAAATTTTCTTTGCACTGGTAGTGGTCAACATTATGGTATCAAAACGGCACATAAGTGCTACTTGAAGTGTACCCGTAGTACGCTTTCCATCTAATCTACCTACCTGCAGAAAATGAGTGAGGGTATGTTGTTGTTGTTGTTGTTGTTGTTGTTGAGGTGGTTGAACATTTCTGAACTGAAATCTCGTGTGATGATGATGTTGTTTTTTTTTCTTTCCTAGTCAGATCCCTTTAGTGAGCAGCAAACCCTTTATCTCGATGTCTGAGATCTCCTTAATTTGCTGTAGGAAATGCTTACCGAAGGATCGGAGTCGTGCTGTGGCTAGTCCCGGACATTCACATAAATAGTGGAAAAGACTCTCCTTCGCCCCTTCCGCTTGACAGCTTCTACAGATAGGATTGAAGGGTAGATTGAGTCTAGCTGCAGGATCCCATACTTTCCTATGGCCTGTAAGGGTTGCAGTGATGCGTGAAATGTTTGGCCGAGAACATCCTAACAGGTGGTTCGTCCTTTGGATTTTGTAAACGCGGCCATGTGTTTTTGTTGTAGTGCAGGTGGTTATTTGCTTCCATCTTCTTTCGGCTAAAGCATGATAGTGTGAAGCAATGCATGCTTTTAGTGTGTTCAGTGGGGTGGAAACTGCCACCGCCTCAGCTAAGTCTAGTGTCGAAACTTTCTTTGCTAGCTCATCTGCTATCTGATTACCTCGTATGTTCCTATGACCGGGAACTCATATCAGAGTGATTTCAAGCCAATGACTAAGCAATTCCAGCTCCTCTCTATACTGTAATACCGGTTTGGATGAAATGGAGTTAGAGTCCAATGCTTTTATAGCTACTTGACTGTCTGAGGAGATAGCTACTCATGCACCAACTTCCTTGTAGAGTTTTAGTGATTTGCCTACTTCTGCCTGGAAACCGCTGGCATAGTCAGGAAGACGAATTGACTGAGAAAGGTTGAGTGGCTCCGAATGGAAGCCACCTCCCACACCACAGTTCATCTTAGAACCATCGGTATAGATTTCGATATGGTATCTTCCAATCACCTTCCCTTTGCCCCATTCGGCTCTCGGTGGAAAACGTAGCGTAAAGTCTTTCTTGAAGTTAAGGTAGTGGACTTTGTAGTCTGACTTGTTTTTGAGCAGCAGGGGGCCTCTGTAGGAGAATCTTACTGTGAACGTGCGACCTTGTAGTCCAGCTTCCTATGTCTCTGAGTCTCGCCGCGCTGCAAGTAGCGATTGTTTTAATGTGTAAATCCAGTGGTAGCAGATGAGTTAGTACATTGAGCGCTTCAGTAGGACTGGTGCTAAGCGCTTCTGTAATTAAGATACACGCTGTTCTTTGTATCTTGTTCAGCTTAGTTTTGTTGTATTTCCTTTGAGTGGCAGGCCACCAAACTAGTGCCGCATATGTTAGTATTGACCTTACAATTTCTGTGTAGGATCAGTTGGATAGTTTTGGTTGGAGAGCCCATTTTTTTCCCAACATTCTCATTGTGAGGGTATATTAAAATTACTTTTTTTCAGGAGATATGGACCCGCACAAATATCAAAGGCAAACCACATCGACAACAGAACACGCCTAGACTTTAAGGATGTGAGATTAATTAGTAAGCAACGAGAGTGATAGGACGGAATGAGATCAACGAATTGCATCGAGCGGAAAGCAAAGCACATAAAAGTTCCTTGAACAGAGTCTACTCTATTAATCTAGATCTATCAAACTATCTATCTTCTATCAAACCTGGACCGAACTAAGGGCGAGTGCAAAAGTTTGAAAGTATAGAGAGAGGCAAGTCACAAACATGAAATGGACTACTCTATTCGCAGACTAACCTTCGACAGACTCTTCAAGACGAGCATACCGTAAAGAAGAGAGTAGCAAACACCAAGCTCATGGAGAGGGGGGAAATTAAATTTATATACAGATAGTTCCAAACTTCAGCTCTCAGCTCTTGAATCTCGTGGGTTTTCTCACAGGTCACTATGCGCGAGGAATGCATGTTATGAGGCTTGAAATTACCTCAAGTCCCTTTTGCGATGAATGTATGGAGGATGACGTGGAATCATTTCAGCACCTACTTCTTAGCTGCCCTGCTCTGGCGGGACCAAGAGCCAGGCATCTTGGCTCTTACTTCTTTTGCTCGTCCAAGTGTGCTCATTCCGTAGGCAACCATACCAACCTAACCTAACCTAGTCCCAAGCTTGACGATAGGGTTGGCTAAGGAGCACTTTCAATGGAATTAGGACAGGAACCATCCGTTCAACCTCCGCATACTGAGGGCCGCCTTTATTAATAAGGTTGGATGAGATGACTACACTAGCCCCAAAAGCTTTAGACCCATCAGTGTGACTTCTTTCATGCTCAAAAGTCTAGTAGAATTACGCATGTTTCAAAAGTCACCGAAGGTTCAACCTCTTTCCTCCATTTCAGCATGCTTATCAAAGTGGAACATGCTTTGAGTCGGCACCTTGTTGCTAGGGTAGAGCTACCCATTGACAGGGGGACTACACTATGGGCATCTTTTTGGACTTAGAGAGGGCGTTTGATAATGCCACTTTAGTATGTGCAGCTCTACTAGTAGGCATAGCGTAGACCGGGTGCTAGTGAATTGGATTCGTTCAATGCTGATCCAAAGAATCGTCTCGGTGCGAGCAGAGGAAGATCTGCTGGAGTCATCCGGGGTTAATAGAGTCTGCCCCCAAGGCGGTGTGCTGTTTCCATTGAGCTGCTATCTCCTTCGCTTATAAACATCTGAAGAAAACTGCAGAAAACTTTGGGTATAATTGACACTTGGTGCTGTGCGAATGGGTTATCGGCAAACCCTACTAAGACTGGTATTGTCCACTTTATCAGAAGCAGGAAGCTTGATGGATTTCTTCTGCTAAGCTAAAAGAAGTCACAATCGAGCTATCCAAAGAAATCAAATATCTTGCAGTAACCCTCGATAGTAAACTCTTTTGGAAGTCACACGTTGAAACAAAGGCATCCAAAGCACGGACAGCGTTCTGGCAGTGTAAGAGTGTATTTGGGAAAACGTGGGGTCTTTCTCCTAGCAAGATTCTGGCAAGGCTATGATAAGACCTATTATCATCTATGCATCAGTGGTCTGGATGAGTAGACACTCTCTCGCGGAAGTCAGGAGGCCCTTATTGAGACTACAATGCACTGTGACCATCTGTTGCACCGCAGCTTTTCCGACTACTTGAGGACCGGCATTAGATACTCTGGTTAGTCTACCACCGCTTGATGTTTACATCCAAAGAGATGCCTCGAAGACAATCTGCTGGCTCAAACGCAATGGGAATTGATACAGCTCCTTTCCGGCATTGGAAAACAGAAAAGGCATGAACTTCGATCAAACAATACAGACTTGGAGTATTTAGCATTGATGTGTTTAGGAGCGGCCACCTTGGCTCCACACGGTCTACTCAGATTTCTTCGGAACTCGGATAGATTTAAAGCGAATTAAAAAGTTAACACGAGTGCAGTACAATGGACTTAATGTTGTCTGTGGTGCTATACTTGCTAGTCTATGCCGACAAAAAAAAAATATCCATTCGACTACCAGAGTATTGCAGCGTCTATAAGGCAGAAGTTCTAGGTAAGTCGAGCCCGGTTTTCATTACGTGCAATAATCGAGTTTCTGCTGTATATCTCACGGCATTAAGCTATGTAAAAATTTAGTGTCCAAAAAAATTAATAAAACGGGAAGAATGCACTGTTCGATTTATCAGATATTGGGACGGCATGTCGAAATTTTTCGTAAATGGGCGTGAAAGGGTAATTTTTTTGTTGTAATGGGTTATTTTCTGTTCGTAAGTGAGTTTTTGTTGTAAATGGGTTATTTTTTGTTCATTTACAGAGCTCTTTTCCTTCTTTTTGCAAACTTAGAGTTCAAAAAAAATAGTTTTGCGGTTGTTATTAATTTTGGTGTTACTGATTTTTTCTAAAACTTCCGCAAAGTAGAAACAAATACGCAATCAAATTTTAGTTTAATCTCTCCAATTTGTCGGACTATCGAGCTGCTTTTGCCAGCAGTAAAGTGAAATCCATAATTTAAAGAAATCCATGCAACTGCATACCCGCCGGACTTTCGCAATCCCATTAGTTCAACTGAGAAACGCATTAAAATAACCTACACGCACTAATATTGACACAAGCGGATGAACAAGAAAACAACCCACAATCTGCCATGTGCGTTCCAAGCTCTGATTATCCAATTCGGCGCCAGCATCAGTATTTTGCCATGCGACTGCCTTGGATTTCTTCTGCTTCTTTTGCAAGAATGTGCTTTTGTTGTTGTTAATCTTGGCAATGCAGCTCGTAAAATACCATCATTTTGCAATGGCGCCAAATGTGAAATTATTGCAACGCGCCGCAAACACCCACGCCGCGCCCCAACGTACGCCTTCGTGGTAATGTTGTATTTATTTCCTGCCGATGCTGCTGATGCCACCACTGCTGGCTTTGTTGGCGCATGGCTGCTTCAAGGATATGCCACGAAATTTTTATTGCATTTTACAAGCGCCGAAAATTGCGTTTATGACACGTTCTGCCAGTGTGTGGCGGAATGCACACTGCTTGCTTGATGTTGGTAAGGGTGCCGTCAGACAAGGCAAGGTAGGGATTGCAGAAAGCATGAAAAATTACATGATTTTCGAAAGCGAAGCGCAAGCCTAAAAAACAAGAGCAATCACACTGAGCAAGTAAAGTACTTTTTTAATGTAAAATTTTATTTAGAAAAGCTTAACTGTTTAATTTTGTAAAACTACTTTTTGGCTCTTCACACTGCGACTGCCAACATTTTCCAGCAGTGGGTTTTAAAACTAAATTGCAGTTGTCTGGTCGTTCGTTTCACTATTTCTCAACTACTATTGTACAAAGAGATTATTAAAAAGAAGCTGGTGTTTTGGAGTACGGTTTAAAAAATGTCCAACAAAAGTTGAGACATTTTGAAACACATTTCTTGAAAATAATTAGATTTAATTTTTATGAAGTGCGCAACCGCTTATCCAAACGCGAAACCAATCAAGAAATGTGGCCATCAATGCTTCACAATGAAACTTTCCCGTGCAACTCATTCGCTTTTTGATAACTGCGATTAGACTCCACAAGTTTCCTTTTCACAATTAATTACCGATAAGTTGAGAAAGGTTTCCTCAGCCTCCTGTTTGGTAATTTATACAGAAGAATGAATTAAAAAAAAAAGAAAAAACACGTTTCTTGGAATGTCTGATTGCACCTTAAGTCTTGTACGGTTACGCAAATGTTGAGATAGATGAGTTTATTAGAAAACTCACTTTTGTGCTGGAAATTAGTATTTCAGTGAGGAAAATACCAGTTTAAGGAACTTTGATGTCCTTAAGTTCCAGGTAGGGATGTATTCCTATTGTCCAAGTTTATTGCGACTGCTAAATGCAAATACAAAGAATTAAAGAAATGACAGACTATTTACAAGTTTTGACTACTTGCGAGTAGTCATTTATTTTTCATGTACATTTTTTTAATGTTGTACAGGGTGAACGATATGAAGTGTTACCTATTCAAAATACCATCACTTTTTTGTGTGAAATTAGTTTTTATTGATTTCAAAGACAAAATTGTTCAAAAGTGATTACTTTAGATCGATATGACTACCTTTTGCCTCGACTATAGCCTTCAAACGGTCAAAAAAAGTTGCATGCTGCGCGAATGTGATCTTGAGCTATTTTGGCCCATTCTCGTATAATCGCTTTTTTCAGCGCATCAATACTGCCATATTTTTTAGTCCTCACCTTGCTCTCCAAAATGGACCAGATGGAATAGTCCCTCGGCTTTGCGTCTGGCGAATTCGAAAGCCATTGTGTGGACGAAATGAAGTGTGGAACCTGATTTTTTAACCATTCTTGGTTCACACGAGCTTTATGAGTCGGTGCCGAGTCCTGTTGGAACGTGACACCAGGCTCGATAAAAACGATTGAAGAGCGTTCATCAGCGTTCACTGCGGCCCAAACCATTATTTGCGATGTGAAATTATTTCGAGTGGCCATACGTAGGCTCAAGTTCTCGTATGAGCGTTCGGTAAGTAAACACGGTAGTTTTGACTGTTTATGAACTGCTCAATTGGGAAATTTTTTTCATCAGAAAACACAATGTTAGGAAATTCGCCACGTTCGTGCAAGCGCAACAACTCCTTTTCTCTTTCGCACCGAATTTTTTTTTACTGGGGGGAAAGATCGTGTGCTTTTTGGAATTTGTGAGCGTTGACCTTGAGCTCAATTTTCAATATGCGTCGAATGCTGATCTTGCGATCTTCTTTGGCGAGTTCTTTGGCCATTTTTCTTCCAATTCGACGTGGATTTCGTTCAAGTCGAGCCTTCACTTTTCGAACCATTTCTGGCGTTGTTGCAGTTTTTTTTGGTCCGCCTCCGTAGCGTTTTGCAATGCTACCAGAATCATTGTAACGTTTTATAGTGCGATGCACAAACATTGTATTCACCTTGAGGTGACTGAGCTCACGAACAATGGCTGGTTGTGATTTTCCAGCCAAATATAAGGCAATCGCACTATTACGTTTGAATTCCATCACAGAAAAAAAAAAATCAACAAAACTGAGACGCAAATGCTTTTGATGGCTTATAAACAATATATTGAACTGTGATTAGAACAATTTTGACGTTGATGTCATGAGCTGTTTTACAGATACAAGCAATGTGAAGTTGGTAACACTTCATATCGTTCACCCTGTATATTCTATAACAAATACCAAATAATCCAAGTTTAAAACTTTGTACAAGATTTATAAAAATTTTTCCAATTTTCTTTAAACTTTCAAAAGTTCTAATCAAAGTTTAAAAAAAATGTAGGTACCAGTTTTATTGTCCATTCAATTTTTGTATAAAAAACCACTAGTTTGAAACGCTCAACATTTTTGTTGATTTTTTATCCTTTTATTTTCTGGCGATGTTTGCATTTTCTCCGCATAAAAAAATTGTGTATTCCTTACCTTTCTCAATTCCATATTTTATATTTCCGCAACATTCAATCGATTTTCATGCATAGCGGCTTACTTTACTTTTATCAATATATAAATATAATATTTGTTGGCAGAGTAAGAGATGTTTTAGTGGTGCTCCTAAATATTTGTCTTTTCGCGCGAAAATAATTTAATATACAATTTTCTTTAAACTGCTGGTCTGCCGGTGTATCTATGAGCAGGGCATAATTTGAGAGACGGTTGCTAAACGTAACTTCCTAATTAAACAAACAAATAAACATATAACAGCAAAAAAGCATGTCAACAACACGAAAAAATACAGCAAAAAAACTTCTACCCACCTAAAACTCCTCTCATACCAGAGTATGCTGCATTTGATAGGATGAAGAGCAAACTGGAGGAGCAGAGAGATTCAATTATTGAGTAGCTGACGTCGGTAATGAGAAAATCTGGAGAGAGAGTTATGCAGAGGATCAGTGAGCTGGCTGCCGAAACGGCAAACACAAGATTTACCACTGCAGCTATTGACATACGGGTAACTGCAATTGAGAGCACATGCACTGAAGTGCTCAATATTCGCAGTAAGCTGGTGGCTGCCCAGGCTCAGCTCAGCGCTCTCGAAAACAGCGTAGTTACCATTGACTTATAAGGTCTCTTCGATTAGCCAAGCGTTATCATGTGGCGAATAGATGAAGCAACTGGTATAAAGAAACATAAGTTGGTAGCGCTGGAAAAAAGATCCCAAAAATTACATTTTTTTGAATCAATTAATGATTATTAGTAAGATCGCGTTCATACAGGAAACATTTGTTGCTTCAACTCCTTACTTCTGACGCTCATACCTTGTCAACACAGTTTTTTTCTCGTTCTTTTCAAAGTTGTAGACTAATATATTTCGGTTGATAAGCTTAAAAGACAACAGATATAATAGCAGCAGCAACTGTCCTATTGTTGTAAATTTGTTCCCCTCGTATGAAAGAAATTAACTCTTTAAATCTATTGAGGTTTTCTTCAAAAGCAAAAAGAGATCGCTTGCACTCTCTGATATTGAGTCGCGTGGTTATGAGCCAATATTCATACGTGAGAGTCTGCCAAAAAAATTGCTAAGTACTGCTGATCTAAGGCGAAAAAAAACTGACGCCAGCGTTCTCTGTCAGAGCTTAAATTTTTTGTGACTAAAACAAAACCAAGAATGATAGAAACAAGATTGCGCCCATCAGAGAGTGCGTGAGTTGTGTAGTTTTGCCAACCATTTGCTCTTCGCAATAAATTTAGTGCTTGAAACTATAAAAAAAACCTTATTATTAAATACAATAATGTTAGAAAAGGTCACTCTGAGAAGATTTTAGTGTTAATAAAAATTTGTTGGTCCTTATAAAATGTGATATTTTGACACATTTTGAAAAACGTTTGAATTTACTGATTGCGAATTAAAACCGTACCCCCCTACGCTTCTTCCGGCCCTCAATCCTTAGTGAGACATAGGGCATCAAGAGGTGTATTCATAGTAAACATAGCAAACTAAATGGTTTTCCAATAACAGAAGTTATTTTGAATCTATCATCTACATATATGTCTAGATAATTAATGATTTTTTATGGCCGAAATTTGATGGTATTGATCTGGACAACGTTTATTTTCAACAAGACGGCACAACGTGCCACACAAGCAACGAAACCATTGATCTTTTACGGGAAAAGTTTCCGGACCGTGTTATCTCTCGAAGAGCGAAAAGGTGATCACAAATAGCCTCCGAGATTTTGTTATTTAACACCTTGTGACTTTTTTCATTGAGGCCATGTGAAAGACAAAGTCCACCCCAATAGCCCAGGGTCGATTCAAAACCTCAAAGATGGAATTCGTGAGGCTTTCGAGGACATAGGCCACTTTGCAATTCGGTTATGGAAAGTTTCATGAAAGGGATATTGTCCTGTAAGCGTGGTCGTGGTGGTCATTTGCTTGATGTTATTTTCCACTATTAACGGCATACCTTCCTGTTTGTAATGAAATAAACATCCGTTCATTTATATTAAAAAATAGCATTTTGCTTTCAATATCAAAATATCACTTCTTATTGGAAAACCCTTTATTACAACATTTTTACAAAAAGAGTACCTTATCGTGTTACATAACCTCAAATATAGCAAAAAAGTGGTTCCCTTAACAAAATATTTTCCCATAACAAAAAACTCATAAATTAAATTGTACAAAACCATAAGACATTTATTAAAAAAAGGCACATTTTATAGACAATTTGCCAAGCATACAAAATTCTTTAAGTAATTCAATAAAAATTTAGTGTTTTATTTTCTTTAAATAGGCATTTTAGTGCGTTTTTATATCCGAAGCTAGGTAACACTGCAGTAGCGAGAGAGAGATTTGACTGCTGAAAGGAGAAGACCACCAACAACAATTAACGAATTAATAATTATGAAGTTAGAATAACAAATATGTTAAAAGTATTAGTTCGATTTGTTACATAGATTGCATTGTTAATTGCATTTGAAATACCAGTTTGATCCCAGACAGGCACAAATCCAAGAAAGTTCAGATATAATTAAAATCGGACGAACATTAAACTGTATTCATTTCAGAAAATCCCGGTCAAAAGTCAATTTTTCCATAAACGAGATCAAAGATAAATGATACTGCCTAAAGTGTACCTTTATCGCTCAATGGAAAAAATGAATCACATGGTGGTCTCAGATCTAAGAAATTGAGTGAAATATCTTTTGAACCCTATATGGACTATGGACTATGGACTATATGAAAATAAAATAAAATAGAAATGATAAAATTTCCTTTTGAACAGCATTTTCCCTTTCTATTTCTCTCAGGCCCTCCCTATCTCTCTCAGACCCTTTCAATCTCTCTTAGGCCCATGGCTAAAGAAATTGTGGAAAGTGTAAGTTAACACCGGCTACGTGTTCATCCACGAAAGCTTGCAAATTCCAGAGGAAGCTAACACTTGTTTTTCCAACTAAATTTAAAGTGATAGAAACCGCACCTGTTTTTGTGTTGCATCAACAAAAAGCGTAGCTGGCCAAACATTCCTTTCTCATAGGAGATGCTGAACATAAGTCTGCTGCGCAAATATTGAATTGAAATGGCGGAAGATAGGGTAGCATTAAGCTAGAGTAGGTGCAGTATAGAAAATTAAAAAGAATATTGTTTCGTTGATTTGGTTAGCTGATTTATTGAATTTACTTTTAAGATCACTTCTCGGCAGACTGGCAACTTGTAACATCACAACTCGGCAACTCCTAATAATAGGAGGAATACAAGTTAATTGAAACTGTATAAAAAGTGTTTCATATAACCAATATCGGTAAACTTGTATGCCATATGATTTTTATAGTTTTCGAGGCCTAGTAAAATTATGCAATTTTTTTTTAATTTTATTTTGATCAATTAGTAGTCTAAAAAATGCTGTATTTCTAATATATTGTATAAACTTATAAATTTGATATTCACCTTTATTTAAGCCGGGTTAAAAAAAACTTAGTTTATTGCGAACAAATATATTTCATAAAGGTAAAGTAAAGTAAGAAATTTAAAGTACTTTTCAGATTTTTTTTGTCTTCTTACCAGCAGCGCAATCACCACACAGGCATGCTTCTGTATTTTCAACCGCTTATACTGCCAATGAACATTTCTTGCTTTTCCACTTAAGCTTCGATTAACTTACAATTACTGGTTATTAGTCAGCTAATATCTCGGTTCAAGCCGACAAATGGTTGTAGAGCCACATGCGAAAGAAAAAGCAGAGGAATAAGTCCATCAGCCTTCAAACCAAAACCCCCTTTACTTGATTTGCTCTTTGCTATTCCCCGCTCGAATTTATCCTGTAAGGTGGATCAAGCTGCCTCTTATAAATTCTTAATTAATAACTTCTCAATTGAACGTAATTAAATACAGCTACACCTGCTGCTAAGAACTGCCACAGCTCTTTCGTGCTATCTCCTCAATTCTCTGTTGCACTGTGCATTGTGTGATAGTTGGCTTACCTCCTTTTATATTATTATTTTCTATAAGCTATTAGTGCATCCTGCCACTTACTGACCAACCACTTTTGTTGCACACTTAAGCAGGATTAGTGAGCAGAAATTAAACGATTTGATTTCTCGCGTTATTGCAACTTTAGTGATTAGTTGAAGACGTTCATGCTGCAGGGCCATTATGTTACGGTAAGAGGATATATTAAAGTACAGATTGAGTGCAATAGGAAAGCTGTAAAAGAAGCAATAAAAAATAAAATTGCAAGTGTGCATAAATAAATAATACAATGGATATACCTACAATACTTTGGTGGAAAATATATACAAGTTTAAGAGGTATTATTTATATACATATATTCTAAAAAATTTAGGATTAGGTCTTGAGTACCTCCTGAAAGCAACATTCATTCCTGCATACTCCCTAATGTCACCAACCAAAGTATCCAGGGAAAGGACAAGAACATTGGCTCAACGAATTGACGAGGAGCGAGAATTATTTGGGATGCGAATGGCGTCGTCCTCATGGATTTTTTAGGAAAGGGAAGTACGATCACTGGACAATACTACAGTGAGCTATTGGACCGGTTTCACAAGAAAATTAAAGGAGACACGGCCGCATTTGGCGAAAAAGAAGGTGCTGTTTCACCACAATAACGCACCAGCACATACATCCGGGGTTGTCGCCGCCAAACTGCGTGAATTGTGTTATGAATTGCTGCCGCACCCCCCGTATTCACCCGATCTGGATCCTTGCAAAAATTTTGTTCAAACGAGGAAGTTATCGCCGATTTAGAGACATATTTTGGAGAGTTGGACAAATTCTGTTTTTTGGTGGGGTTAAAACCATGATCGGAACGTTAGGAGAAGTGTGGAGGAGATAAAAGTGATCTAGGCTCTAGAATTTCCTCACGCCATCCCCAAAGTGCACGCTAAGGAATCTCAAACGCCTAGCCGCCAGAGCCAGACATTTGCAGAAAAAGTGCTCAACAGTCTCTTTCTCTGTAGGATCCCCACAGATTCTGCAATAGAGGTTGTACGGAATTTCAAGCTTCTCTGCATGAGTGCCGATCACCCGGTGACCAGTGAACACCGCAATGAGTTTGAAAATTGAATGGCGGGGAATTCCCATCACCTTAATAGCGCACGATGAGACAGACCTCCTGGTGTTCCATCTATCTTGCGCTTTTTTTAGAAAGAAATTGTGCAGTTCCACTTTAACAACGGTAAAAGGGCCATCTATGTCTGAAAAGAGAACAACTAAAACCGATTCTGTCGACCCTTTCCTAGGAAGCACATCGGCAATCTCATTTCCCTCTATGTTGCTGTGCCCAGGAACCCAGATAAGGGAAATGTTTCCTGTACGTTCGAGACGTTTGAGTTCGTCCTTACAGGAGTTAAACAGAAGAGAGCTGCAATACAGCGACGACAGGGCTTTGACTATTGGAAAAATATTAATGTCTCCCTCCCAACAGCGATCCCTAAGCAATTTGCATGCTTGCAGGATCGCGAAGACCTCTGCTTGAAAAACGCAGCTCGTTTCCGGCGATCGAAATGTTGGCTGATTTAGAGAAAACCCCCGCTCCCACTTCAGATTCCATCTTGGATCCGTCACTGAAAACAGAGGTACATATATCCGTGCCGACTCTCACCTCATTCCAATCTTGCCTGCTCGACCTTCAAAACTCAATTTGCTGATGGAAAGGTCAGTACGAAGTACAGAGAAGGAAGGGGAGATCTGCTTCAAGACGCTACTACGTCCTGCAGGAAGATGCCTCTAGAGGTCAATCTCCTTAAATCTAATAGCGATCTGAGCAGCAATGGATTTAACTTGAAGATCCACGGGAAGTAAGTGCAGAATAACGTGAGCTTGCGTAGATGGCTGTACTGGGATTTTTAACTCGATTTTCTATGTGCAGCTTCCAGTGGAGCTTGGGGTCAAGTATTACACCAAGATACTTGACTTACGATGACAGTGTAAGACACTGGTTGTTTAGTCTTGGAAGCTTGAAGGTGAAGGCTTGTATTTCCTAGTGAATAGCATCAACTCCGTTTTGTCAGAATGGACTCTGAGACCGCAACTGGCAGCTTATCTAATGAGTGTAGAGACTAACAATTTACAGAAAGTGAGGGGCCTCCACTTCTTAGGAGAGACCAAATTTATACCTTCATATACTGCCTTCACTTTATATTGCTAATAGATATTCTCGTACTCGTAGATTTGTTAAAATACTACTGGCGAAAACTTCAGTGGTCAGTCAAAACTAGTGAGGCTGTCGTTTGGGAGAAGTATATACTTAGATACATATATGGTAATATGTTACATACAAATATACCCAGCAGAGAAATTTTTGTTAAAATTGGCTACATATTGCACACGACACACGCCTTCGTCCCGCTGCTGTGTAGAACTTTTCGAATCATAAATACATTTACTTTAAGGAAACTTACGTGCTTACAGAACACCAGTTTAAGTATTCCTTGCAGTCAGACTATAATCTGCAGCAGTTAGCATGCAAAAGTAATTTACTCAGTGTGCCACAGAAGTCAAAAGGCCATGAACTTTATTTAGAAGTGAACTAAATGAGGGTATAAAATGAAGCATCTTTTTATGAGTAAAGGCTAGTCACACAAATAATTTGGCTCATAAGGCTAGAATACTGTATCATAAGCTATAATATGAATTTAAAAATATGTACATTAAGGCGGGTCAATTTGTACGGAATAATTTTTTGCGGCGTCGTTTCTTGCATTCGATTCAAACTCTGCATGCAATTCTAAAAATAGTCCATCAGAGTATAACTCCAAACTCAATTTAGAGCTCCTAACGTTTTAAAAGAACCTGATCCCAAGAACAACTCAAGCATAGAAGAAATTAAAGATGCAGTCGCCGAGTTAAAAATAATTAAAGCAGCGGGTAAAGATAGAACCCAACCGGAGTTAATGTCAGCAGACCCGCAAATAATGGCTGAAATACTACATACGCATACTCCCGCAGTGTGGATCAATGAGTAGTGGGTATCTTCGTGAACCAAAGGCACCATCGTCAAGCTTCCGAAGAAAGGAGACCTACGCGACTGTGGCAACTGAAGAGGCATAATGCTATTCAACACCGTCTACAAAATACTAGCAACGTTTCTTCAAAGAAAGTTTAAGTACGTCGAAAGCTATTTAAAAGATAAGTAAGCTGGATTTCGCCCCCAAGCACTCTTCCCGTGATAGTTGAGCAATCAGTCGAGCGGCGCTCGCCGCTTTAGTTGCTGTGTATTGACTTCAGAAGGCATTCGAAACCATTACATGAGCGCGATTTGGCTAGCATTCAGTAGACGAGGAGTCACACCGAAAATATGAGGATGCTGAACTAGCAGTAATTCCCAGAAGGACCATAAAATACGCATTCTCAAGCAGCGCTGGAGTTAGACAAGGCTGTCCCCTCTCAACTCTCCTTTTCCCCATCGTCCTGGATGAGCTCGTTTGCCAATTCATGGTTTCTCACCAGGTAGCTCGAGGAGTTGGACTTTATTGACGATATTTATCTGTAATCGCATAAGTTCATCGCTATACAAGCGAAGGCGGACGAACTAGTCTCGCTGGCGCGTTAAGTCGGGTTGGCAGCAAACGTCGCAAAAACCAAGGCGTTGAGAATCAACACACCAACAATAACCACGTAAAGATGTATGGCAAAGAAGTGAAGTTCGTTGATAGTTTCTGCTACCTGGGCTGCACTATAGCAGCAGACGGCGGACCAGAGGAAGACGCTTATGGAAAAATGTTTTTACTAATTTTGCTTTCACCGAGATTCGAACCAACGACCTCTCTGTGAATCCCGAATGGTAATCAAACACCAAGCCATTCGGCTACGGCGGCCCCATGACTTATGCTCCCTAAAAACACAAGATGAGACAATAGCATCTAACCGCGAACGTTGGAGAAGCCTTGTAGGGGTCTTTTGCCCCTCAAACGAGTAGCCAAGAGAAAAAAAACTTAGCGTAGTACACATGACAGAAGTGAAAGTTTCAAGGCAGAGAAAGAAAGAGGGAGAGAACCGAGAGAGAATGAGAGAGAGAAAGAATGTATATCTAAATACAATATTTTCTCAACATTTGCAGAGAATACAAATAGACAAAATTTACAAAAAAGGGAGAAGAGTCGGCCGGTGTCGGTAAACGCCGGACACAAACCGTGGCAACAACGCGCGCAACGCAACGGCACAAATTACCGCAAGGCAATACCAATAAATGCGACCACCGTAGCCGAATGGGTTGGTGCATGACTACCATTCGAAATTCACAGAGGGAACTTAGGTTCGAATCTCGGTGATACACCAAATTAAGAAAAACATTTTTCTAACAGCAGTTGTCCCTCGGCAGGCAATGGGTGTATTTCTGCCATGAAAAAAGCTAAAATATCTGCCGTTCGGAGTCGGCTTAGAACTGTAGGTCCCTCCATTTGTGGAAAAACATCAACACGCACGCCTCAAATAGGAGGAGGATCTCGGCCAAACACTCAAACAGGGTGTATGCGCCAAGGGTTGGGGCCAAAAAACGCCCGAAACAGTAGGCACCGAGGAAATATAACGCCAAAAAGTAGGCACCAAAAATATATTTTCTACAAGTTTGCACCAAAAAGCGCCAAAAAGTAGGTAGTGTTATTTCTCACTAGAAATTAGCAACCACAAGGAAAAACTCGGGAAAAATAGTCTAAAGTGTGTCTAAGATATATATAAAGTATAGCTCTCTCTCTCCTTTTCTTCTATGTTATATCTTTTTTTCTCTCTCGCGGAACGAAAATGCCCAAAACGTTGCATGGTCTTCAAATTTTACTCTCCATTCTCGCTCATCCATCTACGCCTGAGAAGTTTCACTTAAAAAAAATTTATTTTCTTGATCAAATCAATCAAAATTTACCTATTTTTTATTTGATGCAGTATTTACCTGTGCCACTAACGGTCGATGTTTTTTCTCCTCTCTTAATTTCTTATCACAAATACCCCAAAAATGAAGCCATAAATAAAACAACGACAGAAATAATTTTAATTTAAGTTTGGGCGGTTTTCGGCGTCCATAACGAAAAAAGTTTATATTTATTATTAGTTTGCTTTATATATGAAATATAGGGAGATTAAAAAAGATGAAACAAATTTACGGAAAAGTTCATTTTTTAGTAGGTAATTAAAAAGAAAATTTCAAAGCGTTGGCGGTACAGTAAATATTAAGGGAAAGAAACACACAAATAGGTGCCTCATTCTTTCGACCATAGAACAATTGGGTAGCATTAAAAAATGTTTGTGGGTCATCCTAATGTGTACATATAAGTATTTATATTTGTTATATTAGAAGTATTTGCTGAGCATTTTCTGGTGGCCATGCAATTGCTTTAGTTGCTCTACTCACGACTCCATAGAAAGCACCAACGACTTGATTCATTTATGCCAACAACTGACGAACTTAGAGAATGAAATTATGAACATCAGTTTTGTTTGATACTTAGTATATATTGTAAGCACCACAAGCACACACACACATACACATACAAAGAACTGCACTTTTTTCTGATACATTTATATGTGCGCCTGTGTGCATTTGCATGGTAATTTTGTGTCTGTTTTGCTTTTTGGAGCGGCTGTCCTTCGCCTGTCTTGGCTACGACCCTGACTCTGACTCGGACTCGGCTGCAGCCTCTGCCTCTGCCTGTGCCTCTGCCTGTGCCTCTGACCCGGTTGACTGCCCAACTGACTGACATGGCTAACATGTTGACAAGAAATTGCATAATTATGGGTTTCCGGTATCCGCTTAGATCAACTCAACCGCAACCGACATAGTTTGTATGGGTGTGCGTGTGTGTCGTAGTAAGGTAGAGCAGCGTTGAGTTGGTGTTAGAGAAAATTTGCATCCCATACACAGCTAAGGGCATTTGTTGTTCATGCTTCGAGAAGATGAAGTTCTTGCAACATACAATTGCGTTAAAAACTAAACATCAGTCCTTGCTGCCATCATGGAGTACGGAGAGAGAATGAAAGGAGGGAGCAAAACGAAAAAGTAGTGGGTATTCAGGAATAGCTTGAGCCGTAGCGACAAAAAGTTACTCGCATACTCAATTGCTTACATATACACGTACTAACTGTCACTGTGTGGTTAGCAACAACAGCAACAACAACTATGAAAACAAAACAATACACTAAGGCAGCGAAATGCAACACAATGCGACGAGGGCATATGCGTATTTTCTATGTGTATTTTAAAGGACTCAAAGTTTTACAGTGAAGCAAAAACGAGTGAGAATACAATTCTGTTATACAGCCAATGTGTAGCCGGTTCTACTAAAATCCATATCTTACAAAGGGTTCACTCGAGGTACGAAGCCCTCACAGCGCTCAGCAGCGCCTTAGTACATCAAATACTCAAGCAAACATAGAAATCTTCAAAAACCGATGGTTAAGTACGAAATGACAAATGGCAAGAAAAAATATTTGAAACATATGGCAGAACCATCCGAACCCTTTGGTTACTGCTCTCGCACACGCAATCAGGATATCCCGCCTGTAATGAAAAGATCACCCGCCTCAGTTGGAGATGCGTATAATTAAATTTATGAAAAAATGAGTCCATCCAACGGACTAACCAGCAGTTAAATTAGAATAAGATTTGAAACTTGATTGATAGGCAAAGTTGGCTTAGAATGCCGAAAAATTCACGAATTGATACCCTCTAAAATCACGTGATCTCAAATATGAGGCATATGAGGATAGTCAAATGTGATAATTATATCTTCAGCAAATGGGATGAAGTAAAAGTGGTCTTCATTTCCAGAGCAGGAAAAACCACACACACGAAACCGAAGGCCTACATGCCGATTAGCCTATCATCGTTTCTGTCAAAATCGTAAGAGCGGTTGCTAGATGAGCATATCAAAGAAAAGATTAGCAACGAGGTATCTCAACATGAATACAGGAATGGCAAATGAGTGGCGACAGCGCTCCACGTGCAAGTCGGATAATTGAGCAATCACTTCGTTATAAGGAATATACCCTCGCAGTCTTTCTGGACATGGACGGGTGCCTTCAATGACATATATCCGGAAGCAATTACCAGATCGCTAATGGAAATAAGAGCAAACAGTGCGCCAGTCTCGTTCATAGAACGAATAATAGTCGGGCGGACGATAAGCGCAGTTTTGGACGAAACATCCATTAAGAAATTTCCGGTCAGGGGTGCAGCACAGGGTGCTAACCTTTCCACTTCTATGAAACCCGACTGTGAATAATTTTCTTCAGACACTTGAATGGGAGGCAAAATAATTTGATATGCCGATGGTATTGTAACAGCAATCTCGGGTAAACACCTTCAAACACTGTGTGATCTCCCAACAAACTGTCAATTTGGCGAAAAAGTCGAGGCTAGAAGTAAATCTGGAAATAACGGAGCCGATGCTGTTTAGCAGGAGACATAAAACACCAGCTTTTAAACCATTATTTCTGGGGGTAAAACCCCTTAGAGCAACGGAAAGGGGTAAATAGCTAGTTTTCGTACTGAATGCGAAGCTAAATTGGGGGCTCACAGTCGCAGATAGAGTACACGAAACTATGACGGCATTGTGGGCTAAATGGGGGAAAAATGGGGTTGGAGTCCAGAAAATTACATTGTCCCTACGCAGCAGTAGTTATACCAGTTCTCTACTATGGTAATTTTCCGCAATTACAATTAGTCAAGTCAATCAGAGAAGCGTGGGTTCTAAACTCATTATCATCTTGGCATTACAGTCCGGGATGGACCATTACCTTCTCTACAACACGTCTCCATTCTTCTCGTCAGCCCGCTTTCGATCCAAACTGTGAGATTCTCATCTTTCGTATATCGTCTTCTACGTCTTGCAATCATAGTCTCCTTGGCCGGCCACTCCTTCTTACTCCTTCAGGATTTGCTTCAAATACTTTTTTGGTCGCACTTTCGCTGTTCATTCTTAAAATGTATCCATACCACCGTAATCTTTGGGGACTTTATAAACCGCGTTGCATTTCCTCGCGCTATTAAAACACTGAGCTCTTACCGTATGCGGTACGTACCGTCTTCTAATCGTATAGGGCCGAATATTTTTCTAAGAATGTTTCCTTGAAAGCGCATAGGAAAATTCACGTCATTATCTTTAAGGACCAATGTTTCACAGCCGTAGGTCAGAACCGGTGTTAGTATAATTTTGTACATCTGGAGTTTTTTTTTTTCTTTGATATCAATGAAGACTTCATAAGTTTGATATGTCAAAGTTGTCTGTTAGCTGCCTGAGTATGGTCGTTTATAGATAAGGACACATCTTTATTTATGCTGAGTACTACGCCTAGGTATTTGAACTCTCTCAAAAACATAACTTCCGATTCTGATGTGACTATCAGGAAAGCATCGTGTCACGTCCTTCGTCTTTTCTTCATTTATATTGAGGCCCGCTGGTATTGTGGCTTGCACTAAGCGGGCTCTATACTGCTAAAATTATTTTATCAGGAACGAAAGCTTTATTATCGAAATTACAGAATTATCCTACGAGTTTCATATTTAGAATGCTATTAAAAAAATTATCTTAAGTTGACTAAAACGACTTATATTCTTAAGCTACTATGTACTTATAAATATTTGATTCGCCCCCATTATTTATCCGCCTTTTTGTAATAGTTTTATATTCACTTTTCCTGCTAACTACAAAAGAAGGAAAGAACCAAACCTAACTCAAACCTTTTAAGGGGTCAGGGGTAGTTAGAGGCCCGAAAAATGATGATTGTAAATATAATTATGAGCTTGTATGTCGTGCTCAAGCAAGTAATTGGGCGGTAATTTGCTGGATCAGCAGATGGTGCGTCATTTCGAAGAAGATAGGTTACTCCGACAGTGAGAAATTCTGGGATGGCAGCTGTATTTTTCAGCAGCTCGTTGTAGCATCTTGCAAGGGCTTCATGCATTACTGAGAGCTTTTTAAGCTAGTTGTTGTGTAGCTGGTCTAGGCCTGGGGATTTCCAGTTAGCTGTAGTACATATACATACTAATCTTGGTTTCTTCCGCTGTTATGTCGCAGAAGTGCATTGGTGCTACGTTGTCCGATTTTTCTTTTTCATTGGCTAACCAATTCGCATCAGCATTGAAGTGTTCTGCTTGTGCCCATATTTTCTCCCAAAACTGCTCTAAATCTTGTTGTTGTGGATATAATGTCTGAGATTCTGCATTGCTTTTTTGTTGCAGATTTCTATAAAAGCTCTTTTGATTTTTGTGAAAAAGCTGGTTTTTCCTCCGTCTCTGATTACTTTTGAGGTATCTTCTTAGTCGTTTTGAGTAAACGGCGAGTTGCTGCACTTTCCTATCATCTCCGATAGTTGGTCAAGACCTACAGCCTGAGGTTTAAACGGCGTGATGATTTTAGATATATGCCTACACAGCCTTTAGATCTAGCACCATTTTTAAATGAAGTAAGCCTCCCTAAAGATTCTCTTAGACCGGCAATTCGTGTTTCGAGTCTTCTTGGGAACTACTGGTATTTTTTGCGTCGTTGTATTTTTAAATGTTTGTACCTTTGCGTGCTTCCCTAGTAATCGTACAGTAGTGAAGGCAGAAATATAAAAGAGAGTGTTAACATATTCCAAGTTGGTGCTACTGGCCACATATTCTGGCAGAATTTTCGAGTTAAGTGTTTTTTCCACTTCGTTTAACTTTTCCGATTCGCCTAATCGGGGTATCCTTGGTCTTAGCAAAGGATCCATACCTTCATAATTCGCCAGATAATTATTGAAAGTGTCTTTTATCTCCTGTTCTTCATTGGTTTCTGGACTATCGCTTTCATTACTTTCATAGATCAAGTTAATTTTAGGTCGTACGTTGGTAAATTCCGCTAAATTTTCAGGCTGTGGGTTGCGTGCCTCGGTTATCTCTGGTGTTATTTCTTCTTCGCTTCTTTCCACTCCTCGTAGCTCGTTGCGTATTGCACTTTTAATTTCCTCTTGCTTTTCTTTTCGTACATATTCGTATTGAAAAATTGCTTTTTTTCTTGTAGCAAAGCTATTTTCGGTAAGCTTCCCATTCAGATGTCTGTATCTTCTTAGAAACAGATCTAGCATTCTCTCACGATAGGTCGTCATGTGCTCCGGTTCTTCACAATTTGTGGAGATGTAGTAGCAGCGCAGGACATATTCATTCATTTCCGTTGTCCATTGAATACGCTGTCTAACACAGCCTGCTCTTGTGGTCCCAAGATTAACTTGAGAAACACTTGTCGTAGTGTTGGGGTTTTCGTGTTGTTGTTGTTGTACCACTGGTGACTCCTCTATCTGATGTCGATGAGCAGAGCCCTCGCCGGCAGCCGTGGCTTCTGCCGGCACTTGAGCGAATATCCTCGCTCGGCTGCAATCATTAGATTCCTCTATTATGCGGCTCTCCGTTTTTCGAAACGGGTAATTGCATTTTAAACCTTCTGACAGGTGGTTTACAGATTTCCTTCTGGGTTAACTGTGTCCTTCAGACATGCATTCACGCAGCCGGCATGTTAGGCATTTTAGCGGTATGTTTTCTTCTTCGCTGAAACTTCGGAGCCGTGGAGTCGTTACTTCCAGCACCCCTCGGTGAGGGATGTCCGTGCGGGGTCGTGACTAGGGGCCGCGGGGTTGTCATGCCCGTCAACTCTCTAATGAGAGATGCCCTTTTATTTTATTTTATTTTATTTTATTTTATTTTATTTTATTTTATTTTATTTTATTTTATTTTATTTTATTTTATTTTATTTTATTTTATTTTATTTTATTTTATTTTATTTTATTTTATTTTATTTTATTTTATTTTATTTTATTTTATTTTATTTTATTTTATTTTATTTTATTTTATTTTATTTTATTTTATTTTATTTTATTTTATTTTATTTTATTTTATTTTATTTTATTTTATTTTATTTTATTTTATTTTATTTTATTTTATTTTATTTTATTTTATTTTATTTTATTTTATTTTATTTTATTTTATTTTATTTTATTTTATTTGAGTTTAATCCATCTCGGCTATTGTCGGAGTTTACTCATCCCGGATAAAATTTTCAAGGGATTGTGCTCTGGTGGAGCGTAGTCAGAGTTCTACGCCCATGCGATTACTATTGCTTAAATATTTAAAAATCTACGAACTATTGCACATGTGTTGGCAGTCATACTTCTTCAAGTTTTTAATTAAATGCTTAGGCACTAATCCAGTGGACGATATAATTATTGGAATTATATTCACTTCCCTCGCTTAGTACATCCGTTTCAGTTCTATGGCCAAAGCTGCATACTTCGATACTTTGGTGTAGTATGTGCTTTGGATGTTGCGATTAAGGGGCACCGCTATATCGATTACTTCGATTGTTTTATTTATCTTGTCGAACAAGATGATGTCAGGTTTGTTGGTAGCTGCGGTTTGATCTGTGGAACTTTTTAGTTTCTTTTCCAAAAATGGTGATATTTTGAAATGATTGTATGGGGAACCCCCCAGGGGAGTTCCAGGGGGTGTGCCACTGGCATGGGTGGGGGGGTTAGTGGGGGTCAGTCATACATTTGGACTCGATTGGAGCACTTTAAATGGGTCAAAGTGGGATTTTTCAAAATTTGTCCCTACCCAAAAGTTCGACCCAAATTGGGGGACATCAGAAGAATGAGCGATTTTTAAATCGACCCGCCCTATTAAACATCCCGGATAAAATTTTCAAGGGATTGTGCTCTGGTGGAGCGTAGTCCAAGTCCCATGCGATTACTATTGTTTAAATATTTAAAAATCTACGAACGAACTATTTATTTTATTTTATTGAATTTTTTTTATTACGACAAACTTAAGCCAGCTGGCAGTTTTTTTCACAAATTTTTATTTTATATTAATTGTGTCCCTTAAGTATTCATTCAAGTATTGATTCACGCTAATTTCTGTTTTTAGTAAATTATTTAACTTTTACCAACCACAAAAAAGTTACTGGCTTTAGTCTCTCTCATTTTTGAATAGAATTTGAATACCGTCCAGTCACTAACTCACATTTCTTATTTGACATTCACGCAGGAAGTCGAACAATTGAATTGAATAACATGAATGAGAAATGAATTGGCGCAGCATGGCAGGGGCCCGGCAAAATGGCATGAACAGAGACGCTTAACCGCATCACCGCTGCACGCGTAGCTATTCCACCGATTACCGGAAACAAGCGCCATGTGTGTGCCCACAACAAACTAGCCGGACGCTCAGCCCAGCTGCGGGTTTGTGGCAAAATGCTTTATATCTCATTCCGCAACTCTTCTATTTGTGCTTTTCTTACAAAATAGTGATCGCACACAAAAGGACCGGCGCAACAAAAACCACAAAGAAAGAAATGTGCGCATTTGAATGCATGCAAAATACCGTAACAAAAAGGTTCATATTTGCATAAGTAATGCGTGCATTAATTTATGCGAGCACAGGAGACAGTCGCTTTAATGGCAGGCAGTCAGTGACCTAACGTGCATGCGTGTGTGTGTGTGCTTTTCTGCTTTCCGGCCTCTGCGCTTGTGGGTGCACTGCATTTGCAATTGTCAATGGCGGCTTTATTCGGTAAAATGTCATTAAATGGAAATCATTTATGCACTTTCTGCACTTTCGCCAAGGCTAACACGCACACACACGAAGTCATGGGTAGGCTTATGCCAGAAACTTGCTTTTAATTTGGATGCTGTGCGCGTGTGTGTGCGTATATGTGATTCGAGGCTTTCCGTTCGGCTCACACCGCCTGCCGCATTGCCGACAAATGCAACTTAAATATGCGTAAGCGTTACTCCTTGAATGCCAGCGACTACTTACATATGCAAACAGCGGAAATCAAATAATGCAATCCTTGACATTCACAAGCACCACCACACACACACACGCACACACATACTTTCACGCTCTGTAGCATATGCATTTTGTTTGGAAGTGTCTACCTTCACCTTAGCACATATGCAAATTCGTCAAAGTTGCGGTGCGTCGTCATTGCCACCACCGTTCATTCACTCAGGTGCTGCGGTGGCATGGAGTTTTGGAAAGTTTTGTTGTGGTATTATTTTAGTCTATCTGTCTGCCTGTCAACGCTCAGTTCCGTTTCCGTTGACAGCGCAATCAAATTGCATTTTGCGAATAGAACATTCGTTACAATTAGTTTGGAACTTCGTTGATTGAATGCAATGCATTGGTGGTGGTGGTGAGGGAAGCTATGTGCGTAGCTGATTTGTTACTCTGCACTAATTGAAAGCAGTTTTTGAGCAGAGGAGTTGGCATCTAGTTGCATATGGGTATAATTGGCAACAGAAGTGAAGAATATGGGCACATAGAAATTTTATCAGAATTTATTTTGCAATGCAGTTCGCACTTTAATATAATTGGTCCCATTATTCGCTGTGCCTGATGGAGAAGCAGATCTATATGCGTCTTCAGCTACAGCTAAGTTGCGCCCATGGCCTTAGACAGCCCCCCATTCACATCGGGGGTAGTCGAGTCCTGTAAATCCAGGCTGAACCTTGTCGACAGACATAAGAGCCTGACGCTAACATGGGTCCCGGGACACGTGGGTATCGCAGGTAACGAGACCTCTAACTCCTTAGCTAAGATGGCTCTGAGGTCAACTTCTTTGACCCAGAGCCCGTTTTGCCACACCCTTCTGCGGCCATCAAAGCCACGGTTAACAAATGGGTTACTACAAGCCACAAGCCAGCTTGGCAGGCTGAGAGAGACTGCAGATGGACTAAACTGATGCCCTGAAGGGAGTGCAGACAGCTGGTTCAACTGATGACGGGCCACTTTCTGTGGCGAAGCACATGGAAAAGGTAGGCATCTCAGACAGTGTACTCTGCCCAGCCTGTGAAGACGAGGATGAGGCGCCGGACCACTTCCTGTGCGTCTTCCCTGCCTTCGCTCGAATCAGGTTTGATGTCTTTGGCACTGATGTGTTAAGAAGCAACCATCTTTGCTCCTTGGCGCCACAAGATCTACTCAGATTTCTTCGGGAGATCGGGTAGATTTTATTTAAGAAAATTAAAAGAGAATCCAAGTGTAGTGCAATGCACTGGCTAGTTGTCCCAACAAAAAAAAAATTCGCTTTGATTCGGTGGTTCGTTAAGGTGGGCTATATTCTATCATACTATAAACTGCAAAGTGTAGGCATTTGCTAGTGCGACGTCCACTGAAGTGATGAAGTTATGGCTCCTAAAATGAATTATCACACCTATCAGCGATTTTTTCGTCAAGGCAAAAAGGAACCATAGGCAGATAGATACTTGTGTACTCTATGCACCCTAGACGGGATCGTTAATAGGCATTGACTTGGCAGACTTTGTAAAAAATTCCAGCGTGGCTATATGGACGATTAAACTTACATATATTCCGGCAAACTTTTCACAAGCAAAAACTTTAACTAAGCAAATTCACGAGGAAATGTACTGCACCCAAAAAAATACAAGTTTTTTTCGAAAATTTTTCGTATTGCAACTGCAGTCAAAGGAGCCAGAGTCAGGAGTCTGAGTCAATCAACACGGATATTTATGTTTATGAATATTTAAATCCATTTGTAGTGCGGCGTAAGGTATCCAACTTCTTTTCGCTCCATATGGCGTCATGCCACTGTGAAAAGAAAGCCATAAAGTGTTGCACCAACAATAATATCAAAATAACAGCTAGAGAGCCTAATCCGTCATATTGCCCATACCTAAGACCAATGCAACGACATTGAACTCTAATCAAGCGGAAACTGAAAGCAATGAAAGGGGTATCAAAGGTTAGGTTAGGTTAGGTGAGGTAGTGATGGTTGCCCAGAGAGTGGGCCCACTTGGACGAAGTTGGTGCATCCTTTGTGATACCATTGCAAGAGGAGAAAAAGAGGTGAAGGAAAAAAGGACGAAAGGCAAAGGAATGGGGAAGGTTGAGTGTTTGTGGACTATGAACGGGGACTAGTCTGCGGTTGTGCTAACCCTTTTATGCTGCTGATGAAGTTCATCTGATTTTTGCTTTCAAGACCTGCTATATCAGCAGGCGCAGAAAAGAAGTGAGAACCAAGATGCTTGAATCTTAGTCCCGCGAGAGCTGGGCAGCTAAGGAGCAGGTTCTGAGATGATTACACCTCATCATCCATACCTCCAGCGCAAAAAGGACTCGAAGTAATTCCGAGTCTCGCGGCATGTTTACCCCGCGGGCAGTGCCCCGTGAGGATGCCCACGAAATTTGAGAGATGAGATTTTGTCATCTTTAGAATATCCCTCGAACGCCTACTATCCAAACGTGGCCAGAAGGACTTCGGGACCTTACACGTCCGTGTATTTATCCAGCGCTCGCTTAGTTGGTGCAAAGCCCATCCTTCCAGAAGCAGGGCACATGTTGTCAAGGGGATCCCGATCTTCTCCTTTCGTGGACACACCGCCTCACAGGTTCCTTGTCTGTCCGGCTCGTCGGCTTCGCAGTTTCCAGCAATGACACTGTGACCAGGTATCCAAACTATCTTTATATCGAAGAATTCTGATGAAATCGAGAGAGAGACCAGGCAGTTTCGAATGCACCATAATAGACCCTAGAGCCCTAATTGCCGCTTGGCTATAGGAGAAAATATTTACCTTCCTAAAAGTTATACGCAAGTAAGTAGCCAGTCAGCTGCTTCTTTAATTACGGCCACCTCTGCTTGGAAGACACTGCTGTGATCTTTGAGTTTGATGGGGAGCTCTTTGCAGAATACTTCTCCTCCAACCCTACCGTCCAACTTTGAGCCATCCGTGAACAGGTTAACCAGGCCCTGTCCCCAAGTGTTGCCACTCCTCGGTCCACTCCTCCCTTGATGGAATATGGGTGGGAAAAGTTTCTCTTGGACTAAGCGAAGGCACGCACTGATCCGTCGACGAGGGGATGAACTCAAAGTTGCTGAGGATGCTTGAGTGGCCATATGTGTGATTGAGTTTATAGCCCAAGTTCCTCAGTCTAATTGTGGTACGTGCAGTGGTAATTCGGCCTGCCATGTCTATAGGTACCACATTTAACATTACATTAAGCGCTAGAGTAGCTGCAGTTCGAAGCGCCCCACTGATTCCAATGAGTGCTGATCTTTGAACTATCTTTAGCTTTTTAACTGATGTCATCCTCTCCAGTGAGTTCCACCAGACAACGACTCCATATAACAAGATTGGCTTTATTATAGTATTATAGACCCGAGGTACAACTCTGGGCGAGAGGCCCCATCTTTTGCCAATTGCGCCTTTGCATCCATCCAAGGCGATTGTTGCCTTCCTTACTCTCCTCAATGTTAGGCTTCCACGTTAGCTTACTTTGAAGGATTAGACCTAGGTACTTCACCTTGTCAGAAAGCACCAACGGAGCGCCCCCCCATCGAGCGGAGTTGAGCTCTGGGTATTTTATATTTCCTCGTGAAAAGGAAACGTGTATCAAAGGAGATATGATAATTTAAAATTTAGTGAAACGCAGCTTCTAAAACTATTCATGGAAGCATAAGCTGCTCTTCCTATTTCCAGTGTACGTTTTGATGTTTTTCCACTTTTATGCCGCCTTGCCTGTGCTTACTTTAACTAACAAAAGCTTGACTATATGCAGTCTGTATGGTTTAAGTACCTTATTAGGTTTTTGACGCCTAGGCCAGACAGTCGAAACTCTCGAACAGTGGTTTACCCAGGGTCGACATTCTCTCCCATAGGGCAGTGCATTCACAGAGGAAATAGAAAATCGTTTCCTTTTTTTCGGTTGTGTACATCTGTGGCAGTATGTGTTGTGAGGGCTGCCCATTTTTGCTGCTTGTTCACCGACAGACCAAAAGCCAGTTATGACTGCCGTTAGTCTCCAGGCGTTCCTTCGTTTCATTGTTTTGAATGTTGACGTTTCTTCTTATATCCCACGTTGCTCATTTTGCATGTCGTCTGGTCTCTCCATTTATTTACAGTCCACGATTCGGGAGTATTTTGTGGGAACTGCATTCTTGATTGCACCCAGTGGTATGAATACCGATTCTGCGAGAAGGTTATTCATGACAGATCCCCCGTTTGCCAGTTCGTCCGCTTTTTCGTTTCGTGCAATGTTCCGACGTCCCGGGACACAGATTAAGGCAATTTAGTTTAGTTTTCACTCAAAGTAGTATCGAAGTTGTTTAGAAAAGGGAAAGAGAGCGGCAAATTTTCTGTTGATGTAATCAGCCTTCTCCTGAGTTTGTCGCATTAAACTAATATTAAGTTAAAATTTGTTTGTTTAAGTTAAGTGTTAGGAAATACCAGGTTGTTCAATAAGTTTTGCGGTTCGATAAGAAAAACATAATTTCGTGTGCACTTTGTTATTCAGTATAGTCTACCTGAGTATCAATACGCTTATTCCAACGAGATTTCAATTTATGAATTCCATCCCTGAACTGAGAATATGGAAGGGCTGCAAAATACGCTTCCACAGCTGTTATGACCTCATGATTTGATGAAAAACACTTTCCACATATGAATTTTTTTAAGTCTGGAAACAGATGGAAGTCACTAGGGGCGAAATCTGGGGGATGCTCCTACAATTCCGACGTTAATTTATGGATTTTAGCCATTGTCAAAATGCTCTTGTGTGCATTGTCCTGATGTAACATTTTTTTGCAAACTGGGTTTTTTCACTATTTGTTTCCTTCAGCTGATGTAAAAGGTTACAATAATATTTGGAACTTTGTATTTTACCTGTTTAAAAAAAAAATCCATAACCAAAGTTCCTCTCGCATCCCAAAAAAATGATGCCAATTGGCCAATTTCTGGACACGAATTCGTTTCAGAGCCGAAGAACCAGGCTCACACCATCTCACGCTTACCCTCCTGCTTTGATTTAGGATCTTAGTGATAGACCCAAGTCTCATTCATAGTGATTACTCGATGCCCAAAATCCACTTAAGCCCTTCGAAAACGCTTTAAATGTTGCTGAGAAAGTCGTATTCAAATGCCTTTTTGCCCATTGTTAGAAAATGCGGCACCCATTTTGCACCCAGCTTTCCGAAACCCCTACCTTCAGTCAAAATATTGCTTACACTGCCAATTAAATGCTTAAGGCTTCTACTAAATCTCTTTCAGTCAATCGACGATTTTCCAAAACGTTATCCTGGTGTTGTTGCTGTTTTTGGATCGTCTGCAAGCCGCGTTTAAATTCAGCAACCCATATTTTTGCTGTACTAATTCAGGGCTATTTTTATACACTTTCACAAATTCATTCAAAAATTTTCTTTGCATTTAAACCTTCCAAAAATAGAAATTGAATAACTGCCCAATCCATTGTAGAAAATACTGCGACACATCGATACTAGACAAAGAATGAATTGACAAATTGGAAGGAAACTTCACATTCATATGAAAAGTGTACCAACACACGAAAAAAGGCTAGTAGCAATGTCCCGGTTCTCTTAACGAACCGCAAAACTTATTGAAGAACCTGGTATGTGCACCTATTAAAAATGTACTCCGATCTGCTCGATGGTATGCCCGTTTCAAAGCTTGGCGGTGAACGGCGGAGCAGTTCCAAACATATGCACCTAGTATAAGTCTATAAAATAAATGGGAGCCGATTTTATGACTTACCATTTATACTTTTATTGAATGATATCCATGATGACTTAGGACGTAGGCTTCCTCACACAACTCTCGTTCTTTTTGGTTTTCTTTAATTTTTTGTTTTACAAGGCGGAAGCACCGAAAGCCTAACTTTGCCCGTGGGGAACTTTTAACCCGCACCAAACCTCCTGCCGTCAAAGTAACAACCCTCCGGTATTCCCGTTAATTATTTCCTCCGGAGACGGTTTGAGTGCTAGACTCAACGTCCGTTACTGTCCTGATGCAATGCGTCGAAAGTTTAAATCGTTTAAGGAGAGAGCCGCCCCTGTCGTATCAGTACCGCCCGCCATATCTTTGCCTAAACAATAGAAAGGTAAGTTTCTATTTCTGGTATCGTCAGTTTGCCTGCATTTTCATGTTTGTTGGCTTACTCGCTTTCTTGACGTTCGCGTTCTTGTCTGCTCGCTGTACCGGAGTTGCTGCATTATTTCGTCAGCCACATGTTGGGCGTCGTTCCATGCGCCGTTGCTCTTCAGTATGAGTGGCACTAGATTCTCGGGCGTGACAATGCAGCCAAGATTATATTCTAGTGTTTTCCTAAGTCGTCTGAAACGGGGACATAGGAAAAGCCATGTTCCGCATCTTCGTCGATTCCTGGTTCGCACTGCAGTCTGGAGTCTCTTAGTGTCCAAAGAGATCAAGCTATGTTTTACAATATCCATGACTACTAAGGATTTGGGTGAGGTAGTAATCGACTTCCTTGTGCTGTCATTCAAGCTATTCTTCCAGTCTGGGCATGAGACTGCTACGCTAAGCAGGTTTACTATTCTTATTTATTCATTGGGATCGCATTGGTTTTCGCGCCTTATATTCGTTGCGCCTTACGCTGAAATATATTTCTTCGCAAGGCGAGAACTAATTCTGTTCAAAATTTGTGTTCACATCATCTGGAGTCAGGCGGTATAATCTTTCCTATCGATCAACGTGCAAACCAAATCGGCATCGCACAGAAAAGCCTTTCGATCAGGCGGTCCTTGTGGAAGCAAACTGTTGTATTCTCTCAGCATCAAATCCACGAAACTGAAGCGCCTTTGCACTTCACTGGAAAGCTTTACATTCATATCTGACTAATAGTTATTTATAAAGGGTTTTCCAATAACAGGTGTTATTTTGAGTAGCCCGCTATTTCGGTAGATGTCACTTTTGAAGCTGTCTTTTTTTGATATTTGACAAGTAGAAACTACGCCATTAATAAAAATGGAGCGATACGCGCTTAAGGGGAGAAACCGGTTTAGGAGGCAAAAATGTTGGTGTTTTCCGAGAGTTTTTTGAACAAAGAAGGAATAATCAGACATTGTTTAAGTTTAGAGGATATTTTATTTATATTTTTGGGTACACTTTTAAATTTTTTGAAGCTATTTCCGCGGGAAATAGTGGCGTTAGAGCGTGCTGTCCATGGACGATCGCCATCCGAGTGTCTTGCTGGTGGGAATTCCTGAAGTTGCAATTTTTCTCTGAAATCAACAGGAATTTTTTTTATTAACAACATATTTCCCAAGAATATGAACCTAATTGTGATAAAAAAATATTGAAAATTGCATGCTTTTGAGGCGCTTGAACACAAAGTAGTTTTTTATACCATATTTTTTCATCTATTTTGCTTAAAAAAACATATTTTAAATAATAATATAATCCCTGAATTAGGTTCATATAAATTAGAATTGAATAAAGAAAACATCCCGAAAAATTTTAGAACGATTGGTCGATAACTTTTTAAGCTAGAATGTCCACCAGTTGAAAAAAAGTAGTTTCGAGAAAAACGTCGCTCTAAATAACGCGCGCTACGGTGCGGAACCGATGGGCAGTCACTTAAGTGCTCACAGAATCGGGAATAATGCGCATTTCGCTTTTAAACTTTTACCACATATTCTTGAGTAGTTATACTAACGATTTATTTAATAAAAAAATCGATTTTTTGAACCGGGAAACCAGTCCCCCCTTAAACAAAGCACTGAAATTATTAAAATTCACTATAAAAATGGTGATAATTTGGCAGAGACGGCTCGTAAAACTGGAATATTTTTGGGGCATCGTGAAGCACCTTGTCGGACCGCAATACAGGATTTGGTGAAAAATTTCGAAATTCGAGTTGTTGGGACAAGTTAGTGATGTGAAGAATAATATCCGTGCACGTCACTCAAGAATAGCCAAAAATATTGCTGTTGTAGCCGAAAGTGTTGAAGGAAACTCAGCATTGTCCATTCCTCGACGTTCTTTGGAATTAGGCATTCCACAAACGTCATTACACCGTGCTTTGCATAACAATTTGGTTCATACGAGGGGTGCCTTTTATATGTCGGGATTAGAGAACAAAAACAAATTTTAATCATCGAAAATCACTTTATTGTTCTTCAAAATATTCTCCATGAAGATCTATACACTTTTGCTTGCGTTTGAACCAATTGTCGAAGCACTTTTGCCACTCTGAATGAGGTACCCCCAAAACATGCATTCTGAATGCCGCAACCGCTTCTTCAGGTGTCGAAAAACGTTGACCTCTCAGTTTGTTTTTTACGTACGGGAATAAAAAGAAGTCATTCGGTGCCAAGTCAGGACTATACGGCGGATGACCCATTAATTCGATGTTTTGGGTGCTCAAAAATGCAGTTGTTTGAGCCGATGTGTGAGAGCTCGCATTGTCCTGGTGAAGAGTGATCCGTCTTTGGCGATTGGTTTTCCTAATTTCTTGGAAGACAACTGGCAAACAAATGGTTGCGTACCACTCAGAATTTACTGTTCTGCGTTGTTCTAGTGGTACGGTTGCGACATGTCCAGTTTTTCCGAAAAAAGAGGGGACCATTTGCTTGGAAGTGCTTCGTGCGCGAACAACTTTTGTTGGATTTGGCTCATCTTGAAACACCCATACAGTCGACTGCTGTTTACTTTCGGGTTCATACGTGTAAATCCATGATTCATCACCTGCGATCGTATTTTTTGAGCATTTCCTTCGACCAATCGACACGAGCCTTTTTTTGAGCGATTGACAAATTGTGTGAGATCCAACGCGAACAAATTTTTTTGACAGTCAAATGTTTATGCAATATTGAATGTACGCTGGGCCCACTAGTGCCTAAGATTGTCTCAATCTCACGATAGGTCACATGACGATCTTGCAATATCAGTTCGCGCACAGCATCAATGGATTTCGGAACAACAACTGATTTTGGACGACCTTCACGAAATTCGTCTTGGAGTGAACTACGACCACGATTGAGTTCACCATACCATCGATAAACACTGGTCCTTGATGGAGCTTCATCGCCAAAAAATAAATTACTCTTCTGCGTTCATCCATGTAATTTTGCTGAGTTAATCCACGTCGAAAGTTGTAAAATATAATCGCACGAAAATGTTCACGATTTAATTCCATTTTTGGACCGATATGAATCTTTTAAGTTACTGTAAACAGCACAAATAGCGCTGGTATTTCAAAACGTTCTGAGTACGTAAAAGCCAAAAAATGTCAAACTTTGCGATACAGCTGTCAGTTGCCGGATTGCAACACCAGTTTTGCCAAATCCCGACATATAAAAGGCACCGCTCGTAAAGTCCAGTTAACACAAGAACTCAAGCCGGCCGATCATCAGCAACGTCGTGTCTCTGCTGATTGGGTCATTGAAATGCATGAAAATGATCCGGAATTCCATCGAAAAATCATCTTGAGTGATGAGGCCCGTTTCCACCGCGGTGGCTGCGTCAGCAAGCAAATTGTCGGATCTGGGACTCAGAAAACCCAAGAGTTATTGTTGAAAAGCCTCTTTGTCCTCAACGTGTGACTGTTTGGTGCGGTTTATAGTCCGGCAGAGTCATCGGACCTTACTTTTTCGAAAATGAAGTTGGAGCAACAGTGATGGTGAATGGATTGCGCTATCGAGAGATGAGTAACGATTTTTTATGGCCGGAATTGGATGATATTGATCTGAACAACGTTTATTTTCAACAAGACGGCGCTACGTGCTACACAAGCATTCTTTTACAGGAATAACACCTCTTATTGGAAAACTCTTTAGTGTGTTTTAGTACAACTTTCTTACCGGTAGCTTTAGGCTTCGTTTGCCATACCTGGGCTAGCAAAAGCCACTCTGAGAGGTAGACAAAATATGGAAAATATTTAAAGCGAAACTGTGGCTTCTAATTAGTGAAAATGTTGCTCGGCATTAATTCCCAGCTGAGCTTAGAGCCACTGCTAAATAAGTGGTTGACTACCAAACAGAAATTGTAAATTGAACGTTTCAACGTTTCAACTCAAGTGTTAGGTATGAATTAGTTGAACGTTGAATAAAATGAATGAATGAAAATTAGCATAATTCAATTTTATTTGATTTCACATCTGTGTATGTCCATTAGCACTTTTATGTTGGTACATAACAACAACAACAACAGCGTAAAACTACTATGCAGCTCTCTAATTGTATCAAGTGTTTGTGTGTGTGTGTGAGTGTGTGTATGAATCGTATTTAACTATTTGTTTACTGATTTGTTTACTTGACTGACGCAAATGCTTTAAGCCAAATTACAAAAGCACAAATGGTCAAATGGTGGTTTGATTTAGTTGAACTGTTATTTACATAGGCGCTGTTGTTGTTTGCACAACTACACATCTAAATACATTGCCGGCTTTGCAGCGCTAGTAGTTAATGTAACTGTTATTGGTGTTGTTGGCGAGCTAAAATGCCAGCACTAACGATTTGATAAAAATAAAATCAAATCAACGCAACAATAAATTTGGCGGCAATAAGGGATAACGGCAACTGGATTGTCAAAATAGTTTAATAGATATACACACACACACATACACGCATGCGTGTGAAAGTGTGTACGCGTACAGCTAACTAGCCACTCAGTCAATCCATCGTTCAGTCACTCAACCAGGCAGCGAAAAATTGTTTGCGTTTGTATGCAATTAATCAACGAAACGGACAAAATGTCAACAGTGGCAATGAATGCCATCCGCAAAGTCAATTGTGTATAAATATACTCGGCTATTTCGAATACATTCGCACTTTCATGCAATAGTTTGTGTATGTATGTATGTGTATATGTACATATATAGGCATAAGTGACTTGGAATACCCAGAGGGAAAAATATGAGCTCATGAAATACATTTCTGAAGGTTTCATTCGTACTGAAAATTATAGAAACTGCGACTTTAGAATTTTACAAAAAAAGAAAAACAGATTTAAATTTGAATGGATTTTCGTAATTTTTAATTAACCCTAGAAGGATATTCATATTTTTAGTACACTAAAGACATTCTTTGTCGAAACGACGACCACTCTTTTTAAGCTTTCTTCAGATTGCACACACACCCAAAAAGAATAAAATATAAATGCAGTATTTTACTCTAAATATTTATTTAATAGTTTTAATGCTTGTTTATTTATTTTAATATAATATAAAACTTAAAATTAAAAATATTCATATTCAATCAAAAATTTTTTTTTTGCTCATAGCCTCTGACAAACTTCAACAAAGAAGTAATATTAATCAAATTAAAATTCATTAATACTTTAAAAAGGTACATTCTATGCTTAAAACTAAAAATAAAACTCGTTTTATAGGTCTTTAACTTTATTTTGCACATGAGGCACAGAAATCAATTTTATGCTCCGCACACAAGCTTTTTTGACATTTCGCGCATGAAGATTTGGTCATTCGACGTTTGGATGATGGACAAATCGCGTAAATCTTTCTCTTCTTGCTTCCTGATACCACTCCACTGTTTTCTGCATTCTCATCATGTTGAACTAGTCCGCTTAGTATATTTTGTCGAGCTGCCGTTTTTAAAGTTACCACATTAAGTCTTTTATATAAGTGTTTTTGAATGAGAGCAGAGTGTAAACCTTTCATAAATTTTCTGCGACTAAGTGGTTTCTGTCCTAATTGGAACATATTATGGGTGTTATATCATAACTATTTATATAAGCCACATTGAGTATACCAAAAAATACTGCGATTGGTTTTGGTTGGTTTTTCGAGCGCAGCTCATTACGCTGCACATTTGGCCTTTTGTTGAGTTGTAGAACTCGATCATATGTGGCGTCTTTGTCATGCTATTTACAGTTCCATTTTCATTGCATGAGGACAACAAGTAAATTATTTTATTCGGCGAACATTAAAGTGCCACATGTTCGACCTTTGCTGACTTTCATCTCTGAAGGTATCTCTCTTTTGTTCGATCGCAATGTTCCAACAAATGTTAATTTATATGGTTCTTTTAAAAGAGATTTAGCCAAGGAGACTGAAGTGCACCAATTATCCATGGTTTTATTTCGATTTGCGCCGTAGATGCTTTTTGTTAGCTCTTTAACAAAGTTTTCTGCAAGAGGTAAATTAGAATCGCTTGATCCTTTTACTAAATATGGCTCAGAGTCTACCAGGTATTTTGTTTCACTGTCACACATCATTACTATTTTGAGTCCATATTTTGCAGGCCTGTTCGGTATGTACATTTTTAAACCACATCTACCTCTGAATGGAACTAACAGCTCGTCAATGGTCATATAGGGCCCTGGTGTGTAATTCTCCCGACATTTTTGAATAAAAATAACCCATACCTTTCTTATCGGAGCAAATTTGTCTGCTATCAGACCTACGCGTACTGCCTTATCATCAAACCGCAAGCAGGACGTTAGAAATTTGAATCGGTTGTGAGTCATTGTGGATAGGTATTTTGATCCGGAGTAGGACTGTTCAAATAACTCTGCAATTAAGAGGTGCTTATCCCTCATGGTAGCTGTTAAAGTTGACATACCGATCAAAGCTTTAATTTCCTCATTGTTTGTTTCTTTTCTTTGCGTTGGTCCACTCAACAATTTCTTCAATTATGGTGTCTGTTATAAAAAGACTGAGAACTTGTAGTGGTTCCACAATATTTTTGCACAAGCGAGTAGGACCACGTACTTGATGTACAATATTTTGTCCATATCTATGACACGTAGCTTTTTGTGTCGACCACTTATGACGGTTTTTTCCACGTAATATGGTTTTTGAGAAAGTAATTGTATCAGACTCTTCAAGCAACATATTCAACGGGACATCGTCTTCGTCTGCAGAAACCTCTTCAGAAGAATTTTCTTCGTCCCTTAGCTCTCCCAAGTCTGTCTCAAGCTCGCCAATGGCATAATCATCTTCATCCGAATCTATTAAGTCATCGTCTTCAGCAAGAAACTTTTCAATTTCCTTGTTATTTAAAAAGGCTTGTTTTGTCATGTCGAATTGATTCATATAAAAGTTTTTAAAACAAAAAAATCCTAAAAGCGATATATTATATTATTTTGTTGCAAAAGTCACACAAAAGACATTTTTCGTCGTTTCGACGACGCAACTTTTTTAAAACGGTACTTAGCACAATTAGCACAGATGAACGTACTCTTACAGCTAAAGCTCAGCAATGACTGAAGCTGTACGAAAAATTAAAGAAAAACAATGAACGGAAATTATGATAAGCAGTTAAATGCAATCGAGCGTCGTCGAAACGACGTAGAATGTCCGTCTAGAGTTAAAAAATAATTTTTTCTCAATTTTAAACTTCTTCTTCTTATTTGGCGCAATAACCGCTTATGCGATTTTGTCCGAGTTTAACAAAGCGCGCCAGTCATTTCTATCTCGTGCTAACCAGCGCCATTTGAAAACACCAAGTGAAGGCAAGTCCTTCTCCACCTGATCTTTCCAACGCAGTGGAGGCCTTCTTCTTCTTCTGCTACCACCAGCTGGTACCGCATCGAATACTTTCAGAGTCGGAGCCTTTGTATCCATTCGGACGACATGACCCAGCCAACGTGGCCGCTGGATCCTTATTCGCTGTGCTATGTGTATGTCGTCGTAAAGCTGATCGTTCCATCGCCTGCGATATTCGCCGTTGCCAACGTGCAAAGATTCAAAAATCGCCCACCAAATCTTTCTCTGAAACACTTCAAGCGTCGATTCATCGGATGTTGTCATCGTCCACGCTTCTGCGCCATACGTGAGGACGATGAGAGCCTTGTAGAGTGTTAGTTTTGTTCGTCGAGAGAGGACTAACTGCAACTTCAATTAATTTTTGCAAATATCGAAAAGCCCCTCCCAAAAGTTTGAATATTAAATTATGCAATGCACCAAGAAACAATACCTGCGGTCTGCTCCTGCAGAAATGGGATTTGCGTCAACTGCGGTGAGTAACTCATTTTAAAGTAGGTTTTGATTTTTTAAATTTCTATGGTCGCCTTAAAATGTAAACAAATTTGATTAATGCGACACGCATTTTAACCTATCGAAGCTCACTACAACCGCTTTCTCAACGACACTACCTTCTGTCCCATCACAGCTGAGAGTAGTGAATTTTCCTGCAGGGTGGTTCTGTTATCTGTTAGTAAACTCAAGTGCTGCCAATCCCATGTGAGCCCGTACACATTTAGGTGGTCATCAATGTTGTTGGGCGAAATTTGCAAATTGGTGATTTACCAGCAAATAATAAATATGTTTAGTGGACAACAAAAAGTCGCGCTTGCACGCACACACACACATATGTAGAATACATGTACATGTACAAGTGAGTGCAATGAAGCGAAATGGTTGAGCAAATAAGCAAACAAACAGTAAATGTTAAATCAACGCGGCAGCAAAAAAAATAGAGAGGAACAAAATATAAAAGCAACAATGACAAAGAGACAGCAACTACTATTGAGCAACGGCATTGAACAACAGCAACGTACACTCCTCTCCCACGGCCATGCGAAGTGGTGCGCCTGCAGCGGATGTACAGTGATTATTGCAAATACAAGCACAAAAACAAAAGCAACACTAATGCAACACAACCGAAATAACGGAGTGATTGTTTGCAGAAGACCACCGAAAAAGTATGGCAATCGAAAAAATACTAAATAAATGAAAATTTATTGCGATCGCTACCTGCCGTCTGACCACCTGACAAGATGTCAAAATGTGACGTCAACTAAATGCCAAACAATTTGCTACCTCTGGGTGTGGGTGTGCATGTATATTCGCATGCGAACATGGATATGTATCAAATGCATGTAACACAAATCAATGAAACAATTCAACAACAGTAGCAATAAAGAGGCAGAGAGCAACTGTAGTGTAAACAGCTGCTTCCGCATAAGGAAATTAAGGAATGATTGGGATGTGTTTGCTGGATTGGTAGAAATGCCAATCAAGAGTGAGCAAAAAATCCCACATCGACAAAGAGAGCAAAAGTTGCAACAAAAATTTTCAACAGTTTGCACAAAAACAAAAAAAAAAAAACACAAAAAAAAATCCCAACAAATGAACCGACAAACAGAAAAGCAAGTACCGTAATCAAGTCTAAAACACAGGTCGGAATGCATAATTAAATCGGAGCTGACAAACGATTTGTTTGAATTGTTCAGGGCGTTGGAAGAGGGTGAGGAGCAAATGTTAAAATAATTGATAGGTGGAAAATGAATGGCCGAGAAAGCAATGAGACAGTTGGCAAAGCGAAGCTATGTTTGAGGGTCACATGCGTGAAACACAGGGTGAAACAACTAGAAGTACGTTTTTTTTTTTAAATAAAACTGACTGAATAACTGGCAAATAATACATATATATATATATATAATTGGCGCGTACACCCTTTTTGGGTATTTGGCCGAGCTCCTCCTCCTATTTGCGGTGTGCGTCTTGATGTTGTTGCACCAATGGAGGGGCCTACAGTTTCAAGCCGACTCCGAACGGCAGATATTTTTTATGAGGAACTTTTTCATGGCAGAAAAACTCGGAGGTTTGCCATTGCCCGCCGAGGGGCGACCGCTATTAGAAAAATAGCAAATAATAAACTGAAAGAAATAATAACTGAAAGAAAAAATATTATTTCACAAAACTAAGAAAGCTTACCAAAATTCGCACTGCATGAATTCATTTGTGTGACTGCTGAGGAAAGCTTCTGGTGAGTACAGGGTGGCCTATATAAGGTTCTTTATATTCATATGTCATTTCGACAAAAAATTAGTATCATATTGGGTAGTCTTTTTTTTGCATTTCTAATCAACTCATTTTTTTTATATTTATAATGGATTTTATTAAACCAAATATGTACCATTTTGGTCGACCACCTTTTGTCATTTTTCTTCTACAGACATTATTCCATCAGTGTATAACTTTCGTGGTTTCTCGGTGAAAAACTGCGACAAGTAATTTTCACAGGCTTCTCTTGAAGCCAACTTTACTCCATTTAGGGAGTTCTGCATTGACCGAAACAAATGGTAGTCCGATGGTGCAAGGTCAGGGCTATATGGTGGATGCATCAAAACTTCCCAGCGAAGCTCTCCCAGTTTTTGCCGAGTCATCAAAGATGTGTGTGGCCTAGCGTTGTCCTGATGGAAGACGACGCCCTTTCTGCTGATCAGTTCTGGCCGTTTTTTTCGATTGCTTGCTTCAATCTCATCAGTTGTTGACAGTAAAGTGTAGAATCAATCGTTCGAGCAGGCTGGAGCAGTTCATAGTGGATGATTCCTTTCCAATCCCAAGCATAACCTTTCGAGGCGTCAATCCTGGCTTTGCGACCACTTGTTGAGCTTCACCACCCTTGCACCACGATCTTTTTCGCACATTATTGTCGTATTTGATCCACTTTTCGTCTCCTGTTACCATTCGCTTCGGAAATGGTTAGATTTCATTTCGTTTCATCAAAGAATCGCAGATGTTAATTCGGTCCATTAAATTTTTCACAGACAATTCATGTGGTACCCAAACATCGAGCTTCTTTTTGTAACCAGCCTTTTTTAAATGGTTCAAAACCGTTTGATGATGAATGCTTAGAGCCTTGGCGATGTCATGGCAGTTTATGTGACGGTCCCGGTCAATCTTTTCCACAATTTCATCGACTTGTTTAACGATAGGTCGACCGGAGCGAGGTGCATCTTTCACATCGAACGGAAGCGAGCGAACCATTGTTGTGCAACACGAACTGATACAGCATCGTCTCCGTAAACTTCGCAAATTTCATTGGTAGCTTGCGTGGCATTCTTCCCTTTTTTATACAAAAATTTTAAAATATAGCGAATTTCTTCATTACTTTCACTTATTTTTGAACAGCTATAACCTTTTTTAAACTTCTTCGAATTTAGTTTTTTTGGTTAAATGAAGCTTAAAATGTCACCTTTCTAACACCATTGGATATGACACAATGAGATTGGTAGCACTGGAAATAGATGACTCCAACGACATCTATTGACAAAATACGAAAAGACTTTTTCGACTACCCAATGTAATCCTGTTTACTTCTTTAGATGCAATTATTTTTATGGAGGAAAATAGTTATTAAAGCAACCGTTTTTGATATATTAATCCAAGGTGTTCTGATAATTCAAGGGAAGACTGTACTGTGCACGAAAATAAACACACCTCCAAATATTATTTCATCCAACGGTATTTCCCAGAAGTGAAGCTTCAGCAGTTGTAATGCTGTGCTTGATTTATTGGCTCACTTGAATAGAGGAACTAAACAAATAAGAAAAAAATAGTCATAAATTTAAAAGGATTGGCCGCATCCTAAGAATGCCTAAGGAAAGAACCCAAAAAGTGTGTTTACTTTGCGTCCAATTGGAAGAAGAAAGAGAGGCCGACCAAAAAAGAGTTGGCTCGATAACGTCGAAGCAGACTTAAAAGCCATGATGGAAAGAATAATGAGATGGCTCTTATCGTGGTCCCGTTACTTTGCTCTCAGCGAATTTGACAATGAGTTACTTGGTTTTGGCACCACTATGGCCAGATTACCATTTTCGTAACTTGATTTACCATTTTTTTCTGTTATTTAGTCTCGAAGTTTTAATTCTTTCTTCATGACATTTTTCTAGCCTGTTCTAATTAAAATTTAATGTTTATAATTTTGTAAAATACACATTTTAAAAAATTTGTTCAATAATTCAATCATTTTTATTTAGCTTTACTTTTTTTTAACATCTGGTAGCATTGCCCGCGATTGCAGTTGTTGTTGGTGTCCTTCTGCTTTCAGCAGTCAAATCTCTCTTTCGCTACCGCAGTGCTGCCTAGCTTTGGATATAAAAACACACTCAAATGCCCATTAAAAAAAAGTAAAATACCTAATTTCTATTGAACTAATTAAAGAACTTTGTATGCGTGACCAATTACCTTTAAAATGAGCGCTTTTTTAAATAAATGTGTTATGGTTTTGTACAATTTAATTTATGAGTTTTTTTGTTAAGCGAGACTCTTTTGTTAAGGGAACGACTTTTTTGCTATATTTGAGGTTATGTAACTAGATAAGGTACTCTTTTCGTAAAAATGTCAGTATGGTTTCTTTAATATTTTCTGGTATTTTGTGGCTTATTTTTACAATGAATGCACCTCTTGATGTCCTATGTCCTACTAAGGATTGATGGCCGGAAGAAACGATTACATCTCTTTGGTTTTAATCCGCATTCAGTAAATTCAAACGCCTTTTAAAATTTGTAAAAAGGTTTTCAATCTTAAGAAGAGTTGCGCGAGGGACATTTAATATTCTTGCATAACCTTAAAAGGAGCAAAAAATTAAATTTACACTTTCAAAATATTAAATTTTATAAGAACCAATTAATTTTCATTACCACTAAAATCTTCTCAGAGTGGCCTTTTTTAACCTTCTTTTGTATAATAATACAGTGTTTTTTAACTTAAAGTTTTGGTAGCTTTAAATTAAAAAAAGAAACAAACACCAAACTAAAAATTTTCGCATTTTGAGTATAAAAAAGCACTAAAGTTATTGCGAAGAGCAAATGGTTGACAATACTGCACAACTCTGAAAAACGTGACGTCACGCACTCTCTGATGGGCGCAATCTTCTTTCTATCATTCTTGCTTAAAAGCGATAATCGTTCGTAATTGGAGAAATGAGGCAAGAGAGAGACTGAATTGGAGCAGGATTGTTGATGAGGCTATTGTCCACCACAGATTGTGAACAAGCCATCCTCGTAGATTTTGAAAAATGTTCAGATGTGGGGAAAACGGTGGGCATGCTAAAGTTTCAACGTTTTAGGCAATCCATGTTTTGACCACACTTGAAGTGTGTACAGCAGCATTATCCTGTTGAAAGAACCAATTAAGATGAGACCGGAAAAAGATGATTCTAAGGCCCTGTTAAAGCATTTTGCCGTCATTTTGTAGTCCACAATTTTCAATTCAAATGAGCCATAGTACGAGTCATGAAAATAGTAATGGTACCCATGCGGCCCATCCAAATTGAACTTCCTTTCGTCATTAAATACTACTTTTTCCCTTCACCGGGATCGTTATTTGTAACAGAACTCCGAAACATGCGGCCTCTGCAAAGTATTACGACGTTCTTTGCGAAATTTATTCAAAGGTGGCTTTTTTGTATTTTTTATGTTTCAGATGTGGCGCTTATAACAGGTGGCGCTAAAGTAATCCTCCTATCATAAAATGCTATAAATTTTGCGATTGGCCCCTAATGTCAGTTCTTTTTTGACATTTGTGTAGTAAACACATGCGAAATACACGTTAATAAACAATGTTACGCTACACTGCTCCAGAACGCGGAATATTGCTGGCTATTTACTTGACCAATAATCGGTCGGTGACTTTGGCACAACGTGGATTTCGTCGCAGATTTCCTTGCCGTCCAACGCCTACTGGTGAAACACTGCGACGTTTAGCCGCTCGCCTCGAAGAGACTGGCACAACACGAGATGCTGCCAGACGTGGCAGACCCCAGAGTAGCCGTTCTGCAGAGAATATTGCTGCTGTAGGCGAGGATGTAATGGAAGCGCCGTCGACATCGACCAGACGACGTGCCACGCAAATGGGTATCAGTCGACGGTCTTTACAGCGAATTTTGGTACAAGATGTGAAGATGCTTCCGTACAAAGTCCAGACGATGCATCAGCTGTTAGCTGTTGACCGCCAATCGCGTGTAACATACACTCAAGCCATCCTTAATCACCACCGTGGTTTTGATTGCTGCAGAAGGGAGCGGCAGGACGAGCTCCGTGCCAAAGAAGTTGACCTCAGAGCCCGACAACACACAATGAATTCTTGAAAAACAATTTCATTTCTCAGCTTTAATGTGCAAATAATGCAGGCAAACTGGGTGTCTCGAATCAAATCAACAGGACTGTATCTCCACGCAACGAAATGAATCGCTTTACGCTTGAACATTGGGAAATATTGCAAACTTTTTTTCGATGTCCATGTATTTGTCACGAAGAAGTCAAGATGATCCTTTCTGGCGAAGCTCATTTTCATCTCGGCAGCTTTGTTAACAAACAAATTTCGCAAATGCAGCGGGTGAGCACTAGGGATTCATGATAAACATTTTTTTGGGCGAAAATTTAAAACAAGAAATTGGACAATTTTTGGTTTCAACGGGATGGCCCGCCATGGGACACAGACCATGAAAAAATCGATCGCCAACTTCGGTAATTGTGTTAATAACCGTCTCGAGGACGCCAATTGTCCGCTTTGATGCTGCGATTTGACACTGTTCGACGTTTTTGTGACAAACAGTCGGCGCACTCGCGGTATCGGCAGCCACGTCACTGTAGACAGTTATGATTTTGAGGTTGTAAAAGACTTCGTTTATTTAGGAACCAGCCTTAACACCGATAAGAATATCAGCTTTGAAATCCAACGTGCAGTCTCTCTTGCCAACAAGTGCTACTTTAGACTAAGTAGGCAACTGAGCAGTAAAGTCCTCTATCGACGAACAAAACTAACACTCTACAAGGCTCTCATCATGCCCGTCCTAACGTATGGCGCAGAAGCGTGAACGATGATGACATCCGATGAAGCGACGCTTGGAGTGTTTGAGAGAAAGATTTTCCGTAAGATTTTTGGACTTTTGCACGTTGGCAACGGCGAATATCGCAGGCGATGGAGCGATGAGCTGCATGAGCTTTTCGACGACACACACATAGCACAGCGAATAAGGATCCAGCGGCTACGTTGGCTGAGTCATGTCGTCCGAATGGATACAAACGCTCCGGCTTTGAAAGTATTCGATGCGGTACCAGCTGGTGGTAGTAGAGGAAGAGGAAGGCCTCCTCTGCGTTGGAAAGATCAGGTGGAGAAAGACTCGCTTTCACTTGGTGTGTCCAATTGGCGCCGGTTAGCACGAGAAAGAAACGACTGGCGTGCTTTGTTAAACTCGGCCAAAATCGCGTAAGCGGTTATCGCGCCAATTAGGAAGAAGAAGAACGTAACTCTTACAAATGCCATTCAGGAGCCATAAAGTTTTGGTATGAATGTTAATCATAGATGTGTCAACATAACAAGATAAAACCAAAACAGAACTCAAATCAGTTGACTTAGGGCGTCATCTGGCGATTGTCTGGCTGGTTCATCTGCCTATTCATTTATACTAAAATATCCTCATATGCACGTCCGAGTATAAGTGGTCGCTTTCCTTCAACGCCTCACCTTTGAAAATTGCTGCAATTTCCTTTTGCCTTTGCCTGCTTTAAAGGGCATAAAAAGCAAAATTATTTTGAGGTCAGCGGATAAACGGAAAGTATCGAAAAATTTCTTAACTGCAACAAACAAAAGTGAAAACTGTTAGTTACAAAGAGGAAAGTGAATTTCACCAGTAAAAGGACTAAAATGCTAAAATCGCTTTTGTAATAAAAGCAAACAAATGGCTATGGGTGGCCTACTTTTTTGATATTTTTATTTTGCTTTTTTTGCGCAATGGTTAGCAAGCGCTTAATTTGCTAAGCTGCAAAGTAGAAAGTCAAACATAACCAGGCGGCTAACCAAAGCTGCCTACCGGTCGGCTGCACAGAAAGAACAACCAAACCGTACGATCACTCAGTACAGCCGACCCATCGGCTAACCAGCCAGCCATCCATCCACACAACCAACCAGTCAACCGGCTAACCAAACAATCAACCCAGCAAGCAGGCAGGAATAAGCAACGCCATTCATTCATCGGCTGCACTCACTGGCGCCATGCTGGTATGTGTATATGAGTGTGTGTGTGCTTGTGTTTGAGTTGAGCCCAAAAGTCAAGGTGTGTTCGAAAAAGTACTTCTCTTTCCACTTCTTAGCTATTCCTTCTCACCCACTCACTGCCTTATTTGCTCTAAATCAACTTTTGCATGCAGTTGTTTGATGTTTTTGATTTGGTTTCGTAGTTTTTTTTTTCTCTTTTCTTTGTTTTCAAAAGAAAAACCATTAAAGGGTAAACCAGCGCCTGGGTGTGTTTGTGTCTCATCAGGCGCGTAGGTGAGCGAGAGCCTATGTAGTTGTGTTGAACATTCATATCCATGCGGTCAGCATATGTGTATCTCTGCAAACAAATGTTTTCTCCCCAATCGTATTCTCTTCTCTCTCACTTTCCGCATTTGCTTGTGTTTACTATCAGCAAATATTGACCAACATTGATTGTTGCTTTGCTTTTTCTGCCTTTCTACAGGTAAATTGCTTTGAGTTGTTGTCATTGTGTGTGCGTTTTTTTTTTGTTTTGTTTTGGTTTTTGTTTTTGTTTTGTCAGTGATGTTGATTTTAATGTGCTCTGAAGCAAATGTTAAAAAAAAGTATTTATGTATTTAGTATTTGTTGTGTATTTTTATTTTTATTTTTATTTACTGTTTACGAACTTTGATTTGCGGAAATGACACGGAAGTGCGGTTGTCTTGCGCTGAATCAAGCAATCAGGTAAACAACTGGATTGTGAGTGTAAAGGGAAATCTCTTGATGACTACGCAAAAGAAACTTATTTTCGCATGAAAAGAATTCAAAACACCTGCGAGTACTAACACTTCCGTAGTTGAGTTCAAGTATTTCAAAGGGGTGCGAGTTTTGTACTTATTGGATAGGCAACTCGTTGAAAAGTTCTTCGAGACAATTTGGGGTATTCACAAACGTTTCTCGTTAGTTTCAGCTTATATTGGCTTATCAAATTCTATCGTTTTGGTAAGGTTAGGCCCGATACGGCCGAATGCATATAGTATGGGGGAGTTCGCAAATCTCCGGGCTCATTAAACTACGAATATTCGGCTCATGCGTAAAGGCAGTATTGTTGTACGGAAGCGAAACATGCTGGTCTCTAACACCATCACAGAGATATTACAATCCTTCTTCAACAAGTGCGTCAGCATCATCTGCAGAATATTCTGGCCAAGCACCATCAATAACGACGCACTGTGGAGATTAACTAACGAGGAACTAATCCTTAGGCAAATTAAATGCAGAAAGTACACGCTTCGAAAACCATCAGGTAGCAACACGAGAAGGGCACTGGACTGGAACCCGCAAGGGAGCACAGGTCGCGGGCGACCAAAAACACTTGGAAAAGGTCGATGCTGCGTGAATTAGCAGCCGCAGACATCTCATGGGAAGGTACAAAAACTACAGCACAGAACCTGTACGATGGAAGCGTCTTGTCGAGCCCTATGCTCCCGAGAGGAATGAACAAAGAAAAAACAAAACAATAAAATGCCCGATCAATTTGAGCTGGCAGTGGACTGATAATTCGAAATAGAATCGATAATCTGGCTTTTGAAGCTGAGGAGGCTGACTCTGGTGGCGACAGTCGTTCAGTGAATATGTAAATACAAGAAACAACTGATCAACAATAACCTCGCCGTTGAACATCCAGTGCGAGGATAGCATGGCCGCCTATTGCTTACAAAGGAAGGCAAACTTGCAGGATGGCAGAAACACTTTTCGTCGGTATTAAACCATATCTTGGCTGACTACGCCTCCACATTTGCTAACGATTTAGGTCCACTTACTTACAAACGTTGGTCCCGGTGCCAACGAAGTAAAAGCCGTTATCAAATTATTACCAAACAACAAAGCAGCAGGAATTAATAGCACTGCTGCTGAATACTTCACGGCGCAACCCGATTTTTCTGCAGTAAAGTTGCCCCGGACGGCGTCACGGATATAGATATACGCTTCCTAATCGAAAAAGCCAGACGGACATTAGGGATGTTGTATTCAGTACGGCGGAACAATAGCCTGAGTTACTATTTACAGATTAGGTTTTTCAAGACGAATGTAGTGTCGGTACTGCTGTACAGTAGCTCCACCTGGAAAATCACCACCGCTATCGCTTACAAAAGCTTTTGTCAACCACTGTCTAAGGGTTATACTCCGGATATTTTGACAAAACTAGATCTAAACAATGAATTGCTCGAACACGCAAACCTGGAGTTCCTATACATGTGGATTAGAAGACAGAAATTGAAGTGGGTTGGAGAGGTAACATAGCGAAGAAGGCAGTGAAATGGCATCCATTCACAGCGAAAGGAAGAGCGTCTGGGAGGCCAAGAGAAATCTGGAGACGAACTGTGGATCGCGAGACGGTTCAGCTCAGGTTAAGCTGGCAGCAGGTGAAGGCATTATGCATTACCCAGACGAGATGGCTCATAGGTGTTGTTGGTGCCATTATGGGCATTTAAATTACGTTATTTTTCACATATAATTGTTAGAAGCCTTATTTTAAATAGTGAAAATTATAACTTCTTTCATATTTTTTTTTTAAATAATGAAACCTCAAAGAATCTAAATTTTTACATGTTTTTTTTTAAACAAAATCTAAGGGGTTCTCTTCCATGGCTCTAAGAATTAATCACTTTGGTGGCGTTTTGCAAAAAAATACGGGCAATTGAGCTCGCTAAAGCATCAAAGCATAACTTTGAGTGGCGGTTCATATGGCTTGAAGCATTTGCCATTTTGAGCTGAGATTTATGTCTTTTATTTATTAATTTCTTTATAAATTTCCACAAAGTTTGAAACTCGGGTTAATTCGGCTTTTGTAGCAGAAGGAATTATATATATAAAACGCGCGTACACCCTTTTCTTTTGGGTGTTGGGCCGAGCTCCTCCCCTCCTATTTGTGGAGTGCGTCTTGATGTTGTTCCACAAATGATCGGACCTACAGTTTCAAGCCGACTCCGAACGGCAGATATTTTTCAGAAGGAGCTTTTTCATGGCAGAAATACACTCGGAGGTTTGCCATTGCCTGCCGGGGCGACCGCTATTAGAAAAAACTGTTTCTTCATTTTGGTGTTTCACCGAGATTCAAACGTACGTTCTCTCTGTGCATTCCGAATGGTACTGGTGATAAAAAATGGGTCCTTTACAATAATCCTGTTCGTAAACGCCAATGGAATGGATAAAGATGAAACACCAGAACCGACCCCTAGAGATGGCCTTCACCCCAAGAAGATTCTCCTGTCTATTTGGTGGGATATGGCTGGTATTGTTTATTATGAACTTCTGGAGCCAAACCAGACGATAACTGCTGATTACTATTCCCATCAGCTATCAAACCTCAATGAGGCACTTAAAAAAATCGGCCGTCTTTAGTGAACAGACGCTAAGTTTTGTTTCACCGCGACAACGCAAGACCTCATACCGCAATGCAAACATTAGGCAAGCTGAACGAGCTCGGATGGGAGCTAATGCCGCATCCACCATACACTCCGGATATTGCACCTTGAATTATCACCTTTGCCGTGGACTTCAATCCCATATGAGTAACAAGAACTACTCCTCAGGAGAAGCTTTAAGAAGGGATTTCGAAGCGTATTTTGGCTCCAAGGACAAACAATTTTTTGAGCAGGGAATTAAAAATTTGCCTGAACGTCGGGAAGATATTCTAAATAATGAAGGAAAATATATTACTGATTAATAAATACTTTAAACATCTTTTTTATTAATTTTAAAACCACCTTTAAAAAACGCACGAACTTATGGACTGACCGATATTTCTAGAGGTACAACTAGCGCATGACAGCCTTTCAACAAAAGACCAACTCCTTAGTGGAATGTTTTAGTTTAAATAAAGCAAAAGAAATATCGTCAGCTGAAATGGGCATTGAGCCAAAATTGAGCATAGAATTATTATCAGAATAAAAGTCAAAATGAGGCACCCATCATTACACACAAAATTTAATTTTAAAAACTGGAGTCATGTATCTGAAAATATGTTAAATGAATAAATCAGTTTTCGTGCTCCATTATTTTTTATTATTCGTAGTAATTTTTGTAAATTGGGAAAGTTCTCAAGTGCCTAAGACTTCTGTAATACAACGTCGTGTCACATACATAGCTTTGCGTATATGTATGTGTTAAGTAATCGCACAGAATATATTAACGGTAATGTAAACATAATTCAGCCATAATCCTAGCAGATTGTGGGCGCTGCTTTCAAAGCAAAGCCTACAACAATCCGCATTTGCTATGCTATGAATTGAATTTCTAGAAGTCAGGTGTGATTATTAAGCCACAGGCCAATACGAAGGCAGACTTAGCTGCACGGCAAAGGTGTATATTTCAATGCAATTAGGAGGAAGCAGAGAGATATCAGAATATTGAAGATGAAATGAAGCAACAGTCAAGGCGCTCAGCATTTCAAACGAAACCACAGCCCAGCTGTAGCGTCGAGGTGACCGACATTAATAATTTCAACTTGAAGTATATATTTGTAGCACCGAACATATGTGAATGTATGTATGTGTGTGCATTGGCGTGTGCGACTAATTTTCCTTTGTGTGCTACTCTCTGCATAAGCCTTGGAGTTAGTCTTATTGACACCCTATACCAGTCACACGCATATAAATTAATTAGATGAAAAATACTTTGCCGGACGAATGTAAATTTAATGAGCGCCTCAAATTAACGCCCACTCGCCATGGCAAGCAGCTGAAGTGCATACAAGGGAGAGGCAAATTTGGTTGTTGGGGGAAATTCAAGTGCGCTTTGAATGACCTTTTGAAGTGCCCTTGAGGCGGAAAGTTATTTGTAGCCACGAAATGCCTAAAATGCCTTCACAGAATAAACAATCGAAAATGGGAACGAGAAAAAGAGTGAGAGCATAGCCCACATTAGAAAATCCTGCTGTTGCTTTCTTGTGCTTAAAAAATTGTAACAATTGCAATTATTCAGAAACAACAACAAATTCAATATAAATTATGTACAACAGTGGCAATCAACTTTTGAATGACAGATTAAGTACTTCCAAAACAAACACTCTGGGAGTGTTCTAGCGGCTATTTCTATTCCACTTACTGGACATGCCACATCAGTAATGGGGAATGCGCTTGTGCATTTGTGTGTTTGTGTTCGTGAAGGCTTATGAAATTCATATACACGCATTTAATTGAAACATCATTTATCATTTTTCCAACCAACTCACTGCGGCTGCCACTTTGCTGGCGTAGTCGAGCAGGCAAACAAGAAGTTTCCGGTAGCTTTTGTACAGCAACATATTTGGCTTACCAAAAGCCTTAATATAAAAACTAACAAATGTACACACATATAAGCCTACGTATACTTAGTCATTATAAATAGCGATGCGAGGACTTACTGAGATATTAAACTCAATTCGGGATGGTTGCTGGAGAATGTTACGGGATCATGAGACGAATTTTAGCCGAACTGAACTGAACTAAGTGCAGCAAAAAGGAGAAATACTTTCGGTCTTCGTAGAACAACATTATCTATTCTATGTATCGGGTGTTTTTGTAACTGCATGACAACTATCCATATCGATAAGTATGGTTTAATAGCGGTTTGTCCTTGTGTTCAGTAAGGTTGACCCAACACCAAAAATACTAATTATACTCGCACATCTTTGGGAAGCTCATAAGGGAATGTAGTGGTGTTTGGCCGAGCTCCTCCTCCTATTTGTGGCATGCGTCTTGTTATTGTTCCACGAATTGAGGGACCTACAGTTTGAAGCCGACTCCGTACGACAGATACAGGGCCCGCCATCTATCGTTACGGATTTGAACTAGGTATTATTTGAAGAATGGTAACACTTAGCTGTCATCTGATTTGACAGAAAATTAGTTTTATTCTTCGCTGAACGAAACTGATTGTGTATAGGCTCAAAGTGGCCGAGAGTGTTCGTGAATCACCAGGAACATCAGTTCACCGTCGTTCTCAACAATTGGACATTTCGGAGACATCATTGAGACGAATTTTGCGTAAAGACCTTGGTATGACGCCGTACAAAGTCCAATTGGTTCGGCAGCTGAAGCAAACCGACCACCCAATGCGTTCCCGCTTCTTTCCATGGGCTTGGGATCGACTTGAAGAAGATGAAGACTTTTACCGAAAAATCCGATGTCATAGCTGAAATACAGCCGCATACAATCGAAAATGTGTTGAAAAATTGGACCGACCGTATGGGATGGTGCATGGCCAGCCGAGGCGGCCATATGAATGAAGTTGTTTTCCGTCATTAACCGGAAGGATTGTACTTCAAAATAAAAAAAAACAGTTTGGAAAAATATTAAGTAGTTTCTTTTTTATAGCATTTTTAATTCCGTAAAGTTATATGGCGGACCCATATTTTCGATATATCAGGAGGTTTTTCATGGCGGAAATACACTCGAAGGTTTGCCAATGCCTGCCGAGGGGCGACCGCTATTAGAGAAAACTGGTTTATTAATTTTGGTCTTTCACCGACATTCGTACCTATGTTCCCTCTGAATTCCGAATGGTAGTCACGCACCAATGCATTCGGTTACGGCGGCCGCATCCATTAGGTGACTCAAAAACAACAAAGCCACTGGAGCAGACTGACTTCCCGCCGAGCTATACAAAGCTGGAGTGTAGAGCTGACAAACCGCATGCACCAGGATAAAGGATAAGGTCGGGTGATGCATGCCAAGCCAATGGAATCTGAGTGTGCTGTGTCCAATACATAAGAAGGGTGATCCTGCAATCTTGCAATCCTGCAAATTAGCACGGGATAAGCCTGCTTAACATCGCACACAAGGTCCTGCCGAGCGTATTGTGTGAGAGAATGAAGCCCATCGTCAACCAACTGATTGAACCCTATCAATGCGGCCTCAGACCTGGTAAGTCCGCCACAGATCAAATCTTCACAATACGCCAAATCCTGGAGAAAGCCCACGAAAAACAATTCGACGCGCACCACCTCTTCGTCGATTTCAAAGCCGCCTTTGATAGCACGGATATAAATTACTTCTATGCCGTTATATCTGTCTTCCCCCTATAACTCTTGTCAACAGGTGTTACTTTGCACTCAGTAGGCAACTGAGAAGTAGAGCTCTTTTTCAAAGGACTAAACTGGCTTTCTATAAAATGCTCATCATTCCCGACCTAATATATAGTGCTGAAGCATGGACGATGTCACCAGCGGAGGAAAACGTTTAGGGAGCCTTCGAGAGAAAGATTGTCTTCAGTCGAGCTTTCTAACTGGCAACAACGAGCGCAGGACAGAAACAGCTGCCGCGCCATTTTGGATTCGGCCAAAACCGATACATGGCTATAGCGCCACAGAAAAAAGTCATGCACCAAACCACGGCTACGGTGTACACTCAGGTTAAAAAAGTAAAAGGGTTGATAGTCCAGGAGGAAATGAAAGAAATGATAGAGAGAAAGGGATAGGATAGAATTGAGACAGAGACGGAGATAGGTAGTCCTGTGAGAATTTCCCAGATTGAGGGAATGGATTTTACTTATTGTTATTACATGGAAACCCAAAATTCGTAGTCTTGCTCTAGCAAAGGCGTATCCCCAAAGAAAATGCTCAGTCCTACCCGCCTCCTCTAAGCAAGTAAGCCAAATCGGGTCCTCAATGATGCCAATGGTTATCGTATGCTGACCCTATGGGTTGTGTCCTGTAATAATACCGACTATCAAACGAATGACTTTTCTTCCAAGTTTTAGAAGAAAATTCCACAGTTTTCTGTTCGGGTTTGTCACATAACACTTTTCAGTTCTGCAGCGTTCTAGACCGGACTATCGCTCTTTATGCAGATTGCCTATCGCTGATCCAATTCATGACTACTGTAGAACTGATTCCGGTTATTGGCTCTGGTCCTTGTGGGTTATATTCTTGAACAATCTTTGAGGTTTGCTTTGCGCTCTCCAGGGCCCTTAGTGCCGTCTGACTGTTACTAAAGACTCCAATCTGTTTCCCCGTTTCTTCAGTGAATTCAATAAAAAACTGTTCATAGCAAAAATTCTTTACTATAGATTATTTCTCAGCAGAATATGAGTTACTTTTTATTCTGAAAACATTACTCTCTAGGTGGCGCTGGCAGCGAGATATTTCAAAAAACTCTCTTCCACATAAAAAACCAACTGCTATTTGGAGCCAGAGCTCCATTTATAGAAAACATCAAGACGCACAGCACAAATAGAAGGAAGAGCTCGACCGCAATGCAGCGAATTACGAACACCATAGAGATGGGAACTCTACGTTCTATATCAGGATACAATAGACTCGATCACCCGATCACTCGAAACGAAGAGTGCGCCTTATCATTTCGAAATTGAAGATGTAGCTAAGCCGACAGATTAAAAGAATGATCACGGGCGATTCGTGAAGGCAGCAAAGCTAGACAGACGATTGTTACGCGACCGCTAAGTAGACCCCGAAGAAAATGGCATGAGTGATGTGCTTCCGGCTCTCGATCCGAATAGAAAATATATACGTAGGTACGTAAACAATGTGCAATTTTTATTGTTAATCTAATGTTGTTATAAAGCAGGTCATAAACCTAACAAAGTTGAAGAAGAAGAAGTGGAAGAAGATTCTAATATTTTGCATTTTTCCCCCGATCTACTGAATAACCGATAACGAAATTAGCTAATAACCTAGAACAATTTCGTCTGTTCTGAAAAAGTAAAAACAAAACACTAATCCAAGCCATTTTCGGGACACACATCGCTAATACTCCAATACTTAAATTAACCACAAAAATGAATGAACTTTTTGTAGTAAATAAGATCGATTTCCCCAACTTTTCGCTAAAATTTTGCCCTTCAAATTGCCCTCAACAACTCAACTTAAGTCAATTCACTGCCACTTTATTCGTCAAGTGCGCTAACTTCCGTTGAATTTGCCTAAAACCAGCACAGAGGTATTCGCCGCTCCTGCTGGGCTGATGTGGCATGTCATGTGGTCGGATTGGCGTGTGGCGTATGCGGAAGTTTGGCGCTTTTTATTTGCTTTCTGTTTTTTCTTTGCTCTTGAGGCACTTATAAATTGACAACTCACGCAGGAAACAGGCGTTTATCCTGACCGTTGGCTGACATGGCCGTGGTGTGGTGGCAATAGTGTGCGGCGTCAGGCTGCCATGAAATTTATTTATTAAACAGTTTGGTTCTTTTTTTTCGAAATTAGCGCCAAGTCATTTTTCTTTTACATATTAAAATTATACTTACATACTTGAGTATGCGCTACTACTCGCGCTCGCCATGGCCTTCACTGCCAATACCACTTGAAATGTGAACTTGCCGAGCTGGACTCACTCAATTCTTGAGGGACTGTCACCGTTTGACGCGTGTGGGAGCTCGCTCGAAAACGCTGTATCATACTTTGCGAAATTACTTGATGTGTTTGTTGTGCTGGCGTTTGTTGTGTATGCTATTTACTGTTACGATTTGTCAAGCTTTGACAGTTTGCTATTGGATATTAGCATTACTTCAGTTTCTTCTTTACTGTTTCTGTTTCCGTTTCGTGGTAGTTTGGTGCGTTAATTGCGTAGGAAATTGCAGATTATTTTAATCACTTTCATCTCCGTACTTTATATTGTCTGACATATTATTTCCAACACATGATTAATGACGTGGAGTAGCAATGAAATTACAAATACGCGTAAGGACTGCTTAAAATGAAAATCTAGGGAAAGATTTAACTACTTTTTGTTGGGAATTTTTACCAAGGGTATCGAGTGTGCAAAAACAAGGAAGCTAAAATAAACACAGAGAATGCAAAAACATTGAGTAGATGGCAAGAATACTTCAGTAATCTTCTGAATATAGAAAATGCAACAAACTGCGGTCCACACTGTATAATAGAGTGGGCCGAAAAAAAATCTTTTTTAGTATCGAATTCTAATAGTGCGGAAAAGTTGCGCTGTTAGACTAATAAAGTGTGTGCCATTTCAACCCAATCGCACGATATCTTCTGTCGCCAGCAGAGGCCTCAAAATTGATATTCTGAACAATTTTATTTTTTTTTTCTCAATGCATACATTCCGGAGCACATTTCACACCAAAAATAAGGACTATAAACTAACCAGACTTAAATTTATCCAAGATTAAGCACCTGTACACTATAAAATAATAATAAAACATTATTGGTTGTGTAGTTTTTGCCTACTTTTTATTGCGAGAATACAAGTACATAAATATTTTTGTAGCCCAGAACCCACCACGTGGAGGTTGCTCCACTTTGGGTTACTATTTTTTTGTTTTTTGTTTCTTTTTTTTTTAATTTTATTATTTTTTTTTTAATTTTTTTTTTTTTTTAATTCTTATTATTTTTTATTTTATTTTTTTTTTTTTAATTGGTGTTCTTTTTTTCATGTTTTACAATATTGCGTAAAGAAATTATAAAATAAAAAACATTTCAAGAAACTCCCTTTTGTTTAAACGTAAAGCAATAGTTTATTTCATATTTATCAAATCAGAGGAAGTGCTTTGTTGTCCAAATGAGGCATAGTTTGACGGTATGCTAAAGTGCACCAAATGAATCCATTCCGAGCATCACTTCCGTATACTTGAAACGATCCTTCAGTAACGAGATTCACCACAGAATTTTTTATTAGTAATTTGCTTGGTCATCTCATCGCGGCGTCGTTCTCTTTCTATAAGTTTCTTTGTTTCAGGTAGGTCCACTTTTCCGATACGGCCATACGAGCACTTCTTTGGTCTGACAGAAAAGCTTGCTCTTTTTGAGGAACTTTTTTTCTCTTGGACATGAGCAAGTTGTAAAATCCTGACACTTACAAGCTGAAATATCAAAAAGTCAGGAAGCATTCGCCTTAACCCTAGAAAACTAAACCCTTTTTTTTAAACGCTTAGAACTAAAGCTCGCCTATCAGGCTACTTTTTAAAAAACAAAATTCTTCTCCAATTTTTGTTGAGTTTTTGTATTGCTCATTGGCTTTATTTGTTTTTGGTCACAGTTTGAAACATAGAGAATATAACTATTCAATACTGCCACATTTATCATACCGTAAAACATACATAATGGCCAACGCCTGGTTTTGCGGCTGCAGCTGGCATGACAACACATCTGATCAAAAGTGTCAACAACACCTTTTGTTGCATTATAGGATTCAATAATTACAGGTTTTTTTGATAGTGAGTTAAGTGTGGGTTCGTCGTGCATAGTTGATATTATAAGAACAGTTTTATGAGGTTTTGCTTTATAGCTAACAAGACTTAACTTATCATGGAAACCGAACATGGATGTTCCAATACGACGGGATGTATTATGCTTGAACTCATCTGGAATTTCTTTTTTGTTAGTTTTGATTGTTCCAATTAAAGTTAACTTTTGAGGATTCGCTAATAGCTGTTCTGCCAATGGTATGGAAGTGAACCAATTGTCTGCAGTTATGTTTCTATTTGTTCCATGTATAGTTCTAGTGAGAAGCTTACAATAATAAGAACCTAACGCCTTCGCCAGCTAATGTATTAAAATTTTTTCCCAAATATGGTGAAGCATCAAACATATATTTAGTTCTGACATCGCAGACTAACACAATTTTTATTCCGTATTTAGCTAGTTTGTTTGGTATGTACATTCGGAATGGACATCGACCTCTAAATGCTAGTAGCTGTTCGTTTATTGTCACATATGACAATGGTTTAAAGTTATCTCTACATTGCTGAATAAAAATGTCCCATATGTTTCTAATGGGAGCAAATTTATCGGTCTTTCTTCTATTTTCTCGTGTGCCGCTCATCAAAATGAAGGCAATTTATAAGAAATCTGAAACGTTCCATAGTCATTGTAGCAACATTTTTAGATCCGCAGAGCAAAGGATCAAAAAGCTCTTTAGTTGACAAATGGTTGTTCTTTAGCGCACCACTTAAAACCAAAATTCCAAAGAGAGCACGAAGTTCTTCTGTTCTAGTTAATGATGTGGTTGTGGTTTGTTTTTTGTAATTATTGGATTTAACTTTAATGTCTTCGTTGGTATGAAGAAGAATTTCTTCAATTATATTTACTGTGAAAAATTTTTCAAAACAAGTTTGGATCAATTAGGCTATCGTCTGAATCGAAATCCTTTTCTAAATTGTCCTCTATTTCGCTTCCATTTAGCGACAGCTCCTCCAGCCATTTTTCTATATTATTTGGGAGTCAGAAGTACACATCTCACACAAGAGACTACTATAATGGTTTGAAAGCTCGTGCTGCCACTTGCATTCAATCATAATGAAATACGTAAAAATGGCAATCTTTGCGCCTCAGAGTTTTCTAGGGTTAAAGTCATCAGCACGTATTTTCAAAGCAGGACTTCTATGTGCAGAATGCAAACCCTTTTTAATTCCTCTGTACTTTTTATAATACTCATTTATCATGTATATTACGCGTGAATTCGAAACTATGGGAATATAAGCCTTGTTATAAATGATTTTCTTGGCAACTTGTCCGGCTATGATCGAAAATGCCGGCTCTCGTTTCCTCCTACTCTACTCCCAGTTCCCGTCTTTGAAAAAAACAACCTCTCATTACATCTTCATAACTTGGTAGTTGATGATCTGGCAAATCTTTAGGACTTCCAAACAATGGGCAATTAACCCTACAGTAGTCGCGCCCCTGAAACTGACGTAATTGGTCGCGCGGTCTACATATGTAATCCATTTTAAAATTAAAAATACAAAAGATAAATATTTAACTCTTCCATTGCTTTTGTTTTAAGTATTCTTGTTATTGTTTAATTTATTAATATTAATCAAAAATAACATAAATAAACTTTCTGTTCTTACATAAAATAAATAAAAACCAAAATTTCATTTTTTAACAAAAAATTAAGATACTTCACAAAAGTATAAAATATATATAAAATAACCAGAAGATAATTGAGATGTTTTAATTGTTTTCGAAACATGACGAACATACAGTCTTGGAATGATTAGGACAAATGAATTTATTGCAAACGTTACACACTTTACGGGTGCTTTTATTACGGGCCCTTCCACAATCGTAGCAACGACCGACGTAGTTATTGTGCGTTGGACCTTGATGACTTACAACTTGTGGAAGATCCAAGAAGTCTTTTATTTTAAATGTCAGTGTTCTAGGTAGCATGGTAAGTGTTGATCTTTGGTGAGCCAGTGGTTTCATCCAAGACAAGGCTAAGTCTATGAGAAAATCACGCCTTTTGACAGATTCATAGTTACGGTTTGCAGTGTAAATGCATAATGCGTTGAGAGCATTGAGGTTTACAAGATTATAGAACTTAGTCAGCGGCCACCTTCTCGAATTCCTAGATACGTCATAAAGAGAACACATCTTGTCAACCAGATCAACGCCATTTTTAGTGCGATTATAGTATGTTATTATTTCCGGCTTTCGTTGATCTCCGGTGTCAGAATCAATCGCTGTATCGTTGTGCATTGTAGACATGGCTATTACTACTTTGTTGGCTTTTGGTACATAAGAAACCAGAGTATATGGAGAGTGAGTGATTTTGAGGAGCATATTGTTAGAGGCAATTCTAAATTCCCGGGGAACTTCTCTTTTATCTTTTCGAACGGTAGCAACCATTGTAATTCCATTATCAAATCATTGCTTTGCTATTTTCAGAGAGGAAAACCAATTGTCCATAGTAATATGATATGTCTATTCAAAATTGGTTGCACCATTCTCACCACGATATCAAATCTCTCGTCGCTTAACCGAAATGGACCTTCGGGTTGTTGGCCGGCGTAAATTTCTAAGTTATAGGTGTATGGGTAATGAACATCTACAAGTGCAAAAACTTTCAGTCCATACTTAGCAGGTTTATTTGGAATATACTGCCGAAAAGAACAACGCCCTCTGAAGGACAAGAGTTGTTCGTCCAAAGTCATTTCAGCAGAGTAGCTGAAATTTACATATGCAAATATTATAAGAAAAGTTCCACAAAATTGTAAAATGAAAAATTATGCCAAAAGTCCACTTTTATTTACAAAGTATAACTAGCTATTAGCATAAAACCTAATTTAAAATACTTACGTAATCGGTCGCGCGGCATACATACGTAGACCATGAATTTCACGAACCTCTAGCGACACAACTGCATGCGACAATTAACAGCGGAAAACTGAGAGTGACTCTCAATTTGTTAGTTACAAGTAGCAAAAATCTCCGATGAAATCGATGCACGATTTTCAAGAAATTTAAAATTTAACAATGGTGGATTACATATGTAGACCGCGCGACTGCTGCAGGGTTAAACGTTTGTCTTAGGGAAAATTTGGTTAATGCGATTGCCGTCATATAAACTTTTAATAAAAGATTATAATTAAATGCTTTTATACGAAAGAATAAAAAATAGACAAAGTAATTGCTGTAAATTCAGTAATTGCTGCGAGTTGAGTATAAGGACAAGCTACTGCGAGCTCATAAACGTATTGCTTGATCAAACAAACAGAGTGGAGTGTAGTGAGTTAAATTGTTTCGGTTGGCCTTCTCATATAAAATTTCTATTTAACGCATACCGGTATGATAACAAATAGTATTTTCAAAAAAGTTAAAATTGTTCAGAATTTATACTGAAATGTTAAAATTTGAGGCCTCTGCTGGTGACAGAAGATATCGTTCGAATGGGCTGAAATTTGGCATACACTTTATTAGTCTAACAATGCAACTTTTCCGCACTATTATAATTCGATCCTAAAAAAAAATTTTTTTTCGCGCTCACTCTACTGTAAAGGGTGTTTTTTTTAGAGGTTAGGTTTTCAAGATGAAATAAAACGTATATAATTTAATGTTATGGCCAAGAATTTAGCTTTATTATAAAGATAAGGGTTTGCCATTATGTTTTAAAAATGATTTCGGGCAAGTGGCCGCCGCGGATGGCTCGAATAAATTCCAATTGGGGCCGTATGTCAGCAATAACGCGCCGAATATTCTCTTCCAAGACGTCAATCGTCTCGGGCTTATCTGCGTAGACAAGCGACTTCACATAGCCCCACAAGAAATAGTCCAGCTGTGTTATAACGCACGATCTTGGAGGCCACGCCACAGGTCCACGGCGCGAGATAATGCGCTCACCAAAAGTTTCCTTCAATAAATCGATTGTTGCGTTGGCTGTATGGCATGTAGCGCCGTCTTGTTGGAACCAAAGGTCGTCCACATCAACATCGTCCAATTCAGGCACGAAAAAGTCATTAATCATAGCTCTATAGCGCTCTCCATTGACTGTAACATTATGGCCGGCTTCATTTTTAAAGAAATATGGACCAATGATTCCCTCTGCCCATAGAGCACACCAAACAGTGACTTTTTGAGGATGTAACGGCGTCTCAGCAATGGCTTGTGGATTATGTTCACTCCAAATGCGACAATTTTGCTTATTGACATACCCATTCAACCAAAAGTGAGCTTCATTGCTGAACAAAATTTTCTTGTGAAAATCGGAATCGGTGGCCATCTCGTTTTGGGCCCATTCACCGAACGTGCGACGCGCTTGATGGTCGTTCGGCTTCAATTCTTGTACGAGTTGGATTTTGTAAGCCCGCTAACCAAGATCCTTCCGCAAAATCTTCCATAAAGCGGATGGGCACATCTCCAATTGCTGCGCGCGACGGCGGATGGACTCATTCGGGTCTTCTTCGATACTCTGCTCCACAGCAGCAATAGCGTCTTCGGTGCGCACTGTACGACATCTCTGAGGATGCGTATTATCCACTAGAGCAAACGTGGTGCGAAACCGATCCATGTTTAATCGAATTAGTGACTCTGATGGACGATTATGTCGACCGAATATTGGACGCAGCGCACGATGCGTCGCGCGAACCGAACTATTATTTTCGTAATAAATTTGCACGATTTGCAACCTTGTTCAGGTGTAAGTCTATTCATTATGAAATGGCAAACCAAACTGAGTATAAATCAAGTGACAGCTGTCAAAAAGACCATCTACGAAAAAAGTAGTGCCAACTTGAAAACCTAACCTCTAAAAAAAACACACTGTATAAGTAGGACATACTTTACAGTAGAAAACTTCATAGAAGCACCGTCTCGATTGCTACCGAAATCTCAAAAGCTAGCAATGTATAAAACGCTTGTAAGACCCATACTAACACATAGCAGCGAGATATGGGTACTTGAAACAACAGACATCGACCAAATATGAACTGAGGCTTGAAAGAAAAATACTGCCACAGACAACCAATTGGACGAAGCAGTCGAGGGAGACCAAATAAACGCTGAGTTGATGAGGTCATAGCCGACCTGCGGAGAATGGGGATCACAAACTGCAAGACATAGCAGAGGATCGACCGGATTGGAGAACCCTAGTTGTGGCAGCAATGGTCTGCACAAGACTGCAGTGCTAATGATGATGATCGAGTGTAAAGTTGCATCGAAAAATTTCTAAATGCAGAAATGCAGCAGCCGGCGTTATACGCAGACGGGTGATAAAAAAAAATTAAATTTTTTAGAGATTTTCTTGAAAAAATATTTTTATATATTTATTATTTGTATTTACATTTTGTTATATGTTTTCCATTAATACAAAATATGCATTGCTGTACTTTTTTAATTTATGTTAAGATTATTTTATTTTGAAATATTAATTTTTAAAGCTGCTGTAGCCAATTTCACTCAGAAGTCCATTTATTAGAAGCTTTACATATTTGGAAAATCAAGCAACAAAAAAAATTTCCTTTGCATTAAGTGCTAATCAAGTGCAATTCAATCGAAGGAAACAGCAGAATTTTTTACAGGGTCCGGCCTTGAAGTTTAACCGATTAAGAAGGCCATAAATATAGTTTGGAAAATTAATTTTAATCAATTCAAACTGAAAATAATACAAAATTAAGAATCAATTTACTTTTGCTCGATATGACCACCTTTTGCCTTGACTAAGGCCTTGAGACGGTCCAGAAAGGAATCCCAAGCTGCCCGAATGTGACTTGCAGGTAGTTTGGCCCACTCGCGGACGATGGATTTTTTCAAAGCTTCGAGAATAGTGAATCTTTAGTTTGGACCTTGCGCTGCTAAATGGCCCAAAAAGAATAATCCAGCGGATTCGCGTCTGGTGAATTTGAGAGCCACTGTGTGGACGTTATGAAGTTCGGAATGTTGTTTTTACCCATTCTTGGTTCACTCGAGCTTTGTGAGATGGTGCCGAGTCCTGTTAAAACTTCCATGCTTTGCCCCCGAAATTTTTGTCTGCCCACGGCTTCAAAGCAACCTCGAGAATACTTTCCCGATAATATTTCGCATTTATCTTGACGGCAGGCTCGATGAAAACGATTGGAGAGCTCCCATCTGCGGTTACAGCGGCCCAAATCATTACCTGTGGCGAGTGCTGCCTCCTGGATGTCAATCGATGACTCAAATTCTCGTATGATCGGTCGGTCAAATAATCCCTATGGTTTTGAAAAAATATTAAACTTATTAATTTAACCATTTCGCCTTTAAAAGCACGGTTTTGAGAACAGCGCGGTTCAAGTTTCAAAAGCAGACCTCCGCAGTGGTCGCATACAGGACCGTACGCAGTTAAGAACTCGGTTCAGGAGAAAGCTACTTTAGCGTGCTTTCTCTTGAGCCAGAGTACTTCAAGTCCGGAATGTAACGATATGTCCAATGGCCGTTGTTGGAATTGTCCAATCTTCCTTGCCAGACTTGCATGCAGGTTTCTCTTGCCGTAGAACGGCCGATTTAACTCTCGAAAAGACTTGCCGCCTTTCTGCAAATAGATTGAATATATTCCGGCTACTACTATTGCTGTGTCATAGAAGAAATCGAAGCCATTTCAGAGGACTCTGATACGGACGATGAATTACGAAATGCTACTATCAGTGAAGATGAAGAAGATTAAAATTTTGGTTTTGGTTGGTTTATCTGAAGGAACAATCGAAGAGATTTAAATTTCTGGATGTCAGGAAGATAATACGCATTGCCTTGGTTAGACTGTGTGTGGACATAAATAAGATGAAGTAGATGAGATCGCTATTGAATCATATTCTGGGCTTCTTCTTCTAGCTAGAATCAATCACATGATGGAGCACTTGAATGTTTGTGTCCAATTTTCAAGTCGACGATGAGTCTGCTCAGATTTCAAAATATCTGCCCGCGATATAAGGCTCGGCAAGAAAGCTGATGAAAATAAGAGGCGAGCTCGCGATTAGCTGGCTTCAATCAGAGATGTTTGGAAATGGTGAAAGAATAGTACTTGTATACAAAAAAGAATGTGCTATGCTAGTGAATTCAGTGCAGTTGATGAACAATGAATGATATTTAGTAAACGTTGCCAATTCAGGCAATATAACCGATTGAATCCTGGAAAATATGGTATTGAAATATGGGTACTGTGGGCCAGCCAAACTAATTTTGCGTGGTCGTGGTCTCAATCGATCCAACAGCACAAAATAAATAGCAGTAATAAATGTGTTAGCAGCAAAAAGATTCACTTGTAAGGTTCATTCCGAGGCATCGATCAGATATATTGACTGCCAAACACAAGCCTAAGAACTCTATAGTTTTTTCTTTTATAAATAAATTTTATATTTTTTAAATGAAAAATGCTACAAAACTTGAATTATTAGCAAAATATTTTCTTTCATATATTGGGCAAAACTGAACCATGAACGTCACTTTTTTTTGCTAATTTACTCTAGTACGTAAATAGTGGAGGTGCCGTTTATGTTACGTGTTACTTATAAGTAATTTAACTACATACAAACATACATACATATATAAATATTAATATTTATGTACTACATAAGAAATAACACATGACCAAAAATTTATAGCGCAATGAAAGTAGGCAGCCACAACACCAACGAAATGCACAAAGTTATAAAGCGAAAATTACAAAAAATAAAAACCGTGCCCAACGATAAGAGCAAAACGTAACCACGAGAAATGAAGAGTGCAGAAAATTTCTGTTTCGTAATTGGAAATGAAAATACTTTTATTTATTTGGTTATGATTTAAGCTGGCTGTCGGCGTCTGGTAGTAGCAAAGGCGCCTGCTGTATTGGAAGGAAGGAAGGAAAACCTCCTACACAGGCACCATTTCAATAAGAGCAGCCCATAAAAGCTGCTTAATAATGCTGCCAAGAAGTACTCGTACAAGTATGTAATGAAAATAAAATTTCAATAACAATAAAGAGTTTCAACAGCGACAAAGGCAATGTGGTACTACTATGTAATTCGGCGCTGGCGCACAGTGTATGGCATTCGAGTAATTAGTATTCAATATAATAGGAAACTAATTGAATGAATATATTTTAATGCCGATATGTCGGGGTTGAAGGGTTTGGAGCAGGCCGTGATGCACCTCCCAAACAGCTCGATGGTATTCATCTCTGGAAGTACTCATGGTAAGGCAGGGAAATTTGATAGAACTGCATATTTTATCAATACCTTATTTTTAGCGAAAAGTGAAAGGTATTGAATTGTTGTTACAATATTATATTTTATTCAAAAATAGCTGCAGGATCTAATTTTTTAAAAATGTAATTTTTTTTTTTGAAATGCTCGTAAATCATTTTGGAAAATATGGCCTAGACCCGAATTAAATTTTTTTTTGTTATCAAAACACACTCTTGAATAGAGTGGGACCACGATTCAGGAACCACAAAAACATATATATCATTTTTTTTTTAATTTTTCCGGTGAATATTCTGTGTTTAACCTTGAACCCGCAAAGATAAATGAATAACGAACTTTTACTCAACAGCTCCAAAAATATATTTAGCAATTTTTTTTAATTCTTCCAGTGAATATTCTGTGTTTAACCTTGAACTGACCTTCAATTTGAAACCGCAAGGATAAATGAATAACGAATTCGGACTCAACAGCTCCAAAACCTTATATATCAATTTTTGGAAATTTTTCCAGTGAATAATCTGTGCTTGACTTTGAACTGACCTTCAATTGGCACCGCAAGGACAAATGTATAAAGAATTCGTATTCAACAGCTACAAAAACTTATATTATATATAAATTTTTGGAAATTTTTCCGGTGAATATTTTAGGTTTGTCCTAAAAACGAAATAGTTTTTTAAGTTTCTAGGTATTTAGGGGACTGTTTCACCTCTTAGGGAGGTTATCAATTTGCGATACTACAATAAAAAATGCCTAACGGAATTGGAATACATACAATTTTTTATTTTAAAAGTTTTCCAGAATTTTTCATAAAAATACCTCTACCGCAGGGTGGTGTCCTTTCGCCCCTACTTTGGCTAGTTGCTATTGACGAAGTTCTAATAATGCTAAATAAGGGTTGGGTTAAGGTAGTAGCAGACGCCGTTTCCTTCAGTCTTGGCTGAGATTTTGGAAAGGTCACTGGCTGTACTCAGTCACTGGGCTGCCACTTGCGGCCTCCGAGTCAACTCTGACAAAACGGAGCTGGTGCTATTTACCAGAAAAAATAAACCTCCACCTTTTTGACTTCCCAAATTAAACAACCACGTTCTCCCGCTTTCAATGGAAGTTAGGTATCTTGTAACTCCATTGGAAGCTATACATTGAAAATCGGGTAAAGAAGGCCAGTATAGTCTTCTACTCCTGGAAATCTATGTTTGGAAAAAATGGGGACTCAGGCCACAGGTCGTGCTGTTTTGCTAATTTTATCTTACTAACCAATTTTAAAATTAGGCGTCCAGTTTGGTGGGAAGCTTTTCGGAAGGGCTATAATAACACTAAGCTGAGGAGGGTGCAAAGGACTGCATGCATTGGCATCACCGCAGCATGTAAAACTTGCCCCAGTGCTGCTCTGAATGTCCTTTTGCACTTACTTCCTAGAGACTTTTCCGTTATTTCCATCGAAGCTCAAAGTGCAGTCAGGTTAAATGAGATTGGCCTCTGGAAGCAATCTCTCAAGGGGCATGGTTACATTTTCGGGCAGTTAACACAGTATTTCTCCGAACTTCGGCCAGATCTCTCTATTCGCAAACTAGAGTTTGAGGGTCGAGCTACGGCAATCTTCCCAAATAGGCAGGATTGGATCGAGGGGAAAATCTGCAACGAAGCTTGCACCTCTATGTTCACTGACTGTTCCAAGATGGAATCTGGAGTCGGAGCAGGGTTTTTCTCTAAATCAGCCAATTTATCTGTTTCCTTAAAGCTGCCGAACACTGCTAGTGTTTTTCAAGCAGAACTCTTTGCGATCCTTTAGGCATGCAAAACCTTAGAGAAAGCGGGGTCGAGGGAGATATTAACATTTTCTCCGATAGTCAAGCTGCGATCAAGGCTCTGACGATGCCTTAAACTCCGGTAAAAAGGAGATCAAATCTCTTGGGTGTGCAGGTAGCATTTCTCTGATCTGGGCTCGAGGATATAGGAACATAGAAGGAAATGAAACTGCTGATGAGCTTGCCATGAAGAGAACTGAATTGGCCTCAGAGACCACCTACCCGGTCATCGGCATCCCACTGACAGTTGTTAAAGGGAACTGCACAAATTATTTCTCAGGAAAGCGCAGAAAAGATGAAGCTCTATTTCTTCATATGTTATTTCAAAAACCCTTTGGCCCCAATACAATATACGAAGGACTCAGAAAGTTCTTTGGACTCCTTTGGACTCGCAATTCAATTTCCAAACTCGTAACTTTGTTTACCGGTCACCGGACGATCGGCACACACGCGGAAAAGCTAGGGTTACCATTTAACCCCCATTGCAGAAGCTGTGGGAACCTTTCAGAGAAGGAGACTGTAGAGCATTTTCTCTGTAAATGTTCGAGCTTGTCAGCTTTTAGGTTAAGGTCACTGGGTGCTCCTTTCTTCGACTGCCTAGGGCAGTGCGCCAACCTAAATCCAATCAATCTGCTCCATTATATCAACAGAGGGCTAGCTGTAGATATCTTCCAGTTGGAGGTCTCATAATGGTATCAAAACGGCATTTGAGGAGTGCCAGACTGGCACTTCAACCATTTCACCTACCTACCTTCCTCTATTCAAGGGTGTGTTTTGATATAATGAAAAAATTTTAATTCGATACGCTTCCAAAATGTTGACTCTCCAAAATCATTTACGAGCATTTTAAGAAAAAAAATATTAAAAACTGTAAAAAATTGTCTTCTCTAGGATCTATGAACAAAATTTGTTGAAAAATCTCTATTGTGCTCTGTATCGAAAACTTTGAATGTATTTTTTGCAAAACTATATTTTTCAATGAGTTAGTTAGTACTTCTTTATTCCTACGATAATATGGAAACCAATTTAAAGTTAAAAAGTCTTTGACATCCGCCAATTTGTCGAATTTAATTTTTTAAACATTGTAGTTCGTACGATAACGACATTCAAACTGAGCACGTCTGTCTTTTTGATTTCAGACACCTGGAAGTCCCGGAATCTGTGTCGCCAGCGGAAGACCACTTTTCGAAGGCTGACAACTTTTCAACGAACCTCGTGTGGTCAAAAGGAATTGTAACTTTTTTAAGAATGGCTTTTATTTTTTGACCAAAAATAAAAAATCTTTATTCTATTCCGTTTTACACGATTTTAAAGAAACACTTAAAAAAACCGATTTCAACTGAGGCGAAAGCCTTAAATAAGATCTCGAGTTGTATATCAATTGATTTTTCTTCAGCGAAATATGAGTTTGATAAAACTTTGAACTCGTACTTTTAATCTCTTGTTGTTGTTGTTGTAAGTGGTTGAGTATTTCCACTGAAATAATCTTAATTAGTGACCAGCACCATTTTACTACCACCGTCCTCGTATGATGATGTTTTTTTCTTTTTTTTTGCTTCTAAGTCAGATCTTTTTAGTGGGGTCCAAATGTAGTAGCAAATTCCTTATCTCGATGTCTGAGATCTCAGTAATTTGCTGTAAGAAAGGCTTACTTACCGAAGTCGTGTCCTAGCTAGCCCTGGACATTCAAATAAGTAGTGGAAACGGCTTTCCTTCGCCCCTTCCGCTTGACCGCTTCTGTAGATGGGATTGAAAGGGAGGTTGAGTCTTTCTGCCTGATCCCCTACTTTCCGATGACCTGTAGGAATTGCAGTGAAGGGTGAGATGTTTGGTGAAGAAGATCCTAACAGGTGATTTGTATATTATTTTGGATTTTGTACGACGGCCATGTGTTTTTTGTAGTAACACATGTAGTTAATTGCTTCCGTCCTCTTTCGGCTAAAGCATGATAGTGTGAAGCAATGTATGCTTTTATTGTGTTGAATGGGTTGGAGACTGTCACCGCCTCTGCTATGTCTAATGTCGAACCTTTTCTTGCTAGCTCATCCGCTATCTCATATCCCTATATGTTCCTATGACCGGGAACCCATATCAGAGTAATTTCAAGGCAATGACTAAGTAATTCTAGTTCCTCTCTACACTGTAAGACTAGTTTGGATGACATGGAGTTGGAGTCTAAGGCCTTGATAGCTGTTTGACTGTCTGAAAAGATGGCTACTCTTGCACCAACTTCCTTGTAGAGTGATTTTAGTGATTTCCATGCTTCTCTGATTGCTAAAAGCTCTGCCTGGAACACGCTGGCATAGTCAACAAGTCTAGTTGACTGAGATAGTTTGAGTAGCTCCGAATGGAAGCCAGCTCCCACACCACAATTCCCTTAATCTCTTACCTTCACAAGTTTTAGTAATTGATTTTTAGTGCTTTTATTAATAAGCTTTTTATTTGCCTATAGTCTCTAAGAAACGTGCACTTTCGTACACTAAATTTATATGAATAAACTGAGTGAATACTCGTAGCCTGCTTATGTTTATATTTCTGTTCGTTCGTATTCTAATTCCTTAACTTTAATATCAATTAAAATATAAGTCCATTCTTCAACCCCAAAATCGTATCCCTTCCATCCTTACTCACGCACAATAGTCTGCGCATTATTTGCAAAAACAAAGAAAAACACACAGTTACACATTAACACATTGTATCAATGGTGCCAGCAAGAGGAAGCGGGCAGCGGAGATAATAGCGCAGACACACGAAATTTAGCGAAGTCCTCAACCATCTGTGCGATCCTTCTGCGAGTAAAATGTGACACACAGATGGCACTCCAAGCAGTAAGAAGGCGTTCTTCCTCAGCAACGACAGGTGGGCATTCCCACTACTTATAATTGGTAGCGGCAGGCTAATCACCTAACCTGTCAGAAATAAAAAAAAAACATATTAAAGAAACCAACGCAAGACTAAGTCTTGACGGGACCATATGTCCCCGAGAGGAATGAACAAAGACAAAAACAAAAACACATTTGCTTTAACACACTGTGCATACCACCCACCACCCACCGCGCATTGGCGAATTGCTGCATTGTAAAATAAACTATAATATTTTAGTAATGAAATTAAATTAAGACGAAAACGAAAACACATGAAAATCAGGCAATTTAATGGCAAGGCTTGCATCACAAAGCAAGTGTTCCAAATAGAAAACAAAATCAAAAATAGAAATTTACCACAAAGTGCATTGAAATCATCAACGAAGTATTTAAATGTTTCTGTTCTACCAGACCGAGTAAAAAGCCAATAAAAAACTCACATAAATCAATGGTTGATTTCAAATCATTATGGGCCTCTTAAATGAAAATAAATGTAATGAATTTCGAAAGCAAGAAATGATTAAATTAAATTAACTGGAGTGGAATTAAATGAAAGACCATTAAATTTCGACATAATTGCAAGCATTTCGCTGATACATAATATACATACATACACAAGTGTAAGTACATTAGTGCCAACGAAGGAGAAGGAAGAGCCAAATACGGACACACAAATTAATTGCCTGTCAACCGCAGGCGATGCATGATACATGTCACTAAATGTGCTGGAAACGTATGTAGTACACACATGTGTATGTATGTATGTGGGTTGCACATACACATGCGTAAAGATCACACACGCATACCCACTCGCTCCTTACACGTACTCATCAGGTCAGCAAGTGACGCTCGTTGACCACCACAACTAGTCGCAACCGCACTCAATCAACGCCACTAACGCAGCCGCTACTGCCGCCGTCGCCGTCTTATCACTTCGCCACCAGCGGCTGGTCCGATCAGCGCCGAGAACGCACACAAGATGGTGATTTGCTGTTGCTTTGCATTATTTTAGCAGATGTTGCATAGTTGTTGTTGTAACACACACGTTTGTATGTCAGCGCACGTAATCACTTTCGAGTGTGTGCATGTGTGTGTCGAATTCGTAGGCAATTGCCATTGCGTAGGTACTTGCGCACTTGTCACCTAGTCGCTGATGTCATTTCAACGCCTCAACATTACCAGTTGATGTTTATTTGTTTGGCGTGCGGGATGCAAGAATGTTTGTGTGCCGCAAACTAAATCATCATTAACCTCAACGACTGTCTTAACGACCATGTCCGCAAGTATCGTCGATTGCACTCGTCAACTTTCTCACTGAAGTGTAGTTGCTCCCGTGACAGCCATCAAAATCGAATAATCACACATTGCCCCCCACCACCCCACTGCTCGTTGCATGCTTGTTACTTGATCTTTGGCTTCACTTCCATTGTGCTGCGGTTGTCTCGGTCTTCTGTTGTCTCGCCAGCGGCACAATTGTCAGCTTACAAGCAGTTAACAAAATGCCTAACACCTCGCCTGGCATACACTCCTCACAACTTACGTATGTATGTATGAGTGTATGTGTGTGTATGCATTTCAGAGTGTGTCCGCGTGTGCTGCTGACAGTGCGATTGGAGCCCGTGGCCTTCCTGCTGCGCCGGCATTGCAATTTCGGTGCCTAATTCGATTGCTTATTCTTGCCTACAGCCAGCAGAGCTCAACAACAGCGTCTAAGGTTGCTGTTAAGTAGTTAAATATGCAAATCTGCTGTCCATGGAGTGTCATAATTATATACACACATGCAGTAAAATGCAATTACAATCTGCTCACGCTTGAGTAATCAATTCCTGTGAGAAAATCAATTTCATTAGGATTTAGGCCCAACAACTTTAAAGGCTGGTAGGTTCTGTGCTTGACGTTTTCGCTAAGCCATCGGGAACACCAGCAGGCTGTTTAGTAGCTCCTGCATTATTTCTAGCCCCTATTCCTCTACTTTGATAATACTCTCATGCAGCCAGAAAAAAACTCAAGAGCCAGACTATCCGACTGCTATGTAAAATCGATCGCTGAGTACGAAAAAAATTAAATTTCAAAGAACATTGTACATATTTAAGAAAGCAACTGGCTGCTAGGCTTAATATTATCAAATATTTGTCGTCTAAGCACTGTTTAATTAACTCTTCAACGCTAAAATTTAACCAGTGCACTCATATTATCGAAGATAGACTATGGCCTTCCCATTTATGGTAACTGTGCGAAAAGCAACATAAAACTAATTTACTCAGCTTACCACACGACTGTAAGCAGAAGCATCCGTGCTATGCCTAAATCCCCAACAGAATTCATACTAACGGAAGCCGGCCTCCGCACAATTGTAGAGAGATTCACGACGGATATGAAAAAATTTATGCCTAAGCTATTTCTTTGCAACAACAGCGCCTTATATGAAGCAGTGGTAGGCGAGCTTCAAAGAAGTAAGACCCCACGTCGCAAATCAACGTTTGCACTGTGTATCGATTACGCCAGAGAGATTGGTATCACTTCCGCTTCACTTCGCCAAAATGTACTGTTTCCCCCATGATTGATGAAAGAGGATACATTTATATCAAACCTAGCGAAGTATGGTAAAAATCACACCAATGCTACTGTTTACCAACGTCTTTTTACAGAAGTCACAACTCCTCTACTTCCCGAATGGAGCTTAATTTTCACTGATGGGTCAAAAACTGATACTAACACATCGTTTGCAGTTGTCAACTCGAAAGGAGAAACAATCACGGCCGGCCTCCTCCCTAGCTATGCCTCCGTTTATACAGCCGAAGCTGCAGCGATCCTTCATGGTATTATCTTCAGTGATAACTCGTTACCGAAAGCCGTAATTTGCCGTAAGACGCACAGCATCTCCTGTATCCGGAGCAAATGATTAAAAAATAGCAACCGCATAAAACTTATGTGGGTTCCAGGCCATGCAGGCATAAGAGGGAACAATCAAAGCGGACGAACGGGCTAAACTCGCTGGGAAAGAACCACTAATAACTTTCGACTATATTTCGAAAAAAGACGTACACAAATTTATATATCACAGGCACTATAATACACAAATGATCAACTGGGGATCCTCTTCCCATCATTATATCGTAAATAATCCAAACAGGATAAAATCAAACTACCCATTAAATTGCCGTTGCAACGATATCAAATCATTTGTCCGCCTTCGTCTAGGGCACACAATCGCCACACATTCATACGTTTTTAATGATTCCAGCACTCCATGCTGCCAACACTGTAACTCATCATCTTTAATGATTTGCCATCTACTCGACGACTGCCCACATTTTGAACAAATCAGGAAAAGTATCTTCCGAAACCAAATACCTTTTACACTGTTAGGAATCACTTCCTCAGAAAATATATCAAAAATGTCAGAATTTCTAGTTAAATCAGGATTGAAAAAATTGATTTGATGTTTGCTCCTCTAGCATAGTTACTATATTTTTACCATAGTCTTAATTAATTAAGTTTTCTAGTCTCCTTTTACATGTAAGACCTTTAGGCTAACTATCTGTCACTTTTACATCAGCGAGCCGAAGGTCCTGGCAGCCAGTGCTCCTCTTTTACGTGTAAGAATAATTGTATTATTATTTCGCGTCTGTAAATAAATAAAGAAATAGATACATGCTAGTACATGCGTTGGGTTTAAGAAATAGGTAAATATTTCTAAAATCGCTTTGTTACATATTTCTTACAATATAAATCAATTTTTTTTTACATTTTTACACTCAAAAAAATATGTAAAAGCTTTATAAAATCTAAAATTTGTAGATACCTTGAAAACGTTTAAGTTTAGTGAAAAATTATGTATGAACGAAGAATAGAAAATTTGCATAATTATTTTATTGTATGTTCGTTTGATAAATTTGCGGTTTCTCCAGATATTATGATTTGCCGTTTTCTATAATCTAAAAGCGTGATATGATTTTTCGGTCTGTGTGACCGATTCCACACTGGAGTTAGATGGTCTGGTTCTTGTGTAAAAAAAAACCACAAATTATTTGTAAACGTGCGTAATACGTATTTGTAAAGCAAAGTTGGAATGCTTTCGAGAGGCACAAAAAAAAATGCTGCTTTATAAAATATTTCCAGCGAAGTAAAAGGAAAAAAGAAAAATTCTTTAAGTCTGACTTTGCCATTTTCTTGCAAGCGCTATATTTAAAGAATATATTGTGGCTAATAACAATACGCTCCACACAAATGAGTAGAAATTTATATTTCATTAGACCTGTTCGAAGTGCTGTCTAAGGAATATGTAAAAAAAGTCATACAATTTTGTATAAAAAAACGCTCTGAAAAGTTGTACTGGTTCCTCCCCATTACTCCTAAAATAAATCAGTATACTCGCATTAGGTTGGGGAATAAGTTCGTCGAGTTTTTAGCGAAGACTTTTATATAAACAAAAAACAATAATTATATCAATAAGTTAATCAATTATATATTCGCAGTTGCATTTTACAAACTCTTACGATCTCTCGTCCAATTTGTTAATGCCGTTTCGTCAAATATGCCCTGGTCTGGTGACAGAGAAGTTGTTGAGGCGGTTTTTAAGGGCCTCTTTGTTATCCAAGGGAACGCCCTTCATATTTTTTGCCAAGGAGCGGAAAAGATGGTAATCAGTCGGTGCAAGGTCCGGAGAATACGGCGGATGCTGAAGGACCTCCCACTCGAGCTCTTGGAGTGCGCCTTTGACGACTTATGCCATGGGGTCTGGCGTTGTCATGAAGGAGTATGGATTGACCATGTAGATCACATCTGTGCAGTCGAACAGCCTCATTAGCGCAGTGTAGCTGGGAAATGTAGAACTCCTTGTTGATCAGGGCATCCCTTTCGAGCATTTCCCATTGTACCATGCCCTCCCAGTCCCATCAAATAAACATCATAATGTTCTTTAGATGAAGATCCGGCTTCACTCTCGGCTTCGGCGTATCTGCTGGAGCCACCCACTTCTTTCTTTGGTTCGTATTGATGTATGGGCACCATTTCTCATTTCCCGTGACAATTCACTACAAAAAGCGCTGTTTATGACTGCATGTTGCCCGATGGCGTGCGAGATGCTGAGAAGCAATTTGAAGGCGACTTTCTTTAACTTTTTCGTTGAGCTCGTGAGGCAACCAGGCTCCCAATTTTTCGAAAAATCCCATTGAATGAAGTTGATTGAGAATCGTTTTATTATCATAGTTCTTTTTTCCGGTGTATTTGTCACAAAAAGTGTATCTCCAGGTTAAGATTTGACTTAAAGGCCTCTCGAGAGTTGAGTATTGTCTACATTTTTACAGAATTGGTTAGACTGCCTTATACGACGTATAAGTGGTTCATTACGACTTAAATTGGGTTTATAACAAAGTAAATTGAACATGTTTCGGAGTCTTATGTTACGAGTAGGACCATTGAAAAGTATTAGCTCCAGTAAGAAGTGGCATTTGACATCATTCGTTGGATGTCCCTGATTAACATTAAGAACCAATTTACTTTTGCCTGATTGACAACCTTTTGCCTTGACTATGACCTTGAGGCGGTCCAGAAACAAATCGCAAGCTGCCCGAATGTGACTTGCAGGTATTTTGGCCCATTCGCGGACAATGGCTTTTTTCAGCGCCTCGAGACTGCTCTCCAAAATGCCCAAAGAGAGTAATCCATCGAATAGAATACTTTTTCGATAAAATTTCGCATTTACCTTGACGCCAGACTCCATGAAAACGATTGGAGAGCGCCCATCTGCGGTTATAGCGGCCCAAACCATTACCTGTGGTGGGGGCTGCCTCCTGGTGCAGGTGGAGTACTGCCTCAATGACTCAAATTCTCGTATGAACGGTCGGTTAAATAAATCCTTTGTTTTGGAGTTTTGGATTACACAATTTGAAAAATTTTCTCGTCAGAAAACACAATGTTCGGAAACTTACCGCTTTCGGCCAGTCGAAGCAACTACTTCGCTCTCTCAAGTCTGACTTGTTGCTGCTTTAGTGTGAGATCAATCGCCTTTTGAATCTTTTGGATCTTATAAGGCTTGGCTTTGAGATCGTTTTTCAGTATGCGGCGGATGCTACGGTCAGATATTTCAAGTTCTTTCGCCATTTGATTGGCACTTCGTCGGGGATTTCGCTCAAGTCGCTTCTTCACTTTTTGAACCATTTCTCGTGACGTTGCAGTCTTTTGATGATGTGATTTAGCATCAGCTGTGCGAGCGGTCTGAAGTTGGGTACACTTCGATTGCCGGACCCTGTATAAAGATAAGAAAGTTATTGTAAACTCAGTGATCTGCATTACTAATTGTTTATAAGTGGTAAATTCATCCTTTAAAGCCTAACTTAAGTTAGTCGTTCTAATGACATGAATCTTGTTTTCTTAATATTACAGCAAATTATTTACCTAAAACAGTAACAATTATATATTAATACAATAATAGTATGAAGGAGCTAGCGGCGTGAATATATCACCAGGTAGGTACTTAAATGGAAGAGGGCATCAACTGGTTTTGGTTCTAAAAGCAATAATAATATGTAATGTGGATATGCATCCTCATACATATAAGTAGGTATGTGAGTATGTATACGTGCATTTCCAAGCCCTGCCATCATTGTTCGATTACATTTATATTATTTTTGCTTGCTTTCGTAACTTCTGCATTTGTTGCTGCTGTTGTTGTAAATGCTTTTAATCGCTTTTGCTGAACTGCTGCAATCAATTAACAATTTCATTTCCGTTCACTTTCGAGGGGTGTTTAAAAAATGTCTGCATTTTGGGGGTGGGGGTGGAGAGCGTGTGATTGGCGTTTGGCGCCAATAAGTGATGACAGCGAGTGCATGAACACGTCATCAACAACACTAAAGCTAAATAACTTTAGGGGAGTTGCGGCAAACGGGCGGTTTGCAACGATGAGGCGCCAGTGAGGACAAGTTAGCAGAAATTTTGATGGTATGAATGTAGGATGGTAAAATAGAAAATAAAATTTGAAGGCAATTTGATGAGTAGTTGGTTGGAGTAAATGTTGCCAGAAAGCGTGAGAACATTGAATGAAACTATCATTTTTTTTCAAAGCACAACTGGTTGATATAGAGCTGCAGCAAGAAAATTCTATCGAAAATGTCTGTGTCGTTCTTTAAGGTAGCTTAAGTCAAGATACGTGAAAATTGCGTTTTTATTAAAGCGTTAGTCTTTAGAGGAAAACTCTTTGATCTATTTATACCCAATATATCGCTATCGTTTAGTAACTATTACATAGTTACAAAGCTTCAAAAACAATGTTTGCTCAGTAAAAAAACTTATCTTCGAAACCATTGTTACATACAACATTTTTGGAAGATTTAATTTATTTAAGCAACTTCGAACAACATCGTCCTAAATATCAGCTTCTTCTTCTTCTTAATTGGCGCGATAACCGCTTACGCTGGTGCTAACCGGCGCCAATTAGACACACCAAGTGAAGTCAAGTCCTTCTCCACCTGACCTTCCCAACGCAGAGGAGGCCTTCCTCTTCCTCTGCTACCACCAGCTGGTACCGCATCAAATACTTTCAGAGCCGACGCGTTTGTTTCATTCGGACGACATGACCCAGCCAGCGTAGCCACTGGATCTTTACTCGCTGCGCTATGTCTATGTCGTCGCAAAGTTCATACAGCTCATCGTTCCATCAGCTACTTCACATAATAGTCGAAGGAAAAATAGAAAGAAAGCATATCTTAGAATGGAGGCAAATGACTTGGCCCAGAAATATTGGCGAATGTACCGGATTGAGAACGATTAAAGAACTTCACACTGCGCAAGATAGAGAAGTGTTTTCAAACTATGTTGAAAACTTTTCATTTACAGCCTCATTTATTTTTTTTCGTGAAACTGTTTTGTGGCTCTTATGAACCGCCGTATTGGTCCACGCCGGGCACTCCCGTAGGAGCATTGAAAAAGTATCTACCTAAAAAGCTGCTAAGGCTATACAATTGCAAAGGAAGTGTTCATGTGTTTCGTCCTAATCTCTTCAGCTTCTACAATATTCATGGGCGAAATCTCCTAATCTCAAGGAATGCCTACCAAGTAGCCAATGACCGGTAATGCAAGCCGTAACCTTCGGGATATCCTTTCTTGAAAGGCTAAACGGTTTCTTAGTCTCTTTTTCATTTATTTGTGGCCACTGTAGCCTAGCTGTTACGCATGTGCCTTCATCTGTCCATGACCTATTGGCCTCTTGGATAATGTTGTTTTTAATCATTAATTTGTTCGTGACCATAGATATCCCAAAGGCGCTTCTATCACTAAGTAGTTGAAGAGTATTACCTTTACTGGCTAGCTTAACGGCTTCACAATTTCCCGTAACATATAACCTTTGATCTTCGTGTAGCCGCATTCATTGAATTAATGGCCACCTGGCTATCGGAGAATATATTTAATGTAGTGTTTGTTACGACAGGCGTATTTAGATACACAGCCACTTTTTTATAGTTAGAACTTCTGCCCTTTAGAATCTGCAGTTGTCCTGTAGTCGAACGGATAGTTCCAGTCCTAATTTCTATGAAAATACCCCATAGCCAACCCTATTATCTACCGTGAAACCATCTGTATAGAAGTTTAATTCCCCCTTCTAAATGAGCTTTGTGTTTGCGACTCCCTTCCTGACGCCATACACGTCTTGAAGAGTCTGCTGAAGGCGAGTCTAGGAATAGAGTAGTCCATTACTTCTTTGTTTCCTATATACCCACTATTCGTAGGTATATTTTTGTACGTATGTAGGTTCATTTAAGTGTAAGACGAGTCCAGGATAGGCCAAGGAGAAAGAACAACATCAAGGCACACACGACAAATTGGAAGACGAGCTCGACCAAACACACTCAGCAAAGGGTAGAGCGCCAATTACGTATACAAGGTGGCACAAATTTAATCACCATACCGGAAGATTTATAATTTTTTCAAATGACGCCATACTTCAATCATGTTTGACACTTGTGAACCGGACAGCTGCATTGTGCAAACAGGCAAGCACTGGAGCGCGTAAAGATTAAAATAAAGCTCCACAATCATTTTTTTATTCAGTAAAAAAGTAATTCAAAACCAAAGTGGATGTTAACTTTGCGTCACCTTGTATATATATAAGCAATTATGGTTCTATGGGTACTAAAACACCAATTATTGGCGTTATCAATTGCTTAAAAAATATTTACTTCATTTAATATTTCCTCATAACTCAGGCAGAGTTAGTTTATTTTCGTACAAATTCTATTCAACAATGGCTATCAACTTAGATTTATTGAATGTTCGAAATTTTGCTATGGAATCTTTTAAGGGGTTACGCCACTGTGAAAATTGAAAAAAATCGTGTTTTTTTTGCATAAATTGTTAGTATAACTACTCAAGAAAATGTGGTAAAAATTTTGAAGCGAAATTCGCTTCATTCCCGATTCTATGTACACTTAAGTGAGCGCCCATCGGTTCGGCCCCGTAGCGCTTACGATACGATGCTTTATTTCAAACGCGTTTTTCTCGCAACGACTTTTTTTTTCATACGGTGGCAACGATTTCTCGAAGACTAATAAACCGATTTAAATTTTCTTTTTTTCATAATTTTTGTTACCGCATTGGCTATCGTTGTACGTAGCCGATTTTCAAAATAACTATTTTTTTGGACCTGGTGAAATGGTGAAAAACACACATCGAAATTCAAATCACCACGATTTTGTCAAAACCAAAAAAAAAAAAAAATGGCTACGTACAGCGATAACCACTATTGTGTAGATTAATAAAATTTTTGGTTTTTTAATTTCAGATGATTATTCATTGCTGTATCGCTGCCACAAGATGACGTCATTTTTTTACGCATTATATTTATTTACATAAATTTGTCAATTTTCAGTATTTTTTAAATAAAGATTTACATCAACATAGTTTAATACATATATAATAAATTGGCTTTTGTCCGATCCCCGAATAATCATTCCTACTTACAAAAAAAAAAAATTCCCAAAAATCGACTATTTTCTGACCCCCCATAGTGGCGTAACCTCTTAATGGAAAATATCTTCGGTACTTTTTAAGATTTTTATAGTTTTCTTCTTTAATTTTTAGCATAATTTATGCCTTTTACAAATTATTTTATTTTTAGGTATATTTTATTTATACACAACTTTTTGTGAAAAAAATTTATTGAAGTGAAAACTTCTTTATAGTCGTTGGGAGTGATTTGAGACTCGATGAAACGAAAAAGCGACACCAAAAAGAAGAAGAAAAAAGATATACGTATATATATGTATGTATAGAAAATGCTTCATTACCAGGCACACAGAAGGATGGCATAAGCAAATTTAAATTTGTGAATTTATATATGTATGTATATATGCGGATATATGTATATATGTTGTGTGTATGTACATATGTGCCTCGCCAGCAATATTATAATGAACCTATAATTATCCCGCTCCTAATGCTGCTTTCGTCACATTCTCTCTCAGATTGTTTTACGGAAGGTTTCACTTCTATCGCGTCTAACCGTTAGACTGGTATTCTTTATTTGACTGAGACTACTTCAACTGGCGTGCATAGATATATTGTTGACATTCTTTATTTTCCGCATTTTTTCAACATTTTTCAAATATGGCGGCGCTACCAATAACTCTCTCAACTCTCACGAATAATTTACTTCTTAACCCCACCACAGCGTTCGTATGATGATATCTGGAAATTGGTCATCATCATCCGCTCTGCTGCCTCATTTCATGCTGTACTTCTGTTGTTTTTGTTTTGACAATAATATTTTGTGGCGTTTGGTTATTGCTTTGGCAATTGTTGTTGTCGCTTTTATTATAGGTGGCGCATCAAATTGCCCACTTTCATGCATATGTGGGGTGTTTTGTTTAGCTGCATGGGAACTACCGATATCGATAACTATGGTTTGACAGCTGAGAATGGCAAACTATGTTGAGATTTATGTTCAGTAAGGTTCGACAAGTCATCATGAATCGTTTAACGCCAGAAGAGCGCTTCCAAACTATGGAATCTTACTTTGAAAACAAAACATAATAAATTTGTTCGCAAAGTTCATAAAACCCTGGAGTTACTATCGTCTCTTACTTCTTTTGAAATGAGTAAGGATCTGCTAAACATCGACGACATTTGGTTCCAACAATCCATCAAATATTCAGGCCACCATTGACGCCATATGCCCAGATTTATTGGAAGAATTAGTCCAAAAACTTACTGATTGAATAGAAATCAAATGGATCAAATTCCATGAAATTATCTACCTGATTATAAAAAAATGCTCAAGAAAGCACTCGACACAATCAAGCGAGACTCAATATGGCTGGCGTTGAGTAGAAATAGAGTTTCCGCTAAGATAGTCCGCTTCATCAGAGCGAGAACTCCGAGAACTTTGAACTGTCGGTGCTCCACAACGGCAATATCAGCAACCCATTTACCATCCACGCAAGCGTAAGGCAAGGTTATCCCCTGTCGCCCCTTCTCTTCGCCATGACCCTAGACGACGTTATGAGCCATTGATTCTGCACAAAAGAGTGGTCGGATATGGAGTTTCACCAGACATCTTGACGACCTGGTCGTCGCCGAAGACCTCTGCCTCCTCTCTAACAAACTCACTGACATGCAAGCGAAGGCGGGCAAACTAGACTCGCTGGCATGCACTGTCGGACTAGAGGTCAACATCGCCAAGACGAAAGCTGTGAGAGTAAAGCAAGACATACGACGGTTGACGGTTGTCCGGTGAAATTTTTTGAAAGCTTCTTTAAGCTCGGTTGCACTATCACGACAGACGGAGGAACTGATGAAGATGTCAACTGAAATCTAAACAAAGCAAGGGCGGCGTTCGGGTGAATGTAATGGGCGAGTTCGCAAATCTCCAGACTCACAAAACTGCAAATATTCAGCTCATGTCTGAGGTCTGTCCTGTTGTACGGAAGTGAAACATGGCTGGTCTCCAACACCATCACACAGAGGCTGCAAACTTTCGTCAATAAATGCCTCCACATCATTTGTAGAATACCGAACAGCATCAGGAACGACGCGCTGTGGAGCTGAACGGATGAGGATCCCATGTCATGGCAAATCAAGCGCTTCTTTCTGCGATGAATAGGATACACACTTAGAAAACCACCAGATAGCAACACGAGAATGGCACTGGAGTAGAACCCGCAAGGAAGCTGAGGTCGCGGTCGGCCAAAGTTCACTTGACGAAGGTCGATGTTGCGCGAACTATATTAGCAGATGCCGACTTCACATGGGACGGCGTAAAACCAACAGCCCAGAACTGTGTACGATATAAGAGTCTTTTCGAGGCCCTATGCTCCCAAGCAGAGTGAACAAGGATATAAAAAAAATAATAATAAAAAATGTATTCCAACAATATTTCTGTAGTATCATTTAAGTTCTCAAGCTCTTAAAAAAAACCCGATACATATGTCTGTATGTATGCACACACATGCACATGCTTACGCTAGATACATACGTACATATAAAATGGCGCTGAACTTTTACGGAAACGTTTTGATGGTTATTGACTTTTAACAGAAAAATTGATGTAATGCAATTAGTTTTACTGTTATTTCGTTCATGACATCGACGAATGGCGACACGCCAGTGTGTGGCATTGAAAAAAGGCACACTATCACACACACACACACACTCTTACACATAGAAGGAATTATGTATAAAGCGACCGATGAAAGATAGGCGATAGATAATGTTCTGATAGCCGCTGGTGAGTGGTGGCTGGTGCCTGGTTACAGGGCACGGACTGTTGGTTAGTTGGTTGGCGGAGTTTGAGCAGTTGTTGCATTGGCTATTGGAAATTCCAAAACATTGGCCTCTGCAGGCTTGCCGGCTTGCCGGCTTGCAGGCTGGTGGTTTGTAGCGTAAATTGATGTAATATTTGAAACAATTTCGGGCCCTTGGGAAGCTATGCGAGCTCATTGATATATGACACACATATATACACACATATATATATAGGTATACATATACATTTTCACTTATGTATGGAGATATGTAAGCATGTTTCTAGCCGGTTTTTCGTGGGTGCTTGTCAACTTTGACTTGGCTTTATTATGACGCAATTACGCCTGAGTATTAATTAATGTGTCAATTCAATTTCGCAAACAGGAACGTTCAAAAAGTTTTAATAAAATTAAGAAAAAAAACTATGTAAAATTTCGTTAATTGAATAAAAAACGATTCAATTTTCATTGGCTGGCTTGTAGTAATGTAAAGTATGAGTGGAAATAATATAAATATGTCAGCGAAACTGCTTTCAATCGGAATTGGATCAGTTGTCAAAGTGACGGCTATATAGAGTGATATGGGTCATCAATTTTGGAAGTAAGTGAAAAATCTTATTTGTAGAGCTTACAGCTTGCTTATTTCCCATAAAACACGATGAAGTGTGTGATACCTTTATGCTCGCGATGAAAGCTCATAAAACGAAGTGCGGCTATTAAAAAAAGAAACTCACGCTGCTATAGAAAGATTATATTTGCGCCAATTATTTCTTTTTTTCATTTCATAATTTAAATCAATGGTTAAACCCCGTACTGACTAGATTTACAGGAATACTTAACGAAACTTAAGGATAAAGATAAGGATAAGGATAAGGATAAGGATAAAGATAAGGATAAGGATAAGGATAAGGATAAGGATAAGGATAAGGATAAGGATAAGGATAAGGATAAGGATAAGGATAAGGATAAGGATAAGGATAAGGATAAGGATAAGGATAAGGATAAGGATAAGGATAAGGATAAGGATAAGGATAAGGATAAGGATAAGGATAAGGATAAGGATAAGGATAAGGATAAGGATAAGGATAAGGATAAGGATAAGGATAAGGATAAGGATAAGGATAAGGATAAGGATAAGGATAAGGATAAGGATAAGGATAAGGATAAGGATAAGGATAAGGATAAGGATAAGGATAAGGATAAGGATAAGGATAAGGATAAGGATAAGGATAAGGATAAGGATAAGGATAAGGATAAGGATAAGGATAAGGATAAGGATAAGGATAAGGATAAGGATAAGGATAAGGATAAGGATAAGGATAAGGATAAGGATAAGGATAAGGATAAGGATAAGGATAAGGATAAGGATAAGGATAAGGATAAGGATAAGGATAAGGATAAGGATAAGGATAAGGATAAGGATAAGGATAAGGATAAGGATAAGGATAAGGATAAGGATAAGGATAAGGATAAGGATAAGGATAAGGATAAGGATAAGGATAAGGATAAGGATAAGGATAAGGATAAGGATAAGGATAAGGATAAGGATAAGGATAAGGATAAGGATAAGGATAAGGATAAGGATAAGGATAAGGATAAGGATAAGGATAAGGATAAGGATAAGGATAAGGATAAGGATAAGGATAAGGATAAGGATAAGGATAAGGATAAGGATAAGGATAAGGATAAGGATAAGGATAAGGATAAGGATAAGGATAAGGATAAGGATAAGGATAAGGATAAGGATAAGGATAAGGATAAGGATAAGGATAAGGATAAGGATAAGGATAAGTGTACATTATGCATATCCGATTTTCACATTGGAGACTAACACTCAGTTAAATGGGAAATTCCCTTATTATCTATAAAAATAAGATCGGAAATATTGTTCAGCGATATTGTATTAAAAGGGACCAGAATTTTGTAGCGTCAAGTATTCTCCTTTCAAGTAGCGCCCCTCGATTTTGCAAGCAAATCAGTACAAATAAAGGCATATTCCTAGCTCAATGGCCTTCGCATAATAGAGCAACGAGGCATGGTGGAATTTCACATCAAACTTGTCAAAACCGCAACTAAAATTTTCTATTTGATAAAAGACGTGTTGTGCATGATTGTGTTCTTGGGTTACTTAAGCATTTTAGAGATGGCCGAGAAGGCGCTGAAAATTATTCACGCCTATTCGTGTTAAAATTATATATTTATTCTGAAATCAATAAAAAATTGTTCTTTTTTACTGCGTGAAGTATATTTAACAAAAGAATAAAAAATCAATTAAATTACAATTTTTCTTACTCACTACATACTGCAAAAGTTATCAAAAAGTTAAATTACAGTAGACAGTTTAATTGACCAAAAAAAAAATAGTTCATATATGGTTGGGTAAGTGGCTAATGGCAGGTTTCTTCTTTATTTCGGCCCCTGTACTCCTAACTCCGAGCCTTGAACTGTCAGTATGAAAAATTGGGTATGCTTCGCCAGGAGAATGAGATAAAGAGGTATGAATTGTAACTAACTTTATAAACTTTACCAAAGTATAATTCTTTTATAAAATAGTGGAAAGTTGGATTAAAGACACCCATGCGACTCAAGAAATCAGTGCTTTTCATGCCGTTTATATTAGGTAAGTGCTCGCAAAGAGGCGTCTTTCTCAATTTGAAATGGCGAGGGAAATACCTGTAATCACTTGGACGCTTTTGTAATGGTAGCACAAACCGAGCTAAGAAATTTACTAACAAAAATCTAAATCAACAATGTAAAATGCAAGAGTAAAGTTTTATTTTGAGTAAACCAAAATCAACGAGATGAGTGCCAAATCACAAAAAGCTTAACTTTACTTGGCTCTACTTGTATTTCCAAAACTAATGAGCATTAATGGTAGATCGCACATATTCAAACATACCAGATTTACTTCAATGGATGTGAGTAAATTTATGTAGAAGTAAAGTGTAAATAAAAAGTAAGCAGTAGTCAAGGCAAACATTTTCCAAAACTAGTTGTAGAAAAATAACATTTCAACTGACTAATGGCTGATGGCACTCATCATCAACTAAAGCTTAATGAAGAGAAGAGTAAACAAAACAAATGAACAAAAACAAATGCGTACATACATTCATACGTACATATGTATGCGCATATCAATTATTTTACTTCTACAGCCGCACTGAAAAAGCTCTCATAAGTTTGATTTACGAAATCCGCACTGCTAAAGCCATTCCAGCAACTATTCAGTCTCCACCCTCTTTTCTCTGTGTGTTGAGTCGTGCAGAAATCGTCCGGCGAGCGAGTGAACCGCAAATTTTGAGGAACATCGAGAATTGTTGAGTACGAGTCAAGCCTGACGAGCATTTTAAGCAGCAATTATTTACTTAATTCCAACAACAACAGCAGCAAAAATAAATTGAAATAAGTATAGCTTACAATAGCTTACATTGGATTCGTTTACGTGCGTGCGTGTGTGTGTGCTTGCGTGCTACTCATACGAATTGAAAATTCGAAAGGGGCGTTTGCAAGCGCCGAAGTATGGGATATCATTTCATTCGCATAGCATACACTCAGGCGCGCGCAAATACACCGACTCCTATATTTACATGCATAGAAATAATGGGAGAGAAAAAAGGTTTTGGCAATTTGATGAAATTGATATTGTTATTGTTGTGTTGTTAATTTGGTTGCGGGGCATTTTATAGTGAACACAAACGGAGAGAGAAAATAAAATAAAATTAAAAAAACAAAACTACAAACATGAAAATTCCTTGCCTCCACTGAGACTTGGAATGGTAGCTGCGCTTTGTTCACACAAGTCATGTATTCACTGTTTACACATATATTCATACATACATATGTATATATGAATACATATATTAGGGCAGGTCAGTTATTTTTCAACATCCTTCCAGACGAATTTGTATTCTATATATTTATAATTAAAAGGAAACAAGTTCACCAGAGCCCAGTTCTAAAGCCATTTTCAAGCCCTCAATTATAGTTAACGACTTGAGCTTCCAGTTAGCCTCCTCAAATTTAATTTTCCATAGAATTGTGGATATAGCTTTTTTAAAAGAATCCTCGAATAGGACGAAAAAAAGTATTTAAAAAATTACATCTTCGGTTGGCCGGATCTGGTAGGGCTCTTATGTACGAGTATTTGTGCGGAAATACGTGGCAAATGCGCCATATTTGTAGTTAATTTTTAGGTATCGCAGGTATACAATTTTAACTTATTACCTTTTTCACAGGTTACAACATGCATTGAAGCAAAAATAATCGCTGAAAATATTTCGGTTAGTGAAAAAAAAGATTTGTTTGTTAACTCATTTCGAAGTAGGTTAAAGAATAAAAGTGTAGTACAAGGAAATTTATTGTAAAATATGAAATGATATATATTTATGGATTCGGTGGAGAGCAAGCAAAACTTGCATAAGAGATTTTTAGAGCTGTTGGCATACTGGATTCTTGCATACATAAGAAGACTTTCGCCTCCTTGTAGACAAAGACGGCAATCTCTCTTCGTTGTGAGTGGAATGGCTCCGATTGGTTGGTTGACTATAAAATTCCTAGAGATAGCTGAATTGGAGGTATTCCTCAATGAGGATCCGTGTCAAACTCAATATTAGGAGTTACCCGCCAATACATTTCCAATCGATTGCATGCTTTGGGAATGATTCAGAAACAGGGGACTTGGGTTCCTTATGAGTTAAAACCAAGGGATGTTCAACGTCGTTTTTTCGCCTGTGAACATCTGCTCCAGCGGCAAGAAAGGAAGGGTCGCATCCATCGCATCGTGACGGGTGATGAAAAATGGATTCACTATAGCAATCCAAAGAAAAGAAAGTCATGGGGACGGTCATGCTTCTACGTCGTCACCTCGGCCGAATATTCACGCTGCGAAGGTTATGCTATGTATTTGGTGGGATCAAGTTGGTGTTATTTATTATGACCGGTTAAAACCAAGCGAAATCATCACTGCGGATCGGTATCGGCGTCAATTGATGCGATTGAGCCGAGCGATGCGCGAGAAGCGGCCGCAGTACGCGGAGAGGCATGAAAAAGTGATTATGCAGCATGACAATGCTCGGTCTCACGTTGCCAAACCCGTTAAAACTTACCTGGAAACTCTGTAGTGAGAAATCCTACCCCACCCGCCATATTCTCTAGATATTGCGACCTCCGATTATCACCTGTTCCGATCGATGGCTCATGGTCTAGGTGACCAGCAGTTCCATTTATGTGAAGACGTCAAAAAATGGCTTGATCCGTGGATAGCCTCAAAAGATGAACAGTTTTACCGCGGCGGTATACGAGATCTATCAAAAAGATGGGGAAAAAGTAGTAGCCAGCGCTGGGTAATACTTTCAATGATTGACTTGTAACCATTTTTTCAGAATAAAGTTGTATTTTCATCAAAAAAACAGCGAGAACTTAATATAAAAATATATAAATAAATAAATATTCAGATTGAAGTTTTTTAAATTTTGATGATATTTTTTTAAGTATGTTTAACTTTTTAACCTGAATTTTGTAGAAAGTTTGGCACTTTGATTTATACGGTTTTTCGTATACCATCAACTACATTTATAAAAAGTTCAAGAAAAAAATTTAGCATAAAAAATATCACGAATCTTATAAAATGATAAAGTGTCTTAATTATGTGAGCAAAAGTGTAGCTTTGCTTTAAAGTTTGGGGGCCAGAAATTTTCTTAAGAGGTATGCGCTTATAACCTTTGTTTTATAATTTTACGTAGAATTCGAAAGTAAGAATGACTTCCAAAAAAATTTACCTGCCCTAATACATACTTATATTCGGTGCATGTGGTATGTGTGTGTATACAGGACAACTCATTTAGCTAAATTTCAGTTATTTTTCAGTTAAAAGAATACCAAAATAAATTACGAGTATACTTGTGGTTACTTAGTGGTCGTTCCAAGTATTTGCTTGGTATTCTCAAAAAGAGTTGAGGAGTGCGTTGGCTCTTTCCTAATGCCCAGAGGGTATACCGCTCAAATATAATAATTCAATAATATTCAGCAAAAGTTTCTTTGTTTGCTTCCTACATGAAAATATTTCTGGCTTAGTTGTTTTTCACCAAACATTTTTTAGTATAATTCTCCGCATAGTTCTTCATTGTTTAGCAGAAATATGATGAGCCATTTGGTTATTATACTCGTAAGACTTCAGTGCAACGAATGTTTGTATGTATGTATGTTTGTATAGAATTATTTTTCTAACCATAAGTACTTTTCGACTGGCAAGATTTGCTAAGGCGCACTATTTGAAATGATTGATTGATTTGATTTCAAATCTTATAGTGCTTCATATGTAGGCCTCAATTTCATCGAGGTTCGCATTCGGTAAAGTTCAAGAGCAGCTCTACAAAAAAATGCACCAAAAGTAAAGACAAAAAATCCTACCAATACTCATGTAAACCTACCTATCATAAAAACAGTACTGAAAGAAAAAGTAAAATTTTTACTAACATCAAAAAACACAACATCTACAAATACAGCTCCCTTCTTACCTTCTCCAACAAGAAAAAACAAAACTTAAACTTATCAAAAAACGAATCAATGAAAATATAAAGATTCAATTTAATAATCAAGTCGAACACACACTTATTTCCCTTAAGAATGGCCATCTCTCAAAATTTTCAGCAATTAAACGAACATTTCTGAAACGACAACTCAATTAGTCACAAAAACGTTCCTTTTAACTTATCAGATATACTTCAAAAAGCTGGCCACGATTGCAATCTACTAGAAAAACAATAGGCAATTAATTACTCCATCAAAAACAGTGAAGATATACCCGATATAGCAGGGCTTCATTTTGAAGCAATTCATTCTTCGAAAGAGTGTAAACCTGACAATTTCGTTCAATAAGTTTTTAGAAACAAAAACTTTGTTCGGCAGCTTTCGAGGAACCAAAACAAGTTTTGATGCCATCAAACAAGCCAATAACTTAACCGAAAACCAAACAGGCATTTTTTTTATTCGTTTCGATGATCTCTCGGATATATTTTTCAATCTTAAAAGTAAACTGTCCTCAGGTTTGACCAAATACCTAACATTATTCTGCAAAACTTAGCCCAAGAACTAATTTCAAAATATTGCACACTATTCAACAACATGTCGAATAATGCCTATTTTCCTCCTATTTGGGAAACAGCTAAACTGATCGTGATACCAAAACAAGAGAAGGAAAAAAACTGTTTGAAAAATCTCAGACCAATTAGCTTGTTACCAAACATTGGTAAAGTTTTTGAGGTCGTAATTAACGTAAATATAAACAGAGTCACTAAAACCAACAACTTAAACAATTTGGTTTTAAATACAGACATTCACCTATACATGCAATTAACCTTTTGACCTCCGAAATTAACTGGAGCTGGAATAAAAAACATGTCACAGGAGCTTGCTACTTAGTCATTGAAAAAGCTTTCGACAAAGTACGGATCGAAGGCCTGATATCTAAACTCATCGGCTATAAATTCCCGGTTCACTTCACCATTCTCATTTGTAATATAGAAAATGGTTTGCAGCAAGGGACAGTAAATGCCCCGATTCTTTTCAATCTCTTTATCCTTGACTTGCTGCATAAAATAGACAATATCATAGTCTTTGCTGATGATATTGCCATTTACCATTCAGACAGAACAATAGGGGACATTAACAGAAATCTGCAATTGAAATACAATATTGTAGAACATTTTGCAGCAAACTGGCATCTTAAAATAAATACAACGAAATGCGAAAGCATTTTGTTTCGTCCACCTATAAAAAAATGCAACTCAAATATCAGAAAAAACTGGAAAAATCTAAATATAATAACGAACGAAACCAGAATCCCTCGGTATTCACCTTGATAAATTTTTATACTATAACGATCACACTAACCTCTAAGTCGAGAAGACCGCAAGAGCCTCCCATATCTATAAAAAAATGTTTTCATCAAAACTACTGCGCAAGAAAGTCAAAATATTAATGTATCAAACCCAGGTAAGACCGATACTCATATATGGTTGCTGATATATGGATCGGCTAAGGAAGTTTGAGAGAAAAATACTACAATCATGCACTTCCTTATACAGATCACAAAATAACTATACCAGTAACTATACCAAATACATCTCGGATTCACAGCTTTATAGCTCAGCGAAAGTGCCCAGAATTGATTGTCATATTATAAATTTAATAAGAAAACATATCCGGCGTTGTCTATACAATACCAATAACATATTAATAAGAGCGTTTTACTAAGAAAGCGACGATTATTTCTCACTAGCTATTTCTAATGGAATCTCGAATCCTTCTTATAACTCGACAAAAAAGGCTTTATGCAAAACGAAAACCACACGCCAATAATAAATCACATACACATATTCAGAAAAGCGAACAATAAAATAATCACATCAAAAACTCGTAATGCAAATAATCAACGTTTTGATACATATATTTCAAGCTGCAAAAAAATCGAATCCACCCTTACCATTAAAAACTGCTGGTTGTTAACAAATGATATGAAGACTAACTCACACCAACTTTCTAGTCTGACTACCTTCTTTTACTACTTTCAAGCCTTTAGCTGAATGGATTGGTGCGTGACTACCATTCGGAATTCACAGAGAGAACGTAGGTTCGAATCTCGGTGAACCACCAAAATTAAGAAAAATATTTTTCTAATAACGGTCGCCCCTCGGCAGGCAATGGCAAACCTCCCAGTGTATTTCTGCCATGAAAGAGGAGCTGCCTCATAAAAATATCTGCCGTTTGGAGTGGGCTTGAAACTGTAGGTCCCTCCATTTGTTTGTAGCACTTAATATTATTAGTTGGAAATAAATAAACAATAATAAAAATAAAAAAGTTCAAGAGGTCTTTACTGCTGGTACCCACTAGCTAAGCTACCGAACAGCTTTGTAGATACGCTCATCAGCAAAGCTCATAATCAATAATCATCAGAAGTACATTCAAAGCACTCACAATCACTGAGTCCGGCGTAGAGAAATTTCAAACGCTACTTCTCGCTACGACTACGAAAAATTTGCTACCACTAATTCAAAGTGAAGTTGAAAAAATTCTACCAAATTCTGTTGCTTCGACGGCAACTGGCACGAGGGAAAGCAACCAACTTTGGCTTAAAGACTTCTTTAGCGTTGTGTTACAATTTGTTTTCTTTTTCTTATAAATAAGATGAAAGAAAGGCAGTAGAGTACTTCAATTCTAGTTGTATAGTACTTCAAATTAGGGCTCTAGATACCTGGGTTTAGTATCAAATCGATAATCAAGCCGCGATCAAGGCTCTGACGACGCCATGGAGTATATCCAAACAAGTCAACTCCTATAAGGAGGAGATCAAATCTCTTGGGTATACAGATAAAATTGCTCTGATCTGGATGCCAGGCCATAGGTGGATAGAGGTAAATAAATTGCTGACGACCTTACAAAGAAGGGGACTGAATAGGTCTCAGAGACCTCCTACCTGGTCATCGGCAGCCGCCTGACTGTTGTTAAAGGTAAATTGTCCAATTTATTTCTCAGGAAAGCGCAGAAGAGATGGTGCTCCATTTCTTCATATGTTATTTCGAAAGCCCTTTGACCCCAATACAATAAATGGAGGCCTTTGAAAGTCCTGAGGACTCTACGCCATTCAATTCCCGAAGTCGTAGCTGTGTTTAACATTTAATTCCCATTACATAAACTGTAGAGATCTTTCAGAGAAGAAGACTGTTGATCACTGCTGTTCGAGCTTGTCAGCTGGTAGGTTAAGGTCACTGGGTGCTCCTTTCTTCGACAGCTTGGGGCAGTGCGTCAACCTAAATCCCATCAATTTTTTTCATTACATCAACAGTTCTGGCTCCCTGTAGATATCTGCCTGTTGGAGGTCTCAAAAAAGTATCAAATAGGCGCTTTAGTGTTACTTGGGAAGGGCCAAAATGGTACTGCATCCACTTCACCTACCTACCTCAAATATTTGATCGAAGTTTCCGAGCTTTTCAACCATTTTGGACAGGCAAATAAAAATGGTAAATTTTATTTTTGAACTGTGGCGTTTTAGCTATATATGTATCATACATATATATCTAGGATGAATGGAAATTAAAAAAAAAAAATGAAAGTCTTTTTCAAGGAATTTGTAAAAAACACATAAAATTGTCCAAACAATACAAAAATTGTCTTTAGCTACCCAACGTGGTTGCCCGTGTATATGAATAATTTGTGCCAACCAAAGCGTTAAAACAAACAAAATAAGCTAAAACTACTTAGTTTTTCGAGTAAGTCTGACTTCACGCTCGGCAACTTTCGAGTGATGAGCACCGAATGCGTATAGGTACTGGTTGCTCATACGCCCGGGCTGTTCGAAAATTTGCTAACAAAATCGAGAACTCTATGGTAAATGCAGCAGAAAGCATTGAGGGATGCCGTTAATCCATTAAAAGCGAACGACGATTTATGTGCAAAATTTGTGGCTGCTCATACAAAAAAAAATTGTAGAGGTTTTAATTTAGATTTGTTAGATATTTTGGAATAAACCTACTTTTCTTTTTTTCTGAGTTATTTTTCTTTATTTTTTCTTAGTATTAACAAATTTTGTTCAGCTAAAATTTTGTTTGATATCTTTTTTTAATAATGTTCACTCCCTCATCAAAGCCATGAAAATGAAACTTTTGAAATTTAGACCAAATTTAGAAAAATTCAACGAATTTTCATATGAATTTTCAACTCCGCAATTTGAATCCGAAAATTCTGTGGTGTATAAAACAGCATAATCGAAATGTTTATAAAAATTCTGATTAAAAAATTTTTTAAATTCGAAAATATTAATGAAAATTTTTAAATTTGTACTAAAAACTGGATTATATCTTCATTAAAAAATTAAAAAAATGTTATAATAAATGCACATGAAAAAAAACTAGTCGATTGTGATTACTCATCACTTGCGTAAAACTAACTGTAAATAAAAAATTAGTACACATATTCATAGTGTTGTTGTCGCTATTGATTGACGCATTCACTCTTCATAACTTCTACGTATTCCTCAAAAATTGTTTGGTAAAGTATGAGCTTGCGGAGATGTGCGCAAAAAGCAATAAAATCTTAATTAGTCGCACGATGACATAGCAAAAACCTTGAATAGTCCGAAAAGTAAGGGAATTTATGTGTTAAGAAGGTTTAGTAAAACCTTGGCGGTGTAAAGAAAGTCTGGTAGTGGAAGAAAAAAATATTTGTGTAGCAGTCAAAAGCCAAAGAAGTGGTGTCATTATTGCGAAAATACCTTCTCTTTCACTTCCAGATGCTGCAAACCGGGACCACATGTCGAAAGGTTGCATTCAGAATGTGCTCAAATGTGATACTTTATGATCATATAAAGAGATTTTAGCACCCAATCGAAATGATAAACCAAATAAGAGTGCTAAAGCACGTGCGTGAAAATTATACAATGAAGACATCCATAAGTATGGCTATGGGATATAAACGAAGAAATATGCGTCAAAATAGACTTTAAAAGGACAAAGGCGCTGAGCCTTGCAACGAGGAGGTGCTTTTAAGTTTCCAGGTGCCTTTAAGCTAAAAACAAGTTCTATAAAAAATATTCGGCTTGGCAAGCCATCTGCCAGTGGGGTATGAAAAGCAAAACTTCATTACCACGGGCCTTAAAAATCAGGAGATTTATTTGAAAGAGTGTTTACAAAAACGTTTGCTGTTACTCATGAAACAATATCCAGACTCACTTCTGTTCTGTCCCGATTTAGCAGCGCGTCATTAAATCCGTCCTACCATGAACAGGTATGAAAGTTACAGTGTAAATATTATTATTAAAAAGGACCAAAACTCACCAAGCTGTCCACAATTGCGACCTATTGAAAAACACCGATTGTTGAAAAAAATTGCTAAAAACAAAAAGAATAAATTAAGGGGGCAGCCCGCTTTAGAGGGTTCACAAAATCGATTTTTGCGTGGATTTTTTCGGGAACGAAAGAAATATTTGATTAAAACTAAACTTTCAGCTTTTATTGTTATATATTTCAAAATTTCTCAAATTTTTTCATTAAAATATTATATATGCCATATTATGCCTGGTACAAGCATTTTGCCGAGGCGCCTCGAGTGTGCATGTGTCTTCCGGGGGGAAATATGCAATTTTCATTTCAAACCAAAAACCCAAAAAAAATTTTATTTCAGTATAGTATAGCTTCTAGTGAAACTAAGAAAACTAGACAAAAAATGAGAAATTAAACAATTTTTCGCTAATTAAAAAAAATAATTTTTTTGGAAAAACAAATTCACTTTAGATTGTTTAAAAAGTGGGTTAATCATAACTTTCTTAAGGTTTTTTAGGTTCAACTAGAAGAGAATCAATCAATCGACGTTTAACTTTTTCCCTATCTTTCCCGCCAGTTAGGAAAAATCGTAAAAATAAAAACCTGAGAAATTCCGCGTCAAAGTTTTTGTATATATACCGACCGCTTGTACAACTGCTCGACGCTTGCTCACTCCGAAAACATTTTGAATTTGCTTCTGAAATTTTGAGGACACATTTTTGGATAGTTTGGGAAGACATTTATGCAAAACAAGAAAATCGATTTTTTGAAGCCTCTAAAACAGGCTCTCCCTTTAAAGCTGGGCAGCAGTTCATCGCCTAATGAGCGAATTCAAATCTAACTATCGCCATTTTGTTTATTACAAAAAGAATTGATATGCGTTTTTTGCTTAACATAGTACGCTTAATAAAGAAGAAAATAAAATGGAAATTGCTTTCAAAACTTATATAAATTTGATGATATAAAGATTTTCGCCCGACCAATATTTTTTAAGTCCATTCTTTAAAAGACAAAAATATGGTCAGAAAGAATGTCAATTAGTCTCAGCGCTATGTTATTTAAGACAGGTTATAATGATAGCAATCAAAAAATAGTTTTCTTGGTAATCGATAATTAGTAGTGAAATCATATTTTTTTTGGTGCCATAAATCTCTTTGAGTTTCATATCTCCGAGCATGTATTTTCTTTCTAGGGTTTCAGTGTGGAGCATAGGGGCACAACGAATTTCTTCTAATCAGGTCTCTTAACTTCACTCCAGCTAAGCTGCATGGCACGGGTTGCTGACTCAAGCAGTCGTCTCCGGGTATCCGCTAGTCTTCCACGTCTGCGGCTTCCTTCGGGGTTCCAGTCAGTGGTGGATCTTGTTAAGTCGCCATTTCATCTGGGTAGAAAAGGCAAATCCAGCCCCATTTCTTTTTCGCATCTCTAATAGTAAGGACTTCTGCTGGGTTCAGGCCCATAATTCAGCATTCGAGGTAATATTTCGCCAGAATGATATAAGAATTTTTCGAAGACATCTGTTTACAAGAACTTGTAAACTTGAACTTGTGTCAGCTGATTTCGTATTCTACTCTTCACAACCCTAAAGTAAAGTCGACTTTACATTGCAGTTAAAAATTCGTAGTTTTGTGCGCCGTGAAATGTGTGTGCGTTCCAAATTGCTTGTAAAAAGTTAAATGCTTCCACATCTTTCTTGCTTTGGCTCTTGATATCATCGCTCGAACCTTCATAGACCGAAATAACGTTGCCTACATAGCAGAAAGATTGAGAGCGATAATATCAATTGAGAAATTGTGCTTATTTCCTGACTCTGGTTTTCTAGTTATTGAACTTCAGGCCGGCTTTCTCAGCAGCTTCTCGCACTGCTTGCATCTTCGCTGCTATGTCAGGATAGTTGAGGAACAGAGGCGAAATGTAATCTACATAGTCAAGATACGCTAGGCGCCCTTGCAGTCCCAGGTAATACCGCCTCCAGATGACGAGGCGTTTTTCATGACAACGTCCAAAATGGTGTTAAAGAGAAGTGGCAAGAGATCACATCCTTGTCGTACACCTTTTTATTAATAATATTTTGATTTTGTCACCCAGAAGTTTCGCATGCATTATCCGACAGCTTGCGGCAGTGTAAAGTGCCTCAATGAGTTGTATAAATTTCGATGGGATCCCTTCGCACTCGAGGGCGTTACGAATAGCGCGTTGATGTAAAGTATCGAACACTTTTTGGAAGTCTGCAAAGATGAGTGAGACCGGAGTCCTCCACTCAACTGACTGTGCAACGATAACTCGGAGCCTGTTGATGTGGTCGATGCATTAACGGTTTGCTCTGAAGCCCACCAGTTTCTATGTGAGTTCTGGTCGCAGCACTGCAAAAAGTCTTTTGTTTATGATTTGCGCTATTATTTTGTTAATCATACTGAGAAAGGTAATGTCCTTCCAGTCCGCACATTCAGTAAGATTACCTTTTTTAAGGATTTTCACGATGGCGACTTCCTGCAGTCCATCAGACAAGTCTCAAGTTGTCCCGAATTTCAAAATCAGTGGGTGTACGAAGCTCATACTGGCCACGGGATATGCTTTCGACAATTCAGTTGAGATGTTGCCATGCCCAGGAGTCTTATTTGTTTTAAGAAACTTTGCCGCTGCAACAACTTTGTAAATGCTTGGTTGTTGTTGTTGTTGTAGTAGTAACTTTGCCTGTCAGTGTAGTGTAATCACCGGTCATCTTCGTCTAGCTCATCTAACGGTAGGCCCGGGAAACTAGCTGTTTCGACGGGTTGGGTCCAGAGGGAGAGGGGTGTTAGATGAGTGGGTTTAATGGGGCATGTGAAAAGGTATATTAGTTAAAGTCGTGCGGGGTGCCTTCTCATGCTGGACATATGTTTAGTATGTCGGGGTCGATTCTGGATAAGTAGGAGTTTAACCTGCTACACCGTATCCAGAACGTAATTGTGCCAAGGTTACGCGGGGCTCTCGGGGAAGTTGGAGCTCTTCGTCTGCTATTGTTGGTGGTTGGACTCCGATAACGGCATTCGGGGGTCCTGAAGGTGGTGAGAGTCTCCCGATGAATGTCGTTTATGACCTGTCTGCGCACTGTCCGATCCAGTAGCTGTCTGTCTGTTTTGTCTAGGATCTCATCCGCGTAGATGAGGAAATGCCTCCTGATGGCTCAGGCTCCAGCAGGTGTCTGCATGGGTGGGGCCTGCGGTAACACCCTAGCAGAAACTGCTTACTGATCAATTAGTTATGCTCCTTAACAGGCAGCATAAGGGCCTCTTCGTGTAGGTGTTGTATCGGTAACATCATGAGACATCCTATCTCGGTCTTTAATGCAGTGTTTTGGCAGGTCTGAAGCTTCGTCCACTGCGAATCACGGGTTCCAGGCGACCAGACAGTTGCAGCATAGTTTAGAACCGGGCAGCCCATTGCTTTAAAAGTCGACAGCAACATTTCCTTGTCTTTGCCCCAAGTGCTGCCGGCATGCGACTTGAGAACCTTGTTGGGATTCTGTACTTTAGTTGCAATAGCGATTGTATGCGCTGAGAAGGAGAGCAAGCTGTCAAAGGTAACTCCCAATATTTTGGGGTTGTTAACCGTCGAATTTTGTGTATCATCGACTTTCACCTTGAGTTGTAGCTTGACCTCCTTTGTACAGGTGGTGAATGTTGTGTTTTACGTTTTTATAATTAATAACCTTCAAATTCAAACTCGACTGCAATTCAATTCTAGCATGTGTAATATATATTTCAAGGAATTTTATCGATTTCTTCTGTTTTACAATGTTGTATTTCGGAGTAATAGTTTAGAGGCAGAGTTACCAGCGGATTTAACTTGAATAGTCAACTTGAATTAATACAATGCTGCCACTTATTACTTTAACAGTGAAAAGGGTCGCTTTGGATTTAACGGGGGAGAGTTGTAAATTCCTCGCAGTGAAGAGCGAGAAAGGCTGGCGAGGTAGTCGTTTACCTTGGGGCATAGGCCATAAATGTCATTGCAAATGCTTGGTCTATCCGTTGGCGCTTCTTTAAATTTGTTTAACTGCTATGATATTTCTATTAGCAGTTGCAAAAAAGCAATGCATACTTTTTGGCACACACAACTTTAACATGCATAAAATCAAAAAACAAAAAAAAGAAATAGCAAGCCAACCGCATTTGCTCCGTAAATTTACTATGTGTGGCATATAAAATTTATGCTAACTAAAATCGAAGAACAGCAGTGGCAAGTCTCGGGACACAAGATATATAAACTTGCAACTTCCGAGGGGCAAAAAATGCAAATGCACTCCAAAAATTGCTTCACTGGCACAAGCAGCCTACTCGATAATGCATTCGCCGCGAAATAGTGTGGGTGGCTCAGTGGATGCCAACTAAATGAAATATTGCCAGACAGACAGCGCGTTGGCTGCGACGCTGAAGCCTTAAATGTAGCTTAAAAAAAGAAAAACTTCCTCAGATTTGCTTGTAAATATATTTAAGTACTGCTGCTGTTGCACTCTCGTATTTATAATGATGTGTTGTTGCACATGCATCAAACCAACAGCAACTAAAATATCAATTCGAAATTAATTTCTGTTGCGCGAAACTTACACATTTTCCATCAAGCATCTTTCGCACACACCAACACAAACACAACTTGAGATTCTTCTTATTACCGCATCAGTGGGTCGCATCCCACTGATTCATAGCTCCATGGCAACGAATATTATTTTAAAATACACACAAAAGCAGACTTTTAGGCGACAACGCGCACGAAATATTTGTATATGCACAAACACACCCAATAATGTGTTTCAATTTGTTGCTGCTGGAATGTACGTGTGTGTGTGTGTGCGTGTGCGTTTTTATGCAGTCGTACAACTGTTAACGAGATCATTTTTCATATGCGGAAATTAAGAATAATTGCGGCAGCCATCATTGGCAAAGCAACACAGTTGCACTAATAGCAGCCACACACACACCGGAGGGGGTTACAAAAAAAAAAAACAAAAAAAAAACAAATGCGCAGGCATACAAGCGCACATATAAATATTCACTTTAGCTGGCACTCCACTTCAAACTTTCCGGAGTTTTGGCAGGCGCCTCGCTCCTTTACCACAGCTGCCTACGGAGGAGTTAGTAACTGCAGCATACTTATAGGCGTCGCGCTTTAATGTTGGTCGTATAAAATTGTATTTAAGCTTTTGCATGTATTTGTATGTAGCTTCTACGAATAGGAGAAGATGACTCGCAATAAGCCGCCTGTGGTTTTCTACTCTTTTTTTTACTCGGCGTAGGCGTGACATGGTTTATAGCATCACTGTGGCATTACTTTGCACTACTGTATCAGATTTACTCATTTGCAGAATTTTTCAAGACACAACATTGGTTTACATTTTCGTGTAGAAATTAAAAAAATCGCCATCACATCCTCGTTGGACTCCAATTCCCATATTTTTTGTAAAAGTTTTTGCTGGCCTAAAATAACAGAAACTTGTATACGATTTAATATACGATGTTATTTAGTACATATAAGTTATATGAATATCTACTGTATTGACCAAATTTTGCTGTTTTTTTTTTGGTGGGTGAGGTAGGATTCAAAATGCTTACGCACTTACAGCGACCGTCGTCTACTGCGTCGTGTGGTGTGGCCACTTAAACGATCGCTCCTCTCCTTTTGGGGAGACACCTTTCCCGAAACTGCTTTATATATTACTTCGGGAGGGCCCAGAACGGCATCCATAAAGGACCAATTCTATTCACCCACGTCTGGGTCCACCATATTTGTAGCCAGCTTTTATGTTAAAGGCTCGTTAAAGGCTCCTTCTTGTGTCTCTATCTGTGCGGCTTCGCTTTGTTGCACTGTGTTGAGGTCAATCATTTTTTTCGTAGTACGTTCTCGACGTATTTCTTAACCGCGCTCCAGCTGTCCTCGCGTTCGAGAATTTGGCTGATTATGATGCTCGGCTGCTCGGTGTCGCCAATCTGCTCCCTCAGAGCATTTCTTTCTGCGATCCATCTGTCACAACTAAAAAACGTGTGTTCAGCGTCATCGCTCAGCGCTTCGCAGTACATATGAAATATCCGTGGCTCGAGGGACACTGAGTTATGGAGTAATTCACTTCCCCGAAGTTCCTTTGAACAGATTTGTCAATTGATGGAATGAGTTTCGCCGTCCATCTGCCATTCGGTTCAGTGTCCCATCGGCTTTGCCACCGCAGCATGGCTTGGCGTCTCCGTTCTGAGAAGCTAGTGATGACGTGTATCTTCTTGGAGTCCCCCGCATCCATTCATTCCCGCACCATGAGGTCGACGGGTACTTACCCGCTGATCACGAAAATTGGTGCACCTGAGACAGTGCGGTATTCTGAGGCAACTCTGAGTGCCGATGTTCGTTGCACCACATAAGTGCACATACCTATATCATACAAAATTATATCCCCTCTTAACGGGGTCAATAAAGTTTTTTGCTAGTCAATTGTTTTATTTTTCAAAAATAAAAACACAGCATAACAATCGGACAAGTGAAATTAGTATTATTAATAGATAATATTGTGCCTGATCGAAGTGTTTTTTTTTATTAATAATATGGCAACCTCAGGAAATATTTTGGAGAAAAAGAACGACATTTAATTGTTTAACAAAAAACGAAATTAAAAAAAAGCCCGAGTTTTTTATGTTTTCCAAAAGTGGTGTGAGTAGTATTGAAATCTGGCAAGCGATTTTTAAGTTAAGTTCCTACCGATTTATATAGAGTTATACGAATTAGTTAATTACTTACACTGTGTCATCTATTCCTGGACCATATAATATGATAGTTTTTGAGCTGTAATGGCTTCCAAAATATCGATTCGCTGTTGCCAACGTGGCATTCTACCTTCTCGAGTGTTATCGTTAGCTCGCTTATCTGCCACTTTCGTACGTGCAACATCCAGCTACTTGCTCTCGAAATCTCCGGAGCGCCCGAGCGCCCTAAGAATCATTGTTGAATAACTTGAAAAGTATTTGTCGGATTCATTTGACATTTTCACACAATATTTTTTAGATATCATACTTTAAGAAAATGTAAAATTCTGAGAACCTCTAACCCTTTAAGTATTTGGCTGCATTTCTTATCAAATTTGTACCATTAGTCTCGAAGTTGTCTCATTATCTACCGAAAGTCCATCGCTATTAGAAAGCTTTCTTTTTATAACACAGAAAGAATGGAAGTCGGAATCAACCGGCTCTCTCACACAGAAGACTCGCTTTGACTGCCACAGTTCACACTTCAAATATACCTAGTTCTACCAAGGCATTTGGGATATCAACGCTAAGCAAAAAACTAAAAACTAAAAAAACTAAAAAAAATAGATATTTATTTATTTATATATTTATATGCGTTTTTGGTCTATGAAACAATATTTTTTTACAGGATATCATTTTCAGAATATCAGCAAAAATTATTTTAGGCAAAGAAAACTCAAGATCGATAAATGTTGAGTTCTTCCAGTAGGTGCATTACGAGCACACCTCGTTCTGACATTAGCTGCTTAGAAAGGCAACGAAACAAAAAGATACCTCCGAGGAACATAAAAATTGATTCTTTCCAAAAAAGACTGACAGTCATAAACTCCTTGTATAACGCAAAAAATAAAAGTCAAAGACAAAATTGACCTTCTTTTGTTGAGCGATTTCAAATAGAGCAGCGATAAACGTGCATTATACGAAGGCATATGACCGAGAAATCGAATAAACGTCAGGCAATCTGAGGAACACGCGCTCTATTCTATCAATGTGGAACTGATGGAAGAGGCGCTAGATTATTGCAGCATTCTCCGTATGCGAGCGAACAAAAGAGCTATAAGGCAGTTTTATGCTGCACGGATCGGTAAATTCAGTGCTATTACGCCGCACAAAATCAAGCGTAGCGCATTCCTTTGAAGCGACCAAATTAATATGGCTGATGAATGATAATTTAATATCAAAAAAAATGCCAAGATCCTTAAATTCTTGAATGGATTGCTGGATTCTTTCAGAGAAGCTGTACTGAGTTTTTAATAAGCTGCATGATTTTAAAAAAGAAACATGGACGCATTTTTTAATATTCAAACAAAGATGTGATCTCAAGCATCAAGAATATAAACAACTTATAACTCATCTAGTGCGGATTGGAGTTTCATCATATCTGCAGTATTCTTAACGACTGAATACATTTTCAGATCGTCGGCGTATAATCGAAAGTTAGCGAACGCGAAGTAACAGCCAATGTCTTTTATAAACAGAATAAACAGCAGTGAACCCACAATGCTATCTCGTGGTACGCCAGAGGTAGCGAAAAAAAGTTCAGATTGCACATCATCAAGTGTGACAATGCACCGACTTCGATGCAAAAATAAGTAGCATTTGAGCCATTGCATAAAAGTATAAAGAAAACCCCAGAAACGAGCTTGTCGATCAACACCATTTTTGAAACTTTGTCGCAGTCCTTAGAAAAATCGGTTTAAATGCAGTCAACTTGGCACTTGGAAGAGAATGCTGAGATGCAATACTCACTAAATACAACCAGATTTGTAAGTGTAGAAAGACTCGATACAAATCCGTGTTGATTCGGGCAAATCGAATTCTTAACTGGGAAATATATTTCATCTTTGATGAATTATATTTTATCTTTTGACATTCAAAAAGCTTAGAAACATTAGTGAGCTTCGAGATAAGTCTAAAATTGCAAATATCACCGCTTTTTGCCGCTTTTGAATATAGGAGTTATAAATAGAAGCGAGTTTCCAAGTATCAGTGAATTATCCAAAGATAATATCTTATTGAAAATTATTTTCAGCGGAGCCATCAGAGCAGGGCAATTTTTAAATAAAATAGCCGAAAGGCCATCGAAGTTCGAGAAAGTAAATTAGTCTGAGCTGAACAGTTTCTTTGACTGAGAGAAAATAAAGGGTGTAAGAAACGAAAATTCATTCATATGGAAAGTGCTCGACCAAAGTTGCTGCAATTGAGAGAACTATTTTGATTACCTTCCTAAGTTCCTATTTCAACAACACATGTCGATAGTGGAATTGGGCTTAATATCCAATTCATTCAGCTACTAACATTTTATAAATTCGTACAGGCAAACCAGCAGCCTTCCCACAAGCATGTAATAGGACGAAGTTGTAGCTAATACGTAGCATCCAAGAGACTTCCGACTTTATTATTAAACCCTTTCAGAAAATTTATGCCGAACACAACATCTCCGCTGTTCCCAAAGTGCACTCACTCCATTTGCCTAATCTATTCTATCTCAATACCGTATCTACAGCTTAGTTCTAAATCTGCCACTTGGACATTGTCAACAATAATTTTGAAAAATGGTCTAATGATTTGGCGAGCCTGATTGCCCTGCCTTTGGAGCTCCTTTCTTAGAGCTGTCGAAAAGATGCTACATAGTTCCAATGTTCAAAGCCGTACCAATATTTGCAACAACAGTCCAAATACGAAGCAGAGTATCGTGGCTAAGCTACTTCGTCCTTAAAGAGACGAGCCTACATGTTGTTTTAAAATAAAACATGTAAAAATGTAGATTCATTCAGGCTTCACCATTTTTTTATTTATATGTATTATTCTCAGTATTTGTTAATGAGTAAATTTCTCTGAAGAGGCAATAAATCTCGCCTTTCATCTCCGGATTTATATATACTCGTATACACCCTTTCTAGATGTTTGGCCGAGCTCTTCCTCCTATTTGTGGTGTGCGTCTTGATGTTGTTCCTCAAATGGAGGGACCTACAGTTTTAAGCCGACTCCGAACGGCAGATATTGTTATGAGAAGCTTTTTCATGGCAGAAATACACTCGGAGGTTTGCCATTGCCTGTCGAGGGGCGACCGCTATTAGAAAAAACTTTTTCTTCATTTTGTGAATTGCGAATGGTAGTCACACCCCAACCCATTCAGCTATGGCGACCGCTCTCCGGAGTTGCGCTTCGATAATTTACATACACCCTTCCTACCAGACAAAAGTTCAATGAAAGAAATCTATAATCTTTTGATTTTCAAATATGCGCAAGACAAACCTTCGAAAAATGCTCACAATTTTGGTAGCAGATTTTTCTCAATTTGTAAGTAATGTTCTTTCTTGATGCTCTCAAAAAGTGTTTTTACGGAGATCAATACATCTCTGCTTGAAATTAAAACAAAACTAAAAAGAATTCATAGAAGAAGCCACGGATAGAAGCCACAGCCAAATGAGTAGGTGCGCGAGACTGCCGTTTGAAAGTGCACAGGTTCTAATCTTCGGGCACGAAACACCCAACAATAGAAAAAGTGTTTTCTAACAGTGGTTGCCCTTCGGCAGGCAATAGCAAACCTACGAGTGTATTTCTACCATGAAAAAGTTCCTCATAAAAAAAAAACAATTATTGCGTTCGGAGGCGGCTTAAAACTGTAGATCCCTCAATTTGATATACGCGCCAAATTTATTGACGTCTTTAGTACTTCCTTCACAATGATCTACAATATGAACATTGCATCTGGACACACTTTACGGTAATTTAAAAATCGCATTACGCTTAGAAATTTATTTATTTCATTTTGTGTTTGATGAAGCCAAGTTTGTTTGCTATCAAAGTCTTAAATGGAGTTGCAAAAAGATAAAACTTCACAGGAAATGTGTTCTGCTTATGGACTTAACAGTAAAATAATGCTGCCTACGATTCCATTCCGATCATTTGGACATCGAAGAGAAGGTACGCTCTGGTAGGCTAATCGTCGAAAATGCGGATGTTGTCATAGAAATCATTCGGTCGGACCTACAACTGAGCATTTGCTTTGTTTCGCATATATTGAAAATAGTCAAAAATAGTAGTTTTGGAAATATTTAGGCACTGGTTGGTGTTACATTTGTGAATTCATTTCATTTTTCATCATTAAAATAAAACGAAAAAACGTTGGCAACCTTTTACTTCACGTCTTATTTAGAATAAAACAAAAAAACTTCATATCGTACGGTACCGATAAAGTAATTAGAAATATAAAATAAATATGAAATAAATATAAAATATAAATAAGCAAATAAAAATTTTTAGCTTGAGAAAAACTTCTGCACTACCATTTGTTTGAAGAGTCCCGTAGAGACTTAAAATTTTCTTCTTTTAATTACTAATATTTTGAAGCATTTTCTTTTACTACAACATAAAAGTCGCTTCTAAATCACTTCCAAATTGCTCACCAAAAAATATATCAATAAATAAGAAAAAACGCGGCTTGTTAGTTTTTTGCCACGTTTGCGCCTATTTTCACGATCAATTAGTGACTGTCTGCGCGGAAATCACTTTCGCTGCCTGGCTGGCTGCCCATCTATGCTCAAACACAAGCAAACATACATCCATTCATACTTTGTGTGCTCGGCTTATTTGCACTTTATTACGCATATATTTGCTAAATGCAAACGACGGAACATTTTTTTGCTGAATATTGGTTTTTGGTTGCCTAATGGGCACAAGCGCCTACTAACGTACAAACGTAGATATGGGCATAGAGTCGCGGACATAAAAATACGGATACTAGAAAAAGTGTGATGTTGCATTTTTATAAAAAAGTTTATATATTTATATGTTTTCCTTAACTCCTTGTGCTGCGTGGGGCGCCAAATTTACTAATTTAAAAAACTATTAATTTTTGCATGAGAGGCATTTGGGAGTTTTAAAAAAATTGACGATTTCTAGTCAAAAAATCAGTCACAAGAGTGGATGGATGAGATGGTGCATTTTCATTGAATAAGCGCCAGCTTCCTCCTTCGCGGTATTCAGGGCGAAACGCTTCAGAACGCCAAGATAGAAAACTGCATTGACGGCTTGGTCCATTGGTTTGAACTCCTTATGGACAATTTCCTTGGAATCGTAAAACCAAATAAGCATCGGCTTGATTTTTGATTTCACCAAATTTTTTTAATGGTGGCTCGTCTGAGGCCTTCCATTCGGCACTTTGACGCTTAGTCTCAGGTTCATGTTGGAAATACAACTTTTCATCACCCGTTACAATGTTGTAAAGGAAGTTCTCGTATTCTCACCTCTTTAATGAGGTCTTTCGAATGTCCAATTCTAAGCAATTTTTGGTCCTCAGTTAACTTGAGCGAAATGAAACGTGCACAGACCTTTCGTAAGCCCAAATGATCAGTTAAAATGCGATAAATCGATGTTTAGGATATACTTAACTCCGATTCCATGAATTTCCACCATGATTTCGGTTTATTTTTGATAAATTTACGAACAATTTCGGTGATTAGTGATTTTGGGTGGCCCAGCCCGTATGTTCATGGTCATTTATGTCCTCACAGCCATCTCTGAAACGTGTAAACTGCTCATGAACTCTGGCACGAGATAGACAATCATCGCCATAAACTTTTTTCAGCAATGCAAATGTTTCGGTAAACGTTTTACCGATTTTAAGTCAAAATTCGATGTTAGCTCTTTGTTCGAAATTCATTTTTCCACCGATCACACAAACATACTGACTTTTTAGACGCTTCCACTGAACCGAATGCCACCAAGCTTTCACTGGAAGTCAGCTAGGGATGTAACTTCCAACGCACTAGCTCATCAAAAAGATGGCGCCATCAAAAACACTTTTAAGACGCCAGTCTTGTTTATTTGGACTTCACCTTGTATATTTGAAAAAATTTTTTAAAGCAATATAAATTCAGTCAAAATTTTAAAAAATATTTGCAACTATCTATTATTAACTTATGTGTGTGGATGCATCCAGTGACATGACCGCCAACATAAATAAATAAGCTTGATAGAGTATTTCGAGCGCGGGTTTTCTTTTAAGCCTCTTATTACGACTGCCTTCTCTTATTAGTCATGATGCCAAAGTATTTGAGTGCAAGACTAATTTCTTTTTATAGCGGGTTGCTGTGTCTTTTATTACCTCTTTAGCCGTTGAGATTTTTGGACTTGGGCAGTGGAGATATACCACGGGTATTTTTTTATCATCGTAGTCCCTGAGATCTCTGTAGTGTTTCGATATTTGAATTGGCTGCAATGCCCCATAGCTGGTCACCTTATGTATAAACGGGTTTGAGAACGAGATATTTTGGGGTCTTTTGTTTAGCAACCAGTGAAGAGAATTAAGTTTTAAGCCCAAAGCTTTTCTGTTGGTAAGACTGTGAGTTTTTCAAATAAGTTTTGAGTCCATGCGAATTCCTAAATATTAAGTTTCGTTGACATAACACCAAGTGTTTGCTTTTAATACTTAATGTAAATTATTTCTAAATTATCTCTAGTCTTATAGGTATAAATCTCGGGCCGGATGCCTTAGAAGCCAGAGTTCTTGTTAAATTTTAGTGTATTGATTATTTATAACTATTACTCTTACATTTAAATAAATATATAAATATTTTCGTTGAATTGTGTGTGGGGTATCGATGCCATTGAGCTTTACTGGAGGTCTGTGTTCACGCCGGGTTGTAAATGTTACTTTAACCGATTTAGTCTCATTCGCTTTAATTCGCTAATTTTGTACCCATTGGGTACTGTCATCGAGACACGTTTGCAATTTTGGAGATGCTTTGTTCGAGACTTCATCTATAACTGGAACAACTGATGAGACAGACAGATGATGGTATAATATGGGATTAAGAACAGAGCATTGAGGCACACCTGCATTTATTTTCTGAATATTGCTCACTTCATCGTTGAAATATTAAGTCAATTACCTGTAACGAGTAAATTATTTAAATTGGTTATTATAACAGAATGAAGACATATTTTACAGAGCCGTATTTCATAAAGATTATAATACTAAAAATTTAGTAAGAGAAAAACTACGTTAGGTTAGGTTAGTCTGGTTGGCATTAAACCACACATGGACCTTTTGGTCCGTAGCGATACCAGATGGAGACCTACCTCTATGAATTCTGCAAGTAGACATCATGTAGGATGTCAACGCTTTTGGCGAATTTAAGCAGAGCTGGGAGATCCGCTTTAAGATGTCCTCTAGACCCTCAAACAGTTTAAACGCGTTTTTAATAATGCCGGACAAACGCACAGAAGATGTTCTAAAGTTTCCTCAACATCCTCTCTGCATTTCCTGCATTTGTCCGTGTTAGCAATCCCTATCCTGTACGCATGTGCAGCCAATACATTATGACCTGTCAGCATACCTATACTCGTAATAGCTCTGTAGTCCTTTCGTGAGAGCGTAAGTACGAATTGAGTCAGTTTTTTGTCGTTAGTTCTACACATGACTTTTGCTGTTTTGCATGTGGTCAGGTTAGTCCACCTAGCTTCCACTTGCCTTTTCATGTGGTCATCCATTTCATTGTATATTGTGTTTACCGGTTTTGGTATGTCATTCTCTTGCTCAAAAGGAAGTCTAACAGCCGTTTTTGTTATCTCATCTGCTATTTCGTTCCCCATAATGTCTTTGTGACCAGGTACCCAGTAGATATGCAGCCTTCTGCTTGCGGCTAGCCTTTCTATGGCCTCCCTGCTCCGTCGAACATTTTTTGGACTTAATACAATATGAGCTTATTGCTTTTATTTTTGCTTGACTATCCACGTATATATTAATTGTTGAGTTCTTTCTTGTTCTAGTGTAGGCTAGCTCCGCGGCTTTCCCCACAGCAAAAACTTCCGCTTGAAAAATACTACTGTGGGCTGGCAGCTTGATGGGCTGGCGCATTCGTAGTTTTGAGCAGTAAGTGCCCGACCCCACTCCGTCCAAAGTTTTAGAGCTGGCTGTGTAAATGCCTTACGGCGAGTCTTCAAGCCTTTGCGCCGTCCCTCCTCTTCAATTGTGGTACGAAACCTTCTCTCCCAATTAAAGTACGAAGTCATGTAGTCTGTGGTGCAAGAGAAAAACTAAGATCTTAATTACTAAAAACACATTTCTGTGACTTAATATAATTAAAAAACTATAGATTTATGCAGAAATAATAAGAATTGAAGCAAAATGTAGGGTAACGAGACCTCTAAATCTTTAGCTAGGATGGGCTCTGAGATCACCTTCTTTGGCCCGGAGCTTGTTCTGCAACTCCCTTCTGCAGCCACCAAAACCACGGTGAGCAAATGGGTTACTCTAACCTACAAACGAGCTTGGCAGGCTGAGAGAGGCTGCAGATGGACAAAACTGATGTCACCTCTCATGTCCGACAGACTGTCGAAGTTCCTCCTGTCACTAATCAGAGGGGACTGTAGGAGGTTGCTCGGACTGATGACGGGCCACTTTCTATGGCCAAAGAACATGGAAAAGGTGGGCCTCTCAGACAGTGTACTCTGTCCAGCTTGTGAAGAGGAGTATGAGGCCGCGGGCCACTTTCTGTGCGTCTTCCCCGCCTTCGCTTGATTCAGGTTTGATGTCTTTGTCACTGATCTGTTAAGAAGCGATCACCTTGGCTCCTTGGCACCACAAGATCTACTCAGATTTCTTCGGAGGTCGGGTAGATTTAAAGAAAATTTATAAGGGAATCCAAGTGTAGTACAATGGACTTAATTATGTCTGAGTGCTGTACTTGCTAGTTGTCCCGACAAAAAAAATACGGATTTGATTCAAATTTTTGTTGGTAATGAAATCCATAAATGTATGGTTCTAACGAAAAACATTTGGACGTGGCTGAAAACATACTCAAAGTTGTAAACCTTTTCGCAGAAAAATGAGCTATAGTTTAAAAAAAAATTATTTAAATCGAATAACAAATAAATAAATTGCTAAACCTTGTCAATAAGTGCCTGTGCGGTAGTGATTTGGCACACTGCATTTAAGTTGTATTACGCTAGGGCCGCAGAAACCTACCAGTCTTACACCCGCCGGATTCTAGACACGTCTTCAAATGCAAGCTACCAACCTCGTCCTCACTTTTTTAGCCGCAACTGTGCAAATGTAGTTATGAGTAGAAAGTGTGCATGAAGAATTCACTGAGTGAGGTGGTTAGCTGGCTTAGGTGCCGGTGTTGGCTGCTTGTTTGACAGCGCCAATTTGTTGCCAATTCATGACACATACACACACACATTCAATATAGATATACACACTCATATATGAGTGCATTGGAAGGGTGTGTAGGTGTTAGTGTTTCCTCCACTTGTTTGTCTGTCCAGTTCTACTGCGAAATTGCTTGTTTGCCCGTTTGTTGCAGCGCTGCACCGACTCGCACGTGGCATTGGCTTTTTTCTGGTGGCAGTGCTACAGTTTTTTTGCGCCCAAGTTGTAGCTTTATTTTTGTTTTTTTTTAATTCACTTCGCTACAAAAATGCATTTTTCTAGATTTGTTTCATTTTTCAAAGTCTGTCGTAGTTTTGGCCACTTTTTCAATTTCTTATTTTTCATCATTTCACTGAAATGTTCACAGCTGTGTGTCGCTATTCTTTGTTGGAGGGGCGTAAGTACTCATGTAAATAATTGCTTTGACGACCCTAACGATGCTACAAATTCTGCGCTGGAGCGCACCAAATCAATTTGTCTGTACGTTGAAAGTAAAAGTAAAAACAAAAAAAAAACAAAATTGGCATTTTGGCGCAAACAAAAATGAAAGTGAAGTTACTGTGAGCTTTTATGTCGCACATGGCTTAAAAAAATTTCGCTTTGAAAGTTAGTGAAAATAAATTTTGCATAAATTATCAACCAAATTAAATGGTAAATAAGAAAGAAAATACGTCCAAAAAATACTTAGCATAAATTAGCAACAACAATTGCGCTGAATGTTAGGCTTTCATTGATTTTGTTTGCATAAAAATTAGCAGCTTGGCTTCTTGAGGCACTAAGCTATGCTTTGCGTAACAGCAAAAACAAATTCAAATTTTAGCTCAAAATTTCTTCTTCGCTACTTTTACTTGCGATTTTGAATAAAAGCACCGCCGTATGCGATGTTCGCAGTCAAAACCGTTATCTTCGTTACACCAAAGTAGCGAAAAACTCGATTAGTAGTTCCGATCAGTATTTCATATCCAGAAGCACGCCATAGCTATGCACTTCACCGCCTTTCTATCAGCCAGTCTTATCGCCGCTAGCTTAGCTGCTTTGGCGTACATCCCTGCCGCTGCCGCTGCTGATTTGCAATCCGATTTACGTGATTTCCAAGCGCTGATACCGCGGCGCCGCGTCGGTTACATTGCCGCCCGTCATTACATAGTTGATGCGCGTTTCCGCAATGCTTTGGCATTTATACGCAGCTCAGAATTCCCGGCCACTTGGCAGCAGATACGGAATACGAGCGAATTTGCAGAGCTTGTCGGATTTATGCAACGCCATGGTGGCGGTATTGAGAGTGGTTTCGACATTACCACCATCATTGATCGCATACCAAATCAGGTGCGTGCCTTCAATATTCCGTCGAAGGTGCCGGTGAGTATGATGTTCGAGCGCACAGTGTCCAATTTTCTCAGCGACGTGGTGCGTGAGTTGCCGCGTGCACGTTTTGCCAGTTTAATGGCACGCAAGGTGCAGGAGGGCGGTGAATTTGCGCAGCTCTACAAAGCTGTGCGTAGTCCGGAATTCAAGGAGTTGTTGCAGCGCACAAAGGTGAGTGGAAGCGTGCCAGAGTTGAAGTGTCTATATACACTTGTGCTCGCATAATTAAGTCACTTTATCTTTTCACAATATTTGCAATATTTTCCTGCTAAACTTTTTTTCCAAAATTTTTTTTTGTTAAAATTTGTAACATAAAAATTTTCGAGGGGTGCCTTTTATATGTCGGGATTAGAGAACACAAACAAATTTTAATCATCGAAAATCACTTTATTGTTTTTCAAAATATTCTCCATGAAGATCTATACACTTTTGCATGCGTTTGAACCAATTGTCGAACCACTTTTGCCACTCTGAATGAGGTACCTCCAAAACGTGCATTCTGAATGCGGCAACCGCTTCTTCAGGTGTCGAAAAACGTTGACCTCTCAGTTTGTTTTTTATGTACGGGAATAAAAAGAAGTAATTCGGTGCCAAGTCAGGACTATACGGCGGATGACCCATTAATTCGATGTTTTGGGTGCTCAAAAATGCAGTTGTTTGAGCCGATGTGTGAGAGCTCGCATTGTCCTGGTGAAGAGCGCTCCGTCTTTGGCGATTGGTTTTCCCAATTTCTTGGAAGACAACTGGCAAACAAATGGTTGTGTACCACTCAGAATTTACTGTTCTGCGTTGTTCTAGTGGTACGGTTGCGACATGTCCAGTTTTTCCGAAAAAACAGGCGACCATTTGCTTGGAAGTGCTTCGTGCGCGAACAACTTTTGTTGGATTTGGCTCATCTTAAAACACCCATACAGTCGACTGCTGTTTACTTTCGAGCTCATACGCGTAAATCCATGATTCATCACCTGTCACGATGTCATGGACGTATTTCGAAGCCCCGCGATCGTATTTTTTGAGCATTTCCTTCGACCAATCGACACGAGCCTTTTTTTGAGCGATTGACAAATTGTGTGGGATCCAACGCGAACAAATAACAAATTTTTTTGACAGTCAAATTTTTATGCAATATTGAATGTATGCTGGTCCCACTAATGCCTAAGATTGTCTTAATCTCACGATAGGTCACATGACGATCTTGCAATATCAGTTCGCGCACAGCATCAATGGTTTTCGGAACAACAACTGATTTTGGACGACCTTCACGAAATTCGTCTTGAAGTGAACTACGACCACAATTGAATTCACCATACCATCGATAAACACTGGTCCTTGATGGAGTAATGTTGCTGAGTTAATCCACGTCGAAAGTTGTAAAAAATAATCGCACGAAAATGTTCACGATTTAATTCCATTTTTGGACCGAGATGAATCTTTTAAGTTACTGAGTACGTAAAAGCCAAAAAATGTCAAACTTTGCGAAACAGCTGTCAGTTGCCAGATTGCAAAACCAGGGTTGCTGAATCCAGCCAAATAAAAGGCACCCCTCGTATAAATCAAAGTTCTAAGCTTTGTACAAAATTCTACAAAACTCAAAAATTTACCATTAAAACTATCAACTTTTTTCAGTACTTAAAAAAATTCTGGGTACGCAGATTTATAGCAAATTCAATATTAGTAAAAAGTGCAGTTCCTAGTGGCTTAAAATTCTATTTTTTTTCACTAGATGTGGTTCATTTCTTTACACATAGAAATCTTCCGAGCATGTGTTTCATATGCCAGAAAATTCTTAAAATTGTATGCTAATTAGAATATTTGAAAAACCATGTCGCTCTTTGAGCGTCTTCAGCCTTACACTTTATGTCAAATTCATAATCTAGACTTTGAGTACAAAAATTGGGGAATTATGCATGAAAAGTGTAGATGTGCAAAAAGATGTATGGATACTGACAGGCAGACGGAAAAGGACAAACACTCAGAGTTGCACAGCGGCCTTTAGTTACTACACCAGCTACAAACTAGCGCTCCGCTTTCCTCCATAAAAAAGAAGAAAACTCCTTCTAAAGTTTCGGATATTTTAAATGTGGTTAAAGCATTGAAATAGTAGACCTTGGTAAAATAAAACCCACTGATTTGTCTACACAGAATAGATCGTTTTGGGCAAGATTTCGTTCTCATCCCACAAAACTCTAAGTGAAGTGCATTTCATCCGCTTCTATTCAGTTAGAGCTGCAACGGAGCTGTTGTTCTTCCACAGTTCTGGTCATGATCACTCACTTCCCAGTGCTATATCAAATCAACGATTAGACTTTATATACCCTTTCGCCCATTTTAACTATCGGCGAAACCGTTTGTGATTGTAGCTCTTTCCACCTACTGTTAGACAAGCTTAGTTGGAGTTGATATCTGAATCCTTGTGGAACTCAAAGTCCTTTTCTGCTTTTTAGAAATACAAAACCAAGCCTATAACTTAAAACAATATTAGTCGCGACTCAGTTCTAAGTTAAGTCTATTTCCTATACCTGTACTTATATTGTAGCCACAAGCATCCCTCGATACACAAAAATAAACGATGAATAGTTTAACACCCATAGGTAGGTAGGTAGGTTAGATGGCAAAAATTCCACAGGTACACTTCAAGTAGCACTTAAGAGCCGTTTTAATACCATAATGTGGACCACTACCTGCGAAAAAATTCGGGAAGAGAAAACCATCTACAATCATCCAGTGCTGTAGATGTAATGGAAGAGAGGAAAGAGATCTAGGCTGGAGAGTTTCCTCAAGCCATCCCCAAAGGGCACGCTATGGAATCTCAAGCGCCTAGCTGCCAGAGCCGGCAGAAAGTGCTCAACAGTCTCTTTCTCTACAGGATCCCCACAGCTTCTGCAATAGGGGTTGTACAGAATTCCAAGCCTCTCCCCATTAGTATCGATCACTCAGTGACAAGTGAACACCGCAATGAGTTTGGAAATTCAATGACGGGGAGTTCCCATCACTTTAAGCGTTCTGTTTCTATCTTATTGAGGCCATAGTGTTTTTGAAATAGCACACGATTAGACAGGCCTCCATCTGTCTTGCGCTTTTTTTAGACAGGAATTGAGCAGTTTCCCTTTAGCAACGGTCAAGAGGACACCGATGTCTGAGAACGGCACAACTGAAACCGGTTCTGTCGACCCCTTTCTGGCAAGTTCCGTACTTGACATTTTTTTAGATAGTTCACAGCATAAATACTCAGAAGGGTTCAGCAAATAGTACTGCTTTTCCCTTCCCATTTCTTTACTTTCCTATCAAAGTATTCGGTTGAGCCGTTTTACGAATTCACAGTGCATTATCGAAGAAAAAGTCTACTCTTTTCACCGTCCCAACACCCGTGATCCAGAAGTACTTTGGGAACCCATTTTTTATCAACACCGCTATCAGTTGCAGTTGGTGCAAAGTCCGGAGAATATGGCGTATGCTGAAGGACCTTCCATTCGAGCTCTTGGAGTGCGGCTTCGATGACTTGTGCAACATGTGGCCTGGCGTTGTCATGAAGGAGTATGGTTTGACCGTGTCGATCAGGTCTTTTCAGTCGAATATTATCATTCACGCGGTATATGTAGTTGTAGCGAGTTCCCTGTTGACCGTGGCACTCTTTTCAAGCATTTCCCACCATTTCTCATCTCCCGTGACGATTCGGTAAAAAAAAGCATTGTTTGTGTCTGCGTGTTACTTCTTGGCGGGCGAGATGCTGAGAAGCAATTTGAAGGCGACTTTCTTTGTTTTTTTTTGTTGAGCTCGTAAGGCATCCAGGCTCCTAATTTTTCGGTAAATGCCATTGAGTGAAGGTGACTGGGAATCGTTTTATTATCGCAGTTAATTTTTCCCGCCAACTCCCAAATGGTTTCACGATGGTTCCTCTTCAAAGTAATTTGAGACGTTCTTCATCGCTGTGAGACGACGTTAAAGTCCCCATTTTTGAACTTTGCAAAGCATTTCTGTGCTGTCGACTCTTCTGTAACACCTTCCCCATACACGTCGCAAATATCCTGATCTGCTTCGGCAGCTTTTTGAAAGGCAAAGAAGATCAGGTGTCGAAAACGCTGTTTTTTGCCTCCTGGCTATTCCATTTCTAAGCCTCAAAGCTAATAAAAAATTAAATAACTCAAAAATACAATTAACATAGTTTCGTAGAGCAGAAAAAGTTGTATGGAATGAATACTTACCCTTTGCCAAACAGCAAACAAATCCTTGTAAAACAAAAGAAAATATAAAACCACTTCGAACTTATTACCCAACCCAATAGTTCAGAAATCCAATTTGCGTACTCAAATCTGAAACACAGCTTAGTAAGAAAATTCAAATATATTCTTAATTATAATTTTTCTGCAAGTACTCCTGTTTTCTTCATCATTCACTCGATAAGTTTATTTGTTTCTCTACTCTTTACAGAAATCTCCCAGCTTGGCAGCGCCAATACGTAAGCTTAATCAAAATTTCATTGACGTGGATAACCTAATATCAATTGGCTTTAATGTACTGAGCTGGGGTCCATAGTGCGCTGCCATTTTATAGATTTTAGTGTTAATATTCAAAAATTTAAAATTATTATTATACTTTTTTAACATTTATTTAATTATATTAGTTTTTAAGGCATTTCTTTGTAGACGTCAAACAAATAAAAAATAATCACCTGTTTTCCATTTTTTAAAAACGCATAAAAAATTAATTATTTGTTCTTTCTGCTCAGTTAAATGCAATGAAAGTATAGCCAAAGTGGTAAAAATTTAATATTTAAGCAAATCTACTTTTAGGCGCAGATAAGGTAATGTGCATACATAAAAAATTTAAGAACAAAGAAGTTTGAAGGTACTTAAATGAAATATTTATTTCATGATGTTTATAACACCTTTGCGCCGAAAATTTCGCTTTCCCTTTTGCATTTACGTTCATGAAATTTGTTTGCCGTTTTATTTTGGTTACTCTTCAGCCGTCCAAGAATGCCGCACTGCAACCCTAATATATTTATAGGCAAAGAAGGTAGAGCGCACACAGGAGCGGTGATAATAAAGCAAAGTAAAAAACAATAAAATAATACAGCATTTCACAGCTTTTTAGAAGCCCCACCCCAACCAAATAGGTCTGAGACGGTCGAGCGGACAAGTGGATATGAGAAACAACAGCGAAAATTACCTTAAGAGGTTTTTAACATTGTCAACAAAAGCAAAAAAAAAAATAAAAAATAAGGAACGGACATGAAAAGAAAAAAAAACAAGAACGATGCCGCGCGAGGGTCTCATGGCACATTTAAAATGCCCAAAAATATGGCAGGAGTAACAGCGCAAGCGGGCGGCCTTACTTTATGTTATTAGGCGTGCATTTGTATCGGAAAAATACACTTTTCTTATGACGGCAAAAAGTAAACGACGCTGAAAAACAAGCTCTCTTACTGAGAAAAAATCATCAAATATGCCATACTTTGTTGGGCGAAAACAAGCGGCGTGCAAAAATTCAGAGTGTGCCTTAAGAAGATTTATATACACACACACATACAAAATAATAAGGCCGCCCTGCTCAACCTCGCGTGGCTTAGTGGTTAATCTTGAAAGCGGGCAACATTTCATTGCACATTCTGTGAAAAATGTAACGGGAAACGATCGCTTAAAGAGTTCATTGAAATGGAATGTAAAAATTTAGAAAAAATAGTTACACAGTAAATAAAAAATATTAGCTAAGCATTATAAGGAAGCAAATTTGTCGAATAATGTCAAAATCGTGGGAAGAGCACATTTGAGCTTTGCAAAATGTTGACGCCATTTCTCACAAAATTATTATTGCAAATTAATTTATGACTAAGAACTCTGCAAACATCATCGAACAGCTGTTATATATACCAGTAATAAATCCATTCTACTTTTTCTCCCTTCTAAACTCAGATTGCCATTACGAGGCATCGCTTTTTTTGTTTTGTTTTTTTGGTAGGTGAGGTAGGGTTCAAAATGCCTTCGCACTTACAGCGACCGACGTCTAATACGTCGTGTGGTGTGGCTACTACAACGATCCCTCCTCTTCTACTAGGAGGACACACTTCCCGGAACTACTTTCTATATTACTTCGAGAGGGCCCAGAACGGAATCCATAAAGGAGCAATTCTATTCACCAACGTCAGGGTCCACCATATTTGTAGTCAGCTTTCATGCTATAGGCTCGTCTTGCCGCACAGATAGAGGGCTTCGCTTTATTGCACTGTGTCGAGGTCAATCCTTTTCTTTCGTAGTACTTTCTCGATGTATTTCGTTACCGCGTGCCAGCTGTCCTCGCGTTCGAGCATTTTGCTGATTATGATGCTCCGTGTGATATCGCCAATCTGCTCCCTGAGAGTATTTCTTTCCGTAAGCCACCTGTTACAACTAAAAAACGTGTATTCAGCGCCATCGCTCACGCCTCGCAGAATACAGGGTTGCCCATATTCGACGGACCCGACGGATTTCGATGACTCTTTGGGCCCATTCCAATCGACGAGGCTTGTCCGCAGGCAACAATCTTTGCGTCAATTGAATCTTATGGGAATAAATGCAAATCAATGCGCATAATTCGTTGTAAAGTGGTCCGAGCAATGCCCAACTGCTGAGAATGGCGATTTTGGGATGCCTTTGGCGACGCCTTGGTCGGTTTTGATTTGGCCTCTTTGGATTAGAAAGAGCATCACCAGTCGAAAACCTTTCGTAAAAACGTTTAATGGTGTTCTTGGAAGGCGCACTTTTGACATTATTTAATTTTTTATACGCACGCTGAGTTTTCACAATTGTCTTCTTTTGTTGAATGTAAATTTCAACAATTTGGGAGCGTTCGCGTGGCATGTACTGTTCCATGGTAAAAATCTGCTTGGACTGACGCTTCTAACGCAATATGTCATTAAGCGATCTGACGTCTTTGTCAAAAGATACAGGGTTGTCAGATGGGTCCGTCGAATATTGGCAACCCTGTATGCCCTAGGAATCGGTTATCTTGCCCATGCAGAATAGGTATCTCCGGAAGTACCTGTGGGCCGAGAGGAGCTGAATTAAGAATTAGTTCACTTCCCCGAAGTTCGTTTGGACCCATTTTTCAATTGATGGAATGAGTTTCGCCGTCCATCTGCCACTCGGTTCAGTGTCCCATCGGCTTTGCCAGCGCAGCATTGCCTGCCATCTCCGTTCTGAGCAGTTTATGATGACGTGTTTCTTCTTGGAGTCCCAAGCATCCATTCGTTCCCGCACCATGAGGTGGACAGGTATCTGCCCGCTGATTACCAAAATTGCTGCGCCTGAGACAGTGCGGTAGGCTAAGGCAAATCTGAGAGCCACTGTTCGTTGCACAGCCGCCAGTGCTTTGCGCTTGGCTTTGCAGTTTAGCACAAATTCCACATACTTTGCTGCCGTACAGGAGAATTAATTGAACAATTAGCTTTCTTTTGTGATATATAAGTGAGTTCTTGTCTAGGTCTGTAGTCGATTATGAAGAGTGCTGAAATTTTTTTGATGATTTGACTATTTGTTGGTGCACATTAGGGCGGATCGATTCAAAAATCGCACATTGCTCTATGAAAATCGTATTCTAGGGATCAAAATAAGAAACTTTGCCGAAGGAACCATACCTCTAAAACGAATCCTGATGTCCCCCAATTTGGGTCGAACCAAAAATCCCACTTTGACCTATTTAGAGTGCTCCAATCGAGTCCAAATGTATGACCGACCCCCACTAACTTTTGACGGCCGATCCACCCATGCCAGTGGCACACCCCGTGGAACTCCCCTGGGGGGTTCCCCATACAATCTTTTCAAAATATCACCATTTTTGGCCTTTACGTGAGAAAAGAAACTAAAAAGTTCGACCCAAATTGGGGGATATCAGATTTCGTTTTAGAGGTTCCTTCGTCAAAGTTTCTTATTTTGATCCCTAGAATTTGATTTTCACAGAGCAATGGACGATTTTTTTGCCTTCACACAAATCGGAAGGAATTTAGGCGGCGATAAATAAAATTTGAATGCGTAATAAATATTTTTTATTTCCTGTACCAATTCCCAACACTTTTTTGACAGAATATCCGTTTTTATGTTTGTATGCATGTAAGTGCTACGAATATTATTGCAATACTCGCAAGCGCACACAAAGTTTTTCCAGTGTCCCTTTGCTCACTTTCTTCTCGTCAAAGTACGTTCAACGTAGGAAACGCGTTTATTGAGCCGGAGCCGCCTGGCTCGATTGCTTTTGCGACGTGATGCGCTTCCGCAGCCAAGTGAAATTAGCCAAGTGTAAAAGTTTTTTTTTTCATATTTCACATTCACTTCACATCGTAGGAAGCATTCACCATAGAAACTGCCTACAAAGCCAATCGGCAAACTTGCCGCCCACCCACGGTTGTGCCTCAATCCAACCGTAACCGGTTCTGCTACCCATACCTACTTATTTGTGCTGTGACGGGTTAAAAAGCAAAATATGCTTTTAGGCATTTACCACTTTCGCACAAAATATAAATTATATTATAAATTATGAAAGTCGTGTGCCGAAATTTACAAGATTTTTTGTATTCTCGCATTGCCGTACACAATTTTTGGCACTTCATTTTATTTGCCTTTCCCGCCATTTCTCTTTGGATAATTCCGAAATAGAAAGTATGCCCCGCACCGGAGATAAATTATTGATTTTTATGCCAGCTATAAAAATGCCGAACCTATGGCTATCCACCGCAGCGGTCTGCTTTTTGATGGTTGCTTTAATGTTTCCCCTGAATTGAATTACACCTGAAATGAATTTGAAAGTAATGGCCGCTACGGTAGGCAGTTACATCTTGAGAGTTAACCCAAATAAATTTCTTTTAACTGCATGTTTATGCCGAGCTGCTCGCTGAGGTGGTGTGAAGCATTAGGGAAATTGGATTTTTTGCCTATAGAAGTACTGATTTTGTTTTAAAGTACTTTTAAGCAAATTTTTAATTTTAAAATACATAATTTTTGTATTATAAATAATATTTGCATTAATTTTATGATATGTTTACGATGCTTAATATCAATTAAAACTTCTTCTTCTTCTTAATTGGCGCTATAACCGCTTACGCGATTTTGGCCGAGTTTAACAAAGCGCGCCCGTCGTTTCTTTCTCGTGCTAACCGGCGCCAATTGGGCACACCAAGCGAAGCCAAGTCCTTCTCCACCTGACCTTTCCAACGCAGTGGAGGTCTTCCTCTTCCTCTGCTAACACCAGCTGGTACCCCATCGAATGCAAAGGTTCAAAAATCTTACACAGAATCTTTCTCTCATCGTCCAAGCTTCTGCGCCATACGTTAGGACGGGTATGATGAGAGTCTTGTAAAGTGTTAGTTTTGTAGTCGAGAGAGGACTTTACTATTCAGTTGCCTACTTGGTCTAAAGTAGGTCTTGTTGGCAAGACAGATTCTACGTTGGATTAAAATTAGTATTTGTTAAAAATAAACGCAAAATCTATTTCACCTAAAGAGCCGATTTTTCTGACAAAGTTTGGTTTGTCCAAGCATGCGAACATTCACTGGACATCAAAAATGGTAAAAAATCTTCCCTATGTGTAGGTGCTGTGGGACAATATTTATTTATTTATTTAATTATTCAGTTATTAAGTCTGCAGAAGTGGTTTTTACAGGCTAATTACACAGTACAACAAAATGAAAAAAAAATATTGAATCTCTTGGCTCCTTTAGCATTTTTCTGATAGGTTATGGAAAATATGGAGGCACATATTTTACTAATAGTTATATCAGTAGCTTTTTTTCGTTTCATGCGACCTGATAAAGCAATAAGGAGACTCTCATTTTATTAAATATTTGTATCAAAAATTGTCTTCCTTTTATGTAACCAGTAAACTGCAACTGTACCTAAACTTTCCAGTTTGCGTTTTATAGGAAATTCTGAGTTCCTATTGCAAAATCTATACCTGAAATCAATCAGAAACGTTTTAATTATTTACAAGGTGTGTTGGTATCTGTTTCGTTATAGTCCACATCTCGAAATTCGACGCCGCAAATGGAAATGGATCGGTCACACACTTCGAAAGCCATATGGTGATATCACTAGAGCAGCCCTGGATTGGAACCCCCAAGGCAGCCGCAGACCTGGCAGACCATCTAACACGTGGAGGCGACTAGTAGAAACAGAAGTGCAACAAGCAGGCCGCTCCTGGCGGCAAATAAAATTCCTAGCTTCTAATAGATTTAACTTTAACTTGTTCATTGAGGCCCTTTGTTCCACCTAGGAACCACGGGAAAATATATATATATACAAGGTGTGTTAATAAAAATATGGCGAATTTTGTGTTTTTTTTTTTAAATTATTTATTTATTCATTAATATCTATTTTGTCCCTTTCAAAGTAATCCTCATGAGATATTATGGACATGTGCCAACGTTTTTTCCAATCTTCGACGGTGGCTGTGACATCATTAGAGTGTTTTTTTTTTGGCCAAAAAGTCGCGCACAAGCAACGATGTGTGAGCAGGGGCGTTATCGTGATGCATGAGCCAATTTTTGTTCTTCCACAAATCCGAGCGTTTCTGGCGGATTTCTTCGCGCTATACCCTGTGCGCACAACTTGCAGGTAATACTCCTTATTTTTACCCTGTGGCAAGAACTCATGATGAACAACGCCCCTGCAATCGAAGAAAACGGTAAGCAAAACTTTTACATCCGATTGAACTTGGCGCGCTTTTTTCGGTCTTGGTTGGCATCTTCCATTGAGATGATTTAGCTTTGGCTTCCGCGTCAAAACCGTAAACCCACGATTCGTCACCAGTTATGAGCCTCTGGAGCAAATTTGGGTGGTCGCGGACAGAGTACAACATCGCATTAGCAATGTTCATGCGATGCTGCGAAATTGAGCAGTTTTGGTACGAATTTTGCGGCGACCCGTCTATGCTCAAATCATTGAAAAAAATCGGAAAGCACGAGCCAATCGATATGTCTAGGTCCTCAGCAATTTCTCTAACGGTGATTCGACGATTGGCCAACACCATTTTCTTCACTTCATCAAATTTTTCGTCTGTTGTTGAAGTGCTCGGGTGTCCGGCACGCTGGTACGCTTTTCGTCCTTCACATCGTTCACATCTTCTCGGCCTTCTGAGAACATTTAACACCGATAAATGTTGCTTTGGTCCAAAGTAGCTTCTCCGTATGACACAATCAACATTCGGAATGCATCCGCGCACTTAATTTCGTTTTTCACACAAAATTTTATTAAGGTTCTTTGACCCATCTTTTTGAATAGGTAAAAATCGAAGACGAGCCGAAATACGTGCAAGCAAAGCAGCTGCCAACAATTAGCTGAACATTCAAAATAGCCGAACTCATCGGCATGAGTGAGAGATATGAGTACCAACATATCGCCACAAAAAAATCGAAATTCGAATATACGTAGCCTGCAAAAATTCAAAATTCGCGATACTTTTTGAACACACCTCGTATGTATGTATATAATTGGCGCGTGCACCCTTCTTGGGTGCTTCACCGAGCTCATCCTTTCACAAATGTAGGGACCTTCATTTTTAGCCGACTCCGTACGTCAGATATTTTTATGAGGAGGTTTTTCATGGCAGAAATACACTCGGGGGTTTGCCATTGCCTGCCGAGGGGCGACCGCTATTAGAAAAATGTTTTTCTTAATTTTGGTGCTTCACCGAGGTTCGACGTTCTCTCTGTGAATTCCGAATGGTAGTCACGCACCAAGCCATGCGGTTACGGCGGCCGCCGTTTGATTAATTATTTTATTTATTTATTTTAGAAGGTATAAACAATCTTGCTTTCTTGGATTCATAATCCCAGGTATTAAAACTTTTATGTCATAAATATTTTCTTTTTTCGTTAACTCGGATAGTAAATTTCTCAATTAATTATTTTATTTATTTAATTTACGGAATATAAAAAAAGTGTTTATTGGTTTTACAATCCCAGAGATTAAAATATTTTTTTCATTTTGTTACACTAAATTAAAGGTAAAAAAAAAAATACTTTTTAATTTTTTGAATTTTTCTGACTCTCGGACAATATTATCCTTATATTATCCTTAGATTTTTAGGTGTTGACGTGCATCAAATTATTTGGTTTAATTTTTCGTTGCTAGTGGTATTGTCAAATAGTTTTCATATAGCCCTTTGCACTGTTTTCAGTGTTGTTGTAACAGAATAAAACAATCCCCTCTTATAGGACATACATGCTTTGAATAAAAAAAAATTATGATAATATAGTAAAGAAGCTGCATAGGACAGTTATTTTCTTACATTACATACTAAAAACTGTTAGTATTAATAGCACCAGAGAAATAACACCTCTTTTAACATTAACATAACATTTTTATGTAATGTTCACTAGCATAGCACTGCAAAGTCAACATAACAAGAGCGCTTCTGCGCAAAGCTCCGAAGCAAAAACTCTTCCCACCTTGAGTTTGGCAGAACGAAACCAGTATTTTTCAATCTCCGTGCAGTTCTATGAATCCAATGCGCTCGTGAAAGGAATTCTATTACGTCCGCAGTGGCACAAAAGTCGCAGCATCCTACAACTGCTAAGAACATATTGAACGCCCAACTGGCGCGGCTACAGTTGAACATAGAAAATTGCGAAAAAAATGGTAATGGTTTGCACAATGCCAGTAGCAAAATGGCTGTGATATGCATTTACAGCAAATTATCACTTGATTTATCGCAAATTATCGGCGCACATAAATCTAAGATGCCCACAGTATCGACAAATGTTGCGTGTGGTGTGGGAAAAGTTTGCTGCTTGCGGCCTGTATAATGACTCCCTTTAGTGCATTCAAATGCATGATTGATATCGCAACAATGAACGATACAATTTTCCAAAGGATTTATAAGTGGTATATAATTGCACATCCCCCAAAATGTGGAGAAACCGAACTCTGGAAATGTTTTGCATTGGTTTAAGCAACAGAGCGAAATTCATATGAAATTAAACGAAATTGGAAAGCAGTAAAATAGTTAATTTTTGGCCAGAAGGAATCACCACTCAAAAGCAGTTATTTTTTGCCTGCACGTGTAACTGTTGTACTTTTACCAAATCTGCTCGATTCAAGTAATATAAATGGCAGTGCCTAAAGGGAATGGCTTGCTTCAATAGTAACACTGGGATACTAAATACTGAAAAGGACGGCTAGCAGCAATCGGAACAAAAATGCGGGCCAGCTCAACTGAAATTAGCAGCAACAGTTGCTGTTCGCGATGAAATATTGTTTGAGTATTGGATATGGAAAAATTAGTATTGAATGGCTGCTGTAGAGGAAGCTGACAATTGCCACTTGATGTTGTCTAGACCAGAGTTCAACTAAAATGAAAGCGAATAAAAATTAAATTTAAGAGCAGAGGATGGAAGAGCTGAAAAAAAAATTAGTAACACAAAATGAAAAAAAATTGAGTACACAAATTAAAACACAAAAAATGTATGGAAAAAATCAGTCCCTGAAATAAGTTCGACATATTTTTTAAATTATAAATAATAAAATATAAATTAAATAAATTATAATTATAAATAAATTTAATTATAAATATAAATAAAACATCCCACTGAGTGAATAAATTTTAATGTATGTTCTGAGCTTTATTTTATTTATTTTTGAGTGTAGTTGCCACCATATTTTAAATATGTAAATTTTAGATTGAAAGTTTTGAAAAGTAATTAAAATATCATATTAAATGTACAGTCTATGTCAAAAGAAAAGATCCGGTTTTTTTCTTGCAACTTCAAAATATATTTCGTTCCGCTTTTTGCTGCGTAATAGGCCCACTCAATGCTAACTCAGGTTAGTATCGTAACAGACAATCGCAACAGACAGCCAGAAAATTCCCCACTTGACTATCTCTTCTTCTCTCAGCTGGCATGCCCGAGCACATTTCTCATGTCCTGCGTGCCGCCGCCGAAGAAGAAGCCAGATGTCAACGAGTCCGGAAAACAATTGTTAATATGAGGAATGTCACTTTGCTACAGAAAGAAAGGTAACTTACAGAAGGTTCGAAAACAGGGGCGCTTTTCTGTAAGAATAAATTGCATACTGGTAGCTGACCTTCAGAGCTCACTTCAGTTTCGGCGGGAATACTTTTTAAATTTGCTGAATAGGGCCAACTGTGTATGATACAGAGTCCTCTCTAACTGTTCCGCTAACCAACAACAATCCCCGTGAACAGGCGGTCTGTCGGTTGAGCTATTAAAACATGGCGGCTAAAGGCTGAAAAGTGTATGCATCAGATCCTATGCAAGAATTGGAATTCAATTGTGCTCTGCCAAGTTCATATGACAGCTGATCCTGCAATTTGTGCCAACTACCAAAAATATATTTTAAATATCGCGTACGAGGTTCTATCGAGCATAATATGTGAAATAATTAAGCCTACCATCAGTGTCGTTAGAAAATTAACAATTGACCAAATATTCACGATACGTCAAATTTTGCCCAATTGACGCCGGTTAGCACGAGAAAGAAACGATAATAGTTGGCAACTGACTTTCAGTAATTTTTATTTATTTAAATATTTATTATAACCATTTTTCCGATTATATTTGGGACCTTTGGTAAACTGAAGCAAATCGTTAGATTTTCCGACAGTAGGTCGACATATTTTTAAAAGTCGTACTTAAGGTCCGATTTGGCCACAATTCAAAATATTGATGGCTATAAGAAGAAACCAATATTTCTGGTCGATTTTACTAGTAATTATATACAAATTTAGGCCAGGCATAATACAATTACTATATTTCTTTTCGTAAAAAATCGTATTATAAATATGATTGGAATTTGGTTTTTTTTTTTTCAGAAATGTATTGATGAATTATGTATGGCAGTGTATGGCAGCACTCCCTTTAAAAGAGCTATTCTTGGAGATAAAGGGTCTTAAAGGGATTGCGCTATCGAGAGATGATTAACGATTTTCTATGGCCGGAATTGGATGATATTGATCTGGACAACGTTTATTTTCAACAAGACGAAGCTACGTGCCACACAAGCAACGAAATCATTGATCCTTTACGGGAAAATTTTCCGGATCTTGTTATCTCTCGCAAAGGTGGTCACAATTGGCCACCGAGATCTTGTGATTAATCACTTTGTGACTTTTTTCTTTGGAACCACGAGAAAGAGATGGTCTACGCCAACAGCCCAGGGTCAATTCAAGATCTCAAAGATGGAATTCGTGAGGCTATCGAGGACATAGGGCAGCCACTTTGCAATTCGGTTATGAAAAGGATATTGTCCTGTAAACGTGGTCGTGGTGGTCATTTGCCTGATGTTATTTTCCACTATTAACGGCATACCTTAAAAAATAGCATTTTTCTTTGAATATCAAACGAATACCTCTGTTTGGAAAATCTTATTACAGTAAATCCTCAATTAGAGTAAGTCGAATATGGCGTTCTATTTTCTAACTTTTACTAAAAAAAATTGCCAGTTTCTTTCTCTTTACCTTACACCAAAAAACAACCAACACCAGCTGGAACGTCAACTTACATCACAAATTTTGCTGAATCTTATAGTTGACTACTTTCCTGTGCATCTCCTAGACTCCCGTTTTGCCCCTACAGTCTATTTTCAAAATATTTTGCCATTTAAGCTTTATTTCGATGTGTTGATTCGTCACCGTAATTTGCTTTATTCCCTCACAATTGCCATTTTCCATTGTTCCGCCTCACTTTGTTTTTATTGTTTTTAATTACTTTGGTGTGGCAGGGATTTACCACGGATTATTACCACAAAAAGCAGTCCATAAAGTGGGACAAATAAAATTAACAAATATTTGTGTTTATGACTGCTATTACTTACTTGTAAGCAGACTTTCGCTTATCCTGCAGATGTTTACGCCGGCTGGGGCCATTACTCCGTTATCGATGTTTGAGTGACTGTTGGACGGACTGTGCGCGTATGTGTATCCGTGTACGTGGCAGTATTGTGCGTGTAGCTAATAATTTACCAGTATAATTGGCGAGCGAAAACTTTCGCAATTATCTTGTTGATTAGCGAATTACTGCGTGTTGACATTTCTATTTTTGGTGAGTATAAGTAATTTTGCAAAGTGGTTTATATTATTAATAATTCATGTTGCTTTTCGCTTTATCTTTCGAAGTACGAAATTAAGTGCTAAGTTGCAAGCCATTGTTCAAGTTCTACAACATATTTGTTAATTGCTTTTTAGTAAGAGTATTTATATCATTTTAATAAAAAGCGGATTTGTTTGATATAACTCAAAACGGCCACTTTAATAATTTACGACTTTTTAATGCCAAACGAGGTGCAGTCTAAGTACCGCTCTGGCGTGTGACTTCTTTAATGTGATGACAAAAATATAGGGTGGGCCATGTAAAACTTGCTTTTTGAACCGGCTATAAAAAAACTAATCAATATTTTTTCAAACCTTTTTTTGTATTTTGAAGACTGAACATTGCCATTTATGAATGAAAAATTATATCGTTCGAATGACTGCCACAACTGGCTTTACAGTAGGCCATTCGATCAACCCAATTTTTAAACACATTTTCGATTGTTTGCGCTCCAATTTCATGAATGGGAACTTCAATTTCGTTTTTAAAGCATCAATCGTCTCTGGATGGTTCGCATAGGATTTGTCCTTAAGGGCTCCCCACAAAAAATAGTCCAACGGGCTTAAATCACAGCTCCGAGGCGGCCAATTAATATCGGAATTTCGGCTGATTTTTCGGTTTTCAAAAACGGTAGCCAAAAGTTCGAGTGTAACTTTGGCAGTGTGACAAGTTGCATCGTCCTGTTGAAACCAAATGTCGTCCATTTCGTTGAGCATGTCACGGTAACGCTCGCCATGTACTGTAACCGCGGCTCCTCGCTCATTTTCGAAAAAAAATGGCCCGATGATGCCGCCAGACCAAAAACCGCACCAAACAGTGACTCGTTGTAGATGCATTTGCTTCACTACAGTAACGTGTGGATTTTGTGAGCCCCAAATCCGACAATTTTGCTTATTGACGTAACCGCCGATGTGAAAATCAGAAAAGAAGAAGAAGACTCACCACTTTGGAAATAGGTTTTCAATATTTCCCAATTTTGTTAAAGCGTACAGCGTTCCATTTCGTAAATGTCAAACCTTTAAGTAAATTATGAACACATTTGACATGCCATTTGTGTTACCATTCTCAAAAAAATAGGTGGTTCAAAAAGCAAATGCTATATGGCCCACCCTGTATTATAGATGGTTTCTTTCTTTATAGGGGTTGTCAAAACCTCGTATGCTACACAGAAGAAAAATAGCAATGTTAAATTCTTGGAGCAAAACTTTCTTCCAGGAAAATTTGCTTTAATACTTTCCGACAAGAGAAACTATGTGGAGCAATTCCGCGGCACATTTTATACAACGCCTAGAGCTGTAATTCTCAGCTCATTTATCAGTTTAATGCTACACAATTGCGCCTTACAACGGCTGTCATTGTGACAAATTAAAAATGCACGCGCCGCTTATTATCTGCACACATTTGCCTGCCCGCCAATACTTACAAGTATAATCATGTGCGCATACATGCGGCTGACAGATTCATAAGTTATTTTGGAGAAAAAAAACGCGCTCAAACTGAAGATTATATAAAACACACACACACATATATGTTTTTACAAAGCCTTGCGCAGGCACAACAAATGAAGTAAGCTGAGCGGGAAATAAAGCCATGCAAGCGTGGCGCTTCCAAAAGCGAATGTGGCAGCAGCTCAGGCGGCGGATGCCATTGGTAGTTGCTGACCACAATGCAGACGAAACACGTAAACGCAATAAAGCAATAAATTGCCAAATTTAACGCACTATTGTGTGCGGTAATTTGCTGCAGCTGGACGGAAGCGCTGAAGGGGCGGAAAGCTGCGCACCAAGGCGACATTGCATGGATGTGTTGTAAGGGTTGATTACATTACAACAAAAAAAGAAGAATTAAAAAATAAATGTATCAAAGTATAAAACAAAAACAACAAATAAGAAACAAGCAATGAGCAACATAAATACAAAATGCCTCGAGAATGAATGTCGGCCTGCGTATGCAATTTTTGCATTAATGCACACAGAGCTTGCAATAAAAAGCGAATCATAACCGCCAGCGTGTGTATGTATTATATATGTGTGTATGTATATATACCCGCGTTTTTGTCCCCAGTGAATGGCTGCACAAAAATCACCACATTTGTCAACGTCATTTGATTGATGCAGCGAGGCGTGCAAAGAGCCACTGTCCGAATGGCCATTGGTGCACATACATACATACATATATTTACATACATACGTGCGTTTGTGTGTATTTAATGTATGGAATGAAGGCTCACCAGCCGCATCACGCTGATGAATCATGCTGATAATGATGGTGATGGTGCTGGTGACGCTGTTGATGAGGCCCATACAAACATATCTGAGTGCGGAAATGCGTGAGCAGCCCAAAGGGCAACAAGCCGCCAGCCTGTTATTGTATGTAAATACACGTATAAATGTATGCGTGATTGCTGAGTGAATTTTTTGGTCCATTTTGTTATCTGTACTTAAGCGTTTTTCAAATTCTCAGTATTCCACAAAAATTTAAATTGTATTTGAGAAAAAGTGTTTAACTCCAGGGCGTATGAGTAATTTTAATGCCGCTGCATATGAGCAATGAGAGCAATGAGCAGAAGACGCCTGAGCGATTCTACGTCAAGTGATCCAAGTATTTCGGACAGGATAGTAAATTTTTCTGAGATTGGTTTTTGTATAGGCTTGAGCTCAATATGATGAGATGTGGAAAATTTTTGAAAAGAAAATTACAATAATAGTTTTGAGATTTATTAAATGTTCTGAAGTGAACATTTGTTTTGAAGTGAAAATTTTTTTTTTAATTTTTTATAACAAAATATATATTTAAAAATAATGCTGAGTAGCTTACATTGCTTTGAAAATTTATTTCAAATATACGAAATTTATTTCAAATAGACACTCAACACTTTTGCGCTTTACTAAGCGATAAATTCAAAGGTTTGTTAGATTTCTTAAGGAACGTTTTCATTTAGCATTGAATTTCGGTTTCAAATGCATTCAATTAATAATGCCAAATATGCGAATACCACTTGAGAGCTACATACTTACTATGCTGAATATTTTGCTCAAACTTTCCATCTGTTTTAGATCCTTTTCTAAGTAATGAGCTCCTTCTGGCATCGCTATGGACCCAACCGCTATGGACTGCAAGTCAACCAGTTCTACCTAACCTAACCTCACTTAAATCCTTCTTTTAATTCCAAATATGCGTCTATCTTTGGTATGTTATTCTAGAAAAGATATCTAATCAGTGTTCCGTTCGAATCGGTATTCTTTCGGCTATGATTTATAAAAGTTCAAGTGCCTAGAAACCTGCCTCCTTAGCAGTGTTGGTTATTTTTGACTAAAATTGGTAATTTTTGACGTGATAACGTCTTATAATTCGATTTAGCCGGCTGCACGCACGAAAAAAATTTGTCGTTACCTTGCTCATTTGTCGTTGAATGAACTGCAAGCGAAAGCGCGGAACGAACGACAAGGCAAACAAAGCAAACGAACGGCAACGTTCGACATCTTGCTCTCTCCTACTTAAGTGAGCGTATATATGTATGTATATGCGCATATGTACATATATAAATTCACGCATTTGTATTTGCATATGCCTTCTTATTGATTATTATTAATTTGATTTACTTCAAGAATTTAAAATAAAACCAAGTTTGTTATTTATTTTTTTATTATATATGAAGGAAAAAATGTATGGTAATATTTACCATATACCTTATAAGATATGTTGTATACTAATATATGTATATAAACATGCATATACATATACAATTTCGCGCAATTTTCAAAAAGAACAAATCTATATGTAAAGATGCATACAAATCATATGGACATATCAAATATACGAATCTATTCCGTACGCAAGCAAATGTAAGCTAATGTGCTTGAACTGCAAGCGAGAGCGCGGAACGAACGACAAAGAGCACAATCGGCCCCCGCGTTCGGCAACGTTCGACATCTGGCTCTGTCCTACTTGAGTGAGCATATATATAATATGGCCGCCGTAGCCGAATGGGTTGGTGCGTGATCACCATTCGGAATTCACTGAGAGGTCGTTGGTTCGAATCTCGGTGAAAGCAAAATTAATAAAAACATTTTTCTAATAGCGGTCGCCCCTCGGCAGGCAATGGCAAACCTCCGAGTGTATTTCTGCCATGAAAAAGCTCCTCATAAAAATATCTGCCGTTCGGAGTCGGCTTGAAACTGTAGGTCCCTCCATTTGTGGAACAACATCAAGACGCACTCCACAAATAGGAGGAGGAGCTCGGCCAAACACCTAACAGAAGTGTACGCGCCAATTATTTATTTTTTATTTATGTATATGCCCATATGTAGGTATATAAATTCACATACTTGTATTTGCATATGCCTTCTTCCTGTGTGCATGGTAATGAACTATTTCTCTGTTGAGAATAGGACGATGACAGAAAAAGGAGGAAATGAAAGGGAGTGTTTCGAGTGTAAAGTGTCTTGAAAAAGGCAAATCGATGATGTTACCTCTTAGCGTTTTTGACTTATTAACGTCTGATGCACAACCGAAATTTTTATATTTTTCAAATTGGCGTACACGATAACTCGAAAAGTTATTGACCGATCTCGCTGAAATTTTGCACACATCTTTTTTATGATATTACTTTCTATGTGTTTCAAGCTTTCGAAAATTTTTCGAAAAAATAATTTTTTCGAAGCAAAAATAGTAGGAAAATTCGCCCCAAAATTCATTTTTTTTTAAGCATTTTATTCCGCGAATTTTTTTCCCCATTTTTGTTCAATTCATATAGAAATCATGACACTAATAAACAAAAAAATTTTTGGTTTCTTGTATTCAGGTCACTGACGCCGATTCTACAATGCTCGCCGATTGAGAAGCCCCGCTGCGACCTTTCTTGAAAAATTCAGTGTACATCCGCCATTTTAAATGATTAAAAAAAAATCTTAATTATATTGATTCAATGTATAAATAAACGGTATGCCAATTTTGAAAAAAAATATATATTGTCTTCTTCATTTTAAATAATTCTAATGAAAATCAGGGAAAATATGGTATCTGTCCCCTGCAGCATCGCAATAACTTCTGCTTGAAAAACACTGGCAGTATTCGGCAGTTTTAAGGAAATTAGCTATAATAAATTGGCTGATTTAGAAAAAACCCCTGCTTCGATGCCCAATTCCATCTTAAAACCGTCAATGAAGACAAAGGTACCAGCATCGATTGAGATCTTCCCCTCGTTCCAATCCTGCCTACTTGGAAATATTGCCCTGGCTTGACCTTCAAACTCCAGTTTGCGGATAGAGAGATCAGAATGAAGTTAAAAGAAATGCAGTGTTGATTGCCTAAAAGTGATGCCATGTCCCTTGAAAGATTACCTCCAGAGGCCAACCTCCCTTTGGCTGTTTGCACTTTGAGCAGCGATGGAAATAACGTGAAAATTGGGTGTGTACTAGGCCGGGTCGATTTGTGGGGAGGCAAAAAAATCGCCCATTGCTCTGTGAAAATCATATTCTGGGATCAAAATAAGAAACTTTGCCGAAGGAACCATACTTCTAAAACGAATTCTGATGTCCCCCTGATGTAGAATACGATTTTCACAGAGCAATGAGCGATTTTTAAATCGACCCGGCCTAGTGTGTACAATTACGATTTTTCTCTGTTTGCTTGAATTAAATTAAATGCCTTTTTTCTCACAATAAAATGCTTACACCAGCCTCCCAATATATTACAACCATCTATACGACAACCAGGAAGTTATACTCTCATTATTGGTTCATGAATGTGGTATAAAAATTCTATTAAAATTGCTTGAAAGAAAAAAAAGAATGTAAAGTAATTAAAAATTCTTTCTCTGAAACACCTTCACTGATATAGAGGAATGTAAAATATTGATATTAATTGCAATTTATGTGGGTTTGTGTATTTTTAATCACCAAAACGGGCACTTTATGAGGCCCATGAGCAACATTAATGGGCGGAAATCAGTCACATTTTGTTATTTTACACTCAAAATGTGGCGCTTGCCAGTTAGTGCCAGTACTTAAGATCTTATAATCGCTTAAACATATGGTATGTCTATAGGATATGTGTTTTGTTTTTGTATACGGACACCCTTTCATATTTTTAAGCAAACACACATACACTAGCACAAAAAGGTATGCTGAGTGTCATGGCGCTCGTTATGCCGCCTTGGATTTCGAGGGAGTTTACAGTACGCGGCAAGCGACATTTAGCATTTGGTGGTACGATAGCCGTCACCAGCTCGCTAACTCGCTAGCTTACGTAATGCTTATGCCAAAATGCCACATTAAATGATAACATCAGTGCTAACGCTTATCTAAATTCTTGTTAATGAAATCTTTTTCTTTTTACTCTTTCTCACTTGCTCCTGCGCATTTGTTTGTGTAGATGAGCGCTTGAATTTCGCTGCTTCTTCGTGGAGTTTAAATGCTTAATGCTGGTCTATGCATCTACCTGGGTAGGGTACATTATTTGTGCTAAATAGTCTTTCAGCAATTCTGGCGAGTGTGTTGAAGTGTTTGAATGAAGAAGCTAAGCAAAGGACTATGCAGAGTCCTTATTCGCATATGAAAATTCCCCAAAAAATAAACATTTGGCTGGTGACGTGTATAGTACCATCCACTTAAATCTGCATAGTTAAAGTGAAAAGGGTTGACATTTACCTACACAACCGGTGACTTGCACAGTCCAAGTGCCTATTCAATACGAAAGTAGGTCTTAAAATATCTTTGTGTGTGTGTTTGTGTGTAAATATCAACAAACATAATTTGCCTTTTCAACTGGAAGGAAAGGTTCAGAAAGCTTGTCTTAACGATCCCTAATGAGAGATATAACTATAAGCGCACATTCACACATGCCAACACAAGCAAAGTTATGTCCATTCTACACCTATACAAATATAAGTGTATGTACAGTATGTGTTCATGGAGATAAGAACGATAATAGAATATTATAAATCCAATTTTAACTGCAAAAAAAATATAGCAAGCGATCGGGCTAATATTAAAAAAGTAGAGTTTTCTTTGTACCCTAACTGCTTGGAAAAAAAATGTATTTATTCTTTTATCTTTTGCTCGAAGCGAATTGAAATTAAATTCATTAAAAATTAAAAGTCTATCACTCAGCAATATTAAATTCAACAATAAGGCTTGAGATTTTTCTTCTTTCAATAGCGCTTTATCAAATTTAGTTTGGACTGATATATTCCAGCACAGAGGTGTCACCTCTTGCTACCGTATTTTTTTCTTTAAACTACTTCTTTAGGCTTCTTTTTTTAAGACTACTATGAGCTAATTGACTCCATGAATTCTTGATCCTCAATTCCAACTAATGTCTTCTGCAATGACCATTCCGCGAATTCTGCCTCTGGCTGAGCAAACCTTTTCGCCGAGTTTTTCCACGCCAACTTTGTCAATTACCAGGATTGCAATTTAGCGGTTTCTGCTTGTCTATGCGCTAAGCTTTGGGTCATTAACCATTTCAGTTGAGGATGTAATTACAGATATTGGTAATATTAGGACCCCATCTCAAAAGGATATAGATGGTATCTCAGCTTTTTTGTTTAAAAACTGCTTTTGCCTAGCTGAGCGTTTTACCTTTACCTTCACTAACTCTCTCGCCTCAGGTATACTTGTTGACGATTGGAAGCAAACGTCTGTAGTCCCCATCTTTAAAAGTGGCAACAAATATGATGCCCGCTACTATATGCCGATTTCAAAGCTTTCTTCAGTTTCCAAAGGACTTGAGATGGTTGTACATTCTCCTTTGCTATTAAAAGCCTCATTTCTACAAGCCAACATGGGTTCGCCGCTAATCGCTCAAAGGCCACAAATCTGCCAATTTTCAGCGATTTCTGTTCTCTGTTTTTGAAAATAAGTCTGTTGTGGATACTATCTATACTGACTTCCCGAAAGCTTTTGACAAAGTATCACATCGTTTGCTTCATTCAACATTTTTGTACTGGATTCAATCCTACTTAAAATACGGATAGACAGGAAGTGGGATAATCTAGCCACTTGCAAAACCGCGAAAATCATGTGTTCACAGAATGCAGATAAATACGTCCGATTCGTACTAGCTCTTTCTAGAAATGACTAACGTAGGTATGCTGACAGGCCACAATTTGGTAGTGGTACACGCATACAAGATGGGAACTACAGACAATGATAGCTGCAAATTCTGCAATGAACTAGAAGAGAGGGAAACTCTTTAACACCTTCTATGTTCTTGCCTTGCATTAGCTAGAACCCGAATGAAATGTTTAGGAGCTCTACAATATGAGAGGTTAGAATATCTCTTGGGGTTAGACCTTCAAAGCTTACTTAAGTCTTAAGGTAGCATTTATTTATTACAATTCGTGAATGATATTAGCTCAGTCTTCAAATCTCCTAATTCCTTGCTTTACGCTGATGACCTTAAAATATTTACAACCATCACAGATTTACACGACTCAGCCAATCTGCAATCCGACATAAATGGAGTCAATGAATAGTGCGATAAAAATCAGTTCACGCTTAATATCAATAAATGCTTTCTTGTAACTAATAGTAGGCATACCAATACTTTGCATACTTCTTATGGTATTACGGGCTCTGGAACTCCAATGAAGGACCGTGACGTTGTATTTATATGATTCCAAGCTGACATGTCAATCATGTCGATTATATTCTTTTGCCCTCGTATTCGATGCTACCTTTTATCCGCTGAAACTGTGAACCGTTTGCGAACCCCTACTCTCTTAAATCTCTGTATTGTGCTAGACTGGAGTAAGCAGCGTTTTTTTTTTGGAAGCCTCACACAAAAATTCAATCCAACGACTTTGGGCACCTAAAGACGACCTGATACCCATAGTTTCATTTGGAAGGAAATTTGATGCTCACGCAATGAAACAATCCAGAATGCATTCAGGGTGGTTTGACGGATATTTTCTTTACCGATCGGTCCAAGAATGAAGTAGGGTCTGGAGCCGGATGGTACATAAACGATGGTAACAAGTATCACTATGCTATGGGGGAAATGGTAACTGTTTGCGAAACGGAAATTTTTGCCATCCTGAAAGTAGTCAAATGGATAATCGAGAGGAGATGAAGCAGGAAACAGATTGGAGTCTTCAATGACAGTCAGGTTGCACTGAAGGCCCTGGGGAACGCGAAGCAAACCTCAAAGATTATTCAAGAATGAAGGAAGAAGCTTAATTCTGTCGCAAGACAAAGCAGGCTTGTACTTATATGGGTTCCAGGACACTCCGGTGTTCAAGGAAACGAAATTGCCAATGAATTGGTCAATTTTGTATCAGCGGTTCCCCCACAGGGGCCAGAGCCAATAATCGGAATCTGTATGCAATCTGCATAAAGAGCAATGGTCCGGTCTGGAACGTTGCAGAACTGCAAAGTGTTTTGTGACAAGTCCGAACAGAAAACTGTCAAACTTTCTACTAAAACTTGGAAGGAAAGACGTTCGGTTAATGGTCAGTATTATTACAGGACAACACCACTGGGCTTAGCATAAGACCACCAGTGGAATCATTGAGGACCCAGTGTACTTTTCTTGCTTGGAGGAGGCGGCACTTTCCCTGTGAGTGTCCTGCCTCTGCTAGAACAAGGCTACGAGTTTTGGGTTCCGATGTCGTGAGAAATTGTTAATATTATAATATTCGTTCTCTAAAACTGGATAATATTTACAGATTTACCAAAGAATCTGGAAAATTCTCTCAGGACTAACTACTTCTGTCTCTGTCTCTGTCTCTGTCTCTACTCTTTCTCTGGTACTTTTCTTCTTTCCCTCTTGACCATCTACCCTCTCTCCAGGGCTCTAAATACAATGGGCTTTTTGACCTGAGTGTTTCAGGAGCCACCAAATCTCTTGGTGCCCCTGGGTCGACCAATTCAAATTCAAAATTCATTCAACCACTTTGAGCGAGTTCAAAAACATTTCATTGAGAATAGCGTCATTCGTAGCACAATAACTCAGTACCCACCTGTGCACTTATGCGTTCGGTATGGCATAAAGATTCAATATATGAACGAATGCTAAGGTGTTGCTTATTTCACGTGATACTACTTTTTTTGGAATTTTTGTCACGTGTCAAAGCTTATTATAAAGGGGTGTAGGGCACATCGCTTCAGCTCGGTGCACCCTGGGTAACGCCAAATGATCTGCGGTCTTAACGGCCCTTAAAACCTGAACCCTTTTTCTTACCAAAAATTTGATAGTTGATCTTTTTGCTGATGGTGGCGACATCCTGCCACTTGCGTACGTTGAGGTGAAACTTAGCTGAAAGGGTTGATGGACTAATGCCGTAACTGCTCCTGTCCCATTGAAGTCCTGGCAGGCCCCGGCGTACGTTCTAAACACGTCGCCAATAGGTTAATGGTGTAGGTGCGGTTGAGATGACTCCTGATTCCTGCTCTCCCAACCTAACCATTCTCTATTCTATTTTTATCGTATTTTTAAATTAACAGTTAAGCGCCGCTACCAGCAAACGAAACATTTTAAGGTGCGGGTTTCATAATTTTGATTAATTAAAAAAAAGATAATAATGTAACATGAATCAAACAGTTATTAGATACATGAAGAGATAAATATTTTATGCTGGAATTATTTTAGTATTTAAAGTAGTATTTAAAAGCGAATCACATGCGAACGAAACGCAATGACCGACAAAACAAACCGGGCTCAGCACTGTATGAAAGTGCGTCAGAACAAAGTAAGGAGAGACAAGCCAATGCATGCGTACGAAGGTATAAAAACTTAATTCAAGTGTCTCCTATACCATAATTTTTATTTATTTACAATTATTTATAATTTATTTACAATTATTTATAATTTATTTATGACTATTTATAATCACATTCTCAAATTTTGACTCGTGGTAGCGATGCTTACAATTCAGTAAGTGAAAAGGTAAAAAAATCACGCGAATGGCGAGCTGACGCACCTGCTTTCCGAAAGTTGAAAAATAAGCAGCACCCTAATGTGTATGTATGTCCATATATTTATATATATTTGAGCCAACTATTAAGGTACTTGCATAGCTATAAACGCATACACATACAAACATCCATACACACCTACATATGGGGGTCACAAATAAGCCATAAATTTGCATTCCAACAATTGGTAATTTTCTAAACTTAAATTTTCCAAGCGGTAACCCCCCGCACTTCTTCCCACATTTGGGATTTCCAGTTGGCTTAACGGCTGCCCACAAACATGCCATGCACAATCAGGCATACCTATACCAATGTGTAGCTACAAACACACATTCGCTTACAAAATGTCTCCCTTTTTCTTCTTCATTACACAAAATTTTCAGTTTGTTGCAGCTGAAACCGAATTTCAGCTCACAACTCACTTTCCCTGCTGCCTCTTCTGCCTCTTCCGCTCATAGCTTGGGGCAAAGTATTGTCATTTTGTGTGCACCGGAAACGACAATGCTTGGTGGCATTAGCGTTGGCCAATGCTGGTGGTTTTACTGTTGTATGTAAATACCCTTGCTTTTGCTACCTTTGGTTGGAGGTTAAGTTGTTATTGTTGTTGTAATACCTCTTGTTCGGTCACAATGGCAGCATAGCGACAAAACATGCGTTAACAGCCGAGCAGTGCGACAATGCGAGCAGATAATTCCTGCGTGAAAACAAGAGACTTGGGGCATCAAAAAAAAAACAAACAAAAAAAAACAAAAAAAAAAATTTCCGAACAGTGAGTGAACTGCGTTAAAAGTTGCTCTTATTTAAAGTACATTTGCCTAGACTGATGTATTTTTTTCATAATTTTTTTTAATTAAGTTATATGCAGTGATATTCGAGAAAAAATAATTTTTATCGCTTAGAGCTTCATTACGAGTGATGAGCTATAACTCATCATTTTTACAGAAAGACTTGGTATTTTTTGGCATAAACTTACAATAACGTTTTCACACAATAGCTTGAAATAAAATTGAAATTTGAAAAGGTCGAGTCAAGAAGCACCAGGAGACTTGGTGACTCCTAAAACACTCAGGCTAAAAAGCAAATTGTATTTAAAGCTCTGGAAGGAGGGTAGATAGTCAAGAGGTGAAGAAGAAAAGTATCAGAGAAAGAGAAAGGAAAGAGAAGAGACAGAGATGGAGACAGAGACAGAGACAGAGACAGAGGTATTTAGTCCTGAGAGAATTTCCCAGGTTCTTTGGCAAATCTGTAAATATCCTCCAGTTTTAGAGAACGAATATTACTATTTCTCACGACATTGGAACCCAAAACTCGTAGCCGTGCTCTAGCAAAGGCAGGACACTCGCAGTGAAAGTGCTCAGTGACACAATAGCTTTATTTAATCTTTTTCTGTTAGTTGAAAAGCTTGACCAACCCGCCCAAAAGGTGGAATTAATTCGTGAAAATTAAAGCTCGATGATTTATTACGATTTTCAAGACAGGAGTTCATTGGTCAACCTACTTCGACTTTGGGCGTCACAGCACCACACTTAGTCACTACAAAACGCTGGTACAACGAGTTCCAACGTAGCCGTCGATCCTTGGAGGATGAATTTCGTAAAGACCAAAAACGGTTTTGTGACAATCGATGCTGTGCGACTGTTAATAAATCAAGATCATTATGTGACATATCGTGACGGCGAGGCATCCTTGGACATTTGTAGGACCAGCATACATTCAATATTCGCCATATTCATGAACATTTGCTCGTCAAGAAGATTTGGATACCGAATAATTTCACAATCGCCCGAAAAACGACTAGTGTCGATTGGTGTAAAGAAATCTTTAAGAAATTCAGCGGAGATTGAAAGCAGGTCTATGACATTGTAATAGTAACTAAACAAACAATACGGAAACAAAACCAAAATCGATATTATGAATTTTCCAAGACGTGTTTAATCCAACAAAATTTGTTCGTGGAAGAAGCATCTCAAAAAAGTACCTCATCTGTGGTCATGCCGTAACTACTAGAGAAACTTAAAACCGGCAATTTTGAGTCGTACACAGCCAGAAGTTTGTCAGAAATTTTCGAAGCATTAAGGCAAAACCACCGCCGAAGACGAGTCATCCCTCAGCAAAACAATTCGAGCTCTCATGTATCGGCTCACCCAAGAGAGTTTTTGAGCATTCTAAACATCAAATCAATGGGGCATCCATCTTATAGCCCTGCTTTGGCACCAAATGATTACTTTTGTATCCGAATAACAAAAAATAAAATGCGAGCTCAACGTTTTTCATCGCCTGAAGAAGTGGATTTAGACTTTAGAAGTCTTTAAGTCAATGGCTTCAAAAAAAGGTTTTTTTTCTCATTTTTTTCGAGGCGAAAAAATCGACACACAGGAATAATCTTTTCCATTTATTTGAAGCCATGATCGAAGAGTAATAAACAATTTTTTAACATAAATAAAAAAACAAAATGGCGGACATATGAGGGATCTCGCACTGCTTCTCGTTGCCCGCTAGTAAAACGGCGTGTAAGATTGCGGTCGTAGTTTTCACCTGAAATCCAAAAGAAAAATATTTTCTTCTCCGGAGGCTTTCCTAAGTATAATAGACTACTCTTGTATAAAAATATGAAAAAATGAGCACAAAACTATATTAATTATTGAAAAAAGTGTTTTTTTTCGCTATTTTTTTTTCAAAAATGGTATTAAATAACATGAAAAATAATTTTTTTTTTTGTATATTGTTAGTTAATTAGTTGCGCCTTTTAATTATCTTTATATAGACTATCGGTTTGAAACGATAACTTTCGTAGTTTTTTTTAAATCTTACACGCCATTTTCAAAAACATGGTTTTGAGAAAACGTGTTTCAAAGTTTTCAGAAGGTAGAGGAGCTCGCCTGACGAGGGACGGTACAAAGGCCTGTAACTCCGAAATCACTTCGAATTCCGCTATAAAATTTCGAGGGCATATTCTCCTATAATATATCTATCGATTTCAGTAAAAAAAAATCGATCTATTGAAGCCGACTGATAAGAGGCCTCCCTTAAACAGCTCGTTTCGGTGAGACCTACTTCTGAGTGGAGAAAGTGCTTTGAAATTTCGCTCAAGCAAATGCAGAAGTGTTCTGATTTCCAAAGAGAATCTTTGACCGCATATTTTCATTATTATTTTATGGTGCTTTCACTATGGCAGAAATATTTTTAAGTCCTTTTGCATTATGAAGTTAGTTTATTCTACGTAATTTTTGGTTAATAAAAAAATGTTTAACTAAAATTTTCTCATACTTTAGCTATCAGTTTTGCGGACTTCCATTTAAAAAGTTTCCACATTTCAAAAATTTTTCTTCGACACATCGCCACTGCCTATCCTTCGTCCTAAAATACACACACACAACCCATCAATGCGCATTATGATCATATCAAGCAGGAAGCAGGTACAAACAAACGAGCCAACGAGCCAACGAGCGAACGAGTGAATCACAATAACAATAAGTTGGTTAGAGACTCCCACTGTGCGCTGGATATGAAATGCTTGTGAAATGCTTTCCGGCCACTGCTCCAAACAGCAGCCCAACAAAAGACAACATTTTACAACACTAACCAAAAAAAAAACCAACAACATCGTAAAACAAATGAACCTGAAATGTATTTGGGGCTTGTTGCAAGTTGTGTTTTTGTGTTGTTGTGTTGTTCTTTCACTGATGACCTAATGTCGTTGTTGTTATTGTTACTTTTGCTTTGGCCTAGCAGCGTACGGACATTGATTTCGTCGGCCGTGTGTACGCAAGCAAATGCTCGTGTATGAGTGTGTGTATGTATGTGTGTACACGTGTTGGTGCGTGCAATTTCGTGCAGATAACGCAGTTCAATGCGTTTAAGCACAACGAAGGACACCGAAGCAGCCATTCACATAGCTATTTTGGTTTTTTTTCTATTTTTTTGTTTGCACTTCTCGTTTTGTCAAAAGTATTTCTGCAGAATGTCACCGAGTCCGACTGTATTTTGTTTATGCGTTCCGGATGTTTAGTAGCAACCGCTAACAATGTTCCGGGTACAGGAGTACACCTACCGGCACATAAGCACTCACGAGCTCCCATCGTGCACCCTTCGCAGATGTGCGAGCGCCTGTTGACAGAAAAAAGGGAACCAAAATCTGCTATCTCTCCGTGCCTTAGCTGCTGCTGCTGCTGGTCAAGCGTTAGATTTATGTTTTTAGGAAATTAAACATCCTGTCCGCGAATACAATTACAAACATACAAAAACAATTTCCACGCGCGGCAGTATTAATATTCATATAAAATCGAATTTTTGCAATTTTTAAGAGAACTTTAATTTTAGTTTTCAATTTGCAAGGGACTGCGGTATTCTTTTATTTTTACTTAGAAATTCTCATGGCTTTACACGCTAAACTTAAATGGAAGGGGTATGTCAAAAGCAAAGTGGCTGAACTTAATTTAAAATACAAAAAATTGTATTGTCTGAGCGTCAAAGCAGCGTAACTAAAATAAACTTTTAATATTTAATCAAATCCTTAAGACAGTTGGGACCTATGGAGCTCAGATGTGGGAATGTTCTGCGAAATGAAATACTTAATACTATCAAATAATTGTTTTTTTAAAAGGAGGTGTTATTTTGATTTTCAAAGAAAAATGCTACTTTTCTATATATATAATCGGCTGTTTATTTCATTATAAAGAGGAAGATATTCCTTTAATAGTGGAAAATAACATCAGTCAAATGACCACCACGACCACGCTTGCAAGACAATATCCTTTTCATGAAATTTTCCATAACCGAATTGCAAAGTGGCTGCCCTATGTCCTCGATAGCCTCACGAATTCCATCCTTGAGGTCTTGAATCGACCTTGGGCTGTTGGCGTAGACCTTCTCTTTCACGTGGGCCCAAAGAAAAAAGTCACAAGGTGTTAAATCACAAGATCTCGGTGGCCAAATGCAATCACCTCTTCGAGAGATAACACGATCCGGAAATTTGAGTGGCACGTAGCGCCGTCTTGTTGAAAATAAACGTTGTCCAGATCAATACCATCCAATTCCGTCCACAAAAAATTGTTAATCATCTCTCGATAGCTCAAACAATTCACCTGTAACACCTGTTACTTATCTCGATCCAAGCGCCACCTAATAGTAGAAAAATTTTCTTGGATAAGAATTTGGGCCCAAATATCCAAGATATTTTTAATAACACCCAAAGTGAGTCACAAGTAGGGTTTTAGAAACATTTCAACACAAGCATCATCTATAAAGTAATAGAGTGACAGTACAAGAAAGCTTTCGTGCTTCGAACCACCACGGCTGAATTTATTCAACATTTCTTTACACCAAGCGACACGAGTCAATCGTCAAAGCATGCCCCTATTCAATAAGAACAAACCTTTTTGACGATCGCACTAATGTCCAAGGATGTCCCTCTCATGCCATACGTCACGATATATGACGATCTTGTGTTATCAACTGACACACAGCAATGATTGTTTCGAACACGACAAGCTTTTTTGGACGGCCTTCGTAAATCTAATAACGCAAAGAACGACGGCTACGTTGGAACTCGTTGTACCAGCGTTTTGTTTTTTATACGAAGGGGGAATCTAACATAGATACCGTCAATATAGATGGAATGCAGGATTCATACTGATCTCTCGAGGTACATCTAATTTGGGACCACTCACAGTCAGTATAATCTTGCTGCACTAGACTTAGGAAACCGTGAACTACGTACTAAACCCTTCACTCCGACCTCTGTAGCTTTAATTTTTGCCCTGCGGTACCGCCGTGTAAGCATTGCTTCGCAGGGCCAAACTTTCCAGTATGGCTCTTCATGTACGCTACTGTCTACTCTTCGTCAATTGCTTGTATCTTTTCTTCAAAATGTTGCCGTTCTTTTCTCTGCAGCTCCTGTGCCGCATTCGCGAATAATTCATTCGTCTTGGCCCACACCAACTTCCATTGCAGCATATGATTTAGAATGTTCCCTAGCGTTACTCTCCCTTTTATTATTTCTTCGACCGACGTTCTTTCAGATACAGATCTCGGGCAAGAGAAGAAAATATTTTCCGCAATCTCAGTACAACTGCCACGTAACGAGCAGTCCGCTGCGTCGTGGTGTTCGAACCTTTCAAGTTACTCTTTGTAGCAATCATGTCTGTCAAGTTTAGCCGCCGTTACCCATGTTTGACCTTTACTATTGCCTCGCTGCAGATACTCTGAAGAATGGATTTTGTAACTATGGTCAACGTAATATTGTCTGCGATTCCAATTATTTGCACTCCTTTTGGCATTGCGAGTCACAGTACCGCATCGTATAAAACATTCCATAGGATCGGGCCTGGTTGCGATCTTTTCTGCACTCTGTTTGCTGCTACATATCTCTTAGGATCTTCATCTGTATCGTATAGAAGTACTCTTTCCGACTCACCGTAGCAAGTATGCCGGCGTTTTAAATCTTCATGATATGTGAACAGTATGCTGAGTTTAAAGCATTTTTGCTGCTCCAGGTGCGTGCAGATGAATTTCTTTGCAGAATGGCCGACATGAACTTGGATAACCCACTGGTTTATTTGGTTTCAGTAGTAGGACTAGCCGTTGATTCTTCCATACTTTGGGAAATATGCCTTCATTTATGCACTTGGTGAAGTGTTCTGCAAACAACTTTGCGTTGCGTTTAATAGCGATCTTTAGCGGGATGCCGTCAAGTCTTGGTGCCTTAGCATTGCCGAAACTCTCCGCTATCGTAACCTCTCATCGATATTGATACTATTTCCTGTTATGAGGAACTGGGTCGGGCTCGGTTTTATGTCTTACATAGGGAAGAGGTCTCCATCTGGAATCGCTAGGGACCAAAAGGTCTATGCGTGGCTTGTTGCCAACCAGGCTAACCCAACCTAGGGAAGAGTGTCTGTACCACCTATTCTAAAAGAATGGGGCAAGTTGGTGTCTGTCCTCTACCTCCTTTACCCTTGGCCATAACAAGTGTGGAGCCATCACCCCGCGGGTTTTCGTATCCATTTTGGCATAGTTCCTTAAATCTAGCTGCCTCGCTGCTTTCAGTGGCTATTTTAATTCTTTGCGCTTCTTTTATAGTTCTCGTGGAATCTCTAATGTTCTGCCAAACGATAGTTTTACCAGCGTTTCACATTGGCTAAGTGTGTGTCGCCAAAAGTCGAAGTTGATTAATGCACTTTTGTCCCGATAAATCAAGTCAAAAATCGTAAGAAATCATCGCACGAAAATTTTCGTAAGTTAATTCCTCCTTTCTGGTGAGATGAATTTTTCAACTCACTTGAAAAAGATCAAATAAAGCTCTCGAGTGGACACATTATATGTAAGTTTATGCTAAGAAACCAAATTTTCCATAAAAATATCGAATTATAAGTCATTACTCGCACTGTTGTAAAGGCGCAAAACAAAAAAGGCTACCCTCTTTTTTTATTTCAAAGAGTGTAGCGCAATCCAAACTAAATCAAGGATTAACAGGAATACCTCAAGATAGTGGTTTAGGTTCACACTCTACCTACCCTGCTCATATGTTTAGTCGATAGTGGGCATCTTTATAGACGATAATAAATACTATTTCAAAAGAGGATATTTTCCTCACATTCAAAGAGTCGCAGTATCACAGAATCACATCACATGAAAGTCAAGCGTTGAACTCTTTCCATTCTGCTCCTACATATGATACATGCGTTACTAAGCCTGGGCTGGACTAAGTAGGTGATTGTGTAGTAAAGATCACTTTCGATGAACAAAACTAAAACGATATAAGGCTCTCAACATGGCGCAGAAGCTTGGACGATGGCAATATCCGATGAGGTGTCCTTAGAGTGTTTGAGACAAAGATTCTGCGGAAGATTTTTCGACTAATGCTGGGCCATGTCGTCGGAATGTGTACAAATTCTCCAGCTCCGAAAGTTGGTGGTGGCAGAGGAAGAGGAAGTCCTACCCTGCGTTGGAAAGATCAGGTGGAGAAGGACTTGGCTTCACTTGGCGTGTCCAACTGGCAGCGGTTAGTACGAGAAAGTAACGAATCGCGTTAGCAGTTATCGCGCCAATCAAGGAGAAGAAGAAACGTAGGCTACCAGGCAATGACTCCATCAAAGATAAAATGTAAAAATGTCTGAATAAAGAATTACAATATATTTTCTTCCAAGTAGATAAATTTACTATTTTGAGCTAATTTTTGAAGTTAATAAATTTTATTTTATTCGAGTTGCCACTAAATGACGGCCACTTCTGATTTCATTAAATATATATACATTTCATACATAGTTCTCTGTACAAAAAAGAACCTGATGAGTGGATGCCAGCATGTGGCATATGCGCCTCGAAGCATGCTATGTAATTTTTTTGTTCCTCAAGCTATGAAAAGCAAATGGAATGTGTCAAACAATACGCCCACGCCTCATTGTGAGCAGCAACAAAATAAAATAGTAAAGAAGTGTGTGCTGAAATTAATAAGAAACTGTATATATATAAATATAAATGTACATAAAGGCTCTTGAAGGGCAAGCCATTTAAAAATAGCCACAATAAATTTATGAGCTTAGTTAGTGAAATATTTATGCGCCTCCGCTTGATGTGCGCCTAATATTACAACTTCTTCCGATTAGTTGCGTGCTTTTTGATATTTCATGCAGGCACTTCGTCGACTTATTTCATATTCAATTTTCTTTATAAGTTGCTGGTTTTTACTAGGCCATTACAAATGTTTTACTTCGTTGTTTTGACGCACAACTCAGCCGTTAGGTATTTGTGTTAAAAGCCCTGCATACACACACAAATTACCTACGCGTAATGAATAAGAAATTTTGTATTAATTCATTCTCATTTTAAATTCGTAAGCTGAAATGCAAAGATTTACGTACAAATGCCCGCACGTCGCCACCGCAAATTGCAGCGAAATTAAGAAGCAAATAAAATCTGTAAAATAAATAAAACCACACGTTTCGGTATCCGTTAAAAGCATTAAAAGTGATTCTGCCGTTGCCACTGTTCCTCGGCACAGCGTTGTTTGCTCTCGATGTACGCGCCTACCCACCCCGCCGCTCACACAATTTCACTCTCACTATCGCTCATTTGTTGTCTTTAATTGGACGATTTATCTGTGTAAATATTTTCCAGTGCGCTTTTTTAATGAGCGCCCACCCCAGAATGCCAGCCATATATTGTAAATTTCTACTTACAAATGAATGCCTCATGTTTCACGTACTGCAGAAAGCGATGGGCAGCGTGTGCCTGCCTCAGCAATGAGCTGGTAGATAATTAAATTTCGGACAGCGTATGAATATTTCTGCTGAAATGTTTTTCTTTCTTTTAGCTTTTATTTCTCCTTCTGCATTTTTATTTATTTCTGGCGTACAATTTTTCAACGGTGTGGTCAATGCAGGAAAGTAAGACGGCTTCAGCGCCGCACAGTGTTTTTTACTCCGAACCTACGAAGGCACTCTGAAAGAACTAGAGAATGATGTAAATCGCAAGAGCTCACTTGAAATTCCAATATTGATATCAAGCCAAATTTGAGCCACTGTTTTGTGGACCTACGACAATTTTGTCAATCGCCTCTTTTGCTGTGCATTTGGAGGGGTGCACCTGTAGCGCGATTTTGATAGGTTTAGCGAATTTGGTAATCTTTATGCCACATAACCGCTAATTTTTCAAACAAAAGTAAAGAAGTATACTACTGTGGGCAAAAAGTAAAGTGAATTTGGTTGTAAAATGAAAAATCTTTACTTATTCTTGTAAATCAATTTCATCCCCTTCAAAATAATCCCCTCTCGATGAAATACACATATTCCAACGATTTTTCCAATCCCCGAAACATGCCAAATAGTCCACTTCCGGTATAGCCATCAGCAGCATCTTCGATTCAGCTTTTATCTCCTCAATCGACTCGAAACGCGTTCCCCGGAGTGGTCTCTGGAGTTTTGGGAATAGCCAGAAGTCACACGGAGCCAAATCAGGCGAATACGATGGTTGCGGAACGATATGCGTGGAATTTTTGGCGAAATGGTCACGAAGAATGAGTGCAGTGTGACACGGTGCATTATCGTGATGCAAAAACCAAGAGTTGTTGGCCCACAATTTTGGTCTTTTTAGACGCATTGCTTCACGCAAACGAAGCATAACGCTCAAATAATATTCCTTATTAACAGTTTGGCCAGGTGGAAGGAATTCATAGTGCACCACACCACGAAAATCGAAAAAAACTTTCATCATGACCTTTATTTTGAACGACTTTGACGTGCTCTTTTCGGTCTGGCCTCGCCTTTAGCACGATATTCGTTTGATTGGTCGGTTGTTTCAGGGTCGTAGGCATAAATCCAAGTCTCATCTCCCGTAATGATGCATTTGAGCTTGTCCTGATAGTCTGAAAGCATTGTCTCACACACATCAACGCAACGACTTCTTTCCAAGAAATTGAGAGTTTTCGGTACCAAACGAGATTTGACTTTTCGTAGGCCCAAATGGTCTTTCAAAATGGTTTTCTCAGATCCTTCTAATATTCCGATCATATCAGTAAGGTCTTTAATAGTCAACCGACGATTTTTAAGCACTAACTCCTTCACTTTATTGACGTGTTGGTCATCTGTTGACGTCGATGGTCGTCCGGAGCGCTTCAAGTCATCAACACGTTCTCGACCCTCTTTGAAGTCTTGTACCACTTATAAACCTTTTTCTGCGACATGGTCGAATCACCAAATGCCTTCTGCATCATGCTAAACGTTTCCGCAGCCGAAATTTTATTCGGCAACCAAAATTTGATGGCACTTCTCTGCTCAATCAAATCAGACATTGTAAAAATCGAAAAATGCACTCTTGGTCGTTTGGTAAACACAAGCGTACATATATTACTGATAATGACATTCACATGAAAGTTGGCCCAGATGTTATTAACAGTGCTGCCAACTCATGAAAAAAAATATCTAGAGCGAAATTTTAATCCCGCGAAGTTTGACAAATAAATTCACCTTACTTTTTGCCCACAGTTATATATAACCACGGTTAAATTCAGTAACCCATCTTTCGAGTGTATTAATTGATGGCGAAGAATCCTTATACATTTTCAACAATCGTTCATAAAGGTCTTTTGCTTCTAAACCTTCCAAAAATAAAAGTTCTATCACTGCCCAATACTTCATTTTTTTCCATTGTAGAAAACACTGCGACACAGCGATACTAAATGGCTCGTATACAAAGAATGAATTGACCGATTAGAAGAAAACTTCACTTACGTTCATATGAAGAATTTATATAACAAACAACAAAAAATTTAGGCTAGTAGCAGCGCCCTTTCTTATCGAAACCGAAACTTTTTGAATAACCTAGCATAAAAAAAATGTATTTCATAACCCTTGAGCTGAAGGCAGGTACTTTTCAAGGGATCTATATTGTTTCAATAATTGGCTTGATCGAGTTGATAGCATACGACTCTTGTGTCATTGGTAGGAGTAGCGATACATAAAATTATGCCTATTCAAACAGTTCTGCTTCTCTGACAATCACTCACGACTTGTTTATTGGAGGTTCTCCAACTTTCTTAGCCTTGGGGCTATTAATTTAAACCTAAGAATGAAAGTAGAAGGTTTCTTTTGAATATCCAAGTCACCTTCCGCTACATATACGGCGCTAGGTCAACAAAATATGCGGTGTCTTGCATCAAAAGTAGGCTGCACAGTTTTTTTAAACACAAAGTTACACAATGCATCGCTTTGTTGAATATGAGTACAACTTTTTAAGCGAAAGTATCCTCATCAATTTCTACGCACTAAGTTTGCTTTCAACAAATTGACATTAGTCATTCAAAACGACACGGAGCGCGTAGGCAAACAAAAGCTAAGAGCAAATGAAACGTAATTGAGAGAGGTCCTGCACCCGTGCTGACTCCTGTGTATTGCTATGAGAATCCGACACAGCATTTGCAAACGTAACTGAGTTGGGGCTAATAAGTGTGGACGTGCGGTGGTCCTATTAGGTTACTCCATCAACGGACGGCTAGTTACACAGTGCGACTTTAACTAAGCACCAAAGTAGGAGTATCAGGTAGAGGTGTAATGGAAGTAGACAAGCAAACGCTCAATGCCACGTATGGGACAAAATAGCAACGAGTCACCAACTTGGTTACCCCTGCTGAGTTCAAACTCTATGAAGTGTCTCCATGAACTAAGGTCCTTTGCGTTCGCTGGCCGGCTTGCTTTGGCATATCTGTATTGTACAATTAACGTTTTCATGGCGCAGATGAGTGAAAGTTAAAGTTCTGGTTTGCGTAGTTGTCCGCTTTTGTGCGTGTGCTCGTGCGCCTGCATTAGTATTAGGTTCCCATGCTCGCTTGGTATGCCAGTCATCGTCTCTTGTAACATTATACCAATTTAACGATATCACGTACATGCGTTAACTAATGCTAACTACGTAGTTAAGCGGTCGTGAGGTAGCGGTGAGTACGTGAATACGCTTACTCATGAATATATGCAAAACGAAAAAGTTATATGCGAGCAGGCGGACTGCGCATAGGATTAAGCTACAAGCTAATCAAGCCCTCGGAAGTTAAAAAAAGTTATTTTGCATAGCGCCTAGTTGGTTATTCTACTTTCATCTACAGTCGTTTTCATCTGCATTCATTCAAGCGAAATCATCAAGTTCAGTTGGTAAATAGAAGGTTTATTGAATTCGGTAGTAGTTAGGTAAAGCGTTGAGAAGGAAAGGAAAGGAGGTAAAAGAAGGACAGTCATCCCATAACCAGACACGCTGTTGTCCTCATAAACGTACAGTCTGTCTAATAGGAGTGTTACCGCCATAACTAAGAAACTATTTGACCAATTTGATTCTAACAAACTGCCTTGTATGGGCTATAATAATTTTTATACGCAATATATTCAATAAAATTTAGAGTCATATATATAAATATATATAATTGGCGCCTACACCTTTTTTGGGTGTTTGGTCGAGCTCCTCCTCCTATTTGTGGTGTGCGTCTTGGTATTGTTCCACAAATGGAGGCTCTACAGTTTCAAGCCGACTCAGAACGGCTGATATTTTTATGAGGAGCTTTCTCATGGCTGAAATACACTCGGAGGTTTGCCATTGCCTGCCGAGGGGCGACCGCTATTAGAAAAATGTTTTTCTTAATTTTGGTGTTTCACCGAGATTCGAACCTGCATTCTCTCTGTGAATTCCGAATGGTAGTCACGCACCAACCCATTTGGCTACGGCGGCCATTAGCTATAATAGCCTCACATCTTTGAGTCATACTTTGAGTTAATTTCTATGCAAATTGTGGAGGTAATCGACTCCAAATCTCCCGAGTTTGCCTTGATAACTGTTTGGCCATCCATATTTGTTTTCTTTTGAGTTTTGGCTTAACTACTTCCCAATAATTTTCTATAGTATCAGGCGACTGTGAGGTTAGGTAAGTTAGGTTAAATGGCTGCCCATGCTTGGGGCCCACTTGGGCAAATATTCAAAAAATTCGTCCGTTGTGATACCATACAGGGGAAAGAAGAAGTAAGGGAAGAAGGGAGCTTGCAGTTAGGGAATGATGACCATGCACTTACGACGACCCCGACGATGGCTAATTTAAGTTCGTTATTAGGCGCATAAAGCTACTGATGAACTTCACCAAATATATGATATTTAAGCCGGCTTTATCTGCAGGTGTAGCGAAAAAGTGAGAGCCCAGATGTCGAAATCTTTGCCAGACGAGAGAAGGGTAGCTGAGGAGAAGGTCCTGATATGATTCCAGCTCGTCCTCCAGGCAGCTTCTGCAGAATGGACTTGAGGCAATCCCAAGTCTCACCGCATGAACACCTAACGCACAATGTACCAACCAAATCAGAGAGCTGTGGCTTTTTTAGCCTTAGAAATTCCCTCGAGCGCCCCCGATCTACCAGTGACCAGAAGGATCTCGTTACTTTGGACATTTGCGCACAGGCCCAGCGCTCGCTGAGTTGACGCGAGACCTATCTTTCCAGGAATAAACCACATGTTCACAAAGAAACCCAATCCTCTCATTCTGCGACGAAACCGTCTCTAAAGTTCTCTGTCTAGTCAGCTCATCAGCCCAGCAGTTTCCTTCTATGCCGCCGTGACCGGGAACCCAAATGAGCCTGATATCGAAGTATTCGCATGCAATGGAGAGGGAAGTCAGGCATTCCTCGACCAATCTCAAACGCACAAACAACGAGCCCAAGGCCCTAATTGCCGCTTGGCTATCGGAGTAAACTTCTTCGGCTTTTATGCTTTGGATCACAGTCTTCTTGTAAAATTCAAGCTTTTTTAGATGTTTGGAGGGATCTTCCCAGCTGACGGTAACAATGTTTTTCGGTAAATTTTATTCATCAAAACTGCATTCAAAAGGAGAAGTTTTTGCCATCCTGAAAGTAGCGGAGGGGATAATCGAGAGGAAATGGAGCGGGAAACAGATTGGAGTTTTCAGTGACAGTCAGGCTGCACAGAAGGCCATGGGGATGCGAAGCAAACCTCAGCTCGAAGTAAAAAGAAGCTCAATTCTGTCGCAGGACAAAACAGGCTTGTACTTATAACGGTTCCGGGACACTTCAGTGTTCAAGAAAACGAAATTGCCGACGAATTGGCCAACCGTGGATCAGCGGTGCCCCCACAAGGGCCAAAGCCAAAAATCGGAATCAGTTCCGCAGGAATCATGAATTGGATCAGCGATTATGTATGCAGTTTACATAAAGAGCGATGGTCTGGTCTAGAACGCTGCAGAACTGAAAAGTGTTTTGTGACTAGTCCGAACAGAAAACTGTCAAAATTCCTACTAAAACTTTGATGGAAAGACGTTCGGTTGATTCGGTATCATTACAGGACACAACCCATGGGGTCAGCATATGACCACTATTGGAATCATTGAGGACCCAATGAACCTGTTGTGCTTGGAGGAGGCGGATAGCACTGAGGACTTTTTCTGTGAGTGTCCTGCCTTTGCTAGAGCACGGCTACGAGTTTTGGGTTTCGATGTCGTGAAAAATAGTAATATTTGTTCTCTAAAACTGGAGGATATTTACAGATTTGCCAAAGAATCTGGAAATTCTCACCGGACTAACTATTTCTATCTCTGTCTCTATTGTTTCCTGTCTCTTTCTCTGATACTTTTCCCCTTCCCTCCTTGACTATCTGCTCTCTTTCTAGAGCTAGCCATCAAATTTCCTGGTGCTCCTTGGGTTGGCCTTTTTCAAATTTTATTTAACTCCTTTTTTACTAATCAAACTATTGAGTAATTTTATAGGAATATTTATCCCAAAATCTGTTGATTGTAGGTAGAAAAGAAAGTTTTTAACAAGCGTTGAAGGGAATGAACTGAAGACTAGTAAAATCTTTTTTAAAAGTACTAAACATAATTTTGTTTTTCACTTTTTTCAAGCAATATTTCTTTGTTGTTGTTTTTGTACCCAAGAAAACTATATAGACGTATATTTAATTGGCGCGATAACTGCCAAGGACGATTTTGATACAGAGCCAACCGACGGCTGTTAGACACACCAAGTCAAATCAAGTCACTCAAGTGAAGAGTGCATCTTTCGAACGCAAAGGAGGCTTCCCCTTCCTTTGCTACCATCAGCTGGTACCGCATCTATTACTTTCAGAGGCGTGGCGTTTGTATCCACTCGTCTCGACTTTCGGAGCTGCTAAATCTTTATTCTGCTATATTTCAGTGTCGCCGTGAAGATCTTCCACAGTCTGCGAAAGGTTTAAAAATGTTCCACAGAATCTCTCTCCCAAACACCACCAGGGGCACCTCATCGGATGTTGTTATTGTCCATTTGCTTTAGTTATTAAACTATTTTCGTTGAAATAAATACTTTCTACTTTAGCAAAAGCGCTAAGCTAATGTGCTTCAGTTTTAAAAATATTGCAGAAGACACACAAATCGCACAAACTCAAGGTTTCAAGATTTCAAGGTTTTGCGTATAACTGCCATCTTTATGCTGACTTTCATTCGTAGCACTACAAAAATTTCCAAACATTTACTTTACCTCCGGCTTGACCATCACGCAACTTCATGTAGTAATTAAAGTCTGCCAACACGTACAACCCCTAATTGTATGCTCCAAATTTTGTTGAGTGATTGCTGAACTTCAACAATTAAGGCATGGCTTTAATTGAAGCACCAGCTAGTGATCTCACTCTACCATGCGTAGTTGGGCTATTTTAAATATTTGTCTAGGCAAAAAATGTTAATAAACTAACAAAGAAACATAAAACCCAGCACGACATTGGGGAAAAAGGAAAATAAAATTTATTTAACAGATTTGGTACTACACGAAATGTTAACTGCGTCCAACCGTCGGCATTCCCAGTAGACCAACTTCTAGGGCAGGCTTTTTTCTTAGCTAAGATTTCACGCGCCACATTAGAAAAGCCCAATAGTGGGCAATAACCAATACCAACTTAGTGTTGAAACTTTATGCTTTGTTTTTATGTTTAAATCACATTTAATTAGACTATAATAAAAATGGCGAAACAATGCAAAAGTTTGATGCGCGCCTTCTAAGCGGCGCGGCGTACGGCAGCACACAGCAGGCGACCTCTCGGGCAGTTAATGTCATCATACCAGCTGTCATGGGGGAAGCTCGTAAATTAGCTGCGCGATAATCAAACATCGTAAATCAGTTAAATTGTGCCCGCTGGACCGACCCCAGCAGCGCTTGCTGGCGCACACTTGCGTGCATGCAAACAGCGCTTTCTACTTTCCACAACGACTCATTACCTTTGCGCCGCCGGCAACGCGCAACACAGGTGTTGAGTTCACGCGCACCGCCGCGACATTCCTGTTGAATTTATTCAAATATATTTTGTACAAAAACAGCAAAAGGTAATAAAGAGAAAACAGAAGTTTTCCATTTTTATGTTTGGCGCGTTAAAGTTCGAGTACAAAAATTGCGCACAAACAACTTTGCATTGAATTTGACAACATTTCACAACCTTTCCGAATGTTCGCCTCCATTTATGATTAGCATTTATTAGCATTTTAAGTGCGCTTTGCCTGCTCGTTAAGCTTTTGTGCGGTCTAATTAATAACCCACTGCAATGAATATATTATTGCGTATGTGTGGCACCATACACACAAACATGCATACACACATACACATAAGTGTGTATATGAATGTATAAATCATTGCATATGTGAATTTGCTTCTACTGCGTGGTTATTGCTCACGACTTCCGGACAGGCTAATTTCTTAGAAGCAAAAGTTTAGTACCAGACCAATAAAAAGAAACTGAAGAAGTTTGCTAAATTAGCAGCCGAACAGTGACCTTCTTTGGAATAAGAGCAGCTCTAATAAACAAGTAATAATAAATAAGTGTTTAAATCTAAAAGAAAGAGATCTAGCAGCTCTAAAACACTAAAAGTGATGTCAGGTTTGGAAGCTTACAAGTTCTTACATCTATTACGAGCATTTGACTAGTAATGCCACAAATTCTGCATCTTCAAACCATTCCAGCAAACTGGGAAGGTCATTTTTTCCAAAGAAGTCAGTCCCTCTGTAGCACTAAAAATATACGCACGACACTTTCTTTCATCAACAAAGAGAACCATAAATTTGCGCACTCATAAGACGTGGTCCAACCGAAAAAATCTATTTCAAGTTGAAAGTAATAAAACGAGACTTACCACAAAATACTCTTACTTGGGGAAATTGTGAAGATGTTTACCAAAAACTTATTACGCTGATGAAAAGTGGCAAATGTAATGCTGAGAATGTAGGTGGCCAGAAAAGTGTGGTCTAGGAGTCAAGTCATGCAAAACACAACTCATATTGTTCACTAGGAAGCACAGAATCCCTCAGCTAAGCCCATGCTCACGGAGGAGCTCTTGGGATTTCGGAAGAAATTAAGTAAAGTGTGTTTTTTTAGAGATTAGGTTTTCAAGTTGGCACTACTTTTTGCGTAGATGGTCTTTTTGACAGCTGTCACTTGATTTATGCTCAGTTTGGTTTGCCATTTCATAATGAATAGACTTACACCTGAACAACGTTTGCAAATCGTGCAAATTTATTACGAAAATAATAGTTCGGTTAGCGCGACGCATCGAAGAAAATTTTGTTCAGCGATGAAGCTCACTTTTGGTTGAATTGGTATGTCAATAAGCAAAATTGTCGCATTTGGAGTGAACATAATCCACAAGCCATTGCTGAGACGCCGTTACATCCTCAAAAAGTCGCTGTTTGGTGTGCTCTATGGGCAGAGAGAATCATTGGCCCATATTTCTTTAAAAATGAAGGCAGCCATAATGTTACAGTCAATGGAGAGCGCTATAGAGCCATGATTAATGACTTTTTCGTGCCTGAATTGGACGATGTTGATGTGGACGACCTTTGGTTCCAACAAGACGGCGCTACATGCCATACAGCCAACGCAACAATCGATTTATTGAAGGAAACTTTTGGTGAGCGCATTATCTCGCGCCGTGGACCTGTGGCGTGGCCTCCAAGATCGTGCGATACAACACCGCTGGACTATTTCTTGTGGGGCTATGTGAAGTCGCTTGTCTACGCAGATAAGCCCGAGACGATTGACGTCTTGGAAGAGAATATTCGGCGCGTTATTGCTGACATACGGCCCCAATTGCTGCAAAAAGTGGTCGAAAATTGGGCGTCTCGGCTGGAATTTATTCGAGCCAGCCGCGGCGGCCACTTGCCCGAAATCATTTTTAAAACATAATGGCAAACCCTTATCTTTATAATAAAGCTAAACTCTTGGCCATAACATTAAATTATATACATTTTATTTCATCTTGAAAACCTAACCTCTTAAAAAAACACCCTTTACTTGGGACTAAACATAGATAGGAAATTGACTTGGAAGTCAAATATCTTAGAAAGAGTTAGGAAAGCGAACCTAGCTTTCTATGCCTGTAAGAGAGCTTTAGGTAAGACCTGGGGAATTAAACCTAAGGTTGTTCATTGGCTTTATACTACAGTCGTCAGACCCATTCTTCTATATGGAAATGTGCGCTATGCAGAAAAAAACTATTCCGCCTAGATCTCTTCTGCAGATACTCTGCGGCCTGTTCCGCTTTAAGGCTCAAAGCGAGCTCACAATGGAAGACTGTCACACATGGACATCCAACCAGATATACCCAGTTATTGTGATTATCACCCTCCCATTCTCTGCTTCGAAAGGAATTTCGTAATGAAATTCCCTTTTCAACTGGAATGGCTTGAAGAAGATCTATCACCCAACACACCCGTTAAGATCTACGCGGTCGGATCTAAAATGAACACCGGTATAGGATCAGGGTTATTTTGCGAAGAGCTTTCTGTCAGTGAATCCTCTAAATTACCGGGTCACTGTAGTGTTGCTCAAGCGGAAATAAACGCTATTTATGAAGCCTCAAAATGGTTAGAGATGAACAGCATGCATTCTATCAGACAGCCAAGCTTCCTTACGAGCCCTGGATGCATTCCAAACAACATCAAGGAGTGTCTTACGTTGTCGCCAATCTCTTAATGAGATGGCTAACCAATATCGTATAATCTTATGCTGGATTCCAGGCCACAGAGATATACCAGGGAGCTGTAGGGCTGATCAACTTGCAAGAGAAGGTACCTGTATGCCAAACATAAGTAATTTTATGGAGGTACCTCTCGCATAATGCGTTAACAGCTGTGAAATTGCTAGGCAAACATTGCCAAGGCTAAGTCTATGTCTGTCCAAGAGTATAAAATTGAGGACCTTAGTAGGGGTCCCCCCAGGACATTTGCTCATAGGAAATCATGCAAGGAGATTAGGCGCTTACATGCATGAAGTCTGTCGTAGCTGCAGAAATGAGGAGGAGTTGGACACAATTCAACACCTTTTCTGCACATGCCCAGCTCTAGCCAGAAGCAGGAATCCTTATTTAAGATCGTACTTCTTAATGAATATAGATAATCTATATACTTTAAGTATCAACAGCCTTTTACGCTTTGTCAAAAGCTCAGGTTGGTTCAATATGGAATGAGAAATGTAGCCCAGCTCCTGCGGCTCACAACGGACTCATTGCGAAGTCTAAGTGGCATCGCTGTCTCTATGTGCGATGCGGCTGACATACCTAACCTAACCTAATGGTGAGAAGTTGATTACTGGTGCCCGAACCCAATTTTTACCAGATATTTTTGACGGCGTCATCCATAGCCAAATCGCAGTTTTCTATTTTAATATCCAAAACAGTAGCTTGAGTGGTAACACCAAAAAAGTGAAACCCTGACGATAAACTTTGGGAGTTTGATAAAGCATTGATGGGAAATGGCTGCAGCACTACGAACCTTAGGAAGGAAAGGAGTAAGGGAATTTTACTAAATAACTTCGACACAACAGTCTACACAGATGGTTCAAAAATGAATTGTTGATGGTCTTGGTGTTGCAGCTGGTATATATTCTCATAGACTTAGAAATGAAAAATCTGTGCGTCTCCCTAATACCAGCAGTGTCTTCCAGGCGGGAGTACTGGCAATTAAGGAAGCCTGTAGGCTACTAATCGCTGATTTCTCTTTTGAGGGAAATATCACTATTCTTTCGGATAGCCAAGCTGCAAGCCAGGCACTGAATTCGGCTACAACAACGACTAAACTGATGGAACAAAGCAGAAACCGCCTTTCCACCTTGAGGGACAACCATAAATTTACCTTAATCTGGGTCCCGGGACAGCGGGTCAGCGAAATGAATAAGCGCACGAACTAGCAAGAAGAGGATCTGCCATGATTAACATTCTTGCAAAATCGGTATTCACACCACAGGGTGCAATCAAGGATGCAATTTGCTTGAAATATCTACAAATCGCGGAATGCAAATGGAGAGACACCTGCAATCACAAACAAACCCATATATGAAACGAAGAGATGCCTGCTGACCCACGACAGTGATAACTATCTTCTGATCCAGAGCAGACAGCCAAAATGGGTATCCCTTCCAATCTACACAGCCATAGTTGTATTCAACCGGAGAAAAAGGTAACTGTCTTCCACTTCCTCTGTGAATGCCCTGACGTATGGAAGGCGGGGATGTTAACCCTTGGCAAGCCGCTTGGAAAACCTCAACGAACTGGTCAATATTGACGCAAACAACCTGATGAGGTTTCTCAATTGCACAGACTGGTCCTGAAGGAATAAATGCGTAACTTCTTGGTAGCGGAGATGTGGCAACAAAATGATGCGGAAGCACTAATTGTATTCTTGATGAATCACAATTTAAGCCGACCAACTAACACTACAACCAACTAACAAATTTTTCAAACTCGTTCATGGACGGATGCACCTCTCGCGAAGCATAGTTTCTGAAACAATAACAACTTTAGCACACATACCACCTTGATCAAAAAGTTCCTGGAATATATTAAAAAAGTTCAAAATACAAGTTTATTCTTCTAAAGTGATATTATCGCCTTCAAAGTGCTCCTCATCAACAGCAACACAATGATGCCCGTGTTTGATCCAGCTCTCGAAAAATTTCTGATACTCTATTTTCGCTATAGATCGATTTTTCTATTACTACCTTTCGACTGTTAAAACGCGTGCCCCGCGTGCCCCGCAGTGGTTTTTTGACTCGATCAAAGAGAAAACAACGAAGAGAGACATATCAGGTGAATTTGACGGTTATTCATTATTTGGATGGCATTCGTTTCATTCTTGGTCAAAAATTTACAGATGACACTGTGCGTTATCATGTTGCAGAATCCTCAAGTTCTGTCTTCAGTAATAATGCGCTTGGTTGGTGGTTGGTTCGGATTCAGCCTTGGAAATCATATAGGCGATATCAACGCGCTCACTTTTTTGCATGAAATTCAGGTCCTTTGTGATCAACTTGGTACGACAGGATGCAAACCCAAATTATTAACTAAATTGTTCTGAACGCTCCCATAAGCAATGTTCGTTAATTTGCGGTTATTGATCAACTTTTATTTCACTTTATGGATGCTTTCATAAGTCTTCGGTGGCGATGGCCTGCTACAACTTGATGGACTCACGATCTTCTTTGAAGCGTTCACGCCACTTGAAAACACGTGCGGAGATAGATTTACTCAAGTTGCGTAGCTTTTGGTATGAATGTTAATGACAGATGTGACAATCTAACTGAAAGCCAAACAAAAACTCGAATCAGTTGACTTAGATCACCACCTGGGGACAATTCAGCGATATTTTTGATCATATGTTGAAGAGTCCGAGAAAAGTTGGTTAAGGGCTAAATAATCTAAATTGAGTTTTTCTCGATTTAAGACCCTAAAAAAGCAATGCTATGAATGCCAAGTAAACAAAAATTTAGCATAGTTTAAATAAATAAACGAAATTTACTTCCAACGAATTTTTTTATGAAAATATGGTTTTGGTTATTAACCACCTTTTCCTAGACGTGAAAACCATATCACTTTTTGTTGTGAGCGAATGTTTTGGACTAATTAAGCGCTATTTTTTTTTTGTTCACTCCTCTTCCATCGAGGGTCCTCTTTTGGGCTGTTGTTTCGTCAGCTGCTAACTCGTACATAACCGACCTTCTCCATGTATTCTTTGGCCGTCCGCGACCTCTTTCCTATTGCGAATTCCAGTTAAGTGCCATTCTCGTGTTGCTACCTGGTGGTTTTCTGGCATGGACTCCTCATCCGTTGATCTCCACAGTGCGTCGTTTCTGATGGTGTTCGGCCAGAATATTCTACAGATGATGCGGAGGCATTTTTGTTGGCACACGATTTTTACCTCTGTGTGATGACGTTAGATACCAGCCATGTTTCACTACCGTACAACAGTATAGATTTCAGACATGAGCTGAATATTCGCAGTTTAGAGCACCTGAAGATTTGCGACCTCGCTCATTGCATCCGCAGGAACGCCGACCTTGCTCTGTTTTGCCTGCATTTGACATCTTGATCTGCTCCGTCGTCTATCGTTATAGTGCAGAAGAGGTTAGAAAAGCTCTCGATAGATTCCACCGGGCAAAAGTGAACCATTATATGTCTTGCTTTATGCTGGTTGACTCTCATAGCTTTGGGATGTTGACTTCCAATCCGCCATTGCATGCTAGGGTGACTTGCCTGTCCGCCTTCGCTTGCATGACAGTGAGTTTGTGAGAGAGGAGACATATGTCGTCGGGAAGTCCAGGTAATCGAGATGTCTGGAGCCATTTGTTAGAATAATAAAAATGTTTTAGATGTTAGATATTTTTCAGTTTGCCATTTCCATGCCATTGGCCCCGTACGACATGATGGAAATGTTCATATATATAAGCTTCCTGAGTGCTTCAGATTTATTTGTGACTACTTCCTGAATAATTTAGTTACATATTCTTTGGAAAATATGACTTTATTCAGGAGCATATAGAGACAGACATGAGAGGATTTTCTCTTGGACATCATCTTGGTCCTTGCGGCCATAGAATGCACTCTTGATAAGATCAGCCCAGCTGATCTATGTTAATTTGTACTTATTAGGTTGGGGAATAAATTCATAGCGTTTTTATATTTTCTCTTGTTTTACAATAATTTGGTTGCTGTCTGGCAAAGGGTAAGTATTCATTTCATAGAACTTTTTCTGCTCTAGAAAAATAAGTTAATTGTATTTTTGGGTTATTTAATTTTTTATTATAATAGCTTTGAGGCTTAGAAATGGAATACTCAGGAAGCAAAAATCAACAATTTCGAAACCTGCTCTTCTTTGCTTTTCGAGGCGGTCAAAAAGCTGCCGAAGCAGCACGGGACATTTGCGACGTATATCGTCATAGGCGAGTCTACAGCACGGAAATGGTTTGAAAAGTTCAAAAATGGCGACTTTGTCGTCGATGACATGGCCTGCAGAGGATGGTTTTCTGAAATTGATAAAGAACGTCTCAAGAGACTTTTGAAGGAGAATGGCCGCCAAACCAGTCGTGAGCTGGCGGAGAGAATGAGCTGTGATCATAAAACGATTCTCAATCACCTTCATTCAATGGGATTTACCGAAAAAGTGGGAGTCTGTGCACCTCGTCGACATGGTCAAACCATACTCCTTCACGACAACGCTAGGTCCGATGTTGCACAAGTCGTCAAAGCCGCACTCCAAGAGCTCGAATGGGAAGTTCTTCAGCATGCATCGTATTCTCCGGACTTTGCACCAACCGATTGCCATCTTTTCTGCTCTCTGTCAAGCCATACTCGTTTGAAGGGCGTTTCCTTCGATAACAAAAAGATAATTAAAAACTGGTTCAACAACTTCATTGATGCCAGACCAGGGGATTTTTGGCGGAACGGCATCAACAAATTGGTCGAGAGGTGGGAAGAGTCTTCTGTAAAAACGTTACGAACTTATTCCCAACCTACTACATTTCAAAATCATTTCAATTTATTTATTACTTAACCGTTTTGTAAATTCCCAAGTGCTGATAACCGAAGCAATACACTGTCCATAAGATTATATTTGTTGCATTTCCTGAAGCAGTGCCAATTTTTGAACAACAAATGCAATTGGCTTAGAATACTTAGCTTAATCCAAGAAAACAATGCAATAAAAATAAGCATAATTCATAAAAGTAGAGAAAATATGTATAGATGGAAAGGAAATCATATTCCATAAATTCCGGTATACAAATGTCAAACAACCGACTGCCTGCCACAAGCCGCTCACTGTGCATTTGTGCCTGCGTGCATTTGTATGGGTGTGTGTTTGTGTGTGTGTGTCTTCCTGAGTATGGCAATTGCAGGCGCAGACATTTTAATGTATTTTCTTGTACTCAAGCAGCAGGATCAATTGCAAAGCAGCAGGCAATTGTCAACCGAGACCAAATAGTCACTGCCACTTTTGCCATTCATGGTTATTCATAAGTTCGTAAGCACATAAATGCAATACTAAAAGCCAAGTGTCGCCCAAAGCCATGCCAAGTGATAAAAATGAAATAAAATGAATTGTGAATTCAAGACTAAAGAAATTTCTATTTGGATACTATGTGGTGCTGCAAGCACACAAAATAAAAATAAATAGTGAAAAAACACCAACCTAAGCAACTTCAACAATGAAATTGAGAATGTTGTTTTTTTTGCACTTGGCATTCAGTGGCTGGTTAAAGTTGCAGAAAATTGGAGAAGCGCCGGGGCGCAGCAGGATATCGAATATCATAGCAGGCAATAGACAAATAAATATATAAATAAATCTTAGATATATGCATTGTTATGTGAATGTGCCCGTGTATCTTGCCTTTGGGCCGTGTGGTGCCAAGAAATTTCAAACAGATTCCTTTTAAATTTCAAACATATTCCTTTGTCATTGCCAACCATAAAAATTCAACGTTTCAAAGACGCTGTCAGTTAGCATATTTTTAAAAACTTAGAACTGCTTTTAGAAATTTGTGCAATGCGCTCAAAAACACAGATGACATGCGTGTACGCGTGCACATAAATATTCAAATATATGTGGCGTTAGTATGTACGTTGCTTGGTGTGAGAAAACGCTGGCAATTAAGAAAGTAATACCAACACGGTGGGGAATATAGCGTTGATGGAATGAGACCAAATTAAATGAAGTATACTATAATTTCAACTAGGTATGTATGCATGTATACTAGGGCGGGTCAATTTAAAAATCGCTCATTGCTCTGTGAAAATCGTATTCTAGGGATCAAAATAAGAAACTTTGCCGAAGGAACCATACCTCTAAAACGAATTCTGATGTCCCCCAATTAGAGTCGAACGAAAAATCCCACTTTGAGCCATTTAGAGTGCTCCAATCGAGTCCAAATGTATGACCGATCCCCACTAACTTTGGACGGCCGATCCACCCATGCCAGTGGCACACCCCCTGGAACTCCCCTGGGGGGTTCCCCATACAATCATTTCAATCATTTTTGGCCTTTACATGAAAAAAGAAACTAAAAAGTTCGACCCAAATTGGAGGACATCAGAATTCGTTTTAGAGGTATGGTTCCTTCGGAAAAGTTTCTTATTTTGATCCCTAGAATATGATTTTCACAGAGCAATGGGCGATTGTTTTGCCTCCCCACAAATCGACCCGGCCTAATGTATACTCCTTAGTGCATAAATGCGTCCGAATTTGTGATTTATAGGGACGAAAATTATCAACATCGTGTGAAAAAAAATTTGCCAAACATCAGCACGATTTTTGAACGACTTCAAAATCCCACTTCTTACCCTAGAATTTAATGGATTATAAAATTGCGTGCCCAGAAGTTTTCTAAATATTCTGATTAACAACTTGAAGGTTAGGTTAGGTTGACCTGGCTAGCTGAAAGCTGTTACATAGACCTATTGGTTCTTAGTGTTACCAGATTGAGCGTTTTACCTTTCTTTATAGTAGACATTTTGTAATACGTCTGCGTCTTTTGCGAATTTAAGTAAACTTTGGAGCTCTATCCCCGAGAGGTTTTCTAGCTTCTCATATTGTAAAGCTCCTAAGCATTTTAATCTGGTTCTAGATAATGCAAGACAGGAACATAGAAGGTGTTCTAACGTTTCGCTCTCTTATAGTTCATTTGCTTTTGGCAATCTCATATACAATTTCGTTTCCTGCAATGCCCTTATGTCCGGGTACCCAATAGATATGCAACCGTCTGTCTGCGGCTAATCTCTCTATGGCCTCCCTGCTTTTTGGAATATTTTTAGAAGAAATTTCATATGAGTTTATTGCCTTTATCGCAGTCAACGTATATATTTATTTTGGAGTTGCTACAGCAAAGACTTCTGCTTGAAAGTGGTCAGGAAGCTTAAATGGCTGCCTGATGCCTAGCTCTGCGCAATACATCCATGCCCCTACTCCGTCTACCATTTTCGAGCCATCGGTAAATATATTACGAATATTTGGGTTAGGTTTCATTCCTCTTTTCCATCCCTCTCCTTCTATTGTTGTTCGTAATTTCTTCACCCAATTGCATTTCGGAGTCATATAGTCCGTTTGGACCCTATAACTAATGTCTATTGAGCTATGTCCGAATTTTTTACAGGTAAATTCGCCTGTCGCGCTGAGTCTTACGGCGGATTTAGTTACCAGACGTGCCGCCGCAATGTCAATCGGTAACAAGTTGAGTATTCTTTCAAGCGCAGACGTTGAATACTTTCCATAGGTATTTTGTGTGTCGTTTTTCTCAATGTAGTCCACCACACTACATCACCATAGAATGATATTGGCTTTAGTATAGCTGAGTAGCACCAATACATTATTGAAGGAGATAGACCCCATGTAACCCCCATCATCTTTTTACATGCGTATAGTGCGTTGCTGGCCTTTTTCTTTCTCTCTAATATATTGCACTTCCATGATATTTTACTATCCAAAATTTCTCCAAGGTATTTTGTGTGGTTTTTAAGAGTTATTTCCACGTCGTTTAGCTTCGGGGGTTGTCAATAGGGGATCTTGTATCTTCTAGTAAAACGTATCGTATCCGTTTTATCAGCATTTATCCCTAGGCCTGCCTGTGTTATCCATTGCTAACCGGCGCCAATTAGACACACTAAGTGAAGTCAAGTCCTCCTCCACCTGACCTTCCCAACGCAGAGGAGGCCTTCCTCTTTCTCTGCTACCACCAGCTGGTACCGCATCGAATACTTTCAGAGCTGGAGTGTTTGTACCCATTCAGACGACATGACCCAGCCAAAGTAGCCGCTGGATCTTTATTCGCTGAGCTATGTCTATGTCGTCGTAAAGCTCATACAGCTCATCGCTCCATCGTCTGCGATATTCACCATTGCCAACGTGCAAAGGTCCAAAAATCTTACGCAGAATCTTTCTCCCAAACACTCCAAGCGTCGCTTCATAGGATGTTGTCATCGTCCAAGCTTCTGCGCCATACGTTAGGACGGGCATGATGAGAGCCTTGTAGAGTCTTAGTTTTGCTCGTCGAGAGAGGACTTTACGACTCAATTGCCTACTTAGTCCAAAGTAGCACTTGTTGCCAAGAGAGATTCTACGATGGATTTCAAGGCTGACATTGTTATCGGTGTTAGTGCTGGTTCTTAAATATATGAAGTGTTTTACAACCTCGAAATTATAACTGTAAACTGTGCCCTGGGTGCCGATACGCTAGTGCGCCGACTGTTTGTTTGATGACAGGAGGTACTTCGTTTAGTCCTCGTTCAACACTAGATCCATTCGCTTTGCCTCTTTATCCAGTTCGGAGAAGGCAGAACTAACAGCGCGGATGGTAAGGCCAATGATGTCAATATCATCGGCATACACCAACAATTGTACGCTCTTATAAAATATTGTGCCTGAGCGATTAAGTTCTGCGGCTCATACGATGCTCTCCAACATCAGGTAAAAGAAGTCACACGACAGCGAGTCACCCCGTCGGAAACCTCGTTTGGTATCAAACGGCTCGGAGAGGTCCTTCCCAATTCTGACGGCTCTGCTGGTGTTGAGCAACGCCATCTTGCATAGCCGTGTTAGTTTTGCGGGGATACCAAATTCAGACATCCCGGCATACAAGTAATTCCTTTCCGTACTGTCGAATGCAGCTTTGAAGTCGTCGAAAAGATAATGTGTGTCGATTCTCCTTTCATGGGTCTTTTCTAAGATTTGGCGTATTGTTAATATTTGGTCGATGGTAGACTTTCCAGGTCTAAAGCCAAACTGATAAAGTCCAATGAGTTGGTTGACGGTGGACTTCAGCCTTTCACACAATACGCTTGCTACAACCTTATAGGCGATATTTAGAAGACTAGTCCCGCGGTAATTGGCAGAGATTGCAGGATGGCCCTTCTTATGGATTGGGCAGAGCAGACTTAAATTCCAATCGGCAGGCATGCTTTCATCCGGCCATATTCTGCATAGGAGCTGATGCATGCACCTTACCAGCTCCTCGGCGCCATGTTTGAATAGCTCAGCCGGCTGTCCGTCGGCGCCCGCGGCTTTGTTGTTCTTTAGCCGTGATATTTCTATTCTCACCTCGTCATGGTCGGGTAACGGAACGCCAATTCCGTCGTCAACGATTGGGGTATCGGGATCTTCCCATTTTCGGTGACAGGCGCAGTCACTGTTAAATAGGTTCGAGAAGTGTGCCCTCCCTAATTTAAGATTGTTCTGTACGTCAGTCACCAGATCGCCGTCTTTGTTCTTACAGGAAAACGCCCCGGTCTTGAAACCTTCTGTAAGCCGCCGAACTTTCTGGTAGAATTTTCGGGCGTTGTTCCTTCTGGCCAGCATCTCAAGCTCCTCGCACTCACGTATTTCGGCCTCTCGTTTCTTCTTTCGGATAATACGTCTCTCTTCCTTTTTTAGCTCTCTGTAGCGATCACACATGGATCGCGTTGCGCCTGATCGCGGCGTGGCTCTATAGGTGGCATCCTTTCTGCCTGCGGCAGCATGTCATTCCTCGTCATACTAACTATTTTTTCGGGCTCGCCGGAATCCGGCAGCGGTACGTGGAGAACGAGTAAGCGTTTTTCTTATGTAATTCTGCTGTTGAGGACAGAAACAATTTCAGGTGGAAATTGAAACTTAGGGATCAGCTTATTGTGGCTAACAGTTTTCTTCCTTGAGCATCTCCTTCGAAATTTTGTTACATACAAATAAAATCATTTTTTATTTGATTGTCGTTTACATTTCAGGTTTGGTGACTATATTGACTAACAGCGCTCACTGTCCGTGTTTACATCTAAGAATCGCCTGCAAGTTTCATGCTGTTAGTTCGCTTTGCTAGCATTCATTTCAAAATAGTTACATTGCTTTGAAGAGAGAAGAAATTTCTTTATGACTACACGAAAATTCAAACAAACAAAACTTTTTAATGATTTCTTCTTTCCAGTATAAATACCGCTATGGGCGCGCCTAAAAGCTTCTACCCAAAAATGTTTACGCTTGTCGCTGTTCACCTAACATTTCCTGTTTCGTTAGCAAAAGCGGGTTTTCTCCGTTCTGTAAGTGACACAACGCAATTACGACTCGCTAGAGTTACAATAGACAAAATGTATAACGAAATTTAATTAATTTTAATTCACATTAGCTTATGAAAATAATTGTACACAAATACAGATCTTAAACTAGGTCTAAATTATTTGATCGTCTGTTATTGAGAACCTTTCAAAATTCAAGTCTTCATCAATGTCTATGACGTATGTGGGAATAGAGCCACGTCCTTTCACATACGTTTTTCCCCTATAAGAACAATTAATTTTATGCCTTTGCAATGTATTGGCAACTTTCTCTGTGACTTGGATTTGATTAGGTATCCCTGTAGAATCCATACGCGAAGCCATATTCACAGCGTTTCCCCAAATATCATAATGAGGTTTATATAAGCCGACGACGCCAGCCATAACAGGGCCATTCGCAATGCCTTTGTAAGACAAGTTAAAACACATTTAAATGCGCATTACTACGCAAACCAGAAAGAATTCCTACCAATACGTAAATCACCTGCCATTGCATTTTCTTCATTACTGTAGATGTTACTCTTGTTAAAGAATCGCATAGCGCGCAGCAGATCCAATGCAAATCTCGCCATAACATACACAACATCATCATTGGTTACTGGCTCTTCTTCATCGTTGAGCATCCTTACCGAGCGGCTTGACACCGCGTCGCTGGTAGAAGGCCTATCATACTCGTTATCATAATCAAATATTTGACTTTTATTGTCAAGTTCGGTTGCTTGTTGAAGAAATGTTAAATCATTTTTTTTTTAAATACAAACAGCAAAATTTACATTCTCAATTTTTTTAACTTTTACTAACATTCCATACTTACTCCACTGCTCTTTGCGCCATTTTTGTGAAAGCGAAAACGAACTGTCATCAATTGTTGCCGTCGATCTCCTATGCCCTGTGCCGGTTGTGTGCAAACCGCAAGCAGCCATATACGTCCAGCCTGCGACTTTAATTTTTTCGATTTTATTCACGCCTTTGAAGAAGCTTAGCTAAAATTGTGAAAATTTGGGATTAACCAGAGATATAAGCGGAGATCGCTTACCACTTCGTCGAAGTCACAAATGATTTCGTTCAACACGCGCATGCCCACCACTTCGATGTCATAATTCAGAATGGTGGCAAACATGACAGCAACGTTGGAATATTCTTCGTAGTAGAGTTTGTTCTGCAGCTGATTGCCCATATAAATATCGACTGCAACAAAGAATTGCAAAAAAGTAAAAAACTGTAGCTTTGCTTTCTTCTTCTTAACTGCTTATGTGGCGCATTTGAAACAACTCGGAATGTTTACCATACAAGCGAAAGGGATACATTTCTAAAAACTCTAACATATTCTAATATTTCAACTATCTGTTTGTCTGACGACACATCGATCAACATAGAGGACGAAATGGAGGCCGACCACGAACCAACTAGCGCCATTCAACGGAGGCTGAAATGAGGTCTTTGAGTAAGACTTGCAATGAAATTAGAGCCATTGCACACAACCGTGTTCGATGGCGAAGAGGAGTTGTCGAAGCCGTATGCTCCAACTAGGGGTTAAAGAACCCTATATATCTCCTATTTGTATTTAAGAAGAAAAATAAATAAACATTAGATTTGAAATAAATACATACTTCATTTGAAAATCAGCTTTATGTTCGCTTTTCTCCGGGTATACCTTAATTCACCTATCGACCGCTTTTTTGATATGTAGTTCACTACGAAAGAAAAGTCTTAATCTTTGGCCTCTAGAAGTCAAAGCTAATACAAGAAATAAAGGTCAGAAATTGGTTAAAACTCATCAGTTTCCCCTCCACAGGTGAACGAAATTCTAAAACTGGAATTTCTATATCTTGAAAAATAAAGTCCCCAAATATGTACGTGCGATAATACCTATGAGCAAAAAGCTTTGATTTGTACAGCATTTTTTTTTTCTTTTTTATTTCAGATCTAGTCTCTCCTGAAATGATTTTTTTGTTACAAATAGTGATAAAAATATTGTGAAATAACTTGGAAATAGGCCTCAGCTTCAGCATAACCGCTTCAATTTCCTTACCGACTAGAAATTTCCAAAAATCGAGTTTTTGTTTTTTCGATATATTAAAATTATATTACCTTAAGAATATACTGTGAAACTTTCATGCGGAAGTTGCCAATATTATAGCTCCTACAGCCCATTAACTACATATGTGGAGAGCGGGCCGCGGGCTCTTCTTTAACTCAAACTTTAAACTCGTTTTCTCGAAACGACTTTTTCCGGCCTGGTGTTGTCGAAACAACAAAAGAACTATTCAACCGAATCGTCTGAAATTTTAATATGTTGTTCACAATATCAATGGCTCTCGCCCGTACTGGAATCATATTATTATTTCAATAATTCGTATTTTTTTGATTAACAAACTGAAAAAAAAAACAATTTTTGGAGTGTCAAATTCAAAATTCATTTCTTTTTATTCAAGTAGCGGGCCATACCTACAGTCATATTGGTTAATAATTTTTTTTTTAGTTCTTATGTTTCAAATAAATGGAAGAGCCAAATTGGACAACACCGTCCAGGTTCAATTTTTCGGGAGCGTCAACTTTAGCGCCATTTTTAAAATTAAAAAAAAAAAAACGTTTTTCATTTTTGTGTGTAAAGAAGTTAAATAAACAGCCTAAAAAACTTAAATATCGTTTTTCATTTTTTTTTACTGTAAAAAAAATTCCTGAAAATACCCTAAATTTTCGAGCTCTAGACCACCGGGACCCATTAAGGTCAGCGAATAGCTAATGCTCACTGAGAGCCAAATCTGGCAAATATGGTGGATGTGGTAATAACTCGAAGTTCAAAACCTGTAGTTGTGCTACTATTTTGATTGACTTGTGACACGCTGCGTTGTCTTGAAAGTAAGCAAACACGGCAGCCACTTTGAACAGAGGGGTCCAATAGTCAAATGTTCATGCAATCTAAAGCCAATGTTCTTTTGATAGCTCTATGGTGTCAGCTAACTCACGCAACTTCTTTTTTCCGACCACTCAGAACGATTTTGTGGATGATTTTTTTGTTTGTTTGATATTTTCTGGTTTGGCCGCCTCATTTGGACGTCCTCTGCATTGTGCATCATCGGTGTATCTACGGCCACGTTTGAAGTCAGCAAACTATCATTTTATTGTTATTTTCGATGGAGCGAAGTCCCTATAAAACTTTTCAAGCCATTACCTCCCTTCAACGGTATTTTGGTATTTTTTCCCACCAGGAAACCGTGTAAAATTAAAATACGAAACTTTTTTTTGATTCATTGTATTGAAAATAACAGAAGTAGCGTCACTCTTAGCACAATAACTCACAAACCAATGAATAGAATATCATGAAGATTTAACAGCTGTCGTTTTAAGGTTTATACTAAGCGAAGAAGAGGTGAATGTAATAAAATTGGTGTCATCTATGTGTTAGGCACGAGAATTTACTAAAATCTTGAAAACAAACGAAAATTTGTTCAAAGCATTACTCACTGTGTGCATGTTCACTAACACCATTTAGAGGATAAGAGGGAATAAGCAGAAAAAGCAGAAAAAGCTGATATGAAAAATGTATGATCTCTGATTTCTATATGGTTTTTTAAGAGTTTTTGAACTTAAAATGATAATACAAAACAGAAATAATGTCGGTATGAACTTTTTTTTTATAATTTGGTACTTAATTTCATGGCATTTATTTTTTGATTTCGATATCCGGCATATATCCGCTGCGGTTACGAGTTACATAGTCCATTCGAACAGTCCAATTTTTTATTGCAATTTTCAATAAATTTGGTCATGGCATCAATGGCGACTTGAGTATTCAATAAATCGAACGCTGAGCGTGCCGTCCTGCTGGAACCAACTTTCGTCGATGTTTAGCTGATTAATTTTTGGAAATAAAAACTCAGTCAGCATGGCTCGATAGCACTTGCCACACACCGTAACGGCTCCTTGGAAAGAAATGTCAACACAGTTAGGCATTCTCAGCTCCCACCCATAGTTATCGATATCGATAGTTCTCAGAAAACTAAAAAACACCCGATATATCTGCATATTTCCTTCTGTTTTGCTTACTACTCCGTCGTATATAATAATAATAATAATTTTAATTAATATTATTACTAGGCTACTGCGCACTGCGACCAATAGAGAGTTGTGTAAAATTTGCTGAGGTACCAGCAGAGCTTTTTTTACATTTTATTATTCCATAATTTATTTGAATGCACGGCAACACTCCTAAGATGGTATCGCCTCTTTCTGCCTAGTGCAGGACATTGGCAATTAATGTGTTCTGAATTTTCTGTATCGACAGATGATGGACTCTGCGAGATCAATTTTGCGCAAGTGGTATGTGAAATGTAAGCAATTTAAGCACTTACACCTCTAACCCTGAAGTCCTCCAAATAGCAAATTATTGTCGAAAACGTGCAATAAAACTAAAGAAAATCGTTCGTCATTTGGGTCGCATTTTATAATCCTTTAAATTTGTCTCCAGTTTCGTAGTCAATTTCACAACCTAGTAGGGTCAAATCTTATAACCGACGGAATATGTATTTATGTACCAATATTTACTTTTATATGGGGAAATTCTGTTCAAAATATCTGAAAAATCTAAATTCTTTTAAAGTTTCCTAGAATTTTTGTAAATGAAATTTTAATTAAATTGATGTCTTGTAAATATAAATATAGACGATATTTGTAATTGAATGAAAAAAGCGAAAATAAGTAAAAATCTATTTAAAATACACTCTTTGTCCATTGTTTGAAAGCGTCTTAGTCATTTCCTTAAACAAAAACTGGCATTCTCAAATGTTGTGCTTTATTTCTAATGGATGAATCGCCGTTCGTGTCAACACAATTTTTTGTGTCGCTTATTTCACACACAATTCTCTGCACTCAGTTTCTAAGAACGTCATTAAAATATGCCTAATTTTGATTTCTTCGTAACAATTTGATCATGATTTTTTGTCCAAAGAACTTGATGATTAAACGACTATTAATATTATTTTCTACAGCTTTCCAACTATATGTAAGCTCATCACCTTTAAATAACCACTTAAGCGCCACCAAAAGGCAACAGTAGCTCAAACTAGGTTGCAAATTTCCCAGGTCTTCGAAGAAATAATCGTCAAGATATTTGGCTTCGTTGAAGACCAGCACATTCACAGAAGAGGTTTCGTACCGACTCAATTTCTTCTTCATCTGCACAGCTCCTGCAGTAGTCATTGTGAGTTACACCCATTCTACTGGCTAGGGTGTCAATAGTGCAGTGAACCGTTATAACACCTGTGAATACGCTGGTAGTGGACCTGTTGAATCCAAGCAGATATTTTCCCTTTTATTCTTCAGTTTTGGCCAGAGCGCTTTCAAGGCCCTACAACTAATAGTCAGAGACCAACTTCTATGCTCAAGTGAATCGCAGTTCCTGTACCACTTGCTGTGGGTCAAGATCAGATCATAACCTTCATCATTCATCCGCTCTTTCATGCCCCTCCACTACACAGAGGTCGGAGACCCAACAAAGTGTGGCGTTGCTGGGCAAGCAATAACGTTCTTTTGCCTTTTTTAACACATCTTGAATGGATGCTCACTGAAGCCAGATCTTTCATCGCTGCTTGACTATCAACAAAAATGGTAAGGCTTGCCGGCGGTAAGTCCATTAGTTTTATCGTTTTTGCTTAGCTTAGCTTGGAAGACGCTGCATCAGTCGGGGAGTCTAAAGGAGTAATTCGTACCATATTTTGCACTTCATTCCTTGTTTCTCCTTTCAACAACACCTCCTTGACTTTCTCTAAGCTAAATAATTCAAATAATTTAGCTCGCGTGCCTCAGCAACCACGGCTACCTTAACTTTCTTCTATGAATAACCTAAAACTGTCTCGCACCACTGTGGAAGTGAGGTACTGGTTAAACAAAAAAACGAATTAACTCACCTATATGCGAAGGCAAAATATTACTAATTAGCTTCGAAATAGTGTCGTTTGTAAATTTAGCATCGTCTTGTTTTTTCTTCAATGCACGCTTCCAACTGTAAATAGAAATGTTTAAGAGGCATCTGCATTTATTTGTTTTTTAGCCGGTTAGCTACTCACTAATAATCCACTCTGGCTATGAGTTCTTTCTGTCTGTTCATTATATTGAATACGAAAAGCGATACGCACAACACAAATACGTGCGCATATTCGGGGTAGAGATGGCTATTGGAGCTGAGACTGCGCTCGTAGATGAAATCGTACATTACAAGCATAAGAATGACGTAGAAGCTTAGTACAGCTACACCCACGACTAACTTAATGATGTAGGTAATGTGCGAGAATAGAAAGTTGATGAATAAATTCAAAATTATGCATTCGGTAACAGCCTGAAACAGAAAGATTTCCTTTTGACATATACTCCAACATTTACTACACTTCACGTACCCAGGTATTGAAACACAGATCGGCTTTCATGCCATCCTGAAATAGGAGTATTTCGATCTGCTCATTTTCGATTTTGAAGCGATCGCAATCTAGCTAAAGGATACCAAATGAAAAGATTAATATTAAATTTTTTTAAATATAAGATTTTACTTGAACGAACAAGACTTATTGAGGTAAAAGCAAAATCTGCTAAAGTCAGTATAATTAAGACTTCTTACCATTTGTATTAGAGTATAACTTAATTGTAGCGTCAGTATGACGAAATAAATGCAAATACGAAAAATGTAGCTCCTTTCACAAGATCTTGAGAGTCGAAAGAACCATCGACTGATTTTACTGCGTGGTTTTTTGTGAATCTTCGACTTATGGGTCATCTCCCACAGTTTCTTGTACCAGACCAGTGCCAGAAGGAGCAGCATTGCAGTATTTCCGAAGCCTGCTAAAACCCAAAAATATATAGTTGCACTGAAAATAGAAAGATACTTTTTTACTGTTAATTTATCTTGCTTCCGCCCAAATGTCAGAGTTTTGCCTTTAACATTCAAGCTTTCGATTTGCATGTAATTACTAAAAATAAAATTTCGCCAAGCCCTCGCATTTACTACGGGTGCGGTATTTCAGAATTTGGCCAGATAATTGTGTTAGGATATATTTTAGTTTTTGTTTATACGGTTGATGCTGCTAAAATTCGAATTTTAACTACCATTTGAACTAAATTGCCAAAACGCTCTTGTGACGACACGGTGCATTGTCCTCATGAAAATTAATTTTTTTTCATTTGTAAACTGCGTCCTTGTTTCCGAATTTGAATTCTGGGAAATGTCCATGGCCAACTTGAAAGAAATTATTTTTCTTCCTCATTGGCGCGATAACCGCTTATGCGATTTTGGCCGACACAAAGCTCGCCAGTCGTTTCTTTCGCGTGCTAACCGGCGCCAATTGGACACACCAAGTGAAGCCAAGTCCTTCTCCACCTGATCTTTCTAACGCAGAGGATGCCTTCCTCATCCTCTACTACCACCAGCTGGTACCGCATCGAATACTTTCAAAGCCGGAGCGTTTGTATCCATTCGGACGACATGACCCAGCCAACGAAGTCGCTGGATCTTTATTCGCTGCGCTATGTCTATGTCGTCGTAGAGCTCATACTGATCATTGCCGTTGCCAACGTGCAAAGGTCTAAAAATTTTACGCAGAATCTTTCTCTCAAACACTCCAAGCGTCGCTTCATCGGAAGTTCTCATCGTCCATGCTTCTACGCCATACGCTAAGAAGGGCATGACGAGAGCCTTGTTGAGTGTTAGTTTTGTTCGTCGAGAGAGGACTTTACTGCTCAGCTGCCTACTTAGTCTTAAGTAGAACTTGTTGGCAAGAGAGATTCTACGTTGAATTTCCAGGCTGTCATTGTTATCGGTGTTAATACTGGTTCCTAAATAAACGAAGTCTTTTACAACCTCGAAATTATAACTGTCTACAGTGACGTGGGTGCCGATACGCGAGTGCGCCGACTGTTTGTTTGAAGACAGAAGGTACTTCGTTTTGTCCTCGTTCACCACCAAACCCATTCGCTTTGCCTCTTTATCCAGTTTGGAGAAGGCAGAACTAACAGCGCGGATGTTAAGGCCAATGATGTCAATATCATCGGCATACACCAACAATTGTACGCTCTTATAAAATATTGTGCCTGAGCGATTAAGTTCTGCGGCTCATACGATGCTCTCCAACATCAGGTTAAAGAAGTTACACGACAGCGAGTCATCCTGTCTGAAACCTCGTTTGGTATCAAACGGCTCGGAGAGGTACTTCCCAATTCTGATGGCGCTGCTGGTGTTGAGCAACGTCATCTTGCATAGCTGTATTAGTTTCGTGGTGATACCAAATTCAGACATCGCGGCATACAGGTAACTCCTTTTCGAACTGTCGAATGCAGCTTTGAAACCGACGAAAAGATGGTGTGTGTCGATTCTTCTTTCATGAGTCTTTTCCAAGATTTGGAGTATTGTAAATATTTGGTCGATGGTAGACTTTCCAGGTCTAAAGCCACACTGATAAGGTTCAATCAGTTGATTGACGGTGGGCTTCAGCCTTTAACACAATACGCAGAAAAAACATTGACGACATAGGCGGACTTATAGTCAAATCAAGATGGCTCGACTAAGAAAAAGCAGGGGTTCTACAAGTGATGCATCAAAATGGCCTCCTTTGTGCTAATCGGCGTCTGGGATGTGTCGCTTAGCCAACACCTGCTCCAACCAACCAACCCACAAACAAAATTCCTTTCGCATCCCAAAAAACTGATGCAAACACCATCGGGGCCGATTTCGGGACACGAACGCATTTCAGAGCCGAAGAGCCAGGTTCACGCCAATATTCAGCCTCCTGCTTTGATTTAGAATCATGGTGATAGGCCCAAGTCTCATCTATAGTGATGAATCGGCACACAAAATCCACTTTATTCTTTTGAAAATGCTCTAAATGTTGCTGAGAAAGTCGGGTTCGAATGTGTCTTTGTTTCATTGTTGGCGAATGTGGCACTCATTGTGGCCACTTTCTGATACCAGTTGGCCCAGCTCCTCCTGCTATTTGTGATATGCAGCTTGATGTTACGCCTCAAATGGACTGACCTACAGTTTTAAGCCAACTGCGAACGGCAAATGGTTTTTATGAGGGGCTTTTAATGGCAAAGATACACTCGGAGATTTGTCATTGCCTGCTGAGGAGCGGCCACTATTAGAAAATACGTTTTCTATCATTTTGGTGTTTCATGCACGGAGATTCGAACCTACGCACTGCCGAATGGTAATCACGCACAACCCAGTCGGCTATGCCAGCCGCACGTGGAGTTAGGCGGCATAACATTCCTAGAGTTTAGACATAGCAACATAAAAAAAGCCGCCTAAATTATATGCGAAATCGGCAGGCTGAATGCTACAGAGAAACCGAATGTTTAGTCATTGAAGGGTTAAACAAAATTTAAATTTAAATCAACTTTAATTGCACCTGTACTTACGTTTCATTCATGGCCTGCATAGTAAATGTGAATAAAATAATAACATAGGAAACGAGAACGCTGTATTTTAGTTGAATGTCCGGCTGTATCATGTAGTTGTGCTCCCAACGCCAGTTTTTGAAGCACATAAATAACCAGGAAAAATTTTGACGAAATTTCGTCTCCGCATTCTCGAATCGTGTCAATTGCTTCGATTTGCCAAAGAAAATTCGTTGAAATCTGAAAAGAGAGTAAATCGTAACCAAACATTTATTTTAGCTACATACATTTTGACATAAAGATATTTAACCCTTGAATAGCTCCTCTCAACTAATACAATGCAATTAAGAGATTACGCAAATTTATTAAATTTTTAAATATACTTAGTTCTGTGATAAGTTCTGTCACAAGTTGAGCCCGCTTTTTAATGTTTTTTTTAGTTTTAATTCACAATCGTCATCATTTGCCTTTACGCAAGCCTTCAAACGATTGGGCCATTCAGCTATTGCAGCACGCACGGTTGCCATGGATACTGACATCGCTGCTCGAACCAAAGATTTTTTGAGATTCTCCAAATTTTTGTGAGGTCTTCGACAGGCCATGCTCTCCAATTCTCATTACAAACTGTAGTCCAATGGATACAGATCCGGACTTCCAGACGGCCAATCTGCTGCGGCTGTGAAGGCAGGAATATTGTTTTTTAGCCACTGCTGGGTGGTTTTGCCTTATGGGCTGCAACGGAATCTTGCTGGAGGCTTCAACGCTCTCCATTGAAGAGAGAGTGCTGCTCAGCTGCTTCACCAAGACGTCCTTCTTGACATTTTGCCCTGGTCTTAACGCCTTTTTAGCAGAAATGAAAAGACACTCGCCACCTAACTAATACGGAGGCTGGATGGTAACCACGCTGAACACTTGGCACAACTTTTTTTGCGTCTTTACAAGTTTTAGCATAGGTTTTGTCGTTGTTGGCGGCCGCCGTAGCCGAATGGGTTGGTGCGTGATCACCATTCGGAATTCACTGAGAGGTCGTTGGTTCGAATCTCGGTGAAAGCAAAATTAATAAAAACATTTTTCTAATAGCGGTCGCCCCTCGGCAGGCAATGGCAAACCTCCGAGTGTATTTCTGCCATGAAAAAGCTCCTCATAAAAATATCTGCAGTTCGGAATCGGCTTGAAACTGTAGGTCCCTCCATTTGTGGAACAACACCAAGACGCACACCACAAATAGGAGGAGGAAATACACTTATGCCAACGATTTTTCCAATCCCCGAAACATGCCAAATAGTCCATTTCCGGTATAGACATCAGCACCTTCTTCGATTCAGCTTTTATCTCCTCAATCGACTCGAAACGCGTTCCCCGGAGTGGTCTCTTGAGTTTTGGGAGTAGCCAGAAGTCACACGGAGCCAAATTAGGCGAATACGGTGGTTGCGGAACGATATGCGTGGAATTTTTGGCGAAATGGTCACGAAGAACGAGTGCAGAGTGAGACGGTGCATTATCGTGATGCAAAAACCAAGAGTTGTTGGCCCATAATTCTGGTCTTTTTAGACGAATTGCTTCACGTGAACGGCGCATAACGCTCAAATACTCGTAATATTCCTTATTAACAGTTTGTCCAGGTGGAAGGAAATCATAGTGCACCACACCACGAAAATCGAAAAAAACTGTCATCATGACCTTTATTTTTGAACGACTTTGACGTGCTCTTTTCGGTCTGGCCTCGCCTTTAGCACGATATTCGCTTGATTGGTCGGTTGTTTTAGGGTCGTAAGCTTGATTGGTCGGTTGTTTCAGGTCGACTTTTTTCCAAGAAATTGAGAGTTTTCGGTACCAAACGAGATTTGACTTTTCGTAGGCCCAAATGGTCTTTCAAAATGGTTTTCACAGATCCTTCTGATATTCCGATCATATCAGTAAGATCTTTAACAGTCAACCGACAATTTTTCAACACTAACTTCTTCACTTTATTGACGTGTTGGTCATCTGTTGACGTCGATGGTCGTCCGGAGCGCTCCAAGTCATCAACACGTTCTCGACCCTCTTTGAAGTCTTTGTCCCACTTATAAACATTTTTCTGCGGCATGGTCGAATCACCAAATGTCTTCTGCAATATGATAAACGTTTCCGCAGCCGAAATTTCATTCCGCAACCAAAATTTGATGGCGTTTCTTTGCTCAATCAAATCAGACATTGTAAACATCGAAAAATGCACACAAGCGTAAATATATTACTGATAATGGCATTCACATGAAAGTTGGCCCAGATGTTATTAACAGTGTTGCCAACTCATGAAAAAAATAACTAGGGCGAAATTTTAATCCCGCGAAGTTTGACAAATAAATTCACCCTACTTTTTGCTCACAGTAGTAAATGGAGGATGAGGTGGAATCATCTCAGCACCTTTTGCTTAACTGCCCTGCTCTGGCGGGGCTAAGATCCAGGCATCTTATCTCTTACATCTTTGCTACACCTGCTGTAAGGACTAAGTATAAGTATATCGATCTAACATGTCAGGAGGTTCTTGGGCCAATTGGTTTTATTTTCCAGCAAAAAAATGCTCCCGCGCATTGAATGCTTCAAAAAACCCGTTCGACGTGGGTGCCTTGAAATGCAAATGCGCGTGAAAATTCTTCGAAATGTACTTAAGTATAATAATTATAAAAATCATAAAAGCAAATCGTCTTTTTTCACTAATGCATCCACCATTCTATGGATTGTATTAATTGAGATGAGACTACCCAAAAGCCATTATTGTAGTTCTTACTGTACAGTTTCCACAGGAATGTCATTACTCTCTTTGTGCATTTCGAAATTTATCTTACTTCGCACATAATCAAACGAATGTACGCTTTTCATAATCTTATCAATAATTAGAAAAACAAAACAATAATTTATTATATCATATCATTCAACTGAGAAAACTTAATTAGCCTTTTGCAACTCACAGATGTCATACTTTGTGTCTGTACAATCAATTCATTGAATGATTGTTCGCTTACAAGTGGTGACGGTTGTTTATTAAACTAGAAAATAAAAACAACTTCATCATACTGACTAAAACATTTACGAAAAACTCTTCATTCACCTGTATTAGATATGTTTGGATTCTATACTTTTGCAGTAAGGGATCGTGGCGCGCTTTCTCGGTGCCCGCTTCATATTCAAAACTGTCGTGCAAGTTTCGTAGTGTTTCGCGACTTACGTGTACCCGACCGGGTTGGCCAGTGCTTTCCAGGCGATTCGCGATATCAACGTCTTTGGAGTAGATATCAAATTGCCATTTGGCGGCGCCAATAACGCCAGACAAAACGCTGCCCGTATGCACGCCGATGCGCATATCGATTTCCAAGTTTTTACTCCTTCTATGGAAGTTAGAAGATAATTTAGTATACTTACATACATATACATGTTATATACATATAGATGGCAGCGTGATTGTCATATTCATAGCGGAAAACAAAACACATTTTTTTATTCACCTTTCTTGCCGAATATCGCTGATCATTCGCAAACCGAGTTTCACACAGGCTATGGCATGCTCCTCATTGGGTATTGAAACGTTTCCCACACAGTAATAGCAATCACCTAAGAACTGTATACGCAGCACATTAAACTCCTGCAAAGAGCACCAAATTAGAATTTCGGATAACCAGTGGTGAATGGAGGTACTTACTAGCGCTGCATCATCGAATTTAACAAAGAGATCGTGCAGAGTTTCCACAAGAGTTCTCACATCCAAAGTAGTTGTTAGATAAGTGTAGTTGACCATATCCGCATAAAGAATTGTGACGTCATCATGTGGTTCAATGAAAAGTTTTCGATATAGTCTACTATAAGGATACGATTAAGTAATTTTGAGTTATCAGTTGCATGTAAAATTAAAATCCCCTAGTTGCCATCTTTTTTAGGGGAGCTACTGACCAATTATTAACAATGTTGAGAAATCTGGCGATTTTGGGGATTTAAAAAAATATTAGAGAAGAGAATTATTGATTTGAAATTGTGGAAATTCGATTACCTTTCGATGTACTGAGAAAACCGAGCTAGTACTGCCACCAAGAAGCACATTGCATGCAAACTTGCTCAAATACGCACACCACAAAAAAGGTTATAAAGTACATAGGCATAAGGCTGGACCCAAAACTTACTTTCTGCGCCAAATAGAACACGCAGCACAGAAGGCCGCTAAGATGGCATCCCTACTCAGTAGATTAATGGCAAACGTAGTCGGATCAAAAGAAACTGTGTGCGAATGCGCTAAAGACAAATCACCGATGCAAGCTTTCAGCATCGGCACAACGAACGGCAGCTCTGAGAGTTGTATCTGCCTACCGCACAGTATCAGGGCCAGCTGTTCAAATGATAAACAGTTCAATACCAATAGTTTTACTAGACTCTGAGAGAAAAATGTTGTGGGCATTAAAGAACGAGAGGATGAAGAAGGAGTAAGCAAACTTGTAGCGCGCGTAAAGAAGGATAAAATGATAAGGCTCTAGTAAGACCGCTAGAGAAACAAAATACGCGGCAGATGGACGGCGAAGATAATAAAAGACGTACAGCAGGAATTTCAGTGGAGTCAATTTTTATACAACACAAATGCTTTTGTGGCCAGGGTATTTTCAGGAATACCTGTTCAAAATAGGGAACTGATGATGTCGCCGAACACACCTTTTTCCAATGCATGGGGGCAAGAACGTCAAATTTTGAAGAATGTGGTCGGTCATATAACCACTGTAAATCTAATCGACAAGAAGCTAGGCAGCGAGGAAACGTAAGAGATCATCAGTGGTTTCGCGGAAGAAGTTATCCGGATGAAACAGCGGGACCTGGTTGCAGGTACACAAGCATAGACCTTGTGATGAGGAAAATGAAATGTCAGGCTAAAGTAATGCGGCAGCGGTTCCAGGGTGGGCGACGGTTCCAAACGAGCGCAAGTCTTTTATTCTCCGGGCATACCATTGCCGCGGCAGTTTTAATGGTGCATTAGGCGTTTCAAACCCAAACTACACAAATAAAAAAAAAACCTACGCTTTTTTGAAAATTATTTTTCTCAACAATTAGTGACATCGAAATTTCACCCTGTGGTCAAATATTTTCCAAATATCCGGATCTTAATATAATGAAATTCGCAGCTAAATTACCAAGTTGCCAATTCTGCAATCGAATATTAATCGGTTCCTAAATAACTATCAGCAAATCCAAATTATCCTAAGCTGAGATTTTGAAATATGCTAAAAAATCCCACCTCTAAAAATGTAAAATTAATATAAAGAGTGATCCGATTGGAGGTACTTCTTCCACTAGGGTCTTTTGGACAGATCACGCGTGACTACTAAATCTACTACTACTAACTAAATCCACAATTTTTTTCTGTATTCATTGACAATTCATCATAGAACGACTTAGGCCTCAACAACGTTTATAAATCGTAGAATTGTATTACGACAATAGGCGCTTTGCGAAAAGTGTTCATCGCGCGCTCAGGCCAAATTAAGGTATACATAACTGTCATACCGAAAACACCACTCGGCAAGCTATCAACAAAACTGAGAATAATTTTACATTATTGGATGAAACTCGATCGATTAGACCGCAGACAGCCCGAAGTGAAGATAATGATATAGCTATAAGTGAGAGTTTTGTGAAAGACCCGGAAGAGTCGATTCTATGAAGATCTTAACAACTTGGTCTTGAGCAATTTTACACAAAGATCTTGGTTTGAAATCATATAAAATACAGCTAGTTCGAGATTCGAAGTCGACTGATCTTCCAAAACGTCACAATTTCAGTTGTCGGGCCCTTGAAAAGCTCGCCAAAAAGCCACAGTTTGGGACCCGAATTGTGTTCAGCGGTGCGACCTATTTTTGGCTTAGTAGCTGCGTCAATAAGCGAGATTGCCGTATTTGGACCATTCAAGAACAGTCATTACATCCATTGAAAATAATCGTTTTGTGCCCTATGAGCGGGAGGAACCATCGGCTTTTATTCCTCAAAGACGAGGCTGGCGCTAACGTAACAGTGAATGACGACTTTTCCAACATTGCAACAGGGTTCCAACAAGACGGCGGAGGGCTCTACTTGCCATACAGCCCTTAAAACAATGGACTCACTGCGTCCTCGTTTAGATGAGGAATTTATCTCATCGCGCACCAGTGGATTGGCCGCCAAGATGAAACTTTCGGAACTTTATTTTTGGGAGGTGCAATGTTTAAATGCTTTGTGGATAAACCTGATTCAGGCATTGGAAGCCAACATTACTAAAGTTATTCACGAGACACCGACCGAAATCCTCCACAAGTCACTCAAAATGGGTGTTTACGGATGGTCGAATTATGGCGCAATTACGGCCAACATTTGGAAGGGATTATGTTTAAAAAAATAAATGTCATGAATGGTTCTGCACAAATAAAGGGTGGTTAAATTTTAAGGGCCGATATTAAATGTGAACCACACTTAAACTTCATGCTTTTTTCAACATTTCATTTAATATTTTTCAATCTCAGACTAACTCAATTTGAACCATGAACCACACACAATCAAGCAATGTGTTACAGTTATTCAGGCTTATTATGAAAACGGGCGTTCAAATCAAAATGCGTATCGGGCACTTCTTCATTTTTTCGGTCAACTTAATCGTCCAAATGTGCGTACAATCGGAAAAATTGTGCAAAAGTTTGAGCAAACCGGGTCTGAAGGAGAAGTGAAAACACCAGTGCATGGTCATACAGCTCGTACTGCAGAAAATATTGCTGCTGTTCGCGATAGTGTGGTTGAACAGCCGTCCACCTCAACTCGTCGTCGTGCCCAAACAATTGCACCTCTCACGCTCGTCGTTGATGAACATTACGCATAAAGACTTGCATTTACACGCTAACAAGGTGCAATTGACTCAAGAACTAAAGCCTCTTGACCATTTCAAGCGTCGTCAATGGTCAGACTGGTGGCAGGAAATGGTAACAGTGGGTGACCAATTTTCGAAGAAAATCATCTTCAGTACTGAGGCACATTTTCACCTCAGTGGATTCGTCAATAAGCAGAATTTCCGCATTTGGGCGAATGTTAATCCAAGAGTGATTACCGAAAATCCAATGCTCCCACAAAGAGTGACTGTTGGATGCGGTTTATGGGCCGGCGGCATCATTCGGCCGTATTTTTTCCAAAATGAGGCCGGTCAGGCAGTTACTGTGAATAGTGTTCGCTATCGTGAGATGATAACGAACTTTTTATGGCCCGAATTGGAAGGTACGGATGTGGACGATATGTGGTTTCAACAGGAGGGTGCCACTTGTCACACAGCTAACATAACAATGGCTCTTTTGCGCGGAAAATTTGATGGCAGAATAATATTACGTCGCGGTGGTGTAAATTTTCCGACGAGATCATGAGATTTGACACCGTTGGACTTCTTTCTTTGGTGTTACTTGAAAGAAAAGGTGTACGTCGATAAGCCAGCAACAATTGAAAAGCTAAAGGATGAGATAATTCGGCACATTAATGGCATAGAACCTCAATTATGCCTCAGCGTCATCGAAAATTTGGACCATCGGATGGAGGTGTGCCGCCGAGGCCGCGGCGGCTATTTGGCCGATAATTTGTTCCATGCGTAATTGAGCCATACCAAAATTGTCATAGTAAAGAGAAAGGATGACAATTTCCGAAAAATAATTCTATTTTATTAACTTAACTTTAAAACTTAACCACTCTTTATAATGAAGATTGCGCAAAACGATTTGAACTTTCGTTGAATCCAATACCTCTAAATTGATCACCCTTTATAATATACACATTCCTGTATGCATACTCACCTTGTTTCCTTTACTACTGACGATTTCCTGCTTATACTATATTTGACCCGTAGCTTTATATCTTCCTTCATTTTATCAGCTATTTGTGATGGAATCATTGTCAAGAGAAGTACGCTCTGAAAGAAAGATCATCTCAGAAGCACATCCGTTAGAGGATTTTCATTAAACACAAACGAACGGAGTACCTCTTGGGTTTTTGCGGCCTGCAGTAGCAAATTCTCCTCAATGCAATTCCGTTTGTCGATTAAAGTTGTACGAATGACTAACTCACGTGAGAGGCGAAAAAATAAGCCCAGGATATTGATACCCACCATAAATAGGCTTTCATACACAATTTTCTGGCTATCAATGAACGCACTACCATCAGCTCGCAAATTATAAGTTATCAAAATAAACAAAGCAATGTAAGATGTCGACACCAGCAAGCCCAATAGAAAGCTGCCAATGAAATTGGAGGTCGGTATAAAAATGTATATCGAATAGATGATGAAACTGTAGTATAACGGTACACTGATTTCATAATGATTGATTAGGTGAAGAATAGGAACTGTCATATCTGGAAATAGAGCAAATTAAATAACTTTGAGAATGGTGGCGGGCTTTCCACCTATTGAAAGTATGGTAACTACTATAAGTTTTCTCACCCATCGCCACTAAAAGCACAACTGCCAGCACAGTTGTTGAATTCATAATCCATACAAATTGTGTAAATACTTTCTTCCATAAGTTGATGACTAAAACCACCACTGTCAGTGCGGTAAGTCCAAGATATACCGCTATGTCTTCTGTAAACTAAAATTTTGCCGAATGTTAAAAGTTGTTGGGCTAGACTTGCAATTTAATGCGAAAAACACAGAACCTTTATAAAGCAGATTAACAGCAAGCAGTAGCAGATTGTGATGAATGCAAGGATTGCCAAAAAGGAAATTAATAAATTTTTACGCGCTCGATTCACATAGGTCTCATAAACATCTTCCACATCAAGTTTTCTACATTGCTCCTGCAAAAGAAATGAATCTGCTAATTTAATGCCAACAAATTTTGATTTGTTTATTTGTAGTACCCTTAACACATTTAGCTCATATTTTCCCCTGGACTGGGATGTCACATCCACTAATATGGTACCAAGCTGAACTGATTCGCGGGCTGGATTAGAAGTCGTATGCATATTTTATGTGAATTCATAAAATTTTCGCTTACAAACGTTCTTAACTTACAAATATTCTGTCAGTCTCTCAAATGAATGACATTTCGGTTTTGTTCGAATTTTTTCTTCCGCTCTTACGTTAGTATTTCATGCAATCAATTTTTACATTTTTACTTATCGAAAAAAGGTAGGGAAAACCGAAGTTACATAAGTTAAGATAAACTTAAGCGGAGTTGAGGTGCAACGCGCTCTTTCTCACAACTTATGCATCTCGATGAAGCGTCCATAAACCTAAATACTTATAAAGATCCAATAAATCTTTAGATCCATGACTAAAAAGACTAAACAGTACTTGGCAGTTTTAGTAGCACAATTACTGATCTTCCACTTGCCAGCAAGTGCTCCATTGGACAAAGTAGGCAAGTAGTAGCATTTCCAGCCGGCAGCCGGTTCTACGTTACCGGAATGACTCGGGTTTTTCCGACCAAGGGCTGCCGCCCCAGTAAACTAGCTCTGTCTAGTGCACCATATCCCACCCCCAATATTTCGACACAGGAGCAATCCCTTGCAGCACGTTTGCTCCGAATACTTCTCGTCAGGGCTGGCGTCGAATCCAACCCTGGACCAGAGGTATTTTACTGCTGCATCTGCCACAAACGGCGACCGCCGTAGCCGAATGGGTTGGTGCGTGACTACCATTCGGAATTCACAGAGAGAACGTCGGCTTGAATCTCGATGAAACACCAAAATTAAGAAAAACATTTTTCTAATAGCGGTCGCCCCTCGGCAGGCAATGGCAAAGCTCCGAGTGTATTTCTGCCATGAAAAAGCTCCTCATAAAAATATTTGCTGTTCGGAGTCGGCTTAAAACTGTAGATCTCTCCATTTGTGGAACAACATCAAGACGCACACCACAAATAGGAGGAGGAGCTCGGCCAAACACCCAAAAAGGGTGTGCGCGCCTATTATATAGTATATAATATATATATATATATCTGCCACAAACGGCTCCACCTGAACTCCACCTCGGTTAGGTGGAACAAGTGCAATAACACCTCAACGCTAAGGAGCCCTCATGAGCAACACAACTCCCCCAACGACCCACAACCCTCCTGCTCCTATCCCAGTGCGGGGACAAACCAGCAGCTCTTGGTCCACAGCACAGTCTGCTCCGTGTGTCAAACCAGAGTCCCTCGGATACTGACAACATTCCAATGCAATTCTTGCAATGGCTGGTGCCACTTTCGGAGATGCTCTGGCCTGCGGACCACCCGTGAGTGGACACGTGATTTCGTTGCCCCCTACTGCAGAGCTCTGCACCCGCAACTGCCCTCTGCGGCGCGGCCGTCTGTCAACGTAAGGCCACGATAACTCTTGCGGAACGCACAGTAGGACCAACGAAGACAATACCACCCGTCCCTCACCCCCCGAGTTACGATCACACTCTCGAGGAGTTTTAAACTTTACAACTAAACTGCAACGGACTTACGAGTAAGATTGACGAGATAGTTGACTTTATGAGCCGACATGTTATCAAGATAGCTGCGGTCGAAGGGACAAAACTGCACGCTAGCTCCCCCTTGATCACCAGGGACGGCTACAATGTGCACAGAAAGGATCGCGAGTGAGACCACGGTGGAGGCTTAGCGTTCATAGTCCACCATACAGTGCAGTATCGTCTTATCGATGAAGGCATCGACCGCAGGGACACCACCTTAGAATGTCAAGGGATAGCTGTCTGGTCAGGCGATGCCTAGCTCGAAATATATAATATTTACATACCCCCTGTCACCTGCTGCCCGGCAGGATATCACCTCAGGGGTGAAAACCGATTGGTAGTTGGTGACTTCAATGCGCATCACGATCTTTGGCATTCAAGCCTGCCAAATGATCGTAGGGGGCAGCTATTGGCAGAGCAGATAGACGACTCGACATTCAGCACTCTAACGGACGACGCCCCCACCAGGGTAGTGGGCAATTGCTGCAGCTCGCCTGATATCACAATTGCTAGCGCAGGTCTGATCAATAGCACAACCGCTGTTACGTCGCCTATTACGTCGCAAATCAGCTGATTCTTTAAAACTCGCTTGAAGCCAGTTAACGGCCTGATGTTGGCGACATCTTCTGAGTTCTCTCCTCTTCTGTGATCGACGCCCAATCAACGAACAAGTAAGCTTTCTCCGGCATGCCAGTAATTTCTCACTCAGCTCAATGCCATTTGCCTCCACTGCAAGCTAAATGATAAACACAGCCACTTCAACAAATGAGACTTAAATTGTAGCACTCACGGACAGCTGCTTCTTTTTTGTCAGGACAGACTTGCAAGTACAGCACTCAGACACAACTGAGCCCGTTGTACTGCACTCGGATTCCCTTTTTAATTTTCTTTAAATCTACTCAATCTTCGAAGAAATCTGAGTAGATCTTGGAGTACCAAGGAGCCAAGGTGGTCCCTTCTTAACCCATCACTGCCAAAGACCTCAAGCCTGATTCCAGCGAAGGAGGGGCAGACGCGCAGAAAGTGGTCCGCCGTCTCATCGTCCTCGTCATCCATCGTCGGACACGACAGGTAACATTAGTTTTGTCAATCTGCAGCCTCTCTCAGCCTGCCAAGCTCGCTTGTGAGTTAAAGTAACCTGTTTGCTAACCGTAGTTTTGATGGCTGCAGAAGGAAGTGGCAGAACGGGCTCTGAGGCCAACTTCCTTGGCCCCAGCATACACCTCCGCTTGAAACTCAGATGCATGCATTTCAAGAGCAAAGTGCAGCTTTGTCACGCTGGATTCCACGTAGACCCCACAGCCGGAGCCGTGCTCGGTCCTGGACCCATCCGTGAAAATGCGAAAACAGTGTTTGCCGGGCTCATTTTCTGAGTTTGATCACAGTTGAGCCTCTAACAGTACCACACTGTATCTCTTGTCAAGCACAACTCTAGATGGCATGGAGTCAAGGGGCATGGTGAGGATGGTTGAATCAAAGTTTGTGCCTACTCTGTTGTCCAATGCCGGACAGGGGCCGTATCAATTCCCATTGTGTTTCAGCCTACAGATGGCCTTAAAGGCCTCTCCTTGGATGAAAACATCAAGCTGCTTACTACGAAGTCAATTTCACTGGATATGACCAAACCACTTTTGTCCGTTCTGCAACTCCACTCCAGAGACGCCAACACATCTGCTCCTCGAATACGATTTCATGCCAAAAAGAAGAAGAAACACCTTAGCTTTCATAGGAGAATTGGGTCCAGATGAGCTATAAGAGCAAATCTTCTAGCCGAAGAACATACCGCCCTTTATGAACTGCATCTACCCAAAAACTGAAAAAATATCATTTTTTTAGGTATTTGGTATTTATTTCTATCTTCTATCTTATTTATTAAAAATGTAATGAAACGAATTTGATTTCTGCTATTTTTAACTTTTGATTATCCCATTTATTCTATCCTAATTTACATTGACTTTAGATAGTTACTCATAACTTAGCTTAATTAACAGACTAATTACATTACGCTACTCAATTTCATTTGTCTCAACTCCCATCATCTGATCAGATGGATCTCTAGAACGCTGGTTGAAACTAAAATTCTCATCGATTTCTAACAGATATGTGGGTATCAGGCCACGGCCTTTCACAAACGTCTCACCTCTAAAGTTGCATTTAATATTGAAGGTTTCCAATATTTTTGCTGTTTCCTCAGTGACTTGGATAGAATCAGGTAGTCCCGTGGAGTCCATTCGTGAAGCCATATTTACGGCGTTTCCCCAGATATCGTAAAATGGTTTATACGAACCTACAACACCAGCCATGACTGGACCGTTCGATATGCCTTCAAAAGACAAACAAATTTATATTCTTGTATGTATGTGTGTGTGTACTTTTATTCAGCATAACGATTACCAATTCGTAAAGCGCTTACGGCGTGACCCTTTTCTTCATTTTGTTCTGGATTCTCCATATTAAAAGCTTGTAATGCACAAATAAGATCCAAAGCGAAGCACGCCATGATATATACAGCAACATTGCCGGGACTGAACTTATCACTGTCCATATTTCCAAGAGCGATACTTTGCATCAACCGATCATCGAGATAACTTCCCAAAGCTGGCGAAAAAATTTCTCATATTAGTGATGTTATTGTAATGGTGAGTGAAGCATATATGTATATAGTTTTCAACCATAATGCATTGTACAGATCCATAAGTAAAAACCTTTCAGCTGGTAGTCGAAAAATGCACACAGCTGGGATCACCTTATTCCAAAACCCTTTTTTATGTCGCCTGGTTTCAAGAAAGTACCGCGCAATTTTAGTCAGAGAGAGAGAGCTAAATATATTTTGCTTTACAAAAATCTACACCAAAATTTTCGATAAGTAATATATCGCCGCCGTAGCCGAATGGCTTGGTGCGCGACTACCATTCGGAATTCACAGAGAAAACGTCGGTTCGAATCTCGGTGAAAACACCAAAATTAAGAAAAACATTTTTCTGATAGCGGTCGCCTCTCGGCAGGCAATGGGAAACCTCCGAGTGTATTTCTGCCATGAAAAAGCTCCTCATAAAAATATCTGCAGTTCGGAGTCGGCTTGAAACTGTAGGTCCCTCCATTTGTGGAACAACATCAAGACGCACCGAAGATATTGCATCTTCAGAAACTATATACCATAAATTTCAAACTGAAATTTCGTACTGAATAAAACTCTAAATAAACTCATGTTTTTCTTATACTTAAAAACAAAATCACCAAAGGTATTTCACTTTAAAAAGCCTACATAAAAATTTTCAACATTCGATAAATACCGCACGGGTGTTTACGCGATGTTATATGAAGAAGCAAAACAATGAGCCTCAAGAGCAAAGTTCACTTATATGAGACACGCGTAAGGCAAATTTGGACATATGGAATTGAAACTCGAGCGGATACAACTACAACAGAGCGAATAATATCCACCGTCGAAATGCAAACAATGCAAGCTGGCTGCACAAGGCCCGATCTCAAAGAAACGAGAAGATACGAAAGATGTGCGAAATCACTGAAGTAGTAAAATGGAGCCGCAAGAGAAGAAAAGAATAGAACCAGCATGTAAAGGGAATGAGAGACGATGGATTGACAAAAATTGTGATGACAGGTCAACTTAAAACAGCGTTGGCACGAGTGCCTGGCCGTCTGAATCCGATTCGAATGATGACATAATTGTATTCTATTAAAAAAAAAAAAAACAACAAAAAAGTGCGTGTAGCATAGTACACGTACATGATTCAATTATTTAAGGTTTGCTCACTAGTGACATTCGATTTTTGACACTCCCTTACAAAAGGTTGTATTTAAGAAGGTGAATAAAGTGGAACAAATTAAATCCTTTTTGGTAAAAATCGTAGCAAAAAAGTATTTTCTTACTTAAATGGAAACAAACTGCGAACGGGTTAAAAAATTAATTTTAATTAATATTTGAAGTTATTAGCGGAAATTGCCGAGTCTAATATTAAAACAAGAAATTATTTCACTTAATCCAAGATTTTATTTTGTGAATTAAAAACTAAATTTAAAACCGATCGCGAAATTACGAAGCTTCGCCAATATGAAACTATTTTGTTAAAAATAAATAAATAATTGGCACGTATAATTCTGTTAGTTGTTTGGCCGAGATCCTCCCCCTTTCACAAATGGAAGGACCTACAGTTTTAAGCCGATTCACGCAGATGGTTTTTTATGAGGAGCTTTTTCATGCTGGTACTGTGCTTTGCTAAGCCTCCTCTGGACACTTCATCCATCCATGGGAAGGTGGGCTCATTGGAAACAAGTTCCGTCAATCTCAACTTTTTTATAATGAGGTATGCAATGCTATCGGTCGCGTCGGGACTATCCAATTATTCTCTACTGTCGTAACTCTTTGGGAAATGCTAGCTCTTTGCAAAACATGAATTCCGTCTAAATCACCACATCAAAAAAGTAAAGCCTTATACATTCTCCACTCATCGATCTCGGATTGCATCAATTACTCTATCATGTCTTGACTTCAGCGGTGTGTATTTCATGTCATACTACCATAGTCCTGAACATACCGATGAAAACTCTTTAGCGAGTTGTTGCTCGTAAGTAGACCATTTTGAAAATGAAATGTTTTTCTACAAATTTTACTTTGCTCCACTTTTACTCAAATTTTCTAGAGCTAGCAACTCAGTGCCTTGGTAAGGGAGCCGATTTGTCAAGAGAGAACGAGAAAGCTGCTTACTGAGCAAACCTTTTATTATTGAATCATGAGTACACGTACACATAACTGAAATGAAACTTTCAAGGCAGACAAGTAAAGAGGGAGAGACCCGAGAGAGAATGAGAGCGAGAAAGAGAAAGAATATATATGTAAATAAAGACCCGAGAGAGAATGAGAGCGAGAGAGAGAAAGAATATATATCTAACTAAAGACCCGACAGAGAATGAGAGTGACAGAGAGAAAGAATATATATGTAAATAAACTTACAACATTTGCAGAGAATACAAAATTTACAAAAAACGGAAAAGGGTCAACCGATGTAGGTAAACGCCGGACACAAACCGTGGCAACAACGTGCACTACTCGGGCGTTTATCACCCGCACAAACACAGCGATTCCAGGACCGTAGTAACGGCACAAATTACCGCAAAGTAATACCAATAAATCCGTCGCCGGAATGGATAGCACTTTATAGTACGCACAAGCACTAGCCAGGGACCGAAAACAGCCCCAAACAGTTGGCACCAAGGAAATATAACGCCAAAAAGTGAACACCAAAAATATATTTCCTACAAGTTTGCACCAACACACAAGCGCCAAAAAGTTATTCCTCACTAGAAATTAGCAACCACAAGGAAAAACTCAGGAAAAATAGCCTAAAGTGTGTCTTATAAGGTATAGCTCTCTCTCTCTCCTTTTCCTCTACGTTATATCTTTTTTCTCTCTCGCGGAACGAAAATCCCCAAAACGTTACATGGCCTTGAAATTTACTCTCCATTCTCGCTCGTCCATCGACGTCTAAGAAGTTCCACTTAAAAAAATAAAATTAAATAAATTTTTTTTTCGTTGAAAGAACAGGACACAGTCCAACAATAAAGATGAAGAAGACAGAAAGAAAGGAGAAATACCAAATTATTAAAAAATAAATTTTTTGTTTAATTTTATAAGTAACCGAAGTTATTTCACTTAAAAAGACTTTAGGAAGACAGAAAGAAAGCATAAATACCAAAATTGTTAAAAAAATAAATTTTTTGTTTAATGTTAAAAGTAACCGAAGTTATTTCATTTAAAAAGACTTTATAAAAAATTTTCAACATCAAATATTCCTAAATTTTTTTTTAATTTTTCAGTTTTCTAGCCTCACTCACGCCTACAAATAAATATTTTTTTAGAATAATTCAAACTACTTGGATCACTTGACCTCAATGCGAGTATAAGTAGCAGGAGTATAAAACAATAACTCCTACTTACGATTGTATTCGTTCTCAGATCCAACGGAGATGCTTGCGTCGGGGTTACTTGCACTTAAGCCACACGCGGCCATATACGTCCAACCAGCCACTTTAATTTTTTCAATCTTATTGATGCCCGTATATGTGTTTAGCTGCAATAGAGAAATTATCGAATACTCATACAAGTGTAGAAAAATAGCCGCAGATCACTCACCACCCGGTCGAAATCACAGATGATTTCATTCAAGACACGCATGCCAATCTGTTCCGTATCATAATTCAGTATCGTTGCAAACATAACAGCCACATTTTCGTATTGCTCATAGTACAGTTCAGTTGACAACTGATCCTTCATGTACATGTCGGCTATGCAAGAATGTTAAGAAATTAAACAAAATAAAACACACATAAAATACATAATACATCCCACAAGGAAGACACAGCTAAATTACAAACCTATGTGGGCAGGCAAAATATTGCCGATTAATATGGAAATGGTTTTGTTTGTAACTTTTGCATTGTCTCTCTTCCTGCGCAACTCATATTTCGAACTGTAGTCAGAAAAAATTACAATAAAACAAAAACAAAAAGTCCAAAAGTCTCATATTTGATTACGAGATACTCACTTGTAGTCCATGCGAGAAATAAACTCAGCCTCTCGATTTACTATATGGAATGACAAAAGATGTATCAGCAACAAAAATAGCTGCGCATATTCGGGTAAGATATATTGATTGGAGCTTAGGCTACGCTCGAAAATAAACTCGTACATCACAAACGAAATAATTATGTAAAATGTTAGCACAAGAAGTGCAACAATATACTTAATGAAATAAGGAACGTGCGTGAATAAAAAGATTAGACCCAGATTTTGCACTATACATTCTGTGACGGCCTAAGATGGAGATGGAAGTCAATAAATGCAAATACAATTTTTCATAATTTACATATAAAAACGGCTACGAACCCAGGGACTGAAGCATATATTTTCGTTCACGTTATCGTCATACACTTCCATCTCGACAATCTCATTTTCAATCTGAAACCGATCGCAATCTAACTGAAAGAAAACATATTAGAATGAGCCGGTAATAGGGTTGCAAAATGTCTACTAACATAGCATGAACAATTTTACGTATGCGCAAAAGAAGTTTGACGAAGTTTAACTCAGATTTTATAATACGTGAATACTGCGATAAAACAAATAAAATAAATGATTAGCGCTTACATTTATGTTAGGTGTTTGGCCGAGCTCCTCCTTCTATTTGTGACGTGCGTCTTGATGGTGTGCCACAAATGAAGGGAACTACAGATTTTAAATTTTTATGAAGAGATTTTTCATGGCAGAAATATACTCGGAGAGTTGCCATTGCGTGGCGATGGGCGATAGCTATTAAAACAAAAAACTTGTTCTTCAATATGGTGTTTCACGGAGATTCGAACCTATGTTCTTCGAATAGTAGTCACGCACCAACTCATTCGGCTACGGCATTCCTTAAGATATATTAGCATTTTATATGGATGACGTGCAAAACTATTTGATCGAAAAAAATATATAAAATTACGACACTGAGTCCAGATTTTGGAGATCAATCCTATTTCCCGTTTTTTCGTGTTTGACTAAGCCTGAGAAAACTAAGTTCTCGCTGTTTTTTTTTATGAAAATATTTCTAAAAAAATGGTTACAAATGCATCATTGAAAGTATTGCCCCTCCTGGCTACTACTTTTTTCCAACTTTCTAGTAGATCTCGCATACCGTCGCGGTAAAACTGTTCACCTTTTGAGGCTATCCACGGATCAATCCATTTTTTGATGTCTTCATATGAATGGCACTGCTGGTCCGCTGGACGATGTGCCATCGATCGGAACAGGTGATAATCGGACATCTCAATATCTGGAGAATATGGCGGGTGGGGTAGGATTTCTCATTTTAGTGTTTCCAGGAAGGTTTTAATGGGTTTGGCAACGCGAGCCCGAGCGTTGTCATACTATAGAATCACTTTTTCATGTCTCTCCGCGTATTGCGGCCGCTTCTTGCGCAGTGCTCGGCTTAATCGCATCAATTCAAGTCGATGTCGATCCCCAGTGATGGTTTCGCTTGGTTTTAACAGTTCATAATAAATAACACCAACTTGATCCCACCAAATACATAGCATAACCTTCGCGGCGCGAATATTCGACCGAGACGACAATGTACAAGCATGCCCGGGCAGTCCCCATGACTTTCTTTTCTTTGGATCGCTGTAATGGATTCAGTTTTCATCACCCGCCACGATGCGATGAAGAAAACCCTTCCTTTTTTACCACTGGAGCAGTGGAAGTTGTTCACAGACGGAAAAACGACGTTCAACATCCTTAGGTTTTAACTCAACCCAAGGGGAACCCAAGTCCCCTGTTTCTGAATCATTCCTTAAGCATGCAATAGCTTGGAAATGGATTGGCGGGCAACTCCTAAGCTCTTCTTGCGTTTGACAGAGATCCTCATTGCGCAATGCCTCCAATTCAGCGTCTTCGAAGGTTTTTGGTCTTCCTTCACGCGGAAGGTCGTCAACATTAAAATCACCATCTTTGAAGCAACGGAACCAATTTCGGCACGTTGTTTCACTTAAAGTAGCATCTCCATAAACTTTTTGTAGCTCTCGATGCGCTTCAGCCGCCGTTTTTTCGAATGAAAGAGGAAAATCAACAGTTCCCGCAAATGACGATTATTCGGCACAAAATCAGACATTTTCATGAAACCCAAAGTGTATGATACCAAACCAAATCACTAATGTGTCGAAGCAGTTTGTTTACCATATGTCTAAGTTTGGTTTATGATGTTTGGGTTATGTTAGAATCGACTAGCACACACTGCTGGCGGCATCTATTGACAAACAGCGGGAGCTTAGTTGCGCACCTAATATATTCGAATAATTTTTGTTTGTCGCGCAGAGTGATGTTGTAATAATAATTGTGGTGCATTTCAGTGAATAGAATTCTTTCTGCAAAATTCCAACGCTAGTGGTTTTCTTTTAAACGTAGTAAACTTTGCACTGTTACGCTCTTTAGCGGAGGGCTTTGAGCGAAGTAAATATCAAAAGCGAATTTCTCCTACCTACCTTTCAATTGCAATTAAAAATAAGGATGGTGCATTTTAGAGCTTTGTTTCCGTGGCCTTTTTTGTTCGGAATTGCCAATAGATCAGCCACAAGGTCGGTTGTATTTTTTAAGAACAAATTGACCCGCCCTAACGTACAGTCTAAAGCCTTACTAACCCTCCGTTAGGCACCGAGTCGGGCCAGACTGGCTTTTTAGACTTTGGACGTGAATTTAATACATTTTTTATAGCTTACGAAATGAACTTCCAGGTAGCTTCCTAAAATTTAATTTGCTATCGATTTATGGATATAACCTTTTAAAAAGGATCACCGAACAGGACGAAAAAAGGACAGACCCGAATGCCCAAACGAAGGTTTTAAAAAACGTGTCTAACGGAGGGTTAAATACTCATAAATATAAATATTGTCTTCTGTTTTGGTGCTAATGAAATCATTTGAGCTGTATATAAAAAATATATTTAACACCCATTAATTTATTTTATAGTAAGTGAACTTTAGCGACCACCGTAGCGGAATGGGTTGGTGCGTGACTACCATTCGGAAGTGCGTAGGTTCTAGTCTCCGGGCATCAAACACCAAAATGATAGAAAAAGTGTGTTCCTATCGCCGCCGCTCCCTGGAAAACAATGGCAAACTTTCGCGTAGATTTCAGCCATGAGAAACCGCCTTACAAAAAATGTTATTCCAAAATCTCTTACACTTTATCAAACTTCTTTTACAAATGCACAAAGTTGACATAGTATCAATGTGCGTGTTCACTTATAGAGCCCATGGTAACCTACCAATTGCGCCAGAGTTAGAGATAACTGCAGTAAAAGTATGGCAAAATATACTCCAGTACGAAACCAGTAGTCTCGTTGAACTTTGTCTGAAGTTATATACATCCAAAGGCTGACTTTTGCTTGTGGTTTTGGTTCAAATACTGTACTGAAGAGCCTTTCCCACATTTTCTTGTACCAGACCAAACCCAAAACGAGCAATACAAATATATTTCCGAACAATGCCAACATCCAAAATATCGTCTCTTGTCTATCAAGGTGATTGATTAGGTGACTTAATTTTCATATTGATTTAGATCGGAAATGAACTCTCATACTCACGGCTCACTGATCGCTTGCATTATAATCGTACAAAGGATAATTATATAGGCCACAGCGATGCTGTATTTATACAAAATGTCGAATTGTTGCAGGTAGCTGAGCTCCCAATGCCAGTTTTTATACCACATGAATAACCACGAAATGTTCGAATAAAGAGTTCTTTCTTTTATCTCAACTGGTGATAGGCGTCTCTTCTTATTAAAGGAAAGCATTTTATAACTAAGTATATGAAACGAAACTTGTTTTTAGTTGTGTATGTTTGCCGATCTGAAGAACGCATGCTCTTACCGCCTAATTATACCAGATATTGGAAAATTGATATACTCTCGGTTCATCTCACTGTCCAGCATTACTTTCATTCTTTCCAAGGAATCCATTTGTTCGAAAACCTATTTGCAAAATATATAAAAATTGGCATATGAACTATGGGACCCCAACATATAACAGTCACTTGCCTGCCCCTCGGCAACATCGTCAAAATCGCCATGATATACGGAATAGAATGATGTTTGTGACATCTGAGCTTCAACAAGTTCCTTTGGGGAGAAAAAAGGGAGAACAAATCACTTAGCTCGATCAGAATGCTTAGTACACCGAAAGACGTAAAGAGGCAAGATTGGCTAAGGGTAAAAAATGTTAACCCCAACAGAGAATTTCAAAACCAGACAAGTGCTACAATGGCTGGGAAAACAAAATTCTAATACTGTATTGCAATACTCAAAAATTCATTAGTTAGAGCACGAAATTAATATAGAATTGGATATGAGTGAATACTGCAAACTCTTCGTCCCAAGTTTTTAATTAGAATTTTTAGAAGCATATTTGGTATGCAGTTTCACAGCTTATTAAATTTGGTAAAAACTGCTCTTGTTTTTTATAATTTTTCCCCTTAACGATTTAGCGCTTTTTTTCTTTTTTTCATGTAAAAAAGGCCTGCATTCCTTATATGGAGAAAATTATAAAATAAGAGTAAATAAAAAATGTTTCTAAAATTTTGTTTACAAAACCGAAATACTCCACAAACCAGTGTAGTGCCTTCCAAGTTGAGATCTATGCTATAGACAAAGAAACAAAAACGATAAGACTAATAGACTTGCCTCCGGCAAACTTTACCATTTTTGTTGATAGTCCAGCAGCGATCGAGGCACTGGTCTCAGCGCACATCAAACCAAGATGTGATAAAGAATGCAGGAGGTGACGCTCGCTTATCCACCACAACACCACACTTTGTTGGGTCTTCGGCCACTCTGGAGTAGAGGGAAATTAAAGAGCGGCCGCCGTAGCCGAATGGGTTGGTGCGTGATTACCATTCGGAATTCACAGAGAGGTCGTTGGTTCGAATCTCGGTGATAGCAAAATTAATAAAAACATTTTTCTAATAGCGGTCGCCCCTCGGCAGGCAATGGCAAACCTCCGAGTGTATTTCTGCCATGAAAAAGCTCCACTTAAAAATATCTGCCGTTCGGAGTCGGCTTGAAACTGTAGGTCCCTCCATTTGTGGAACAACATCAAGACGCACACCACAAATAGGAGGAGGAGCTCGGCCAAACACCTAACAGAAGTGTACCGCCAATTATTTATTTTATTTTTGATTGTGCAAGGAAATGCTCTGAGCTTGACCTTCAGCAAGTGGTAGAGGACATAAACATTCCTCTAAATGAACTCTTTACTGCGATTTACGTAAGCTTTTTATATCGGAACAACCAACAAGTACAGCACGCAGACACAATTAATTTAATTTTCTTTAAATCTACCCGACGTCCGAAGAAGTCTGAGTAGATCTTGCGGTGCCAAGGAGCCAAGTTGGTCGCATCTTAACCCATCACTGCCAAAGGCCTCAAGCCTGATTCGAGCGAAGGCGGAGCAGACGCACAGAAAGTGGTTAACCGTCTCATCCTCCTCTTCTCAATCTGGGCAGAGTACAGTGTCTGAGGCGCCTACCCTTAACATGTGCTTCGCCCATAGAAAGTGGCCCGTCATCAGTTCAACCAGCTTCCCACAGTCCCTTCTGCTTAATGAGAGAAGGATTTGCGACAGTCGGTCGGACATGACAGGTAACATAAGTTAAGTCCATCTGCAGCGTCTCTTGGCCTGCTAAACTCACTTGTGGGTTGTAGTAACCCATTTGCTAACCGTGGCTTTGATGGCTATAGAAGGGAGTAGCAGAATGGGCTTCGGGCCAAAGAAGTTGGCCTCAAGGCCCATCCTAGCTAAGGAGTCAGACGTCTCGTTACCCACGATACCCACGTGTCTCAGAGCCATGTGAGCTTAATCGCGGAAACTAATAAAAGATGGTCTCTGACAACTTACTGCATGGTCTTCAAAGGAATTTGGCTAAAACTGAATCTATAAAGGACAAAATGTCTGCTTCGATTCAATAGATCAACTACTAGCGTCTTCAAAGGTGTTATAAGGGGTCACTGTACTATTGACACGCTAGCCAGTAGAATAGATGTACCTCGCAGTGACTTATGCAGAAGTTGTGGAGGTGGAGAAGAAATTGAGTCGGTACAACACCTCCTCTGTAAATGTTCTGCGCTTCAAAGAAGTCGTGCGTTTATTTCTTCAAAGATATTTCTTCTTAAAAGCAGATCAGTGGTTTAAGCAACTTAGGGGATGGAAGTCAAATGCAGGTATCACAATGGGGCTTGGGGCCACCAAGTGTCCTGTCTTAGACAAGAAACATGGCTAACCTTACCTAACCTAACCTAACCTAACCTAACCTAACCTAATTGTAAGAGCACCTACAATTTTCTGGCTTGGTTCCCGCTATCAAACAAGCCCTTGTGCGTTGCTATAGATGTGGTAAAGTTATATCTTTTTCCTTTAACTTCTATCGGAACATAGGGCGCCAACTACGTTTGTTCGCCAACGGTCACGGCTGTTAAGCATCTCCAGGCCTACCGACTGCCCGTGCAGCCTATTGGAAGGGGTTCAAATGCAGAGTCTGCCTGGCAACATTGCCGCCACTTTTTCTAGGCGTATGCCCTATTCACTGTCACTTCCCTTGTCTAATTTCAGTGGCTACGTCAAGCTGGTTAGCGTTGTGATGAAGAAAGCTATTCGAATTTTATTGGTTATGCCGGACGTTAGCTCATTTACGCACACAACAGGGTTTCAGCATTTCGACTCACTAAGTGATTTTTTCGCTCACGAGCGTTATTTTAGATACAAATATAAACAAACTATGTCATATCTCAGCTAAATAATAAAAACATGCATATATTCTAATACTTACTTACCGGAGGGGGAGTAATTAGAAAGGTAGTTATATGATGCTTTCGCAGCAATGGATCATCGCGAGCCCTTTGGGTGCCTTCCTCGTACTTGAATCTGTCGTGCAGTCGATGGAGAGTTTCTTTGCTAATATGGACCCGTCCCGGTACGCCAGTGCTTTCTAACTTATTCGCGATAACAACGTCTTTGGAGTAAATATCGAATTGCCATTTGTTCTCACCAATAACGCCGGATAGAACGCTACCCGTATGCACGCCGATGCGCATATCAATTAAGACATCTCTAATGTCTCTGTTGTTGAATATTCATATGTATGTAAGAATGTATGTATATATGAAAATTCATGTAATATATTTACCTCACTTCGCGTATCCCCTTGATCATTCGCAAACCGAGTTTCACACAGGCTACGGCATGCTCCTCATTGGGAATTGAAACATTCCCCACACAGTAATAGCAATCACCTAAGAACTGTATACGCAACACTTTCAACTCCTGCAGTGGAAATTTTGTTTAAAGTTCTGACAATCAGGCATCACAACTATGCGCTCTACCTGTGCGGCGTTATCGAACCTCACAAAGAGATCGTGTAAGGTTCCCACAAGAGTGCTCACATCCAGAGTAGTTGTTAGACGAGTGTAGTTGACGATATCCGCATAAAGAATTGTGACGTCATCATGTGGTTCAATGAAAAGTTTCCTAAGGGAGAATAAACATTTGTAATGGATGATTGAAAATGATGGATTGGATTAAATGGATGGGTTTGAAATTGATCAAACGCAGCAGGTATTTTTGGGTAAAAACAGATTGGCTAATGTCCGTAGAATGAAAACAAGCCATGTATCTGCTTACCAGTGTCCATAGCAATACTGCGAGCGATTTGCAAACGGGCATACTTGCACGAAATATGTATGTTTGTATGTCTATAACTATTCATGAAATGCTCCGATTTGCACCGTGTTTGTCTTTATTATGAGCCTGGTCTCTTACGAGGGATATTTTTCGACAAAAGCTGATTAGGCAAAAACTGACGAAACTTACGAAACAGACATGTTTACAAGCCAAAATATAATATGTTAAAAAAAAGTTGAAATTAATTTTCAGACCCCAACAAGCAAAAAATGCTCAACTTTGAGACTTTGTCGACAGGGTCGATTCAAGACCTCAAAGATGGAATTCGTGAGGCTATCGAGGACATAGGGCAGCCACTTTGCAATTCGGTTATGGAAAACTTCATGAAAAGGATATTGTCCTGTAAGCGCGGTTGTGGTGGTCATTTGCCTGATGTTATTTTCGACTAATAACGGCATACGTTCCTCTTTATAATGAAATAAATATCCGATCATTTATACTAAGAAATATCACTTTTCTTTGAATATCAAAATAACACCTCTGATTAGAAACCCCTTTAATTACCATCACCCTGTATTATTTAAATTTATCAATTATTTCACACTACTATTACAATTTTTGAAACAAAAGAATAGTTTTTAAAAAAATTACCATCAAAACCGGTGTCACCCAACTGCACTAAGCGGCAATAGACTGGCAAAGCAAAGACGGAAAATCCACACTTTTTGCTTTCTATATCTGCAGATTTATTATTGTTGCATAGTATATTTAATGCCAGGTGCCATGCATGGATATATAGAGATTGGTGGCATGACGTTATACGAGGGTCCTTTGAAAAGTCAATGCAAAGTTAGAGCGATAGCACTACTGGCGCGTATGGAGATTATGTTTAGTTCGTAGTATCTCTTCGAAGAACACACACCAATTTTCAGCCAGATCGGTATATTTTTTTGTGTTTGGCACTCGAGGAAGTCGAGTGATTTAAAAAAAAATGGACGAAAAAGAATTTCATTTGTGAAATTTCACGCCTCAGCAGTTGTGGTGGCAAAATTATTGGAAACGTGGTTCCAACTCGTTTCACATGCTCCTATTCTCCAGGCCTCGCTCCCTCGAATCCTTCGGACTACTATTTGCTCCCCAATTTGAAGAAATGGCTGGCAGGAAAAAGATTTTATTCAAACGAGGAGGCTATTGCAGAAACGAATTGCTGCTTTTCAGACCCGGACAAATTTCGGAAATCATCAGCAAACTATAACAGCCTTGGGTGAAGTGTATGAGCCCAAAGGATGAATACGTTGAAAAATAAAAATGGTTTATATATACATACATATATATAATGGGCGCGTACACCCTTTTTGGGTGTTTGGCCGAGCTCCTCCTCCTATTTGTAGTGTGCGCCTTGATGTTGTTCCACAAATGGTTTAACCTAAAAAATTAAGTTGTTTTTATTTTTGCACGGACTTTTTAAACGACCCTCGTACAGTGGCGAGCATTACTGGGTGATTATTGCTTATTTATTTTATTTTCATTTTTTTTTTTTTTAATATTTACAATGTTTTTCCAGTTAAATTTTTTTTTTGTTTTTTTGAAATTTTGTTTAGTGTTTACCAAAACCATTTAACTTAAAATAAAAATATCTAACTTTTAAACTTATTTTGGTTTTATTTAGAAAAATTCAACAAAATTCGGTAACAAAATTAAATTGTTTTAACTAAATTTTTAGAAACATTTTGATAACACAGTTTTTTCTATTGGAATTTAGAACTGTTTTAAGAGACTAAAGACTCGCATTGATTTAAACTATTTTTTGTTATTTATTTTTGGTTTTATTTAGAAAAATTCAACAAAAATCGGTAAATAATTTAAATTATTTTATAGGAATTTTTAGAAAAATTTTGATAACACAGTTTTTTCTATTGGAATTTGGAACTGTTTTTAGTGGCTAAAGACTCGCATTGATTTAAAATATTTTGTTTTATTTATTTTTGGTTTTATTTAGAAAAATTCCGTAAAAAATTTAAATTGTTTTATCGGAATTTTTTGAAAAATTTTGATAACGCAGTTTTTTTGGAATTTCGAACTGTTTTAAGGGGCTAAAGACTCGCATTGATTTAAAATATTTTTTTTTTTGTTTTGAAATTTTTTACCAAAACCACATGAAATTTATTACTATAAGTCTAATTTTCAATTTTTTTTTTTTGTAATTAAAAAAATTCAACAAATTTCGGAAAATTTTAAACTGTTATCTGAATATTTAAAAAAATTTTTAGTACACAGTTTTTTTATTGGAATTTGGGGCTGTGGTTAAGTTGAAGTTTTAAGTGGCTAAAGACTCGCATTGATTTAAAATAATTTTTTTTGTATTTTTTTTTTGTTTTGAAATTTTTTTATTTTTATTAGAACCACATGAAATTTATTACTTTAAGTCCAATTTTCAATTTTTTTTTTTGTAATTAAAAAAATTCAACAAAGTTCGTAAATTTTTTTTTTCTTGTAATTAAAACAATTTAACAAAGTTCCGTAAATTTTTTTGTTTTGAAATTAAAAAAATTAAATAAAGTTCCGTAAAATTTAAACTGTTATCTGAATTTTTAGGAAAATTTTGAGTACGTAGTTTTTTTTTATTGGAATTTGGATCTGTTGTAAAGTAATTTTAAGTGGCTAAAGACTCGCGTTGATTTATAATATTTTTTTTTTTTGTTTTGAAATTTTCCTCATTTTTTACCAAAACCACATAAAACTTATTACTGTAAGTCCATTTTTCAATTTTCTTTGTAATTAAAAAAATTAAATAAAGTTCCGTAAAATTTAAACTGTTATCTGAATTTTTAGAAAAATTTGGAGTAGACAGTTTTTTGTTCATTATAGGTATAAGTTTTAAGTGGCTTAAGAATCGAATTGATTTAAAACACAATTTTTTTAATTAAAAAAATTTGTTTAGGGACAACTCTTCAGGTTTTTGGTTTTTTTCTTTTTCATATAGCAAAAGCAATTTATAAAAACTAAAATTTATTCTTTTTTGTAATTTTTTGGCAAACGGCCTTGCGCATCTTCTACCACAAGAAATTCAATACAGTAGGTTCTGTTTTTATGCGGTAGATACGTTCCGCAAGAAACAGCATAAAGAAAAAACAGCATAAAAAAAGCTACTAGTTCTATAGTAAAACTATAGATACGTTTCAAATGCTAAAACCGCATAAATCTGAAATAATCGCATAAAAAAGGGCACTAGTCCCATATTATTACTATAGATACGTTCCATAGACCGCATGAATCTGAAATAATTAAATAAAATCGCATAAACAAAATATTGTATCTTTGAAAATTATATCTTTATATATCTTCCATACTTGTAGGGTTAGCATTTCTGATGCAATCTGTGATGAGTTTTTGCTTAGCTGGTTTAGAATCTTGTTTATATGTACAATTCCCCATAGGTCGACATGCATTTTGTAATTTAAAAAAAACCGCACTATTTCAAAACCGCATAAAAAAAAGCCGCATAAAAACAGAACCTACTGTATACATAGAATAAAGGGCTAAAGTCGCTAGAAAAAAAGTTGCTAAAACTCGCTGCGATCTTTTGTCAACTCATAATTCGTACTTATTTTCCTATAATTTCCTGAGCCATGTTACTGAGTAAACGAAAATTTGCTGAGATTCATTCACATTAAAAATTTGAAAATTTAGATTTAAATTTGTGGAACTTTTAAAAATTGTGTTTTTTATATGGGTTTGATTAAAGAATATACTGCAGTTTTTAAAGAAAATAATGCAAAATTATTACTCGAAAAAATTGTAAATATTATAAACAAAGTCACCATCTTAATTATGTATGTAAAACCGTATTTTTTACATCTCTTCTAATTTTCCCATATTGGCGCTTCACTTTACGATATGCCACGGCGTCGTCATAAATAAAATTGTAGTGCCTTTAAAAACCTTTCAATTAGCGATGAAAAAGTAATAATAATAATAATAAAGATCTATATTGAAGACCAAATTTTCAGACTAAACCCAAATGCAACACGAGTACTCGTTTACCCTTTTCCTTTAAAAAGCTGTCTAACCTTGGGCTTACACAAAACATTGCTCTGAAGACAACTGAAAATGCGTTTTAGCCGTCAAAAAGGAGAAAACCGGTTTACTTAGCCTAGGCGTCCACACAGTTATAAGTACAAATCACTTTCAAACAACCGCCGTTAGTGTCGTATCGTACAAATTACTTGCTCTAACTTCGATTCTTCCTCGTCGCCGAATTGGGCCGTTTCGTCAAATCATTTGCCAAATTTACTGTCTTCGAAAAATCAAATACGGTGACGAAGACAATAAGATAAATGGCGATGTATTAGTAAAAAAGTGTTATGGTATCAAAATGGCACGTAAGTGCTATTTGAAGTCTACCTGTGGTACTCTTGTCATCTAACCTACCTGCCTACCTAGTAAAAGAGCTATTGTTTGCAAAAATGTCACGTACAAATGCCAAGTTAAGTAATATTAGCTATCTTTGGATATTTCATAAAAAATGTTACCTTATCCTAGTTTTCGAAAACTGCTCTTTGACTCTTAGTACGAATTTACTAACCTCACTTCTACGCCCAAACTCATCGATCTACTCATGGGTTTTGGTTTCTTCATTAGCTCAATGCGCATTTTTACGTCCTCTTCCATTTGAGCGGCGATTTGTTTTGGAATGATAGTCAACAGTAAGGCTCTCTATGGAAATATAATATAAAAGCAGCTGTTTAACTTATATAAATGAATGAAATTTGTGCATACCTCCTGGTCCTTCGCAGCGTGGAACAAAATGTTCTCCTCTATTAAATGGCGTTTGTCCACAAAGGTCATACGAGTAACGGTTTCGCGTGTTAGGCGCACAAACAAACCCAATACATTTAAACTCAGTATGAAAGTGCCTTCAGAAATGGCATTTGAAGCACTGAAATTTGTAGGTTCATTACTTTTCCAGCGATGTACTAGCAGGTGAAAAACTATTATATAGCCTATTGACACCACCACACCCATTATGACGGGGTAAATATTAGCGGTGAATGGCATGAAAATATATATGGAAATGATGATAAAGCTGTAGTACATTGGCTTAGTGATATTGTACAGCCAAGCATTAACAATTGGAATTGACAGATCTGCGAAAGAAAAATTAAAAATTGTAAATCGAGCAGTGCCAATAATAATAAATACTACCACTACATACACACAAACACATATAATATTATGTGAATTAAAATTTTTTAATACGTTCCCCTAGTTATGTTTATTGAGATACATATGCAAGCTGAAGTACCAGAAGGCACTGCCGCAGGCTGTCGAAGAAAGGAGCACCCGGTGACTTAAATCGGCTGCCAAGCACGGACATTTACAGATTTTCTGCATGTGTGTCGATCTTCCGATGACCGGTAAACACAGCTAAGAGTTTGGAAAATGAATGGCGTAGAAACCGCACGGTGGTGAAAGCATTTTCGAAATAACAAACGAAGAAATAGAGCTCCATATGAGCTGAGCTTTTTTGATAAATAAGTTGTGCAATTTACCTTTAACAACAGTCAAAGGGATGCTGATGACAAATTCAATCGACCTAGCAAACTCCACAACAATTTCATTTCCCTCTATGTTCTTACGTCCCGGAACCCAGCTCAGAGAAATCTTATCCCCATACCTAAGAGTCTTGAGTTTAGTCAGAGCTTTGATTGCATCTTGACTATCGGAAAAAATCTTCCCCGCACCCGCGTACACTAAGCATTTTGCATGCCGGTACGATCGCAATGACTTCTGTAGTATTCGGCAGTTTTAAAGAACCTAGCTATAATAAATTGGATGATTTAGAGGAAACTCCTGCTCCGACTCCCGATTCCATCTTGAAGCTCCCTCGTTTAAATCCTGCCTACTCGGAAAGATGGCCCTGGCCAGACCCTCAAACTACAGTTTGCGGATAGAGAAATCTGTACGAAGATCAGAGAAATACTTTGTTAGCTACCTAAAAATGCTACTATGTCCCTTGAGAGATTACTCGATGGAAATAACTTGAATTAATTGCAGAACGACATTACGGGCAGCACTAAGACAAATTCTACATACTCCGTTGACGCCAAAACAAGCAGTCCTTTCTACCCTCCCCAGCTTAGTGATATTGTAGCCCTTCAGAAGAGCTTCCCACCAAATCAGGCATTTATACAGGTATGTAGCAGCATAGTCAGCTTGGATTTTTTTGTAAGCTGAGCTGGTGCAGTGGACATAAACAGCTACACAGAAAAACTGAAAAACGCGCGGCTTCGGACTATCTGTGGCTTCCGTACAATACCGGACGATGCTGCTTTCGTTATTGCAGCTCTAGTCGCCGTAGACATTGTGGCAAAACAAATGCAGATAGTGCATATAAGGCTATCCGAACCCGACGGTAGAACAAGACAACAAAATAATACCCACTGGCAAGACCGGTGGAACAGATCACCGAAAAGATGATGGACGCATGGGCTAATACCCATTCTTACAACGTGATTAGAAAGGAACCATGGGGAAACGAACTTCCATCTAACCCAATTCTTTCAAGGCACGGGGTACTTCGAAAATATCTCGAAAGATTCGGCCGTGACAGTTCCCCAAACTGCCCAATCTGCACGGAGAGGGAGGAAGCGCTGATCAGGTCTTCAGCGTGGGCATTAGACGCTATTCTCTTGAAACCTGTAGCATATTAAACGGAGAAAATATTGTAGATTTTATGCCGAAATCGGGTGATAACTGGAAGCGAATCTGCGCGCATGCAAAACATATTCACAATGATTTAAAACGCGGAACTTCGTAGACGTAAGAACTAACAGCCTATGAGCTCACCACCACGTGAGGTAATAAGTTTTCGGCAGTTCCGCGGGGAGAGTGGCAGATTGTGGAGAGGTATTTAGCACGTGGGTGTCGCTGAGAGGCTAAAAGTCTTGCATATTGCTACGCCGGTATAGCAGTAGTCATGAGAATTTCCTCCTCACGGGCGTCATACCGTAAAAACAAACAATATTTGTTATGCCACACACGTCTACACATCCTCGACTACACTGGACATTCAACGCATCAGCATAGTTTACACGCAAAATTTTAGAGCACCTTTTATAGAGAACCATTTTTATTGTCTCACTTACCCATAGCTACGAGTATGATAATAGCCGAAGTTGTTGTTACATATTTTAGCCAAGGTAATCTTTCATTTAAATGCGCACTAAAGTTCAAAGACAAAATCAGGATTACCACCGCAGCAGATCCGAGGTATATTGCTGAAACTCCATAAACAGATTTTCTTTCCTAAAAGCGTTTTCGATTTTCAAATACCATATTTTTAATGAAAAAAACATGAATAATGTCGCATACCGATGAATAAACTGTTGTAAAGAGCAATAATGAGTGGACGCAAATGATGAATACCAGCATTGAGATGAACGAGTATAGCTGACTTATATGCACCCGATTCATATAGGCCAAATAGTATTCTTCCACATCCAATTTGGTGCATTGCTCCTTTATAATATAGAAAAATATTCAAACATTTTTACAAAGAACTGCACACGTTTTTAGCACATAATTTTTTTTTACCCTTAATACGGTTAGCTCAAATTTATCACTTCCCTTCGCACGATTTGCCTTATCAGTGGAGAAAGATAAAAAGGTTGCCGAATCACGGGCCCACGATCTTCGGGGAATCATGTTTCAGAAGTTTAGAAAATTTTTGTTTTCCGAAGACTTAATACACAAATGAATTTTCTTCAATCTTCGTGTGTTTTGATCTTTTGTTTGAAAGAAGTAGGAGAATTAAAACATTCAAACAGAAAACAAAAATTATTTGTACAGGTAGAGTCAGGTGAAATTTTATCGGTGATATATTATAATACTTATGTAGGTTTTGTAAAGTTTAGTCTTACATTCAGCATCTACGAGTATAAGGTATAAGGGGGTATAAGAACTACATACCATTTCCAAAAGTCACATGCATAGAACTGCAAACGGTATATCGATTATTGTGATCGCAAAAGCGTTCACGGTGGTAGTAAACATTGCGAAACATACTATAAAAGCTCAGAGGTCGCGATAATATCATCGGTCCTAAGCCATATGTAAAGTACCAAGGCATCTTGGTAGATCATCGACTTAGCCACCCTTATCACTTGGAGTACGCTAGCAGCAAGGCTGCGGTTGCAACTTTAGCTCAGGCCAGAATAATAGAAACAGAAAATGCAATCACTAAATTTTTGGGTAGGCTGGGGGTTGGAGCCGACCTCTCCAGGTTTATCTACAGAATGCTGCGACAGAACGGTCGTGGCAGAGTGGGGGGACGTCTCTCTCCGCCGGCAGGTGAATAGGGGCACTGCGCAAGGCGGTGTTCTCTCACCATTTCTCTGGATCATTGTTATCAAATACTTGCTGGAGGAGCTGGTGAGGAGGGGTTGTAGGGTGATTGCCTACGCGAATGACGTGGCCTTAATCGTTAGAGGAAAATTTGTGGATACTCTGTCGGAATATCTAACGTATTTGTTCGATGGGCAGTGTACTGCGGCTTATCAGTGAATCCTCCTAAGATGGAGCTCGTACTTTTTACGACGAAATATAAAACACCCAGAGCTCAACTCTCCTAGATGGGAGCCGCTCCGTTGATGCTTTCTGATAAGCTGAAGTACCTAAGTCATCAATCATTGTCAGTGAACTAACGTGGAAGCCCAACATTGAAGAGAGAGTAAGGAAGGCAAGAATCGCCTTGTATGGATGCAAAGGCGCAATTGGCAAAAGCTGGAGCCTCTCGCCTAGAGTTGTATTTTGGCTCTATAATGCCAGAATAAAGCTAATTTTGCCATTCCACAGTGTCTAGTGGAACTCACTGGAGAGGATGACATCAGTTAAAAAGCTAAAGAGTGGAATCCGTGGGGTGCCTCACACTACTCCTACTCTAGCGCTTAACACAATGTTAAATGTGGTACCTATAGACATCACAGGCAGAATTGGCGCTACACGTACCGCAATCGGACTGAGGTGCTTGGGCTATAAGCTCAATCTCACATGTGGACACACAAGTATCCTCAGAAACTTTGAGTTCATCCCGCCGTCGACGGATCAGTGTGTACCCTCGCTTAGTCCAAGCGGAACTTTCTCTACCCATATTCCATCAAGGGAGGAGTGGACCGGGGGCAATACCTGAGGACAGGGTCTGGTTAACCTGTTCACGAATGGCTCAAAGTTGGACGGTAGGGTTGGAGGAGGAGTATTCTGCATAGAGCTCCCCATCAAACTCAAATTCAGGTTACCGGATCACTGCAGTATGTTCCAAGCAGAGGTAGCCGCAATTAAAGAAGCAGCTGACTGGCTACTCACTTGCGTAGTAACTGTTAAGAAGGTAAATATTTGCTTCGATAGCCAAGCGGTAATTAGGGCCCTAGGCTCTATTTTGGTGCACTCGAAACTGGTCAGGGAATGCCTGGTCTCTCTCTCAATTGCATCAGAATTCTTCGATATAAAGATAATTTGGGTACCTGGTCACAGTGGAATTACTGGAAACTGCGAAGCCGACGAGCTGGCCAGACAAGGGAACTGTGAGGTAGTGTTCCCGCGAAAAGAGAGGATCGGAATCCCCTTGACAACCTGCGCTCTACCCCTAGAAGGATGGACTTTACACCAACTCAGCGAGCGCTTGGCAAGTACACGAACGTGTACGGTCGCGAAGTCCTTCTGGCTACGTTTGGAGGCGTTCGAGGGATATTCTGAGAATGACAAAATCTCAGCTCTCAATATTTGTGAGCATCCTCACGGGGCACTATCCGCGGGGCATACATACCGTGAGACTCGGAATTACTTTGAGTCCTTTTTGCGTCTGCTGTATGGAGGATGAGGTGGAATCAGCTCAGCACCTTGGCTGCCCTGCTCTCGCGGACCTAAAATTTAAGCATCTTGGTTCTCACTTCTTTTCTGTGCCTGCTGATACAGCAGGTCTTGATATCAAAAATCTGATGACCTTCATCAGCAGCATAAAACGGTGAACACAGAGGCAAATTAGTCGCCGTTCATAGTCCACAAATACTCAACCCTTCCCACACCTCTCCATTTTGTCCTATCGTTTATTTTCCCTTCACCTCTTTTCCTCTCTTGCAATGGTATCACAAAGGATGAACCAAACTTCTTTCGTCCAAGTGGGCCCACTCTCTGGGCAACCGTTACAACGTAACCTAAGACTACTGAAAAAACAGGTCCTGGTAGAGTTGGTGAGGTATATCCTCCGCTATAGTTTGGGTCAGTACACCTAAATGCGCTTCATATGCAGGAAGCATAAACTCCGCTTATGTGCTCTTAGTGGCAGAACGCTTTCGGAAGACGCGGCACTCATCATAACTGGTCTATGTCCACTTGACCTAGGTACCCATTGAAAACATAAAAACGGTACAACTGCGACGAGTATCTCAATAGCAGGCAGACTCACCGCCTCATCTGCAGAGTGGTAGAGTGCCTCGAAAGAAAGAACGGGGAAATTGATTACTACCTCAGGCAAGTCCCTAGTAGTCATGGATATTGTAAAGCATAGCTTCATCTCTTTGGACACGAAGGGATTCTAGACTGCAGATAGTACAAACCTGGAGTCGACCAAAATGCGGAATATGAGCTTTTCATATGTCCCCGTTTCAGAAGACTTGGGAAAACAAAAGAAAACAATCTCGGCTATGGCTTTACGCCAGAGAATTTCATGCCACCGATGCTGAAGAGCAAAGCCGCATGGTATGACGACTGCCGAAATACTGCAGCAACTCCGGTACAGCGAGTAGGCAAGAACGCGAACGTCAAGAAAGCGTGTATGGCAATAAACACAAAAATGCAGGCAAACTGACGATGCCAAACATAGAAGCTTACCCTTCTTTAGTCTAGACAGGGACACGTCACGTGGGGGAGTACTGATACGACAGGGGTTGCTCTCTGATCAAATGATTTAAAGAGTGGGTGGTAGCAAGCAGATGCTTCTTCCGGAAGGATGTTTAGTCTAGTGCTCAAACCGCCTCCCGGTGAAATACTTAACGATAATATCGAAAGGATCGGTACTTTGACGGTAGGAGGTTTAGCTCGGGTTAAAGACCCACACTGGGGCTACGCTTTCGATGCTTCCTCATCGTAAAAAAAACAAAATATGTGTAGAATCTTTGACCACCCTGGGACCGCTTTCGCATTACTTCAGAGTGGCGTTCTAGCTTCCTCATAACAAATTCTATGCTTGTGTGCCTGCGTCCAGTTCTCGCTTTTCCATTAGGTGGATTTTTTCCCCTAAAGCTCTAATGATTTCCTATGTCTCCTCGCTGCTTAGCATCTTGTCGACTACATTTTCAGTGGTTATGTGACCGACTGCATTCTCCAGTGTTCAACGTTCCTGTTTTCAACACATGCATTAGAAAAAGGTGTATTCAGCGTCATCATCAGTTCCCTATTTTGAACAGGTATTCCTGGAAATACCCTTGCTTCAAAAGCATTTGTGTTGTATAAAAATTGATTTCACCGAAGTCCCTGCTGTACCATTTAGTGACGTCTTTTATTATCTTCGCCGTCCAGCTGCCGCGTATTTTGTTTCACTAGCGGTCTTGCTAGAGCCTTATCGTTTCATCCTTCATTTCGCGCGCTACAAGTTTGCTTACTCCGTTTTCAATCCTCTCGTTCTTTAATGCGCATAACTTTTTTCTCTCAGAGTCTAGTAAATCTATCGGTATTTAACCGCTGGCCCTGATACTATGCGAAAGGTAGTCTAATCTCTCAGAGCTGCCGTTCGTTGTAGCGATGCCAGAAACTGACACCGGCATTTGCTTATAGTTCAGCTCGGTATAAGAGAACGGAGAGCGCGGTAGTCATCATTATTTCCCATCAATCTACTGTTTGCCATCAATCTACTGAGTAGGAATAACATCTCAGCGGCCTCCTGTGCTGCGTATTTTATGGTTAGCGTATTTGAGGAAGTTTGCATGCTAACTTTTGACGGGATGTGCTTCTTGGTTAGAAGTAGCTCCGTTTTTTCTTAGAGGCCATGTAAATCTAGCAACGTTTGTGTCCGTATCATGACTTGGTTAAGTTTTGTACGAGCTTCTTCAGAGTTTCGCGCCGTGACGCACCTACGTCACACACTCTCTGATGGGCGCAATCTTATTTCTTTCTTGTATCCGATGTGCCTTGCACAAAACAAAAAAAAAACCATACAAAAATGTACCTTTTGCGAGCATAAGAAAATCTGCATTTCAAAAACCTGCTTTTTGAAAACCTTTGAAATTACAAAAGGCCGCCCCATATAAGTTTGGGTCATAACCTTTACTTCACATCTGCTGTGTGATTTGCTAGCAACGCCTTCAATGTGTGCTTTTGTTGACTGTTATTCGCAAGTAACGGGTTTTACTACCTCTCGTATCGACTCGCTGAAATTCAATATTGTCCCAAATTAGATTTTTCAATGAAACAAACGTTGCCAACAACAAAAGAAAAGTCTCGTAAATGGCCTCCACCAAAAATAGAAGAACACCTGTTGGCACTTAATAACAAAAGCGACAGTGGCAATAACAAAAATACCAGCAATGACAAAGCTTTACTAGCAAATAAATAAACAAACAAAAAAAAAACCTAAAAAAATGGAGCTACCAAACCTTTGAGAAGAGCTAAAAATTGGCGCTTTTGTGCTTAAGTGAATGCAGCACGTACTTACGAGTTCATGTGGGTGAGTGTGTGTATATGCATGGGTGTAGGTGTGTTGACGTGCAAGTGTCGGTATAAATTTTGGCATTTTGGCTCGTTTGCTGGCACCTACTTTGTATGTATGTATCTGTACGTGTGCACTCGTTCGCTAAAGTGTAATCCTTTTTATGAGCTCTCACGCCGTTCAAGCGTAACCAACAACAAAGCGACTAACAAAGCGGCTAACAAAACGGCCAACAAAGCGACTAACAAAGCGGCAACTAGCGCACATACATAAATTCCATTCAAGCAACCTGTCAACCAGCAAGCTGCTACACACAAACCCATACACATACACATACACATACACAGATAGCTATGTAAATGTAATGAAAGCTTACAAACGCTCTTTGCGACATTTTAGCATTAAGTGCTTTCACCTACACACATACATACATACATACTCGTCCATACAAAGCTATCTCACTAACGGTTTGCCGGGTAGTTCGCTGTAACTGGAGCAATTGTGCGGGTGCGGGTGAGTGATGAGAGCACGAAGCGCATACGTTTGGATGTGTGAGAGCCTTTGGATATGAAGGGCTTATCTTTTAATCGATTTTAAAGTGACACAAAAGTGTGTTGGCAGGATTTCACTTAAGCGCCATTTTGTTTGGTTTTTCTATGCACACATACACACACACGCACACTCAGTCGGACAGTCGGGCATACCTATACACAGTCAAGCAACACAACTCAACATTCAGGCATACAAATGCACATTTCAACTGACATTTTTTGTCCTCTGCTATCAGCAGCAACTATGCTTGTGTTCTCTGGTTTGTCAACGTGCTTGTGTGTGTGTGTGTGTATGTGTGTGCTCGTGTTGCGCTTGATTTAATTTCGAATTGGTTTTATGGCCTGCTGCCGTGTTTTGCTGAAGTGGTTTTATTGATTGAAATGCATCAATATACCTACAATTTCGAACAATATTTATTTTTATTAGCTTGGAATTGTACAAATTATTGGAGATGTTGGATTTGTGGGATTTACATCTTTGGAATTCATTGGAAAATTAATTGCATTCGATTAGTCACGGTTACTTTATATTTTCGTAATTGCTTTAAAATTTTAGCTCGTTGCTCAAAATGTTGAGGCTTACAGCTATTTGCATGCAGTTCTATTGAAAATATGGTTGCAAAGGGTGGTTAAGTTTCAAGGGCCGTTGTTGATTTGGAATAAAATACAATTTTTTTAGCAAATTATTGTAATTTCTCCTTATTATGGAAATATTGGTGTGGCTCAATTACATATAGAACAAAATATCGGCCAAATAGCCGCCGCGGTCTCGGCGGCACACCTCCATCCGATGGTCCAAATTTTCGATAACGCTGAGGCATAATTGAGGTTCTATGCCGTTAATGTGCCGAATTATCTCATCCTTTAGCTCCTGAATTGTTGCTGGCTTACAGACGTACACCTTTTCTTTCAAATAACCCCAAAGAAAGAAGTCCAACGGTGTCGTTGACGTTTAGGTGTGGTTCACATTCAACATCGGCCCTTGAAATTTAACCACCCTTTATCTTAACGCTGGGCTAGGCTAGAGCAGTCAAACTATCGCCGATGCTATCGATGCGGGTATTATTTTAAAATATATCGAAGGTTTCGTGACTATCGATGCTAGGTCGGTAGGTAGAAGTGGCAGTCGGTCTCAAAACAAACTCACTTAGACCGGGCCGATCCATTGTGATACAACATTAATAGTTTACCTGCTACTCCTCGTGAAACAATTTTGCATTAAGTGCAAACGCATTGATCTGGCTGGCACTTATATCCTTAATATAATCAGTATTATTCACGACCGATGAGCAAAAGTATCTAAACCCGGTGACATGCCACGCGTGACAATAACAGAGAAGATGTCTGACTGACTCTTCTTCCTCCTCAGTCTTGCAGCTTGCAAAGGTACTTGCAACCTTTGAGCTTGCCCACCTAAGAGGCAGTGGCCTGTGATTAAAGCAACTAACATAGAGACAGGTTTCTTTGGCCGGTTAAGTAGCGCGGTTCTGTGCCTAACGTACTCTCTTTCTTTTTGTAGCATTACATGTGAGACTATCAACCCATCTCGTGTGGGCTGAAGTTACAGTGCTTCTTTTACTATGCAGTTTGTAGGTTAAGAGAGGTATACCTGCAATTTGCACGCCAAGTGATTGCCGAGCATTAGTATCCTATCTGATCATTTTTGTCTGCCTTTGTCCTTGCAATCATGGAGCTTCTCCTGAAAGCCTCCATAGCTTCTTCTGTTCGCAACTTGGTAGTGCTGTTTATGTCGTTGTTTTTGTTATTTTTGTTCGTGAATGTATTGTCAACGCTGTACGGGCCCCAAATCACCGCCGCAATCCCAGTGTGTACGTAGTTACTGTAAATCCCATGGTTCTTTTTGTAAACAGAGAGACCAAGCGAAGGTTGACACTGGCCCTAATGGTGTCCAGTGTTCGGAGCCAGACTTAAAACCGGAAGTCATAGCGAGTAATATCAACCCAACTTACGTGGTGAGGCCTGCCAGATTTTAATGGGCGGGAAGAAGCTATGAACCCTCCAGAAAACCACTTTTGCCAGATTTCACTCCGCATACGCAGGTAACAGAGGCTCATAGCCCCAGCTTTTTCGCATGAAGTGATAAGTGCAACCGCTCCTTACATGGAGAACAGACGCTGACAGACACAGAGCAGCTCAATCTGAAGAAGACGTTTCTGGTTTTTTTCCGCATGCCCGGCGCATATTTTGGATAAGCAGGTGGCTAGCTTTCCTACCCTAGCGTAGTGATAGTTGAACTATCCGCCCCTCCAAGCAGGTGCTTATCTGTCTCGGTCCGCAAATGGTATTTTATTTCTTACATACCCTCCATAATCGGATCTACGTGTCCCACCATAGTCGGATCTACGTTACCGGAACGACCCGGTTTTATATCCGGCCAAGGACTACCGCTTCAGCAGCATTCCTCGTATATGCACGGGGAATGCTTTTTTTTTTTTTGTTGGGACAACTAGCAAGTGCAGCACTCACACATGCATTAAGTCCATTGTACTACACTTGGATTCTCTTTTCATTTTCTTTAAATCTACCCGATCTCCGAAGAAATCTGAGTAGGTCTTGTGGTGCCAAGGAGCCAAGATGGTCGCTTCTTAACATATCAGTGCCAAAGACCCAAAGCCTGATTCGAGCGAAGGCGGGGCAGACGCACAGAAAGTGGTCCGCGGCCTCATCCTCCTCTTCACAAGCTGGGCAGAGTACACTGTCTGAGATGTCCAACCTTTCCATGTGCTTCGCCCACAGAAAATGGCCCGTCATTAGTCCAACCAGCCGTCTGCACTCCCCTCTACTTAGTGACACGAGGAACTGCGACAGTCTGTCTGTCATGACATGTAACATCAGTTCTGTCCATCTGTAGCCTCTCTCAGCCTGCCAAGCTCGCTTGTGGGTGGTAGTTACTCATTTGCTAACCGTGGCTGTGATGGCCGCAGAAGGGAGTGGCAAAGCGGCCAACTTCTTTGGCTCAAAGCCCATCTTACCTAAGGAGTCAGAGGTCTCGTTACCCGCGATACCCACGTGTCCCGGGACCCATGTTAGCATCAGGCTATTATGTCTATAGGACTTGACTACCCCTGATGTGGTTGGGGGGCTAATGCCATAAGCGCAGCTTGGCTGTCGCTCCAGTCCATCGGTTTTAAACAATTATGCTCATCGCTTCTTGAACTGCATACACCTCCGCTTGAAACACAGATGCTTGCATTCCAAGAGCAAAGTGCAGTTTTGTCGCGCAGGATTCCACGTAGACCCCAGAACCCGAGCCATGCTCGGTCCTGGAGCCATCCGAAAAAATGCGAAAACAGTGTATGCCGGGCTCAATTTCTGAGTTTGACCACAACTGAGCCTCTGGCAGCACTACACTGTATCTCTTTTCAAGTAGGACTCTTGATGGCATGGAGTCAAGGGGCATGGAGACAATCGTTGGATCGGCGTCCATGCCTTCTCTGTTTTCCAATGCCGAATAAGGGCCGTACCAGTTCCCCTTGTGTTTCAGCCTGCAGATGGCCTTCAAGGCCTCTCCTTGGTTGAAAGCTGCTACAGCAACAACATGGGAGTCAGACGCCTCCACACATAATATGTTATATTAAGTTCTGTTATTTTATGTTATGTCGTGTTATGTTGCGTTGTGTTATGGTATTGTAAGGCGTTTTTCAATAGGTGCGCTTCAACTTTTTTCCGATAGGCAGGGCGAACGACGCGATATTTTTTATTTTTCGCTTGTCATTTGTAAACTTCATTAGTATACATTTCATCATGGAACGCTACACACTTGAGCAACGATTGCAAATCGTGCAAATTTTTTATGAAAATAATCGTTCTGTTGCTGCTACTTTAAGAGCATTACGGCCAAAAAGTCATCTTCGGTGATGAAGCTCACTTTTGGCTCAATGGCTTTGTCAACAAGCAAAATATGCGTTACTGGGCAGAAAGCAGTCCACACGTGATTCATGAGGCACCGTTGCATCCCGAAAAAATCACTGTTTGGTGCGGTTTACATGCCGGCGGCGTAATTGGCCCATATTTTTTCGTTGACGAGAACGATCGCCACGTTACTGTGAATGGAAATCGATACCGCGACATGATAAACGATTATTTTTGGCCGCAATTGAATGGTATGGACTTAGACGACATGTGGTTTCAACAGGACGGGGCCACAAGCCACACAGCACACGCTACAATTGATTTGTTAAGAGTAAGTTCGATGAGCGCATTATTTCCAGAAATGGACCGGTCGAATGGCCGCCGCGCTCGTGTGATTTGGCGCCTCTAGACTATTTTCTTTGAGGTTATGTGAAGTCATTGGTCTACAGTAACAAGCCGGCGACGATTTGTGAGGTCAGAGCCAATATTGAACGCGAAATTGTTGGAATTTCGGCCGATTTATGCAAAAGAGTGGTCGAAAATTGAGTTCAACGATTGGACTTCGTAAAACGTGCACGCGGTGGTCATGCAAAAGAAATCGAATATCATACTTAAATGTATATGTTCAAACTCGATAATAAAATAAAAATTAGTTAAAAAAGCCAAACCGTTTGTGTTTTATTCAAAAAAAAAGTTGAAGCGCTCTTACTGAAAAACGCTTTATATTAAACTCTGTTATTTTATGTTTTGTTATGTTATGTTGTGTTGTGCTGTGCCATGTTATATTGTATTATTTTATGTAATGTTATTCACGTTTTGTTAAATTATCAAAAATTTATATTCAAATAATCTGGCACTCATTGTTATGCTGCTTTATGTTGCATTGTGTTATGGTACGTTATGTTATACGAGTAGTGTAGTTTGCTATTTTATTTTATTTTATGGCTTGTTATGTTATGTTATACTAAGCTTTGATTTTTAATCGTTTTTTATGTTATGTTGTGTTGTGCTATGTTATGCTACGTTATGCAGTGTTGTGTTATGTTACCTTATATTGTGTTTTGCTATGATATGTTTATTAGTGGTTTGTTAGGTTATGTTATGTTATGTTATGTCATGTTATGTTATGTTATGTTATGTTATGCTATGTTATGTTATGTTATGTTATGTTATGTTATGTTATGTTATGTTATATTATGTTATGTTATGTTATGTTATGTTATGTTATGTTATGTTATGTTATGTTATGTTATGTTATGTTATGTTATGTTATGTTATGTTATGTTATGTTATGTTATGTTATGTTATGTTATGTTATGTTATGTTATGTTATGTTATGTTATGTTATGTTATGTTATGTTATGTTATGTTATGTTATGTTATGTTATGTTATGTTATGTTATGTTATGTTATGTTATGTTATGTTATGTTATGTTATGTTATGTTATGTTATGTTATGTTATGTTATGTTATGTTATGTTATGTTATGTTATGTTATGTTATGTTATGTTATGTTATGTTATGTTATGTTATGTTATGTTATGTTATGTTATGTTATGTTATGTTATGTTATGTTATGTTATGTTATGTTATGTTATGTTATGTTATGTTATGTTATGATATGTTATGTTATGTTATGTTATGTTATGTTATGTTATGTTATGTTATGTTATGTTATGTTATGTTATGTTATGTTATGTTATGTTATGTTATGTTATGTTATGTTATGTTATGTTATGTTATGTTATGTTATGTTATGTTATGTTATGTTATGTTATGTTATGTTATGTTATGTTATGTTATGTTATGTTATGTTATGTTATGTTATGTTATGTTATGTTATGTTATGTTATGTTATGTTATGTTATGTTATGTTATGTTATGTTATGTTATGTTATGTTATGTTATGTTATGTTATGTTATGTTATGTTATGTTATGTTATGTTATGTTATGTTATGTTATGTTATGTTATGTTATGTTATGTTATGTTATGTTATGTTATGTTATGTTATGTTATGTTATGTTATGTTATGTTATGTTATGTTATGTTATGTTATGTTATGTTATGTTATGTTATGTTATGTTATGTTATGTTATGTTATGTTATGTTTTGTTATGTTATGTAATGCTATTTTATGTAATGTTATGTATGTTTTCTTAAATTATTACTAATTTACTTATATATTATAAACAAACTGACACTCATTGTTGAATTCAAATTACATTTGCCTATCAAAATCATTAAAGCTTCGTCCTATTTTTAGTACTTTAACGCCTACGCCAGCTACGCATAGCTATTATGTCTCATATATATGTATATGAACATATAACATAGACTTTTATAGCACGTACGTAAATAAGTACAATGCATAAACGAGCATCGATATGGGCCTAGCTTGAATTTCCTCCTAAACTCGTACACTTACACCTTTCGTGCACTTGCCTGTGAGCGTGTGCCTGTGTGTTCGTGCTTACAATCAGTACTTAACCACTCATAAATTAATCCTGACAACAGGAATTTATGTTCAAATAAAACTAATTGCTAACGTCAGTACGAAAAGTTTTACTTGCGGCTAAAGTGCGCCCAAAGAAACTTTTCGCCGACACTGGCAACAACACCAACAGCACTAACACCTCAACAACATCATTCTCCTTAAAAGAAGCCAAAGCGGGCAGCACTCGGCCCACAAGTATTTTAGTGCTGACTTATTAAACAAAAGGCTACAAACTTGCATAGTTTAAGAGAACGCACACGATGCACATACATACGTACATATGTATGTGTGTATGTTCGATTTAACTGCAAGCCATATTTGCTTATTATATTTATGTACATCTGCACGTAGAAACGCATGTGCCTAAGTAAAGGTTATGGAGGCAGTAAATGGCTTAGGTGTGAGCTAATTCTGACAGCAATCAGCCTTCAAATGCACACTATTTAATCCACTCTGGTATGCATATGTACTTATGTATGTATTCGTATGTCCGACTATATTTGGTCTAGTACATTGATGTGAATGCTGGTATTTCATGTTTTTAGCCATTTTTTACATCCAAGGCCGTTTTGTTGCTTAGAAATGCAGCTGGAGGTATATTTAGTGTTGCTATGAGCGTTGCTTGGAAATAAAAACAGCACGACACTTCTGTTAAAAAAAAACAATAGTATTCGCTTTATTGCTGATTTATTGAACTGCGCTTTGTGCTTATTATGTTCCTAGCACACACGTTTATAATTGCAAATAGCTTTATAAAATGCTTTGACTCACACAATTAGGAGGCCAAAATTTTGGTGTTTTTCGAGAATTTTTTGAACAAAAAAGGAATTATCAGAAATTGTTTAAGTTGAGAGGATATTTTATTTATATTTTTAGGTACACTTTTAAATATTTTTTAACCTATTTCCGCGGGAGATAGTGGCGTTAGTGCGTGCTGTCCATGGAAGATCGCCATCTGAGTGTCTTGCTGGTGCGAATTCCTGAACTTCCAATTTTTGAAATCAGCAGGAAATTTTTTTTATCAACAATATATTTCCTAAGAATATGAATCTAATTGTGGTACAAAAATATTGAAAATTGCATGCTTTCGAGGCGCTGGAACACAAAGTAGTTTTTTATACCATATTTTTTCATCTATTTTGCTTAAAAAAACATATTTTAAATAATAATTTAATCCCAGAACTATATATATATATAATTGGCGCGTACACCCTTTTTGGGTGTTTGGCCGAGCTCCTCCTCGTATTTGTGGTGTGCGTCTTGATGTTGTTCCACAAATGGAGGGACCTACAGTTTCAAGCCGACTCCGAACGGCAGATATTTTTATGAGGAGCTTTATCATGGCAGAAATACACTCGGAGGTTTGCCATTGCCTGCCGAGGGGCGACCGCTATTAGAAAAATGTTTTTCTTAATTTTGGTGTTTTCACCGAGACTCGAACCGACGTTCTCTCTGTGAATTCCAAATGGTAGTCGCGCACCAACCCATTCGGCTACGGCGGCCGCCAGAATTAGGTTCATATAAATTAGAATTGAATAAAGAAAAAATTCCGAGAAATTTTAAAACGATTGGTCGATAGCTTTTTAAGCTAGAATGCCCACCAGTTGAAAAAAGTAGTTTCGAGAAAAACGTCGTTCTAACTAACGCGCGCTACGGTGCGGAACCGTGCTCATAGAATCGGGAATAATGCGAATTTCGCTTTAAATTTCTTACCACATATTCTTGAGTAGTTATACTAACGATTTCTACAATAAAAAAAATCAATTTTTTGATCGATCTAAACAGGTGTCCCCCCTTAAATTCACAATGGTCGATCATTATGCTCGATATGTACAGGGCCCGCCATCTATCGTTACGGATTTGAACTAGGTATTATTTGAAGAATGGTACCCAGGGTTTGCATTGCTGACTGTCAAATAGCAACAGCAATAGTAATTTGACTATTTCATTTTCAATGCATAGTCGTTTTTTGTGCAATAACCGTGACTATCGCTTTAGCTATGAAATAGCTGCATGTTAAATGGAAATGAAACATGCAAACACTCAAATGAACCGAACTGCTTAACTGACGACTATGAACGACGAATAAGTGTAAGCCGACAGCCACAGTTCTTCGTGTAACAGTTAACTATAACTATAACTATAACAGTTAACTAAAAGAACTATAGTTGTTTGAATGCATCATTGTAATAACTGCGACAATTGCTTATGCTGAAAACAGTGAAGCCAGCACGGAATTTCCTTACCGCATGCCCTTACCGTGCACAAAACTGAGCAAAACTATTTCCCGTAGATAACAGCTGTTTTAGTTGGTTACATACATACAAACAATATTTACAAAATACATCGGTGACAAAATGGATGAAGAAGACATCGAAATTTGCGACTTATTTCTTAATTTATTTCAACTATATATTTTATATAAAAAATACAAGGACCAAAAAAAGTGCAGAAGGTATAAAGTTCGGCTATTAAATAGGAGTTGGGGCACAAGTTGTTATCAAATCCAAGTGTTCCGCCGAATGAAAACATTGGAGCCTGATAAATTGTTTTCACACACAAGGATGTCCCCGCCTGTGTATGAGCTGCTTTTAAAATTAGTGAGCAGTTCCTTGAGGAAGCCAAAATAGCGGATTGGTCCTGAGGACACACTATTTTTAGTTTTGCTGTATGCATATTGAGAAAGCGAGGCTTCAAGTCGATTAATATTTATTTCTTATTGGTTGTTTAGATATTTGTCACAAGATGTAGTAGTTCTTTTATTATTGCAAAATTCAGGTACAATATATACATATTTAAAAAACCACAGTATTCTCGTATACGCATAATTACAAAGTTTACATACTCAAAAAACCCAGCATTCAGGTATACGCATATGTACATATATTAACTAAATATGGGATATGTATCGATCATCGCTATCCAAGCTATTGTCGCAGTTATTACAATGATGCATTCAAACAACTATAGTTCTTTTAGTTAACTGTTATAGTTATAGTTATAGTTAACTGTTACACGAAGAACTGTGGCTGTCGGCTTACACTTATTCGTCGTTCATAGTCGTCAGTTAAGCAGTTCGGTTCATTTGAGTGTTTGCATGTTTCATTTCCATTTAACATGCAGCTATTTCATAGCTAAAGCGATAGTCACAGTTATTGCGCAAAAAACGACTATGCATTGAAAATGCCATAGTTGAAGTTCAGTCAGCAATTCGAACCCTGATGGTACCACTTAGCTGTCATCTGATTTTACAGAAAATTAGTTTTATTCTTCCGCTGAACGAAAATGGTTGTGTATACGCTCAAAGAGCGCTGGGAAATATTGCGACATTACTTTGAAAATCATGGTAATGTTGCAGAATGTGTACGAAAATTACGTACGGCAATGGGAAGAAGAAAAGCACCGAATGAAGCGTATGTGCGTTACTTTCGCATTATCAGCCGAAATTCTGATATCGTTTGGCCGCCTCGGAGCTGCGATTTGACACCGTTGGATTATTATCTTTGGGGTGCCGTCAAAGACCAGTGTTATGCCAACAAACCAGCAACAATTGATGCACTGAAGACCAACATACGCGATGTCATAGCTGAAATACAGCCGCATCCAATCGAAAATGTGTTGAAAAATTGGACCGATCGTATGGGATGGTGCATGGCTAGCCGAGGCAGCCATATGAGTGAAGTTGTGTTCCATCATTAACCGGAAGGATTGTACTTCAAAATAAAAAAAACAGTTTGGAAAAATATTGAGTAGTTTCTTTTATAGCATTTTTAGTTCCGTAAAGTTATATGGCGGACGCTGCACTACATTCACTTAACCTTTTTTCTTTAATTTCCTTCAGGAAGATAAGAAAATAAGGTGTGTCTACAAACCACTCATGGACTCATATTTGGACTTTTCTTGATAGTTCGTTTAACTTAAAAATACGCGGAAGGGACAATTTGCCTGTATTAGAACAACGGCATGACGATGCAGAGCTGAAATCTTTACATGCTTCAGTACCAACCTTTACGGAGGTTCAGTATCGACTGCAGCAGATGCACAATAAAAAAACGCCCCAATTGAGTCATTTAAAAACAGTGAAAAAGAGTGAAATAAGAGGTCCTACAGCATCCGCCGTGTCCAGCAGAAATGGCGCCCTCTGATTACAATTTTTCCAAAGGCAAACGGAGGGATTTAGCTCTTCATTTAATTTGCTTTCGTAGAAATTGGAAACTTGCTAAACCATGGCTTAGCTCAAAATGCCAGTCATTTGTTCGAGAAGGATTCTAAACTGTCACTGCTAGCGATAGACAATATCGATTAGAGATTTCTATAGGTTTTCTTCAGTGCACGAGCAGAGCTCGGCATAGTATTTAGTTAAGGTAATTATGCCTGCAATATGAAATATTCACTAGTAAATAGGGAAACTTAAGGTGCTGGCCCTGGGCTTGCTGTACTTGTTTAGCTTGGTTTTGAAAACTTGTATGCCAATTTGGGCTCCCTGAGCGCTGTCATAACAATCAAATGTTTCGTAAAAGGAAAAATTAAACAGTGATGTTAGCCATATTCAATATTGCAAATACATTTTGGTGTCAACTGATGTCAACTAGAAGCAGTGAAAAAATATTGTGAATTCTTCCTTTAATAGTACAACGGCGAAAGTTTTGGGTGCGTGAACTATATTTCGATCGACAAATGAAAGACAGGGGTGTTGAATTCCTGATGCCAAAACTGCTCCAAATAGAACATTGAACTGTTTTAAAATTCCCCGTGCTTCAAGCGCTTCAAGCAAAGCTGCCGTTTCGTCGCATTTCCTATATCTCATCTCATTTTTGACAGTTATCAAATTCAAGCAAGCAAAACTGGTCTGCATTGTGTCGCCACCGCTTCTAACGGTACTTATTTTTAATCATACGTAGTAAGGCGAGTGTCAAAAGTGTACACTCATCGCGTTCGTACTCGCTTTTTGTGTTTTTAGGAAAATTTAGGACTGAAGAAAAATTATTACTTTTTACTTAAGAGAATGCCTGTAAAATTTGAAAAAGAAAGATTTTTTTTTATAAAATGTTAAGAATTTGTCAAAAAAATTTTAGATCATAAATTTAAGTATTTCTTGTATTACAGATCGTCAACCGTGACTACTCTATTCTTTGCGTTCGAGTGCTGGGAGTTACGTTGCTGACTTTAGACTCGTTTTTCTCAAAACTACAGCGGCCGCCGTAGCCGAATGGGTTGGTGCGTGATTACCATTCGGAATTCACAGAGAGGTCGTTGGTTCGAATCTCGGTGAAAGCAAAATTAATAAAAAAAAAAAAAACATTTTTCTAATAGCGGTCGCCCCTCGGCAGGCAATGGCAAACCTCCGAGTGTATTTCTGCCATGAAAAAGCTCCTCATAAAAATATCTGCCGTTCGGAGTCGGCTTGAAACTGTAGGTCCCTCCATTTGTGGAACAACATCAAAGACGCACACCACAAATATAATAGGAGGAGGAGCTCGGTCAAACACCTAACAGAAGTGTAAGCGCCAATTATTTATTTTTTTTATTTTATATTTTTCGAATTGGCGTACACGATAACTCGAAAAGTTATTGACCGATCTTCGCGAAATTTTGTACACATCTTTTTTATGATATTACTTTCTATGTGAATTTACAATTCGAAAATTTTTCGAAAATATAATTTTTCGAAGCAAAAATAGTAGGAAAATTCTCCCCAAAATTCATTTTTTTTTTAAGCCTTTTATTCCGCGAATTTTTTTTGCATTTTTGTTTAATTCATATAGAAATTATGAAATTAATAAACCAAAAAAATGTTTGCTTTTTTGTATTCAGGTCACTGACGCCGATGTTACAATGCCCGCCGATTGAGAAGCCCCGCTGCGACGAAAAAAAAAATTATATTATTTCAATGTATAAATAAACTGTATGCCAATTTTGAAAAAAATATATTTACTTCTTCATTTTAAATAATTCTCATGAAAATCAGGGAAAATATGGCCGTTTACAGGTATCTGTCCCCTTAATTAGCTTTTCGTTTATCGGTAAATAGAATTATGTGCGGAGCCTTACAGTGGAAGCAAAAGTAAAAGAAATTGGCATTAACGAGGGAAAAAGCATAATAAAACCGTGGAAAGAAAAGAACAATGGAGACTTAAATGTTGGACAAATAGGAAGAGCAATAGGCAGGGCATGAACGTCAGTTTGGATAACATAAAAAGTATTATTTGCATAAAATATATTAGAAACAAAATATAAAAAAAAAAAATCCAGAAAAATAAATATTTTTTTTCAGAAAGAAATTTCTTTAATCATATTTTATCCTAAAAAATAAGAAGCAAATTTTATAATAATATCAAAAAGAACCGTTAGTGTTAAAAAACTCCATGTCAAAATTTCCAATATCCAATAAATCTCAAACTTTTTAAGAAGGCGGATAATAATTCAAGAAAATCAATAATAAATAGGCAAAAACGAATTTGTTTGAAAATGGGGTTAAACACAAGCCTCCAGTTATTTTTTCAGATGAAAGCAAGTTTCTACCAAGTGTATACCTATGAAATAAGACTTTTTTCCATTTCAAACGTTTATTAACAAAAAATGGTTACAAATTTAATTTTCAAAATAATAGCCATCGCTGGCGACACATTGTTCCCTATCTCTCAGGCAATTTGTGGATGCCGCGCCAAAAAAATTGGCCGTTTTTGGCCGCAAACCAATCATCGAGCCATATTTTGGCTTCTTCGTGAGAGTTGAAGTGCTGCTCGGAAAGTGCGTGGCCCATCGATGCAAACAAATGATAATCGGAAGGCGCCAAGTCTGGTGAGTAAGCCGCATGCACCAGCGGTTCCCAATCTACGTCTCCACCAAATCCGGGGTCACTCTTGTTCAATGTGGCGGTGCATTGTCATCAAGAAAAATTACATTGTGGCGCCGATCGGCGTATTCTGGGCGTTTTCGGTGTATAGCGCTGTTCAAATCGGTCAATTGTCGTTGGTAGCGTGCACCGTCAACTGTTTCACCTGGTTCTAATAGCTCGTACCAAATCCTACCACGCTGATCCCAGAAAACACACAACATTGGCTTGCGGCCGAAGCGATTTGGTTTGGCCGTTGTTTTTGGCTTGAGGCCGGGCGGGCCATGCGATCGTTTACGCTTGGGATTATAGAAATACACCCATTTTTCATCACCCGTAACGATTTGATGCAAAAAATACTTCTTTTTAACCAGGAGAGCAGCATTTAGCAAGTGGTTTCACGATGTCCGGAAATCGTAGTTTGATGGCACGAAATTCGACACTTTTAAGAGCGACAAAAATGCATTGTTGTATGAAACGTAACAAACAATGAACTGGACATTGTTGACAGATGACAGACGAAAAAAATAAGAAATTTGGGAAGATTTAAAAATACTCCTAGCGACATCTATGGACTAATAGCTGAAAGTTTAACTTCATAGGTATATACCTGGTAGTTTTGCATTTCTGCTATAAGAGGAAGAAAAAATGTGTTGAAGAAATCGGGTACAGCCCTTAAAAAATATATATAAATATATATGGCGAGCGTACGGCTCTCTATTGAAGTATGGGCGGTAAATCACAGCCTTCCTGTGAATCCATTTGTCGCCGAAGCCGTACACATAAATAGTGAAAATTTGGAATAAAACATTGCGTAATTTATACACTTATAAATTTTACGATAAGCAACATTTTCAGATATATTATGAACTAGCGGACCCGACAGACTTCGTTCGGTCAAATAGATTTTGAATGTGGTAGTTTATATTTCGACCTTAATACGTTTTTACTCTGTTAACCCTCACACACCGCCCTATCATCATGGTGCCGGTTCTGTTAAGGAGAATTAAAGAAAAGGGTCAGTTCGGGTGACCTAAGTATTTTCGCTTCCACGAACCTAAAGGTAGTGGGAAACTAAAGGTGAGAAATATTTATAAAGAGGGCATTACAAAGAGGGCAATGGCAAAACTTAGAGATAATTAATTATTTATTATAATTATTATTAACATAGGATAGATCCTCCAACACTAACACACACAGACACGAACGAGCAATATTTGTATGGGGAAAAGAAAAGGACTGTTTTAAGGGTTTCCCGGATATTATTCGAATTTTTCTCGCCGTAAAAACCATCCTTGGACTTCGACGAACATTTAAAAAAAAGAATTGTTAAGATTGGTCCATGCGTCGTTGAGTTATGCGCTTACCAACAGATGTTGCGATTCATTTTTATATTATAGATTAGCAAACTTTAGTTAAATGCTTGCTGGGTTATCCATTTCTCTCCAACGATATTTCAGTACAATAAGCAAGTTCGCTCGTAAAAAAGCGCAATTTTTACGCTTTTCTGGCGGTTCTATAAGGACTCCAGGAGGTTAGTTATTTCATAGTTATAATTGTGGGACCTCGTACTTTCTAGTATACAATCACAATACATTGTGGTAGGAAATGAACGTTTAGCCAAATTATGTTATATTAGAATGGTCAATTCAAGCTTTAGGAAATTTTAGCTAAATCAAAGGTTGAACAAAAGACCCAAAGACTGTAAAATTTGAAATAAAAGTGCGCACAGTAATTTTATTTATAATAACCAGTGAAAACTGAAAATTAATAATTGCTTTAAAAATCAGGTGGGGTAGTGTATGGCACCACCTTAATAGCATTTCAAGCCATGAGCAACTACTAAAGTTAATTTGAACTCTTCTCAGCTTCCTTTTCACAGGTCCTCAATGCTCTCCATAAAACCACCATTTACTTCTTTTTCTTGTCATCTTTGAAGGGATTATAATATGCGGTTTTTGGTCTACGCTTATCATCTGTGCACGGATCTTCATCATTGCATTCATCCCACGCTTCTTCTTCTTTCTGCCTGTTTTCTTCATCACTTCTGAAGGGATTGTAATAGGGTGTTGGTGCACAGGAGCCGCCTTTCTGACTTGTGCTCATTGTGGCAGACGCGTCAGCTGTTGAATGATCCATCACGCAAGATTGTGACTTAATTTCCTTTGGCGCAACTGGCTGGCATGAAGAGAAAGTCTTGGGTTCTGATTTGGGTTTCGCCGTTTTCGAATCCAAAGTTTTCGTCAGAATGGGTTTCATCTCAACGCTTGTACCGCAAGTTTCTACGTTTTTTTCTATGTGAAGTCCCCGTTCTTTGGAAGCCGCACTTTTAGAACTATTTTTATCGACCACCATTGGTTCCACGCGTGCGCAAGTTTCTACGTTTTTTTCTATGTGAAGTCCCCGTTCTTTGGAAGCAACACTTTTAGAAATATCTTTATCAACTACTGTCGTTTTCTTTACCGAATCGCATGTAGTGGAAGGATTGGGTTCTGATTTGGTTTTCGCCGTCTTCGAATCCAGAGTTTTCGTCTGAATAGGTTTAACCTCAACGCTAGAACCGCTCTTGCAAGAATCCCCGCGTGCGCAAGTTTCTACCTTTTTTTCTATGTGAAGTCCCGAGTCTTTGGAAGTAGCACTTTTGCAACTATCTTCATCGCCCATCACTGATTCCCCGTGTGCACAAGTTTCTACCTTTTTTTTTAAGTGAAGTCCCGCTTCTTTGGGACCAGCGAGCGGTTTCTTAAGCTCTTTTGTTGGTTCCTTTGGCGCTTTCGTCTTTTCCGATTTCACTACAGCATTTTCCTTTTGCGTTGTATGTCCAGGAAGTGAAACCCTTGCATTGGAACCAAAGGTAACTTCACACGGATTAAGAAACACGCGCGAGTCTTTCTTTTCATTCTCATCAGGCCGCTTTAAAATAGTTTTACAGGCATCGACTTTTTCTGCAGTTGGTTCTTTCGTCATCTTCACCAAATCACATGGATGAGGCTTCCTTAGCTGCTCACTTTTCTCGCCTCGCGATTTCTTTTCGAGTTTTTCAATTGGCTGTGTCTTCTCTTCTGGCTTTGAAGAAGCAGGAGTGGTACATCTGTCTGCAGCTGCCTCCTCTTTCTTATGATGTTCTTCAATCAGATTGCATGGATCTAATTTTCTTCTCAATTCTTCAGATATCGGTGTATCTATGTGGATTTTCGGTTCAACCACCTTCTCAGCGCTGGATTTCGGTAGTTCCACCTGATTCACGCATGGTTTCGTCTCAGCTAGATGAGGTTTCTCACGTTCGGAAGAAATTTTTTGTATAGTTTCTTTTACTGTTTCAACCGCATCAACTTGTTGCGGTGGTGCCGGCTTAGCCTCTGTGGGCTCGGTTGCCATTGCTAGGGCTGGTGCTGTGACAGCTTCTGCAGCCTTTGCTTCAACCGACGGCCTCGCTTCATCTATTTTACCAGCGTTGAACTCGAATTTCTCCGTTTTACCTTTGAAATCATTCGGTTTAATTGGATGGCTGCCGTCACCAGCACCACCACTGCCTCCTTCACCTGGCTTCTTTATACCAACTGGTCCGGGTATCTGCTCATCAAGATCATGTGGCCAGAAGAGTGGTTTACGGCTGTGAGGTATATAAGTGGAGTGCTCAGGTCGCAGGTTAATAAATTCTTCTATTGTCATCGAGGAGTAGGGCTTCATGCCGCAAATTCGGGCAATTTCTGCCTCATACGCTTTGATGCGTTGGTTTGATTCGTCGATGTACTGCTTAACTTGCACCTAAAACGGAGTTTGTTTATAACGGGAAAATGTACTTAAATGCTAGCAGCGCACCTGGACTTCCGCTCTTTGCTTCTCTAACTCCGCATAGTACTTCTTTGTATCCAATTTGACGCGGTCGTCGAAAACTTTGTTCAGCTCCTCATATTTCTTCTCGAATTCATCCACCATTTTAATCGCTTCTAATCGTACGTTTGTGCGATAATCCTCCCAGTCGATACGCGGTAACTTCTCTGGATATTTACTTAAGCGACTGGTCATTAGAAAGTTCTGTGGTTTAGTGTGTAACTAGGCTCTAAGTCAGCGGTGGTTAAAACTTACGCTTTGTATTTTGCATTTAATTCCATAAATTTGTCAAACTGTTTCAGCTGATTTTTTGGTACACGCTGTGCCAATTCACTTATTAAACCTTTAGCAGCACTGATGATGGCCATGTGGAAAAACCAATAAAAAATATAAATATTTAAAAAATAAACGATTTTATATTTGGCTGTTGTAAAGGCTGAGCAGCTGGTAGGAGTTTCTCAATATAAATTATTCTTATGCAAAAATATTTTGTTAAATTTTTATAAATGATTTTTTGAATTTTAAAAATAATTGATAAATTTTGCAAGGCCTCCTATTAGAAGCTGTCAACCAAGAGAGAAAACGAAGACAAGCTTGGAAAATTCGTGGTGTACAATTATGTTTTTTCCAATAGAATAGAGGGTGTGGCAAATTGTAAATAAAGCACAGGCTTATTAAATTACCATAAACATAAGTCGAACTATAATAAGTCGAACTTTGCTCCCACATTTTTGCTGATTTAGAGAAAACTTCTGCTCCGACTCCCGACCACAACCTTGAAGCCGTCAGTGAAGACCGAGATACCAGACTCGGTGCAAATTTCCCCCACGTTTCAATCCTGCCTTGGTTGGTTGGTTTTTGTGGTGATTCTTCCAGAATCCAACTAGCGCTTCCGCACCATTTTGTTGCCACATCCTCATTAGCAACTTGTTTACCAGTTATTTACGGCATGACTATATCCAGTCTGTGCGGTTTAAGAACCTTATTAGGTTGTTGACGTCTAAGCCAGACAGTTTTAGACTCTCGAACAGCGGCCTGCCCAGGGTTAACATTCTGTCCTTCCATAGGGCAGGACATTCACAGAGGAAGTGGAAGATTGTTTCCTTTTTCTCCAGTTGTTTACAACTACGACAGTTTATGTTGTGAGGGATACCCATTTTGGCTGCTTGTTCTCCGACAGATCAAAAGCCAGTTATGACTGTCGTTAGTCTCCAGGCATCGCGTCGTTTCATGTTTAACAATATTGACGTTTGTTTGAGATTGTAGGTGGGCCATAAAGTTCTGCTGATCTTGCATTTCGCCCTGCTAATCCTGGACACATAAACAGCGGCATTCTTCCCGCCTACAACACCTTCCACTTAGTCGTACGCCGTATACCGCACAGTAGAAACCGTAACGTATTCCTATACATCGTCAGATACGGCTCACTAGAGACACCCAGCGAAACAGCTCAGCAGCTTTTACTATAACAAATATTTCAAATAAAAACTGCAGGCTGAAAGGCAAAGCCTTATACAAACACCTGTTCGTTTTGTGGTTTATTGAAAAAGCTATTGAAAGTCGTGAAAGGTAGAAGATATGTAAATATAATTGGTCCACTAACAATCGGAAATAAATTTATGTAGCTTTTTAATAAGCTTCAGTAACTTGACTTATTCAGTACCGCCTGGCGTTGGTTGCTATTAGTGATAACCTCATCTGTTTTCACGGTCAACGTCAATGCTTTGGGTACATCAGCCTCGGTTGTTCGCAGTGAAACCGCAGATTCCGGTTTTGCCGCCTCGCTTGCTAGTTGCAAGATTTTTTCGTTCACTTTCAAGCACTGGTTTGGCTCAGTTAAGCAAACTGACACACCACTCATAGAGTTGTGCAGATCGGCGCGAGCTTGTGATGACTTCAAATCATTTGTCGGTCGTCCAGTATAGCGTGGCTTGTGTACTAGAGTTGTGTCCCGGTTGTATTGCGACACATAGTTTTGAGTTACCCTCTCCATATTAAGCTTTACCTCAGCTAAGCAGTTTTCTATTTTTCCTTCTTCCATCATTCCCACTGAATCTGTGCTACGCTGCTGGCTCGCACGAAATTTAAGATTTGCTCTCTCTCTATAAGGTAAACTATCGCGTATGCGTACAAACTCCTTCTCCAATTGACGAATGCGCTGCCTGGAATCGGCCATCAACTGCAGCACATTTTTCTAGATATTAAAAGCGGATTTATTATTTTTATTGAAAATTTGTTCAAAAATGTTTTTGTTTCATATTCGACCTTTACTTGTCGCAGCGAACGCCGGCCCGACGCTGGCATCTGGCGTCCTAACTGCTGAAATCCGGTCTCGAGACTACCAACTAAACGTCCCATAGTGGCCTGTAACTGCTTACGGTAGTGGTTCCAGGCGGTCTGCGGCCAAAAGCTAGACACTTTCTGAATGCTGTTTGCACACGGAAAAAGGCGTTAAAAAAATAATTGAAGGATATTTTAAACACTTTTTTATTTGTATAAAATAACTTACATTTCACTGTTGCCGGCACTTCGTTTTGCCCCCCTTGGATGTTGCTGCAATTCGCTTGTTGCAAAGCGCTTAAAGAAATCCACCAAATTGGATTTATTAAAATATTTACCAGCCATTCAATAATGAAATATAAATATATAGGATTAATAAAAATATATTCCGTTTCGAATTGAATTCGTTTGATTTTTGTTTGAAGAATTGAAGGGCGGAACAGCTTTGTAAAAAATTTGAAGTTTTCGTATTTCAATAAGTTTTTTGAAAACTTTTGCTATAAATTGACATGATAAAAATCAAAATTATTTACCCAGCGACGCACTATGGAGCATTTGGAGCAAAGAACTGGTCAAAACTATATTTTAACTATGATATTTTACTCCAAAATATTTGTCTGATACTAAACTAAACGAAAAATTATGATAACAAAAAGACTTAGAGCCACTTAGTTCTAGACACCTTCCGAAATTATTATACATAAACCACATATAAGGAGGATGGTTCCATGTGTAGAAGTCCACGCAAATGAGAAAAGTTACTGACCGCCATTCACTTGGGAGTGACCAGGATGATTCTTCTGCTTATGGTTCAAGCAGCTCACAACGTCCGGGATTAGCCCACGTATTCTCTGGGTAGCTTCTAAACACCCGTTCGGGAGTGAGAAACCACATATAAACAAGTTTTGACTAGGTAGGTAGGGTGGTTGTCATAAGACACACTTAGACCTTTCGCAGGCCCATTGTGATACCACTGGAACTTTTCCTTACCCTATGGGTTCCTTTTCAAACCGTCCGGTAGCTTTAATAAACGAGCAAAGCTTCGTTAGTTTTAGATGCGCTGTGTCCGCTACATCAAAGCCATGTCAAGAGTGCGTAGCCTCATCAAAGCTAAGCTTTCACAATCACATAAAAGGAGCCTGAGAGGAAGAAGAAACATCTTCTGTATTTAGACAGCTTCTACAGAAATCGAAGTACGGGAGTCCTAACCTTCTAGCGTGGCTGCCTATTAAACAATGACCAGTTAATACCCCCATCATTTTTTCTTATAGCTTCTCTGTTAAATCTTAACAAGATTTTCGATTGACTGCTGTTTCATTTCGGCCATGTCTGTCTGCTTAGTTCGCATATTGAGAGGAGAGGTTTTGCTAACTTGTAAAGGGTGATTTTTTAAGAGCTGTAGGAAAGTTTTTCATGAAAACACAAGTAAAATTCAGATAAATGCATGAAATTTTTATTTAAATCGATAGTACAGTCCATATAATTTAATGTTTGAAGATTATTTCATGCAAATGTTGACCGCGACCGCGCGTCAAATGGTCCATCCGCTTAGTCCAATTTTGGCATACTCTTTCCAATGTTTCGGCCGGTATCGCACATATAAATGCTTTAACGTTGTCTTCCAATGCGTTAATTGAAGCAGGCTTGCCTGAATATACATGAGATTTAACATAGCCCCACAAAAAATAATCTAAAGGCGTTGAATCGCACGATCTGGGTGGCCAATTGACAGGTCCCGAACGCGAAACACAATAAAATGTTCACCGAACTCGCCTCTCAACCAGTCCATTGTTACGCGTGCTGTGGTGCATGCGGCACCATCTTGCTGAAACCACATGTCATGCAAGTCAAGCTCTTGCATTTTGGGCAAAAAAAAGTTGGATATCATTTCATGGTAGCGCTCACCACTCACAGTTACATTATGTTTCGCAGCATCTTTGAAGAAGTACGGTCCAATGATACCTCCAGCCTATAAACCGCACCAAACTGTGACCTTTTCTGTATACTTCACTCCAAAATCGACAATTCTGCTTATTTACGTACCCATGGATCCAAAAATGGGCTTCGTCGCTGAACACAATTTTTCGATAAAAAAGTGGATCTTCGGCTGACTTTCCAAGAGCCCATTCACCAAAAATTCTGCGTTGCGGTAGGTCGTTCGGCTTCAATTCTTGCACCTAAATTCTTTGGCAAAATTTTTCACGTTGTTGAGTAACAGATGCCCAATTGCTGCGATCGGCGACGAATCGATAATTGATGGTCATCATTAACACTGGCCGATTCAGCTGCGATTATGTACCACATTGAAACAAACTTAAAAAAAGTACAAATACAAGGTTCAGCACTCGAAATGTGACCAATTAAAAAGGCCATAAATTTAGTTTGGATTATTACTTTTAATCAATTCAAATTAAAAAATGTGTGAAAATAATACAAAATTAAAAATCAATTTACTTTTACTCGATGTAACCACCTTTTGCCTTAACTATGGCCTTGAGATTTTCCAGAAACGAATCGCACGCTGCCCGAATGGGACTTGCAGGTATTTTGGCCCACTCGCGGGCAATGGCTTTTTTCAGCGCCTCGAGACTGGTGAATCTTTTATTTCGGGCCTTGCTCCCCAAAATGGCTCACAGAGAAAAATCCATTCGCGTCTGGTGAATTTGAGAGCCATTCTGTGGACGTTATGAAGTTCGGAACGTTCTTTTTTAGCAATTCTTGGTTCACTTGAGCTTTGTGAGACGGTGCCGAGTCCTTCAAAACAACTTCCACAGTACTTTCCCGATAATATTGCACATTTACTTTAACTTCAGGTTCAATGAAAACGATGGAAGAGCGCTCATCTGCGGGTGCAGCGGCACGAACCATTACCGGTGATGGATGCTGCCTCCTGGTGGCCGGTCGGTCAAATATCGTTTTGGGAGTTTACGAATTGCTCAATTTCAAAAATTTTCTCGTCAGAAAACACAATGTTCGGAAATTGACCGCTTTCGGTCAAGCGAAGCAACTCCCTCGCTCTCTCAAGTCTGACTTGTTGTTGCTTTGGTGTGAGATCATGCGCCTTTGGAATCTTGTGAGGCTTGACTTTGATATCATTTTTCAGTATGCGGCGGATGCTACGGTCAGATATTTTCAGTTCTTTCTCCATTTGATTGCCACTTCGTCGGGGATTTTGGTCAAGTCACTTCTTCACTTTTTGAACCATTTCACGTGACGTTGCAGTCTTTTGATGACCACCTCCATGACGTTTCGCGATGCTACCAGTGTCATTGTAACGAGTAATGGTGCGATAGAGAAAAACTTTATTTACTTTAAGGTGCTTGAGCTCACGAACAATCGCTAGTTGTGATTTTCTAGCCAAATATAATGGAATCGCAATATTACGTTTGAAATTTATTACTGATTTTCTTTTTTCGCGTTTACTCTCGGCAAAATGCTTTCACGCACTTGTAAACAATACTCTGGACTGCCATTTAGCCAACTAACCGACAGCTGATGCCCGTGCATTAGCTGCGCGAGCGGTCTGAAGTTGGTTACACTTCGAGTGCCGAACTCTGTATTCATAATTTTCTTTGAAAACCTGAGTTGATTTTCCAAACTGAATAAAGCATTGATGCTTTGGTGTATAAACTTGCCCTTCAATAACGCTCATCAATAAACCTCGTTTGTTGCCTACTTTTAAGTGCTGATCACAGGAATATTAACTTTTGCAGCATATCGAGGTGTGTGTCTCTGTTGCATTTGAATTATATTTGAAATTTAAAGGTCTCCTCCAAGGCATATGCACATATAACCCAAAAAGCAAAAACAAAATACGTGTAACTTTTTGTTTTTGTACTATTGCTATCACCCTGAATAGACTCGCCTTGTTTCCTTAGTAATGAACTTTCGCAGTGACGTTTTAGTTGCCACTGATTTTTCTGTAGGCACACTTCGTGTCTATACCGTGCGTTTAATAAACATAGCACAGAAGTTATGGACATTTCGTTTATTTCTAGTTTAATTTCAATAACTTTTTCATGGAAACATAGTTTATTCTCTTACAAAGATTATACAATATAAACCCAAGTTTCAAGCTATGCCAAAATAAAAAAGCATCAATAAATTTTAATCAAAATTTAAATTTTTTTAATTAAATGTTAAAAAACAAATTAGAGCACATAAAGTTATAGGCCATTGAGTTCTAGTATAATAAAGTGCTAGTTTAAAGTTGCTGAAAAATCGCCTCTTTTGGTATATACATATTTTTTTTTTTTTCGGTGATCTCGTGCATTTTGTCCATATAACGGATGTTCAACATGTTTTTTATGCGAGCAAAAAAAACGCAACACCATCAATCTCAAAATGTTAAGGGGTATTCTGGTCAAGACGCCTTAATTTTAGGTACTTTTAAAACTAAGATAAAAAAAAAAGTTTTAAAACATTTTTACTATCCATTTTTTTATGGTTTATAGTATAATATTAATATTAGAAAAGTATAAAAAAAATTAATAAAAAAACCAAATGAAAAAATCGTGGAATTCCAGGCCGCCGAAGTGGGGGCTACATAAAAACCGGTGCTCCATGGTTGACATAATTCCAACCCTTGTAGTATTCTAAAACAAAGAAATTAAAAAAAGTCTTCATTAATTAGGATGTCGCTATCGGACTACGCCAAATCAAAAAAAAAAAAAAAAATCACAAAATGGCGTCAACTTGAAAAAAAAAAATTGTTTACCCTCTTTTTTTTACCTTTTCAAATTTTTTAAAAACACTTCAAACTTAAATTTTTCAAAATCCAAGGCTGGCGCGATATACAGATGTATTATAAACAAATCTTATCAAACTTCAAAGCGATCGGTCAAGTAGAACTTGAGATATCATGACGACCATCTCAAAAAAAGTAGTTTTGAGAAAAATTGCAAAATTTGAGCAAAAATTCCAATAAAATAACTTAGATCATAATATTTACTACTCACTCTGGACTAATAGGCGATATATTTCCAGGTATATATTATAGAAGTATAAAGTATATACATATATACGTATAGAATAAATAAAGGTTGTGTGGGATACAAAAGATTTTTTGGAAAGAACGAGTCCTCAAGTCGTCCGGTAACATCTGCCGTTCATTGTGCGATTCGCTCCACTCGGCCGGCTTAGACGCCACGTCACAAAATCCGCTGTATCTCCGAAAATATTTCGAATTTTGAAAAATCCGTTGAAGGGCATATTTTTGAAAATATGCAAAAAAAAAACGATTTTTTTCAACTTTCTAGACCAGAATACCCCCTTTAGGTTTTGAGATGAAAATAAAAGCTATTTCCGTGAAAAAGATATCATCCCAGCTCCCTAATATTTTATGTGTTCTTTTTTGAGATTGATGGTAGGGAGCGGTAGTAGATGCTACTGCAATGATGAGCCGAGAGAAGAGCCACCATGTTGGAATTGCTTTGCACCAGAAAAAGCCTTCAGGCGACAATTTAGCTGTTTATTGACAAAAAATACAAGCCTTCGACGCAAATTAAGTCAGTTGAAGGGAAGACGTGCAGAAATTCGCACCTGCTAACAAGTTAAAAAATGCTTAGTATTGGTGCCATTGGAATACCTTTGACCACGAGTAAACTAATAATAAAAAACAACATTATCCAAGAGGCCAATAGGTCATGGAGAGATGAAGGCGCATGTGTAACAGCTAGGCTACTATGGCCGCAAATAAACAAGAAAAGCACAAAGGAATTGCTTAGTCTCTCAATAGATGATATCTCGAAGGCCGTAGATGTATAACCGGTCATTGGCTATTTGGCAGGTATTCCTCGAAACTAGCAGTTTTCTTCCATGAATATTGCAGAAGTTGTAGAGATGAGCAAGAGGAAGAAACAGTTGAGCACTTCCTTTGCAATTGTCCAGCCCTAGCTAAAATCAAAGCAGGTTGCCTAGGTAAATACTTGTGCAATTCTCTTACAGAGCTGTCTGGCGGGGGGTTGAGATCAATTCTACGTTTCATAAGACCTGTAAGGTCTAAGTAAATTGATCGTGCAGACCGACTACCACAATAACCTAACCTAACCAGCAAACCTTGTTACGACTGATCGCGCACAAAGCGCATCTTCAAATCGGAGAATTTGATTATTATTGTAATCACACTAAGTACGCTCTAAAGACCTCCACCAATGAAGTGATGATCATCAAAGGCCATAACTGAAACAGCTTATTACAGCTGACAAAGGTTAGATTGAACAATATTTTTTTTTTATTTTTATTTTTTTTTACTAGGTTATATTTTTTACTTTGCTGGTGTGTTTAAAAATTTATTTGTGTGCAACCTTTCTTATTTGCCTCTATTGTTTTTCATATTTGCGGTTTACCGATCCACATTTCTTTCCCTTATCGCAGCTCATTATTATTTCTAATTCAATCGAGAAAAAATGTAAATTCCCAATAACCTCCTGTCCACCCTAAGTCACTTAATCGCTTCACCTTTTCCCCAATATAGAATAGTTGCAGTGATTGCAAAAAGCACTTAGCGAAATTGTTACAAACCGCTAGGTAATAAAAATACTTTATTACCAACACATGCATATTCATGCTTTGGCCCGCTTTGCTGCCCACACTCACTCACTCACCACCTCCATGCAGCATTCAATGCACTTGGCAGAAGTCAACAATGGAATTCATTGAATTTTACACCTCAAATTGTAATGGCAAAAAAATCAAATCGAAGATTTGTAATTAAAATCAAATGCATTGTATCAAATTCCAGCGCAATGAAATGACAATAAACATAAACCAATGCGCAAGAATTACGAGGGGCAGATAAAAGCGCACAGTCGGATATAGGAAGAGTGCGACGGTGGCAGCGGTGCCAGGTTACAGTTCAAAATATTTCAGTTTGAGTAGGGAGAGCGCACAGGTAATAAGGTTGGTTGATTGGTATAGCAACCCCTTGTGGGGCAGCGCGTATTTGCTGGCAAGGCGCGCGAGGTGTAAACGAAACGGCGAACGAGTACGAAATGGCATTGGTATAGTAAATAAGCGAACTACCCTAGCGCATGCGTTACAAACGTCAGATACAAATGACAGTTGGCAGAACGCCAGAGAAATTACAAAATTAAGCGCGACCACCGAAATATGCGGAACACAACAAAACGGCTGAGTGTGGTAAGGCAAGGCTTGAGCAGCTGTAGCTTAGTTGTTATTGGTTTGTTGTTATGAAATCCTCCACTCATCAACCCCCAGCAGTTGGGAAGCACACGCTTTGACAGTTCGCCCGCTCTCTCACACTGAGCTCTGCGCTCTTTGCTCGAACGATTGCTAATTGGAATTGGAACAAATGTTAAAGTGTGCAGCAATAAAACTTGTGCGGTAGTGAAAAAATTTCTTATGAATTTTTTTGCAAAACTTTGGATTTTTCTATGAAAATTTAAGCGGTTGCTTGCGAAAAGTGGATATAATCAAAGTTGAATATTGCAGAATCGCAAGAGCGTTGTTGAATTGTGTGGAAATAAACGATTTAACTAAGAACTTTTATGAATTTGTGCGAAAAAATAGTGCCAGTGACGGTCTTCTGTGTGCGTGTGTGTGAGTGTGTGTGTCCAGTTTGAGAATCGCTTGGTGCAAACAAACCTGAAATCGTGCAAATCGTTGCCACAAAGAGGCCTGATGGGGAATTGTGTGTACTAACACTTTCGTCTGTTTATCTAAATCGGATTTGTTTAATACCAAAACAACAACAAATCTGAATTACAAGTGGAAATAATTGATTTTTGCAGCTTCTTCTACATTTGCGTGTCGAAAAGCGGGTGCGTAACTAATGTTGGGTATTTTGTAGTTATTTAAATATACACTCCCATGCTTAGTTGTATGTATGTTGGTATATGCACAGCAATGTATTCACGCCCTCTCGTAGAATGTCTCCTTTTGCAGTGCCATTTGCTTCACGGCCTAAAGTTTTCAAACGATTCTGATTTCCTTCTATGCAACGCTACTCCTTGGCTATTTGAAAATGCTATTTAAGGTGTGTTTACCTTTGTTTGTTTTCCCACGGCATTGCCAAGAGGAAATTTCGAAAATCATATAGGAATTTTGCTTATCAAAATGTGAAGAAAAGCCTCGCTCGTTTGGTGTTTGTATGTGTTTGTAAATGTAAACACCCACTAGCAATGCAGATTCGGCTAAAATGAAACGTACATAACTCCATGTACAAATATTCATATGTATGTGTGCTTGTTTGCACTAATTTAGTCAGAGTTTTGGAACTTACGCCAGCCAAATGTTCATATTTCCAATTTTCGTTTAATCGAAGAATAAAAATAATTTTGAAAAGAAAATGTTTTAAAAATATGTATAAAGAAATAGACAAGGAAAGTTAAAACAAGTGAGATTACCGTTAACGGTTACAACTACATATATTCATAGTAAGGACAACATTTTATTATATATAAAAACTTTTTTTTGATTTTGTTTTTTCCTTAACAAAACCGATTTATGTCACTCAAAATATTCTTCTTAATTGGCGCTATAACCGCTTACGCGATTTTGGCCGAGTTTAACAAAACGCGCCCGTCGTTTCTTTCTCGTGCTAGCCGGCACGACACACCAAGAAAAGCCAAGTCCCTCTCCACCTGATCTTTCCAACGCAGAGGAGGCCTTCCTCTTCCTCTGCTACCACCAGCTGGTACCGCATCGAATACTTTCAGAGCCGGAGCGTTTCGCCGCTGCCAACGGGCAAAGGTCCAAAAATCTTGCGCAGAATCTTTCTCCCAAACACTCCAAGCGTCGCTTCATCTGATGTTGTCATCGGTCAAGCTTCTGCGCCATACGTTAGGACGGGCATGATGAGAGCCTTGTAGGGTGTTAGTTTTGTTCGACGAGAGAGGACTTTACTGCTCAGCTGCCTACTTAGTCCAAAGTAGCATTTGTTGGCAAGAGAGATTCTACGTTGGATTTCAAGGCTGACATTGTAATCGGTGTTAATACTGGTTCCTAAATAAACGAAGTCTTTTACAACCTCGAAATTATAACTGTAAACTGTCCCCTGGGTGCCGATACGCGAGAGCGCCGACTGTTTGTTTGACAGGAGGTACTTCGTTTTGTCCTCGTTCACCACCAGACCCATTCGCTTTGCCTCTTTATCCAGTTTGGAGAAGGCAGAACTAACAGCGCGGTTTTAAGGCCGATAATGTCAATGTCATCGGCATACGCCAACAATTGTACGCTCTTATAAAATATTGTGCCTGAGCGATTCAGTTCTGCGGCTCGTACCATGCTCTCCAACATGAGGCTAAAGAAGTCACACGACAGCGAGTCACCCTGTTTGAAACCTCGTTTGGTATCAAACGGCTCGGAGAGGTCCTTCCCAATTCTGACGGCGCTGTTGGTGTTGAGCAACGTCATCTTACATAGCCGTATTAGTTTTGCGGGGATACCAAATTCAGACATCGCGGCATACACATAACTCCTTTCCGTACTGTCGAATGTAGCTTTGAAATAGACGAAAATATGGTGTGTGTCGATTCTCCTTTCATGGGTCTTTTCCAAGATTTGGCGTATTGTGAATATTTGGTCGATGGTAGACTTTCCAGGTCTGAAGCCACACTGATAAGGTCCAATCAGTTGGTTGACGGTGGGCTTCAGCCTTTCACACAATACGCTCGCTAGAACCTAGCGGCGATATTTAGAAGACTAATCCCGCGCTAATTGGCACAAATTGCAGGATCGCCCTTCTTATGGATTGGGCAGAGCACACTTAAATTCCAATAGGCAGGCATGCTTTCATCCGACCATATTTTGCATAGGAGCTGATGCATGCACCTTGCCAGCTCCTCGCCGCCATGTTTGAATAGCTCAGCCGGCAGTCCGTCGCCGCCCGCAGCTTTGTTGTTCTTTAGCAGCGTTATCGCTATTCTCACCTCGTCATGGTCGGGTAACGGAACGACAATTCCGTCGTCAACGATTTGGGTATCGGGATCTTCCCATTCTCGGTGACAGGCGCAGCTATCACTGTTAAATAGGTTCGAGAAGTTTTCCCTCCATAATTTAAGATTGTATTATTGTAATTTAAGATTCTGTACGTCAGTCACCAGATCACCGTCTTTGTTCTCACAGGAAAACGCCACGGTCTTAAAACTTTCTGTAAGCCGCCGAACGTTCTGGTAAAATTTTCGAGCGTTGTTCCTATTGGTCAGCATCTCAAGTTCCACGCACTCACGTATTTCGGCCTCTCGTTTCTTCTGTCGGATAATACGTCTCTCTTCCTTTTTCAGCTCTCTGTAGCGATCCCATATGGCTGGCGTTGCGCCCGATCGCAGCGTGGCTCAATAGGCGGCATCCTTTCTTTCTGCACCAGCATAACATTCCTCGTCGTGCCAATTGTTTTTTCGGGCTCGCCGGAATCCGATTTCTTCTTCGGCGGCGGTACGTAGAGAACGAGGAATGTTACTCCATTGCTCGTGCATGACGGTTTGTTGGGCAGTACTCTCTGAGAGCAGGAGTGAGAGTCGAGTGGCGAATCTTCTGGATGTCTGATCGATATCGAACATTCTTTGCGTAGGTAGATGTACGTTTTTTGCTGCACAGAGGCGTGTGCGCAGTTTGGCTGCAACAAGGTAGTGGGTCCTCGGATCGTACGTACATCTAAAACACTGGAAGCGTGTCTTCCATCTATCACAACATGATTGATCTGGTTTCGCGTTTTTCGATCAGGAGGCAGCCAGGTGGCTTGATGAATCTTTTTATGCTGGAATCTGGTGCTGCAGACTACCATGTTTTGGAAATTTCCAGGCGCTCATAGAAGGAATCTTTGGTCGCATCGTCCTTCTCTTCCGTCGGGGCGTGGGCGCAAATTAACGATATGCTAAAAAAACCGGCTTTGTTGCGGATTGTTGCGAGACGCTTGTCCACCGGAATGAACGACAGTACTTGGTGACGAAGTCTCTCTCCCACAACAAATCCAACACCGAAATCGCACTCCTTTACATGGCAGCTGAAGTAAACGTCACAAGGTCCTACTCTTTTCTTGCCTTGTCTCGTCCATCGCATCTCTTGAATGACAGTGATGTCAGCCTTTACTCTCACGAGGACATCAACCAGCCAGGCAGTGGCACCTTCCCCATTGAGGGTCCGGACATTCCAGGTGCATGCCCTCAAATCGTAATCCTTATTTCGTTTGCAGTGATCGTCATCAGTATAGGGAGGTCATCCGAGGCTTTTTTAAACTTTTCATTGGGGGGGTTTTTAAGTGGCGGGTCCCAAACCCAACGCACAACCAGCTATCCTGGAATGCTTCGCCTTCTCACGTTAGCTCACTCCCGAACGGGTGTTCGGAAGCTACCCAGAGGATACGTGGGCTAATCCCGGCCGTTGTGAGCTGCTTGAATCATATGTAGAAGAATCGTCCTGGCCGCTCCCAAGTGAATGGCGTTCAGTAACTTTCCCCTCTTGCGTGGACTTCTACATATGGAACCATCCTCCCTTTTTTTAGATTAGTTTTTCTTAAAAATAATATAAAAATTATAAAAGAAAAATAAATAATTGGCACATACAGTTCTGTTAATTGTTTGGCCGAGCTCCTCCTCCAATTTGTGGCGTGCGTCTTGATGTTGTTCAATAAATGGCGGGACCTACAGTTTGAAGCCGACTTCGAACGGCAATTGGTGTTTTATGGCAGAAATACACTCGGAGATTTAAGGGGTTATATACCTTGTGTTTTTCAAAAAAATCAAAATAAATTTTATTTCTTTATCGTAAAGTACAATCCCTTGAGAACATTTTCCAAAAATTTCATAGAGATCTGAGCAATAGATCGAAAGTTACAGCGTTTTAAATTGTGTGTCGTCACGTCCTGAGCGTACGGCCTCATGCGGCGCTTGAAACTTTAAACGCGATTATCTCAAAAACGTGTTTTTCCAAAAATGCTTTTGCGGTGGACGCGATTGCAAAAAAAGTATTCAACCGATTTTTATAATTTTTTTTTTAAATTGTTCGTAATTGATGTCGCCTCTTAGTGAACGATCAACTTTTTATGTATAAATTTTTATTTTGCAGATATGAATTTTTTAATGCCAATTTTAGGACTGTAGAAGTGGAGTTTTTTAAAAACTTGTTCCTATTTTCACAAAAATCAAAATATTTAATATATTGATCGTTCACTAAGAAGATATAACCCTATACTAATGAAATCTTTTCGATTTTTTGATTTCAGTTGACTTGGTGGACTTGAATCGCGTCCACCGCAAGCCTCTTCCAAAAAAAGGGTATTGGGGGAAAACGCCATAACTCCGCCATTTTTAAATATTTTTACACAAACAAAGCCTTTTTTTTTCTTTAAACATTGTAATATCCAATAATAAAAACTTTTATACAATAAAATTATTGCTACATATCTTTAAAAAAAACCCAACTTTCGCTAATTTCACCGGACCACAAGGTATATAACCCCTTAAAGGTGTTCCTCAGATGATTGAAAAATATATAATCATTAAGTCTGTATACGAATATGTTTGATTTTTTTTTTTTATTAAAAATATTTTTTTTTTATTCCAAATGAAATGTACAAAGCTTAGGTTAGGTTGAAACGAATGCCCACTGTGGGACGCACTCAGTCTCATGACCCATTATGATGCCACGTGGGGGAACTAACCCTTATCCCGCCTAGAACCAATGTGCACTTTTCAAAAATTTCGGAAGATCCCTAATTTCGAGCCGAGACAGACACAGAAGGTGCGGGATTGTCTCTTCCTCTTCCTCATCTAGACAACTTCTGCAGAAGTCTTGTGTTTGTACATCCATTCTCTGGACGTGCCTACCGATAAGGCAGTGCGCCGTAATAACTGAAACCAATGTGTTAAGACTGTGCTTATCTCTTCTTAGTAGAAGTTCCGTGCGTTTAGCATGGAGAGTCGGTCACAGCTATCAGGCGATTTTATAAGTGGCATCATTACGTCATCTTTCATTCGCCACTCTTACATTTTCTTCGAGCATACGTAGCTTACATGTTTGTAAGAGTACCCCTATGCCATTGTCAATGTACTCATCAGTCAACTTGGTACCGATTTTCGCTATTTCATCGGCTCTGCAGTTCCCACACAATGTCACAATGGTCCGGAATCCATGTTATCATTCGGTGAAATGACTGAGCCATCTCGTTAAGAGATACGCGGCGTTTCACGGCTTCCTTGGAGGTTGTCGACTGTTTTGAGAGGGATTTTATGGCCGCCTGGCTATCAGTGAAAATGCAATTATCATCTCTTGGTATCGCATCACACTGTGCCAGTGTCACGGCTTTCATTATTGTCATCAGTTCAGCCTGACATACTCTACAGACTCGGAAAGCCGGAAACTAAAGGAGATCCCCAGATGCACGAAATATACACCTGCGCTCACCCTGCCCTCGAGTTTTGAGCCATTTATGTATGATGGACTCGCCCTGTTTTAGTACCGTGGTTTTTTTCTAAAATTTCCTCTCCTCATTTTTCACTATAGATGCTTTCCATTTCAATTCAACCGGGCTATTCGGGTCATGTTCTTCGATTTCGATGTAACTGAAATATGTTGCTCTCTGGTCAAAATAATGAGACACGTATTTTTTTTGTTCGCCCGAAAAAAATTTTTTTCAAGAGTTATCGGCAATTTTGTTTTTCGGCTCAAACTCGATTTTTTTTAATTATATAAGAAAAAAAAATTTTTAAATGCCCATAACTTAGTCAAAAATGAACCGATTTTAATAATTCTGGGTTCAAAATGATCGTAATTACTTACACGAGCGACTTCATGTAGAAAAAATTGCAAAAAAGTAGTTGAACAGTTTTTATTTAACAAAAACCAAAAAGTGCGAAACAGGGTTTTTACTCAAAAATTCATTACTCAAAAACAACTCATTTTAGCTACTAGGCATTCAGCTCAATTAAAGTTTGAGATGTCCTTTTGATATGGAAAAAGTTATAAAAAAAAAAAATACACTTTTTGAAATATTGAATTTCGAAAAAATTTAAATTTTTTTTCTTTTTTGTTAAATAAGAAATGTTCAACTACCTTTTTGCAATTTTTTTCTACATGAAGTCGCTCGTGTAAGTAATTACGATCATTTTGAACCCAGAATTATTAAAATCGGTTCATTTTTGACTAAGTTATGGGCATTTAAAAAATTTTTTTTCTTATATAATTAAAAAAAATCGAGTTTGAGCCGAAAAACAAAATTGCCGATAACTCTTGAAAAAATTTTTTTTCGGGCGAACAAAAAAATACGTGTCTCATTATTTTGACCAGAGAGCAACATATTTCAGTTACATCGAAATCGAAGAACATGACCCGAATAGCCCGGTTGAATTTTCGTTGCAAGCTTATTAGCCTTTCTACACTTCAGGACAGAAGGTACTTTTTGACAAATGAACACCCTATTTGTCATTAACATCATTTTTCAGCACCGTCTATGCCGGACTGTGCGCCAGTCTGAAAAAACTTTCCTAAGTCTGCACATAAATTTTTTTGTCATAAAGACCAAAGGGATTATTATTATTATTATTCATTTTTTTGTTTTTGGTTTAGCCATGACCTAAAACAAGTATTTGTTTTTTTTTCGGTATATTCATTAAAATGAAATATAATTACAAATAATGAAACCAATGTAGAGGAGCGAACAAGGAAAAAAAATTACAAATAACTATGTCGTTAATAGAGAATCACTACGAAGGTACATAAATAGGGTTTGTCATGAACTACTTGCATTAATTCCCAGCTGCCTTATGAAATATTCACTAACTAATAGGAGGTTACACACACACAAAGAAAGCTTATACTAATAATGACATTACTAATGGTGTGAGGAAAACTGCCAAGAATAATATTGAAACTGACTACTTGACAGCAACTTAACGAAAATTATTCTCTCAGCTTTCGACGCACAGCCCTACACATCCCTAAACCTATGTGCATATATACCTGTACATATATTTATATACACACCAATACAAGCCAGCTGAAGTAACTGAAGAAGTTGCCAATTCAGCAACGAGTGCGACTCTTTTAAACGACCGCCACATTTAACACACATTCACACATACACACATAAGTACATTGAATACATTACCTTTCTGGGTGCCTTACTGTGTAAAAGATCCCTGGCATTTCTCACGTATAGCAAAAACAATTCACTTCAAGCGCTACTTTTCCGCTCCAACTAATAAGTATTTGATCCTTCGTTATTTCGTTCATTGCATTGAACGACTCGTTTAGCGCCATAGTCATCCGCCCTCTCCCCACTTACGCTCACTCACTAGCCACTCACCAACGCATTCTATCCTTTTGACTGCCTAGAAACGTGGCGCGCTGCTTTTCGTAACTGATTTTATGCTAATATTATGGGTCATTGGGATTTGCAAACATTTAAGTGCTTGTTAAACATTTCATTAGTGTTGGTGTGTAAATACCCGCGGATAGCGTTTATATGTATGCCGTAGCCAGCTAAACGTGCAGAACTACGCATTTAAAGAGTTATCCCTACATAAGTATATAGATACATATATGTATGTATGTGTGTATGTGTGTATATGTACGCAAATACTTGTATCATGAAACGCCACGCAGCTCGCTGCCAACTCCTTCGACCGGTCTTATGTATAAATATATGTAAGTGCATATGTATTTCCTCGCTTTCTTACGGCTTACAATAACTAAGTACAACTACAACTCCGGTTCTCATTTCTATTCTTACACTGCAGATCGACGGCGGCGTTCGATGGTAGGGAAATGAATGGCTGTAAATGCAAGTTGTAAATTTACAAAAGGTGTTTAACTTAACTTATTTCCTACTTAATATTTTATGTAATGCACGTAGGTAGGTGTGTGCGTTCCTAGTGAAGTGCAGTGGATTGCTGAATTGGTGTTACGGTAATTTGAGTACTTTGTTTAACTGAGTTTTGATTGCTGCGATTGGCTTATCTTTGTTTTTTCAAGTATTTTTTTGGGTCACATCAACATTGGGTGTAGTGGTGTTCATATAGACCAGAGGCTTATTTGCATATCGGAGCATGTGCAAGCGCCTTTTTTGGGATAAGTTAAAAAGTTCCTTATATAATTGGTGGATTTTTTTCACCACAGCTGCCACAATTTATAAGTGAAATTCATATGTGGTCAAATTGATAAATTCACAGCCTAAGGTAGTGCATTTATGAAAACTGTGTTTTTGAAGTGAAACTTCTTAGGCGTCGAGGGACGAGCGAAAATGGAGAGTAAAATTTCAAGGTCATGCAACGTTTTGGGCATTTTCGTTCCGCGAGAGAGAAAAAAGATATAACGTAAAGGAAAAGGAGAGAGACAGCTATACCTTATATATATCTTAGATGCACTTTAGGCTATTTTTCCTGAGTTTTTCCTTGTGGTTGCTAATTTCTAGTGAGAAATAACACTGCCTACTTTTTGACGCTTGTTTGTTGGTGCAAACTTGTAGGAAATATATTTTTGGTGCCTACTGTTTGGGCGTTTTTTGGTCCCAATTTTTTTGACGTTTTTTTTTTTTTTGGTGCCTACTTTTTGGCGCTTATTTCCGCTTCCTGGCTAGTGCTTGTGTGTACTATAAAGTGCTATCCATTCCGGCGTCGGATTTATTGGTATTGCCTTGCGGTAGTTTGTGCCATTGCTGCGGTTCTGGAATCGCTGCGTTTGTGCGAGTGATAAACGCTCGGAGTAGTGCGCGTTGTTGCCACGGTTTGTGTTCGGCATTTACCTACACCGGTCGACCCTTCTCCTTTTTTTGTAAATTTTGTCTATTTGTATTCTCCGCAAATTTTGTGAATTTATTTATACATATATTCTTTCTCTCTCTCTCTTTCGCTTTCTCTCTCGGGTCTCTCCCTCTTTCTTTGTCTCCCTTGAAAGTTTCCCTTCTGTTATGTGTACATACACGCACCTCTCTATTTTTTCCCATGTAATGCTTCTTATATAAAATATGAGCGATTACATCTGAAGTGATCAAAGTGAGCCTGCTAGCCGAAGGCCTTCAACTGCTGGTGCTAGAAATTAAAATTTGAAATTCTTTTACTTTTTTATATAAATAAAAATAACAATTATAGTTTCGACCTGGTCTTGGAAAAAATAATCTAATAATTTAGAGATTTATTCAATGTTGAAAGTTTCATTATAGAGCTTTTAAAAGTAAAATTGTTAAGATATGAGAAATACGATTGGGGTACTAATAGGGCATTGGCTAATAGGAAGGCATACAAGTAGAAGCTAACAAGATATTGAAGAAGAGGACACTTCCTGTGTACATACATTGCCCTACACAGAAAAGCCTTTCCACGCCCGGGTTCGCCTTTCTTGGCAGCATTGAAGAGGTATCTTAAATTGGGCGAGCTCCAGTGCTATCACAATGGAACTATTCAGGCACAAATGTGTCGAATGACAGCCACTCAACATAACTTAACTTAACCTCAAGTCGAATATCTTCTATCCTTTCTAACATTTTTATAAATTTTTGTATTATTTTTAGGATAAATTATACTTCTTACAACATTTTTTTTGTTGTTTTTGTAATTTGTGGAAAAACACTCGAATAAAATTTTGTTTGTTGTTTTTTATTTTGATTGGTAGCTGAGACTATACTAAGTAATTTCAGAAAGTTTGGTAACGAAATTCGCTTAATTTTTCGAGTTATATTCAAACACGTACGGCGAACCATTGAAAAACCAGTGAAAAATACTGTAAGATTTTTCCACTTCATATTTCCACATATTTTTCTATACCTGCTTGAATATAACTTGACTACGTAAAGGAATCCCACTGCGAAACTAACGGGGATTACTGAGCATAGTCGCAGCTATTTATGAAAATATGAAAAAAAGGAAAACATTTTTTTCACGAAAGGCAAAAAAAATGTTTACCCAAACATGTTTACCCAAAAATGTTTAACAAAAAAATTGAGTTACTTTCCATTTTTATTCTAAAAAATATTCTAAAAAATCAAAAACAGGTTTAGAAAGAACCGAAGATATTTCACTTTAAAAACCTCTGTACAAAAGTTTTTAACATTGATAAATCCCACAATTTTTTAATTTTTCTTATAAGAATGAAATCAACATATAAAGGTATAAATAAACCCAGGCGAATTTATTAAAGGTTGTATCCACGGCGAATTGAGTATTGAAGGTGGCGCCATAAAAAAGCAATTACTTTATTCTTACGTCAGCCCCCTTTCGAATACAAAACAAACGAACAAACCAAACAAAAGTAGGAGAAATTACATGTTTGTGAAAATTCAGTGAATGGCTTAGTAATATTGTAATTTGGGAGATTAAAGCCAAACAATATAATGTAAACGCGTAAATGCGTGTTGAATTTTCAAAGCACAAATGAATATAAAGCCTCCAAAGGCAGTTTTTTGCGTTTTTATGCGGAAGACGCCGTGGCTAGAAAGCATGTATGTGTGCTTGTGTTTGATTGTTTCCATTGCTCTCGCCTACTCTTCTTCTTCACAAGCAAGTAATTCCCCTTCCTCATGTTTGTTTATTGATGGACTCTTACGACACGGCGAATTCGGAAAGCGCAATCCGTTTCTCTATCTATCTTGGGTGGTACCCATAAATCAGCAGATTTATTTTTGGCGGTCAGCCCAGAATGAAACAAGGTGAATTCATTCTTAGTGTTCTACTTTGCGTGACAATCAAACGGATAAAACATTGCCTAGTTATCTAGCTTAGTGACGCCATCTTTAAGGAATGCTTAAGGTGCATAATAAACGAAGCTGGAGAGCATGTCCAAAATATCTGGATCACTCATTCATACACTTCCCATATCCTGAAGTCATGAATCTCCCTGAAAAAAAAAACCTTTTTTAAATTTATCTTCAAATGGTTTTTCTATGTCCTCCACGGTAGTGAAAAGCATTGAAAATTTTGTGTAATTTTTATAAAAAAAAAAAATTAAAAGCTACTGTGTGTCCAGTTTAAATAGTAAAGAGGTCGCCCAATATTTGTGAATTTCGTAGCTTTTAAGAAAAATCCCAAACTGATTGATGTCACCAAGGCAGCTGTCTAGCAGAAACACGCACTAACTTGTCACATTACTTCTGTACGACTGCCCAAAGTGCCTGACCCAGTGAAATAACCTAGTACTGGAGCACTTCATTTTAGTCCATTTAGAGTAGAACTGAATTAATAAGATCCTCCCACTATCTCACAGCATCCAAGGGTAACCTATTATTCGACGCTGACTTCTAATTTTTGCATTTATTTCTCCCCTTTTTATTCACTGCATCGAATTTTCCTTGAACTCTGGCTCATATTGATGAATTAAGCTTAAATAAAATGTCACAATTCGGTTACAAATTTCTTCCAAATCACACTAACACTACACCAAATAATCTTTACAACTTTTTATACGGCGCTGGTTGCCGAGTGATATGAGCACTCGTGGTACCCAAATATTCAGATATTTATGTATAATCTCCTCAATTCATATTTGGTTGTTAAGCTATCTACCTTCTGCTATTAGTGCTTTGATCAGCCAATAGTGATTTTTGACTTTTTAGATATTTCCCTCCGTTACTACCGCCAACTCGTCTTCAAAGATGTCTCTTCCTTTTCCAAATAGCTTAACACATTTTTTTTATCAGTATTATCAGTATTTTTATCAGAGTTCTCAAAAACCGGTGAAATTTCGTCAAATGTTTGCCTCGGTTTACTTCCTCTTCTAATGAGAAATTCAATCACAGTGTGACCCTCGAAATTGCGAGGACTTCGAATTTTCGTTAGCTGTTTCGTTGCTTGTTTCAAGAAAACCTATTAGTGGACCAAATGAAAAAGTCGTATTATTTATACTGAGCATTCTCAGTTCCGAAATTAATGTTATTAGTAAACAAATTAGGAGACTTCACAACATATCTTAGGTTATACCTAATATTATCGGGTACCTATACCATTGCCTTGTAATGACATAAGCCAAGACAGTTTTTGCTAGTCTGTTACTATGATAAGGAAGAACTAAGAGCCAGCTCAGAATATATTAATCCTGATTGTGACCCTCCGCCCGATTCAATATGATTTCGTGTATCTAGGAACCAGCGCTAACACCGATAACAAACGGCCTTGAAGCCCAACGTAGAATCTCTCATGCCAACAAGTGCCACTTTGGACCAAGTAGGCAACTGAGTAGTAAAGTCCTCTCTCGACGAACAAAACTAACACTCTACAAGATTCTCATTATGCCCGTTCTAACGTATGGCGCAGAAGCTTGGACGGTGACAACATCCGATGAAGCGACACTTGAAGTGTTTGAGAGAAAGATTCTGCGTAAGATTTTCGCACACTGGCGACGGCGAATATCGCAATGGAACAATGAGCTGTATGAGCTTTACGACGACATAGACATAGTGCAGCGAATAAAGATCCAGCGGCTACGTTGGTCGGGTCTTGTCGTCCGAATGGATACAAACGCTCCGGCTTTGAAAATAGGTGGTAGCAGAAGAAGCCCTCCTCTGCGTTGGAAATATCAGGTGGAGAAAAACTTGGCTTCACTTGGTGAGTCCAACTGGGGACGTTTAGCATTGACTGGCGCATTGTTAAACTCGGCCAAACTCGGCCAAAATTAAACAAAATCGCTTAAGCGGTTTTCGCGCCAATCAAGAAGAAGAATTATTCTGATTCTAAATTACTTTTAGTATAAAAAATTCATAAACTTTGGAGGTACGTGAAGGCTTTTTGTGTGCTAAAACTAATGATTAGTAGGAGAGATGGAAATTCTAGCAGACAGCATTTTTTCCAATTACCCCTCAGCAGTAAGTCAAATCCCGTTGCCACCTTAGCGGTTTATTAGCCCGATATAGAGCCCGTGCAGCATCTACCTTCTCTGGAAAAATGCACCTGACGTTGATCGGAAAGTGGTTTTATAGACATTGAAGTCATCCAAAAGGCTTCGATAGTTCGAAAGGCTCATTTGGCATGCTTGCAGACGATGAAAATCAATATACTGAGTAACAAAGAGGGTATTTTTAATAAAATATGTAAATCAGTTTATAAAAATTTTATCAAATGGTAGTCACGCAAAAACTCCCTTATCTACAGCGGATACTTGGCAAATATTTTAAATTTATAGTACTTTAAATTCAAGTCAAAAACTCTCAAATGAATGTCTTTAAACGATTTCATACGCTCTCTAGACTGCGAGTGGGTGACGATACGTTTTTAATAACATCCTACTTCCAGCTACTGGCACATGTGCCACTGACATGATTTGCGAAAAAATATAAAAAATTAGTCAAAAAGTCTGCATGAAAATAAATATTTATAAAGGGAAAGAAAAACAAGAAACAAAAAAGTAATTCAAAGGCACAGCTCCCCTACATATTTCAAATGCTCGTAGATTGTGATGGAAGGGATCCTAAATACATAAAAACAACAAACTGTCACAGGCTGTATGTGTGTGCGTGATGAGCTGTCATACACCACGCCAGCGACAATACTACGCCTGCTTAGCAGCTGCTGTAAATAAGGAATTTAATGAGAAAAAGCTTTCAATTTTGCTTTGAAGTTCAACAGTTGGTCGGGGCGAGCAGCGCAAAACGAGGGCGGTCTGAGCAGAAGGTTCGTTGTCCTGCGAAAATACGACTTTAACTTCATAAACACATGTCAAGTGGTGCTGCGCTGAATACATGCGTATGTATGTATTTATGTACAAGCTTGTTTGTATGTGTGTTCTTAAAGAAGCGTACAATTTAAAGGCATTTTATTTATACATTATTCGTATGTATGTATGTATGCAAGCTAAACTGTTGTGTAGCGACGCGTCAGCACTTGGCAGTCAAATTCAATCTTTTCCTTTCAACCTTTTTTATATAATTTTTTTTTTTGTTTTTTAATTTTAAATATGAAAGGATTCTAAAGTGTTACATATTTCTGGGCGACTAGCAGCTGTTGTGAAATTTTGCTAACTCAACATGTGCATGTGAGTATAGTTTTGAGAAATCGCTTACTGTTTGATGAGGGACAGATCCTGCGACTGATTTTTCTGGCAGTGATTGAATGAATAATGATTGAAACAAATTATATTTTGATGAAACAATATTTCTGCCACTGTATAACTCTTTCTTTTCGTGAAATAAATTTTTAAAATCCCTCACAAAGGAGTCTACAACCTTAATGTCACGGCTGAGTGCTGAACTAACGAGAATATTAAAAATGGTATTGGTGTGCCCCTACAAACATTTAAGCTACTTATTTCTGAGAAATTTTGAAGAAAAGTGAATGAAGGATGCTCTAACGAACCCAACTATAGAACCACCTGATAAATGTGGCCAACCCTGAATGATAAACACACCGCATCCCTGCTAAGCCAAAATAAGTGCAATGATTTTTATTAAAGGGTGGTTAAGTTTCAAAGACCAGTGTTGATTTTGAATAAAATACAATTTTTTTAGGAAATTATTGTCATTTCTCTTTATTATGATAATATTGATATGGCTCAATTACGTATGGTACAACATATCGGCCAAATGACCGCCACGACCTCGGCGGCACACCTCCATCCGATGGTCCATATTTTCGATGACGCTGAGGCATAATTGAGATTCTATGCCGTTAATGTGCCGAATTATCTCATCCTTTAGCTCTTGAATTGTTGCTGGCTTATCAACGTACACCTTTTCTTTCAAATAACTACAAAGAAAGAAGTCCAACGGTGTCAAATCACATTATCTTGGCGGCCAATTGACATCGCCGCGACATGAGATTATTCGGCCATCAAACTTTTCGCGCAAAAGAGCAATTGTTTCGTTAGCTGTGTGACAAGTGGCACCGTCCTGTTGAAACCACATACTGCGTAGCTTCAATTTCTCTAAATTTCTGATAAAAACATGTGACATTTTTACGAAACCCCACTAAACTGAGTGCCTTAAATTTCCGTAAAAATTCTTATTATACTAAGTGAAATTTTTATGAATAATTGTTAATTTTTGTTTAAAATTAGCGCAAAGCTTAAAGCATGGATTTAAATGGTTTTATTAGGAGTATGAACTAAATTACGGCATCAAAAATACTAAAGATATTTAAGAGCTTAAGAAACACAAACATGAAACTCTAATAAATTGAGCCTAAAGGCAAGAGGAACCCTGCTGCATATAAGGTGGCAGCGCACAAGTATACCTTCGAATATTAACCCTGCATTCCTAACGTTAGAGTCTAAACCGCCCAGTGAGTTTAATTTCTTACACATTTTAAATGTATGATACTAAGGAAAATCACCAACAAATTTTGATTTCAGCGCCATTTACATATTTCTGAATATTTTGAGCTGCATAAAATCTTTATATGAAAAATTTATATTTTCTAAAAATTATTTTACGAAGTGAATGGGTGCATTACACCCACTTTAATAGTAGCATTGTGACTTTTGTGAATGCTTAATACCCATAGTTGGAGTGGAACCCACAAAGGCATAGACGTAGGAGTAGACCAAGTGGATGCTGACCACGGAGACTGCTTGCGACGATCTTACCTGGACTCACTTGAGGTCAAACGTAAACGACAAAAATAAGTGGAAATAATTAACGTTGCCCCAGTGCTGCCCTGAATGTCGCTTTGCACTTACTTTTCATTGAATTTTACAATATTTGCATCGTTGCTCAAAGTGCAATCAGGTGAAAGGCGATTGGCCTCTGGAGGCAATCTCTCAAGGACATAGTAGCATTTTCGGGCAGTTAACAGCAGTGATGATAAATGATATTTGGAAAAATCCCCACACGGCCCAAACAAATTCCCTCCTTTTCCCTACGCTTACAAAAAATTTTCCCTACAAAATTCCCTACATTTCTCCTGTGTTTACACTATAATGAGGCACTTGCAACGTCAAAATTGAATTATTTGCTTAAGTTTTGGACTTGGAACTTTATAACAAAAACAAATTTTATTCCAAATATACACCTATTTATTATATTATAAACACATATACTATATTAAGAAAAATTCAGCAAAAAGACTAAAAATTAGATTTTTTCATTACATTCAGTTCTGCTTAAAACAAGACAGAGTTTTTATTTTTTCAGAATCCGGCACGATTTCTTTTAAGAGTGAGATTTAATGGTCCACCACTTGCAGCGCGACATTATGATCGGCTTTTTCTTGAAAAAAATGTTTATTTTAGGTGTTTTTTTTATTGCGTTCATATTTTTTTGGTGCATTTTTGTTTCGGCGTGCTTTTGCAAATGAGACTTGTCGCAGTTCAAAACTTTGTCGCACGCAGCGCATTTGCATTTGATCGTTAGCCACAGCTTCCAACCAGTCACTAAAATTGTCGTCGTCAAGCCACTTGTTATTGAACTTTTGTTTCCGATACTTACATTGTTTTTCCTGGTGTTCCTCCGAAGGGTCAGTCGAAGAGGAGGAGCTCATTTCTGTAAAATATATGCATTTTAAATATAAAAAAACTAAAACTAAAATAATTGCAAATTTACTTCAGAAGTGAAAACCACCAGAAAACGCGCGGACAACTAACAATTTTCGCCCGAAGAAAAAGCCGCGTTTGCGTTAACGAAGAAAAAAATGGCAATGTTGGCGTATTAACGCTTTTAAAAGTATGCTGCCATAAAAAAAAAGTCTGGCATGAAATCTTACTGCGGATTTTTATTATAAATGAACTTTTGTTAATTTTTCCCGCTATTTTAAAATTTTTCGACAAAAATCCCTACATGTAGGGAATTTTCCCTACATTTACCATCACTGGTTAACACTGTATTTCTCTGAACTTCGCACAGATCTCTCTACCCGCAAACTAGAGTTTGAGAGTCCTTCCAGGGTAATATTAACAAGTAGGCAGGATTGGAACCAGGGAAAAATCTGCAGCGAATATGGTACCTCTGTCTTCACTGACGGCTCCAAGCTGGAATCGGGAGTCGATTTATCTATTCCTTCGATTTTATTTTCTTCCTTCTATTCCGCCAATTTATCTATTCCTTTAAAAATTGCCGAATACTGCTACTGTTTTTCAAGCAGAAGTTTTGGGGATCCTGCAGCCATGCAAAATGCTTGGGGACCGTGGGAGAGATTAAACTTTTTTCCGATAGTCAAGCCACGATCAATGCTCTAACGATACGATGGTGCATATCCAAGCTAGTCAACTCCTGTAGGGAGAAGATCAAATCCCTTGGATGCGCAGGTACCAATTCTCTGATCTGGGTTTCAAGACATGGGTACACACTGAAAAACAGAATTTCTGATGCGCTTAACAGGAAAGGGTCAACTCAATTAGCCTTAGAGACCTCCCACCCGATAAGCGGCATCATCCTGACTGTTGTTAAAGGGGAATTGCACAACTTATTTCTCAGAAAAGCGCAGAACAGATGGAGCTCCATTTCGTCGTGTGCTATTTCGAATAATCTCTTCCCCCACTATAATATGCGCAGGACGTCGATAGTCCTAGGGCCTCCACGCCATTCAATTTCTAAACTCGTAGCTATCTTCACTGGGCATTGGCTGATCGGCACGCATGCAGAAAAACTAGGTTTACAAATCAATCACCACTGCAGAAGCTGTGGGGATCTTTCAGAGAAGGCGACAGTTGCGCTCACTTTCGCTTTAAATGTCCGTGTTTGGCAGTTAGGCAATTAAGCTAAGAGCGCTACTTTCTTCGACAGATTGAGGCAGTGCGCCAACACAAGTCCCATCAGTCTTCTCCAATACATCAACAGCTCTAGTTGGCTGTAGATATCTGACCATTGCATGTCTTAAAATGGTACCAAAACGGCGCTTTAGTGCTACTTGAGGAGTGCAATAGTGGTACTTTAACCATTTCACCTGAACTTGGGATGAGTGCACAAGTATTTTGTACAAACATATGGATTTTCTTCCAACCCTTAATTTAGTCTTTCGATATATGTAAGTAAAAATACTTAAAAAAATGCCTTAAACTATGCGCAGTTTGCGCTCCTTTGCGGAATTCATCAGCTTTCCAACTTTCTTACCATTTTTTTCTCTTCATTTTATTGTGATAGCTTTTTGTGACCATATTTCTCGCCAAACAACACATCAAACACTTTTTTATTTATAATTATCTGCCACTGCTGCATCCGCCCATTTATATTCATAAATTTTTTATACTCGTAATTTTCCATCAAATTTTGTACACATAAAAAATCGCCTCCAGTTTTTCATTGGGAATGTTTGAATAATGAATGAATATTGCAGCCCCTGCCACCTGCCACAGTAATTCTGTCATCTTTCCACCATCATCAGACCACTCACCGCTGAAACCACCGATAATAGCAATGCCCGTTTCAACGCCAGTTGTTATGCTGAAATAGGTTTGTCCACCCCATCTCCGCTTCTTAGCTAACACTCGGCTCGTTGTTTCGTTAACGCTCTCCAGCTGTGGCCACGTCGCAAAACTGTCAATTTGCCAACCATTTGATGGATGCGGTTGACATGCCTCCGGTGATATCGCCACTGAAATATATGTCCAATAATGATTGAGGATGCTTCTATAAAGATGAGAGGAGGGTTGTCAAACCGGCGATTGGTGGTTGTAATTAAATCATCTTGGGTTTTTTGGCCATCTAATGAAGTAGGCATACTTTAAGGCGCAGAGGGTTATACTCTAATGAGCTGGTGCTTCAATCGTGGTTCGGGCTTGAATAGGCAACTCTGGAAAAATATCGAGTATTTTATTTGTAGAGACTCTTGCACTTTTGTTAAGTTCTTTAAAGTCATTTCATTTTTCATTTATAGAACAGAAATATTACAAAAAAATGGTCAATATGATCCTCATAGAAATTATGTTGCATTCTGAAACTTCCATTTGCAATATAAAATAAGTTCATTTTGCGTTAGTCCTCGAATCAAGTATCACCTGCTACTCTTCTGTTGCCCTACAATTCATAATCGCATTCTTGACAATTCTCACTGACAATAAACAAGCGGAGAAACGCTCACAATATGCGGAGCAACGACAATATTAATAGCGCAAAATATTGCAAATATTATAAAAACAGCTGTCAGTTTGCAATTCTTATTGTGCAAATGAAGCGCTGTCAGCTGCTTAGATATGCACTCTGTGTCTTATTGCAGATAAACAGAAAATGCAAATTCAAATATTACTTTCCTTCAGAGGTATACGAAAACCACACATCTTATGCGCTCCCGTATATGTATGTGTATGCAAATACATATTTTGTTTATTTAGAAATGTCATGCCAAAGTTGTTATTCTTTGCCTTTTATCTGCTCAGCAAAATTTTCAGGTTTATCTACGCCTGTCAAGCGTGTTGAGTTCAGTTAACAAGCAGCTGCACATTTTATGAGAGGTTGCAGTATTGTGGGTTAGACGAGTATGTGCTGAAATAGGTCTCATCAAGGGAATATAAAGCTTAAAAAGAGTATTAAAAGGCGAGTATTTGGTACTCATTTTGGTTAGTATTCGCAACACAGTTGTTTTCTTCCATTTAAAATGCATGGTTCAGCAATAAGTTTTTAGCTTTAACGAAGTACAGCTATGGCGCCAAGAAATGGGAGTCTTGAAATTACAAATTTAAAAGAATGGATGGACGTCAAGTCAAGTCAAGTCAAGTCAAGTCAAGTCAAGTCAAGTCAAGTCAAGTCAAGTCAAGTCAAGTCAAGTCAAGTCAAGTCAAGTCAAGTCAAGTCAAGTCAAGTCAAGTCAAGTCAAGTCAAGTCAAGTCAAGTCAAGTCAAGTCAAGTCAAGTCAAGTCAAGTCAAGTCAAGTCAAGTCAAGTCAAGTCAAGTCAAGTCAAGTCAAGTCAAGTCAAGTCAAGTCAAGTCAAGTCAAGTCAAGTCAAGTCAAGTCAAGTCAAGTCAAGTCAAGTCAAGTCAAGTCAAGTCAAGTCAAGTCAAGTCAAGTCAAGTCAAGTCAAGTCAAGTCAAGTCAAGTCAAGTCAAGTCAAGTCAAGTTAAGTTAAGTTAAATTAAGTTATGTTAAGTTAAGTTAAGTTAAGTTACGAGGTCACATGCCACATGAGGTCAGCATCGAAAAAGGCGACACGTCTCTAGTGACTCAAACAGCAGTGAAATACCTACGCATTCAACTTGATTGCAGGCTTACGTTCTGTTCTCACTGTAATACTAAGCAAACTAATGGCAAACATCAGCGGACCAACACAGAGCAAAAGAAGACTGATAATGGCGACTACAAACGCAATACTCTTGTACGGCAGGGAAATAAGGAGAATTTCACTAAACCACAAGACCAAGCGCAAAGCACTGGAGGCTGTGCAACGAACAGCGGCACTTAGTGTTGCTTCAGCCTATTGCACTGTCTCAGGCGCGGCAGTTTTTCCCATCAGCGAGGACATACCTGACGACCTCATGACCCGGGTAGGAGAGTAGGATTCCAAGAAAAAACACGTCACCGCTAGCGCCGCGGAACGGAGATATCAAGCCATGCAGTGGTGCAAAGCCAGGGTGACACTGAATCGAGTGGCAGAAGGGCGGCGAAACTCATTCCAACAATAGGTAAATGAGCTCAAAGGAATATCGGATAAGTGAACTGTTTTACGACTCAGTTCGTCTCGATCCACGGATACTTCCCGAATTATCTATAACTCATAGATAAGTTAAGCGGCCTAGGGTGCATATACTGTGAAGCACCGAACACACGTCCTTTAGTGCCAACAGATGGCTTATGGAAAGAGTTGCTGCGATGGAGCAGATTGGCGACATCGCGCCGACGAATATAATCAGCAAAATTATTGCATGCGAAGACAGCTGGAATATGGTGAAAAGATATATTGAAGACGTATTATGAAAAAAGAAAGATAGACATCGACTCAAAACAACAAAGCGAAGCCTCACAGAGACATAAGAAGACAAGCGTATAGCATGAAGCTGGCTACAAATATGGTGGACCTAGACGTAGGTGAGTAGAACTGGCCCATTTCATTGACGCCATTCTGGGCCCTACCAAAGTAATGCAGGAAGTAGCGCTGGGAAGGGAGTCTTCCCAGAAGAGGAGGAGGGATTGTTTTAGTGGCCGCAACACTGAACATAGTAGACGATGGACGCTCTAATTGCGACGCACCTACCACAACAAAAAGTTAGAGGTTGCATGTGGCAGGTTGGGCAATATATTAAATTGAGTGATTGACGCATTCATTCGCATACATTCTTTGGGGAATGATTGGTCCCCAAGTTAAGTCAAGTCAAGTTAAATTAAGTTAAGTTACGTGAATTAAGTGTACACTAACTGAGTTTCAATCCTACTTAGAACGTTTTTTCACACGACTGCTAACTGAATTGTTTACAGTTGCTTGAAACTTCGAACTTGTCTACGGGACGGTAGAAAATTACCCCGTAGTATACCGGGATTCAAGCCACTTCGAATGTTTAATTAATATAAAATGTACGTAAGGTTCACCTTGTATTTGCATGCAAGTAAATAAATAAATATTAAAGGGAATATTCTAGCCAAGTTAGTGTTCCCTACACAAAAAGTGTGGCTAAATCTAAAAACCTGCAAACTACAGCTGAGATGCCAGATAAGCATACTTGAGTGGAGGGGTCATAATTTACTATTGAATAAAAAATATCCACTTTATTCAAACAAATTTACTAAAGGCGTCTAAAATGTAAGTCAGTTGTACAAAATGGGTTTTAGAATATTTTTCTTTTTATCTTTCAGGCATCCCAGTAACAAATATATGGCAAGAGCGAATAATAAAAAGTAAATGTTGTTGCACATTTGTCATTTCAATCGGCAACAAAGTGTCGCGCAGAGAGCGTAAAACAGCAGGTCAAGTGCCAGCTGCCAGCTGCCAACTGCCAACTGCAAACTGTTAGAATTGTCCATTAAAAACAAAAGGTAAGGAAGAATCAGAAGTAAAATAAGTCGAATAAAAAAAATTTAAACGAAAAAAATAAAAAACCAAAAAGAAAAAGTGTAGAGAGCAAGCAAGAAATTTGAAGTTGAAAACTTGTCCAATGCGCTTTAGCGGCAATTCTCTGCAACAAATAATTGTTGCACTCGTAACTGCCTATTTGCGCAAACTGTATTAAAAGCAATGGAAATTGCTAAAAATAAAACAAAAACACAAGAGAATGCATGAGTGAGCGGACGAAAAGCAGAAAGGCAAAACAAATAAAAGTGACAAAGTGAAATTGCGCCGTAACAACGAAAATACCAAAAAACGAGAACGAATAAACTGAAATGTAAAGAACTTCAGCAACGGCATATGTTGATTTTTGAAAAGCAGAAGAAGAATAGTTAAAAAGTAAAACAAATAAACCTCAAAATAAAATAAAGTGCTCGTAAAACTAACAGCCAAGTAGTAAGAACATCGAAGTGTATAGTGTTGCAACATTTATTTTACATTGCCGGAGGCTACAACAACAGCAACAACAGCTAGCAACCACCAGCATTCTCCAAGCGATGGCAACAGGCAAGCCAACAAAAGCAATCGCAACAAAAGTTGCTGCTATAGCCGAGCATTTGGAGCAACAGCATCGCCTTCAGTCAAAACCACAACAACATCAGCAGCACCAACCACAATGGCTGCTAGTTGCTGCCATCATATTGACACTGTTTACCGTGTCCATTCAGGGCATTACCGAGGAGCTGTCACCAGGTAAGTGCACACAAAGCGCCAGTATAAACCACCACCACCGTCCCCGCGAACTCTTCCCACATTTGTCATTTAAGTGTGACGCCAGCTGCAGCGGCGCAATTCACTGCATTATTCTGCCTTCATGTGTGTTTTCGTAGCTGGGCAACATTTTTTCCTACCATTTTTTTTTACTTCCAACTTTTCACTTCCATTTGTTTGTTACTTATACGCCCCGCCCAACGCTTTGAATGAACTGTCTGGTATAAAGTTCGGTTGAGTGAATGTTTTAAAGAATTAAAAGGCAGCTAAATAAAATAAATAAATTTGTAAGTAGCTAACGCTCTGCGTGTCCGTGAGGCTGAGGGTGGAGAAAAACTGGGCATTAAGTTCCGCTTAAAAGCACCGAATGCGCGCTTTGTGAAAGCCGGCACAAATGCATTTTGAGGTTTTTCTTTGTGACAAGTAAGAGAAAGTGGAGTGCTATCGTTTTACTCTTATTTGTATGCATTTAAATGCACGTGTCACCCTACAATGCTTGACATGTGTCTTTGGGCTCTAGCTGCATTATTCATGATTCCTACTTATCGCCGTTGTTAGTGCCCGTAAAGGTGCCAGCACAGTTCGTTTTGAAGAAAGAAAAACAAAAATTCGCATATATGAATTTCTGTGTTTTAGTAAATTTCTATATAACCAAAAAAGCCATCTCTTGTTTCCTTCGCTTTTTTTTTATATTTTTATTCTACAACTAACAAACGCTTACTGCATAATTTCCTACTACAGTAAAACACAAACTTCAAAAGTGAGTATAAAAGCCATCCACAGTGACCCATCAAAGCAAGTGTGAACATATCTGAAAAGAAAAAAAGGTGTCTTGCATTTTTCTAGTTCGCTTGTTGATTTTATAATACCTTTGACACAGATTTTCGATTTTCCCACATATTTAGCGACTTGACTTTGAGCGAATAAGTTGCAAACGAATAGTACAGTCAAAGTGTCAGTAAGATGGTTATGCTTCCATGGCGGTAGGGTCTCCGCTACCAAACGAGAAGGAGTGTCACTTTCACTGTTTCTATTAAATTTTGACAGAGTTTTATAACAGGTGGTGCTAAAGTAATCCTCCTATCAGAAAATGCTATAAATTTTGCGATTGGCCCCTAATGTCAGTTCTGTTTTGACATTTGTGTAGTAAACACATGCGAAATACACGTTAATAAACAATGTTACGCTACACTGCTGCAGAACGCGGAATATTGCTGACTATTTACTTGACCAATAATCGGTCGGTGACTTTGGCACAACGTGAATTTCGTCGCAGATTTCCTCGCCGTCCAACGCCTACTGGTGAAACACTGCGACGTTTAGCCGCTCGCCTCGAAGAAACTCGCATAACACAAGATGCTGCCAGGCGTGACATACCCCGGAGTAGCCATTCTGCAGAGAATATTGCTGCTGTAGCCGAGGATGTCATGGAAGCGCCGTCGATATCGACCAGACGACGTGCCACGCAAATGGGTATCAGTCGACGGTCTTTACAGCGAATTTTGGTACAAGATTTGAAGATGTTTCCGTACAAAGTCCAGACGGTGCATCAGCTGTTAGCTACTGAACGCCAATCGCGTCTAACATACGCTCAAGCCATCCTTAATCACCATCAAGAGGAAGATGATTTTTCATCAAAAATAATCATGAGTGATGGGGCCCATTTCCATCTTAGCGGGTACGTAAATAAGCAAAATTTACGCTTCTGTGGTACTGAAAATCCGCGTGTAACCCACGAAGAGCCATTACACCCACTCAAAGTCACTGTATGGTGTGCTGTTTTCGCTGGAAGAGTCATCGGACTTTTTTTCTTCGAAGACCTCGCGGGCCAAACGGTTACTGTGAATGGTGAGCGCTACAGAGCAATGATCAACGAAGTCTTTTTGCTGCAACGTGCCACAGCCGATATGCTGAAGGATGCATTTCCCGGGCGCCTAATCTCCCGTTTTGGCGATTTGCACTGGCCAGCAAGATCGCCTGATTTGACCGCTCCAGACTTCTTTTTGTGAGGCTTTTTGAAGTCGCGGGTTTATGTCAACAAGCCTCAGACTCTTGCAGCTCTTAAAGACAATATCCATCAAGAATGTGAGGACCTATCGCCGGAAGTTTTGGCCAAAGTTATGGAAAATGCCATAAAAAGGGCTCAAATGGCAATCAGCTGTGGCGGCGGCCATTTACATGACATTATATTCCCGACTTGATGTAAAAAAAATTAAAAGACCAAATAAAAATAATTCACAAGAAGAATCAAAGTTTTTCAGTTTTTTTTAAATTACAGCCAAAAAATATCGCAAGGTTACTTTTGCGCCACCTTGTACTTTGCACGGGTTGAAAGTGAGAGGATTTGTCCGTTAATATTTGGTAGAGTAAAAATTGGTACTTTATATCTGGTCGTAAATAGCATCAGTTCTTCTAGAAGAGCCCTAAGAACAATACTAATAAATTGCTATGGCGCCGACTGGTAGGCGCATTGATGCCTTCCCAAATGTTCTAAAATCACTTCACTTTTCAGTCTTTGCCTTGACTTGAGACCGCGTTGGGTTTAGCCAGATTGCGCGGATTTCAACATTAAGACTCCGTTTCCATGAGCCACGGGGTCGTCCGATCCTGCGCGATCTGCTAAGATTTCAATCGAGGGCCATTCCGTTGCTTTCGAAAACATAGTGTCATAGTAAATGGCCTACCCATGTTCAGATTTCCAGTTGAATCGATTGTTGCTTACTACGACTGAGTAATTCTTGGTTTGAAACCCAAGTATTTGGCCACCATATACGGAGCATGACTTTGAGCCATCGGCTAACGAACACTTGAAGTTCACTGGTGCTTTCTGCTAGCATGTGCTATGTTTCGCTCACATAAAGCAGAACCAACTTCACATTTGAATTGAAAACACAAAGTTTGAATTACTTCGAAATATGCTAAGCGTACCATATTTTCTTCAGTCAGCCAAAAGTGATCCTTGCTTTTCTTATTCTGATGGCCATATCTTTTTAGGCGCCGCCATCTTACGTAATTTGGCTATCTACAGAGATATAAAAGCTCATTTACTCTTTCAATTGGTTGCTCAGATATGGTGAGGCCTGTGTGCTGCTGAGTATTCACGCACATATAGTATGAATTCTTAGCTTCAAACTTCCATTTTGAAAATTGATTCCGAGTACTTTGTAATTTTTTTACATCTAAACCTTTATTGAACACTAGAACGCTTTCGCGATCGCTGTCACAAGAGGCACGAGGCTTTTAAAGCTAAGAATACGTGATACCAGCAGAAAAAATACACAGGAAATATACCCAATTGTTCTTGTAACTGAATCTTGCAGATCTGCGTAGTATCATATATCACGGAAATATTCCGCTTTCGTAACTCATTGGTTGAGTTATAGCGCCATTTTATACAAACGAGTACCAATAAGGGTTGCGGGGAGACAACACGTAGGCGAGAACTTTTAGTGAGGGCACTCAACTTATCGCGATTATACTTAAAATGTTGTTTAACAAGTCAAAGGCTTGGATGCATTGAAAAAAGTATTGAGAAGGTGTGCTCAATAACAGGCCTTTATTGCGCTCTGAGCGAATTTGACTGAATCAGCTGAGAAGCTGGCGTCACAAGGGACGTGTTTACCAAAAAACGGAGATTGTGTTGGTGATATATGAATAAAATCCACTAATGACACTTCGTTACTGTCTGAACAATGACCGATTGGCTGAGTGTGTGAATACAAGTGAAATGACGTAGCGGCCGAAGTTCCCCTCACAATTTTCTTTTTCACCATTATTAGCAAACACCATATTAAAGAGCAAACCTTGTAAATCTTGGACGCGCCTACGAAGAGTGATGCGTAAACTTCTGGTTCGAACTTTCTTAAGGCTTTTATGTAATAAGCATTCAACTAAGTAGATCCACATAAAATCAAAAAATGTCCAAAAATAATTGTGTGCTCATTCATTAGTAATAACAATAATGTTAGACAATTCACTTAACCAATTAAAAATAAACAATCCCATAAACATCAACTCTTGAACAAAAGCAAACATTTTCAAAAATACTTGTCTAGTTGACTCACAAGTTCGACAACAACGTAGACTCGAGTATGAAAACAAGTGAACTCATATCAAAATCAGCAAACTTACAAATAAGTGTGGCACTTCAAAAAACACTCAAGAAATTAGCTTAATTCAGGGTAATGTTCACACTTGTCGCTCGCATGTGACACCAAATCTGAGCAGAGCAATTCATCTTGCCAGTAGCAAGGCATCAAAACAATTGCGATGGAAACAGTGGCTGCCTGCCTACCACTGTTGCTCCTGTCACTCAAGCACCGAGTTTGTTATTGTTTCCACTGTCTACAGACGCTGCGGCTGGCGGTTAAGATTGTCACAACATTCCAACCCGAAAAGGATACTCTCTACAAACCACTAATGAAAGTTGCTGGCGCTCATCATCCAAACCGCAGTCGTCTGTCAAAATGTGCGCGGCAAAGAGTGAAGGTGCAGTGCAAGGGCGAATTTCAGTGGTGGTGACCCGCTTTCCACCCAAAATTGCTGATGTAGAGGTTTTATCTATGGAAATGAGGGTACTCTCATTAGCTTGCCAGCAAATAACACAAAATGAGAAATTCAAATCAAATCAAGTCAAGTCAGCAGTAACAGTTTAAATACAGCCAGCCCCGCCAGTGAAGGCACTCTTTTGTGGCTAACTGAATGTGGGCATGCGGATGTGCACAATACGAATTCTTGATGAATGTCAAAATTATGGGTGGCGTCGAAGCAGAAGCCTAAGCAGAAGCTAAAGTAGCAGACTCTACTCTGTGGTGGCACTTAAGTATACTCATGTAATTGTGCCCGAGTGTCAGAGGGTTGGAAATCTTAATATTCTTCAAGTTAAGTACATATTCCTATGTGTGGTTGTTTGTGTAGGGTATCAAGTTAATACAGCTCGTCTAAATAAAATAACATTATTTGCAATTATTATTGTTTAATAAGTGTATAAGAAGACACTTATCCTTTCTGATAGTAGACGAGGCAGATATACACGAATGTGCTTGTATGTGTGTGTGTGTGAATATATTTGATGTAAAAAGACAAATTATACTTGGACGTATTGCCAACTCAAGCAACCCTAGAAAAAATAAATTATTGCACGGAAAAGAAATGTACAGTGGTACGAAAAAGTACTCACACTGAAATGTGAAAAAGGAAGTAGGGAAATGTGAAATAGAGAAAGAGAAGAAAAATTTTCTGATTTTGCAGAATTTTTTATCGATAGCAAATGATTTTTTTGCAGCTTTTCAAAGCTACCTTTCATGCCTTTAGTTTTGGTTTTTTTCTAACAGTAGTTCAGTTACTGAAAAATGTGATTTTAAAGTAATTAACTTAAGTTAAAACCCGCAGAAAGAACTTGATAAAGTAACTCTTTGGTTGAAAGAGTGGCACATTACGCCAAACGGGAAAAAATCTTCCCAAGTTACTTTTACACTAAACTGTTTTTCCCACATAATATTGGGTATGGGAATAAGTATCCGTCTTTTCTTAGCCAAAGTTACGAACTATTTAAGCAATTAAATAATACATGATATTATGTGAAGTAGGTACCATTGGAAGCTACAACTTTACTCCATCTTTCAGGCAGCATACGGATTCCGCTGACGAAAAATTCGAGTTCTTTTGACTTGATCCATTCAAATCCATATTTTAACCAAATGGAAGGCAATAGGAATGGAACTTAGAAGCCTATATTGGATACTACATCGAAATTCTCATGTTTCTCTCAGTTTCTCTCTGCTTTACTTTACCCCCAATTGCGTGAACATGTGCGTGGCGGTAGATTGAAAGCAAAAATCAAAATTTTTCATAACTTCTCAGTTGTGGTACATTAAAAAACACAGTAAAAATCAGCTTAGCATCAGCTTTCACCTGAAACCAATGCAAAGCGTCCGATATCTTTCTGGGATAAAAATTGTTTCGTAAAACTCAACTGCCATTCAAAGTTAACATAAATTTTTACAGCCTTTCACGAAATGTACGATGAGTTCCTTTGCATATAAAGTTTAGCAGCACTGGATTATACGAGGCTACTAAAAATCATTGCCTCGTACAGCAAAGAATGAAAACATGTCAAAATTGAGAAAAAACCGTAGTTATGTAAATACAAAAGCAGATTTTAGATTCAGATTTATTGAAAGTTTGTACTTCGACCCCATGAAGTCATCGCAGGACCTCATACAGACGAAGTTTCTTTAGGAAACATAATATTGCAATTGATCGAGTTTTCCGACAGTTTCACGCTATAACGCCGCACTCAAGGCGAAGGTGCATTGGAGTCTCCTGGTATTGGTCGCAGAAACCACTAGAATCAGGAGACCATCCCGATCATGTGCAGGTACTTGCGTAGTCTGCAATGGCTTGTGAGAATGCTAGTGAGTTTTCCAAACCTCTTTTTCTACACCTCTTTCAGTTTTACGCCCCAGTAAGGATTTCGCTTGGCGCAGCCTCTATACCGGCTAACCTCCCTTAGCCTTAGCTCTTCACTTCTAAGCTTCTACTTGATGGTCTGTTATCCGATAAAAAGGAAAGGATCGGGTTCTATTAATGATGTGGTCGCAGCCTCTGTTGCCGTACCCCCCAGGTACGGGGCCCAAATTAGCCGGATGCGTTTGCGCGTTCCTACCAAAATCAGTTTCTTCATATAGTCAAGGACCAATAAGGGATTTAATCTCACATGATGACAACCCGTCGTACGGCCTGTAGCTAAGAATGCCAATTCGCTTGTACCGTAAATTCCTGTCTAGATTAATTTCTGCACATAGACCGATGAAATACACCTCCGCCTGGAAGATGCACAAATAAAAAAATACAAGGTAACTCAAAAAGTTCGCAGAATGAAGAAAAAATTATTTGATTAATGAATGGAGGATAGATTAATAATTAAATTAAATTTCATTTTATTTATTCTTTTTGGTCTTCCCTAAAATGTAAATATTTCAGCCATCAAAAATTGGTTTTTCAAGCTTTCCAAATAGGCTTTTCTTGGTTATCACAACTAGCCGACTAAGCTTGATCATTGCCAGTAAATGATTTTCATCATAGCCATTTTTTCTCTACTAGCGTGACATAGATTCAAAATCTTTCGAAAATACTCCTCCTCTCCTTATTGTGCCTTTCCTATTGCTATTTCGGATCGGCTCTCCTTGTGCGGCTCCTCCAGGTCACACGGTTCTGAGCCGTCTCTTCATTTACGCTTCTGCATCGTATGTCATTTTTTAAAGTATTAATGCGTGAATCCTCCAACTGCTCATTATTGGTGGGCTTGTATTGATCTTAGAAAAAAATAAGATCGATTCGGTAAAAAAAATATATATAACTATATAAAATATATATTTTTAAGATTTTTTTGCGGTACAGATAGTGTTTGCTTAATAGGTAAACTTTCATATAAAAAATGCTATTTGAGCCATATTTCCGTAACTTCTTATTGATAAATATTCAAAATTGAGCGAGTAAGAGCGAATCTTCAAGAGGCGATCAGAAAAAAATGTTTAACGTCATGACATGTGACAGAATCATCTGAAACAAAAAAAAAAAATACCAGTCTAACGGTTAGACGGGATAGAAGTGAAACCTTCCGTAAGACAAACTGAGAGAGAATGAGACGAAAGCAGCATTAGGGGCGGGATAATTATAGGTTCATTATAATATTGCTATAAAGTTCATATTTTATTTTTTTCATTTTATTATTATTCATCCTCAATGTTTTCAATTTCAACAAATGATACGAGTGGCTTATGATAGCTAAAATATGATACAAATGCTTTGGTTTCGATGTTGTCAACATATCTTTGAAATACCGCGACAATTGTTGTTTTTGATCGTGTTGTCGGTTCAGTGCGATTGTTACACATTTTTAAATTGAATGTTGTATTGAGAAAGTCAATTGAAGGAACCGCTGTGTCCAATGCAAAATTTACGTTAAAATCGCCACTTAAAATCATTGGAACTTTATCGTAATCTTTTCTAAGTATCCGCGATACTTCTGGTGTATACTTTATTAAATTTTCGTGAATGAATTCCGTGATGCTATTTATTGATTTTTTTTTCTGTCGATATTCACGACACTTTTCTGCATTATTTTTCGGCATAATTGCGGTAAATATTTAAAAATGAAAATATTTAAGAATATAACACAATTACATTTTTTTGAATGTTACAAACACATATGCACGCAGGTTTTGCTGGGGCGTGACCGAAACTCTAACACAATTACACATATGCACTCGTATTTGTTTGAAAATCGACTTTTTTTTTTTTGGTCTCCGTCACCTTTGGAAAATGTGTAAACAGTAAGCAAACTTTATTCAAATATTTTTCCTCATTTTTGCATCAGTAAAATTAAACAAACGCCGTAGCCGAATGGGTTGGTGCGTGACTACTATTCAGAATTCACAGAGAGAACGTCAGTTCGAATCTCGGTGAAAACACCAAAATTAAGGAAAACTATTTTTCTAATAGCGCTCACCCCTCAGCAGGCAATGGCAAAACACCGAGTGTATTTCTGCCATGAAAAAAAGCTCCTCATAAACATATCATAAAATAAAATAAAATATCTGTTCAAAAAAATTTTTTTTCTTGTGATTCGAACCAAGGATTTTGGATCGGAAGCTCACATTGCTAGTCGCTCGACTACCGCGCCATGCTGTCGGCGCTGGCCTAAAAGTTATTTAGTTCGTCGCTACGTTTATATTAACATATAATATAACGCTTCGTAACTAAATAACTTTTAGGCCAGCACCTACAGCATGACGCGGTAGCCGAGCGACTAGCAATGTGAGCTTCCGATCCAAAACCCTTGGTTCGAATCACAAGAAAAAATAAAAGTTATTTTTATTTAGTTCGTCGCTACGTTTATATCAACATATAATATAACGCTTCGTAGCCAAGTTGGTCGCTTTTTTCGTTTCACTTTTTCCCAAATCACTCCCAACGATTCTAAAGAAGTTTTCACTTCAAAAATCAAAATGCGAACTTTTTTTCGATTTTTAAATTCTTCGTTGCGCAATTTTCGCTAAAAAAAATTGAAATTAGTTATTGTAAGACTAATAATTAATCAAAAAAATCTTCGAGGGATACCTGCTAATTATGTGACGAAGTGCTGTGAAAAATTTCAAAACGATTTTCCATGAAATAACAGGTGTTAGAGTACGCTTTAAGGTCAAGCAGATATATTTCGACGCAAAGTGTAATATAAACGGAAAGGTAATAAAAACCAATTCTGGAGCTACGAACACTCAAATACTACGAAAATTTTTCTCCAATCCACTTGAAATCTGTGCGTAATATTTCTACGATGTTATATATTCATTTCGAAAATTTACAAAAATAAAATGAAAAAATTGAAATAAAATCATTTAAATACCTAAATGGCAATCTTCTGAAATTGCTGAAAATGATGAAATGATTTAGATATCATCTTAGTCTTCAGCAGGTGATAAATGTTGGTACTTTCGCTCATATCGGAATGATAAACAATAACCCTTCAAATTAGTTTGGAGAAAAACAAATCCATTATTTTCTCGGTAGATGAATGTAGTGATCGTTATCTCGTAAAGTATATAAGTAAATCAAACACTATAAAGTTTCTGCTGGCTGTCAAGGTGATATTTCGCACTAAAAAAGTCCTTTTCCTATTTTTTGCTTGTTCCATACAGTTGTGGAGGTCAACAAAGAGAAAATTCGGTAAATTTTACAGTGTTTCTTTGACATTAGCGGCAAGCAAACCAGGCGGCTGAAATTGTGCATGGTATTTATGGTGCCGTTGTGGCGGCAGGCGAATCACATACCCTGTCAGAAATCAAAACAGATTAACGAATCCAACGCAAGACTGATTCTTGTCGAGACTCTATGCTCCCGAGAGGAGTGTGTGCCGATACTGCAAAGCTAATTACGTGCAATTTTGGGTTCGTCGATTCCGTTCAGGCATTTTGATGTTAATGAAAATGCCGATAACGTCGAAAATGGCGATAAAATCACTAGAATAATCAAAGTTGAGTGGCATTTCAGTAGTCGTCGCATCACCGAGGAGCTAAAGATCGACCATAGAACAGTTTAAAGCCACTCGCACAAAAATTTTACGCAAAGGTAATGGTTTTCTTTTTCCCTAAACTTATAGTATATTATCGAACTACAGCGTAGAACGTTAATTTTGAGGTCGCTGAACTTGATTACATCTGATAATACGAGGGCTGATCAATAAGTCCGTGACTTTTTGTATTTCTGACCTCTTTGCTGAAAAAGAAATACTGCTCCTGTCAACAGTCGACCACAAACGCAATCGTGTAACAGCTTCACAGGAAGGTTTGGTGTTGTTTAATCGCAATATGGAGGAGTTTTTGCGCCGTTTTGTAACCGCGGACGAAACATGGATCCATCACCACACACCAGAGACCAAACAGCAGTCGAAACAGTGGATTTCTAAGAGTAAATCGGCTTAATAAGCACACGAAATTCAGTTTTTTCCATTTTCTCCTCAAATTACTGGGTAGTCTGATAAAGGTATCTGTAAAACACAAACTAATTGACGCAACACGTTCAAATTTTGACAGGAGTCAACTGACAGATGCCTGTTGACAGGAGCAGTATTTCTCTTTCAGTAAAGAGGTCAGAAATACAAAAAGTAACGGACTTATTGACCCGCCCTCGTAAGTTTTAAGTCTCGCCCATTATGCGTGCCAATTCACATTGAAGCTTTAATAGCAAAAAGAATGGTCTTGACGTAGTTGCCGTATTTAAATATTATCTAAAAAATAATTTATTGGAAAAATTGGACTTAAATAGGACCTCTGCATTATGAATCTCGCCACTATGTGAAATCTAATACCATAAAGTCAGAGCCATTAAGTTAACACTGCGCAACAGTACTTCTCACATCTTAGTTCTTCTTAGTTTCTCAACATCTTGTCTGTATTTTTTTTGACGTGAAAGCGTCTTATAATTCGATGTAGCCGGCTGCACGCACTAAAAAATGCGTCTTTATCAACGAGAGCGCGGAACGAACGACAAAGAGGCACAATCGGCCCCCTCGTTCGGCAACGTTCGACATCTGGGTCTCTCCTACTTGAGTGAGCATATATATATGTATGTATATGCGCATATGCCTTCTTCCTGTGAGCATGGTAATGGACCATTTCTCTGTTGAGAATAGGACGATGATAGGAAAAGTAGGAAATGAAAGGGGGTGTTTCGAGTGTAATGTGTCTTGAAAAAACCAAATCGATGATGTTGCCTTGATGGTGCGATTTGTTGACTTACTAACGTCTGATGCACAATCGAAATTGAACATATCTTTCTTAACTTAATCAATTCCATTGCGATTCCATTTACCTCCATCTCTATATCCATACAAAATATCTATCAAACAAATAAAATTAAAATTTTCTTTTGAAAAAAGCAACCATTCTATCAGTATTTTCAAATGACGTTGTCTCGTTGAACTATCGTCTGTAAACCGACTTTACAAACAACCACTATTTTCCGTCTTAAGGAACCTGAAAGTTTTAGTTTGAACCCAGCATTAAAAAATTATCACATTTCTTTAAAATTATAGACGTATGGGTAACAAATGAAAGAATTTCAACAGAGTTCAAGAATATACATTTTTTCATAGCAATTTTTGCTAAACATTTTTAAACAGATTTTTTTGAAAGTTTGCTGAGAGTTACTACCATTGAGTTATAGTGACGAGTACATAACGATTTTCATGAGAAAAATGTGTGTGGCATTGTCTCATTTCTCATAGATCTGTTAATGTGGATCTTTAGGGAGCTAATTGATCAGTATTTTTCAAAAGCGTTGGCACAGACTTTATTCGTTATAGTTTAACCTGCTTGCATGCTCTATTTTCAGCTTTCTACTTTAAAATACAAAAAAAAAAATTCGTGAAAGAGTTGGATTTTAGTACTGCACATTTCCCAAAAGAATAAAATTGAAAGAATATTGAATTTTATTTGGAGAAGTTTTACTCTTTTCCAATGTACTGTACCACACAACAGTTACAGCAAAGGCAACCCCAAAGACGAGTTTTAAGAAACTTCATCATAACTCAAAGCAGACAGTTCGAATAAGTGTGAAAAACAATATTTCTTCAGCGAAGAAAAACACGAGTTGTGGCAAGAAAGATGCATACTTCCGCAAGGATTTGTTTAAAAAAGCGTGCATGTGTGTGTGAGTGTGTGTGTCGAAACCAAGGCAAAAAGAAAGAACGTGCAGGCATGCCAAATCAGAAATCCTTGCGCTTCTCTGCTGCTTAGCGCTGCTGTCAAAATTATAATAAGATGCTTCATAATCAGAAATTTTCAATTTGCTGCGCGAGATTTGACTAAAATCAGGGCAGTGAGAGTGGATGGGAGTGGCGTGTAAAGAAAAAATATACATATATACGTACACACCTACACATGCACACAACTACTTAAGTGGCACGTTTTACGCTTCCGTTTCCTTTTCCGCTTAAATAAAAAATCCTGAAGTGGGTTACGTCAAAAAGTAAGCCAACTAAGTGAAGTGAAAGGAGCCAATGGATGAGGGAAAATGGTTGCAAAGTCAAGTGGAATTGGATTTGTGGTAAAAAGCGCTCAAGCAATAATAGTGGGATTTATATGAAAGTAAAAAAAAAAAAACAAATAAAATTGAAAAATTTAAATTTAGTAAAGCAACAAAAACTTTCTAGAAAATTGAAGGCACAAAGAAGCATTGCGAAGACAGCAAAAGAAAAAATGCAGATCAACATAAATAAAAGATACATTTTTTTATGGCTGCTGTAATGAGGAACGACAAACTACTTTGCGAAGATGCCTGATTTGTGTGGAGTAATAAGTTGGAATATACATTAAAAGAAGCAACAGTCACAAAGAACAAAATACCCAGGCTGCTCGAGTGTATAAATCTTACACTCACTTTTGCTCCAATGATAAATTGACAATTTTATTTGGGTCATAGTGGAAAGCATTTATCATCATTTGTGTCGGGTGGGGAGGCTCACTGTAGTAAGCAACGCCTGCTAATGCACCCACTTAGGCAATGAAGACAGTGTAGAAATATGTAAAGAGAAACAAATATCAGCATAACTGGATATATCGAAGTTCAGAAGCAATTGGAGAGAGTAAAGGTTTATGAAGCTGTATTATGGGAAATGCTATGCTGCTTTGCCGAAATTAGTAATTCGTTTTTGCTGCGCTCTGAATGCGTAGATACTCGTAGTTTATCAATTACCAGCTGTAAGCTGAGCAGCAAATGTGTATGGGTTAATGGTAGATATATTCACACACAGTAAACAAATGAATTGATTTTTGACCATTTTATTATGCCAGACAAAGGAAATGACCGACTCGTGTTACTTCTAGGGAATTATAAAAACATGCCAGTGCTCTATTTTTTGCTAAATGAAGCTAAAATAATTTATGTAACTAGGAATGCTAAAAAAAAAAAAAGAAGTAAGAAAATGTTGGCAAATATTGGATCAGTTAAGTAAAAACCATTAAAGAAGTTAAGTACCAACTAATAATCTCTGATTTTGTGGAGGTGTTCTGTAGCCATCGAGTTATTACCATATGGAGTTATGAAAATCAGTGCGAAATACTGCTCTAACGAAGCGTTAGTATACGCACCAGAGAACTGCAGCGGTGTACTGCTATTGCTTGCCCACCGCTTCAATACTCTGCTTCACGCATTTGAGCGGAAAGCAAAAGAGCGGTGTGTGTGCTGATCAATACCGCTATTACCGCGATTGCTGAGTGTATGAATATCTCGTATACTCGGGTGTTAGATTTGAAAGCAATCGTATATTCAACTTCGGCTAAGCGGTGTGACGTGTGAACTCTGTCAAATGAGGAAAACACCGCAAACACCGCGTCGTCATCCCTTGCAAATAGTGAGATAGCAGCGCACGGAAAAAAAGGATTTTTATAAATACATATGTAGCAGTATTTTTAAATGAAAAGTTTTTTCTTTATTGAAGCAGTGATATTATTTTATTATATTATTGTATATTACTATTAATTATGACAGAAAATAAAATGAACTTTAAAATAAAAATTGAAAACCAAATTCATTCTTTTACAAATTACTTATCGTACAAAAACAAATAATAATTTTTCTTTTAACTTACTTCTAAAGATACTTATATATAAAGATATAAAGAAAATATAATATTTACATTTGCAACTTATTGAAGTTTTTATGCATTGAATGCAAAAATAACAAATTGTCAACTGTTTTGGGCCCAATTCTATTTCGCTTTTCGGTTATAATGTTACCCGCTAATGAAAATGCATCGTATAATTGGAATTCCACCGAGTAGGACAATCATTTTTTAAGGAACTTGGTAACTTGTGCTGCAAATTTGCTTTCTTAAAATATCTCACAAGTTTCTTGCACGACTGTAGTAGTAGTTTGGAAACAATAATAATGTATGTTTGCAGTGTATGTATGTAGTGTATGTGGCAACGTCGTTAACTCGTGCTAATCATTTATGTATTGAGTGAACGCGCGATGGCATAGATATTTTTTTGCGGTACTCTTTTGCTTGTGTGTTATGATCTATTTGTGCAGGCGGTGTTTTCAGTATTTTTGTCATTCGGTAGCGGTCATATGCAGCACCGCATAGCCGAAGTGATCGCACAAGCGGTGGTTATAAACGAAGCAAAGACTGAACAAAGGACTCGGATGTACAAACGATATACATAGAACATTTACTGCTCTGTTGCGGTTCTGCTCAGCGCAGACACCGCTTAGTTTGCGTTGGTCGTACATATTGATACCGCTTTTTTTGTGAGTGGATCGCAAGTCAGAAAAATACCACCGCTTGCAGTTCTCTGATACGCACGCGCTTTTTCAAATCCGGCTTTGCGTCACTAAGGACATTAGTAAGTAGATACGCGGTCCTTTTCACTGTTGCGCTGTACGAGTTTGAATATAACTGGAAAAGTTATAAAAATCCCGATATAGAATTTTAATCTCAACTGTTAACGAAAAATACGAAAAATCTCTGAACGGATGTGCTTTCCACAAATTACAGGAAAAAAAAAAATAATAATAAAATAATAATTTTGAAAAAAAAAATAATGTTTCCAAAAAAAATTCCAAAAAAATTTTCGCAAAAAAATTTTAAGTCCAATTTTTTTTTTAAATTCCAAAAACAAAAATTAAAAATTTCTAAGCGAGTGTGTTTTTCGCATATTACCGAAAAATATTCCCGAATAGTTTTAAACAAAAGAATTAAATAAAAATTTTGAAAAAAATGTTCCCCAAATTAAATTAATAATTTTGAACAAAAAAAAATTAATAAAAATTTCCAAAAAAAAATTTTATTGCAATTCTCACAGAAGAACTTTAGTCTCAACTATTACCGAAAAAATAAGAAAAATCTCTGAACGGGTGTGTTTTTCACAAATTTCAGGAAAAAAAATTGCCAATAATTTTGAACCAAATAGAATATGTAAAAACTTTCAAAAAAATTTTTTCAAAAAAAAAATTTTCCAACAAAAGTTGAATTACAAAATTGTTTTTGTTAAATTCCAAAAAAAAAAAAAATTAAGAAAAATTTACTTTCTGAATGTGTTTTTCACATATTACCGAAAAAAGTTTCCCGATAAATTTAAACAAAGAAATAAATACAAATTTCCAACAAAATTTTCCCAAAATTAAATTAAAAATTTTGAACAAAAAAAAGTAAATAAAAATTTTCAAAAAAAAATCCCTAACAATTTTGAACAAAATAAAATAAATAAAAATTTCCAAAAAAAAAATTTTAAATTTAACTTTTTTTGTAAATTTTGCAAAAAAATGTTTCCCAAAAAAAATTTTCCAAAAAAAGTTTAATTCCAAATTTTTTTTTTATTTAATTCCAAACAAAAAAAAAATAAAGAAAAATTTCTGAGTGGATGTGTAAGAAAAATTTCTGAGCGGGAGTGTTTTTCACATAGGACTTAAAAATTTGAACAAAAAAATAAATACAATTTAAATTTTTAAGAATTTTAAAGATTTTTTTTTTGAAATTTTAAATTTAAATTTTTTTTAAATTCCAAAACGTATTTAATCTTAAAAAATAAAAATTAAAATTATAAAAGTTTGAAATTCAATCATCGATTTAAAAAAAACCATCCCAATATTTACAGCGTTGAACAAATCTGAAAATTATTAATTTTCTTCAAAACTTTTTCACTTCTTCATTATACTCAAGCCTACAAACAAACCAGTTTCCAGGAAAATTGATGACCATATCCCAAAACTTGGACCAGTCAATTGTAATTTTGATTAAAAAACATAATAAACAGGCTTAACCAATAGGCTAAAAAATATATATATTTTATCCTAAAAAGTAAAAATTAAGAAATAAAAACTATGAAAATTTAAAAAAAAAACCGAATATATTTCATTTTAAAACACTCAATGCCAAAACTTTCAGCATTGAAGATATGATCCATTATCTTTGAAGGTGTTGTGAGTCCATTTTCAAAAAAAATTAATTAATAATAAAAATAAATACAATTTACTATGATTTTATTGATAGGGTTTTTTCAAAAGATTCTGCTAAAATTCTCATAGTTTTCATCATTAAAAATTGTCGTAGTTAATGAAGCAAAGTTAATTACTTTGAAAATCGGGTAAGTCCACTTTTCTCAAAGACATATTTTTCTTTAGTTCTTATTGCACTCCAGAATTTCATTAGAGCGTTTTTATATGTGTGGCAACATTGTAAATGGCATAAACATTTTTATGGTTTCCCGGAATTTTTGGTTTTCCCCTATTACTATGGAATGTAAAGTCTTCCAGGAGTGCCCAATAAATTGCTTCTCGCTGCTTGAAGCAGTTAGAAAATATAGCCACGCAACCACAAAATATATAAAAGCCTACAGTGTCATATGCACTGAACAAAATAGAAATTTTAAATTGCCTTTAATCCGGCTTAAAATTATTCAGGCCCCTAGAACGGCGTTGAAATTGTCGACCGTAAATTTTTATATTCTGGCCCCTCTTATCTATAAAGCATACCGAGTTTGGAAGTATAGAGAGTACTAAAAAAACAGGATTTTAATTATAATAATACCTGTAGTAAAACTATGTAATAGTAAAATTATCATAAAACAATGCCGAAATTATAAAAGGTTTATTTTGCATGAAATGAAACAGGCGAATTTGTTTTCACAATTTTTTCTACATATACGATAATCCCTAACGGAAGAGACTATCTTCAAGAAGCAACCGGTACAAATCGAAGCATGGCTTTTTGGCTTCGCAATATTTAGCCACTGATTTGAATAATCTTGAGCGATCAACAGAAAATATAATTTAATTATAACAGCAGACGCAGTGGAGTTGCTCTGCTTACGCAGTCGAAAGGCGGAGGCCATTTTTAGTATGACACAGGCTACCAAATATATTATTAATATTCTCACCATCCATGTACGGCAAGCCGTTGATGATGAGATCGGTGTAGACGGCATGATTTTGGCACTCATCCAGCTGAGTCTTCAGTAGCGCGATTTCACCCTGAAGTTGACCATTCAGTTGCATTTGTGCTTTAGCTTACGCCACACGTTCTTCCATTATTTTCATTGCTTTCCGCAGATTCGCCATTTTAGCCGCTATTTCGCCAAACCGCGGCATTACACGCTCTTCGGAAGTTTTCACTCGTTCGGAAATCTCTACAATGATACTCCTCTGCAACTCCAGTTGTGCCACTATCCGCTCAAGCCAGAAAAGAGGTGGCGAGCTCCTGTAATTTTGTTGAAATAAATTTGTATATTTATAAGCAGATGCTATTACGCCTTTTTAATAAAAATCTTTTTAATCTAAATCTTCTGCTTAAAATTCTATTTATTACAAATATTAAAATGCTCAGAGACAGTAAAAAGCTGCCTAATCGCATTTCGACTCCTATTCAGCGGCATTGAAACACTGTGCTTTGATGTCATCAGCAGAAAATGGGCATAAATATATTTCTATGAAAATTGGCATTGTTAGGCATTAATACGGTTATACAACGCTGGCAGATGCAATGAGTTCACGCTTTTTTAGCGCACCCACATCCCCTCCAAATTCAATTACACTACACACTTCTAATTTTCTCAGAAACATTTTTGGGCGCTACTAAAATGATAAACGAATACAGCCACTTCGGCAGCATCTGCGCCACTTCCACTCTGCAGCATTTCTTCCAGCTTAGTGGCCGTTGTTTTTTGCCACACTTCTCATTCGAAAGCATCTACTTTATCCCTCTTCTTCTGCTCGGCATATCCAGTCAGCTGTGGGGTTATAGGTCACAGCCAGCATTTCAATCAAAATAATATTTTATTTGCAAAAATGAAAATTAATGCGTCTTAAGGTTATGAGGGTCGTTTGTGTTGTCATGACACTTGGCTGTGACAGTTCCACTGACAATGCCCATGACATTACAAACACACTCGCCGTCCACTGCGGTTAGTGCTTTACAATATCCTTGATTGTGTGTCCTTTGCGATCGCGTGCGCCTGCTGTGGGCTGTGATTGCGGCTGAGGATGTGCAACCAACTGTTAAAATACGTATACAATGGAAAAAGGTTAATGTTTAGCAGATTGTTGAATTGAATATTAACAAAGAGTAAAGTGGATACATTTACTGCAAAAAGGAATATGCCTGTATGTATGTTTATATGTAGTTAAAATTTCTATCATGGCATTATTTCGCAGTAATAGGCTTTAGGTTGAAATTTTTGGTTACAGTTTATTTTTGATTAAGCAGATTTGCATGAGAGTTTGAAATTGAATTTTAGACCATGGCAGCAAAAGTGTGTCACCACCCGACATTGGTGGCTGTGACCGTTAAAGATAACTTTAAAATATAAAATAATAAAATAATAAAAAGTAAAAGAAATAATATTCAATTTAAAGTAGCGTAGCTTTTCTTCTTATATGGAAATTTCAACAAACCATGCCAGTCGATTCCTTCAATTAAAAATGCCAGGTGAGGCCAAGTCATTCCTCACTTGGTTCTTCCAATGCAGTGGAGGATTTCCTCTGCTACCACCTTTGGGCATTATTTCGAATACTGTCAGAGTCAATGTCCATTCGCACGATAAGACTTAACCAGCGGAAGGAGCTATGCACATTATGTCCATGTTTGTGTACAGCTTTCAGAGCTCATCGTTCCATCGCCTTCGCTATTCGCTCTTGGAAACGGCCAAAGGTCCACAAATTTCCCTCCGAATCATTTTCTCGCACACTCCACGGGCCGTTGAATTTGGTATTATTATCGTGCAAGCTTTGATGAGAAACTTAAAACGTGTGTTTTTGTTCGTCGCGGGCGAAGTTTTCAACGTACTTGTCTACTTAGTCCATAGTCTACTTATGTAGCCCTATCAGAAACATCATCAAAAGCGCACAAAGCAGATGGGACTCGTATGTTAACGGACGTTGGACCTATAGACTTATCCCCAAGCTTGGGCAATGGTTCACCCGAAAGCACGGTGACGAAGACCACATGGAGGACACTTCGTTCTGTCCAAGCTGCAGCAATGCAATGTAAGTGCGAAGGCATTTTAAACCCTCCTCGCCCACCACAACAAAAAAAAAAAAAAGATGCCGTCGCACCAGTGGTATGTGAGACATGCTCCCACTAACACTGTAACGTCTCTCCTCCTCGGCTTATTTCCAGGGACGTAAGAATTTCATCAAAGTGAAGCCGCCTTTATGTTTACTGACACCCCTCCTATGGACGTGTGGAGATTTTATGTCGGCGATAGTACCCGCTCGCTCCACTGTTCTCATAAGTGATTTTGGAGTGAATGGAACATCGGAAAATTTCCGATAGCGCTGTATTTAAGTACTATCGTCTTGTCTTCTATCTGATGTTATTGCGAATGATTGTCTCTAGTCGATTAAGAGGTAAAAGGTAATAGGTAAGAGAAATAAATTTGTGCTCGGTGCAATGGCTCATTATCATCATGCAAAACCCAAGAATTTGTTTGCTCACATTTCCGGCAGTTTGCCGTTTCAAAACGGGTAAATATATTTCTTTATTCACTGGCAGACCCGATGGATGGTATTCATGGTGCACTACGCCTTGGCAATCGATGACAACAGTTAACATCACCTTCCCGGTACTTTCTGATCATAGGGTACAAGGTGAAGTCCTTTGTTCTGGTAACTTCGAGTTTATTGATTCAAAGTAGCTGACCCAGCGAACTTTGTTCCGACTTAGAGGCAATAAAAAAGCAGATTTTTAATTTTATTAAGTAAATTTTTTTATTAATCAAGTATTTCAATGAAGCTTTAATAGATTGCACTCTTCAGTTAAGCACCTTGTGATACACGACTTTTTTTGTTTTATTATCAACGAAGATAGTTTTCCGACCCGTGAACATGCCACATATAATTGACCATGTGAGAAACATTGATTTTCCGGATTCAGACCACAAACTTTCAAGGATTGGCCTTGTGATTTGTTAATGGTCATGGCGAATGCAAGATTCATTATTTTTGTAGTTATTAATAATGTTTGGGAATACTTTATTGATAAGCTCGTCTTTCGATGAGACAAAGTTACAGAAATTCTGAGGAAATGAAATCAATCCGCTCGATTCATCGACAGGTACTCGACCATTACCGATAGTCAGTAATTGCTGAGAGAAATCTTCAGTAAATGTATCATTAAGTAATGCAACTCTCATGTTTGCTGTCAGCTGAAGTTTCTTCACATAGCGCCATAGATTCGATGATTTGAGGCAAGCGTTTATTTCGTTAGCAGCCGTTGATCTTGGAATTACTAGCAGTGTTTGGCGGAAGTCGCCAGACAGTAAAATCATCGCGACTCTAAAACATCTCGGGTCATTGCGTATATCTTTCAATGTTCGATTAAGTGCTTCTAATGCACGTTTATGCGCCATTGTGCATTCGTCCCAGATGATGATTTTCGATGCTGATACAACTTTGGCCATTGCTGAGTTTGTTGAAATATTACATGTTGGTTCTTCAATTTTTGAAGATTTAACGGCAATTTTAATGCTGAAGGAGCCGTACGGCATCCTTTAATAATGTGGCTGCTATTCCAGAAGAAGCAACTGCAAACGCAATGTTGGATCTCGCACGAACAGTGTCTAAAATTGCTGACATGAGGAATGTCTTACCAGTTCCGCCAGGGGCATCAAGGAAATATAAACCACCATTTCCATCATCAATTGCCTTCATTAATGTATCATAAATTTCGTTTTATTGGCGACTCAACAGTGGTAAATCTAGTTCCCTATTCACGTTCCCGTTCCAACTCTCGATTAAATGCATCATTCATTTCATGATTTGGCGCTGGCATTCCTAACCTGACTAATAAACTACCGCACATAAGGTAACACATGTCTTCGATCTAGATTATGTATCTCCTCATTCATTTCAAGATCTGGATTTCTGGAACTGACACGAGTTTGATGTAAAATATCTTCTGACATATTATCCTTGTGTTTATGCCATAGGTTAGATGGGTTCGATGGAAAGCATGTCGAAATGATGATAGCAAATAATGTGCGTATCTGACTTGGAGATGCAGAGATGATGGCTTCAACGATTGTCCTATCCCAATGGCTATCGTTTTCTAGTAAATTGAGTTCTTCACATGCATCACGATATGTTGGGAATATTGTACCATTAACAGTCCGTAGTGACTCAAATGACGTTGGCCCACGCACATTTATCAGCAACAACCGCAAATAGAAGCATTCATCATTCTTTGGATGAACTGTATACATACGACCCAGAGCATCAGTAGAACGCACATCCGCAATGTTTCGTGTCCTTCTTGTATTACGGCTTTGTCGGGAAAGATTCGATCGTCTTGGTCGCGGAATTTATAATGATGATTCAAAGAGACTACATGTGATTATATATTTCTGACAAAATTTATATTGTCAAATTTTCTACTTAACCATAGACAAAATTACGTTTAGCTGTCATTTGCGTTTTGTTATTCCATATCAGATGCGTTTTTGTTATACCACATTTTATATTGACTTCACGGAAACGCGTTCGAATGGGATAAAAAGTATCCTAAGTCCGTATCCTGGCTCTAAGCTACCTCTCCACCAATTTTCAGCCAAATCGGTGCAGCCGTTCTCGAGTTATAAATAGTGTAACTAACATGACTTTCTTTTATATAACGGGTGATCAATCATGAGGTGCTTTTTTCAATAGTTAAAAAAAAAACAAAAATGTAAATTATGTTCAAAACCTTTATTTATCATTTGAAAGGACATTCTTTGACATTTACTTTTTGAATATGACTTCATTCAAATGTTGGCCGCAACTACGCTTAAGGTGGTCCATTCTGAAGGTCCAATTTTAAATCACTCGTTCGAGCATTTCGACTGGTATGTCGTGAATAACACGCGTAATGTTGGCTTCCAGAGCTTCAATCGTAGCTGGTTTATCAGCATAGACCTTGGACTTCACGAATCCCCAGAGAAAAAAGTCCAAAGGTGTGATATCACAAGATCTTGGTGGCCAACTCACAGGTCCTAAACGTGAAATCAGCTGCTCTCCGAAATGACTTCTCAATAAAGTCATTGTTTCACGAGCTGTATGGCAAGTGGCTCCGTCTTGTTGAAACCAAATGTCGTAGAGATCATTAGATTCAATTTCGGGTAGCAAAAAATCCGATATCATGGTACGGTAGCGAGCACCATTCACAGTTACGTTACGGCCATCATCATTTTTGAAAAAATATGGACCGATGATTCCACCAGCCCATAAACCACACCAGACCGTTGTTTTCTCTGGGTGTAAAGGTAGCTCTTGAACCTGTTCTGGTTGCTCTTCATCCCAAATACGGCAATTTTGCTTATTGACGTAACCATTGACCCAGAAATGCGCCTCATCGCTGAACAAAATTTTGCTCGAAAACAGCGGATCTTCTTCAATCTTTTCAAGAGCCCAATCAGCAAAACGGTGACGTGCAGGAAGGTCATTTGGCTTTAGTTCCTGTACGAGCTGTATTTTGTATGCTTTTAAATGAAGATCCTTCCGTAAAATTGACCAAGTTGTTCCATACGACAGTCCAAGTTGCTGAGAACGGTGCCGAATCGATTCATCGCGGTTTTCACGTACACTCTCTGCTACTGCCGCTATATTCTCAATGCTTCTTGCTGGACGTGGTCTATTCGGTCGAGAATTATCCACCAATGAATATTCGGATTCAAATTTGTTGATGGTATGTCGAATAGTGTTTAAGGCAGGCCGATTATGTTGACCATAATGCGGTCTAAGCGCACGAAAAACATTTGTCACAGAACGCTGATTTTCATAATACAGTTGAACAATTTGTAGACGTTGTTGCGGTGTGAGTCTTTCCATGATGAAATGCCAAACGCTGTTCAACAAATCCTCGATGACAGTTTGCCACAACTCGCGCGCGATCTGTAAAAAAAACGCAATTGAAAAAAAGTCCTCTTAATTGATCACCCGTTATATAGATAGTCTGCTCTGCCCTCGATACACTGTGTTGCGTGATCTAAAAGATTTTCGAAAGAGTGTTTAACTCACAGGGAGCCATATCAGGCGAATATGTTGATTTGTAGTAAAAAAATCAGTCATAAGAGTGGATCGATGAGATGCTGCATTATCATGCAATGTGTCAGCATCCTCCTTGCGGTATTCAGGGCGAATTTGACCAATGCGATGCAACAAATGCTTCAAAACGCCAAGATAAAAAATTGCATTGACAGTTTGGCCCATTGGCACGAATTCCTTGTGGACAATTCTCTTGGAATCGTAAAAAAATGGGCATCGACTGGATTTTTGACTTCTCCAAACCCGATTTTTTGGTTGGTGGCCCGTCTGGGGTCTTCCATTCGGCACTCTGAGGCTTAGTTTAAGGTTTATATTGGAAGCACCACGTTTCATCACCAGTTACTATGATGTAAAGGAAGCTCTCGTCTTTTCTCGTCTCTTTAATGAGGTCTTTCGAATGTTAAATTCTGAGCAATTTTTGGTCCTCAGTTAACTTGTGTTGATCAGTTATAATGCGACGAATCGATGTTTTGGAGATACTCAACTCCGATTCCATGAATTCCAACATTGATTTCGGTTCATTTTTGATAAATTTACGAACACTTTCGATGGAGTTTTCGATGGTTACTGATTTTGGGCGGCCCGGCTCGTATGTTCATTGTCATTTATGTCCTCACAACCATCTCTGAAACGTGTAAACCACTCATGAACTCTGGCACGAGATAGACAATCATCGCCATAAACGTTTTTCATCAATTCAAATGTTTCGGTAAACGTTTTACCGATTTTAAAACAAAATTTGATATTAGCTCTTTGTTCGAAACTCATTTCTAGTACCAATGACACAAGCATACTCACACTTTAGACGCAATAACTTCGCTTCCGCTGAACCACCAGGTTACGATCTAACTACAGGGTAGGCCATTTAAAGCGGGCCCATTTGTTTCTGAAAAAAAACATTGAAAAAAACATTTTTTTTTGTGTTGATATGAAAAATCATTTATTTTGATTCAAGGAGATTTGTTCCAGCTAGTTTTTGAAAATGATATCCTTCAAATGTTTGCCTCTGGCCTTGATGGCCAAATGTGTCCTTTTTTCGGCGTTTTCCATCGTTTTGGCCAATATTTCGGCCGGTATGGCGACGATTTCGCGTCGGATATTGTTTTTAAGTTGAGTTAGAGTCCTTGGCTTGTTGATGTATACCTTGGATTTCAGATAACCCCACAAATAAAAGTCCGGTGGCGTCAAATCTGGTGATCTCGGTGGCCACGGAAAATCACCATTTTTCGAAATCAACCTTCCAGGGAACAATGGCTTCAAAAAATCGATTAATTTTTGTGCCATTTGAATTTTGTACGGAAACATTTTCAAATCGATGCGAATTATGCGCCTGAGTGTTGTCCTGGCGATGCCTAATTCCTGAGAACGACGATAACTCGATGTTCGCGGAGCCTCCTCAACACTGGCTCGTACAGCCTCGATATTTTCAGCAGAACGTCGTGTACGTTGTCTGGATGCGTGGCTGGTATTGCTGAGACTACCGTGGTTAATAAATTTTGCGTATAAACGCTGTAAAGTGCTTTTGGATGGCGCACTTTTAACTTTATTTTTTTTTTTAACGCACGTTGAGTTTTCACAATTGAGAAGTTATTTTGGATGTAAAGCTGAATTATTTCAGCGCGTTCTTTTGGAGTGTACTGCTCCATGGTAAAAATTGTCTTGGACTGACGCTTCCAACGCGCTATGTCATTAGTCGATCTGACGTTCCTGTCAAAAGTTATAGGGTTGCCAGATGGGCCCGCTTTAAATGGCCTACCCTGTAGTAACGTTTTAAAAGAACTGCCCAAATGTGGATACAAATTCCTCACCATTATATTTAACGCGATAATCAAACAAGAGTATTTCCCAACTCAGTGGAAAGTTGCTGAAATCATCTTTATACAAAAGCCAGGAAAGATCCCGAGCGTAAGTCTATTGCCTGTTGCCTCCAAGCTCTTCGAAAAGCTGCTTTTAAAAAGGATAAATCCAATAATTGCGCAAAGAAATCTCATTCCAGTCCACCAATTTGGTTTTCGTAAGTATCACTCCACCATAGAGCAAGTTAATTGTGTGTATAATTTCGCTAGACAAGCACTTGAGAGGCGGCAATACTGTACAGCGGCATTTTTAGATATAACGCAAGCCTTCGATAAAGTCTGGCATGAAGGCCTGCTATACAAGCTTAAGCAGGGCTTACTGCACAACTGTTATATGCTCATAAAATCATACTTGCAAAATAGACATTTTCTTGTTAAAGTAAACAACGAAACCACTAACCTTCACGCAATCAGAGCAGGTGTACCACAAGGAAGGGTTCTAGGCCCCGTCTTGTACACTTTGTTCACGGCAGATCTTCCACTATCAAAGAACACATATACAGCTTTGCTTCTGATTACCTACAAGAAACCCTTAACAGTGTTAGCGACTGGATGAAAAAATGGTTTGCGCCATGGTTTGTACGAAACGAGATATTGCACCGTGACCTAAAAGTTACGACAGTTTTCGAAGAAATAAACAACCTCAGCCAGAGATACAACAACCGACTTGCCACTCATCCGAATAACCGAGCAAATAACCTTTCGAAGATAAGCTACTCCTCAAGATTAAAAAAATGTCGGCCTAACGATTTAATGCAAAGATTTAAAACGTAATATATAATACGTAAATGCAAAAGTTGTAAAATTGTATAATATATGTATATGTTATATGATGTTCATTATTAAGTAACGAATTCCTCTGGGAATTCTTACTCTAAGCTATTCTTCTTTAAAGTGTAGGTAAAAATAGTACTTATTGTTATTATTATGACAGATTGTATGAAATAAATGGAGATCGAAAAAAAAAACTGAACCGAATGCCACCAAGCTTTCACTGTATAGTAAGTCAGCTAGAGATGTAACTTCCAATGCACCTTACTCATTAAAAAGATGGCACCATCAAAAACATTTTTATGAGGCCAGTGTTTTTTAGTTTGGACTTCACTTTGGAGGTAGTGAGAATTAATCGCCAGCTTTGCTTCTACGTAGTACCAGAATATGATACCCATTGGTCAATTGCGTATTTATGGTACTAAAAAACAACTCGAACAAAAAATGAAATGTGCTATAGTTTTTAACGCAGTGCGTCGTATTCATTTTTGTAGCCTATGTTAAGTTGATCTAGAGCTGGAGAACCAATATTTTCACAAATTTTTCTAAGAGAAATTACTTTTAAAAACAATTCAAATATACACATATACATACACATGCATACATAAATAATTAATTTGGCCCCAATGAGTGAAAATCCCTTTCAGAACGCAAGGCTTATTTTTGTAGCAGATAATATTTTCATTAATTACACATCAATAGTTTCAATGAATACAACCGCATTCACCGACAATTTTGCATCCAAAAAAACATTTTTTTATTAATGAAGGTGAGTACAGTTGCGTACCTTTGTATGTAAGAAAATTGATTAACAAAAAGCTTTACCTAAAATGATAAACGATGTGGCGGTGGAATTCCCAAGATTATTAACTTTCAAGGTGGCAAATGAAAATAAATTAGATATGAAGATGAATCGATAAGGACAACGGAAAGCTGAGGGTTAATGTGACCCAACCAATAAAGTCGCCACGCCAAAACAATCCGTTTAAATAGACATCTACTTTTATTCCCCACATGAAGGCTGTTTCGAACGCACCAAGTGACGGTAGGACAACACTTAAGTTATTATTAATAGTCTATAGGCAGTCGAAGGACCGACGAATTGTGGCTGTAGTAGATCGCAAACCAAACTAGTGGAATATAACGGGCTAGCAAACCCTTTGCCAAATACGTGCACAAAAGAGGTGAAGGCCATGACCGAAAACAAAGAGTGATGCTTGGAAAATTATAAATTTCCTTTGTCTGCTAATACGCACACACACAGGCACATACAATTTGTGGTCATACCTAAACATTTACTTGCACATCAAAGTCACACACATACGCACACATGCTGGCAGCTCATTCTCTAGGTATTCTTATACTCATATAATTGCGAGTTAGGCATTTTGGGTTGTCATTTGCCCCAATGAAACGGAATTATTAATAATGCCAGCAAAGTTAAATGAAATGCAGCGAATATAGAAACAGCCAAACACACACACGCACACAGCCATACACATTCTCATCGACGTATCCTTTCGCAAACAGGCACATATCAAAGGCACAAAATGTCATTTCAATGAAAAACAAAGTGAAACATAAATGCGTTGCTTAAAATACTCATTTAAAGAGGTGGGCTGCGCGAGGTGTTACCCGTGCAGGAGGCAGGGATGTGTTAATGGCGCAATGTAAAATAGAAATTACTGCCTTCATACCCACCCAAATGGCAAACGCAATGTTTGTTTGTACTGATTTTGCCAATGTGTGCGTGCAAGCGCATGCCATGTGAAGATGTCAACCGAAATTTTAAACTTTTATGCGCTTCAAATGAGTAGTTGGGTGTTTTATGACCTGCGGGGTTTAGTTATGCTTTTCTATGTTTGGACATTTCAGTCAAAGACAATGTTAATAATTGTTAAGTACAATAATGATGATTAATCGTGATGAGCTTGACATTTGACTTTGACAGAAATGGGAGAAGTATGGCAACGGTGTTGGAAAAGGGTTGATGTTATGAAATATTAAGCAGGCAAAAGGGGTGAAAAGTACTCAAGTTGATTTGTATATAATGCGCGTAAGAAAACGAAATCGAAAGTAAAAATACAGAGTCTTTCAAAAGTGATGCCTAGACGAAAATAATATTTTTTATTTATTTTTAACCGAGAGATTAATCAAAGCTAGATGTCTATAACAGGGATGTGGAAAAGCAACATTGCAATATTTTGCTTTGATACATCGAAAATCTTCCACTAGATGTGTGAATGACTATTCACACGATGCTTTCTGTAAACTGACATCTCTATATTAGTAAAACGAAACGCCAACCGCCGCTTTGTCTGATATTTAAAGAAAGCAAGATGGCTCCAAAAAATGTTGCGTAGAAAAAAAAAAAGAAACTGAGGGCTGTACTCAGTACAAATATAATATAATGCAAAAGAGTAACTAAAAGTGCAGACAATGCCTCGAACTTGATGGGCCATATAAAGAATATGCACGGGGCAACTTATTTATATCTGTGTAAAAAAGAGAATCTTCGACAGTGTGCGATGGCTAAGATGGACAGAAAGAGGGAGATAGAATTGATTTTTACTGATGGATTTAGGAAAGCTATGCGTATCGATGCATCGCTGTACGCTCCCCCATCATCTTCCTCATTCCTTCGCCAGCGCATTTATTTTTTTTTCCAGGTTCACTCCACTCGGGCGCATAGGGCCTCGACAAACTTGTCCTGCGTTGGTTTCGTTAATCTATTTTGTTTTCTGACAGGGTAGCTGATTAGCCTGCCGCTACCAGTCCTAAATAGTGGGAATGCACACCTGTCGTTGCTTAGGAACAACGCCTTCTTACTGCTTGGAGCGCCATCTGTGTTTGACATTTTTCTGGCAGAAGGATCGCACAGATGGTTCAGGACTTCGCTAAATTTAGTGTGTCTGCGCTATTACCTCGGTCGTCCACCTCCTCTTGCTGGCGCCACTGGTGCAACGTGTAACTGTGTGTTTTTTTCTTTGTTTGTTTGTTTGTTTTAGCAGCCACAATGCAAGTAATGCGCTGACTTTTGGGCGGGAGTAAGGATGGAAAGGCGGCCGCCGTAGCCGAATGGGTTGGTGCGTGACTACCATTCGGAATTCACAGAGATAACGTAGGTTCGAATCTCGGTGAAACACCAAAAATATAGAAAAACATTTTTCTAATAGCGGTCGACCCTCGGCAGGCAATGACAAACCTCCGAGTGTATTTCTGCCATGAAAAAACTTCTCATAAAAAAAAAAAACAAAAAAAATATATTCCGTTCGGAATCGGCTTGAAACTGTAGGTCCCTCCATTTGTGGAACAACATCAAGACGCACACCGCAAATAGGAGAAGGAGCTCGGTCAAACACCCACAAAGGATGTACGCGCCAATTATATATATATATATAAGAATGGAAAGGATAAGGTTGTTGGGGTTGAGGAATGAAATATTTTTTTTTTATAGAAACAGGGAAAGTAGGTAAATTGCGAGGACCGTGTTTCCGTGGGATTCGAACCCACAACCTCTGGGTTAGCAGGCTAGTGCACTTACGCTAGACTACCCCGACCGTTAGAGCCACAGTAAAATATTTCCATTTTGTTCGATTCCCGGGTATATTTTTCATTCGCTGCCAGGTCATTATTTTATCCCGGCCTTGTATTCCTCTTAGTCGATACGCTCTCTCATGCATCGACAAGCATCGATGTAAATTTCGATGCAACGATGCGGGGAAAAGGTGTAAATCCATAGTGTAAAAAAGTGTTTTTTGATACTCTCGAGAAACTAATTTTCGATTGCAAACGCAAACTGATTTTCAGATCATTTTTTTCTAGTCCAACGTGTAAATTAAAACAAACAAACTTTCAGTTCATTTTATAACCCGACTAAACTCCACCTAGGAGAAGTGATATTTTAGATGCGCAATCTTTTTTCTGAAAAACATAAAAAAAACTCGTGCCTGATCGAAGGACTTTTTCCAAAATTTGCAATTTTTTTTAAAATTATTTGTCCATTTTTTTTCTCGAAAGTCGGAAAAATATTTCTTGAGGCCGCCAGGCACAAGATTATCTATAAATAAAACTATTTTCTCTCGTCCGATTGATTTTAAATAAATCTACAAGGTCTAGTGATGATCACCGCAAGGGACTTTTGGAGAAACAACTCCACACAAACAGCGATAACTTTTACAATTATTCATTTTTTTTTTAAATTTTGCTAAAGCCAAGTCGAAACATATTGTAATATATTAGTGCTATGTTTTTATTTTTGTAAAATAAGGCAATTGACTAGCAAAAAAAAAAATATTGGAAATCATGATTTTTTCGGACCTCTTACTACCCCTAACCCCTTAAATTGCTTTTATAGCAAACCATGATTAAATAGCTTGGAACTTCCAAATAGCCCAGATAGGCTCCTCTATTCCTATTCCTATATATCTTTCATGAATTACCGTTATGGACATCACCTCTTCTGATAAGCCCAATCGATTCTTAATAGTTTCACCAGATTATAGATCACACCGCGCAGATCCCAATGAACATAGAGAATTTTCATTTTTCTTAAACTATCTGACATTATGCATTTATCGTTGTGCATATTCTGACTCATTTGATTTTCTTAATTACCAACCTGTAAAAATCATCCTTAAATTGCTCCTTTAGACTCCCAGACTGGTGTCGAAGCTAGGCTAATGGACTTACCACCTTACCATTTTTTTTGATAGTCAAGCAAGGCACTGGTCTCATTAAGGCACTGGTCTCAGCGCACATCACTTCAACGCTCATCTAGCAACACACCGCACTTTGTTGGGTTCCCGGGCACTCTCTCTGAACTTTGGAGTCTCTGAGCTCGCTCTGCAGCGAGTGGTGGACGAACTCCGATTGACTTGAGCATAGAAAGTGGCCTCTGACTACTAACTGTAGTGTCTCCAAAGCACTCTGGCCAAAACAGAATCTAGAAAGGGCAAAATGTCTGCTTGGATTCAACAGATCAACTACCAGCGTCCTCACAGGTGTTATAACGGCTCACTGCACTATTGACACCCTAGCTAGTAGAATGGGTGTATCTCACAATGACTACTGCAGGAGTTGTGGAGATGAAGAAGAAATTGAGTCAGTACAACACCTCCTCTATGAATGTTCTGTACTTCAAAGAAGCTGCGACGATTATTTCTTTGAAGACCTGAGAAATTTGCAAAATGTTTTACTGGAGGTACTACATATTTACCTTCCTAAAAAAACCAAATGGTTTAAAGAACTTAGTTAGGGGATGGATATGAAATGCAGTTATCACAATGGGTCTTAGGACTACCGAGTGTTTTGTCTTAGACAAGCCACCTGGCTAACCTAACCTAACCTGGCTTTCAAAAATTAATAAATTCGTAATTAGCGTTTCTGTGCATGAAATCCGGTTTCATAGGTATACAAGTCGTAGGTCATTCACATTTGAAAACAAAAAAAATGGCTTTAATAACTTATCCATAATATAAAAAGGAAACGCAAAATGTGTTGGTAAGCGCATAACTCAAAAACGCATGCACCAATCTTAACAATTCTTTTTTCACAATGTTCCTAGAAGTCCAAGGATGGTTTTTACGGCGAGAAAATTTCGAATTTCGAGGATCTAATGCGTTCACAAGTGATAATATTGTGAACCCGAGCAAATTGAAAAGTCAAAAAATGTAAGAGCTATAGATTTGATTGGAATAGGAATGATAAGGAATGATTTCATTCACAAATAATAAATAAAAATAGCTCAGTAAATTCTACGAATAATCATGCAGGGCTGAACAAATCCAAACATATTTTAAGAATACCAAAAGACAAACATTATTAATTAATCTAGAAAACCCATGTTTCTCACATGGTCAATTGGATGTTGCCTGTTCCCGTGTTGGAAAACAATCAGATTTGTTTGTATATCCACCCACTTTATAAATATTGGTCACCTTTAGGTTCCCACTATCCCTTTAGATTATTTTTCAATCAGGTTTGAACCTTAAGTACACCTCTTATATTAGTTTGAAGCCCTCTGGCAAACATCCCAGTCGGGGTTTTTAGTGGGTCCCAAAAGGGTGGTGAAAGTTCGTGCAAGCGAAGATACTTAGGTCAGCCGAGCTGACCCTTTTCTTTAATTATTCTGAACAGAACCGTCACCATGATGATTGGGCGGTGTGTGAGGGTCAGCAGAGCAAAAACGTCTTAAGGTCGAAATATAAACTGCCACATTCAAAATCTATTTGACAGAAAAAGGTCTGCCGGGTTCGCTAGTTTAATATTCAAAGTTGCCTGGAAATTAAATATGAAAAATAGTTTAGTGTTTCACTAATTAAATGATATACTTACCAAGAATGCTTTACAAATCCTAGTGCATGGATTTAAACCAAATCAAATAGTCTGCTTGAAATTTATTTTACAAAAATAGAAAAAAAGCTGAAAAGCAAGGAAAAATGACGAAAAAACATATAGAAATGCAATTATATAAGTAAATTAAACGAAATAAAAATTGAATAAGCAAAGTCCAAAAAAGCAAAAAAAAGTAAGTAACAACCTTCCGATCACCTGCAGCTTTGCAATTTATTGCCAAAATGGTTCATCGTCTATGGCAACAAGACCCCGTTTGCACCAATCAACAAGGCAACTCAAGTGGCTCAAACCAGCCAATAAATTCTCATTTCACACTAAACAGAAAGCAGCTTAGCAACACCAGGATATTTCTCGCTTTTTCTTAAATCTAATGGAACATTTTGGCGCTTAGCATTTGCCAATTGCCATTTTTTTATTTGTTGTTTTTTATTTACTTTATTTTCTTTTTCATTTTACGTTTTTTATTTATTTACCAGTTTACTTGCATATGTATGCATGCATAGCCCCTCGTTCAGTTGTACATGTGTTGTTGTTGCATTACAGTTGAGTCGCATGGTCGCTCTAAGCCAATAATTTTCTTTACACTGCATTGGCATTTTTCGATTATTGGTTTCCTTTCATTTGATTGCACATCACAAATTTTGCACCTTTTTGCGCGCCAATAGTTTCACTTCATCGCAGCAGCCTGCAGCTAGATTCATCTTGGAACCAGCCAGCATTTTACACCTTGAATCAGGCACTCATCGTTTTGCTTGCTTCTTTTATGCAATTTTACACCATACTTTCAAATGCAATTTTTTTCCATCTCTCCAGCTCAAGCTACCGACTTACATACATACGTATTTAGTTTGGCAGCCGAAAATTGCATTGGCAAAAATGCAGTTGGCAGTGGCGACCAGAGCAGCTGGGAGCCAAAAGCCATTGCAGGCATTCGCCCAACAGAAGCTGGTAGTCGCCAGACAGCAGCAGCGTTGGCAGTCTCGGTGCTGCTGAACGGCACTCAGCTCATACATTTTTGTTGAAGTGTTTTCTACTTGTCACCAATTTCTCACATTGCAAAGTGTTGGCGCACTCACCGTTCGCTGGCAAGGCTGCCACACCATCGCCACCACTGTTGTTGCTGCCAAATCGTTTGCCTTGCAGTTAAACGCTAACAAAGCAACGCGTCCGGGAAATTGAAGATAGAATGACAAATAGAATGCCGAAAAGAGAAAAAAAATGTTGAAAGAAAAATAGGAAAATAGAGAAATGGGCAAAACTAAGTTCTACAAAATTCTAAATTTATTTACGTTCACCATCGTCACCGTAATGGAGATTGATATGAAAAAGTGTAGTGGGCGGTTGGTTGCCGATTGTCGGTTGTAGGTAGTTGACTTATGTTCGACAACACAAAAATTGCTGACAATGGTTTTGTTGCTTTGATCCTCTTGCAGTATATGGTTGCCATCATTTCTGTATTTTGTTTTTTTTTTTTGTGCAGCTTTGACAAATTCACGCAAATGCCAGTCGAAAATTTCACTTCCATCCTTGGCTTACATTTCAAGTGCTCGTAAAAAGAAAAAAAAAACACAACAAAAGTGAAGTGAAGTAAAGCTCCTTGCGCCAAGAAGTAAATATTGCGAAATTTTATTAGCATCAGCGTCAAATTCATGTTTTCGGTTTACACATGCATATGTGTATGTATGTATGTGTGTGTGTATTTCATCTTTCGTTATCAGCTTAGCGCGAAATTGTGAAGGTAAATAGTTGACTAAAATAATGCATTCGTGTTTCGGTAATTCAGCTGAGGCTTTAAGGCAAATACTTTAAATAAACCTTAACTTCAATCGTGCGTCACACTATCCAGCTTTTCGGGATTTCAAAGTATTAATCAGAATTGGAGAAGGTCCCTACGAATTACTTAATGCAGGGTGGCTTTTTGGCAAAGCTCGAGCTGCATGCATTTACGCCACGTATGATTCCGTTCTTCACTTCTGGAATCATCTCTGGCTTATGGACATAGACCATACTCTCCATGTAGCCTCAAACAGAGAAGTCCAATGGAGTAAAATCGCTAGATATCATTAATGATTTGACCTCATTGTTTGATGAGGTAAAGCGTCCTGGAAACACGAAGTTCTTTCCAAGTGCAGCTGCAAATAGCAGCGTCCTGTTGAGGCCGCACATTATTCAAGTATTCAAGTCCAAGTCATCTAATTCAGGTCATAAAAAGTATGTTATGGTGTTCCCTTAACGTTCACTGATCACCAAAACAGCTTTAACGGCATCGTGCTCAAAGACGTGCCGTCCGATGACCCCGCCAACCCGAAAGCCCTACCAGAAAGTGACTTGTTGTGGGTGCAGAGTTTTTCCTTGAAGAACTTTCTGGACCCCTGGACCCCAAACACAGCAGGATTGCTTTTTAACTTAACCGTTTAAGCGAAAATCTGCCTCTATTCACAATCAACTACCATTTTCATAAAACGTTTGGATAATTTTTACAAATTTTTCAACTGAGTATCATTTCAATACTGAGTTTGCCAAAGCCTAAAGCACCAACCGCCTCAAAAAAATGTATACAAAAATTTACTTATCACAAATAATTGCTTTCAAAGATTTGGCGTCATCCTTGAATCACCCTATACCAACCTAGACTCCAAACACGCCGACTGCCTATCAAGTGATTTCTTTGATCTAAAGCAGGAAACTCACTTTATAAGGCTCTCATCATTCCCATCTTATTGAATGGCGAAGAAGCTTGGACTATGACAACATCCGATGAGGCGTCCCTTGAAGTGTTTGAGAGAAAATTTCTGCGCAAGATTTTTGGACCTCTGCACGTTGGTAGCGGCGAGTATCGCAGACGATGTAACGATGAGCTGTAAGAGCCTTGAGACGACATAGACATAACATAAAGCAACATAGACTTAACATAATAACAAGAGTGCGGCTCCGCGGACTAGGTCATACTGTCCGAATGGATACAAACGCTCCGGCTCTGAAAGTATTCGTCCTCCTCTGCCTTGGAAAGATCAGGTGGAGAAGGACTTGGCTGCTCTTGGTGTTTCCAACTGGGGCCGGTTAGCACGAGAAAGAAACGACTGGCGCGCTTTGTTAAACTCGGCCAAAATCCCGTAAGCGATTATCACACCCTTCAAGAAGAAGAAGAACTGTTTAAAATTTGCTTAGAGGATAAAAAATCAAACAATTTAAAGACGTATTAAATTCTTTCAATTGTCCCCGTATTGAAGTAAAAGCGCCACCGAGCGCCAGGAAGAATAAATCATTACTGTGCAGCCGTTTTGTGGAAAGGCGCGTAGCTCCTTCTCCATTCGAAAGACTTCAAACTAGGGGTGGGACTATTCGAATAAAAATTATTCGAATAATAAAATCTTTTATTCGAGAGGTATTCGTAATTCGAATAATATTTATTCGAATTTTTTATTCGTTTATTCGAATAATGCTATTCGAATACCTCACTATTCGAATACCTCACTATTCGAATACCTTACTATTCGAATACCTTACTATTCGAATACCTTACTATTCGAATACATCACTATTCGAATACTTCACTATTCCTAGTAAACTATTCGAATAGTGAGGTATTCGAATAGTAAACTATTCGAATAGTGAGGTATTCGAATAGTAAGGTATTCGAATAATGAACTATTCGAATTATTTGAAACGAGTAGTATTATTCGTTTTATTCGAATAATGTTTATTCGAATATTATTCGAAAATAATCCCAACCCTACTTCAAACGTATTAAGGCATAACTTGCAAAATATGAAGGAATCGGATCAGCAAAATTAAGTGATCTGAGACTGAAACGTAGAAAACTCTTTTGAATTCATTGAGGTCTACTAATACGGCAAATATAAAGGAGAAAGCTCTTTCTCTCTTTGGAAAGGCCAAGTGGAGAAGGAATGGGTTTTATTAGCGCAGAAAGAAGAAACGTCCGACGCACTATATTAAGCTCGGCCAAAGTCGCTTCAGTGGTTAGTGAAAAAGAAGCAATATTGTAATATTTTTTTGTGAAATGACTTCAATACGGCTGTCGGGATGTCTGTTGAGCTGTCTCAGTTTTATTGTTCCACACGCCACTGCTATTCAAGTACATCGAAAATTTCCTGAGGTCCTTTTCTGATTCTGTCTTTTGGGATCAACCCTGCATACGACTTTCGAAAGCTTTCCACTAAGATAAGAAACTGCATGCGTCCCTGAAAATACAAAGTGACCAAATTGGTGCCTCAGTATGTCCCTCCAATTTTCCCTAACTATACTAATGCACAATCATCTCCCAACTGGCAACTTTTCACAGGATTTCTTTCTTGGTGGAAACTCGAAATTTCTTTGGGTCTTATTACTCAAAGTATCTTTATTGGTATTCGTCATTAAATTGGGGAATCACAAGAACTGCGCTTTCTGCATAAAATATCTGAATTTGTATAGGAAAACTTTAAAATTTCCCACTTCAATTGAAGTTTTCCTTTAACTGAGTATATTTTCTAAAAATCAAAGCACTTTCAGAATTAAAGTCATCAATGAAGTCGTAGCTCGCATTCCTATTCTAAAAATTGCTATTCCTCTTCTTCTCATACCGCATTTCTTTTTTGTTATTAGTTTTCTTCCTCAAATACCTGCATTGCATGCGATATGCAAAATATTTCACTTTTTTATTGTCTACCAATTGCCAGCCATATGTCTGGGGCCGGCATTCCGTACTACGAAGTCTCTCGCACCCTCCTGTAACGCTTTTGTGGACAAAGGTGTATTGGGCCAAAAGCCAGCAATAAATAATGGCAAAAATACAATGGCACCATAAATGCAAAGTGAGCAGAAAGGTAAACAAGAATATGATAAATGTGTTTAATTACTCGTTTGAATGCGAAATTGGGAGAGAGGGAGAGGAGGAGAGTGCGGTGGAGAGGTAATGAGACATGCCAGTTGAGCTAGAAATTGGACAACGATTGCTTTTGATTAGAGATTTAAAAGCAAACAATTTGCTTGGCTTTCGATTAAAAAAACCATTGGCCAGGGTGCCTGGTAGACAAATGATGGGGTAAAGTGGTAATTGATGTAATTTTCTGGTAAATGGGCGATTGAAAATCATAGGCAATGGACATAAATATGATACATAAATACATAGGACTGTGGACATTCGATATTGGACTTATATACAATTTTGACGGCGGCCGCCGTAGCCGAATGGGTTGGTGCGTGATTACCATTCGGAATTCACAGAGAGGTCGTTGGTTCGAATCTCGGTGAAAGCAAAATTAATAAAAACATTTTTCTAATAGCGGTCGCCTCGGCAGGCAATGGCAAACCTCCGAGTGTATTTATACCATGAAAAAGCTACTCATAAAAATATCTGCCGTTCGGAGTCGGCTTAAAACTGTAGGTTCCTTCATTTGTGGAACAACATCAAGACGCACACCACAAATAGGAGGAGGAGCTCGGCCAAACACCTAACAGAATTTTGACAATTTATTTCTTGCTTATATTATTGAAATAATTTTTTGCAATAAACAATTCTACTGTGTACATATGAACCAAATATTCTCCAAACTTTTTTTTTTTTTTTGGGTTAGAAGTTTGATAAAAAATAAATAAGTTGCACGTACACTTCTGCCAGGTGTTCGGCCGAGCTCCTTCTCATACTTGTGGCGTGATGTTGCCAACTACGAACGGCAAACGGTTTCTTATGAGCAGCTTTTGATAGCAGAAATTCACTCGGAGGTTTACCATTGCCTGCCGCGCGCCAACCGAGAAAAAACTTGTTCCTTACTTTTTATATGAGTTTTGTAGGCCATTCAATTTAGATATAACAAGTTGGTGTAAGTTTGAAGAAACTCAAAAATTTCGCTGATTTTTTATGAATTTTTTTTCCTGTGTTCGCTGGCGGTCTTGTACCTTTTCTCCATATAACGAATGTTCGAAGGTTTTTATATATGGAAGAAAACACTCAACACTGGCAGCAAAGAAAATTGTCAAAAATTTTAAGGCCCACTGCTCCATATAGGAAGAAAGGATCAAGTATATGTATACCATATATACATACGATTTTTAGCCACTTCAAGCTTGCATTACATTAAGCGAAATTTAATGGTCTATAAAACTGCGTACTCAAAATTTTTCTAAAAATTCTGATTAAAATGTTTATGAAAATTTGTTCAATTGTTTTAAGTTCCCGCAAAGTTTAAAGCTTGGCTTTATATGGTTTTCGTTGCAAAGTGCACTATATTTAACAAAAAATTATTAAAATTATTTAAAGGACAAGTAATTTGTCAAAACTTGCTAATAAGTCCCTGTGCTATGGTTGCGTTTTATATGAGCTTGCATTTGAATGCGAAAATGATAAAATTAGTTACAAAGTAGTTCTTAACTTCCTTACTTAGATTTATATACTTCTTTAAATGTACACTTCAACATTTTGAGAAGCTTTCACATTTTTTAATTAAACTATTATTTTTATAAAGACTGTATTAGTATAAATCCCATACTTTGCACAATATTTATAAAAACTCGAAAAATTTTCATCAAAATTTAAAAATTTTTAATTAAAAACGAAAAAAATCTGGGCAGACAGTTTAAAGCGAGTTCAATTTTAGTATAATAAACACGGCCAATCTATTAAAGGAGGTGTTGGTAAATCAGCTAATTTGTTTTCTTATTTCGCCGTGTCCATGTGGCTGTCAGCTCAGAATGAATCAAGGCGAATTCATTATTTGTTTTCTAGTTTCCCAATGCTTTGCTTTGACAATCAAACGTACAGAACATTGTTGCTGGTTTAGTGCCACCACCTTTAATGAATGCGCCTTGATAATGAGTCAAAAGTTTGAAGTACCACGAGGCTTCCACTGTTCCAGCCTATGTACAAAATGTATAAAAATTCAACATATTTTGATCAACAATATTAAATTTATTTTTAATCAAAGCCAAAAAAATTTGGGTACGCAGATTTATAGCGAAATAAATTGTAATGTAATAAATTAAAAGTTTCAAGTAGCTCGAGCTTAGCCTTGATTTTTGATAATTTTTTTATCAGTAGGTGTTGCCTATTTTCTTCAATAAAAATATCATCCGTGGTTTGTTATGTGGAGAAAATGCGCAATACCGCCAAATCAAAAATATAATGAAAAATCATCGAGATTCTTCAGTAACTTAGAACGTTGGTCCTTATGATAAAAATTTAGATGTATTTATTACTTTGAATATTTTAAAAGTACACTCAAAAAACAACTTCTTCGGTTCAAGTTAAAACGAGTATTGAAATGAGGAAATATGGGAATGATTTGGCGCCTATGAAAAGGCATCCTCTTTTCAGTATCTGATATTTTCTCAAAATGAAGAAAAAATGTTTACATGCTTTCGAGAAAAACTTTCCCGATTTAAGGAATTTGTTTTTATATTTGTAATAAATTTTATGTTTGAAATAGATAATATTTTGCTAAAAGAAAATAAAAATATTACTCATTTCAGAGTAAAATTTGCTGGAATTAGGGAAACTGTTATTTTGTTTCTAGTAAAAATTTACTAAAAGAAAATAGCTTTTTTCTCAATTTTAAAAAATCTACCTGAATTTTCAGATTATGAAATGTTTTAAATATTGAATAAAAATGCAAAAAATTTGGTTTTAGTTTTTTATTTTTGAAACACAAACTGGAAAAATTCATTAAAAAAACTTTTTTGGCCGTAAGAGTTTTTCATTGTTAACAATATACACATGAATTGGTGTATGGACCTACATTCGGGCGGATACTCAAGGTTAAGTACATGGAATGTTTTAAAACACACATCAATACACTTGATTAGGTTATCGAACTTATAAAATATATCGGCGAAATACACATAATATTCCTTGCAATAAAAATAATCCAATCCAATGGAACATATAATTGGCTGAATCGTACTTTTATCCATATAATTTGCATCTACCATTAATTTCAATTTTGACTGAAGTTCACTACTTGTCGGTGCCCACAGTAAGAAACTATTTCTTGAATCTGCAATAGTGTACTTGATGAAGTGTTTTTTTTTTGTCTGTTTGCATGTTCTATATGTTCGGCCAGTTGGAATTAAGACAGAGTGTAGAAGATAAAAAATTACTAAGTCTTTTGCATCTGAAATTAGATTGTTAAAAAAAATGAGGGCTTAAGACATATTAAATACCAGCATTGATGCTTCCTTCTTTAAACTGCCTCCAAGTAGTTAAGCTGTTTGAATCTTTAATGTAAATTTCTAGCAAAGGTGGAATCGCTTGGCAGAAGCTCTCCCATTTATCAAATAACAAATTTTGCTTTTCGGGGTACAGCTTCTTAAAATCCAGTTCTATCTAAGATATGAATGAAGAACAATAAATTATTTTTTATGTAAATAAAACTCACGAATTATACCATTAAATGTCCAAAACTCTGCTTATACTGAGGCCATTCTTCTAAAATTGTATTTAAATTTGCATCTTTTTGTAGCATTTGTCGTCGCACAGCAAAAGTCGCTTCCCATTTTAGTTGAACTTCATCGAATGGTTCAACGTTATACTTTAACCATGATTTTTCTTGAATGCAATCTAAATGTAATTTTTTTATTAAATGAAGGTTACATTAAATGCAGATTATAATATTTAATAATCTCTCATTTAAAATTTAAATTAAACCAAAATATACTCATGAGTTAAGAAAGCCATATCGTCGTTGCGATTGCAAAACTGCATAAAACCAAAACGAATTGACCAAAGAAACTGAAGTTTCACGTACACTCTTTTGCAGAATTACTATTTGTATATTGATCTCTGTCATAATATTAATAAATTATAAGTTCAGTGAAAAAATTGAGCTATACTTTTGTAAAAAATCAGTTTTTTCTTCCTTCACCACTTATGTAGTTTTGTATATTGGATATACGCGGTAATGCTTTCGCAACGACGATATATGTACCTATGTACATATATACCTGTTACGCAAGAATTAATCTCCGTTCCTTTTGTTGTTGGTTCTACATCTCTTTTGGAAATAAGACCATCCCGTCTAAGTTTCAATAATACACTGTGGTACTTAGCATACAGAGATCCACCTGGCTTTTTTCCTTTCTTATGAATGTAATATATATCCTGTGTAAATGAAATCGAGATTAGAAAACTTTTTTTTAATAAAAATGTTAGGTTGTGATCAGACTTTAGATTCCCTCGTAAATAAATCCACAATTTTATTGGCGAAAGCTTCAAATGTTTTAGGGTTTGGATGTACTTCAGCAGAAATAAAATCATTTGCAACTGTTGCAGCTAGAAGTTTCCTATACTTTGGAGTGAGACACTTTTTTTGCGCATAGTATTTCAGGATTTGTGATCCACCCGCCGACTTACTGAGTACTGCTCCAAAAGATTCCTTATATGAAGTACAGAAATGTATATTTAAAATAAATAAATAACTAAAGTAAAAGTAATAAAAAAAACATTTACCTCGCCACGATATTCATTTGCCAATAAAGCGCATGCCTCAGTGTGAATGGCTTGTGTTTTTATTCCCTAGTGAAGTAAAACGAAGATTATGAATTTTTGCATGCATATCTGTATGTGTGTATATGCACAAAATAACAAAATACCTGTTGCGCTTGCCAATTGAGCAGATTATGCTCAAAAATTACCCTTGGTCCAAACTGCGATGTGTCGATCAATGTATCCAAATGGCTTGGCTTTAGGAGCTTCAATGATTCCTTAGTTAGACCGCTTTCTATAATTGAAATGATTAGCAATAACCAAAATGAGCAAAACAGAATATCCATAAACTTAAGAAAAAAAACAATCAACTACGTATGTTCGTAAAAGCAATGAGCATTCGATAATATAATTGTAAGTAAAGTAAAAAATAACAAAGAAGAATGTAACATCAAAATGAGGACTACGGGTTTATGTTTCAAACACATTTATAGTCATTTAAAAGAAAAAATACTCAAAAGCGACAAAATTTAATGAATTTGGAAGAGTTCAAAATAAAGAATGGTTTTCTTTATTTTAGGGAGGGAATTTTTTCTGAGTGTATACAAACAGTAAGGTTCCGAAAATGCATGTATAAATTTAGATGATGCGCCGCTTTTAATTGCAGGGAAAAAATTATGAGTGAATTTTAATGGCCAATAATTTTTATAGCAAGTTTAAAATTTGGATTTATGCGCTTTTTTTTGTTTTTTTTTTTTTTTTTGTTAAGCAATAACGAGGTGAAAACCAAAACGAAAATAGTTGAAACTGGTCAAAATAATGAGGTGGTATATATTTTATCGCAGGCTATAGTTGCATAAAAAACTTTAAGCCGTAAGGGTAAAGCACTAGCCTGCCATCCCAGAGGTTGTGGATTCGAATCCCACGTAAAGCACGGCCCTCGCACTTTTCCAAATTTACCTACTTTCCCTCTTCCTAAAAAAACAAAAACAACAAACAAAAATCTCATTCCTCAACCCCAAAAACTTATCCTTCCCATCCTTACTCTCGCACATTATTTGCATTGTGGCTGCTAAAACAAGCAAAAACAAAGAAAAATACACATTGCATCAGTGGCGCCAGCGAGAGGAAGCGGGCAACGGGCGCGGTAATAGCGCAGACACACGAAATTTAGCGAAGTCCTCAACCATCTGTGCTATCCTTCTGCCAAAAAAATGTTACACACAGATGGCGCTCCAAGCAGTAAGAAAGCGTTCTTCCTAAGCAACGACAGGTGAGCATTCCCACTACTAAGGACTGGTAGCGGTACCCTGTCAGAAATCTAAACACAGATTAACGAAACAAACGCAAGACAAGTCTTGTTGAGGCCCTATGCTCCCGAGAGGAGTGAACAAGGAAAAAAAAAACAAAAAAACTTTTTTTACGAAGCAATTCCAACGCTTACATACCACCATATGTTTAACGCCCCTTTTTATTATTTTACACCCAAAATAATTCATTATTCATTGTAACTTATGGTAGTAGTCTGGTGAAATGCTCATTTTTTTATAGATATTTTTAGGAATTAAAAAAAAAAATAAAATGCGATCGTTTTGATATTATATTTTATCAAATAGTAAACAAACAAATTTTTTTTTACATATTTTTTGTTTTTTTTTAGTAGTGTGGTACCAACATAAGCGTCTTAAGAAAAAGATAGGTGGCTTGTCGACAGGATTTTGGCTCTTCAGGACATCTGCAACGAAAAAGTTAAGCTGATTATTATTCGCTAGGCTTGTCATTCTTGTTCGAGTAGGTGCTACAATTATACATTTGTAATGTTCACTCTGAATAAAGACATCAAACAGGAGCATGCAAGAAATCGCCTAACCTCTAATCAATATTTTTTATAAATATCTTTTTCAATTTCCTTAATTTTATTTGCTTGTTTTATTTGAGGCTTAGCCATGAATATTTTATTAAAATCAGTTATTCTAGTTTTTGTACAAAAATACAAATACGCATATGACCCTATCTTAACCATATCCTGCTGTGCTCTGCCTCATTTAATTCACCACCATTCATACTCTAGAAGTACCAAAATACCAAAAAAAGGCCATTATTACTTCCATCTTCAGTTCAGTGTCACTGGCAATTTTGCCTAACATCGCTTCACTTTACTCTCCAATTAAACACTTTGCAACGCTTTTAGCCCCCAACCAATTGGCATGACCTCAGAATATTTTGCGTTAAAAAAATTTCTGTCCCTGCTATCTTTTCCTTGACGTGCACTTAAAAATGCGTCGCCCCAAAAATTATTAAATTACTATGGCGCTGCTAAAAGGTTTCATCCCCAAACAAATTTCCTATAAACAGCTTCAGCCGTCTGAGTGTGGTCATATTTCTCCCATTCATAAATACTAACACTCGCACAAAAGGGAGAGGAACGAATGAAAAAATGTCAGCTGGTGGTGGAAAAGTATAGAAAAGCCATTAAAGTCCAGTCCATACGGTTTATAACGATCGCTAGTGACAACTAAAACTGCGGGGTGTTAAGTGGTTGTTAATACTAATTTTGGGTGGTTGATATTTGAAAATAATTATTTTAAGTAGCTGTCAAATAAATGTAAAATTTGACGGTAAACTTCATAATAGAGATGAGTGAACAAATTTTGCGAGTGATTAAATAATTTTTGTTTAAAGTAAAAAATATCTGTAATAAAATTTTTACTCAAGAGCATAGGGTTTTCAAATGCGGACTGTCATAGGTTGTGGCAGTCATGCTCGCTGGGTAGATGCTGATAAATCTGTTGTTTCTCAATAAGTCCCTGAGGACTAATCACCTTGACGAGGTGCACGACTGAACAGGCAGAAGAAAGGAACAACAAATTATATAATATTTCTAACATTGGCTATTTCCCGCGACGGTCATGAGAATTGACGCCAAAGATCATGCAATTTGACTGCTCGATTATTCTTCAGCTGTTTTCTGAAGTCGTATTTGCGATTAGGTTGCAATTGGACTGATGCTTTCAAAGCCGATATATTACAAAATATTTCGCACACTTAGCGCATGTCTATACGGCATATAAATATATAACTAGCCCCTTTTTCTATGCCCGCGAACTTAGTTCAAATAAATTTTAAATGCCCACCCAAGAAATTTGATCTCCGTCTTACAGAAGTTGATCTGTTTTGATGACTAGTTTCGATCTGCACCACGTCCTTGTCAGAGCTTTGATTGCGGTTTGACTACCGAAAAAAAATGTTAATGTCTCCATCTCTCCCATGCTCCCCAAGCATTTTGCGTGCCTGCTGGATCGCAAAAACGTCTGCCTGGAAAACACCACCAGTATTCAGCAATTAAAAAAAAATGGCTCATTTACAAAAAACCCTTGCTCAGACTACTGATTCCATCTTGGAGCCTTTAATGAATACAAAGGTATCAACTGCGGTGAAGATTCAAACTCGATTTTGCGAATAGAGAGATCTATACGAAATGTATTCAGAGAAATACGGCGTTATCTGCTTAAAAAATCAAAATTTCCCGCAAATTATGAAATTTTCGTACAACAACTGGCATTTTTGACCAGAAATAAGTTTATAAAGAAACACAAATTCACGAATGCTGTATTGTGGCTATGTTCGCAGATATCCAAGCTTATTATAAAATATTTTCGATCTGTATATTTCAAGCCCATAATAAGAAATAATGTTTTCCGAACTGAAGCAACGCCGATAGTGTATTCTGCTTATATACTTTTAAAGATCTGTTATGGAAGCAGGTCTGTCTGCTCATCTTATTTCGCCTCAAATTTTTTTGAGGAGAAAACTTACTACTACGTTACTGCAATATTAGGAAACTGTTCCAATGCTTTTGTCGACTACTTCTTATAGCAGTCCTTTACATATATCAGCTGCAATTTAAAATCAACTGAGACGAGATAAATTTGTGACCTTACGATTTAGTCTTATCGTCGTAGAAAAAGCTCTTTCAACCATAATCGGTAGGAAATAGGACAACAAGACAGCAAACTATATATTTATAATAGTATGAACTCTAAAGCCAGAATATCGTTGGCCTCGCTTCTTCAGTGGCAAATTGGATATTAGAATTATTTCTGCATCGCTTATAAGGCCGGCACCAAAAGAAATCTCTACTCGGCTGCACAGTAGAGATCAAAGCAATACGCTGTTAGGAGGATATCTGTGGTCAGACTGTACGGACAGCTGTAGAACGGGTATAGAAACCCGGACAGGAGCGGCGGATGATCAAATACTCACAATCGGAGTCTAACTAGCATCCATAGAAGAATAAGGGCTTCAATTGCTGTGTGAGCCCCCCGTTTCCCTTTGCACCAATTACTCCTTGGAAAATGTACCAGGTTAAAAGTCTTCCTCTTCAGAATGGACCGTGAAACATACTCTATATATATCCGCATGACAGTAACCACCTCTGCGCAGGTTTTCCTACCTACTCTGGAATTTACTGGCTTCCTCAAAAATGGACTCAAAGTCTTGGTTGAAAACTAGCGCGTCGCCAGGATTAAAGTGTATCATTACAGTTTCTGTAAATGAAGTAAAGAGGGCAAAGAAGAGGGAAAGAAAAGGGCATGAAGCCCTTTAAATTCCTTTGCTATGGACTTTGAAGAATGCGCTTAAAATTTTTTCAGTAGTACTACCCTCGTAATCTAAGAACAGGGTTGCCCATATTCGACGGACCCGACGGATTTTGATGACTCTTTGGGCCCATTCCAATCGACGAGGCTTATCCACAGGCAACAATCTTTGCATCAATTGAATCTTATACGGGAATAAATGCAAATCAATGCGGATAATTCGTTGTAAAGTGGTCCGAGCAATGCCCAACTGCTGAGAACAACGATTTTGCGATGTCCTTGGGGATGTCTCAACACTGGTCCATACAAGAGCAATATTCTCATCCGATCGCCTTGGTCGGTTTTGATTTGGCCTCTTTGGATCAGAAAGATGAAATGTAAATTTCAACAATTTGGGAGCGCTTGCGTGGCGTATACTGTTCCATGGTAAAAATCGGCTTGGACTGACGCTTCCAACGCGGTATGTCATTAAGCGATCTGACGTCTTTGTCAAAAGATACAGGGTTGCCAGATGGGTCCGTCGAATATTGGCAAACCTGTAGTAAGGCCAAGTACCGCTGTAGATGCTGTTTGCGTTCGCCAAAAGAACTGAATGGTGTGCGGGCTGCTACGGGTGAAGCTGAGTAAATCTTTTTAGATCATCAGAGTGATCCCCTGTGACCATCGATAGCAACCCGCTTAAAAATTTGTTACTTACCTTAAACAAATAAATGCACGTAAAAGCTTGTAAATTAAATATTAAATATGAACATGGCAATCTATACTTAAATTCAAAGATCTTGCGAAAATTACCCACATCTGCATTGCAACACTCGCATATTTATTAAAAGCCATCAAAACCGTTCACTCAATCCCCACTGCTGATATTTTCAATCAAATTGAGCGCTCGTTCGCAGAGGGGCTGATATCTTTCAAGTAAAAACGAGAGAGTTTTAAAAACATCACAAGCAAATATGTAATGGTGCTTATTAAAATACGATATTTCGCTGACGACCACTCGTGCTGATCCCCACTTGTCTTAACCCTTCACCGCCAACGACCGTCCGCGCGCACTTGACCATCATTTGGCCACATTTTAATTTTTCTTTTTCGCCAATGCAAAAAGCATTCAAGAAAAAAGCAATAAAAACTTCAGTTAAAAACTGGACTAGCGAAAAATAATAGTAATAAAAAAATGTGCGCACACAGACAAATGCAAAATGGCCGAAATCCTTTTAACCAGCTTTGCGGTGCAGCAACGTTGAACATCCACTTAACTACGCCCTCTTTCATGTTTATTCATGCTGCGCTCACCTTGGCCGCAAGTGGATATCAGGTGCTGCAAAAAGAAAGCAAAAATAAATGCAGTAACAAACAACAAAAACCAAAACAAAAACAAAAACGAAATAAGTGGACATACAGCGAGCCGAAAAAAATTTGAAGCATACTACTTGGCGCAAGTGCATAAAGTTGAAATTTTGTATACAAAGTTGCCCTAACGCAACAAATGAAAATGTGTAAAACATACGGATACGCGCACATGTCTACACTTTTGAATGTTAATAAATATAAATGTGCAGATACAAAGCCACACACACACGCATACATGCATACCAACTAGCCCAAAAGCAATTGTGTTGCAGCAAAAGCCGTAGTTTTAAGCGCAAAAGTGGCTACAGTTGTACGCTCGTCCACACTAATACATACAAATCTACTTGAAAAAAAATTGTAAAAAATATTCTCCGCTTCAATGTTGCACTTTTCGACTGAATTTCAAATAAAATAAATTGCACTGCGCTTTGGCACTGGGCAGCTGTTTTAAGTTTAAGTTTTCGTTTTTGTAGTAATGGCAGTGGGCAGCGGCATAGCACTTGATTTGTCTTGTCCGACACGCTGATGATCCGCATGCACAAGAGTGCTGTGGGGAGTAATGCAGAGCAAGTAAGCTAAGAGAATTTAATGAACCATTTAATGTACTAAAATTGTGGCAAATTTAGTCGTTTATAAACAATATTTGGCATAAATAATATGCGAACTCCAACAGAAGGTAAAATGTCGCATTTATAAGATAAAAAATATTCCAGAACTTAAAGGAATTTTAATAATACTTCTACTCTATTTAAAACAAAAAGCAAACCTAACTTCTGATAATGATTTTGAATGCCATCCTTGTATACAAATTTTGAGTAATTTCGAAAAAAAAATTTTTTAAGGATTTTGAGTCAAATCCAAGTGTGGATTTTATCTTTATTGAAACATTGGAAACTTAGTTGAGCACTGAAAATCAGAAATAATTTTTAATAGAGTTCCTTAAATATGGTGAAGAGTTTCTTCATCAAAGGATTGCACATCTCTTCAACATTTTATTGAGAAATTAAAAAAGACCGCAAGAGTGGAAGTCAAGCGTTACGATAGCAATTTGTAAAAAAGGAAAGAAAGATGATCCACAGAATTATGGCGGTATAACCCTGCTAAGCTCAGTTCTAAAGCTTTTCACTAAGATTTTGTTGTCGCAACTCCGTCCTTACCTACAAGAATAAGAGGAGCAGCAAGGCTTTCGTCAAAAGAGGTCCACAACGGACTGTATATTTATTTTACAACAAATTATGGAAAAGTCAATCGAATTCGATACTCCTGATTTTATCTGTTTTGTTGACCTTAAAAAAACGTTTAATCGCGTCAAACTTGAGGATGTACTGCAGTTATTAAAGGAAAGACGCCTCGACAAATCCTACAAGTCATCAGCGAACTCAATACCACGTGCTCAACAAAAATAATGGTAAATGGTAAATATACCAAAAATATTAATTGCGCTACCGGAATACAGCAAGGTGACTCCTCAAGTCCACAACTTTGCAATCTTATTATGGATAAAATTATCTCAGAGGTAAAGCAGTTAGCTGGATACAAAATGAACAATGAAAACATGTCAATAATATGTTACACAGACGACGCTGTTTTGGTAGCTGATTGCAAAGATAATCTTCAAATGCTCCTGCATCGCTTTGTTGTAACTTGCAAAAAATACAATATGGAAGCTTCAACTGGAAAAACTAAATATTTAGTAATATCAAGAGAACCTTAACGATGCAAGTTGGATATTGACCGCCGTATGATAGAACCAGTAATGCAATTTAAATATTTGGGTGTAGAGGTAGATGATCTAGCAATCGAGATATAATATAATAACAGAGGTGCGAGAGTGATGCGTAAACGATGCACGGATATCAGGGTGCCTCCGAGAAATCGTGTGGAAAAGTACATGAACATGGAAAATAAAACACAAACCTATAAAACAATCGTAAGGCCGATATTGACTTATGGAGCAGAAGCTCGTGCAGAAAACATGAAAGCGAAGCAACTACTGCGGACTATGGAAATGCATGCCCTTAGAGTCATAGCTAGGAAAACTAGACTAAACCATATAAGAAACGAGGAGATAAGAACACAGGCAGAGGTGACCGACATTGTAAAATTCATAAGATCCAGAAGACAAGCATGCAACGAGCATCTGACAACAGCCCCTAGCAATCGGTTGATAAAAATAGCTCGAGATGGGATACCAAAAGGAAGAAAACGATCAGGAAGAACACCAAAACGATGGGCAGAAAGTTGGATATCTACCTCAGCAGAAAATCAACCACAACAATTATATGAAATGTGTGCATTATATTGTACAGGAATGTTCAACAATCTATGTTTAATACCCTAAATATTAAAATGTATTTATGTATCAATGCATATATGTAAACTTTAATGTATAGATATATATGTATCTTAATTGTTGTGTAATGAAAAACAGGTAAAGCCTATAATAAAAGATAAAGAAGAAGAAGAGTTAGTAGGACAGTTTTAAGCAATCTACGCCTAGCAGACATGCAAAAAACTATTACTAAATAAAAAAATTAAAAATTATGACTTAAAAGTTTATGTAGATTTGTATAGCGTCTAATTCTATCAAGTTATTCAGGGAGCTTTTTCCTAAAATATTGAACCTTCTTCTATCCAGAGCCATGCACCCGCATAGACAGTGTTCTATAGTCTCTTCTTCTTCAATGTCATTACAGCTTCTGCAATAGTTATTATAGGGCGCTTCCAGTCTACTGGCATGCCTGCCAATCAGACAATGCCCTGTTAGCACCCCGAGAAGATTTCTCATGTTTTTCCGGTTTAGTTTCAACAGTCGGTTTGTGCGGCCCATGTTCCATTCGGGCCACGTCATTCTACTAGTTGCAAAGGTTAGGGACTGAGACCATAACCTGTTGGCAGCACCGAAAGTGTGCTTATCTATAAGCATCTTGCAAGTTCCTAAAGGTATCGGTATGTTCGCTTTGCCTGGTTGGATCGATAATGTGGTACCCAATCTCGCCAGTTCATCTGCTTTGCAATTGCCTTCTATGTCTCTATAACCCGGCACCCAGAGCAGGTTTATTACAAAGTACTGTGATAGTTCTGTCAAACCGTCGACATTCTTTTACTGTCTTCGAGTTAATGTTACACGATTTTAAAGCTTTAAGGGCTGATTGACTATCTGAATATATGTTTATATCTCTTGTTGTGAGGACACTTTTATTTAGGGCTAGCAGGCTTTCTGTGATAGCCAATATTTCAGCTTGAAATACGCTGCAGTGATCCGGTAACCGGAATGAGATGTTGGCATTCATTCCCTTAGAATGAAGACCTCCGCCTACTTGATCATTTAGCTTGGAACCATGAGTATAAATGCTGATTCCGCTTTTATTGTCCATTACCCCATTGTCCCAATCTTCTCTCGTTGGGAAAGTTGTGGTAAAGGATGAGTTTAAATGCCATTCCACGGAGCTACAAAAGTCTGTCGTTTGATGTAGGAAGGGGTATTCGTCTAGTATTCTTGCGTGACCTCTGCTGTTAGGGCTAAGTTGGAAGATTCTCTTAACCTAAGTGCCGATTTCGCCGCCAGCTGTTTGCTGTAGGGCTCAATCGGTAATAGGTGCAGCATGGCATTCATCGCTGCCATGCGCGTAGTCTTTAGAGCCCCGCTTATACAGAGACTAGCGCCCCTTTGAATACTTTCTAGTTTGGTTAACCTTTGACAAATTTTCTGTGATGTAATACCCCTGCTACCTCTTAATGTGATGGCTGAGTCATTTAACCTAAAGGTTACCTGGCCACTGTGACATTGAGAGTAACTGCAAGGCCTATGAACCAGCGCGATTCCGCACCAAGTTGACTGATGAGTACACAATGGCACACATAAACATACCCTTACGGACATGTCAGCCACTACTTATCTGTGAGGAAATTGTAAGAACAGCGAATGAAAGATGGCTCAGAGGCTGCGCGTGCAAGCACATGACTTCTACCGAAACTATCTGAATGAATAAGAGGAAGAGACGATCTCGCTCCACTTGTGTCATTGTCCTACTCTATCCAGACGTGTATTTACCATTTAAGGTAGACAATTTTTGAAAAGTACACACTGGCTTTAGATTAGATTAGATTTTTGTGGGATGGACAAGTCCAAGCGCTCAGTCAGTAGACCATTGTACTACTTTCGGATAGATATAGGTAGAAAGAAAAGAGATAGGGAAGATAAAATGTCGGTGGTAAGACGGAAAAATTAGTTTGAGGTTGCTCTTCAAGAAATCTCTTGGATTCATTGTTGAATCTTAAGAGATCTGGAAGAGGAAGAGTATGAACTTTATTCATATTCAGTGTATCGCAACCCAATATCCTAAGTCTGATTCTGGAAAACGCCGGACAACTACAGAGAAAATGCTGTGCAGTGTCGTCACCCTTAAGACAGGCTAGCCATATCGGGCAGCCATATGCTGACCGCAGACGTTGTGCCCTGTGATTACACCCACCAGTACTCTCAGGTCCTTTCTGCTGAGTTTAAGGAGAAAGGTCGCTATTTTTCTATTTGGTACTTTCACAAAGCACTTGGCTACTCTGGACGAGTTCAACACAGACCAACGTCCTCTATGGGTAGACCTCATAAAGTCGTCAATCCATAGTTGAATCGACACCTTGCACAGGTTCAAGACCTAGTGCCATACTTGCAGAGCCAGTTTATCAGGTAACTCGTTCCAGTTTATCAGCTAACTCGTTCCCTGTAATAGCACAATGTCCCGGCACCCAAGTGAGACAACACTGTTCAGTTTTGTCTTACATTCATTCTGTTTATTGTTTTACTGTTTACTGTTTTACTGGCTATGATGGTACTCGCCGTGTTTTGCCCCAAATGTAAACAAGCACGAGGCCCATGCAAGTTTGAACTACTCTTTCTAGAAAATTAATTTGCACGTTGAACGAAAATTACTTCAGCGTTGCCAATTAAGTACATTTTTGGTAGTTGGCTGGCTCATTTATCAGACATCAACTATCACTTCATCAGTGGTAAAAGTTGGAGTTCATTTGAAATATGTTGAGTTGCTTACTGTCATCGCTTCAACTGTTTGCTGCAGAGAGCAGAATCAGCCGGTGTTATACTTCTCTACACATTTTCATCCTCCCCCAAATACATAGCTTTATATAACTTGAAGTCAATATAAACTCTATGCCGCCGCAGCCGAATCGGTTGATGAATTGATGCGTGACTACTATTCGGAAGTGCACGGACATAACCACGAAATGATGGAAAAAGATTTTGTTTCCTAATAGTGGTCGCCTTTTGGCAGACAATGACAAACCTCCCAATGTATTCCGCGAAAAAAGGTCCTCATAAAAAAAAAAAACAGCTGCCGTTCGGAGTCGTCTTAGAGCTGTAGGTTCCTCCATTTGCGACATAACACCAAGACGCACAGTACAAGCAGAAAAGGAGCTGGGCCATATACCCAATAAAGGGTGTAAGCGCCAATTATAAAATGAGATACATTTAAAAGTATCGGATTTTAAATAGAAATAACAAAACGAAAATGCAAATTGATTGGACAATCTTTATTACGTTTGTGTAGAACCATTAATGACATTTATTTTTTAAAGATAACCCCTTTCAAAAGTTGGCCACAAATGCGTCGTAATTCGGTCATCCGTAAACACCAATTTTGAATGACTTCCTGAAGGACTTCGGTCGGTATTTCGTGAATAACTTCAGTGATGTTGGTTTTCAGTGCCTGAATCGAAGCTAGTTTATCCACAAAGCATTAAGACTTTACATCCTACAAGCCTCACAAATAAAAGTCCAAGGTGATCTTGGTGGCTAATCCACTGGTCCAAGACGAGAACTAAATTTCTCACCGAAACGACGACGCAGTAAATCCATTGTTTTATAGGCTGTATGGTAACTAGAGCCAGCTTGTTGGCACCATGTGCTGTGGACATCACGAGCTTCGATTTCCGACATTCGGCATCAAAACGACATTTATCATGGCGCGATAGCGTTCGTCATCCAGTGTTACATTGGCGCCAGCCTCGTATTCTTCTTTGAGGAAAAATGGGCCGATGATTCCTCCAGTCCATAGGCCTTATAAAACGGTTGTCTTCAACGTATATAGGAATGTTCTTGAATGGCTCCCCTTTGCGCTTCAGCTCAAATACAACACTCTCGTTTATTGACGTAGCCATTGAGCTAAAAATGGGTCTCATCGCTGAACGGTTATGTACACCATAAGTTGGTCTGAGCGCGCGACGAACCCTTTTCACAGAGCCACGGTTTTCGTAATAGAATTGTACGATTTGTAAAGATTGTTGATTCATAAGACTTTCCGTGATGAAGTGTCAATGAATACTGAAAAAAACTATGTATTTAGTTTAGTTCTGTCAAAAAAATCCTATTGGAAAAAGTACCCGAGTTCCATCACTCTTTACATATATTCGATGGATTTAACAACAATTTGTCATGAAAATTTTCGGACAGCCAGAAAAATTTGTAAAGATCCACCAGCGCCAACTCTTCCCATGCTGGCGCGCTTTTCGTTTGAAAATAATGTATTTTTTTCTTTTTCTTTTTCTCTTTGTTTTTTTTTCCAATAGTTTAGCCTATCTTGCAAAGCGTTTAGTTTATCTTGATATCCAGCATCTAAATTGAGAGGATGTATAAATATTTTTCATTTAAAAGTTTTATAGAATATTTCATATTAATATTCCATGCAATAAACGAGTATTTATTTCATATTTTTCGAGCGCTTTTGTATGAGTTTACTTAATTTTTTTATTAAATTTGTAATTCACTTCTTGCCCTGTTGTTACTTAGTTCGCAGTGAACTGACATGCCGACATTCATTAAGTGGATGTTTTGCAATTTCCACAAAACATCTATTGATTTTGTCTGATACGCAGGCAACAGTGGTCGGCCAGCATAGGGAAATACTGCAACTGTAAACACATATGCCAACATATTCACTTCCATTCGCACATAAATATGCCCAGGTATGAATTTCTAAACATTTAATTGTAATTGTATGTGTTTGGCCACTACAATTTCCATGATATTCTCCAACACTTAAGCAACTTTCCAGCTCACACTCATTTGGCCACTTGCGCACTGACCATTATGCACTTGAATGCTTCCTTGAGAGTGCACTTGAAACACTATTGAATCAGTGGGGATTATGGCAAAAGCTCCGTATATGAAGCACAAGGTGGAGGCTGTCGGACGAGCAGACGGTGGTGTCTCAGAAATTTAAACTGCACGAAAAATGTTTGTGCAGTTTGTGGAGCAGAATTGCAAAGCCAAAAGCCAATGTGGTCGTTAGCTTGATTTTGATATTTGTGGTATTTTTCCTACACAAATGCGCAAACACATACACATGCTGGCTTATATGTATTTAAGAATTAGATTTTCTCGATTTTTCCCAAAGAACTTTCGTTACCCAGCGGGCGTTGTGTATGCATTCTCGGCTATATTTCCACTTGCAATATGCACACACACACTCTCACATACACTTTCATACACTCACATATATCTTGTTATATGTTTTCTTCTAGTTGTAATTTTATTTCCTGCCACTCCGCACAGCTTGTTTTGTACTTAACAAGCTTGTTTAGTGCCATCATATCCCCAGTGAACGTCTGTCTGTCTCTGCATGTCTGTCTATACGCTTGCCAAAGCACTCTCTGGCTTCGTTTGGAAGCACCTTAACACCATTTAGCCAATGTTCTTTTGGCCTGTTCGTAGCTTGTCCATGTTTGGTTGTCCAGCTTCAGTTCAGTCGATGTGTGTGCGCCTGCTGCTTTTGCTCCTTAACATCACTGCGCCTGTTGTCAGTTGAACTGTCCATCAAGAGCTGTGTACTCCGTATTCCTCTTATAGCAGCAGCAGCTCGATGGAGTTCACAAGAGGCGAGTCTCTCACTACAAACAAACGTTTTTGCATATTTTCCATGCAGTTTTTCTGGTTTGGCTGACTTGTTATAATTTTGTGTTAGTTTTTTTTTTTTTTGTTTTTTTTTTTTTGTTTTTATTGAAGCTACTATTTTGTGGTTGCCCTGCATTCCCAAAAGTGTTTAAGTTTAAGAATTTTCTGATGTAATTTTTTGTTGCTATTTGTGCAGTTTTCCTATTGGTTTCTTCGTGAAAATTCATGCTTCGAGTTATATTGCTATTTTTGTTATTCAGCGCATCCTTCTTCATTTATTTCGTAACTGAAGTTCTGCAACATCAAAAGTGCAGACGCATTTAAGTGGGGAATACTGGCTTATATGCACAAATGCTGAGGCTAGCAGCTTGCCTGACTGAATTCACAGTTGTTCATTTTTCTCTAATGGACCTGAGAGTCTCTCTGCCTAAAACGAAATTCGGATTTTCTCGCCAACATGCAAATTCAATACAGTGTAATTGAATTTTTTTTTCGTCGAAACAAAAAAGGAAATTCAAATCCAAACATGAAAATAATGGAAATTTCATTCAAATCGAAAAAATCACTGTTATCTGCACTATAAAAATAGTTCTAATTGAACCTTAAACGTAAACTTAATGCTTAAACCTTTAAAATTTGTTTGCCATTTTAGTAAAAATATGAAGTGCAGTTCAAGGAAATAATTTTAAGTAAAAAAAATCATTTAAATATTTAAAACAACAAAATACTTTCAAAAATATGAAGTGCGGCTTTACTTTGCTTTTCTTGCATTAATTTTAATAAAAAGAGAGAAATGCGAACGGCTAATTTTAAGAATAAAAGGTGGTTAAGTTTCAAGGGCCGGTGTTGATTTTGAATAAAATACAATTTTTTTAGGAAATTATTGTCATTTTTCTTTATTATGATAATATTGGTATGGCTTAATTACGTGTGGAACAAAACATCGGCCAAATGGCCGCCGCGGCCTCGGCGACACACCTCCATCCGATGGTCCAAATTTTCGATGACGCTGAGGCATAATTGGCATAGAACCGTTAATGTGCCGAATTATCTCATCTTTTAGCTCTTGAATTGTTGCTGGCTTATCGACGTACACCTTTTCTTTCAAATAACCCCAAAGAAAGAAGTCCAACGGTGTCAAATCACATGGTCTTGACGGCCAATTGACATCGCCGCGACGTGAGATTATTTGGCCATCAAATTTATCGCGCAAAAGAGCCATTGTTTCGTTAGCTGTGTGACAAGTGGCACCATCCTGTTGAAACCACATATCGTCCACATTCATATCTTCCAATTCGGGCCATAAAAAGTTCATTATCATCTCACGATAGCGAACACTATTCACAGTAACTGCCTGACCGGCTTCATTTTGGAAAAAATACGGCCCATTGATGTCTCCGGCCCGTAAACCTCACCAAACAGTCACTCTTTGTGGGTGCATTGGTTTTTCGGCAATCACTCTTGGATTATCATTCGCCCAAATGCAGCAATTCTGCTCATTGACGAATCCAGTGAAGTGAAAATGTGCCTCATCACTGAAGATGATTCTCTTCACGAAGTGCGCGATATGCATTTTGATTTGAACGCCCGTTTTCATAATAAACCTGAATAACTTTAACGCATCGCTCGATTATGTGTCCTTCCATGGTTCAAATTGAATTGGTCTGAGATTGAAGAATGTCAAACGAAGTGTAGAAAAACTTGACTTTTAGGTGTGGTTCACATTCAACATCGGCCCTTGAAATGTAACCACCCATTATTTATTATGATTCTGAAGGAGCTACCAAGGCGACCTGAAGCAGCAAAGAAATTTTACGATTGAATAACGAAACCTTTTTCCTTCTATTTTCTGATTTTAATAAAACATTGGGTAAAGTAAAAAGGCAAACATCTGAGTGTATTTCTGTCATGAAAAAACTCCGCATAAAAAAATATCTGCGCCGTCCTGAAACTGTAGGTCCCTCCATTTGTGGAACAACACCAAGACGCACGCCACAAATACAGTCTGCTACATAAGAGCGTGGTCACTGCTACACATAGATAAAAAATCAGAGCGTCCTGTTTCTTTTTGTGACATAGGGCTCACCTCAGTTCTTCATGCTTTTTGTAAAAAGTCAGCTGTCTGTCAAATATAGTCTTCAATTGAGTAGTTTTTCGAAATGAGTGCTGTTTACGCCTCTCACTTTGAGGCAAATTTTCTATGATTGCATGAAAAAGGACCCAAATTAAAGCAAACTGCTGCTGCGAAATATATGGGAAAGTCGAAGCAGTTCGTTAGCAAGTAGATAAAGCGCTATAAAAAGGTCGCTAACGTTGATGATTTTCCGGATTGCGGAAGTGCAAGCAAAGTCTCAAAAAAATACGAAAAAAAGATTCTCGTATTGTTCTCGAGAGATCCAACTTTGATTTAAAGCTGCTGTGAAATTGAAAGCAAAAGGTGTTGACATATCTTAGGGAACGATTCGTAGGCACTTGATTGCCAATAAACTGAAATATCGCAGTACTTTGGGAAAACAAGTGTTGAGTGCAAAACACGTGGAAAAACGAGTGGAATGGGCGAAGGAAAACTTGGACCGCGATTGGAGCAACGTAGTTTTTTCTTGAATCCTCCTTCTGGGCATTTCCAAGCATCAAACACGCCTGGACAACCACCACCAGTAGGATGCTTCAACGGACTGTTAAACACCCCGTCGAAGTCCATTTTTGGGGGTGCTTCTCAAACAAAGGTTTCGGTACTTTGTTCTTACCGAGTTCTTTACCGAGAATTTAAATGCCGAAAAAATGAATAAAATATACCAAAAGGCTTTGTTACCATCTGTTAAGCAATGGTATATCAAGAAAAATGAAAGCTGGATCCTTCAAGAGGACAACGATCCGAAACATCGGAGTCAAGCGTGTAGCGACTGGAAGGCGCAAAACGGAATTGTCACTTTAGATTGGCCATCTCAGTCACCGAATGCAAATCCCATAGAAAATGTGAGGGCTCTGATGGAAATGCAGCTTCGCAGATGCAAGCCATGTAATTTAGATCAACTTTCTCGACAAATTCGGAAAATATGGAGGTCTTTTCTGTTAGCATATGCAGAAAAACTAGTGGAAAGTATGGCCCGACGGTGCCAGGCCGTAATTGTCAATGCAGGAGATTGGACATGCTACTGAGGTATTTGCATTGAGTATTGATGAGCAAATTATCAATAAATTTGCGAGTTTTCAATAAATCAATTGTTATTATTTAACAGTGACCACACTATTATGTAACAGACTGTAACAGGAGGAGCTCGGCCAAACACCTAACCGAAGTGTACACGCCAATTATTTATTAATTTTTTGTTAAAGCTCACCAGTTTGACTTGCTGGGATCATAGCTGTGTAAATTCAAACTAGGTGGAGCGACTGCACCATAAGCATTCACAAATTATATAAATATCAAAATGCTATAGCAACCATTAAAACCAAAACCCACAAAAAAGATATGAAAAACCGAAAACAGAATAATTGTCTATTGCTACAATGGCTCGCAATTAAATTGCTTCAAAAATGTCTACGAGCTGAATCTTAAAATACTTACATGACAAACTGAAGAAATATGCAAAAATTCGTATAAACATTCGACCACGCACACAACCACCAAATCTGGATGGGATGTGTATGAATCCACATGCATATACAGTTTGGCTTCCTTTTATTATTTTCCATTTAATGCACGAATGATTTTAATTTTGCCAAAAAACTCATTGTCAAGTGGTCGAAAATGCACATATCAAAAGTCAAAGATTTTCTTTTTTCAGCAAAAATCCCAAAAATATTTATATGCAAGAAGATTAAAAAAATCGTTTCATTGCTTCAGTGGAAAAACATTAAATTGAAAATTCTTCAAATAAATACATTAAACAAATAAACGAAGAATAATTGCTACAGACAATAATAACCACTTCAAACAACACACACACACACACATGTATATATGTATGTATATAGGACGGACAGCGCAGCTTGGCAGTCTCTGTACTATGCAAGTAAGAGGAGTAGAGCGCCAATAGAAAGCCGTCTACTAAGCGACTTTAGCAAATAAATAACATAAAAGGCGAATCATTAGCAAACTTAAAATATGTATAAAGATTAAATGGCAGCAAGTGCTTGCATTGTGTCTGCGTAGCATACTTTTCTGCGCCGCTACCATTATTAAATATTAGAAAGTGGGCAGTGAAATAAATAGTCTAAGCTTTTGTCTTCTCGGCATCCACTAATTTTACCAACGGCATGCAATTCTAAATGCTTCCGTACAACCATGCCTTCCGTCATCACTCGGCCCGCCCACTCTCGCCCACACTGTCAGTGGCGCTTGTGTGGCCAGCCACGAAAAAGGCACTTGAAAACTCTGTGTAGTTGCAGAATTTCTTACAAATACAAATCTGATCATTGTTGATTGTTTGTTTGTTGCTGTATGCTCGACTGTCTGCCTGCCCTGCGTTTTGTTTCTGCTCATTGTTTGTCTTTGTGTTCGAATTGTATGCATTAATGCTTATTTGGGCAACTCTTGACTGGCTGACTGCGCGATTGTAATTCGTCTAATGCAAACAATGCAAAACTTAAGTCGCATTTTGCCAACTTTTACTGATGCCGAGGGTAAGTAAGTAGAAGCGAAGCAGGGTGGGTATTCAAGTGAGAGATATCTTGCAGGGAAGCAGGCAGTAGAAACATTTCACTCGTAAACGTTGCCATAGTTTTGCATTTTGCCAGCTGGTGGTATGGGTGCGAGAGTAAGCTTTGGTCCATTGCCAAATTGCAGCCTTATTTGCCTATTTACGCACGGAATAAATGTTGAGCTTAGTAATTAGAAATTGAAATTTGTGCAATTCATTGTAGCCAAACAACTTCGGGAAAAGTATTTTGTAATTGAATGTAATTTTAAGTTCCCCAAATACAAGTGTGAAGAAATTTTCCGTTTATAGAAGAATCATAGCTTACAGTGGGACAATAAGGCCCTTACATTGTGCAAATAAGTACGTTGGTATTTAGCATGAAAGTTACTGAAAGCCAAAAATTGGTTTATTAAGGGGTTAGCGGTAGACAGAGGCCCGAAAAAGTGATGATTTTCAATATTTTTTGTTTGCTAGTCAATTGCGTTATTTTACAAAAATAAAAACATAGCATTAATAAATCATGTTTCGACATGACTTTAACTAAATTTCAACAAAAAAAAATTAATAATTGTAAAAGTTATCGCTGTTTGTGTGGAGGCCGTTTCTACAGAAGTCCCTTAAAAGTTCTTAGAGATTCATCTAAAATCAGTCAGACGAGAGAAATTAGTTGCATTAATAGATAATCTTGTGCCTGATCGAAGCTTTCTTGTTTTTTTCAAAATTTACAATACAGCGGCCTCAGGAAATATCTATCAGATTTTCGAGAAAACCACCGACAATTAATTGTTTAAAGAAAAATTGAAATTTTTGAAAAAAATCCTTCGATCAGGCACGAGCTTTTATGTTTTTCAAAAGAAGTATAAGTTTTATTGAAATCTACCAAGCGGTTTTTAAGTTGCAATAATAACCAGTTCAAAAAACATAGCTTTGAGAAAAACGCATTTAAAGTTTTCCTACTTAATCTCGAATGCTCCGGAGCGCCCGAGCGTCCTTTGTTAATTGTTGAATAAATCAAAAAGTATTTGTCGGATTCACTTCAAATTTTTACACAATATTTTTAAGATATTTTACTTTATGAAAATTCAAAAAAAAATCCATTTTTGTGAAAATTCTGACTATTCCTAGCACCTTAATTAATATAAGTACAATACGAAGTCAATAGCGATGGCAATCCCGGAATATCTCTGGTTCGGAATACCAAAATTTTTTTGATTCCACAAATCCCGGGACTAATTTATTCAAAACCCGGAACCTGGGTATAATAAGACATAAACAGATTTTTTTTTAATTTTCCAGGTTTCCGATTTATTTAAAGCTGACCATTTCGGTATAGAGTTATTGAAAACGAAATATCTTCGGTTTTATTTTTGTATTTATATTTTCTTGATAAAAATTTTTTTTTGATGATAAAATAAATCTGTTAAAACTTTTTTGGAAACAAATTTAATTTGTTTGTTCAAAACTTTTTGAACAACTTTTTTCTAATTTTTGAAAAACCCCACCTTCAAATATTCTTCAAATTTTCTGCATTAATAGCTGAGACTGTACTCGGTAATCCCTGCAAGTTTCAAAGTGGGGTTCCCTTAGCTGTTCAAGCTATAATAAAATTCGTTGAGCGAACCAGTGCTAAATACCTGTTTAGTAATGTTACATACATCAGTCTGTTACACTTCGGTCGATTGCAATATTTTTAAATAATTCGTTTATAATTTTTATTTACTTATTCTTAATCTTCTGAAGTGAAACTTCTTAGGCGTCGATGGACGAGCGAGAATGGAGAGTAAAATTTCAAGGCTATGCAACGTTTTGGGCATTTTCGTTCCGTAAAAGAGAAAAAATATATAACGTCGAGGAAAAGGAGAGAGAGATCTATACCTTATATATAACTTAGATACACTTTAGGCTACCTTTCCTGAGTTTTTCCTTGTGGTTGCTAATTTCTAGTGAGAAATATATTAACACTGCCTACTTCTTGGCGCTCGTTTGTTGGTGCAAACTTGTAAGAAATATATTTTTGGAGCCTTCTTTTTGGCGTTATATTTCCTTGGTGACTACTGTTTGGGGTGTTCTTTGGTCCTAATTTCTTTGGCGCTTTTTTTCTGCCTACGTTCTGGCGCTTATTTCCGTTTCCTGGCTAGTGCTTGTGCGTACTATAAGGTGCTATCCATTCCGGCGTCGGATTTATTGATATTGCCTTGGGGTAATTTGTGCCATTGCTGCGGCCCTGGAATCGCTGCGTTTGTGCGGGTGATAAACCCTCGGAGTAGTGCGCGTTGTTGCCACGGTTTGTGTCCGGCGTTTATCTACATCGATCGACCCTTCTCCGTTTTTTGTAAATTTTGTCAATTGTTGTGAATTTATTTAGTCCGCTGTGATGCTATAAAGGGAAAGGAGAACTGAGGGAAGAAGGAACCTTGGGATTAGGGAATGATAACTGCACTTACGACGACGCCAGCGGTGGCTAATTTACGTTCGTTATTAGCTGCATAAAGCTACTGATGAACTTCACCAGATGTATGATATTTAAACCCGCTACATCCGCAGGTGTAGGGAAAAAGTGAGAGCCCAGATGTCTAAATCTTTGCCAGATGAAAGCAGAGCAGCTGAGAAGAAGTTGTTGAGATGATTCCACCTTGTCCTCCAGGCAGCTTCTGCAGAATGGACTTGAGGCAATCCCAAGTTCTCAATGTACGGTAAGGATACCCACCAAATTCGAGAGCTTCGGCTTTGTTAGCCGTTTAGGAGTTGTGTAGGAGTTCCCACGAGCACCCCCGATCTACCCGTGGCCAGAAGGGTACCATGACTTTGCACGTTTGCGCACTAGCCCGACGCTCGTTGTCTGACGCGAGGCCCATCTTTCCAGCAATAGACCTCAATAAACCCCAATCCTCTCATTCTGCGACGAAACCGTCTCCAAAGTTCCCTGTCTAGCCAGTTCATCAGTCCAGGAGTTTCCCCTATGCCGCTGTAACTGGGAACCCAAATGAGGCTGATATCGAAGTATTCGGATTCTATCGAGATAAAAGCCAGACATTCCCCGACCTATATCCAACGCACAAACAACGAGCCCAAGGCCCTAATTGCCGCTTAGCTGTCGGAGTAAATATTTACTTCCTTAACGGTAATTTCCGAAGTGAGCAACCAAACCACTGCTTCCTTAATTGCGACTACCTCTGCTTGGAAAACACTGCACTGGTCCGGAAGCCTGAATTTGAGCTTGATAGGGAGCTCCTCACACAATACTCCCCCACCGACCCTTCGGTCTAGCTTCGAGCCATCGGTGTACATATTTACCATGCCTTGTCGCCAAATGTTACACCCGCCCACTCAACTCTTGAGGGAATATGAGTGGAAAAAGTTCCACTCGGACCTAGCGTGGGTGTGCACTGATCCAGCACCATGAGGATGAACTCAAAATTTTTGAGAATGCTAAAGTGTCTGTAGCTTAAGTGGAAGCGAGGCAGTGGAGAGCGCTGAACACTTTCCCTGCACTGGCCTACCCTTGCCAGAATGCGAAATCTTGGTCTAACCTCTTACTTCTTTTGGTGTCCCGCAGACTTGGGATCTGCAAATTTCCACAATTTTTCAACGTTTATCACAGTGATACAATTTTTTTATCACATCTGGAATGAGAGAGGCAGACTTGTGCTCAGGCAAGTGGCATCACAATGCACCCCCAGGCCTAGGTAGGCTTCTCCACATTCTAATGCAGAATGGCAACGAACGTAACCTAGCCTAACTTCAGACAGAATCAGCTGTGAAATAATTTACCAGACTATCGAAACTTAATAAAAAGTACTTTCACAGTTAAACGTTTCAACGAATTGCCAACTAAGGAACTGCCAAAGTAATTGATTACTCGTTAAAATAAATCGATTGAAATAAGCAAAAGCCATGAGTGCCCCAACATTAAAAGGTAGATTGAAATTTTTGTTAGAACCCCCTCCTACAATTCCAAGCATTTGTGCACCTCTATTTTTGAAAATTCATGCCAATTCAACGATGTGTTGCTTACCTCTCTTAGTTAATTAATACCACAAAATATTTCAAACACGATAAATATCTAAAAATGTTTGTCCACAGTCCTAGGCAATCTTTCTTCAGTGCGATGATATTCGAATTCAATTAAAATGGTTACACTTACGAGGAAACTGGCAAGCAGATAAATATCATAAAGGCGTATTTCCTCCGTCTATGTTCGAAAGCTTTTCAATATATGCCTAGAAGTCACAGTAGCACAACTGCTAAGCACAAACATACTTACACTCGATTGTAGTATTTCATGGGGGGTTGTAAGGAATTGGAAACAAAGCGATATGACAGTTGTACACAGTTATCTCGTAATGCGAACGTTAAGCCAACAAACACATATACGCGTACTCGTATGGACGCAAATGTATAAGAATTCAGAGCTGCTTTGTTACAGAGGTCAACACGTCCGGCAAACACATTCGGAAAAGTGCACAGACACTGAAGCACAATCATTGAACGTTAAAGTAAAATAGTTGCCGATTCATGTGTGACTGCCTATAAAGCTGTATGTAGGTATGTGTGTATGCATGTAAGCATATCGATAGCACTGCCGTACGTATCGGATAGGTGCTGCTGGAGTAACTGAAAGAATTGAGGTAGGCGCATGTTTTGAATTAAGCCTTATTGGCATTGCTTTGTCTTTGGTCGAAAGCAGGCACACACAACCGTGCCAAACTAGCAAGCATTCCCTGATGGGAAAAATGCTAGCTCTGAACTAGAACACCACCAGTTCATTTTTCAGCTCCATCATTTCGTGCTCAATATTTTTTCCATGCTAGAAAGATCTATATTTAAAACGGCGTTGTCCTAAGTACGTAGCTAGGTATGTGAAATGGTTTAAGTACCAGACTGGCACTCCCCAAGTAGCACCAAAGCGCCGTTTTGATACCATTATGAATCCTCCAATAGTAAGATATCTACAGCCAGGCAGAGCCTTTGATGTACTGGAGAAGATTGATGGGTAAATAGGTTGGTGCACTGCTCCAGGCTGTCGCAGAAAGCAACACCCTGTGACGTTAATCGCCTAGCTGCCGAGCCCGGACATTTAGTGAGCATAACAGTTTCTTTCTCTGAAAGGTGGGCACAGTTTCGGCAAGGATGGTTATGAGGTATGCCCAGTTTCCGCGTGTGTGACGATCATCCAGTGACCAGTAAGCGCAGCTACGAGTTTGGAAATTGAATGGCGAGGAGTCCAAATGACTTTCTGAGTCCCCCGTATATCATATTGGGACCAAAGGGTTTTCTAAAGAGCACATGACGAAATGGAGCTCCATCTTTTCTGCGCTTTCCTGAGTAGTAATTTGTGCAGTTCCCTTTTAACAACTGTCAGGGGGATGCCGATGACCGGGTAGAAGGTCTCTGAGGCCAATTCAGTCGCCTTCCTGGCAAGCTCATCAGCACTTTCATGTCCCTCTATGTTCCTACATATGTCCTGGAACCCAGATCAGAGAAATGTTACCTGCACACCCAAGATCTCTTCTTTACAGGAGTTCACTAATTTCGTTCTGCACCATGGCGTCGTCAGAGCCTTAATCGCGGCTTGACTATCGGGGAAAATGTTAATATCTCCTTCGCTCTCGCGTTCCCCAAGCATTTCGCATGCCTGCAAGATCGCAAAGACTTCTGCTTGAAAAACACTAGCAGTGTTTGGCAGTTTAAAGGAGATAGATAAATTGGCTGATTTAGAGAAACCCTGCTCCGACTCCCGATTCTATCCTGAAGCCGTCAGCGAAGACAGAGGTGCAAGCATCGTTGCAAATTTTCCCCTGGTTCCCATTCTGTCTACTTGGAAATATTGCCCTGACACGACCCTCCAAATCGAGTTTGATAGAGAGATCTATACGAAGTTGAGAGAAATACTGTGTTAGCTACCCAAAACTTCTACCAAGTCCCTTGAAAGATTACCCCAGAGGCCAACATCCTTTAATTTGATTGCACTTCGAGTAACGATGCAAATATTCTAAAACTCAATGGGAAGTAAGTGCAAAGCGACATTCAGAGCAGCACAGTGGCACGTTTTACATGCTCCCGTGATGCCAATACATGCACTCTTCCCAATTTAGTGATATTAAGAGATTTTTCCACAATCCCTAAACCTGGTATAAGGCTGATTCCGTGGATTTCTCTTTCAGGTAAGCGTATTGCGCTGGAGGTCTAAGTCTTAAGTCCTTGGCCGAGTCGTAATCCCTCCTCCCTTCCTTGGGTATGAAAACAACCCTCTTCCAGTTGGCGGGGACGTAATAAAGAGCGATACACGCCATATAGATTTCTTGCAGGGCAGGAACATCACAGGCAGGATATCGTCAGAACTAGGAGATTTAGAAGAGGGAAAACTATTGAATTCCCATGTGATTCTGTTAACTGACAGGATAGATTTCAGGGAAACCTCCAGTAACCCTACCCGTCGACTGGTGTCGACAATATCACGTGGGGTAATAGAATTTTCCGGAAAGTGTTTATTTACCAGGATAGTCAAAGATTCTTCTGCAGATTCAGTACAGTCCCCATCTTCCCTTTTTAAAAGAGTTCCGCATAAGAGGTCCTTCGAAAGTTTATAGTTTGCTAGCATTCGTTAAAACCCCTCCTAACCTTCATTTTCAAGTCCGTCAGTGTCTTGCTCGACCAGGGAGGTGGTCTTCTTGCTACAGATACGTACTATGAAATGTCAATTGTACGGCATACATCACAACCACCCGATTGCAATATTGTCGTTTCTATGTAAAGTTCTTGAGCGTGTCACGTATAGCCAGATAAACACATTTCTGAAGAACAACACTTTGGTAAGTATCTACATTGCAATCGGCATTTAGATCCAATAGGAGCTTCACTACGGCACTCTTAAAAGTGTCGGATAATATAGGACTAAACATTAACAAAAAGCGTGTCACCTTCTTACTTTATTCGACCATTGCAAAGCCTTTAACTAAAAACTTAGGTACTTATTCTTAACTTCGGCTTTAACTCTTGAAGAAACATATCTTAGTGACCTATTACAAGCAGTATTTGTCGGTAAGGCCTTAATCGACTTCTTGCCTATAACCACAGGTTATCTCTTTTGCTTGTCTTGTATATTAATGACTTGTTTAGTGTGATTAAATATAGGGATGACCATGTGAAGGGTGATCAATTTAAAGGTGTCGGGTTTTAAATTGAAATAAAACAATGAAAATTCAAATTGACTGGGCAATCTTTATTATTTTTGTGTAGAAGCATTCATGTAATTTATTTTTTAAAGATAATCCCTTCCACATGTTGGCCGCAACTGCACCCTACTTCGGCCATCCGTAAACATCAATTTTGAATGACTCGCTGGACGACTCTGGTAGGTATTTCTTGAATAACTTTAGTAATGTTGGCTTCCAATGCCTCAAGGCTTTTAGATTTTACATGTCCACACAAATAAAAGTTCCAAGGTGTGATATCACATGATTTTCGTGGCCAATCCATTGGTCCGAGACGAGAGATAAATTGCACACCGAAACGACGAGTAGCGCCGTCCGTCGTCTTGTTGGAACCAAATGTTGTGGAGATCACGAGCTTCAGTCTCTGTTCATCCAGCATCAAAAAGTCGTGATGATCGGCGCGATAGCTTTCGCTATTCACTGTTACATTGACGCCAACATCGTCTTTGAAGAAATATGGGCCGATGATTCCTCCAGTCCATAGGCTGTACTAACTCCAATCTGTTCACTCTTTACTAAATCTGACTATTTTAAAATTACGTGAGCAAATTACTCATAGCGCGCCACCTGGAGGGTTAAACTTCTGTCGTGTTCAGAGGAAAACTAAATTTAATCGATGCATCCGTAGAATCTTGCCGAACTAATTTTTGTGGAATTATTTTTTCTTTTATTATAATAATTTTTTTACGTTTCAAAGGTTGTGAAGTTACCTACCGCTAGATACCTATGAAATGAGACTTTTTTCAATTTCAAACGTTTATTAACAAAAAAATGGTTACAAATTTAATCCTCAAAATAATAGCCATCGCTAGCGACACATTTTTCCCATCTCTCAGGCAATTTGTGGATGCCGAGCCAAAAAAATTGGCCGTCTTTGGCCGCAAACCAATCATCGAGCCATTTTTTGGCTTCTTCGTGAGAATTGAAGCGCTGCTCGGAAATTCTGGTGAGTAAGCCGCATGCAGTAGCGGTTCCCAATCATACGTCTCCACCAAATCCGGGGTCACTCTTGTTCGATGTGGCGGTGCATTGTCATCAAGAAAAATTACTTTGTGACGCCGATCGGCGTATTCTGAGCGTTTTCGGTGTATAGCGCTGTTCAAATCGGCCAATTGTCGTTGGTAGCGTGCCCCGTCAACTGTTTCACCTGGTTTTAATAGCTCGTACCAAGTCATATCACGCTGATCCCACAAAACACACAGCATTGCCTTGCGGCCGAATCGATTTGGTTTGGCCGTTGTTTTTGGCTTGTGGCCGGGCGGTCCCTACGAGCGTTTACGCTTGGGATTGGAGAAATACACCCATTTTTCATTACCCGTGACGATTCGATGCAAAAAAAACTTCTTTTTGAACAGGGAGGGCAGCATTTCACAAGTGGTTTTTCGGTTTTCTTGCTGCCTTTCAGTCAGTTCATGCGGCACCCATCTTCCGACCTTTAAAATCATGCCCATGTCTTTCAAACGTTTGGAAATGGTTTTTGGGTCACTCCCAACTGCTCTGCCATCATTTCTTGCATTTTACCATCATCTTCATCCAACAATGCTTGCAATTCGGCGTCCTCAAACTTTTTCGGTGATTCGGTCCTCGTTCTCCACGCTAAAATCACCACTTCGGAATTTTTCAAACCACCGGAAGCACTGTGCTCTACTTAGAGCATATCCACCATTCGCTTCTATAAGCATTTGATGAGCTTGTGAGACGTTTTTCTTCAATTGATAACATAAAATCAACGATGTCCGTCCGCAAATCGTAGTTTGAAGGAACGAAATTCGACATTTTTAACAGATGACAGACGAAAAAAACAAGACATTTGGGAAGGTTTAAAAGTACTCCTAGCGACATCTATGGACTAATAGGTGAACGTCTCATTTCATAGGTATCTACCGGTATAAAGTGAATAAATTTCATGCAAATATTAATGAATTGTTGCCTTTTTTTAATAGACTTGGATATGGGGTTGTACAAATAAATGTATTGGTTATATAGACGAGTCTTTGACTTTTTTTATCAAACAAAAAATCAACTTATATTATTTTACTCAATGCCGAATAAGTACGATTTCCTCTATTAAATGCCAGTATCTGAGTTAGAAAGTTTCTAGTCTGCAAACTGATTTTCCCTGCAGGGAACTAGCAAGTATATCTATGTATGTACGAGTGCGTCCATGTATGCACTCTTGGTTGCCTACCCTTCCCACAAAATGATGAACGTTCTCATTGTCACTTGTGATGCTCCGAATAGGCCTCATATTTCTAATAAACACTTTTGTACCTTCGAAATTTGGCAACACGAAACGTAATAGGACATTGGGAGCATATCGTAAGTTTTGCGAGATGCACATCAACGCATTGTCTTGTCAAAATTCCAAAGTTTGACATTTTGAATTAAATTTTGCTTTGTGACTGCAATGCTGCTGATGTTTCTGTTGGACGACATCTGTTGCTTAGAGGCAAAAATGGACCCAAATGCTGATTTGACCAAATGATTTATATGGCATTGTGTCGACGAAATGAATTGGTAGTATTTGCAAGAACTTGCAGCACAAACGCACATACACGCACACTCAGCCGTACGAAGGCAAAGAGGAGAAATTACGTTATTTTTTGCGCCTGCAGTTATCATTTGTCGGTGACTGGGGGGTTACAGACACACGCATCCGTTAGCGACATTTTCTCAATGAATTGAAATGAAATTTCGTTGTCGCCGCAGCACATATGTACAATCATATGTATATACATATGTATATTGAAAGCTTGCACACATACAAAGCTCTAAATTCCTAATACATGCCTACATCCACATGTGTCACATACACTCACGCCTGTGTACTCCTCAACCACTGGGATGCTTCATTGCTTTGCTGGCTTTTAGAATCTGCACAAAGCTATTTTGCTGGTAGTGAAAGGGTTTTCTAATGGGGACGCTCAAACTTGCACAGTCTGGTCAACTTAGGAAAGGTGCAATAGGAGTACTGTAAAGAAATTGGTGGAAGAGTAACTATTTTTTCTTTGCTAATCACGGCTACGAGTTTTGGGTTCCTATGTCGTGAGAATGAGTAACATTCGTTCTCTAAACCTGGAGGATATCTACAGATTTTCCAAAGAATCTCACAGGGCTAACTATCTCTATCTCTGTCTCTATTCTTTCCTATCTCTTTCTCTGATACTTTTCTCCTTCCCTCTTTGACTATCTACCCTCTTTCGAGAGCTCTAAATACAATGAGCTTTTTAGCCTGAGTGCTGGTCCTTGGCTCGACCTTTTAAATTAAAATTTCAATTTCAACTACCTTTTCAGACAGCCAAGCAGCTTTCAAGTCCTTAGATTTCAATTCCATTTCATCCAAACTAGTTTTAGAGTGTAGAGACTTGCTTGGTCGTTGAATTCTAATTCTTTCAGCTAGCAAGAAAAGGTCCGGCACTAAACATAACAGAGGCAGTGGGAGTTGCTACCCCACTTAACACAATAAAAACATCCATTGTTTCACACAACTATGCCTTAGTCGAAAAAAGGCGGAGGCAATTAACTATCATACATGCACTACAACAAGAAAAACATGGCCGCCGTACAACAGCCAAAGGGCGAGTTACCTGCCAGGCTGCTCTCGCCATTTCGCGTATTACTGCACCCTTACAGGTCACTGGAAGGTAGGCGATCATGCAGCCAGGCTTTCCTTTCAATCCCATCTGCAGTAGACGTAGGTGGTGAAAGAAAGTCTTTTTCACTACTTATGCGAATGTCCGGGTCTAGCTAGAGCAGCGAATTAATGAAATCTCAGACGTAGAGATAAAAGGTTGCTGCTATACTGGGATCTCACGAAATGGATCTGACTCAAAAAACAAAAAAAAACCGCAACAAGACATCACCCCAAAACCGTCGTAGTGAAACGGCGCTAGTTGCTATTTAGAAATATTTCAATAGAAATACTCAACCGCTTCATCAACAATAATAGTATTGAGATATAACCATGAAATGCTGAGCGGTTCAACAATGCATTGAAGCTCTTCAAATTTATTATCGAAGGCAGTGTTTGCTCGCCAAGCGTTTCACGCGAAAATCCACTTCAGTGAAGAGTCTCATTTCTGGCTAAGTGGTTTCAGGAACAAGCAAAACTGACGGATCTCGAGCGATGAAAATCCGCGAGAGATTCATCAGGCGTATCTACACTCCAAAAAAGCCACTGTTTGATATCCAAAATGAACAAGACTGAGCTAAAATAGAAACGACATGAGCTTTGTTCTGATTACTTCAAGTTTATTTATTCAAAATAGTCTCATCTGGCTTCGATACACTGTTAACTAAAGGAAGTTCTCGTCTCATTAATGAAGTCTTTCGAATATTGAATTCTGAGGAATTTTTGGTCCTCAGTTAACTTGAGCGGAATGAAACGTGCCCAGACCTTTCGTAAGCCCAAATGATAAGTTAAAATGAGACGAATCGATGTTTTGGAGATACGAAACTCCGCTTCCATGAATTTCGATGATGATTTCGGTTCATTTTTGATAAATTTACGAACCATTTCGACGGAGTTTTTGGTGATTATTGATTTTGGGTGGCCCGGCCCGTATGTTTATTGTCATTTATGTCCTCACAATCATCTCTGAAACGTGTAAACTCATGAACTGTGAAACTCATAAAATCCGGCACGAGATAGACAATCATCGCCATAAACTTTTTTCATCAATTCAAATGTTTCGGTAAACTTTTTACCGATTTTAAAACGCAATTTGATATTAGCTCCTTGTTCGAAACTCATTTTTGTACCGATGACACCAACATACTAACACTTTAGACGCAATAACTTCACTTCCACTGAACCGAATTTCACGAAGCTTTCACTGGAAGTCAGCTAGGGATGTGGCATCAGCTAGATGGCGCCATGAAAAACATTTATATGACGCCAGTCATGTTTATTTTGGACTTCACCTTGTAGAACGCCTAATCTTGGATGATGACAGCTAACCATTTATGGTTGGTAAGGATCACACAATTATATGATTTTAACAGATAGGCGCCACTTTCCGAACTGCATGAGAATGACTGATTTTGTAAATTTGGCGAGAAGTTGGAGAGCTTCATCATCTCGCTTTGCGGCGACACCCGTTGGCCATCAAGATCTTCTTTACTGTGGGGCTACGTAGAATTTTTGATCTACGCAGACAAATCACAGACAATTACCGCACGGAAGGCGCACAGCAGTCTTGCAGTCTTCATGAAATTAAGCCCCATTCATGCAAAGATGCTATCCAAAATTCGCAGCGGCTCTTTACCCGAAATAATATTTCACGTATGGATGATTTTATGGAAACAAAAGAATCGTAGCAATATCTGAACTTGAACTGTTTGTTTTGTGTACTTTCATCTTTTAAGCGCCCTTAATGAAAACCCCTGTGCATCTAAGAGGGTAACTTATGAGTGTGCGCCTATTTAATATGAATCTTCACCGCCTTCGGCAGTCAACAGCTCCTCCCAAGCCATCTACGCACATCACTTTTCTACCTGTAAATCTGTTAATTTCACAAGCCATACGTTTCCCCCTATACTCCAGCAATTTGTGTTTAAATATCAGCTTTTCTATTGTTTTGTTTTTGTATTCACTTTTTTTGTTGTGTTCATCTGTTGTTGGCACATTTACATTCATTCAATTTTGCATTGTTTGTCTAAAAATTTATTTTGCTCCTTAGTCTCAAATTTTACAAAGCATTAGCTCTGGGCGCGTCGGAGCATGCTGATAGAGTTGCCTTAGACTTTTGATAAATACGACTTTTGTCAAGGAGCGTGTTGAAACGTGTGAGTGTGGCTGTAGTAGGCAGTTGAGTGTCGATGCGGATATGCAGAGATGTACTAAGTGAGTTGTTGGGTAATTCTGCTAAACGAACTTAGTGCGATTATATGGCCTTTCAGCTTTTCTACATTATCGGATTGATATTCTCTTGAAAAATCTGTTGCATGCAGACAAACAAATACTAGTATTGTCGCAAGAGATATCACTTTCAAGCGTCAGTGTTGGTGTTAGTTGACTCAGCTGCGTAGAATTTGTTAATTAGGATTTAATACTACTTTAAAATCTTGGATTCCATTTTGAATAATAACAACGTGCAAGAACCGAAATCGAGCCTGAACTTTGTGAATATTTTCTGAAAGTATACGTATTCAGCAATGAAACACAAAAGTTTGCGCAAATTTCATGTGCGGGCCTCAGTTGCTTTCGAAAAAGGACCAAAATATTTGTCTGAGTGAAAAAGTCGTATTTTCAGAAAAGGCTAAGTGAGGAGAGAAGTTTGATGAGATAAGACATCTATAGAAATCTTCTTCTTATCTAAAGTGGTGGATATTTTCTCCATACAAGTAGATTGCGTTGCCATACACGTCTGAAGGCTGTCCTGCGTTGACACTCGTAGCCTTTTTGCAGCTCTCGGGGTAGCCACCACTTCCCTACTTGTTTGGGGACGTTCTTCCTCAGATTCGATAGCGCTATTATTTTCTTCTGTCCCAAAGCTTCTAGAATGGTGTATGCCCTCAACGGCTGCAAAAATTCCACAAGTTCTTGCAACACATTCTTCGTTGCTCGTCAGTACATACTTATTAAAGGGTCCACCTCCTGTTGCCCTCGATTCTAGATTGTTGTGGGCAACCTTTTTCCGAATGCACCCCCTCCAGTCTGACCATATCTTGAAAAAAGACAACTCAAAAATATTTATTTTAATATTTGACTAAATACTTACTTTTTTCCATCCATTAACATCTTTTTGGGGCGGCCCTTCTGCATTTAGCAGCGCCGTTAGCTCTTTCCACTTTTCCTCAACAGCAACTATGTCGCCCTTTGAAAAATTCTTCGCCAAATCTGGATGAGATTCCATAAACTCGACTAAAATTAGCTCTTGCTTGGAGTTTTTGTGTTTTCCCCTAAAAGTTTTTGAATATGTTTTAAATATTTTAAATAAACATTTTTATTTACATAAATATATGCAGTTATTTTGAGTAAATACTCACATTTTGATAAATTTATTTCAACAAACAGTTTATAAGAATGCCACAAACCGCTAACGTTTAAGTTGCCGAAAATTTAACTGGAAAATTTTAACGATTTCGATTTCCAGAACAGGGTGACAAAACGATTTGCTGATGTTCGAAAAAAAAACGAAAACGGAACGATTTATAGGACATGTCAAACGATTTGAAAACGGAAAATGCGAAAATATTCCCCGAAAACGATTTGCAGAACATGCCTATTCTTAATTTTTTAAATTTTCTTTAAATTTTGTATTTTTTAATTTAAACTTTTATAAAGCTTTTGGGTAGGTCTCATGAAATTTTTGTGAAATAAGTGCAAATTTAAAACGGCAAGAAAATCGCGTTTTTAATCTATTTTTCCGTATGGTTTTTTGCCTTCGTTTTTTTTTCATATAGCAAGTGCGATTTTTAAAAACTGATGACAATTTTTTTCAGATTTTTTTTCTTTGCCACTGAAAATTTGCTACAAGATTTTAATTTTTATTATATTAGAATAAAGGACCAAATAGTGGTCAGGAAAAATATATTAAGATTAAATGCGCTCTTTTAACCGCTTCTAAAATTCAATGAGCAATAAAACTGCACAACCAGCGAAAATTCTTAAAACTCTGGTTAAAAAGTTGAAGAAGCTTTGAGAAAATATATTTTGCAAAGTTAAAAACTCTGCATAATATGTTTTTTTTGTTATAGTACGAATTACACTTTTATAAAAAAAATAGTTGCGTGCTTATAATTTTGCTTATGAGAAGGAATCATTAGTAAAAATTACAATAGAAGAAATAAAAGGTTTTCCAATAAGAAGTGATGTTTTGATATTCAAAGAAAAATGATATTTTTTAATATAAATGATCGGATGTTTATTTCATTATAAAGAGGAAGGTATGCCATTAGTAGTGGAAAATAACATCAGGCAAATGACCACCACGACCACGCTTACAGGGACAATATCCTTTTCATGAAATTTTCCATAACCGAATTGCAAAGTGGCTGCCCTCGATAGCCTCACGGTTTCCATCTTTGAGGTCTTGAATCGACCCTGGACTGCTGACGTAGACCTTCTCGTGGCTTTCACGTGGCCCCAAAGAAAAAAGTCACAAGTCACGGTCCAGAAACTTTCCCCGTAAAAGATCATTGGTTTCGTTGCTTGTGTGGCACGTAGCGCCGTCTTGTTGAAAATAGATATTGTCCAGATCAATACCATCCAATTCCGACCATAAAAAATCGGTTATCAAGTCTCGATAGCTATAGATAACAAATGTTATTGGAAAACCATTTACAAGTAATAAAGACTGAATGCAATGAGATACCGGCACATTCGGATAATAAACCTTTTTCTCACACTTCCTGTAAGAGGCTTACCAAATATTTAATGCCTTGATCTAACAGCTAAAAGGCGAGCGGGTTCACACGAGAAATTTTCATCGGCATATTCACACTTCAGTAGTTCGATGGTGATACAAGGCTTTCTCACATCAGACAACGCGGCTGACGTGGCGCAGAGTAAGCGGCTGGAATCCGCGAGAAGCGCAAACTTACATATCTGATGAGCTTCGATGGAGTTGTAGAGTATTCGAGGTTACTGAATTTTCTGCTTGGAGCGATAAATATCTGCCTAGACCAAAAATTCCATTCGTATACATATTGTTTGAAGGCTGAAAACTTTAGAAATCTTAGCTTGACCTCTGTATTATTTTTAATGCTGGGTATGAGAATAAGTTTCCGCCTTCGTAAAACAGGTTTTGTTTCTGATACTATTTTTTTGTTCGCTCTAGTAATATACTGGTGATTTAAAGGTGTATGTGTGAGGTCTCGATCGCACTAGTTGACATTCGTTTGAAGCGTAAAACTCCTTTTCTATCTGACGTGTAAAATGTCTACATTCGACCCGAAGAAACAGCATTTGCAGGAAGTTGAAGTCATGATTCATTATTACCTTTTAACCTTTAACTACTGAGGTGAAATATTTGGACGTAGTTACTGAGGTGGGGGTAAATTTTACCCCTTTATAATCTATAAATAATTTTTGTGAACGAAACATTTTTTTAAACTATTTGTTTTTAATTGGAATACTAAAACATATTTTTAAATGAATAGAGTAATAAATTTAAAGAAAACGAACTTTTAGTTTAACAAAACAAGGACTTTATTTCATAGTCATTTTTCTTAAAACTAAAAAAACAGCACTAATATAACTTAAAAAAAATTGTAAGGAAAAATTCAAAACTAGATAAATGCACTTTTCACAGCCAAATTTATGACATTCGAATCACAAAAAAGAAAACAAACAAAAATTATGTTCAAAACAAAAAAAACTGCAAATCAATCTTTTTGGAGGATTTTTACTCATCAAATTCCTTATTTGCACACTTCACGCATACGCGTTTACTGCATCCCATACACATAGGCTTAGTACAAAACAAACAAACATGTGGAGTCTTCCGCTTCAACGTACTAGGGCAAATGTAGCATAACTTTTTCGCAGTTGTGGCCGGCTCTACTAGAGGGGAAGCTACGGAGTCTGGTCCTAAGATGCTACTTATATTGTCTCGAATTAACCTGGGTAGTCGAGGATTATGCTGTCGCCTTTGCAAATGTGGTAAAATCAATTGCCGGCCTAGACTTTTCAAAAAGTCTGCCGTCGATTTATCATCAAACTCAGCACAAGATTGATATATAACGTAAGCATTTGCAGTACTTATATCCAGTAGTCTATAAAAAATTGCGAGTGGCAGCGTCGCGTACGTCGAGTGGTTGAATATATGGATCACTTCTTATCAAGTTCATCAACTCCCCCTTTTGTGTTATTATAGTCTGCTATTATTGCCGGCTTTCCACTTTGAATATCGCTTTCTTCCCTGTGATGCATAGAAGATAACAAAAGAACAGCTTTGTTTTTGTGAGGCACATATGATAAAATGGTAACTTCTTTGGTAAAACCGTACAAACAAGATCCAATTGGTCTGTTTTAATTGGGCTGAAATTCGGGAGGTATTTCCTTTTTATTTTTCTTTAATGTACCCAAGTACGTAAGCTGTCTTTTTTTTTATTCTTCTATAACCTGCATTGTGGAAAACCAATTATCGGCAGTAATATTTCTGTTACTTCCTTCTATAACTTTAGTTAGCCTTAATACGGCTTGTGTTGGTACTGATAGCCTTTTTTCTTCATTTGTGAGATCATTTCCGTCAGAATTTTTGCCATGGTATATATAAGCATTTGCACGGTACTGTGTGCGAGCATCTGTTAACGCCATTATTTTGATGCCATATTTTGCAGGCTTTTTTGGCATATACATTTTAAATCTGCACCTACCGCGAAACGGCACTAACATTTCATCGATGCATCCATGGGTACCAATTGTATAATTTTTTCGGCAGTTTTCTATAAACTTATTGAACAGTTCTGAAATGGCAGCCAATGGATCCGTTAATAATCGTTCCTTTCTGTCTGTGGAGTCATCAAATCGTAATCAGCTAAGGATGCATAGGAATCGTTCCTCCGACATTGTGGAACTGAAAATTTGTCTGCCTGTTCCATCTGTTGCAAATATAAGGCTAGTGTCTTCGTGATTCGATTTGAAAACGGACGAATATATCAAAACACCGAAAAATGCTCGCAACTCAATAATATCCAAATATTCTTTGCTTCACTTCTTTGAGACTTATCGCACTTAGCCTTTAGTTTGGTATTTGTGTGTTGAAGAATTAGGTTCTCTATATTTCTATCGAAAAATCTTGACCAAAACCCAATTATTCCATCTTCAAGGTTTTGCTGCAATGCTTTTGGCAAGCGCACGATGTTATGTAGTGGTGTTTTACTGCACCGTGCTGGCTCTTTTGCTGACCACCTATACCCATTTTTTCCATAAAAATATTTGGTTACTCCTATTGACTCAATTGCGTCTTCTCCATCTCCATGTTCATTAGCATTGTCAATTTCTTTAGCAACATCTTCCTCGGAAACATCACATACACTTCCTTCTTCATCTTCAATGCTCATTATATCATCTGTATCACTATCTTGAAGGCAAAAATCAGGATCAGCAATTTCATCATCAACGTCACTGATTTCGTCATCATCTTCCAGCAATCTGGCTATCGCTACGTCATTTAATTTGCTTGAATTTGACATAACCTAATAAAATAAGTTGCAATAAATCGTAGGAGTAGTCAAAATGATTCCACGAAAAACTAACGCTAAGCCTGAGAAGTGGTATTTTATTTTCTATTAAATACTTACGCTTAGTCTGATGTGGTGGTAAAATAATTTCTATTAAAAAAATACGTAACCCCGGACGAGTGGTAATTTTGACACCAGCACTGGTATATCTCCGCTTATACAATACCCCCGACTGAAGAAACACAACTGAATAATAATCATAGGATGACGAGAAGATACCAAGAGAATAAAATTGATAGCGCTCAACTGCAGAGAGTGAGACAGAAAACAAACTACGAGGTGTAAAATTTACCACCACCTCAGTAGTTAAAGGTTAAAGAAAAGAGCAGCTGCATCATTATCGCTCTATCAAACTTGTAGAGAGTGGTTTCAATGCCTCCAAAGTGGCAATTTCGACGTGAGTGATAAAGAAGGGACACCGAAAGAATTCGAAGATACTCAACAACAACAATTATTGGATGAAGACGCATGTCGAACCCTTGATGATATGTCTAAAGAATTGGATGCTGGAAGTCTGCCAGGTGAACCAGGTCCATCAACAGTCATATCATTCATTGCTGTTTAGTTTCTGGGTGTCACTTTAAAAACCAATCATATCAAAGTTGCTAGACACTCCGCTTTCAAATTTTCTTAACAAATATTGAGCATAATTTGTTCTAACTTATTTTTATATCTGGAACCCATCGAGCAGGTTTCTTTGTGTATTGCAAACCATTATCCAATATACACGATATTGTTATAGCATTTTTTATCGAGGCTCGTCCTCCATACAAAAATATTCAGTCTGAAATCTATGATACCCCTTCATATTTTTTGTCGGGACAGACTAGCAAGTACAGCACTCAGACACATTTAAGTCCATTGGACTGCATCTAAGTTCGCTTTTTAATTTTTTTTAAATCTACTCGATCTCTGAAGCAATCTGAGAAGATCTTGTGACGCTAAGGAGTCAATGTGGTCGCTTCTTAACACATCAGTGCCAAAAACTTCAAACCTGATTCGAGCGAAAGCAGGGCAGACGCTCAGAAAATGGTCCGCCGTCTCAACCTACTCTCCACATGCTAGGCGAAGTGCACTGACTGTGATGCCCACCTTTTCCATGTTCTTCGCCCATAGAAAGTGGCCCGTCATCAGTCCAACCAGCTGTCTGCACTCCCTTCTGCTTAATGACAAGGGCTTGCGACAGTCGGTCGGACATGACAAGTAACAATAGTTTTGTCCATCTGCAGACACTCTCAGCCTGCCAGGTTCGCTTGTGGGTTCGAGTAACCCGTTTGCTAACCGTGGCTTTAACGGCTGCAGAAGGGAGTGGCAGAACGGGCTGCGGGCTAAGAAAGTTGGCCTCAGAGCCCATTCTGACTAAAGAGTCAGAGATATCGTTACCCGCGATACCCAAATGTGCCGGGACCCATGTTAGCAACAGGATATTGTGTCAGCCGACATAGTTTAGCCTGGATTTACAGTACTCAACTACCCTTGAAGTGGTTGGGGGGCTGTCTAAGGCCAGAAGCGCAGGTTGGCTGCCGCAGCAGACCCATATATGTAGATCTGCCTCCATCTGTTTTCCAAAACAAAGTTCATCGCTTCTGCATACACCTCCGCTTGAAACACAGACTCGTGTATTCCAACTATAGTTTTGTCCCGGTTGATTCCACGTAGACACCAGAGCCGAAGCCATGCTGGGTTCTGGTGCCATCTGTGAAAATGCGAGAACAGTGTTTTGCCGGGCTCATTTTTTGAGTTTGACCACAGCTGATCCTCTGGCAGCACCACACTGTATCTCTTGTCAAGCACGACTCTGGCTGGCATGGAGTCAAGGGGCATGGCGAGGATCGTTGGATCGAAGTACATGCCTACTCTGTTTTCCAATGCCGGGCAGGACCCGTACCAATTCCCATTGTGTTTCAGCCTGCAGATGACCTTCAAGGCCTCTCCTTGGATGAAAACATCAAGTGGTAGTAGACGAACTGGAGCATCTAATGCCCAGCCTAAAGTGGTCGGAAAAGCTCCGGTGTGGCGTTGTAGTCTCAATAATGTCTACTGACATTACATCAATTGTTTTACGTTTTCTCGTCTCCATTCCAATGGACTTTTCTGAAATTTTAAATGAAAAATCGTAAGACTAGAGCAAAACTAATGGCATTTTAAAATTTTTCAAAAAATCAAAAATAACATCAACTTAGCATTCAACAATTCAACATCAACAATTTGACATTCATGAATTCATGATTATTAGGCGGATTTTACCAGTAGATGGTGCCAAAGTGGACATTTATGTGGGGTTATTATTTTAAGACGATAGAATTCATTATAACGAAGCGATAATGCACTTGAATTAATGTTTCTTTATGTGAAATGTTTATTAATGAATATGTTTGAAAACTTATAACTATGAAAATACAAATGATTAACTCAATATAATTGGATTCAATTTTAGCGACAACCAAACGTTTACCAAACTCAAAGAGGAAGATCAAACTCGTGTTAGTTCTTTCTTTTTCATCGATATATTAGGGTAGAAGGGGGAGGCTTCGACATGAGGGAGGCTTCGACATTTTCAAATTTGGCTCGCATTATAACTGCTATTTCTTTCATTTCAAGAATGAACAACGGCGAAGTTGAATTCGACACATGCATATGAATTGATTAGTGATTGCTTGAACGCGGTGGTGAATAGATCAATTTTTTTATTTTTGGTAAGTGTACATGTAAAAAAGTGCGTGCAAGTATTAGTGTGTAAAATGTGCAAATTACGACGTATAGGTTTCGTTTTTTGCCAAACAATATTATATTAGAAGTGTGATTTGGTGTTTTTGATGATGTTTTAAGAAACATAAGCAAATAGAGTTTTAAGCGGAAACTTGAAACAAGTGCACGAGGGAGGATTCGACAACGTTTTTTGGGAGGTTTCGACAAATTATCGAAGCCGCATTTTTTTAATGGATCAGTGCCAGGGTCAAAAGCACTTTTATCGAAGAATGGATGGTTGAACTCAGAGCTCTTCGTAGATGTGCTTATCCATATTAGAGGTTACTCTCGCTGCACTATCGACGATCCTATACTGCTTTTAATGAACAATCATTTTTCGCACTGCAGCCTAGACAACATCATTTATAGTCGCGATAACGGAATATGTCTAGTTTCTTTTCCACCACATACCTCACATAAACTTCATCCAATGGATGTATTAGTTTTTGGACCTTTCAAAAAATATTGTAAACAATCCTTTAACGATTTTATGGTAAATAATCCTGGAAAGAAAATATACATTTTACATATCGCAGAGCTCACAAAAAATCCATTTTTGAGAGCTTTTTCTGCCGAAAACATTGTAAAAGGACTTTCAACCATTGGGATCTTTCCCTACAATTCATTAATCTTTCCTCAGTCAGACTTTTCCCACTCCGAAATCGAATTAAACTCTGATAGTGCCGCTGAAACTCACCAAATCGAATGCTTGTCGTTCGAGAATATTCAGAGGCCGTCATCTGAACCGAATTGTTTTTCTCCAGAAGTTATCCGTCTAATTCCCGTATTGAGGAAGAAGAAAATCTTACCCAAAAACCAAGGCAAGTCGAGAATTTATACGGATTCTCCAGAAAAGTTACGCTTAGAGGAATTGAAACAGCAAAGCATTGATAAATTTAAGTTAGAAATTAGAAATTAGGTAAGAAAGTCAAAACATTGCGAAATCTAAAAGCTAAGAAACACCGAAGAATAAGTTCCTCACCATCTAGTGAAAACACTTCCTATAGCTTGGCTGATACTCATTTGACTTTGGTGAGGATCTCAGCAACGAGGAAACGGCATTGGAGGTTGCTAAAGAAATTCATATTGAGGGCAAAGATCCTATGAAGGCGCAACTATGTGTGGAGAACGAAATGCAAATTGAGGAAAACAAATTTGTACTGGTTAAATTCATAGACAAAGCCGATTTCTTTTACATTGGTGTACTCGTAGAAGTGGGAATTACTACGTGCATAGTCAAATTTCTTAGACGGCAACTCGAAACACAACTATTTTATGACTCCCTTATTGAAGACAAAAGCTTGGTTTCAAAGCAGGACATATTGCGTACTTTGCCAACACCTGAACATCCCCCAGGAACTTCACGGGCGCACAGCAAATTTATTTTTGACTGCGACTTTTCGAATTTAGATGTGCGTTAAAGTATGTAATGTTATAAGTAATTTTAATGGATAAAATGTCTTTATGAATTGAAATGAGTGAATTGCATTGAATTAAATGTTATAAGTAATTAGTGCTAATGGATAAGATGTATTTTTGAATTGAAATATAAAACCCATAATATGCAAACTCGTTTGAAATTTTTATTATACGGAATATATTTTCCAAAAATTCTACTTAAAATTCATATTTTACTTATATGTTTTATAAGTGTCGAAGCCTGTCGAAGGCTCCCATAAGGCTGACGAAGCCTCCCTGAAAGTGGGAGGTTTCGTCAAATATTCCCGTGATAGTTTTTTGATTAAAAGGTTGAAAAAAAATTAAATAAGAAAAGTAACGACAAATTGAGAGTGGCACAAACATGCATAAAATCAATAATTATGAAAAAAATAACTGCTTCGTACTCCAGTTTCTCTAAAAACAGTATTGTTTCTTAACCTGTCGAAGCCTCCCCCTTCTACCCTACTATTGAAAACAGAGTTGCATTGTCGATAAATGTTTATTAGTAAACTTGACCACTTCTAGTCTTTTTACCGATTCCTACATTCGGCCATCCTGACGCTTCGTTCGACTCGAATGAACCATTTTCCAAATCAACCCACTTCTTCATAAATTCCGCCACAGTTGTGGTTTTACCCGGGCCTTCATGTTCTCCAACTTTTTCCACATCGTATCTACCGTGTGCCCTAATCTTTGTAATTTTATAAGGACCAAAATATTTAGGTTTTATCTTTAGTCCGGTACCATATTGAGTACGTTTAATAGCTACTAGCTCATTTAAAATGTACTTTAATTCTTTCTTGCGATTTTTATTAAATGTCCTACGATTTTCCTGTTGTATCTTTGCAATATTTTCCAGTGCTTCTTTTCGAACTTCTTCCCTCTCTTGATTTATTTCACTAATTATTTGTTCATCTAAAAATTCTTGTAAGTCCGGTATTTTGTTTAATCTCATTTCAAAACCTGTAAGCAATCTAAACGGAGATATTTTAGTACTTCTAGGCGACGTGTTGTTTATTGTCTGTTGTACGGAATCAACGTGCTTATACCAATTACAAGGATTTTCGTGACATAATTTGGTCAACATTGGTATAACGATTTTATGGATGCGTTCTACTTGTCCGTTACCGCGAGGGATTCCAGTAGCTATCATCAAGTGTTGTATACCCTGCCCTTGACAATATTCCTTAAATTGGTTCGAAACGAATGCTGCTCCTCTATCTGAGATTATGCGCTTCGGATTACCAAACACTCCTGCCTGCCTCTTAAGACGATCTACAACTGCATCTGCCGCTGTATTCTTGGTTGGATAAAGCCAAACGAATTTCGAGAAAGCATCCACTACTACTAAAATATAGTTGTAATTTTTGCTAATTTGCTCTATTGGGCCAACATGATCTATATGATAAGTACCTAACGGCTTATCTTCTTTGTTGATCGGTGTTAGAAATCCCTCCTTCTTTCCTGCTTTACTATCCGAGACAATGCATTCAACGCAACTCTTGACAATTTTAGGCACTTTCGTTGATAGTTGTGGAATAAAGAATTTTTTTTCTACTGCTTCTTGAGTCCGTTTTGCTGAGAAATGCCCTTGCTTATGAGCTAATCGAATAATTTCCTCTTCCATAAGCGATGGTACAACTATAAGTTCCTTAATGGGATCTTTATATAAAACACCATGCTTAATATAGAAATCTTCGTACGTGCTGCTATCTAAGACTGTCATCACTGCTCGGACCCAATCATCCATTGTTTGTGCCTGCTTAAGTCTATGATGCATTGAATCTTCTAGCATAAGACAAGATACACGACTCAGAGCATCAACATGTCTCATTTTGCTTCCACTTCTATGTTCGATTTCAAAATTAAAATCTTGTAAAAATAGTGCCCAACGCGAAACTCTTAGAGGAATATCACCTCGCTTTTTCATTGTCATTGCGAAAGCATTACAATCTGTGATTATTTTGAATTTAATACCAAGGAGATAGACTCGCCATTTCTTCAACGCCTCGACAATTGCCAACACCTCAAGCTCATAAGAATGGTATTTTTCTTCTGCTGGTTTGGTTTTGCGACTAAGGTATTGAATTGGATGATAAAGTTGATCATCAGCATTCTTTTGCAGAAGTACACCACCATAGCCATGCATAGAAGCATCTGTGTGTACCTCGGTTTCTGCTTTTGGATTGTATAAGCTCAGTACTGGAGCGCTTACTAATGCTGACTTTAACTGACTAAACGCAACCAGTTGGTGTTCGACAAATTGAAATTTTGCATCTTTACGAAGTAGATCTGACAAGGGTTTAGCTACTAAAGCATACGATTCTATAAACCTTCTAAAATATGAAGTCAAGCCAAGGAATCGCTGTAAGCTTTTTCTATCGTTTGGTATGGGAAAATTTTGAACGGCTAATGTTTTTGCCTTGGATGGTTTTATTGTGCCATTTTCAATTATATATCCCAAAAAATCAACTTTTTCCATTAGAAACTGACACTTGCTCCACTTAATTTGCAAACCAAACTCTGCGGCTCTAGCTAAAACACGTCTCAATTTTTGAATGCCTTCATCCGTATCCTTAGAGGGAATAATGAGGTCATCCATATAAGTAACTACTGTTCCATCTTGTACCAAATCTATTAGAACTGCGTGAACATAGCGTGAAAACACAGCTGGTGAATTCGATATGCCGAAAGGAACGAAAAGAAACTCAAATTGACCACTATGAGTCACAAAAGCTGTATATTTCCTTGAACTCGGCTCGACTGGAACATGAAAGAATCCATTCGCAAGATCAAGCGTTGTGAATACCCTATGACCCTGCAATCTTTCAACTACGTCATCTAGCAATGGCATTGGAAAGTTATCCCTTACAATTTTAGCATTCAAGCGTCTGTAGTCACAACATAGTCTTTTATTACCATCCTTTTTGGGAACGAGAACAATGGGAGAAGCATACTCCGATGAGCTGGGTTGAATTATTTTATCGTCTAGCCATTTTTGAACTTGAGTGTCAACGATACACTTGTCAGAGTATGACATACGTCTTGGACGTTCAAACACGGGAAACTCATCACTGAGCAATATTTTCATTTCAACAGGGCTTTTCTTTTTGTTTTCTGGTAAATATGTACTAATGAGGGTTTTGATTGTCTCGACTAAAGGTTTATCAAGATGAGATAAATCAATCTCAGCATCTTGCGTTGCAGCAAATAAGCATAAGTCTTTATACTCTTGAAATAGTTCGAAGTCTTGTTCTGCAACTTTATCTGACAACTCTAGTGTACTTATTTTCTCTAACTCGTCGGTTCTTTTGTGGCGAAATTGTACTGAATTTTTGGAAACAACTAAGTCTACAACGTCCAACACACTATTTCCGATGACTGCTGAGTATTTAATATCATTCTTGCTTGTGACATGAAAGGTAATTTCCAAAAGCTTACCATCAACCTCAACTTCTGTAACAAAGCTTCCTAGTGTTTTTAATTGACTGTTGCAAATACCTATTAGACAATGTTGTTCATTTTGTAATTCGACATTTCCCAATTTTTCAACAATATCATCTCGAATCAAACAAAGGTCACATCCTGTATCTATCAACGCTGAGAAAAGTACATTCTTGCAGGTAATATCTTTGGAAATACATTTTCCACTACTATTGTTTGAAAGAGTGCTTGCATTGTTGATTTCTTGCTTGACTACAACTCGTGGTCCTGAACAATCTGCTGCTTTGTGCCCTGGCTGATCACACTTGAAGCATTTTGCAGGTTTTTTACAAGCGTTTGCCAAATGGGACGGATCACCGCACTTAAAACACTTTTTAGGCTGTCCCTTGTTGTTGTCACCTATTTTTCCCTTATTTTCACCTTGAGACTTTTCTGAAGAAGATGCTTGAGGGCGACTATTTCGGATTTTCTCATACACTTTAATCTGTTCTTTTAACTGCTGAACTGTCTTGGCCTGATACAAATTACTCTTGTTGCTTCTCGAATCTGGTATGCCTTCTATGAAATATTCAATCAAACTTGTCTCATCCAATCTAACGGGCTTTCCAATTTCCATTAAGCTATACAGATACTCGCGATAGTCCTCATTATGTCGTTTACGCCTATTTCTCAACATACGATGTACTTCTATTGCAGAAACTTCTGTACCAAACTCTGAAAGTAACGCTGACTTTAATGACATCCAATCGCAAATGCCACTTTGACTACGGACATATATTTTTGCTGCACCCTTCAACAGTTGTTTTGAACATATGAATTTTTGAAGACCACTCCACTGCACAGCGGAAGCGCTATCTTCAAGTTCCTCAATCCATTGTTCAACAGATGGCTGACCTGATCCATTAAACTGTGAAAGCGAATCCTCAATATCACGTAAAGTAAAAGTTGATCGTACTGCTCCTACAGCCTCTACTGAACTATCAAGGATTTCATCATCGACTTGCAACTCATAATGCTCTAATAATCGGTCTTGCAATGATTGTTTTCTACCGGTTGTTGATAAATTTAATGCCGACAACTTCTCTTTTAACTCGTTAACTGTACACGCCAATATTTCGTCTCTGTTCATTTTGTGCTCGTTTGTGCTTGTGCTTTACATGTACTGAAATATTAAATTATTTTTATAAACAGTTTTATAAATGCTTAACTTAAAGGTTTTTGCTATGATAGTTTTGTTAAATGTTTAGTTGGAATTTTTTATAAAATGTATGTACTTCAAATAGGAATTCAAATTCAATTCCACAACTGTTAAGGTTATGTTAACTTTTCCAACTAGACTCTCAATTTATATGTAATGTTAACATTTGCCGATGCTAATTCGAAACCATCAAGTTGATATTTACGTTACGTTAATTTTCAAGTATTTCATTTAGTTTTAACAGTATTATCAAATCAATATTTAAACTTTAAAATATCTTCGGATAAAATTTCAATACGATTTTTTTTTCTACACCTTACACGTGTTTTGGTGTTACCACTCCAATTTCTTCCTCTTATTTTTCTTCTCTTTGCACACGCTCTGCATTCGCTGCTGACGTCACCGATCTGCTTTCCTCTAAGTGTCGCACCAAGTTGAGACGTCCTCCGATGATTTTGCTTACAAATTTTCGTTTCCAGCCTCTGCCACGTAAAATTTGCAAATTTGTAAGATACTGCGATATCAGCATTTGCCACGCAAAATTTGCAGTTTCTCCTTTTGTTCGTGCTTCCCAGCCAAATGCCAACACGACTAGTTGTCTCTCTCTCTCTCCCAGTTTGCTTCGTTGCCACTGCCACAATTGCATAAAATTTCGCAATTTCTTAAAAGTTTAACGATTTATAAGAAATGCTTCACAAATATATCTTGCAATATCCTCGGCAATTTTTGTTCGACGGTCTTGTATGTTTTAGTTTTCAATATTCATTTTTTTTTAAGTTTTTCACGATTTCATCGTCTATCCCACTTCTGACACCAAATTTGTGGGGTTATTATTTTAAGACGATAGAATTCATTATAACGAAGCGATAATGCACTTGAATTAATGTTTCTTTATGTGAAATGTTTATTAATGAATATGTTTGAAAACTTATAACTATGAAAATACAAATGATTAACTCAATATAATTGGATTCAATTTTAGCGACAACCAAACGTTTACCAAACTCAAAGAGGAAGATCAAACTCGTGTTAGTTCTTTCTTTTTCATCGATATATTACTATTGACAACAGAGTTGCATTGTCGATAAATGTTTATTAGTAAACTTGACCACTTCTAGTCTTTTTACCGATTCCTACATTTAAATCATGCGATTTTCCATATAATAAATAAACTTAAAATAATCTAATTTTTTACATTTTATGTTAAAACAACATCTAAATAGTCGCGTCTTTTGAAATACCCTTTATATAGCAGTCTACGTTTATTAAATATTTCGAAAGCCATCAATTTGTTTCTCAATATATCACCGCACCTCCACCTTCCTTTTCCTCGAATGAAGTATGCCACATAACTCCCACATCAGAGCATAAATTTCTCCAACCACCGAAGAACCGCAAATTTCTTTCAAATTTCCAACATGTCAGTTTGCATAATTAAGATTTTTTGCGTGCTTCGGGAAAAGTGCGATGAATGCTAAACAATTTACCACCTGCTACTTTCAATAAACGCGCATAGAAAATACATTCGTGTACTTGAAAGAAATCTTTGAGAGCGAAACATTCATTCAACAGCAGCAACAGCAGTTGGAGGAGGCGGATGGCGTAATGAGCAACGTGCATAAGGCACACACACTCACACATACATACACATGAGAACCACCAAAAAAGTTAAGCTGTACGAAAATTAAAATGTCAAATTATGTGAAAATATTTCACACCTTCAGACAAAGGAAAGCACAAAAGGAAGGCGACGCTGATTGAGGGGGTATGGCATACACACCTGAATATGCATGTGTGTGTGTGTGTGGTTACGCGTATGCACCTTAAAATAAGCTGTCACCTCCACTGACACTATTTTAGTTGTGCAAAGTGCTAAAACAGCAACAAAAAAATACGAAAAATACGAAAATACGAAAAGTTCAAAAATATGAGGTATGGAACGCTTTTGAAATGCTAAATTTGTGGAGTTAGTTGGAAAAGGTTTATACTGAAATAGCTGAAATTCGCAATAAAAACTCTTTCAGCGTCATACTGCTTTTTGCGCTTTTTTTTATTAATTTATTTATTCATTTTTTTTTTTTTTTTTGCTTTTGCAGAAGCTAAAATGTTTGAACCAAAAGTGGCTGCCACTTCATATGAAAAGCGTTGGCCAATCCTGTCAGCGATGCTATTCGGTTAAAATGGTACAAATTTTCAAAGTGACCACTACTTTTACCGCTGTCATTTTGACATGCTCGTGCGCACCACAACTCACCAGCTTAACGCGCTGTGCTGCCAACTTTTACAACCTTCGCCATGGACAGGATCAAAGAGCGGCCACTCTTCCATGCGCTGCTGCATATTTTACACCGGATGTGGCATGCATATGTGTTCGTGCATATATTTTTTCTAGCGCGCGCATGTGGGTAGATGGGAATGTGCGGCGGAGTTTCTGTGTGGTTGCTGGTGAAAATTTGCTACGTAAAAGGCTTTTTAGTTGTGGTTTTTCATTCATTTTCCGCTCAACGAATGAACGGACGCGCACAGGATTTGAGTGCTTGCTTTTTTGTTGTTGCTTTGGTTTTTTTGTGAATTTCTTTATTTGCATATTATAATCGTGATTCTAATGTGTGATGCTGGTAAAATTGTAAATGTTATGTGTTTGTATTTTTTCTAAAAGGGTTGACGAAAATCGCGATAGGTAAATAGAATCGACTTGGTATGCTTTTTGAGGCACAAAATTTAATAAAAATTCGCAATTTACGCTGCAAGCCAAATTATTTGATAAGAATTACTTTAAGAAGTGGGAAATTTCTCATAAGCCTTACGTGCAAGCACCCCCATAGATTTTCAATAATGCTCATGTCTGAGGAATGGCCATGTTAAGGTTTCAACGTTTTGGGACGCGATCCAACTAATAGGCCCAAATGCTTCAAGAAACTCGAGAGAAGACGATTCCAACAGTGCTTTAGAGCGCTTTTCTGTGGTTAAGTTTCAAGGGCCGGTCTTGATTTTAAATAAAATTCAATTTTTTTGGGAACCTATTATCATTTATCCTTATTATGATAATATTGGTATAAATCAATTACCCATGGAATAAAATATAGACCAAATGGCCTCGGCGGCACACCCCCATCCGATAGTTAAAATTTTCGATGACGCTGAGGCATAATTGGCATAGAACCTTTAATGTGCCGAATTATCTCATCCTTTAGCTCTTGAATTGTTGCTGGCTTATCGACGTGCACCTTTTCTTTCAAATAACTCCAAAGAAAGAAGTCCAACGGTGTCAAATCACATTATCTTGGCGGCCAATTGACATCGCCGCGTCGTGAGATTATTCGGCCATCAAATTTTTTGCGCAAAAGAGCCATTGTTTCGTTAGCTGTGTCGCAAGTGGCACCGTCCTGTTGAAACCACATATCGTCCACATCCATATCTTCCAATTCGGACCATAAAAAGTTCGTTATCATCTCACGATAGCGAACACTATTCACAATAACTGACTGACCGGTCTCATTTTGGAAAAAAATACGGCCCAATGATGCCGCCGGCCCATAAACCGCACCAAACAGTCACTCTTTGTGGGTGCATTGGTTTTTCGGCAATCGCTCTTGGATTATCATTCGCCCAAAATGCGGCAATTCTGCTTATTGACGAATCCATAGAGGTGAAAATGTGCCTCATCACTGAAGATGATTTTCTTCACGAAGCGCTCGATATGCATTTTGATTTGAACGACCGTTTTCATAATAAGCCTGAATAACTTTAACGCATTGCTCGATTATGTATCTTTCCATAGTTCAAATTGAGTTAGTCTGAGGTTGAAAAATGTCAAATGAAATGCAAAACAAAGCTTGACGTTTAGGTGTGGTTCACATTCAACATCGGCCCTTGAAATTTAACCACCCTTTACAATTTCAATTCGAACACGCCATATTACGCTACTGCTCCCCATCCCATAACACCACCTGTCGATTCAAGTACCTTTCCTCCTTTCTTAAGTCATGGAAATAGTAATTGTGTCCATCCAGCCCATCCAGATTGCACTTCAGTTCGTCACTAAAAACCAGGTTTTCCCCCCTTCACAGGGATCGTTATTTGTAACAGATTTCCAAGCCATGTGATCGAAGTTTCGCTGAGGAATGGGGAAATTATTGTTTTTTTTTACAGAAAAGGACAATCTATCAAACCTTTAATTATAATAGAAATAAAACACAAATTGTTTATGGATTTTTTTAGTTTCAAAGGACTTAAAATTTTTAACCAGCAAGCACCAAGAAAAGTAAAAAAAATGTAATGCATTTCTTTCAAAAATGAGTTGTGTGGAGCGTTGCACAGTTGAGGAGCGGAGGTTTGTTGAGAATCTTTGAAAACAAAAAAATCGTAGAAATTTATAGCTGAGTCACTTGGACGTTCCAAAAATTTTGTTGTAAATTCCCTTAAGGCCAAAAAATCCACGAACGACGTGCAATAGATACTGATAATTTAATTGTGACTCTTGCCAAGAGGGATCCTTTTAAATGATCAAAGACTATTGCACAGCGTCGATTGTGTTGGATATGGGAATAAGTTTCCACTCTCATAAAAGAGGTATCGCTGATTTCAAGGTGTATATGTGAGGTCTGGATCGCAGTTGTTGGCATTCGTTTGAAGCGTAAAGATCCTTTTTTATCTGATGACAAAAATATCTACGTTCGTCCCGAAAGCACAGCATTTGCGGGAAGTTGAAGCCATGCTTCATTGTTACCTTTTAAAGAAAAGTGCAGCTGAAACGTATCGTATATGGATCCATATTTACGGTAATCACGCTCCAACAAATACAACTTATAGAGAGTGGTTTCAATGCCTCCAAAGTGGCAATTTCGACGTGAGTGATAAAGATCGCGAAGAGACACAAGAAACAAAATTCGAAGAAACTCAACTACAACAATTATGGGGAGAAGACGCATGTCGAGCCCTTGATGATATGCCTAAAGAGTTGGATGTGGACAGATCAACCGTCGGTAAATGTTTGCACGCGATGGGAATGGCCCAGAAAGCAGGTAACTGGGTGTCACATGAATTGAAGGAGAGAAATATCGATAGACGTTTGTTGATGTGTGAAATGCTCCTTGAACGGCAGAAAAGAAAAGGTTATATACATCACATCTTCACTGGCGATGAAAAGGGGATCTATTATGATAACCCTAAACGTCGAAAATATTGCAGCCTGCCACGTGAATCAGGTCCAATGACAGCGAAAAAAAATTCAATCTTCAAAGGTTATGTTGTGCATCTGGTGGGATGAGAAGGTTGTCGTCTATTATGAACTCCTTTGAACCATCTGAAACCATCACTGGCGATCGTTACCGTCTGCAGTTAATGCGTTTGAATCGAGCTCTCAAAGAAAAGCGACCAGAATGGGAGTAAGGTTTTGGTATGGAGTAAGGCCTATTCACCTCAAAAACAATAAAATAGATAAATTTATTTACAAGAACATGCCTCAAGAAGTGATGGTACACTTTCCTGAGAGGAATTTGCCACTTCGGTATCTTTTATGCAAGATAATGACCCAAAGCACTCCTGAATTTTAGTTCGTGAACAGGTTTCACAAAATAATGTTAAAGTTACGGATTGGCCGTGCTTACACCCCTTGAAAACTTTTGAGAAGATTTAAAGAAGTGCATCGGGAAGGAAACATGCAAAACTAAGAAGTATTTATAGCAAAAAATCAAAGAACTATGATATTCCACTCTCGCAGAGAGCTGCCATAGATTTATCAATTCTATACCAAACCGAGTGCACAAATCCATTGACAATCCTGGTGGACACAGGGGCTATTGATTAAGCTTCGATAATTTAAACAGTGTTTTTAATGAAATCACTAAGTTATTTTTGTATCGCACCTATTTGTATTTCGTACCTATTCCAGTTCAAGTTTTAAAAGATCCTTCAATTAATATTTATATTTTTTATACAGGGTCCAGCACTCGAATTTTAACCAGTTAAAAAGGTCATAAATTTAGTTTGGAAAATTACTTTTATTCAACTTAAAGTAAAAAAGTGTAACAATAATAGAAAATTAAGAATCAATTTATTTTTGCTCGATATAGCCACCTTGACTATGACCTTGAGACGGCCCAGGAACGAATCGTAAGCTGCTCGAATGTGACTTGCAGGTATTTTGGTTCACCCGCGGACAATGGTGTTTTTAAGCACCTTAGGATTAATGAATCTTTTAGTTTGGACCTTGCCCTCCAAAATGGTCCAAAGAGAATAATCCTTCGGATTCGCGTCTGGTGAATTTGAGAGCCATTCTGTGGACGTTATGAAGTTCGGAACGTTGTTTATTAGCCATTCTTGATTCACTCGAGCTTTGTGAGACGGTGCCGAGTCCTGTTGAAACGCCCATGGTCTGCTATCGAAATGTTTGTCTTCAAAACAACCTCCAGAATACTTTACCGACAATATTTCCATTTACCATGACGCCAGGGGCGATGAAAACGATTGGAGAGAGAGTCCATCTGTGGTTGCAGCGGCCCAAACCATTACCTGGTGGCCAATCAATGACTCAAATTCTTGTATCAAGGGTCGGTCAAACAAACCCTATCATTTTGGATGTTTACGAATTGCTCAATTTCAAAAGTTCCAAGTTCCAAGCGAAGCAACTCGTTCGCTCCCTCAAGTTTGACTTGTTGGTGCTTTGGTGTGAGATCAAGCGCCTGTAGGATCTTGTAAGGCTTGACTTTGAGATCATTTTTCAGTATGCGGCGGATGCTAAGATCAGATATTTTCAGTTCTTTCGCTATTTGATTGGCCCTCCGTCGAGGATTTCGCTCAAGTCGTTGCAGTCTTCTGATGACCACTTCCATGACGTTTCTCGATGCTACCTATATCATTGTCACCAGTAATGGTGCAATAAAGAAAAACTTTATTTATTTTAAGGTACTCGAGCTCACGAACAATCGCTGGTTTGAAATCCATTACTAATTTTCTGTTTTCCCCTTTATTCTCGGCCAATTTTTGTTTTTTTTTTTTTTTTTTTTTACGTGGGGGAAGGCACCCACCACCGTCTGCAAAAAAGTGTAAGGACATCAACGCAATTTTAAGGCACTTAAAACTCGGGTTTTGTTTTAAAATCATTCCATGGGCTATAAAACTGCGTACTCTACATACGTATTAAAGAGTCTGATGAAAAAGTTTGAGTTTTTGATGAAAATTAGTTGAATTTTGTTTGTTGATTGGCACGAAACTTGAAACTTGGGTTTACATGGTTTTTGTAGGAGAATGTGCTATATTTTCATTAAAAAAAAATTAATAAAATTAATAAAAAACAAATAAGTTATCCAAACTTGCCAGTAGGTGTCTGCGCTATAGTTCAATTATGTAATGCAAATATTTTCTTTTAATTTTTCTGGGAACTCCATTAGCACAAATATTTAGCCTACAAACATTAGTCTACACCATTTACTTTAGTTCTTACAAGCGAAATCCTAAAACTCAATTTTAATTCATGCTTACCACAAAATAATGCCCGTAGAGCCAGCAGCAACTTCAGTTTCCCGCTTAAACAAGTACATTTTCCGCACTGAATTACTTTTGCACTAAAAAAAAGAAAAAAAAATACAACAAATACAATAATGCTGACTTCACAACGCTTTTATAAGAGAAATAACAACTTCCTCAACAACATCCTGTCCAATTGTTGGTTTGTTTCCCTCGCTACTTACGGTTTTATTTTTCAAATTTCACTTTATGCGGTGGCATCGTCCTGCTCTACAACTAAGAACTTGGTTATTTATCTACGAGTATGGTTTCTCTACTTTAGATTTTACTGATTTATTTGAAATTTTTTTTACGAGCGTGGAATACACTTTTTATGCTCAAAGCAAAAGTTGAAATTGTGACCAACATTGCTTCCTGTTTTCGGGTGATTGTACGTCTTCGGTGGCGCCCACCATTGCCGCTACATACATAGGTACATATATGCAATCCTCCGCAATCTTCCACAATCCTTGTCAGCATAAAGTTTTCTTCGCTGGCTTTCACTGACCTGCCTGTTGTTGATGTTGTTGCGGTCGCTGTGCCTGGCAATCTCTGCTGGTCAAACAAACACTGTGTCAACTTGTTAGCTGTTCGGTTGTTTGTTTGAGTTATTTGAGTTGTTGGTGCCGTTGCAAGAAGTTCACTTTAAGTTTACATTTTCCTAAACGGAAATGCACTACAAAAACTACAAACAAGCGAAAACTAGATACTGTCGAAAAAGTGCCGCGAATTGACCAATAAAACAGAAAATATTTATTATTCATTAAAATTTACTGCATCGCTTCTCAAATAGGCCCCTTTCGAAATAATGCACATTCGTTTGGTTATTGAATAATCCAATAATAAAAACAAAATTTTAGACGCACTACCGAAAAATACTTCACTTCTTTAAGCCTCCTGTTTCTATTGATTAAATAGTGGTGGCTTAGAGAAAGCATCCAGACCGGAGCGTTTTCCAGTAGGAACAAAGACGGCGCTCTGGTAACTGACATCCGTAGCGTGCTGAAATTATGGAGGGAACACTTCGCGTGCTTGTTAAATAGTGACAGCTGCGGATGTCACACAGAATACGAAGATCCCGATAACCCAATCGTTGATGACGAAACTGTTATTCCACTACCCGACCCGAGGTGAGAATAGCGATAACGCTGCTAAAGAACAACAAAGCCGCGGGGGCCGACGGACTGCCAGCTTAGCTTTTCAAACATGGCGGCGAGGAGCTGGTAAGGTGCATGCATCAGCTCCTATGCAAAATATGGTCGGATGAAAGCATGCCTGCCGATTGGAATTTAAGTGTGCTCTGCCCAATCCATAAGAAGGGCGATCCTACAATCTGTGCTAATTATCGCGGGATTAGTCTTCTAAATAGCGCCTACAAGGTTCTAGCGAGCATATTGTGTGAAAGGTTGAAGCCCACCATCAACCAACTGATTGAACCTTATCAGTGTGGCTTCAGACCTGGAAAGTCTACCATCGACCAAATATTCACAATATGCCAAATCATGGAAAATACCCATGAAAGGAGAATCGACACACACCATCTTTTCGTCGATTTCAAAGCTACATTCGACGGTACGAAAAGGCTAATACGGCTTTGCAAGATGACGTTGCTCAACACCAGCAGCGCCGTCAGAATTGGGAAGGACCTCTCCGAGCCGTTTGATACCAACTAGGTTTCAGACAGGGTGACTCGCTGTCGTGTAACTCATTTAACCTGATGTTGGAGAGCATCGTACGAGCCGCAGAACTTAATCGCTCAGGCACAATATTTTAAAAGAGCGTACAATTGCTGGCGTATGTCGATGATATTGACATTATCGGCCTTAACAACCGCGCTGCTAGTTCTGACTTTTCCAAACTGGATAAGGAAGAAAAGCAAGTGGGTTTCGCCTGTCATCAAACAAACAGTCGGCGCACTCGCGTATTGGCACCAATGTCACTTTTGAGAGTAATGATTTCAAGGTTTTAAAAGATTTCGTGTTTCTAGGAACCAGCATTAACACCGATAACAATCAGCCTTGAACTCCAAGGAGGAATTTCTCTTGCCAACAAGTGCTACTCTGGACTGAGTAAACAATTCAGTAGTAAAGTCCTCTCTCGACGAACAAAACTAACACTTTATACGGCTCGCATCATGCCCGTCCTAACGTATGGCACAGAAGCGTGGACGGTGGCAACATCCGATGAAGCGTGGCTTGGAGTATTTAAGAGAAAGATTTTCACAGCGAGCATCGCAGGCTATGGAACAATAACCTGTATGAGCTTTATGCCGATATATTGTAGATGTAGAGAAGCGAACAAAGACCCAGCATCTCCGGTGGCTCCGCGTGTCTTCCGAATGGATATCAATGCTCCGGCTCTGAAAGTATTTGACTGGTGGTAGCAGAGGAAAAGGAAGGCCTCCTCTGAGTTGGAAAGATCAGACCTCATAAATATCTCCTTTTTTATTCTCTCTCTGTCTTCAACTGGTATTTTTTTTAACAGAATATGCAACATCAGTAGTTGATGCAATTTTACTGTTTTATAACTTTTTTTCTTGCACAACTGTCCAGCGGTCAGCAACATATTGCACTAATGACTACCGGCATTGGCAACGACAACGAATGTCAAGTTATGCTCTTTTTATGTACATAACTTTTTTTTTGCTCTCTGAGGGCGAAGAAAGTGCTGAGAAAAACTGTTGACTTAACTAAGAAAATTTGCTGTGAAATAAATTCCTTAGCTGTTTTGGGTGATTCTCTTTAGTTTTTGCTGCACCTACTTTCTCTGTCGACATTTCAAGTTCAATTAATTTTAAGTGCAGTTTTTGTGCATTTACAATTGCATTTCTGCTTTTCCTCTAATTTCTTTTAATTTCTATTTTACTTTCCACTATCCATAAAAGAGTTTTTTGCTGTTTTTTTTTTGTGTTGACTGCAAATCCTTTGTTATTCTTTGGCATTTAGCGGGGCTATTCTGGTTGCCGGCGACATGCAATGTCAGCGTCATTATAAATATTACCCGGCAATTGCCCCTTAAATTATGCAACCAATTCATTGCCGTGCGACAGGTGCATGCACTTTCGACTCAAACAAAATTGCAAATTAGCCTCATTTGTCTGATTGTTTTGTTATGCAAATAATTAATGGCATGCTTTGCATGAGCTCTACTTAGTTTAAATGAATTGCTTTCTATGCAGTTGCAGGTTTTAAAATGCAATCAAATAATCGCTTTGTTGTGATGTACCTAAACGTAGGGGAAAGTTAATTTGTGTTTTCAGGGCAAGGTGAAATTGGAAACAATACCAAGTGGAGACACTAAATTGAAAATTTGCTGTTGACAGCCAAAGAATGCTTTACTATGCAGTTCTATTTCTAGGACTAGTTGAAAAATGTGAGGGTTCTCGCCTCTTCATATGACCGCAATTGATTTGTTGAACTCCACCCAGCTTTTGAGGGGTGCGGTACTCTTAACAGCGTCAAAAACATGCGCCTATTCAGAAAATACCATCAGAATCTCTATTTTCCTAACCGAAAAATGTGCCTTGATTAATTGTGAGAATGGTATCGTCTTTTCCGAAACTAAGACACTGTCTTACATTCTTTTTTGGTCCAAAATACGCGCTAGGGCTCTTTTCGGGAGAGAGCACAAATAGTATTTATTTATTTAGTATTTAGTTCGTTGTAGAAATTTAAATTTATTCAATTATTTTCATGTTATCTTCTTCTGGAATATTGTCATAAATAAAATTCTGAATTATATTCTGATTTTTTCCCCAATCCAAATCCAATCCATCAGCATCATTGGTCCGAATCTCTCATGCCTGGCGATATAGCTATCGTTAAATGAATACTTCTTGTCGAAGTAGCCTGTTCGTAGTGCATTGGAAACATCACTATCAGTTATTTTGTCCCATGAATTCTTTACCCAATGATTTCCATCCGCAAATTTTCCTTGAATGGCTTGTTTAGTGCAATGTCAAGTGTCTGGAGGTAACCAGTCATTCCTGCCGGAATCATTATTTAATCAATCTTCTTCTGGGTACTGGCTGAATCCCAAACTAGTGAACCTCTATTCTGACCCCTCAAAAGTGGTGGCAGCATAAAATCAACCCACTTTCTTATAACTGCTTGGGTGCACCAAAATTTTGCGTTTTCTGTGACATAAATTCCTGAAACACGTTGAATATGGTTTTTTTCTACGTTTAGTGATTAAAAATGGCGATACTTTCTTGCCATCTAGGCGAATCACAAAAAATTCAGATAACAAGTGCACTATCGTAACCGGCTGAAGGAACGGAAATTGATGAAGAAGCCTTGTGATGAACTGTCGTTTGAGCTCCTTGGCCTAGAGATACCGCGGATGAGAATCTATAGCAATCATGTAGGAGACTTGGTATTTCGAAAAATCGATGCCATGCACGCTTAACAACAACATTGTCTTCCAGCTTAAACAATTTTTTTGATCTCCTTAGAGAAAGTTCATATCGTTTAAGGAAGTTGTCCAACCACGAGGCTTTAAATCTTTCTTTAGATATATCAAATTCAATTGCTATTTCAAGAGAAAATTCTTGAATATCAACCCTGCGCACAACCAAAGCCATTGCTCTCCTGCCTGCAACCCATTCCCAGCTGCAATCTTCTAACTGAAAAAATAATGGCTGCCGACCTGATTCAACGTTTTTTCTCATTTCCTTGGTTCACCAGTTGGCACAGGTAATCGTAGTCTGCACGCTATTTACAAACCATAAGGAAATCTAGCATCTTCTCTTTAGAGAAAGCTACAATTTTTAAACACTTGGAGTCTTCCACGATTCCCGTTTTGTACTCGACTTAGTAGCTCTTTCGTTTTTTACTCATTTTAACTGTGGCTAAAAATTATTCACTTAATTTTTAAATAAATTACGTATGAGAAAATAATCAGATTTACAAGACTGAAATGAATGAACGTTGTATATCTGTACTGTCGCTCACTGTAGACTGCTGCCTTATGTTGTATTTTTAAGATTAATTACAATAATTAATTTCTCGGAATATTTTGTTTCAAACATTTCTCTGAAATACGGGTATTAGGGAAACTTAACATATTATTACTTATAATTAAAAAATCAACAGCATTTTTTAACGAGTTCTTTTGTCACATTATTTTAACTAAGGATTATTTTCGGGGGGTGTCTTATTTAAAAAAAAATTCCGAAAATCACTATAGGGAAAGAAAAGAAAATAGGAGGATTGTGTGAGTTACTACCTGGTTGCGTCTGTTAGCACTCACCAAATTATTCAGCCTTGCCGCTCGGGATAAGTCTTGCTGATATGGGGAATATCATCTTGTAAAGCGAGCTGTACTAGCCATGTCGCTTATGCCTTCAATTTACCATTTCATAAGCCTCTTGAGGAGAGCAAACATGTGGTGTATGAAATGCTAAACCTTGAGCACAGCTCGCTTAAACAGACCTAAGAAAATTCGATGATAAAAGTAGACTGCCCAGCCCTGGCTGTAAAATAAGTGGTCAAGTCACTAAAAACCTACAGCTTTCTAAGGTAGTTTAAAAAGTTATTTATTATGAAAAAGAGATTGTCTAACCAAATTATTGTAAAAAATATTTATTATATTTCATAGTGCATAATTTTGCTATCAAAATTTCTTAGGTCAAAAGTATAATAGAAAAAAGGTCAAAAATTGTATTTTTTAATTGTAAACACTTTTTTAAATTTCCATATCAAAATAATTGATATTATAATAACCTTTTCCATAATTCGTAGAGTAAAGGTTTTTAGACATTAGAAGAAGGAAAGTTAAAAGAGGAGATTAAGTAACATCGATCTGCAAAGATCTCATACTAAATTTACGGAGAAGTGCTTCACTTCACATGAGAATTCCATAATTATCAATATATATATATAGCTCCTCATATATATATATATGTGGCGCGTACATCCTTTTTGGGTGTTTGGCCGAGCTGCTCCTCCTATTTGTGGTGTGCGTCTTTATGTTGTTCCACAAATGGAGGGGCCTACAGTTTTAAGCCGACTCCGAACGGCAGATATTTTTCATGAGGAGCTTTTTCATGGCAGAAATACACTCGGAGGTTGGCCATTGCCTGCAGAGGGGCTACCGCTATTAAAAAAATGTTTTTTCTTATTTTGGTGTTTCACCGAGAGTCGAACCTATGTTCTCTCTGTGAATTCCGCCGCTCCAACCCATTCGGCTACGGCGGCCACCGAGTACCAACATATCGCCACAAAAAAATTGGCTAGGGTGGCCAGACACAATTATTTTGCATACGCTCCAAGCAATTCACTACTTCCAAAGCGAAGTATTCTTTGTTTAGTAACCAAACCAGGCCACCGAGTGTCTTGTATTAAACAAGCAACTTGACTAACCTAACCTAAGCAAGTAAGATGAGAACAAGCATCTTGGTAGGGCCACTTTGACGTATTTGGCTTAGGTAGGTAGGTATAGTGGTTGTCGGTTGACAGGCCTAGGCCTGCTGTAGGCCCATTGTGGTACCACCAGGGCTGTTCCCTCTCCTCACTCTATATTGTCCTCATTGAACCAACCTGTGGGTTTGATATGTCTAACAAGGCATGCTATTTTTATGTTGACTAATTATACCAAGTTATTCAGGAGCTTTTTCCTAAAATATTGAACCTTCTTCTATCCAGAGCCATGCACCCGCATAGACAGTGTTCTACATGTTCCATTCCGGTCACGTCATTCTACTAGTTGCACAGGTAGGGAACTGAGACCATAGCCTGTTGCCAGCACTAATAGTGTGTTTATCTATAAGCATCTTACAAGTTGCTAATGGGTATGGGTATGGGTATGTTCGCTTTGTCTGGTTGGATCGGTTATGTGGTTCTCGCTAGTTCATCTGGGTAGAAGGTAACTGTTCTATGTCTCTATGACCCTCATGACTGTCTTGTTCTCGTTGGGAAAGTTGTGGTAAAGGATGTGTTTAAATGCAACTCAACTGAGCTACAAAAGTCTGTCGTTTGATGAAGGAAGGGGTATTCGTCTAGAATTCTTGCGTGACCTCTTCTGTTAGTGGCTAAGTTGGAAGATTCTCTTAACCTAAGTGCCGATTTCACCGCCAGCTGTTTGCTGTAGGCCTCAATCGGTAATAGGTGCAGCATGGCATTCATCGCTGCGGTGGGCGTAGTCTAGCACCCCTTTGAATACTTCCTAGGCGTTTTACTGTTGTTCTTTTCTCAAGTGGTGGCCACCAGACAAAGACACCGTATGTCATGATAGGCCGTACCACTGCTGTATTTAGCCAGTGTACTATTATATTTTTGGGGTTTGGCCCCATTTTTCCCCCACAATTATTTTGCATGTATAGAGTGCTGTAGCTGATTTTTTTACGCTATCATTAATCGTTTGTTTCCACTAGAGCTTCCTATCTAAGACTAATCCTAGGTAGCTCGCCTCTTCCCCAATTGACAGTGTCTTTTCCTCAAGGGTATGGGGGTATAGAACATTTTGCATTATGTTGCAGAGGGTATCTGGGAATTTCCCTCTTATTAATATTGCAACATCGTCTGCGTAGGCCACTACGTGTATCCTCCTTTCTCTTAGATTCTTCAACAATTGATTCATTGCCAGAATTCACAGCAGAGCGGAAAGGGCACCGCCCTGAGGGGTGCCTCTCTTGACGGATCTGCGTATAGTCGAGGGTCCCAACGTCGAAATTACGAACCTGCTTAGTAGCAACTGTTCCGTAAATTTCACAAGGCCCTCGGCGACACCCAAATCAGTCATCGCGCTTGTTATGGCCTCCGGTGGGATGTTGTTGAAATCGCCTTCTATGCTTAGGAAGGCTACCAAAGAATACTCTTTTTTCTTTATTGATTTCTCTATCTCTGAAACTATTGAATTTGATGCTGTCTCTGTGGATCTACCTTTAGAGTATGCATGTTGTGATCTCACGAGTAGTCAAGTGGTGTCTAGTTTTCCCTTATAAAGGCGTCTATCAATCGCTGTAACGTCTTGAATAGAAATGAGGAAAGGCTAATAGGTCTGAAGTCTTTAGGTTTCGTATGCGAGCTCCTACCAGTTTTTGGTATGAAAACCACCCTGACTTCCCTCCACCTTAGGGGAACGTAATTTAGGCGTAATGTTGCTCTGAATTACCTGGGAATTGAGTATTTAGTAATTAGTCTAATGATTCTTCGCTAGATTCTGTCCAGCTGAAGTCTGGCTTCTGAAGATACCCTATAGGTTGAGAAGACTTGGTTACGATTTTTCTCAGTCGAGATGCCTCTACCGTAGTCTCGATCTCCCCACAAAAAGTTCTACATGAAGATCATTTAGCTTTTCTTATTTCTTTCTTATATATTTTTAGTTTATCATAATACAGGTCCCATTCGTTTTCGCTTTGGGAGATTTTGGCCTTTTTGAATTGTTGTATTTGGCTTGAGAACTCACCAAATTCTACCGTGCTTATTTACCAGTAGAATTCCACTAAGAATGATAGATTACCAGGTTTGCTATTTAGCTATAGTGAAAAAAAAAGTAATGAGGTGAACTTTGGCTGTCACGCCACGGGGTATTCGCCAGCCGAGTTCTGCACGATCATTTCGCACATATTAAGGCACTCGTCCAATTAGTCTTTTTCAGGCGGCAATGAAGTGACATTGTGCTGATTTTTTCGTATATGACCAACACAATCTCAGTTTTTCTGTAGACACATCTCCTATTACATCAGCCCATCAGCTAACTCTGTCAAATTCGCTCAGAGCCGAACAACGGTCTGTTAAAGAGCACACCTCTAAAAATATTTTTACCATGATTTTCGACTACCAGCGGACGTCTGTCTGTATTGAAGTGAGTCATTTGTTATACAAAAAAAAAATCACAGCTGTCGTTTGAGGGAGGGCGGTTTCCAAGCCTTCTAGAAACTACTTTTGATAAAACGGAAAACAAGACAAACTAGATATAAAAAAAAAATGTTTGTTTTTATATCAAACACTTTTTAAGCGGTTTGAAGGAAAGCAAAAAAAATACTACAAGCATTTCATCTGCAATATTTTCAATTAAATTTTCGCCTATTCACACACTGATAGTTCAGTCTAATTGAAGCTATACAAATGCAACGCAATCAAAACAGTAAAACAGATGTCTGCATCTCTTCTCAATAGAGCTAAGCACTTTCTATTGTCCTTGATGTTAATATCCTTTGCTATATTAATGAAATTTCTAAACAGAGACAAAACCCCCAATACACAAAAATATAATGGGACTAATAGATAAGCCCAACAGAGCGCAGCTGTTGCTTTCACGGATTGTTGACTGGAATTTGAATTAGCGCAACAGCCGGATTGTATCGTCGTAGTGGCTGCGATGTAGCGGCTTTTGTCTGCATTGAGTTGTCATCTTCCTTCCCGAAAAACATGCCGCATATTAAAAGCTCACTTACCATATGGAATATCAAAATACGAGAACTTGCCCGCTTAATCGTTTGTGAAAGAGACAAAAAATGCAATGGGAAAGGCAAAAAACGCGACCGCAAAGCGAAATCGTTACAGGTTGCGCAGTGCGCGGGAGAAAACGAACGAGAATGGCGAGTGAAGTGGGTTGAAGGAAGGGTTGGAACTCATATTTGTGTGTTTCTAGGATGCACAACTTTTGCGGTGGGTTGAGTTAAAGGTAATTGCTTTGATTGCCACCCAAACGTCTGCCTCCCAATTGGCAGCAGCCTCCTCCGCCACACCGTCCATTACTTGGCGCAAACGCTGGTGATTGTGGGTACTTAAGCGCACATGCGGCACCACAAAATAGCGTGCGCTCTATGGCCGCAACATTAACGCAAATACGAGTATTACTGCATAACTTTGGTTGGCCAACTTGGTGGCACTTATGTTTTCAGAGTTGATTTAAGTTTTGTTAAAAATGCCAAAACACAAATACGAATTTGAATTAGCTGACTCTAGAGGTGAATGTATTTTGCTCGGCTGTTTGCTGTACTCTTTCTTCCCTTCCCTTACGTGCCGCGTTGCTATTGCAGTCTTTGCTAGCTTAGAGTTGCGTGTCTGCGCCTAAAAGTATGCATTTAAAATTGTTTTCATTCAACAATGCCCCTTTCACCCGCTCGCCCACTCACTTGTTATTTATACGCAGACGGCTTCTAGTCTGCTGCGTCTTTTCAAGAACTTTTCAGTAAACGAAAAAAGTAAACAAAGCTACACAACAACAACTACAGCGGCAAAAACAATTATTGCACATTTGAAATGCAACGAATTTGGTGCCGTCTGCTGCATTTGCATTTGGCGACGCGTCAACTTTGTCACAAATCCGGCCCAAAGGCCAAACTCCGCACAAAGTCAAGAGCGTTGGCAGCAGCGTCGGTGACGTAGACGATTTGCGGGCGTAGGATCATGCAAAATGCCTTTTTAATTATCCGCACATATACACGCGTACATACATATGTACATGCATACATATACAAAGCCGCACACATTTACCCTGCTCGACATTCATCAATTGCAACCGTCTGCTTTTTAGTTGTATTTGTGTTTCCCTGTCGCTCTCGCTCGTTCTTTCCTGCTGGACTTTGTCGTATGTTCACTCGTTCAGTCGTTCGTTGGGCAAAATTTCAAGAACTTTTGTTATTGCCACACAGCTCTGCATATAGAAAACATGGCAAAGAATAGACGACAGCTAGACAACTTGTACCGCTCCTCTCCGCCCAATGAAGTGGCTTCCACACGGCCATAGTGCTTTCAAAACCCATTGCATTGCTAAGCTCATTTATTTGTATTTGTTTGTTTCAATGCACTTTCTCGCTTGCCACACAGACGAACTGCTAGCATTGCGGCCCTGCCGTCCTTGCTGGTGTCGGTGTCGTTGCCATTGTCGTCGTGTGGCATGGATGCGGCAAATGTCATGTTTGGCGACATTAATCTTTGTCGTGTGTTCATAGACTGTTGAGTGATGCATGAAAGTCAAGTTGTTGGCAGTGTTGCTGCCACTAAACTTGCCACTGCTGTTGTTATTTGTTATTTTGTCGTTTCTTTCTGCTGTTTTTGAGTTATAGGCTTAGGAAAACTCGCGTAGTTTTGGTGGTAGAGACGGAAAGGGATGGGAAAGAAAGTTGCCTGGCGTTGAAAATGCACTTGAAGCACTTATTGGAGCATACTTTTAGGCGCTGGTTCTGGCAGATTTAAAACATACGTGCTTTTCACTGTTCTTGAGGAGATAAATAAAAAATGTATGAGCGTTTTTGGAGCTGAAAGAGCGGCTTTTGATGGGATTTGTGTGGTTTATTTTCCTGTAGCATAAAAAATAATTGGCGCGTACACTTCTGTTAGGTGTTTGACCGAGCTCTTCCTCCTATTTGTGGTATGCGTCTTGATGTTGTTCCACAAGTAAAGAGGCTTATATAATATTTTTAGGCCGACTCCGAAGGGCAGGTTTTTGAGTATCTTTTTCATCGCGGAAATCCATTCGGAGGTTTGCCATAACCTGCCGAGGGGCGACCGTTATTTCTTTATTTTCTTGTTTCATGCACGGAGATTCGAATCTAGACATAATTAAATCTCAGACACAATTAAATCCATTGCACTACACCCGGATTCCCTTTTTAATTTTCTTTATATCTGCTCGACATCCCAAAACTTTTTGTAGATATTGAGGGGTCAAGGAGCCAAGGAGCCACATCCTGGGCAGAGTGCACTGTTTGAGATGCCCACATTTTCCACGTGCTTTACCCATAGAAAGTGGCCCGTCATCAGTCCCATCGGCCTCCTACAGTTCCCTCTGCTTAGGGACAGGAGGAATTGCGACAGTTGATCGGACATGAGAGGTAACATCAGTTTTGTCCCTCTGCAGCCTCTCTCAGCCTTACTCTAACCCACAAGCGAACCTTGGCTTTGATGGCTGCAGACGAGAGTGGAAGTTGGCTTCAGAGCCCATTCTGGCTAAAGAGTCAGGAGTCTCATTACTCGCAATATGTCTACCGACATAGTTTAGTCTGGATTTACGGAGCTCTACTACCCTTGATGTTTGGGGGGCTAACTAAGGCCATGAGCGCAGCTTGGCTGTCGCTGCAGATACATATAGATCTGCCTCTCGGTTTTTCACAACAAAGTTCATCGCTTCTTGAACAGCATACATCTCCGCTTGAAACACAGATGCATGCATTTCAAGAGCAAAGTGCAGTTTCGTCCCGCTGGATTTCACGTAGACGCCAGAGCCATGTCGGTCCTGGAGTTTGACCACAGTTGATCCTCTGGTAGCACCACACTGTATCTCTTGCACGACACTGACTGAAATGGAGTCAAGGGCCATAGAGAGAATCGTTGGATCGAAGTACATGCCTACCCTCTTGTCGAAATGCCGGACAGGGCCGTACCAATTCCCATTGTGTTTCAGCCTGCAGATGGCCTTGAAGACCTCTCCTTTGATGAAAGCATCTATTGCTGGTAAACCAATCAGAGCATCTAATGCCGGACCTGAAGTAGTCGCAAAAGCTCCAGGGCAACAGATGGCCACTGTGCGTTATAGTCTCGATAAGGTCCTTCTGACTCCCACGAGAGAGAGTCTACTCATCCAGACCACTGATGCATAGGTGATAATAGGTCATAGCCGTGTAGATCCATAGAACCTTGCTAGGAGAAAGACCCACGTTTTTCCAAAAACACCCTTGCACTGTTAAAAGGCTGTCAGCACTTTGGATGTCTTTGCCTCAACGTGAGATTTCCAGAGGAGCTTACTACCCCGGATGACACCAGCAGATCTTCCTCTGCTCGCACCGAAACGATTCTTTAGGCCAGCATCGAACGAATCCAATTTACTAGCACCCGGTCTACGCCATGCTTACTAGCAGAGTTACACATACTGTCAAAAGTGGCATTATCAAACGCCTCCTCTATATCTAAAAAGATGCCCATGGCGTAGTCCCTCCTGTCGATGTCCAGCTCTACCCTAGCAACAAGGTTTTGCAGTGCTGACTCGCAGGATTTTCCACTTTGATAAGCATGCTGAAATGGAGACAGACAGACAGAGGGTGAGCCTTCGGCGACTTCTGACGTATGCGCAGTTCCACCAGTCGTTCGAGACTTTTCAGCATGAAAGAAGTCATGCTGATGAGTCTAAAGCTTTTGGTGCTGGTGTAGTCGTATCTTCCAACCTTTGGGATGAAAGCGACCCTCACCATCCTCCAAGAGCGTGGTATGTAGGCCAGTGCCAGGCATGCAGAAAGATATTTTTTTCAAGGCTGCTGTCACGGACTCTGCGCCTTCCTTCAGCATAGCAGGATATATGCCATCTAGTCCGGGCGACTTGTAGCCGCCAAAAGATTTGATGGCAAATCGAATGGCGGCCTCATTCAGTGTATCTGGCAGAGTACCAGTCACGCCGAGAAGGTGTAGCAGCTCTGACAGCAGCCTCTTTCGTTAAGGGCTGTTGACGGCCAATGCTTATCTGATTACCTGGAAAGTGAGAGTCCATCAGCAAGCTGAATGTATCACTTTATTTCTCCGTGTAGGAGCCACCAGATTTCCTAATTGACCCCAGCTTTGCAGTTGGGTCCGTTTTCAGGATACTAACCAATTTCGCCGTTTCACTCAGAGATTCAATAACGCTACAAAATTGTCTATAGGGGGCTGTTTTCGATTCCCGAAAAACCTCTTGTAGTTCTTCTAAACATCACGGTATCACTCCCAGTCCTCAGCAAGGCTAGTCTTGAGAGCCCGATTGAGAAGTTTTCTCGACTCACGCCTCAACATCTGGAGCTTTCGATTCCACCAAGGAACGGGAGTCCGGTCAGGGAGAGGTGGAATTGGACAAGCTAACTCAAAACATTCAGTTAGGGCAGCGTTTAGTTTCTCAACAGCCACCTCAATGGCCTGTTCTTTCCGAAGTCCTGGAACCTACGTACTCCGAATGCTAGTCACGCACCAACCTATGCGGCTATAGCGACGTAACTACATATAAAGCGCGGTGACCGACTAGGGGAATATAAGACCCAGTAAAGCAATGAGAAAAAATATTAAATAGGTGAACGACATTTTAAGCAGGTGCCGCAACCTTTCAAGTTTGATTTCACTTTATTATGAAAAATCTTAAATTTAAAGGGAAAAGTCAATCCTGAAGGAAAAGAGCATCAACAGCGGTATGTATAGTAAATGAAGAAAGTAAATCGTTTCAATGTTGATACGCCTTTATAACAGGTGGCGGAAAATTAATCAATTATAGAAAGATTTATAATATTTGCAAATATCGTCATACGGCAATCATATTTGACACTTGTGAGCTAGACAGCTGCAGCATACAAAGAGACAAGCAATGGAGCACGTAAGGGTCAAAATAAAGATTTCCGTCATTCAAAATAATTTTTTTTTTAGTAAAAAGTTGAATGGTTAATTTTGCGCCAACCGATTAATTTTGCGCCACTCTTTATAAACAGGTTAGTATTGCTAAAATAAAACTTGGAACACTTTGTAATTGTCCAAAAAATGTGACCCTTCTCTTGTTTTAGACAAAGAAGATTAATCAGCATGACCGCGTAGCGGGAAGAGCTTGCTTTTGTTTGTTTTATGGATATTTTGAAGCAATCGGGAAATTTTTGAACTAACCTCTAGCGCCACAGTTCTGTTTATTATGCCCTTGTGTACATGCCAAATGTCCTTCGAGATGGCCCAAAAAAAAAAATTATTGATGCTACTCCCTAAATTTCCATCACCAAATAGCAAGGGCCCAAAAAGCTTCCACAGAATCTTTCTCTCAAACACTCCAAGTGCCACCTCATCAGATATTGTCATCGTCCAAGCTTCTGGGCCATATATTAGGACGGACATGATAGGCGTTAATGCTGGTTCCTAAATAAACGAAGTCTTTTACAACCTCAAAATTATACCTGCCAACAGTGACGTGGATGCCGATATGCGAGTGCGCCAACTGTTTGTTTGATGATTCGAGGTACTTCGTTTTGTCCTCGTTCACCACCAGACCCATTCGCTTTGCTTCTTTATCCAGTTTGGAGAAAGCAAAAATAACAGCGCGGTTGTTAAGGCTTATGTTGTCAGACCTAGACTATGTGGGCGACATTTTTTACTATCGCACAAATACTCATATGCATCAGCTAAACTACAAGCGGTATGCCGTGCAGTAGCACAAACAGGTCTAAAAATTAGCATAGTAAAGGCCAAAGTAATGCGGATTAACACCACCGATATACAAGCCCTTCAAATTGCCGACACGCCACTTGAAGGTGTAGTTTCAATTTGCTACCTTGGGAGCATAATTTCAAAAATCGGCGGATCAACAACTCATATGCGCAACGGAATATCTAAGGGACGCGTTGCATTTGGCAAGAAAGCCGTAGATGTGGGAGACCAGCCAACACATGGAGGTGACAAGTAGCAGCAGAGGCGGACAGAGCAGGCCGTTTCTGGAGTCAAATTAAATATCTGGCGCTAAACAAACGAAATTATAACTTGTTTATTGAGGCGCTATGTTTTATCTAGGAACTATGGGAAAATATATGTGTGTAGTATAAATACATGAACGGGGAGGGCTGCTGAACTGGAGTGACAGTCCTTGGCCGGTAACGTAGAACCGACTGTCGTGACGAATCTTAGAACTATGCATATGAACCGGCCACACAACGGAAATCGACAGTATGGGTATTCCAAGACGAGCTTAAGCCAACAAAATTCGTTCGCGGAAGAAGCTCCTCAAGGCAAATGGTCGCCTGTTTTTTCCAGATAATTTGGTCATGTCGCAACTGTTGCACTAGGGAAACTTAAACTAGTCAATTCTGAGTGGTACACAACCAGAGGCGTACCTGGTGGACGTAACGCTAATAATTGTACGCTCCTATAGAAAATTGTGCTTAAGCGATTAAGTTTCGTGGCTCGCCCAATTCTTTCCACATCAGGTTAAAGAAATCCCACGGCAGCGAGTCACCCTGTCTGACACCTCGTTTGGTATCAGACGGCTCTGAAAGGTCCTTCCAATTCTGATGGCGCTGCTGGTATTGAGCAGCGTCACCTTGCATAGCCATATTAGTTTTAAGGGATACCAGACTCAGACATGGCGGTGTAAAGGAAACTTCTTTTCGTACTATCGTACAGTCGATACACACTTGCAGCGTTTCAAAATAGTTTTTGTTCTTGTCTCTCTGTTTAGTTCTATGGACTCGCTTTTCTTCCTTGCCAATTTCTCATATTCCGCCGTGTAGACCTGTATTTTGCGGCATAACTTTTTCTGATATGCATCATTCTTTTTATTGATGGCGCTTCCACATGCCGCACCAAACCCATATTGGAGCAAATGTGTGCGGGTTGCTTCAGGAATATCTGGAGAGACGGATTTTATTGCGTTAAGTCGAGACTAATAGTTCTTCGGTTCATTGTTGATTATGTTTTTGCCTTTTAATTCCTCAAATTCCTTCCAATGTCTTCAAAATCACAGTTCAATATTACAATTTTATTTAAATATTAGATTAAAAATGGAATTTTATCAAAAACTAATTAAGCGAATTTTATAAAAAACTAAGCGCCTCAACAAAAAGCGCTTATATTATCCATTGCCAGCAAAAATATAATATTAAATTAGTTATAAACCCAATTTAATGTACATTCAATTAAATATATAATTTAGCTTTTTACGCGTACCTGCGCCTAAAAGCGTGCTACCGAAATTGCGCTTTTATTTTGCTAACGTCGATATTTGTGTTAATTGCGTGCACAAAGCAACATTCTCATGCATTTCATGCGAATGAGCACCAGACAAATTCTCATACCAAAACAAAATATAACAATTATAGCCCAGTCAGAGTCAGTCTAACGGAGTCGGAGTGAGGGTCGGAAACCAAAAGCCAGAAACCAATGCCAATGCCAATGCCAACTCATTATGACAATAAAAGCGCAACGTTAGCGCTATTGTTGTCACTAAATGGCAGCGCAATTGGTTGTTGGTATGTGTATGTATGTATAAATATGTGTGTGTGTATGCGCATATTAGAAACGTTGAGCTAAACTACTCAGCAAAAATATTCTAGTTCACGAACTGCTATTTGCTGGAGAAAGTTGCACTAGTTCGAGAGTTACTAGTATTGAACCCGTTACCGTAAATAGTGGGTAACAAGGTGGGCAACATATTTTGATAAACTTCTTAACAGAAACACCCGAGCACTCACAATTTAAGTCTTCAGAAATGGTGGAAGAACCAGGAGTTCATGGCGGCTTTTAAAGCCCACAAAAACAACAAACGACGAGATCCCAGCAGAGCTCTTTAAATAAATGAGTAATAAAAACCTCCTTACCATAGAGCAGTTGGTTTACAAAATCTGGAATGAAGAACGCACGGCAAAGATGTGGGAAATTGGAATAATTTGCCCTCTACATAAAAGAGGAGACATGTTGATCTGTGAAAATTACCGGCCCATAACTCTATTGAAAAGCATTTACAAAATATTTTCAAATATTCTAGACTTAAACCGCATGCTAAACACATTATTGTTAGCTACCAGGCTGGTTTTTAAGAGGGAAGATCAACCATTTACCAAATTTCCGTGCCAAGACAGATTTTAGAAAAGTCTCGCGAATACGACACGACGACGTATTATCTTTTCATAGACTTCAAAGCAGCTTACGACAGCATAATTAGGAAGCAGCGCTTCTTAGCGATGGCAGAAGGAACGTAGCCTTGAACGGACTTCGGCAAGGCGATGGGCTCTCATGTCTCCTCTTTAATCTTGCCCTTGAAAAGATTATCAGGGACTCTGCCGTAAACACAAAGCGAGCTATTTTGTTTAAATCGGTTAAATTGCTGGCTTACGCGGATGACGTATACATAAATGCAATGTGGGCCAAATACTAGGTTAGGTAGTGATGGTTGCCCAGAGAGTGGGCCCGCTTGGACGAAAGAAGTTTGGTTCATACTTTGTGATACCGGGTCAAATACTGAATATCGGTGACTATGGTTTCGAAGTAGTGAAGGAATTTAAATACCTTGAAGTAATCATTAATCATAACAACAAAATTTCTGCAGAAATCGGCCACAGAATCCTTATTGACGGTCAGCCGCTGCTATTTTTCGCTGTGTCAAGACCTAAAGAGTTGCCTCCTAGACAGAAAATAAAAGATTTCACTATATCGCTCAAATATAATTTCGATTTTGCTATACGGTAGTGGAACGTGGCCTTTCAGAGAAGCAGATAAGCAGAAGCTGCTGACTTTCGAGAGTAGAGTTCTGCGACAAATTTTTGGCGATAAATTACGCACCTCAACAAAAGGTGGTAGCATATGCCGATGACTTGGTCCTAATAGTCTCAGGACTCTTCTCATCAGTAATTTCTGAAATTTTGAAGGTGCACTGGCTACACTCAGTAGTTGGGCCGCCAGTTGCGGTCCCAAAGTCAACTTTGACAAAACGGTGTTGATGCTATTCACCAGGAAATACAAGCCTCCGCCTTTTAAGCTTCTAAGACTAAACAACCAATGTCTTACACTCGCATCGGAAGTCAGGTATCTTGGTGTAATACTTGACCCCAAGCTCCACTGGAAGCTGCACATAGAAAATGGAGTTAAGAAGGCCAATATAGCCTTATACGCCTGTAAATCTATGTTCGGCAAAAAATGAGGTCTCAAGCCACGGATGTACAACTTAATGGTTCTGCCAATTTTGACATATGGTTGCTTTGTTTGGTGGGTAGCTCTTCAGAAGGGCTACAACACCACAAAACTAGAGAGAGTGCAGAGAACTACATGTGTGGGCATCACTGGTGCTTGTAGAACTTGTCCCACTACAGCGCTCAACGTTATTTTGCACGTACTTCCTGTGGATCTGGAGGTTAAATCCATTGCTGCTCAGAGCGCTATTAGGTTGAAGGAGCTTGGCCTTTGGAGACAACTTTCCGTAGGGCATAGAAACATCTTGAAGCAGATCTCCCCTTCCTTCTCTGTTATTCGCACTGACCTCTCCATCCGCAAACTGTGTTTTGAGGGTTGTGCTAGGGCTATCTTTCCGAGCAGGCAAGATTGGAAAGAGGGAAGAGTCGGTACGGATATATGGTAGATACCTCTGTTTTCACTAACGGATCCAAAATGGAGTATGGAGTGGGAGCGGGGGTTTACTCTAAATCAGCCAGCATTTCGGTGTCCTTTAAACTGCCGGAAACAAGCAGCGTGTTTCAAGCAGCGATCTTCGCGATCCAGCAGGCGTGCAAAATGCTTCAAGATCGCTGTTGGGAGGGAGACATTAATATTTTCTCCGATAGCCAAGCTGCGATCAAGGCCCTGTCTTCGCCGTATTGCAGCTCTCTTCTGGTAAACTAATGTAAGGAGGAACTGAAACATCTCGATCGAGCAGGAAACATCTCCCTTATCTGGGTTCCTGAGCACAGGAATATAGAGGGAAATGAAACTACCGACGAGCTTGCCAGGAAGGGGTCGACAGAACTGGTTTCAGCTGTCCCCATCTCAGGCATCGGTGTTCCTTTGTCCGTAGTTAAAGGGAAACTACAGAATTTCTTTCTAAGAAAATTGCAAGACAGATGGAGGTCTGTCTCATCGTGCGCTATTTCGAAAACACTATGGCCTCAATACGATAGAAACAGAATGCTTAAGGTGATGGGAATCTTCCGCCATTCAATTTTCAAACTCATTGCGGTGTTCATTTGTCACTGGGTGTTCGGCACTCATGCGGAGAAGCTTGGAATTCTGTACAACTCCTATTGCAGAGCTGTGGGAATCATGCAGGGAAAGATACTGTTGAACACTTTCTCTACAAATGTCTGGCTCTGGCGGCTAGGCGTTTGAGATTCCTTAGCGTGCCTTTTGGGGATGACTTGAAGAAATTCTCCAGCCTAGATCACTTTTCTCTCCTCCACTACATCAACAGCACTGGATGGCTGTAGAAGGTACCTACCTACCTTTCCACCTCAACAAATACTCTTCGGTAAATGCCACAGGCAGAGAAAAGAAGGAGCCAGCCGCCGCTTAGATGGATTGACGGTGTAGAAGAAGACGCAAGCTTATTGGGATTTCCGGCATGAGGGCACAGGCACGAAACCGACACAATTGGAGGCATAAGCTACAGCAGGCGAAGACCCGACCAGGGTTGTCCAGCCAATAATGATAATGATGATAAATATTGCTTAAAGCCGAGCAACAAATTTTATAAAAGAAAAAAATGTTTGTAAATAACATTCAAGTTCATAATGAAATATTTTTTAGACGTTCATTTATGCATTTTTACTTACTTTTGCAACTGGCCCGAAACTGGTGAATTTCGGTGCAAATTGGACTAGAACTTGCTATATCTATCCTGAACCAGTTCAGTAACTGGCGTAATGCAGATGCGGCGGCTGGCAACTAACATTTCAAAGGACCATTGCAACATTTTAAAATACCAGCTGCTAGCATTGAAAATGAATGAGCCAGCACTATTAGAATTCACTGCAGGGTAGTCGCAACTGCCTGCCAAATGATGCTGCGTTGTTGAGTTTGTGTAGTATTTTATGTATGTGTGTGTGTGTGTGCATTCCCATACCTAATAAAATGTGTGCTTGTGCATTTGTGTGGAAATGTTTCGCTTGTCTCGGTATCAACGTGTTATTGTTTTAGTTGTTATTGTAGTTTTTTTGTGCTAGTGGCGACTGGAGTAAGTGTTGGTAAATTAAACTGTCATTAAGGGCTTAATTAAAGGCCTTTGTTGAAAGTTGATGTGGCGGCACTAAGCGAATTGTTTTAGATGTTTTTCACTCTGCCCGTAAAGGTTGGGTTGATGTTCTTTCGTGCTGTGAGCTATGGAGAAACAAAAAAACCAACAATCATAGTTACCGCGTGTGAGTGGGTGTAATCGGGCGTTAAGAATTGTTGAGTGCGCGTTGATGGTAAATTATTCTTTTGCACTTTTCCTTGGCTCCACTGCTTTTCGAATATTGCGCGCTAAAAAATATTTCCTTCATACCAAAAACTCACGTTTGTGAACGAACTTGAATTACTTCCGCTAAGTTCCGCCATTTCTTCGCATATCTGCATACTTTGAGGCATTTGCAATGTTTGCCCACGTATTCCGGACCACCAGCATATTTGTCTGCGTTGCTTGCATTGCCGGCATACCGAGACGACATTTAATTGCCGAATGTCGCAAGGTGAAAGCAAATGCATGAAATGCGCCAGAAAAATGTAAGGTACGCTTTATTGGAGGAAGGGTGGCTATTTATTTTTAGGCTAATGGAAACTATTTTTAGGGGAACTGGACGGCAACTACACTTTGGTGGTATAGGGGGATGGCTGTATTACAGTCATATTATACGTACGTTTATGTAAACCATAATATAATAATGGGCGATATTTTTTACGAAATCTATTATTTCACTACTACCATTAGCTCAAAACCATTAACTACTTTTCTCTTTCCTTTCAGGTGAGTCAATAATAATTTAAATGATGAAACTATTTGCGCAAATTGTAAGTAATAAATAAATTAAATCCATGAATATTCTGAAATTGAAAATAAACTGTGACTTGTACTTAAAATATTTGAAAACCTTTTCCGATTTAATTTTTTCATTTTACTTTCTTTATTATAACCCCTTGTAAGCCCGAAAAAATGGACGATTGTCATAATTTTTTTTAACTATATTATGTTTTAGAACTTTTATTCAAATGAGGCATATATCATACTGAAGGGTAACTCTCGAAGAATACATTTTGGTGTTTTTATTTAAAAAAATTTATTATTTATTTTTGATATCGCCCCTCCCCCGAAACGCCGTTTTTTAGAAGCGGCTTGCGGTGATCACGGTAGCGCATGAGCAGCTCAACTGAAATCAAAAAAATTAAATGATTATTGTAGAAAAATGTTTTTTAGTGAATCTGAACAGTTTATTTACCCAAAAAATATTTTTCTCGATATGAAAACCGCTTTGCGCCAAAAAGAACGATTTTTGAGGAGTTGAAAAATTATAAAAAAAATGTATTCCAGCGAACTACGCAATTATTTATAAAAAGTGAACCGTTCAGATTCACGAGGTTGTAACTTCGAATAATTAAAAAAAAAAGTTTATGCAAATCGGTCAAATAGTTTTTGATAAATCGCGTATATAGTTTTGCGTGCACTTCCCGTTCCAAGAAAGGTCACGCGCTTCCACGGTCTGCAACTTTCGTTCTAGTGTTCTGATCTTTATGATTTTTTGGATTTATATATTTAAGATGATGTTCTTTTAGAATATATAATACCATACAAAAATCTTCGATTTTTTAGTCCAACACAAGGTATACATATAATCCCTTAAGTCTATGATTACAAAACTTTACGAAAAAGGTACACGGAGAGTTCTTAATATTAGTTTCTTAACACGTTGACTGCCAAGGCCATTTTCTGAAAACTGCCCAAAAATGACATTTTGATTTTTTCACATTATATTACTAAAAACTCTATTTCTAGATCATATATTAGGTATCATCAAAAATCAAAAATGATGTTTTTTTAAAGGAGAAAAAGGACCTACGAGTTATTTCGTAGTTGGCGTCTGGGAAAGAACTCGCTACGAATTATCTCGTAGTAGGTAGGTCCTTTTTTTCCTAAAAAAAACATCATTTTTGCTTTCTATAGTATTTTGTTTTATAGTTATTAGTATTTATTATAATTATCATAATTTTATTATTATTTCCTTTCTTTTTAGATTTATAAACATTCTCTAAAATTACTGTTATAATTATTAAGAACCCAATATGGATAAGAAAAGGTCACTGAATCAAAGTGAAATTGAGTACAACGCAAATCTAAGTGATTCAGAAGATGATTTCAGCGATGGTAGTAACGACATTTATGAGCCTTCTGAGAATACAAGTGATAGTGAAGATGAAGTCATCTCCGAACCTGAAGACGTCTCCGAATCTGATAATAATGACGATGATTTTCAAGCAACAACGTCAAATGAGAATGATGATTTGTGGACAGAAGTTCAACACAATCCTGAATTATTTCTTTTCGAAGAAAATGTTGGTGTGAAATTAGATACATCAAATTTTACTGTACAAATGCTGGTGGATTTATTTTTTTCGGATGAGTTTCTTGCTTTACTGGTAGAACAAAATGCTATAAAAAAATCTAAAAGGATATCAAATTGGCAAGACGTATGTGCTACAGAGATGAAAGTTTTTATTGCACTTTTATTGCAAATGGGACCTTGTACTTTTCCAACAATAGAACATTTCTGGAACACAAACAAGCTATATAATGTAAACTTTTGGCGCACACATATGAGCCGCAATCGATTTCAGTTGATACTTCGTTATTTTCATTTGGTTGATAACTCACAACCATCTACCGACAGACTATACAAGGTGAGACCAATCCTAATCCAAGTAAAAATATTTGTATTGACGAATCCATGATGCTATGGCGGAGAAGATTGCTTTTCCGCCAATACATAAAAAATAAAAAACACAAATATGGTGTCAAACTATATGAACTATGTGAGTCCGACGGTCTTGTAATAAAAATAAAAATTTACAGCGGAAAATCTGAGGAAACTACCCATAATGTAGGTCACACTGCTGACGTTGTTTTACATTTACTTGGGGACTATCTCGATAAAGGCTACACGCTTTACATGGATAATTTTTATAATTCAGTTAGTCTTACAAAACTGTTATATACACGAAAAACTTATGTGTGTGGAACCCTACGAAGTAACAGAAAAGGAAACCCCAAAGATGTGGTAAATCGTAAACTAAAAAGAGGGGAGTGTTTTTGGCAGACAAATGGTCCTGTTACCGTATGCAAATGGAAAGATAAACGAGAAGTCCTTTCCATTTCAAATATGCACGCTATTGAAATGGTAGAGGTGCCCAATCGGAATGGAAGAATTTCTATGAAACCGAATATAATTCGAGATTACAATAATGGAATGTCTGGCATTGACCGATCAGATCAAATGATTTCGTACTACTCATCTCTAAGAAAGACTATTAGATGGCACAAAAAGGTTTCACTTCATATTATAGAGATATATATACAAAATGCTCACAGAATTTACCAAAAAGTAACTTCATCTAAAATAAAACTGATAAAGTTTAGAGAAGAATTCTTCTTGGCGTTGATTGGAGATTTTCAACCAATTTAAAAAAAATAGATCTAAAGAGCTCCATTATTTAGAGTGTTTACCACCAACGGAAAAAAAAACAGCGTCCGACAAAGCCATGTCGTGTATGTACCCAAGAAAAAAAACGCCGAGAAACGCGTTACTTCTGTCCAACCGGTCCAGAGAAGCCAGCCCTTTGTGTGGAAAATTGTTTTAAAAACTTCCACAAACATAATATATTACTTTATTTCTTGTATTTGAGTTAATTTTTCCATTATATTGAATGAATTTTTGCATTATATTGAATGATTTTTTTTTTTCAATAAAAAAAGCTCACGGAAGCCAAACCCAAAATTTTTTTCTTTTCCCACAAGACATTTATCGATACTAACACTATTATAATACGGTTTTACTCGTAGCTACACAAAAAGTGGTAGTTTTAAGTAGTACGAGATAACTCGTAGTTGGCTTCCTGAAAGGGAAATCATACTACGAGTTATCTCGTAGTTGGCAGTCAACGTGTTAATGACTAAATATAAAAAGTTTTTCTTATGAATAAAAGGTAAAAACCCGGGCTGCAAACTGAGATCTTAAAAATATATAAATAATTGGCGCGTATACTTCTGTTAGGTGTTTGGCCGCGTTCTTCCTCCTTTTTGTATTGTGCGTTATTCCACAATTGGGGGGACCTACAGTTTCAAGCCGACTCCGTACAGCAGATATTTTTTATGAGAAACTTTTTCAAAGCAGAAATCTACTCGGAGGTTTGCCATTGCTTGCCATGGAGTTACCGTTATTAGAAACAACTTTCAAAAATTCAAAAAGTTTATTTTGCATGAAATGAACCAAGCAGATTTCACTTCTACAAAACCCTTAGAAGGCGAAAAAGTATCAATGACGAAGAAGTAAATTGGTTGAAGAATGTTAGATAAGAATGAGGATATTTTTATTAAATTTATTATTCTCACGAGGAAGACCACCGTAAGATATAAATGGGCGGCTGCCATAGCCGAATGGGTTGGTGCATGTCTACCATTCGGGAGTGCGTAGATTCGAATCTCCAGGCATTAGCAACATTAAGACACACACCACAAATAAGAGGAGAAGCTCGGCCAAATACCTAACAGAAGTGTACGCGCTAATTATTTATATACCATTATTTTTATTATAATTATTATTATTACATTATTATAATTTTTATAAATGGTTTTAGTTGAATAGCAAATGTTGAAGTAAAACCTCTTTATTTTATTTATTTATTTTTTTCCATAAAAGATTGGTTTGTTTCAATTGAGATCCCGCAGTTAATATTTTGTAAGTGTAAGACTTTTACGTTTGGCTGACTTTGAAAGTGGTGTAAATTCTTTTGAAGTCATTAAAAGTTCAAATTTTTGTTAAGCGCTTTAAAAAAAACGATTACATTATAAATTAAAAAAAAATCAATGTTGAAAAAATACAAAACTAATGCATTAAAAAGTATCCGTATTTTTTAAATTTTTTAAATGCAAAACCTTAAATATCTCCATACAAAAAAATACACTTTCAAAGAAAATGGCTATGTGGGCTGTGAATTTTATTCAAACTTTTCAACGTAGGTAGGTGGGTAGGTGGGGTGACCGCCGCAATGATACACTTAGACCTTTCATTGGTCCATTGTGATAGTATTGGAACTTATCCTTACCCTATGGGTAGGTTTAATAAACGAGCAAAGCTTCGGTAGTTTTAGATGCGCTATGTCCGCTACATCAATTAAAAATGCCATGTCAAGAGTGCGGAGCCTCCTTGTCGCTAAGCTTTCTTAGACAGCTTCTACAGAAATCGAAGTACGGGAGTCCTAGCCTTCTACCGTGGCTACAGGCATGGGTATCAGCGTCTTATCCACTTGGAGGTCGAGCGTTGCACAGGTTCGAGGAAGTTCATCTGGCTTGCAGTTTCCCGCTATATTCCTGTGACCTGCCACCCAAATAAGGTGTACTGTGTAATATTTTGATACGTCATTTAGGAGTTTATAACATTCTATCACTGTTTTTGACGAGTGCGTTTTAGATTCTAGCGCTTTGATTGCCGCTTGACTTCATTTGTGGAAAATACTCTCGTTCAGGTAGGCGAAAAGTTTGGGTGACTCCGAGTTTTGTTCGTCGAGAGTGGACTTTACTGCTCAGTTGTCTAGTTCGTCCAAAGTAGCACTTGTTGGCAAGAGAGATTCTACGATGGATTTTAAGGCTGTCATTGTTATCGGTGTTAATGATGGTTCCTAAATACACGAAGTCCTTTACAACCTCGAAATCATAACTGTCAACAGTGACGTGGGTGCCGTGCGCCGACTGTTTGTTTGAAGACAGGAGGTACTTTGTTTTATGCTCATTCGGCAGGCATGCTTTCATCCGACCATATTTTGCATAGAAGCTGATGCATGCACCTTACCAGCTCCTCGCCGCCATGTTTGAATAGCTCAGCGGCAGTCCGTCGGCGCCCGCGGCTTTGTTGTTCTTTAGCCGCGTTATCGCTATATTCAGGGGGCTAGGCGCCCACCTGACGGCGCTAATGAAACTAATTATTATTATAATTAGGTTCACTCTCGAGCGAAGTTTGTATGCCTTTCCTTTTTGACTCCACGAATTGTATTCTTTTGACTCGCAAGGCGATTCCTCATAAAATCTGCACAATATTGGACTATTTTGTGTGCTAAGCGAATGTAGAGTAAATTTAAGTCTAAGCCGCAATTATAAATGCGCACATTTCACCATAGCGGCGACCAGCATGAATTCTTAAAATTCATTTTTCTGCAGTCAATTAATTACAGCCTTTCTTACTGCAATATTTAAATGAAAATTAAAATCGCTTGCCACTGCTGCAGCTACAAACAAATCTATGCACGAATTTATGTGTATGTGTTTGCCAGGAAGTGCCGGCTGTGGGAAAGCCTGCAAGGACGAAGAAGTCTTAATGCAGCGCAAGTGCTTTTATGCAATAAAAAATTCACTATCTTTAACCTTGACTAGACCACTTCATACATGCAAGTGAAGAGCGCGCACACAAGCACATGCACAGACAGCAGCAGCACATGCACATATACACGCGTATGCGTGTGTGTGAATGGTAAAGTGCAGGTTTGGTCGAATGTTGCTGTGTGAATTTTAATCGCGTCGTCTGCTCAACCACAGACAGGCACCGCATTGTATCATTTTTGCCTTTTTAGACTCGAATGCTAACCTATACATACACACATACATACATATAGACACATACATATGCATACAAAGCTTTGAGTGTTTGAGTGTTTGCTTTGAGTTCTCATCAGCAGCCAGCGACAACGACGACGACAGCGGCAGCCACTACGACACACTCCACACCAGACAAACGGACGGACAGAAGAATACGTGTATGCACGTGCGTGTGTGTGTATGTGCAAGCCGCCACTGATGAGCAGTCTCCATTGGTGGCACCAATTGGCGTTGATATATGCGAGGTGAAATTACTTATGTACATTCAGGCAGACAGCCACACACACACACACAGAACCTTACGCCCATTTCACACTTTCTGCAAGCCGATACAAAAAAAAGCAAACAAAAAAAAAAACATTGTACAGACAATTGTATCGAGACCGCTTACATTGTGGTTGTATGTGTGATGCATTCAAATTGAAAAATTCCATGGCGCAATGGCAAAACATTGAGAATAAACAACATCACAAAAAAAAAGGAAAGAAAACAACTAAGAGGAGCTAAAAACAGCCGCAAACGGAAAATGGTTCCAATACAAAATACAAAGGGAAACAATCGCATAGAAAGGAAACAAAATCACCACTACTAAGGGAAAATCGTGAGCCGACAAGAGCGCAAAAAAATCAGCAATAATAAAAACAAAGCTTCTCCGGTAACATGTCAGGAGCTGCTTCCCAGCAGGACCAGCCGATATGCGCTGCTGATAAAGGGAACCACTCCCCACGCCTGCTCCTCTAGCGCGCGAGATTTGCCGGTTTACACTTAGTGTAATTATTGTTGGAGCAGCAGCTGTGGCCACTGTTGCAATTTTCTCCACGACCAACACAGAAACAAATACAAATATATTGAGCACACATGCATACACCCATACATGAAGATATATACACCTTTGTGAACAATAATAGCATCGGACATATACAAAGTATACACAAAATGTTAATTTATTTTTTTTTTAATATTTTTTTTTTTTTTTTTAATTTTTAGACTTTACTTAAACAAACCCCACATAACTTAAAGTACCAAACTTTACCAAAATTTAAAAAAATTCAAAACACTCTATTAAATTTTCAAGCTTTTTTTTCAGAATTTTCACAAAATTTTTGGTTATCGAATTTTATAGCCCACTGAAGTTTAATATTAAAAGCCACGTTTAAAGCTGCTCAAGCTTGCCGTTGGTTTTCGATTATTTTTTCTTAAACTTTTCACTATTTTTGAAGTGAAACTTCTTAGGCGTCGATGGACGAGCGAGAATGGAGAATAAAATTTCAAGGCCACGCAACGTTTTGGGCATTTTCGTTCCACGAGAGAGAAAAAAGATATAACGTAGAGAAAGAGAAGAGAGAGAGCTATACCTTATATATATCTTAGATACACTTTAGGCTATTTTTCCTGAGTTTTTCCTTGTGGTTTCTAATTTCTAGTGAGAAATAACACTGCCTACTTTTTGGCGCTTGTTTGTTGGAGCAAACTTGTAGGAAATATATTTTTGGAGCCTACTTTTTGGCGTTATATTTCCTTGGTACCTACTGTTTGGGGCGTTTTTTGGTCCCAATTTCTTAGAATTTTTTTTGGTGCCTCCTTTTTGGCGCTTACTTCCCTTTCCTGGCCAGTGTTTGTGCGTACTATAAAGTGCTATCCATTCCGGTGTCGGATTTATTGGTATTGCCCTGCAGTAATTTGTTCCCTTGCTGCGGTCCTGGAATCGCTGCGTTTGTGCGGGTGATAAACGCTCAGAGTAGTGCGCGTTGTTGGCATGGTTTATGTCCGGCGTTTACCTACACCGGTTGGCCCTTCTCCGTTTTTTGTAAATTTTGTCTATTGGTATTCTCTGCAAATGTTATAAATTTATTTAGATATATATTCTTTCTCTCTCTCGCTCTCATTCTCTCTCGGGTCTCTCCCTCTTTCTTTGTCTGCCTTGAAAGTTTCACTTCTTTTATGTGTACTACACACACTTTTTTTCTTGACAGTGTTGCTCATTTTCTTCCATATAACTAGCGCTAGAAATTTTTTTCATATGGATAAAAAAGCACAAAACCACCAACAAAAAAAAATTTATTTAACGTGACGTGTAATATTTTAGAATGATTTTACAATAGTAAGTTAATTTAAGCTCTAATTTAAAAAAAAAAAAATAAATAAAAAATAAAATATGTGGCGCTGCTATCATTGTGAACACAGGTGTACATTCACTCACTAACTGTGCAATAATTGCATGCAGGCTGTGCTACTGCTGAGCTTAGAGGCGGCTGCTTGCCATGGCTGATAGAATACATACCCACACCGGGTAGCAGTGGGTAGTCTTTGCCTGTTAGTGACGCCCACTTGAACTGTCTGCCGCGCGCTATGAAGGTTAGCTCGGCACTATTTGCGGCAACCGCTGCAGTCGGGATTATGCGATCAGGCACAATTGTCGCACTTATACCGATTGCACTGTTGGGAGGTGATTGCAGTAGCGCGTGGAGGTGGGGTTGCGTTGCAGTGTGGCGCATTTTAGCTTTAGTTGTGTGACTTTTTGTGGCATTTGTAGCTGCAATTGGTAGCCTAAGTTTACATTTTCACTAATAAAGAAACACCTAGTTGCATGCTTTTGTGTATGTATGGGAATAGGTGAATGAACATCGCTAAGTAAGCAACAGAACTGGATTAGGTCCTAGACCCAAAAGCCTACTAATACCATTTTGAACCAGAAGCAAGTGAATATAGAAATAGGAATAAATTATATATACTTATCTATCTATCGCTTAAAATCATATTAATTTTTTTTTTTTGTATTTTTCATTATCACTAAACGGATTTGACATAAATTATTTAAGCAGCTTCCTTAATAAGTTTTAATAGTTAATGATTTTTAAATGTTGTTGAATATTTTTCCACATCAAATCGAGGCTGCTAATTTTACAATATGTTGAAAGTAACAAAAAGTGCTAGGCCTTTTAAAACCAACCTTCTCCTTGTTTGAAAAAAATTAAATTGATTTTTTTTTTTTTTTTAAAATACTGGAAATTCGTCGGTTTTAAAATATTGCAGGGTATTTACATGTATTTATTTAGTTACATAATCACGATTTTTTATTACTGCTCCGCATCTGCGTGGCATGAAAACGTCATCACTACACCTCTTCAGTGAGACTTGCTTCCATGCCTCCTGGGATGTGTTCCATAGATCTGTGGACTTTGATGGTCTACGATCGGCAGCACTATAACTTTCTATAGGGCTGAGATAAGGCAACTGAGCTGGCCACGACGTGACCCCCAGTCTCGGTTCGAGCAGAGGAAGATCTGCTGTTGTCATCCGGGGTTAATAGAGGTTCCCCCCAAGGCGGTCTGCTGCTCAAGCCAAGTATAGTACAATGGACATAATTAGTGTCTGAGTGCTGCACGTGCTAGTTGCCCCGACAAAAAAACAAAAGCAGACCCCAGCTCCCTTGACCTGAAACTACTCTTCGGCAAATTTACGCGTGCGTTCTGGGTCCTTCTTGCTGGAACAACCACTTCAATGGCATACTCCATTCAGCATATGGCAGCATTACCTTTTCGAAAATTCCCACTGATCCATTGTATCTTTTATCAAGTGGTCGGGCCCAACGACACTATAAGAAAAATTTCCCCATGCCATCACTTTTGCACTACTTTTGGGATAATATTCAACATTTCGCCGACGACGAACAGATTACCCAGAGCCAGTTGCTCCAAATAGAACCACCCTTGTTCCATCCGTCCAAAAAATATTTCCCTATTTTTTCTTTGGTTAATTTACGTGTTCTTTAGCAAATTGTAAGTGTGTTTTTAGTCAAGAGATGAACATTTGGCGGATTTCGCCCTTATAATTTGTACTCCAACGAGCGTCTACTTCACTTACATTAACATCTAAGCATGTTTTTATTTCTGTAGTGGGTTCGTTTTTAGAGACTTGGAGTATATTTCGATCTTCTTCTGTGGTTGTTTTGAGTTTGCGACCACGTTTTTGGAGCGCATCTCTAAGCCACAGGACGTTTGCTACCATTTGAACAGCTCACAAAGTATTTCCTTTATTTCTCTATATGTTTTACTCATGCTTGAATTTTACTCATTCTCATCTAATTTTTTTTTACTTCTTTATAATTTTTATTTTTACTTCTCTATAATTTTTTTTTTTATTTTTATATGCTTTAATTTTATGCAATGCATTGGTATGTCACTAATGCAATCTTAGTTTTTTCGTAAACAAACGGCTTTGTGCCCACAAGTGATGCCAGCTGATTCTATCAAATTCGCACAGAGCCGAATAAAAGAGCTGTTTTGAAATCTTTTCACCATGCGAATTTCAGTCTCAATGAATTAAATAAATTTCCACTCTATCTGGCAACATTTTTGAGCAGCGTACTCTGTATTCGTCTGATAAGTGACATTTCGTGCCAATTGGATATTTCAGTCATTCTCTTTATGTGTCTCTTAGGTGCGCTTATACTAAAATAACCTGGCATTGTTTCAAATGCGCACTAAAGCAAAGTAGGCAGCGCCTCCAATACATTAAAGTGCACGAACACACAGACATAACTTAACTGCAAATACGATTTTCTGAACACTTCAGGCAAATACATAGAAATTTAGATATTTAAATAAAATTCAGATATTTCCGTACAAAGTATTATTAAATTTAATTAAGACTGTTTTAATAAGAAAATTAAAATATTTCTCAGCCACCCTCTCATAAAGTTTGATTTTCAGCCTGTTGCATTTAACGGCTGCGATCAAGATAAAGTAATTATGTTTATCTGCTCTCCGCTCGCTGCTTTGACTTATACGCTCCCGCTCTCATCGACTCATGCCATTCCTATTTGCGTTCCATTACTTCCAACTGCACCACAAAACAAACTCTGCCGGAATTCATTTCGTTTGTTATTTTCTACTAAATGCCGATGGAACTAATTGAGAATAAAACACTTCTTGAAGATCTGTAAAGACACTGGACAAGTTTTATTTGTGGAAACGGTTCAGTGATCTCGGCGGTGTTAGTGTAAAGAGACGCATTTGAGGTGTGTTGTGATAGAGGTTGTGTATACGGCTAACATATGTACGTACGTGTATAGATACAAATGCATTTGTGCGTCTGCTTAGTTATAATTAAAATCTCTTTTGTGGGAGTTTGTTTATTTTCCAGCTAATTGGAAAATGTAAATTATCGGAAAAGAAAATCTGCGCATAAATTTGAAGTTGATGAATTAAAGATTATTCGAGGAGTAAATAAATAACAACTTGATTTAAAGTGAAACTAAGTATAGAAGTCTATATGATTACTTATTTCAAAAATAAGGCTGCTGTTTTACATAAAAATTAAGCAATTTGTTATTATTTGTGCATTTTTTGTTGGAGGCTGTGTAAAAAATATGAAATTTTGTTGAAAATTGCATTCGGCGACCCCTCGCATATACGGAAATACGTATGTTCCTTAGTTTTTGTTTTTCAATTTTCGGTCGCTTGGAAGAATTTACCATATCAAGTGTGTACCCACAATGTGTGTCTCCTCTTTTCTATTAACAAAAGCGAGATAAAGAGATGCCAGAGAGGCAGTTTTCGAAAATGTGAACAATAAACTTCCAACTGCATATATTAGAAAAAGTAAAAAAAAAAACAACAAAAAGAAAAATACAAAAAAAAAACATTATAAATGCTAATACAAGGTGGCGCAAAATTAATCACCCAACGGAAGATTTAAAATTTTTGCAAATATTTTATAAAAGTATTAATACAAGGTGGCGCAAAATAAATCACCCAACGGAAGATTTTTAATTTTTGCAAATATTTTGTATTAACAAAAGTACACAAGTATCAATACAAGGTGGCGCAAAATTAATCACCCAACAGAAGATTCATAACTTTTGCGAATATTTTATATTAACAAAATTACTACAAGTATTGATTCAATTAATCAACCAACGGAAGATTTTTAATTTTTGCAAATATATTATATTAACAAAAGTTCTACAAGTATTAATGCAAGGTGGCGCAAAATTAATCACCCAACGGAAGATTTACAATTTTTGAAAATATTTTTTATTAGCAAAAGTACTAGAAGTATTAATACAAGGTGGCGCAAAATTAATCACACAACCGAAGATTTATAATTTTTGTAAATATTTGAAGTTAATAAAAGTACTGCAAGTATTAATTCCAGGTGGCGCAAAATTAATCACCCAACGGAAGATTTATAATTTTTGCAAATATTTGAAGTTAATAAAAGTACTACACCCATGCAGCATTTATAAGTTTTGCAACTATTTTATAAAAGTACTACAAGTAATAATGCAAGGTGGGGCAAAATTAATCACCCAACGGAAGATTTATAATTTTTGCTAATATTTTAAGTTAATAAAAGTACCTACTACAATTATTAATACAAGGTGGCGCAAAATTAATACTTATGAACCATACAGTTGCAGAATATAAAGAGACAAGCAGTGAATTGCGCAAAGGTTAATATTGCGCCACCGTTTATCATTAACTGAAAATAATTGTTGAAATAAAAAAGTTCACATATTCGCTTTGAAATTATGTAAAATGTTATTACAAACTGATATTCCGTATTCAAGCTATCAAGTCTTATAAACAAAAACCGGAAGTGAGCTAGAATGCCGACTATATCGCGTTCCCCACACATTCGGGGCGTTATCGGAACGCACCGGATATATATCCAGCCAAGGGTTGTCACTTGTGTTTTGTTGTGTTATTATATATAAATAATTGGCACGTACACCCTTATTGGATGTTTGGTCGAGCTCCTCCTCCTATTTGTGGTGTGCGTCTTTATGTTCTTCCACAAATGAAGGGACCTACAGTTTCAAGCCGACTCCGAACGGCAGATATTTTTATGTGGAGCTTTTTCGTGGCAGAAATGCACTCGGAGGTTTGCCATTGCCTGCCGAGGGGCGACCGCTATCAGAAAAATGTTTTTCTTAATTTTGGTGTTTCACCGAAATTCGAACCAACGTTCTCTGTGAATTCCGAATGGTTATCACGCACCAACAATACAATTCTACAAAATAAATGGAACTCAGATGAGCTTTTTACGCTGATTAAAACCACATTAAAACTTTTTCACTCCTGTTAAACAATTTTTTGCCTAATTATGATCAACGTTAAAAACTCTGACTAGCCCGACTTTGCAGTTCTACTTTTGGCGGAACATTTTTCATTTAATATATAAGAAAAGGAATGAAATGGTTGAAGTGCTCCTGACACTCCTCAAGTAGCATTAAAGGGCAGTTTTGATACCATTATGAGACCTCCAACAGGTAGATATCTATAGCGAGCCAGAGCTGTTGAAATAATGGAGAATATTGATTGGATTTAGGTTGGCGCACTGCCCCAGGCTGTCGAGGAAAGAAGCTCCCAGTGACCTTAGTCGTCTAGCTGCCAAACCCGGACATTTACCAAGTCAAAGCTAATTTTTAGAAAAATTATTTTTTTTACATTTACGGGGTGAATAATTTATATACCCCCATAAAAAGTTTGTAAAAACTGTTGCCACAAAGGGCACGAATAAGAAACCCGAAACCCTGCAAAGGTATATGTTTGTTTATGTATGTTTGAGATTTTAACCATATTCAATATTATATTACAAATACATTTTTCAATCATAATGTTGACTAGAAGCTGTGAAAAAATATTGCGAATTTTTCTTTTAATAATAAAAATGTACAAGATAAGATGCCAATGACGAACGTTTTGGGAGCGCAAATTATATTTAGATCGACAAATGAAAGACAGGTGTGTTCAATTCCTAATGTCAAAAGCGTTGCAAATAGAGCACTCAGCTATTTGAAACTTCGTCCTTCTTCAAGCGCTTCAAGCAAAGCTGCCATTTGGTCTCCGTTATTTAGGCCAAGCAAGCAAAGCCAGCCTGCATTGGGCCAGCACCTTTAAGAATTATCCAGGAACGAAATTCCTGAGAAGTGTGAGGTGTACTCCCTCAAAAAGTGATGTTTGCCAGTTTCAATGACGGCTGATTGTCATGAGTGCATGTCAAATTTTGAGTTCAATTTTATTACAGTAAATAAACAAGTAGATAGGCGGCCGCCGTAGCCGAATGGGTTGGTGCGTGATTACCATTCGGAATTCACTGAGAGAACATCGGTTCGAATCTCGGTGAAACACCAAAATTAAGAAAAACATTTTTCTAATAGCGGTCGCCCCTCGGCAGGCAATGGCAAACCTCCGAGTGTATTTGTACCATGAAAATCTCCTCATAAAAAAATATCTGCCGTTCGGAATCGGCTTGAAATTGTAAGTTCCTCCATTTGTGGAACAACATCTAGACGCACACCATTCTATTCTCATATATTTTAAAATGTAAAATCCTTTCAGACTCGGTTGGTTTGCTGAAAAAATGCAACCATATGTTAAATCAGCTGTTTTTCTTGGTTTAAAATTTTTGGTGTGAAAAATTTTTTAGTTAGAATTTTTGCTGCTTCCGCTGAAAATTAAATGCCATTTTGCTCTCTCAACTTCCTCTTCCTTGCACGTTGTTTAAACAAAACGAACGCGATTTATCAAAATATTTGAAAAAATTCTAAAGAATATCTAACAATTATTTGCTCACTACATATTTCGGACAGAAATCAGAATAAGCAACCTAAATGTGAAAGAAAGCGTGATGTAATAGAAGATTTCGCCTTGAATGTTCTTTTTCCATTTGAGTTTGAGCGATTTCGCTTTTAGTAACACTTTGGGGACGGAGTCGTTCGACGGGCGAGCGTCGCTGAGGACAAGAGGTATTGGAGTGCGCAGTAAAGAAAAGAAATACGTTGAACGTTATAAAAATGAAGGTTTCATTTAGCACAAGAAAAATTTTTCATGAAATCAAGAAATAATTATAAACAAACTGCTATCACTGCTAATGTTGAAACGCCTGAGTTTATTCCTTATTGTACGGGTTTCACTTCCACTTGTCGTAGTAATGCCTTCATACTCCGTCTTATAAAATATATGTATATATGGCAGTGACACTGAGAGACTGAATCGAAAAACTCAAATTCGTTCTGACTTTACCGTCTTCTCACAACGTAATTTTACATTATAAGGAAGATAAGTCTTCATCGCTGATGACCCTTAATATCTTTGAATGAAAACGTGACTCTTTTACTATACGTATGCGTATCTTATCGCTCAGAACGACAGGCGTCGCGAGCCTTGCAACTACGAACTAATTTGGGCCGCTATATGCCGAAACGCGTCTGAAAGGGTATAACGGCTTGGCCAGCTATATGCCGAGACTCGTCCCTAAAGGATTAATATAGCACATTTCGGTCCACAGGCTTTTCACTTGGGCAATTTATGAATACTTTTGTTCAGGGTTCCAGCCTCCTATTCTATCATACTTGCCCTAAAAGGCAGCAACTACTCGAGCTGCATACCTAAGACTTTCTTTCGTTTCTCGAAATAGGATGTGCACTTTATTCGAACTATGAAGTCAGAATTGCCTTCAAAAAAGTTATAAGAACTAGAAAGTTTATATTGAAAGTATCTTAAAAAGGTGCAGGCATATTTCTTCATATATTAAAACCTCATTTTTATTTAAATGAAACCCTCTTTTGATTTAAATATACTTTTTCGTTTGTAAATAATAGTTAAAAGGTTTATCAACTTGTTCATTTTTAGTCTGAAAAGCATTTTTTCTACGACACTGTTTCCCTCTGCATCAAAACAGCAACTCAAAGATTTCTCACCATAGTAAAAGTATATTTCACCATAGAAGTTTACTACCGCTTACCGCCTGCTCTAATATGGGGTTTTCAGTCAATTGGCAACGCTCTGCTCACATACATATGTATGTATGTTTATATGACACTCACAATTTGCTCTCGAACTGGCACTTCTCTGCATCCGCTCAAACGTTCCCATTCACTCACACACTCGCACTTTCTTTGCGGTCAATTGCTGAGTAGGCATAACAATTGTCTGAAACCAGTTTTCCGCTGTGTTGTTATTTTCATGTCTTTCTGCGCCTATTATTGTGGCTTGCTCTTTGACTTTTTCCCAGAAAATAAAAACAAGGGTAATCAAAAAACAAACAAAACTCAATAAACAAGCTCTTGGTTGCGCGGTAGACGAAAATTGGAAGCAAGAAGGAAGATGCTTGAAATGACACAAAGGAAAATATATCAGTTTTTTATTGCTTTATTAATTTTTTGTTTGTTTTGTGCTGCGCGTACCTAAGACAGCTTAAAATATATGGTGCAGAATTTTTTACAACCGTATGTGGTAGCCTGGTTTTCGATGTAATGTTTTCTGAGTAAATTTGAATGTTTAAGCCAAATTCCCTTCCCAGGATTTTGCTCGAGAATCCTATATAAATAATTGGAATCCACTAGGAAATTAGTCGATCTGTAGGGACTCGCAATTTTACTGTTTTATATAGATTTACTTTCATTATAAGCATCGAACTCTGATAAAAAAAAATTATCAAAATATTCACCTTTCAATTGAAAATATCGCTGCCAGAAGTAAAAGCAGTGAAGATGATCGAAATTGAGAGCAAGATCTTTCCCATTACCGTCGGTTCTACGTTATCGGAATGACCGGGGCTTTTATTCTACCAAGGAGTGTCGCTTAAGCAGCATTTTTCTAACATTTTTCAGAAATGTTACAACAATAATAACACCGAGATAACATCGCTTCATTCAGTACTCAGCCGAGCGTCGCCTATTTAACATGACTAAGAAAGTTTTGGTGAAAGGGAAAAGTATGGAGGCGTGGAGCCGGCAACATCAGTGATTACATCACTAAGCGGTAAAGGAAAAGAAGCTTCAAGAGTGTAATAGTATACAGATGGCTCGAAAACACCTGAAGATGAACACGCTGCAATTTAGAGAACCCAACAGCTTTTGGTTTGCCCCCACTCTAGGGTTGGAGCAGGAGGGAAAGGAATGGGCTGTTTTGGGGTAGTTGTGCTGCACCGATAGGCTCCTTACCGTGGAGGTATAGGTTGTGGTAGCGGTTAGAAGTGCCGGCCTATCAGGGGGGTAGTAGCCGTTGAGGCATCGGACGCGTGCTGGCGGGAGCAACACGTGAACACATACTGTATAGACCACTCCTGTGTGACCTAAGGCCTGAACAGGTCTTTAGGTAGCTCCACCCGTTGCACCTAACCGAGGTGAAGCTCGGGTGTAGCCGTTTATGGCATACGCAGCAGTAGGATACCTCTGGCCCAGGGTTGGATTCAATACCAGCCCTGAGGAGAAGTATTTGGAGCAAGATTGATGCAAGGAGTTGCTCCTGTGACGTAAGAGGTGGGGTGATATACTGTTCACTAGACAGGGCTAGTTTACTGAGGCGGCAACCCTTGGTCGGGGAAAACCCGAGTCATTCCGGTAACGTAGAACCGGCTGCCATGGGAATGATAAATGAATGAATGATGACCACGTGAAGGCACCCCGCACGACACTAACCACCTTTTCACATTCCCTTTAAAACCTACTCATCTAACATCCCTTTCCCTCTGGAGCCAACCTGTCGAAACAGCATGTTTTCTGGGCCTACCTTTAAATGAGCTAGACGAAGACGACCGGTGATATACCCTACAGTGACGGGGCTTGTATTACTGCTACAACAACAGCAACAACGCTGAAATTTATAGCCACAAGCTGTCTGCACTTTTCCTCGCGTCCCCATCTTTCTATGGGCAGATATAAATTTAAGAGTTAATCTCAAGAACGGGCGAATTACCATTCTAAGCAATAGTCAGGCTGCGCTCAAGGTTTTGCCACGCTTTGATGTTAAGTGCTCGCTATTTCTTAAGTGCATAAAGGAGTTAACTTTACTCGCATCTGGCTAATATGGATCCCATAATAAAGGGGAATACCTACGTACAAAGTAGTATGAGCACCGGCTAATTACGCTGCGACCTCGTTACTAATAGCGGCTGAGGCCCTCTTTGCCATGAGACAATATCCCAAGAAGGAAAAGCTTGGAAGCGTTGAGCTAAAGCTACAGTGTAAAAAGCTGACATCAAACTGTGGGCCTATGTCGGTCTAAGTCTTTATTGAGAGGTCGTAGCTAAAAGAGGTTGTAGAGCAGCTCACAAGGCTCCCTAAGGACATACCAAGAATACTCAGTGGCATCCCCACAGATAACTGCAGATTGCATAGCAGGTTCGTCCAATCCTTGGAAATTGCAATACATTCTCCTCTCGAAAGCGTTGCTATAACGAGAAGAAGGACTAGATATCGCTGCCTGATGTGCCCAGAAGAAAAGCACATATGCTCAGCCAATCTCAGCTTCATCTTAGGTTTACTGCGGGAACTGGATGTTGTGATGAGTACAGGATGAATAGAGAAAAATTTCCTCATAAAAAACCATCTGCCGTGCGAAGTCGGCTTGAAACTGTGGGTCTCTCCGTTTGTGGAATAATATCAATATGGCCGCCACGAATAGGAGGTGGAGCTTGGCCAAACACACAAGACGGATGCAAGCGTAAATTATTGAGGGCACAAAGGGCCTTTTAGTCGTAGTGCAAACCTCTTTTTTATTCTCTTCTTTTCTGCTCTATGCATAAACTCGATTGTTTCTGCCATTCTTTTGCTGGCTGTTGAAAAATGTATTGGTTACTTGACCACGTCATTATGATCTCAATTATTGTAAAGGGTGGTTAAATTCCAAGGGCTGATGTTGAATGTGAACCACACCTAAACGTCAAGTTTTTTTTTTGCATTCCATTTGACACTTTTCAATCTCAGACTAACTCAATTTGAGCCATGGAAAGATACACAATCGAGCGACGCGTTAAAATTATTCAGGCTTATTATGAAAACGGGCCTTCAAATAAAAATGCATATCGCGCACTCCAGCTTCAGTGATGAGGCACATTTTCACCTCAGTGGATTCGTCAATAAGCAGAATTGCCGCACTTGGACGAATGATAATCCAAGAGTGACCGAAAAACCAATGCACCCACAAAGACTGACTGTTTGGTGCGGTTTATGGGCCGGCGGCATCATTGAGCCGTATTTTTTCCAAAACGAGGCCGGTCAGGCAGTTACTGTGAATAGTATTCGCTATCGTGAGATGATAACGAACTTTTTATGGCCCAAATTGGAAGATATTGATGTGGACGATATGTGATTTGACACCGTTGGACTTCTTTCTTTGGGGTTATGTGAAAGAAAAGGTGTACGTCGATAAGCCAGCAACAATTCAAGAGCTAAAGGATGAGATAATTCGGCACATTAACGGCATAGAACCTCAATTATGCCTCAGCGTCATCGAAAATTTGGACCATCGGATGGAGGTGTGCCGCTGAGGCCGCGACGGTCATTTGGTCGATATTATGCGATATTTGGTTCCATGCTTAATTGAGCCATACCAATATTATCATAATAAAGAGAAATGATAATAATTTCCTAAAAAAATTTATATTATTCAAAATCAATACCGGCCCTTGAAACTTAACCACCCTTTAGATAAGGAACTAGTTGCATTTGGTGGTCTTTGGAGGTGTGCCGCCGAGGCCGCGGCGGGCATTTGGCCGATATTTTGTTCCATACGTAGATGAGCCATACCAATATTATCATTATAAAGAGAAATGACAATAATTTCTTAAAAAAATTGTTTATTATTCAAAATCAACATTGGCCCTTAAAACTTAACCACCCTTTACATCTCCAAAAATTAAGTTAAGAAGGCACTTTTCTTCCTCTTCTCAGCTACTTTTTTCATTTCGCAAACTTTTCCTCTACTTTCGGCAACAAATCTCAACTTCAGCTGATTAAAAGGGCTTATGCACTTCAAAAGCGATTTAAGGATTTTCCTACATACATAAATTTATTCATACGTGCATAAGAGCATTCACTTAAGTACTTAAACTAGGTTTTTTCTCTGAATGCGAATTAAAAATGCAGCACATAAAAGCTCTTAATAGCTTTCCGATGAATATATCGCTTTTAATTCCTTAAAATATAAATTTACTGATGAGGCATTAAGCAAAGAAAAAACAAAATCAAAAAACGAAAAAAATGTAATTAAATAAAAATATATTAATAAAATATTTATTATCACTTCTGCTGAACGCGCTTGCACGTACAAACCTAACGAGCATACAAAAAACAATGCCAACAACAAAAACGCATAATAATGCTGTAAATAATAATATCAATGAACATCGTTTATTCGTCTTAAATAGTAAACAAATAAATTAAATATCAATAATTCATACAAAAAAGCCCATTTCAGGCAAAAGGCACGTACGTAGGCTCAGGCATTACGGCAAAAAGGATCAAAAATAAATATTACACACACAAATACACGCGCACACGTAGTGAAAACATCATAAATAGTAACATTGTATAAATAACGGGAGAACAATGTGAGCTTGCAACAAAAACAAAAACACTGCCAGCAACACCGTTAAAAAATTAAAATATAAATACAATAAATAAAAGTGCAAATAAAAAGTAAATAAATAGCGCAAAAAAGTTTTACTCTAACAAAAAAAAAAAACAAAGGGATAAAAAAAAAAGCGAAACGCAAAAAATCATATAATAATCATAACAGGCGAGTGGTAAAAAGTTTGGCAGCAATACTCGCTACAGAACGAGATGCCACCCACACAAAAACCCATCACCACAGTAATCCAATTGCGGCGACCAACAAAAACCACAACAACAATAGCAGCACCAACCACACGTTCACCACAAAAGGCGCCAATGCTGTTCGCATACGCCGCCGTGTTGTTGCTGGTGCACTGTGTGCCACACATATCCTGCGATTACGAGAATACATGGAACTTTTACTACGAACAGCCGTGCTGCAGCAACGAGGTCACGAATTATGCGAAACACAAGCGAGGTAAAAATACGTATTTAAATGTTTGTTTGGTTTTTGTGCGGTCATAATTTTTTGTTTCTTAGCTGTATTTGTATTTGTGCTTGTGCACATTTTTTAGCTGCCAGCTGAATTTATATTTTTATAATATTTTTGAAAAAGAGTTTAAAGTGCAATTGTATTTTATAATTTATTCGACGTGCAGCAGAGGGAGAGAGAGAGAGAGGGAAAAAACAAAAGATTGGTGCGCCCACATTTACATTGCTGCGCGTTTTTGTAGTAAAAACTTAATGCGATAAATATGCAAAAACCGCAAAAAGCACGTAAATTAATAGAAAACTTAATTTGATTAATTGAAAATTGTGAAAATACATAAATTTACGTTAACATCTTTTGTAAATGTCCAACCTCCCACTGCGCGTTTAAGCGCAAATAATTTATATTATACCTAATTTCATTTGGAATAAGTTTTATTGAAAAAATTGTCTGCCATTTTGTTTGGGGGAGAAATGAATCCATTATTTTCGCGGTAGACAGCCATCTACTGATCGATATCTCGTAAAGTGTCGATCAAACAACTCAAAGTCTATGCTATCAAGGCGATGAGACCTCCAACAGGCTGATATCTACAGGCAGCCAGAGCTGCTGATGTAATGGACAAGATTGATTGGATTTAGATCGGCGCACTGCCTCAAGCTGTCGAAGAAAGGCGCTCCCAGTGACCTTAGTCGCCTAGCTGCGAAACCCCGACATTTACATATGCTCTACAGTCTCCTTCTCTGAAAGGACCCCACAGCTTCTGGAATGGAGGTTAAATGGTAAACCTAGCTTTTTCGCATGTGTGCCGATCATCCAATGGCCGGTAAACACAGCCACGAGTTTGGAAATTGAATGGTGAGAAGTACAAAGAACTTTCTGAGTCCTGCGTATATCATATTGGGGCGGAAGGGTTTTCGAAATAGCACATGAAGAAATGGAGCTCCATCTTTTCTGCGCTTCTCTGAGAAATAAGCTGTGTAATTCAAGTCAGGGTGATGCCGGTGTCTGGGTAGATGATCCCTAAGACCAATCCAGTCGATCCCTTCCTGGTGAGCTCATCACAAATTTCAATTCACTCTATGTCCCTATGTCCTGACACCCAGATCAGAGCAATGTTACCTGCACATCCAAGAAATTTGAGCTCTTCTTTACACGGGTTTACTAATTTCGTTCAGCACCATGGCCTCGTAAGAGCCTTAATCGCGGCTTGACTATTGGAGAAAATGTTAATATCTCCCTCGCTCCCGCGTTCCTTAAGCATTTTGCATGCCTGCAAGATCGCAAAGACTTCTGCTTGAAAAACACTAGCAGTGTTTGACAGGAGATACATAAATTGGCTGACTTAGAGAAAACCCCTGCTCCGACTCTCGATTCCACCTTGGAACCGTCAGTGAAGACAGAGGTGCAAGCTTCGTTGCAGATTTTCCCCTCGATTCAATACTGCCTATTAGAAAAGAGCCTTCAGACCTCAAACTCTAGTTTGCGGATAGAGGGATCTGTTCGAAGTCCGGAGAAATACAGTGTTAACTGCCCGAAAATGCTACCATATCCCTTGAGAGATTGTCTCTAGAGGCCAATCTCCTTTAACCTGATTGCACTTTGAGCTGCGATGAAAACGATAGGCAAGTTTTACATGCTCCGGTGATGCCAATGCATGCAGTCCTTTGCACCCTCCACAGTTTAGTGTTATTATAGGCCTTCCGAAGAGCTTCCCACCAAACCAGGCATCCATCAATGGAATAAGTTTTGTTTAAAAAATGTTTAGTAATTGGTACTTCCAACCTGTACAACCATCTTCAGTGCCCTTTGCAGACTCATATCGGTGGGATGCAACATCTAGGCAGTTTAATGAAACAGCAACTCTCCACCGGCTGCATCAACTATAGAGGTCTGTTAAAATGCTTCCCCGATTGCTAAAGTCATTCCTAGAGAGGTTAGTAAGTTTCTGAAATGTTTGTATTTATCCAGTAGCCACTTTTCTAGTCTCTTGGTTCAACTGCAAGAATGAAAGAAACAAGATTGCGCCAATCAAAGAGTTCGTGACGTCACGTTTGCCGAGTTTTGAGTGTTGCCAACCATTTGCTCTTCGCAATAAATTGAGTGTTTTTTTATATATCAAAAGACGAAAATTTTTAAGTTGGTGTTTGTTTCTTATTTTTAAACAAAAGAATGTTAAAAAAGGTCACTCTGACAAGATCTTAGTGCTAATGAAAATTTGTTGATTCTTATAAAATTTGATATTTTGAAAGTGTAAATTTAATTTTTTGCTCCTTTTAAGGTCATGGAAGAATACTAAATGTCCCTCTCTAAACTCTTCTTAGCATTGAAAACCTTTTTACACATTTTAAAAAGCGTTTGAACTTACTGAATGCGAATTAAAACCATAGAGGTGGGATCGTTTCGTCCCGCCCTAAATTCTTAGTGGGACATAGGCCATCAAGAGGTGTATTCATAGTAAAAATAAGCAAACAGATACTAGAAAATACTAAAGAAACCATAATCACATTTTTACAAAAAGAGTACCTTATCCTGTTACATAACCTCAAATATAGCAAAAACAAGTCATTCCCTTAACAAAACACGCATCTTGAAGACAATTTGTCACGCGTACAAAATTCTTTAAGTAATTCAATAAAAATGTGGTGTTTCATTTTCTTTAAATGGGCATTTTAGTGCGTTTTTATATCCAAAGCTAGGCAACACTGCAGTAGAGAGAGAGAGAGAGAGAGAGAGAGATTTGACTGCTGAAAGCAGAAGAACACCAACAATAACTGCAATCGCGGGCAATGCGACCAGATGTTAAAAAAAAGTAGAGCTAAATAAAACTGAGTGAATTATTGAACTAATTTAAAACAAATGTATATTTTACAAAATTATAAACATTAAATTTTAATTAGAACAGGCCAGAAAAATGTCATAAAGAAAGAACTAAGACTCCGAGACTAAATAACAAAAAAAATCCTAAATCAAGTTACTAAAATGGTATTCTGGCCATACTGGAGCTAAAATCACGTAACTCAAATTCGCTGAGAACAAAGTAACGGTACCGCGATAGGCGCCATCTCATTATTCTTTTTATCATGCATTCAACTGCAGCTCTCTTAGAAGTGCCTTTTTTTCCTATGCTGAGGGTGAGGCGCCCCTTTAAAGAGAGTTTCCCGCCCTATGGTTAATGTTGCTGCAGCTTCCGATGCATACAACAGCGATGACCAGCAACAGAGTCGCTGTGAGTTACTCAATTGAAAGAAAAGTAGACACTGAGCGAGTTGAATGGCTGGAAGTGAGTTGAATACCTCACTATAATTTTATATTTGATCTTTATTGATTACTGTGCATATTAATTTACGCTTCTCTTCAAATTTATACAAAATATTAAATACAACGATAATCTCTTAATATATATTTAATCGTTTAATTACAATTTTATGCATTTTTAATGCTGATACCACGCTGAGGAAAACATTTTTTTTCTCTTCTTTGCATCGACCATTAACGTCATACTCGTCGTCACATACCCGCGTGTTTGTTCGCATGCGTAATCCGCACATAATCAGCGCCGCAGCAGCGTCTAGCTGTTTGTTGTGAACATCACCTTTGCGGCTGGACAATCAATGCCCTGGGCTGCATAATCGAACTTGTGTAAAATTTCGGTTAGCTGCGCTGACACTGACCTCGAGGTCTGTGCTGCAATAAAGCAGTGTTGCAGCTTCGTAAATGTAGTGGCAGTTGCGGCTCTTGTTTGTTGCACTGATGCGCGTTCATTAGCGTGTAATCGCAGCCCATTATAAACAATTTTAATTATGCATTGGGGCTTAAATTTTACATACATGAATATACAATTACACACGCACACAAACACATATACATGTTCATATACCCGTATAACTGCTCTTATTATTATCACCCACATTTGTTTGCGATTTACACTATTAAATTTGCATTTTTACTTTTTTTTTGTTTGCTTGTGAAAGTTCACCTGCCCGCAAGTCTCATCTTTGCACTCTGTATTTAAGCAGCTGCGCATGCGTCTCATTGTCTTGCAATGCAAACAGTTTTAATGGCTCAAATTGAAAATTAAATCCAAAATAGGCATAATGAGCGGCAGAAAAGCGTTTAAATATCCGCATCCATTGGGTTTGTGCGTGAAATGATGAAGTAATTATATTAATTAATCGCAGTCAATTTGGAATTGATTGCCGTTTGAGTGAAGCACTAAAAGTTGTCGTAAATACATAAATAATTTTAACTGATACACGAGGATTGGGTATATTTTCGGGCATGCGAGTATTGATTATAGATTTTTCTGTGATGAGAGTGTGACCATAGGGTTTTTCAATTGGGATGCAATTTTCTTAAGCATAAAGGGAATGAAGAGTTTTAGTTAATTTTTTTAGTGAGAAATTTGGTCTATGGTTTATTTCTTCAATGATTGCAGAAACTCCGAACAAATATTTTTTTTTTTTGCGTGACAGATGTCTTAATACCATAAAAGTACAAATTCAACGGATTAAGGGGTTAGGGGTAGTCAGAGGCCCGAAAAAATGATGATTTTCACGAATTTTTTTTTGCTACTTAATTAATTTATTTAACAAAAATAAAAACATAGCATAAAAACATCATGTTTTAACTTGACTTCACCAAAATTTCAAAAAAAAAAAATAATAATTGCAAAAGTTATCGCTGTTTGTGTGAAGCCCGTTTCTCCAGAAGTCCCTTGCGGTGAACATCACAAGTCCTTGCAGATTCATCTAAAACCAATCGGACAAGAAAAATTAGTTTTATTAATAGATAATCTTGTGCCTGATCGAAGCTTTTTTTTTTTCAAAATGAACAAAATGGCGGCCTCAGAAAATTTTTTCCAGATTTTAGAGAAAAAAACCAACAGTTAATTGTTAAAACAAAATCGAAATTTTTGAAAAAAAAAAAAATCCTTCGATCAGGCACAAGTTTCTTATGTTTTTCAAAAGCTGTATAAATTTTATTGAAATCTACGTAGCGGTTTTTAAGTTACAGTGTTCACCAGTTTGAAAAACATAGTTTTGAGAAAAACGCATTTAAAGTTTTGCTATCGGCTCCGGAGCGGCCGAGCGCCCTTTGTTAATTGTTGAATAACTTGAAAAGTATTTGTCGGATTCACTTCAAATTTTTACACAATATTTTTAAAGCATTATACTTTAAGAAAATGCAAAAAAAAAATCAATTTTTTGAAAATTCTGACTACCCCTAACCCCTTAAGGCAAGGTAAACGCTTCTATTTTGACTTAAGGTGCGTGTTGTTGTTGTTGGATGACATAGTGCTTATGGTTTCAGGAATGTTTCCAACCACAATCAGTGAGATTATGAAAGGAGCTCTGGTATTACTGAGCAATTGGGCCACCGACTGTGGTTTAAGTGGAAACCCGAGAAAAACTGAACTGATGCTATTCACCAAGAAAACCAAGGTACCAAACTTTAATCTCCCAAAACTAAAGGGCGTTAGCTACTTGCAGCGCGGTGAGACTCAGAGGCATAGGACGCTGCACAACAAGGCCGTACGGTCACAGTAAGATCCTCCTGCAGGGGCCCTCGCTGCTCAAAAACAGATCAGACTACACAATCCACGACCTTAACTTCAAGAAAGACTTTACGGTACGTTTTCCACCGAGAGCCGAATGTGGCAAAGGGAAGGTGATTGAAAGATATTATATCGAAATCTATACCGATGGTTCTAAGATGAACTATGGTGTGGGAGCTGGCTTTCATTCGGAGCCACTCAACCTACTCAGGCAATTCGTCCTCCTGACTATGCCAGCGTGTTCCAGGCAGAACTCTTAGCGATCAGAGAAGCATGTAAATCCCTAAAGCTTTATAAGGAACTTGGTGCATGAGTAGTCAGTTACAGACAGTCAAGCAGCTATTAAGGCCGTGGACTCCACCTCCATTTCATCTAAACTAGTCGTACAGTATAGAAAGGAACTAGAATTGCTTGTTCACTGCCTTGAAATTACTTTGATATGGGTTCCTGGTAATAGGAACATATGGGGTAATCAGATAGCAGGTGAACTAGCAAAGAAAGGTTCGACACTAGGCTTAGCAGAGTCTCCATCCCACTCAATACAATAAAAGCATCCATTGCTTCACACTATCATACTTTAGCCGAAAGATGATGGAAGCAAATAACTACATAGTCACAACGTGGCTTCTTTTTAATTGCAGTAAAGTACGAGTATTAGGTATACCAGCCCAAGAATATTGATCCAATAGAAAATTGTGGGAAAAATTGGCAAGAACACATTAAAAGGTCGTTATTTTCGAGGAATGGCACTGGATTCCCTAAAACTATGATGTTAAAATGCGTCTGTAGCTCCTACTTACCCAGCTGCCAAGAGATGACCTAACTAAAGTCATCAAACTCGAAAAGAAGTTCAGAATTGAAATGGACGAGAAGGTAAACTGGGGTCCACCTGCATTTGAAAGAAAACTCCAGGAATGTTCCCTGCACTGGTGCACAGATGGCGCGCAGACACCAGAAGGCATAGACGCTGGAATATATGGCCCCAGAAGCAAGCATTTTGTACCGATGGGTAGTATCCAAACATCTTCCAAGCACAAGTGTATGCCTTCTGTTTAGGTGCAGATATTAATTTAGACACGAACTTCTGGAAATTGTCAAGAATTTAAGCTCTCACTGGTACTCGAGTGTATCGAGAAACTGAATCTGTTAGGTACGCACAATTGCATCCGGCTCATTTGGGTCCCGGGACAAAAGAGTATAACTGGAAATAAAGTAGCGGACGCCTTGGCAAGAGTAGCTGTGGCCTCGTCAATAATAGGACTCGAACCCATCAAGGAGAAGTTTAAGAGTGAAGAGCTACTGTTCAGGGAGGTAAAACCAAAGGAAGTTTGAAAAACTCATAACTCTCTTCAAGGATAAACTGAGAATGCGCACGCACATTCTCACGTGCCAATGCGCATTCATCTGCACAAGATCGGGATATGGTCCACTGACGCTTGCCGCTTCTGCGACCAATCCAAAAGAATCCAATGCATCTTCTCCTTGACTTTAGCGCAATAGCGTGCAAAAGGTTGAGATATCTCGGCCATTTACAGCCAGAAGAAAGGCACATGCGCTCAGTCCAACCAAACCAATTGGGTCGCCCCTCGGCAGGCAATGACAAACCTCCCCTTCTGCCATGAAAACGCTCCTCATAAAAAATGTCTACTATTCAGAGTCGGCTGGAAACTGTAGGCGTCTCCATTTGAGAAATAACATCAAGACATACGCCACAAAAACGGGAAGGAGCTTGGCCAAACACCTAACAGGAGGGTACGCACCAATTATATATTTATAATAATAAAATATTTTAGTCAAAAAAAGAAACAAAGGTGGAAAGAAAACCACAAAAGATACATACATATTTTTTTACAAAAAATTTTCGACCAATGTTTTTTTTTTGTTTTTTTTTTCAAAAAATAATATATTAATATCTTTTCTTAACGCGCTGTTTTTGCAAAAATCGACGCATCACGACGCAATCACTAAATTTCAAATTGCAGATGCAGAGGGTCCAGTCATACGCTTTGAAAATAGATTGCGTTCAAGTTGTGAAGCGGCAATTTTTTTGTTTTTTTCTCTCACATAACTTGGGAAACAATTATTTGCAAGCTGTGTCATTTACAATAAAAGCTCAATTTAGAATTTCGAATATTTTTATTATTAGGTGCGCAACTAGGTTCTCGCTGTTTTTTTGATGAAAATACAACTTTATTCTGAAAAAATGGTTGCAAGTGAATCATTCAAAGTATTGCCCATCGCTGGCTACTACTTTTTCCCCATCTTTCTGGTAGATCTCGTATACCGGCGCGGAAAAACTGTTCATATTTTGAGGGTATCCATGGATCAAGCCATTTTTTGATGTCTTCATATGAATGGAACTGCTGGTCAGCTAGGCCATGTGCCATCGATCGGAACAGTTGATAATTGGATGGCGCAATATCTGTGTAATATGGCGGGTGGGGTAGGATTTCCCACTTCAGTGTTTCCAGGAGGTTTTAGCGGGTTTGGCAACGTGAGGTCGAGCGTAGTCATGCTGTAGAATCACTTTTTCATGCCTCTCCGCGTATTGCGGCCGTAGGGATCGGCTCAATCGCATCAATTGAAGTCGATACCGATCCCCATTGATGGTTTCGCACGGTTTTAACAGTTTATAATAAATAACACCAAATTGGTCCTACCAAATACATAGCATAACCTTCGCAGCGTGAGCATTCGGCCCAGGCGACGGCGTAGAAGCATGATCGGGCAGTCCCCATGACTTTCTTTTCTTTGGATTGCTATAATGAATCAATTTTTCATCACCCGTCACGATGCGATGAAGTAAAACCTTCCTTTTTCGCCGCTGGGGCAGTTGTTCACAGGCGAAAAAGAAAAAACGACGTTCAACATCCCTTGGACTTAACTCATAAGCAACCCAAGTCCCCTGTTTCTGAATCATTCCCAATCCATGCAATCGCTTGGAAATGCATTGGCGGGTAACTCCTAATACTGAAGCAAGCTCTTCTTGCGTTTGACACGTATCCTCATTGAGCAATGCCTCCAATTCCGCGTCTTCGAAGATTTTTGGCTTTCCGTCACGCGGATGGTGGCGACGGAACCAATCTCGGCACGTTGTTTTACGTAAAGCAGCATCTCCATACACTTTTTGTAGCTCTCGATGCGCTTCAGACGCCGGTTTTCGAATGAAAGAGGAAAATCAACACTTCCCGCAAATGACGATTATTCGGCACAAAAGCAGACATTTTCACAAAACCAAAAGTAGATGATACCAAAGCAAAATCACTAATGTGTCGAAGCAGTTTGTTTACCATATTCCGAAGCTTGATGTATGACGTTTAGGTTATATAATATTAGAATCGACTAGCATACACTGCTGGCGGCATCTATTGGCAAACAGCGGGAACTTAGCTGCGCACCTATTATTCTGTTACAGTGATGCTCTCCCTTAAAAATGGCAATGCCCCTTAAAAATAAAATGTATGACAACTTAAATATTTGCTTTTAAGCACCGAGCAACCAAATCATCGGTAATTATCCAAATATTTGAGACCTTAACACGTTGAAAGGGTGAACCCTGTAATGCTCGAAAGCTTCATTTGTGGCACACATTTATAACTCATCATTTCCTCAAAGAAAATAATTATGCGTCTGCTATTTATATCCCATGCAAGAGCTCCCCTTTGTCACTATGAAGTAGTGTACCGCATGAAATATTTTCGTTCCCATGCATTTACATTTCAAATGGAATCTGTGCTCTAAATCATTTCGGCTTGTGAGCTGAATTGATGTTCAAATATTTTTACCATAGCTTCTTATATGTATTGTGAGCTCATACAATTTTTTCCACCACGCAGTATTCATTGCTGCGCAGCCAAGAAATATCTTCCAATTAGTTACGGTTAAATAATAATTATTCAGTGGAATTAAAAAATTTCCAAACTAAAATTTATTAAGCTCATTGCTCAATATACTCTCACGCCTGTGCGTAGGTATGCAAATAAACATAACATGGCCGTACCTTCTGATTCCCATTCACTCACTGAAGTGACTCCAGCAGGCTGTTAATTAGCAGAACGCACCCTTCGCCATATGTTGTTCCCCCGCCGCAAGGAACCGGTTGTATTTATGTGTGTATACAGGTGAATGTGTGTTCGCCTGTATATCCATACACTTTAGTAACTACCGGCCAACCAATCAAGCCACCTCAATTCAACCACAATATTGAGTCATTAAACATTTCAATGAGCTGACCACAAAATATAATATAAAATTTTATAGGCAGGCGGCAAGAAAGTTGAAAACACGAGTAGAAGGAAGGTAAAAAAAATGCGGCGACTAGCAACAAAAATGGCTATTAATCAAAATTTGGAACGGCGCTGCCAAGCTTTAAAAAATGAATAAAAAAGTAAATTAAATTTTTTTATCGCTTCTTAATAATTACCAAGCGAGATATGTGTGGCAGCAGCAACGCCGAGAGGCGAAGTGCAGGTAAAATTACTTACGAAAAATAAAGAAGCGAATAAAAACAAGATATTCACACAAGAAATCTTGCCAATACTAAAGCGTGCCACGGTGCTTTGAACTTTTAAGAAACTATAAAATATTAAAACTCAATTTCCCGTTTGGCTTTAAAAAGCAGTAGATCTGCAACGCTTCTAAGCCCCTTCTGAGAAGTAACACTTTTGTTGCCTTTTCGAAGCCATCAAATTTTATAGAGTATTCAAAACTCTATGCCGGCAGGTTTTATTTGTTTGGGAAAAAAGGAATTCATTGTTTTTTTGGAAAATTTTTGCGCAAATGGCTGGAGGGGTAGGGTAAGTCAGAGACCCGAAAAAATTATGATTTTTAATAATTTTTTTTTTGCTAGTCAATTGTTTCATTTTACAAAAATAAAAACATGGTTCGACTTGACTTTAGCAAAACTTCAAAAAGAAAAAAAAATTAATAATTCTAAAAGTTATCGCTGTTTGCGTGGGGACCGTTTCTCTAGAAGTCCCTTGCGATGATCATCACAAGTCTTTGGAGATTCATCTAAAATCCATAGGAAAAAAGAAATTAGTTTTATTAATAGATAATCTTGTGCCTGATCGAAGCTTTTTTCAAAATAATAATATGGCGATCTCAGGAAATATTTTTCAGATTTTCGTGAAAAAATCCCACAATTAATTGTTAAAAAAAATCGAAATTAAAAAAAAAAATCATTGATCAGCCACGAGTTTTTTATGTTTTTTAAAAGCAGCATAAATTTTATTGAAATCTACCAAGCGGTTTTTAAGCTACAGTGATCACCATAACAACTACTAACAAACTTCAACTTCGATTATTTCTGTGATTTTATCGACATTAGCGACATTTTCTTTAACATCAAAAATGCCTGAACGAACCATATTTGCCATTTTCTGCATTCTTCAATTCCTCCTTTGTCCTCAAAACGCAGGAGTTGCTCGTGCTTTGCAATTGCGTTGCTTTAATGCTGGACTAACACTTTTTCTACTCTTCTTTACCTTAGCCGGAATACGCATTTTCCAACTCTTAAAAAATATTCAAAATTCCATGTCGGCAAATCTTATTTGGCAATTGTTGCTTTCTTCAATATCGGCTACTTCTTGCGTAACTGCTCAACTTTCACGACAAACAGGCTGAGGCTGAGTTCTCGTATATCAAAGTTGTCTTTGAAAACTCAGCAGAAAGGCGAATTTCGCATGCTTGGCCCTTGACGCTACATGCAGTCGAGCATCAACACTCACCTAAATACGTTTTTCTTTCTATAAACTGGGCTTGCACTTAAAATGTCTATATGTTCGGGTTGTTTATGTTCTGGTGCGAGTGGTGCCTTGAATAATTTATGAATTTGCAGTCTGCAGCAGTTTTCAGTTTTTAAGTTTCCATTTACCATCGCATATATTATTTTTATTCGACGAATAGTGCGCAGACAGTAGTAAAGCTGAGTGGAGAATTGTAGTATTTGGTGAGCGCCAGTGAATGCTTTTGTTGTTGGGAATGTGGCAGCTACTGCTATGCATGCAAACATTCCTTGAAGATGCATGCCACACAAACTTAGACATATGCAATAAATTTTTATTCGCACTTTACCACAAACAGTGTTTAAAAAGGCAGAAATGCTCTGCCAAAATTGTGATTCGTATCTAAAAAAAAACTAAAAACAATGAAATTTAAGGCTTAGGAGAAATTTTTTTTTGATAGGAATAACATTGCTTCATCGTTAGTATATAATATATACATATAAACAGCCTTTCTGGGCGTTTGGCATCCTATTTGCGCCGTGCGCACTGATGTTATTCCACAAATGGAGGAACCTACAGTTTCAAGCCGACTCCGAACGGCAGATATTTTTTATTAGAAGCATTTTCATGGCAGAAATACACACGGAGGTTTGCCATTACCTGCCGAGAGGTGGCCACTATTAGAAAAAATTTTGAAGTAAAACTTCTTAGGCGTCGATGGACGAGCGAGAATGGTGAGTAAAATTTCAAGGTCATGCAACGTTTTGGGCATTTTCGTTACGCGAGAGAGAAAAAAGATATAACGTAGAGGAAAAGGAGAGAGAGAGCTATACCTTATATATATAATATCTTAGATACACTTTAGACTATTTTTCCTGAGTTGTTCCTTGTAGTTGCTAATTTCTAGTGAGAATAACACTGCCTACTTTTTGGCGCTTGTTTGTTGGTGCAAACTTGTAGGAAATATATTTTTTTCACCTTCATTTTGGCATTATATTTCCTTGGGGCCTACTGTTTGTGGGGTTTTTTGGTCCCAATTTTTTGGCGTTTTTTTGTGTGCCTACTTTTTGACGCATATTTCCGTTTCCGGGCTAGTGCTTGTGCGTACTATAAAGTGCTATCCACTCCGGCGTCGGATTTATTGGTATTGACTTGCGGTAATTTGTGCCATTGCGGCGGTTCTGCAATCGCTGCGTTTGTGCGTGCGATAAACGCTCGGAGTAGTGCGCGTTGTTGCCACGGTTTGTGTCCGGCGTTTACCTACACCGGTCGACCCTTCTCCGTTTTTTGTAAATTTTGTCCTTTTGTATTCTCTGCAAATTTTGTGAATTTATTTAGATAGATATTCTTTCTCTCTCTCTCTCTAATTCTCTCTCGGGCCTCTCTCTATCTCATTCTCTCTCGGACCTCTCCCTCTTTCTTTGTCTGCCTTGAAAGTTTCACTGCTGTTATGTGTACTACGCTACACGCACTTTTTTTCATTTTGGTGTTTCATCGCGAGTCGAACCTACTTTCTCTCTGAATTTCGAATGGTAGTGACGCAGCAACCCATTCGGTTTCATCGTAAATATTTCGAAAAATTAAAGTTATTATTATTATTATTATTTTCCCTGTTCAAACCTCCCGGGAGTATAGTGCCTCTACAAGACTCTTCCATTGTACACGGTTCTGTGCTGTTGTTTTTGTACCGTCCCATGAGATGTTGTCGTCTGCTAGTTCGCGCAACATCGACCCTCTCCAAGTGTTTTTTGGTCGACCGTAACCTCTACTCCCTTGAGAGTTCTACTCCAGTGCCATTCTCGTGATGCCAGCTAGTAGTTTTCTCAACGTATGGCCTATCCATCGCCACTTTCTGCGTTTGATTTGCCAGAGGATGGGTTCCTCATTCGTTAATCTCCATAGCGCGTCGTTACTGATGGTGTTTGACCGGAATATTCTGCCGATGATGCGGAGGCATTCGTTGACGAAGGATTGTAATCTCTGTATGATGGTGTTAAAGACCAGCCATGTTTCGCTTCCGTACAACAATACACACTTCACACATGAGCTGAATATTAGCAGTTTAGGACGCCTGGAGATTTGCAAACACCCCCATACTGTATGCATTCGCCTGAATGCCTCCCTTGTTTTTTTTAGCCTGCAGTTGACATCTTCATCTGGTACACCATCTGCCGGGATGATGCAGCCGAAGTAGCAGAAGCTTTCGACAAATTCCAGCGGGCATCCGTCAACCAATATCTGCCTTGCGTTATGGTGGTTAACCCTCATAGCCATGGTCTTGGCGATGTTGACCTCCAGTCCGACAATGCGTACCAGCGTGACTAGTCTGTCTGCCTTCGCTTACATGTCAGAGAGTTTGTAAAAGAGGAGGCGGATGTCATCGACGAAATCCAGGTCCTCAAGTTGTCTAGTGAAATTCGATACGATGCCTTTTTTGTGCAGGGTCAGTTGGCTCAAAATAAAAATTCTTTCTAAATTATTCTTATTTCTAACCTAACCTAACATAAAATTTAAATACCTTTTTTTAGTAATTCTAACAATCTTAGGTAAATAGAATACAAGAACTGTAAGTTAATTGTAATTACCTATAAGTTAGGGAAGTTAACCTAAAAAAACACTCCCTTTCTTTAAATTTACTTCTTCATCCTAAGCAAAACACTATAACTGTAATCACCACTACTCACATATTCCTTTTGCCACACTAAGCGTGCCAAAGTGTTCAAAGGATTTGTGTTGCGACCAAAGAAATGAGAATGCAGAGCGAAGCAATGTGTTACTCTTGCGGTGCACTACATAGAGGCTTGTGCCACATGCAACATGCATGCAATGTTCCTGTCACTGCTGCAGTTGTTGCTTTAGCTGTTGCTGTTGCTGTTGTTGCTGTAGCTATTGCTGTTGTTGCAGCTCCTATTGATGTTGTTGCTGTTGCTGTTGCCATTGCTGTTGTTGATGTTGATGTTCATGCTGAGGCCGCTGCCGCTGCCGCTGCTGCTTGTGGCTGACTCACAGGCTGTTGTGGCATTTACTGTGCATTCTAGAGCTCTGTGTTTGTCTTGTTCTCGTTGCCTTCTAGTTTCTTAAGTTTCGGTTTAGTCGGTTGTGTGGCACTACCGCTAGTTCATGTCCAGCTTGCGTGTTTTACGAGTTCACGTTCAAGGATGCTTTGCGGCGTATGAAACGCTGAAAGGGCTCGAAGCTCATTCAAGCTAAAATTGTTGCATGTGTGTGTGTGTGTGCGAGTATGTCCGCTGTAGTAGTAGTAGTGTGGTAGTAGTGGTGGCATGTAGCAGCAGTTAAAACTCTTTTGCTCTAGAGACAATCTTCTTGAAACGTTATGTCAGCCATATAAAAATGCAGTTATTCAAGCTCTCGTTTTATTCACTCCTTTTTCACATAGTTTTTTTTTATTTTTTATTTTTGCATTTTTTATTGTAATGTTTTGCTCTTCTTCGCATGCATGCAATTTTTGTATCATCAGAAACATGAAGTTCTACAATGAATACAATAGCAACAACAACAATGGTAACTCAACATGCCTGCTGCATAAAAACAAAAACAACACAACTACAAATAACAACATTTGACAATACAACAACAAGTTGCTGTTAGTGGTGGTAAACTTTGTCTTGTACACATCTTAGAAGCAAAGACAACATAACAACTAAACAACAACAATAATAAGGGTATAACATTAAAAGTATTGACGCTCCACTACAACTGCAGTATCCTGTTGAAGCACTCGCCGAAACGTGATGCGATTAGGAAAGCGCTTAAGTTGTTAGCGCACCATTTGCCCGAGGCAACAAACACGTCCACCCGACCTGGGTACACTGAGCGCACATGTCTCAGATAAATATGGATCTCCCTGTGTTTACGGCGGCGTATTTACCTAAGCAAGCCTTCGTGTGCATGTATGTGTGTGTGTGTATGAGGCGCATTAAGCTGCTAGCTACAATGTCTTATTGCTGATGAACATAGCGCCCAGACAGGCGAATCGCTTTGGCCTTCATAGCATCAATTTTCCATGAGCCACACATTTCGTACTTCGGCCACTGAGACGAGTTCTGCATGTGAATGAGCGCCGGAAATATTCAGCACAGCATTCGTGTTAACATATTTCACATTGGACCTCTGAGGGACATTTAATACCCGATAGTAATGGCCTGCCGTGACCATTCGTGTTGGTTGGATAACTGTAATATTTATGGAAGCGTGATGGAGTGTTTTGAAATCGTTAAAAACTCAACTATGGAAAGAAGGATTTGGGAAATATCGGCGAAAACCGAAAAAGTAGGAGCTAAAATGTTTACTAGTTATTTATATTCCATCGTTAGCCGCTTAACAGCTCCTCCGTAAACTCTAAACAACACAAAGGTAAACTAGAAAGTGATGGCCATTTCCCGCTAAGAGGTAAAAAAGGACAAATTCAATATGTTTTACATTATCGTAACGATCAAGGCGCTCTAAAACGTGGCAACGAATATCGCAGCGGATGGATCGATGAGCTGTATGAGCTTTACGATGACATAAACGTAGCGCAGTGAATAAAGACCCAGCGGTTCTGCTGGCTAGCTCATGGAAACAAACGCTCCGGCTCTGAAAGTATTCGATGCGGTACCAGCTGGTGGTAGCAGAGGAAGAGAAGGGCCTCCCTGCATTGGAAAGTTTAGTTGGAGAAGGACTTGGTTTCACTTAGTATGTCCAACTGGCGCCGGTGAATAGAAATAGTGGTTTGTTTCATCAAAGAGGTTTTGTCCCATCCACCGAAAAATTTATACCTGGCATAAAGCGATTATTATCTTTTTCAGCATTTGCATAATTTTTGTTATGGCATAAAACTGGCCTTAAGAGAGACTAGTAAAAATGAGTCGGTCTAACTTTTCACCAATAGAAAAGAGGACCTCTTCAACTGTTCACTAGACAGGACTAGTTTACTGGGGCGCCCTTGGTCGGAAAAAACCCTAGTCATTCCGGTAACGTAGAACGGGCTGCAATGGAAATGCTGCTCAGCAAGCAGTTCCTGTTAGGGTACTATCTTTCACCCTTGAGCCAGAGCCGCCTCCTAGGTACGTCAGGAGACACCTTTCAAACTACGCCGACGAGATCCAGGACAAAACGATTTTCACTGGGAGACCGTCACCACCTTCTTAAGCTCCCGTCCAGTGAATGCCGAAATCGGAGTCCAACCATCACCTATAGCAGATGAAGAGCTCCAGCTTCTCCGTGAGACACGCGAAACTGTGGCACAATTACGTTCTGGATATTGTAGCGGGTTCAACTCGTACTTATCTAGAATTGACCTTGACGTACCGAACATATGTCCGGCATATGAAGGCACCCCGCACGACACTAACCACATTTTCACATGCCCTTTAAAACCTACTCATCTAACACCCCTCTCCCTCTGGACTCAACCTGTTGACAACAGCAAGCTTGCTGGGCCTACCAGGGCTTCCATTACTATTAAAACAACAACAATACCAAGGACTTCTTCAATACACTACGTTATCGGTTCGACCCGAGTTAATATTCGGCCGAGAGCTGTCACTCCAGTAGCATTTCCCGTACATTTATGTTGCTACAATAACAACAATAACTTCTTCAATACAAGTTTCAACATTACCTGGCTGACGAGACCGCCAACTACACTCAACAACCACTAAACCTTTCAGCATACAGACAGGTAATTAACGTGAAAAATATATATTTCCTACAAGTTTGCGCCAACGAAGAAGCGCCAAAAACTATGCGGTCTTATTTCTCACTAGAAATTAGCAACCACAAGGAACAAGTCAGGAAAAGTAGCCTAAAGTGTATCTAAGATATATATAAGGTATATCTGTCTCTCCTTTTCCTCTACGTTATATCTTTGTTCTCTCTCGCGGAACGAAAATTCACAAAACGTTGCATGGCCTTGAAATTTTACTCTCCATTCTCGCTTGTCCATCGACGCCTAAGAACTTTCGCTTCAAAATTTTTTCTATTAGTGGTCCCCTCTCGGTAGGCATTGGCAAACCTCCGAGTGTATTTCTGACATGAAAAAGCTCCTCATAAAAAAATATCTGCCGTTCAGAGTCGGCTTAAGTTTCTACGCCTAAGAAGTTTCACTTCAAAAATGTTGACATAATGCAAAGGAGACATTGTTAGTATCGAACGAATATCTCAAGGTAATTACTTTCCAAATAAGAAGAAGTACGAGCTCGGCGAATCCATGAAGGATGTTTTAGGGGCAAAAAGCGTCGAAAAATATTTTTTTGAAAAAATCATCCTAAAAATTGCATTGTAAGTGTTACATTTATATTATTATAAACATATGTACATACAAATACAGAAATTATTAGTGAAAAGTACAAACTACAGTCGCATCCGCCCCTTGACATTTTCCGTTCTTTCCAGGAATTCGATTTTCCTAAAACACCAACTGCGTCAAGCGGTTTTCCACTTAATTATTACCATCTCAACTGAAGAAGTATTTCCATTGCCCTTCCCGCTTGTCTAATTTGTGTACAAACATACTCGTACTTATATAGACACATAAATACATACATACATATGCACATTGGTAGTTAAAACTCACAAATTCCTGGAAGACCCCCATTGATTCTGAGCAGTAGAAGCAAACAATGCTGAATGCGAAAATAATTAAGTACCACCGAAATAAGAGTGTACATTATAAGGCATTACCAATTCACAGCATACTCCTACTTGAGCACGCTCTTAACGGCATTTTATCTCCAATATGATCATCTTCTTTTACTGATGTCCAAAATGAGCAGTGAGTCATTTTATCACCGCACGACAAATGTACATCAATTGTTGGGCAATAAATAACAGAAAAGGCAAGATATTTGTTGATGCTGCAGAGTGAGAGAGGTAAAAGAGAGTGATGTGCATAATCAACAGCATCATTTAATTTCAGAGTAGACGAATGGCTCGTCAGAGAGTAAAGTGTATTGAGTCACGCTATTGCCAGCGCAATGATGGCGAGTAACAGCTATTTTTGTTGGTATTTGCTCGGCAGCATTATGCGAGTACATTTTAACGACCTTTTGACTTCACAGCATGTAAGAGTATATGTATGTACGTATATATGTATATAATGTTTTAATGTGCCCGTGTACCTGCAGTTCATTGCTTTCTTTGCGATATATGTTTAGACATGTCTAGCGGCTGCAATTTGGAACTGCCCCTATGTATGTTTTCGAATCGAAGACAATTCTTTTTACAAAGGCAGGGCTACAACTGGTGTATTTCTCTGAACAAATAGATTTCGCTTTCCTTAATTTATTTTCTTACATTTTTTTTCTTAATAAAGATTCACTTTTTGTGGCAACTCAGCTCAGCTAGCCGTTGTTTTATACGTTACTGTCATTCGATGGGTCGTTAGTTCAATGCACACCGTAGACATGAAACACAAATAAACAGGAAAAAATGCTGTCTAAAGGCAAACCCACGGTTGTATTTGTGTCATGCAAAACTTCTCATACAACCATTTGGCATTCGAAAGCGGCAGAAAAATGTAGGACCCATAATTTTTCAGGGCCTACTTATATTTATAATCCACCTATTATAAGCGACTCCATTTCAAACAATCACAATGCCGGTTGACAACTTCATTAACTAGCCAAAATGAGAAGCAGCATGTTTCTCATTAATAATTAACAAAAAAAAAAAAAAAAAAAAAAAAAAAAAAAAAAAAAAAAAAAAAAAAAAACATGCAAAGAAAAAGTAACAAAAGACCGGTAAGCGAAAATAAGAGCGAGATACCTAAACACAAATGTATTTATGTAAGTGTGTATGTAGAAGCTGAGCTCAAACCGGCTTTTTTCAACACCAGCTGGTAAACGAGCCTATTCGATTTAGTAGGCTGGTTTCTGTCTCGCATAATTTCTGTACCTTTTTTCCATTAATGAACCGGTGCTAAAACTCATACGTGCATGGTTGAAGTCATTGGAGATTTGGTTTTGTTCGCTGTTGATATTTCATTGTAGTTTTTGTGTTAGAATTAGCAACAGATGTTAAGGTCTTAACGATGTCATTTAGTTGAGGAACTAACAACTTAATTAGCGTGCATGTTACAGTGAAACTTCTTCAAGTTGAACATACACCAAGAAAAAATATTCGTTTATCTTTTTTCGAGGTATATTCCCTGCTGGTACGAGTAGTGTACACTTCGTATCGGCAAATGAAAGGGATAGTAAAATTTTAAAATTTACGCATATTTAATATTCAGAAAAAATGCTTTACTCACTAATTTATGTAGGTTCCACAGTATTACGCGGGAACAATGTATATAAAATTTTTTTCTGGTTTAATAAAAATATGTGCGATTGTTTAGTAATAATAAAATTTATAGCACCACAACCATAAAGTTTCGGTGGAATAGCACACGAATTAAATTTGTTAATGAAAGAGTAATGAGTCTCGCAGGTTGCTCTACTAAGTGCTGATTATTCTGGTCATACCTTAGTGCAGAATAAGACAGCACTTCAGATTTTAAAACTACTTCTGAGCTAAAAATCATGTGGAAAGCAGGCATGTTTTCGTGTGTTCAATTCCAACTAAGTTATTATTTGAGCGCTTTATGGTAGACCATATTTAAATTTTGGATGACCGACCCCAAAAATATTTTATAAAATAAGAATTCTAAATTTACTTTCATTTGGCATCCATACTGCATTATTTCCGTTATTTATTATTAATTATCTCAGTTAGAGAATTTCAGTTTTAAAACACGTAGCAACTCTGTTAAGAAATATTTTCGATATTAAGAATTTTCAAATCTCTCTCGTTTGACTCCCAAATTGTTATATTTCGGGTCATTAATTTACCCCCATACTGCTATATTTCAATTGGTTCATTAATTTTACTTGAACTTACTTTTTCAAACAGATGGCAACTCTTTTTAACCATATTTACACCCATACTGTATTATTTTAGTTATCTCTCTCGCTTGACTCCCAAATTCTTACATTTCGGTTCATTAATTTTCTTAAACTTAATTTGTCAAACAGATGGCAACACTCTTTAATCACATATACTTATACACACATTTATTAATTATTTGATTTATATAATTTTATTTTTCAAACATGTGGCAACTCTATTACGAAAAATTTTGGAAATTAAGATTCCCCAAATCTCTCTGGCTTGACTCCCATACTGCTATATATCATTTAGTTCATTAATTTTACTTGAACCTAATTTTTCAAACAGATGGCAACCTTTTTTAAACAATTTTACACCCATACTGTATTATTTTAGTTATCTCTCTCATTAACACACTTTTATTAGGTCGGGTTGTATGTATGTATGTATGTATGTAACGGAATCTTTGGGCTTAATTTTCACTGGCTTCTAAAAATCTGATCGACTTGAAATTTTGCACACCTATCAAGGACCGATGACAATGCAATAATTTGATAAAAGTTTTTCATTATCCTTATTAGGATTGCCAGGATTAATATTTTCTTTTTTTACCTGTGGGCAAAAAGTAAGGTGAATTTGGTTGTAAAATGAAAAATCTTTATTTATTCTTGTAAATCAGTTTCATCCTCTTCAAAACAATCTCCTCTCCATGAAATACACTTATGCCAACGAAACATGCCAAATAGTCCATTTCCGGTATAGCCATCAGCACCTTCTTCGATTCAGCTTTTTTCTCCTCAATCGAGTCGAAACGCGTTCCCCGGAGTGGTCTCTTGAGTTTTGGGAATAGCCAGAAGTCACACGGAGCCAAATCAGGCTTTTAACTCTAATTTGAATTATTCTATTTGTATCTTAATTTTTGTTATAATTCTGTTCTGAGGTAGTTGACTATGACGATATGCTATTACTTCATTATAGGTCTCTTTGTCATTAAAATTTATTTTATACTTTTTAGTTCGATTGGCAATAAAAGCGTGTTTTTTAGTTTTTTTAAACTATTTTTTATTTTACTCGTTTAACTCGTTTGAAATTGTTATATTTCGGTTCATCGATTTTCTTAAACTTAATTTGTCAAACAAATGGCAACACTCTTAAATCATATTTACTTAAACACCCATTCTGTATTATCTGAGTTCTTTATAAATTATTTATTATTAATTATTTAATTTATAAAATTTGATTTTTCAAACATGTGGCAACCTCTTTCAGAAATATTTTTGAAATTAAGACTTTTCAAATTTCTCTCTTTTACGTCCATATTGTTATGTTTCAGTTCTTTTCATAATTTTACTTGAACTTAATTTTTCGAACATATGGCAACGCTCTTTAAAACTATTTTCGAAACTAAGCTCTTTTAAATCTTTTACATTTGCCGCCATATAATATTTGAATGAACTTATTTATTTACTTAAATTTTTTTAACAGGTGGCAACTCTCTTAAAAAAGTAACATAGTTTTTCTATTTAGATAATAAAATATCTGTGTGCGAAATTTTATGGCAATCCTCTCAGTCGTTTTTGGCGTGACCACTATTAGAAAAATCCTTTCACTATTAGAAAAAGTTTCATGTTTCACCGACTGTGAGATTTTGAACCCGAGCACTACCGAATGATAGTCATGTCGAAAAGTAGAGATATAAAAATGTGCACCTATAGAAAAATATGTATTATATGCATAAATATTACATAAATATAAAAATATAGGCATAATGATGGAAATGGTTCATCAAAGTAGTTCGTAATTTATTTTATATGGCTTTGAAAAGGAAGTTTAAAGTGCCTTGATGCTCTAGAGCAAATATTAAAGTTAGTTTCAGCCGATCGATAACAAACTACGCAGCTCACATTTTGTCACCGATCACTGCCAGAACATAGTTGATGAAATTACAAGCATGTCAGCTGGACCTGCTCTAACGCTATGCCTAGTAATGAGGCATGAGTACTATTCTATTTAAGGGTTCACCCTAAATTGGAATAGAACCGTTTTCCAGATACATCAGTAGACATTTCCTTGAACTCGCTGATGAAATCCAGGAATACTATACATAGAAAAACCACTGTACTAGCTCGAAAAATGATATGTCTTCAACGCCCAGTTTCACCAACTCTCGTTCCATGAGTGCTATAATAGGACACCATAGGCCCCAAGCCGACAGAGGAACTCAAATAAGCAGAACGTTCTAGCGCGATAGCTAAATGGTAATCAAAATCGAACCAGTCACCAAAAGGCCGATGGTCACATAAGTTGATCCCGCAGATTAAGGAGTGCATCTGTCGGAAATACGGAGACGCTGATTTTTTCCTGTCACACCTTCTAAGCGGATAAGGATGCTTCCGAAAATATCTGCATCGCCTAGACTTGGCTGGCAGTTCTTAGTGCCCAAAATGCTGCTGAACTTGTGGCCTTTCATTGCAGCAGATTTGCTAAAGCACGCGAGGACATAGCAAACAAAACTGGTATGTTTCTAACGCCCAATAATCTTAGCCCACAAACGCTTAAGTCGGCTGAAAAGTGGGGGACGGTGCAAGCTTTTGCAACACCTATTATCCTGGAACTTCGCAACACTGACTAGAAGTGAAGGAATGATGCTAGACGAACGCAGCAGCAAAAACAACTGCCGCATTGATAAAATGCGTGCAAGACGAACAGCAGACAAATGTAACTGACGAATGGGCTCGTTGCTTTCTACGACCCCCAGACGTAATTACCAAATCGGTATCCCTGTAGAATTAACCTCCGGTCTTGAGGTGCTTTTAGTGGTGTTAAAGTCCCACACTGACTAAGGCTTTCGATGGCTTTTACTCCTCGTAAAAAAAGATAGGACACCAATTACCTTCTATTGCAGACGAAGTAGCCTCACAATTCACTGCCTCATTTTCACCCTGGATACTGCAGCTGGCGAAATTCTTACTTATTCAAATTAGACTCAGGCAGACTCAACTTAAGTACTACAGGTGAATAAAATTCGCTTGAAATTGATCATCTCTTCACTTGTTTCTTCAAATCGATTCATTGAAGATGCCTCTTCAAATTGTTTTCTTTGAAACTTAGCGTTTCTTAGGCTCAACGTTGGATGCCACCGTTGAAAAACATTATCTTTAAATACAGTTGGAAGAAGTGCCACGTAAAAAAACTCTTTAAAGGCAATGTTTCATCGCAGATATCGTAAATGAGGCGATTAAGTTTGAATACAATTTTTGTGCAGGAAAAATTTGGATTCATATTATCTCCACAAAATTGGGACACCTTTTACAAATGCCTTTTGGTGCTAAGTTAATAATAGAAATCATTCGATAAAATCGAATTTCCAAAAGACTTTTAGCAGTCTGTAAAAAAGAGAGGCAACCAACGAAGCGCAAGTAGTTCTTGCAAAGTATTCACAATTAACTGGCAGCAGGGTGCGTAGCAGATACTCCATGATAACTTATACATACATATACATATACATTTATATATGTAAGCACATAAAAGACCCAAGAAAACGTGCGACATATGCTGATGTGTCTGCGTACCTGACAAAAATTTATAAAATGCCAATAATACAAATGTCAACAATTAAAACCCACTGACACGTTTTCATTTCGTGAGCGTCTCCCTCAATCCCCAGCACACACCGCAGTACCACACCAGTAGTAACTGCCGAACCGCTCGCTGAGTTCCTTGTGAAAGGAAACAAAATGACAATGACTGCCCGAAAAGGAGTATCCGGATGCTACACGCGCCCATTTATTGGATGCTTTCGCATGAAAATGCGTGCCAAATTGTTGGGGATGTGATGTCGGTGGCTATTGGGAAGAAGGGAAGGGGGCACCATTTATGCTGGTGCTTGTGTAAGTTGGTCGATGAAAGCACGCTATAGCCATATATTGACTGCCCCACAACGTGATTGTATGCTCAATGAAGCGATCACAGACCACCGGTCAGCAGATGATGGGACGTTGCCAAACGGAAGTGTGTGTGTGATTCAGCCCGTATTGACATGCGACGAAAAAAAGGACACACACGTAAACTGACGCCAACTAAATGTCAACGTAAAACGAATGTTAACATACGACTATATAATACCGAATGTATTGACCGTGTCATGTCAACGCAGAATATTGATGGGTTGCCGATAATGTGCAAGGCGAAGTCACCATAAGCGCACAGACATGCGAACGGTGCCACTGAATTACTTGAGCACTCAAAATGGAAGAAAACTTCACAGTGGTGCGGAAGAAAGCCAGTTGGTTGGTGTCCTATTTTGTGCCGCAACACAAACCAATAGTGGCGTTAGTCCGTGTTTTCAACAAGGATGCGACAGCAAAGCGCACGCAGTTGCTACGCACACACACGCGCACAGCACACCGTGTATATGTGTATGTGCTTGTATGCCAGCGTTCACACGGAATATGTGTCACTATGCTGATGGCTTACGAATATGGTGTAAATAATGCCTTTTATTGACTCATTCACACATGCACAGCTGCACTTGTACGCCGACACAGGCCACACCACGCGCCCACCGATTGCCGTTTCGTATTTCGCTAGGTGCTCAAAGTGATAATGGTGACAGTGGCTGTGGATGTTTGGATGTTGGTGCTGCTGTGCTCAACTATGTGTCGATGGATCTGGGCACAGCAGTTTGTTCGCATTTCCTACATGTTTTCATTGAGCGGTTAGGTTGTGTGGCCATGGTTAGGGGTGGCCATTCCATGGTCGTTCGTTACGCCCATTTCATGTTGTTCTCAAGATTGCCGAGGCATGCTCAAGTCAGCCATTTGGGGGCGGGGGTTGTATGCTACTTGTAAATATACTCCTGCGACAACTTTTTAGCACCATTTTATTATCCACTAACAATAAGTATCGAGTGTTAACTACTAAAGATTGTTTACACGTTTCCATTTCCGTAGTCCATATTAATTTGTGTCTTTTCTGTATTTTGTTCTCTTGCAGGTGAGTTCGTAAAACTTTTGCCTGTGCGTGTTAAAGATGAAGTCGTGGAAAAGTGTAAGTTTACAGTTTGTTACTAGACGAGCTGATGGTTAAATTTTTACTAACTCTAATACAGCAGTTAAATTAAATTTATTGGAATTCGTGGAATAACAGCACTAAATAAGAAAAATCAGATAGAACAACGCGTAAAAATCATTACACAAATATGGTAATTCGATGGTAAATAGCGACCAGAACATTTCGAAAAATTTGTGACTTGCCTGTTCGAAATAATCGTCTGAAGAAGTCGTGAATTTAAAGTTTTGTGAAAAAATTTTAAGAAACTGATTCCGTCGAGGATAGAAAAAGGGTTGGGGTTTTGCTGCAAAGCTATCCTATGACGTTTTCAACCTAATCTTCACAACCAGAGCGAGAGGGGTGCTGGATGAGTGCCTTCACATGCCGGACATAAGTTAGCTATGTCAGCGTCAATTCTGGATAAGTAGGAGTTTAACCTGCTATAATATCCAGAACGTAATTGTGCCAGTGTTCCGTGGGTCACACGAGCAAGCTGGAGCTCTCCATCTGCAATGGGTGGTGGTTGGACTCCGATTACGGCATTCACTGGACGGGAGCTTATGAAAGTGGTAACAGTCTCCCGGTGAATGTCGTTTAATGTCTGTCTAAACACTGTCTGGTCCAGTAGATGTCTGTCAGTTTATTCTGGATCTCGTCGGCGTAGTTTAAAATGTGTCTCCTGACGTACCTAGGAGGTGGCTCTGGCTCAAGCAGGAACCTACGGTAGCACCCTAACAGGAAATGCTTACTGAGCAGTTCGTTATGCTCCTTGACAGGTAGCGTATTGGCCTCGTTGTGAAGGTGTTGTATTGCGGACATCAGGAGGCAGCCCGTCGCTGTCCGAATAGCAGTGTTTTGGCATGCCTAAAGCTTTATCCACTACGTGCCCCTAGTTCCAGGTGACCAGACAGGCGCAGCATAGTTTAGAACCGACCGGCCAATTGCCTTAAATGTCGATAGCAACAATTCTTTGTCTTTGCCTCAAGTGCTGCCAGCAAGCGATTTGAGGACCTTGTTGCGATTTTGTACTTTATTGGCAATTGCGGTTTTGTGCGCAAAGAAGGAGAGCAAACTGTCGAAGGTTACACCCAAAATTTTGGGATTGTTCACTGTCGGAATTGGTGTGCCATCGACTTTTACCTTGAGAAGCAGTTTGACTTCCTTTATCCAGGTGGTAAAGAGGTTCGCCGTGGACTTAGTGGGGGAAAGTTGTAGATTCCTCGCAGTGAAAAAGCGAGAAAGGTCGGTGAGGTAGTTGTTCACTTTGGAGCACAGACCATCGATGCCATTGCCCGACGCATGATCGTGCAGTCGTCAGCGTATGTGATTAGGGAGACTCCCTCTGGTGGTTGGGAGAGTTTCGAGATGTAGAAGTTGAACAGCAAAGGTGAAAGGACATCACCCTGCGGAACACCTCGCTTAATCTTCCTCTGTTTAGATGTATGGTCACGAAAAATCACTGACGAGTGACGATCGCTCACATAGTTGGCGGACCACCTCTTCAGCCCTGGCAGGAGTGTCGACTGATAAATGTCAGCTAGTAGCGTGGAATGGCTGACTGTGTCGAAAGCTGTTTTCAGATCCTACGCTCGCCTTTTTGCGTGTTTGGCCGCGCTCCTTTGTGGCGTGTGTCTTGATGTTGTTCCACAAATGGAGAGACCTACAGTTTTAAGCCGACTCCGAACGGCAAAGATTTTTATGAGGAGCTTTTCCTTGGCAGAAATACACTCAGAGGCTTGCCATTCCCTGCCGAGGGGCAACCGGTATTAGAAAGAAGACTTTTCCTATTATTTGATGCTCATGCATTGAGATTCGCACCTACGCACTCCCGAATGGTAGTCATGCACCAACCCATTCCGTTACGGCGGCATCCGGCTTAAAAAGAAAGGCGAAGAATGTCGATCGTGCGGTGAATGAGAGAAAAACAAAGTACCTGCTGCCGACACACAAGGAGTATTGACGGTCTCCGACAATATTTCAGTGATGATAACTAATAATTCGAAGTATGAAGGACTTTGTTTAACTTGCAGCCACCATTAACAAGAGAAATCACGTCTGCCAGGAGCTCAAACGGAAAATAACTCTTGCCCACAGGTGTTGAGAAGTAGGGCTCTCTCTCGAAGGACCTAACTGACACCACAAAATGCTCATCGTTCCCGTCCTGCTATATGGCGCAGAAGCAGGGACGATGAGAGAGGAAGCCATCGAGAGGAAAATTCTGCGTAAGATCATTGGTTCCCTCAGCGTTGGTGGTGAAAATCGTGCAGGACGGAGCAGCCAGCAGTTTGAGCTATATAGAGATATGGTCATAGTTAAGCGTGTAAAAATGGAACGGATACGCTGCCTTGGTCATGTCACCCATATAAAAGAAAACGCTTCAGCAAAGCGAATCTATGACACGGTACGCCGAGGGATAAAAAGACCACATCTCCGTGGGAAATACCAAGGGATTACAGGCCAGTAGTAGGACAGAAAAAATTGGCGCCCTATTACGGATTCAGCTAAAATCGACACGCGCGATTGTGGGGCCACATAAGCAAGTAAGTAAGTAAGTAAAATTGAAAATTGTATATGAAACTCATAACAGGTTCATAATTAGCTGTAAAAGAGCCAACGGGAAGTCTCGCAACAGATTCAAATAGGTGAAGAACGTCAGAACGATTATGCAGCGCTCGCAAGTATGCTGCGCATTTGAACTCTTTGGTAGCGACAATTTCACGCATCAACTCGCCAGTAACAGGCTCACCGCTTTGCACCTTTTTCCTATTATTATACACCGGTTATTTCGCTGCCACTTAATAGATTGCATAAATTTCGCGGTGTTAAACGATTTCGTAATAAATTATGAGGGCACTGCCCAAAAGTGGCTGCCAAGTGGGTTTTGCTAGCAAAAACTTGCTATTCGTTAAAACAAAAGATGACGCGCACAGGGGGAAGTGTGTCGAAAACTTGTTTCTTTTTTGTTTTTGCCACTACCGCCACTCTGAACGTTTAAGCCGATCAAAAGGTTTCCGAGTTAATGCAACTATGCAGCTGAATTATCAGCACGAAACTTTTCGCTGCCTGCCATGTATTTGCGTCTGACAGTAGGCAACCCCTTCATTCATGTGCTTACGAATTATACTTACCCGCTTACTTTGAAATTTTGCAATTTTGTGCAACACTTTTGCAATTTTTAAACTTTTGCTCTTTCACCACTTTCTACTACAATCTTACGTTGGCACTTTGACTTCTCCTACAGACGAATCCTGCTGCTGCAGCTTCATTTAAACTTTTTAAGCGCACAGAACTCATCTCACGCACAATAAAAAATAAGTTTACAAAATACTAAAGAACAACGAATAATAGTAAAGTACAAAACACAAAAAAAAAAAAAAACAAAAAAAAAACAATCATCGCTTGGAAATAATGAAAGATAAAACTAAGTTTTGCCATAAGTCGCAAAATCGGCGAATACCTGTAACTTTCCAAAGTTCGAGAGACTTGCGCTGATGGTGGCGCAAGTTTGGCTCAAATGCAAGTGTATTTGTATTAGTGGCGCTAAAAGTTGAGCTTTAATGCATGTGCTGTTATGACTTTACCTTCATGTCGTCTACTTCATTACGTCCACCTAATGATGCTGAGAATTGCAACAAATTGCAGGTGAATTGCTGATAAAATGTTGCTTGGCCACCTCCTTTAATATGCTTCGGTGTGTGTGCATGTGTGTGTGCTTGCCCCAATGATCATTCGGCCATTACTACGAGTATTTCAAATGGAAATCTATTTTCTACTAAGTTAGGTCTGCAGTGGCACTTTCCGTGTTTCGAACTACTTCTCCTATAGCGAAATTGCGTGCTGCCAGTACTTTTTTGTGTGCGAAATTTATGAGCTTTCGCACAAAGTTCAGATGACATTTATGTCAAGAAAATTGGAAATTAGTTTCAAATTGAAAGTTTGAGACTTGTAACTGCATTTAAGGTGATATTGGAAGTAATAAAAATTTATAATGTGTTGCAATGCTGATATCAATGCCAGAATACAATGGCTGAATCGTCATAGATATGCCTTGGAAATATTGTAAAAAAAAATAAAAATAATTAAAAAATGTTTGTCAATAATATTTGAAAAGCACCAAAGGCACGCTGAACTCCAGAACAGATGAGTGGGATTTGACGGTGCTTTCGCTGACGGTTAACGTAGATAGAGGAGTTTCCCAAGCAAATTATACGCAACTTTTCTTTCCGAAATTATTATTTTTTTTGAATTCGAAGTATTTCTGAAAATCTTATAGATAGTGTCATTTGGCTCATATTCAAAATTATGTTGGCTAGGTGATGGCAAATTTCTAAAAAAAAAAAATTGCGTGCAGTGTAGTACACATAACAGCAGTGAAACTTTCAAGGCAGACAAAGAAAGAGGGAGATACTCGAGAGAGAATGAGAGAGAGAGATAGAGAGAGAGAGAATGAATATATATCTAAATAAATAAATTTACAAAAACCGGAGAAGGGTCGACCGGTGTAGGACACAAACAGTGGCAACAACGCGCACTGCTCCGAGCGTTTATCACCCGCACAAACACAGCGACTCCACGACCGCAGCAACGGCACAAATTACCGTAAGGCAATACCAATAAATCCGACGCCGGCATGAATAGCACTTTATAGTAAGCGCAAGCACTAGCCAGGAAACGGAAATAAGCGCACCAACAAACAAGCGCCGAAAAGTAGGCGGTGTTAATACTCACTAGAAATTAGCAACCATAAGGAAAAACTCAGGAAAAATAGCCTAAAGTGTATCTAAGATATATCATATATAAGGTATAGCTTTCTCTTTCCTTTTCCTCTACGTTATATCTTTTTTCTCTCTCGCGGAACGAAAATGCCCAAAACGTTGCATGGCCTTGAAATTTTACCCTCCATTCTCGCTCGTCCATCGACGCCTAGGAAGTTTCCCTTCAAAAAATTGTTCCGAGAAAATTGGTTCGAGATATTCTGATCCGTTTCTGTAAAAGTATAGAATACACTCATATTATGCTGGGGAAAAAGAAATCCATTATTTTCTCGGTAGATGTAGTGATCGATATCTCATAAAGTATCGATAAAACAATTCAGAGTTTATGCTATCAAGGTGAGGTTTCGCTCTAAAAAGAATCGTTTGCTATTTTTTTCTTTGTTCCATTCAGTTTTGAGTTACAGGGTGTTAACAATCGAAGTCAACTAAGAGAATATTCGGTACCTTTTACAGTTTTCATTGATAAAGGCAAAAATGCAAGCCAAACCGCTGAAATTGTGAATGATGTTTATGGGGCCGATCGTACGGTCACAGTAAGATCCTCCTACAGGGACCCTCGCTGCTCAAAAACGGATCAGACTACACAGTCCACGACCTCAACTTCAAGAAAGGCTTTACGGTACGTTTTCCACCGAGAACCGAGTGGAGCAAAGGAGAGGTGATTGGAAGACACGATATCGAAATTTATACCGATGGTTCTAATATGAGCTGTGGTGTGGGAGCTGGCTTCCATTCGGAGCCACTTAACCTATCTCAATCAATTCGTCTTCCCGATTATGCCACCGTGTTCCAGGCAGAACTTTTAGCGATCAGAGAAGCATGCAAATCCCTAAAACTCTAAAAGGAAGTTGGTGCAAGAGTAGCTACCTTCTCAAACAGTCAAGCAGCTATTAAGGCCTTAGACTCCAACTACATTTCATCCAAACTGGTCCTACAGTGTCGAGAGGAGCTAAAACTGCTCAGCCATTGGCTTGAAATTACTCTGATATGGTTCCCGGTCATAGGAACATACGGGGCAATGAGATAGCGGATGAGCCAGCAAGAAAGGGTTCGACACTAGACAGAGCAGAGGCGGTGGCAGTCTCCACCCCACTGAACACACTAAAAGCATCCATTGCTTCACGCTATCATGCTTTAGCGGAAAGAAGATGGAAGCAAATACCTACATGTACCTATTACAACAAAAAACACATGGCCGTCATACAAAATCCAAAGGACGAATGACCTGCTAGGATGTTCTCGGCCAAACATTTCACGCATCACTGCAACTCTTACAGGACATTGGAAAGTAGGAGATCATGCAGCTAGACTCAATCTACCCTTCAATCCTATCTGTAGAAGCTGTCAAGCGGAAGGGGCGAAGGAAAGTATTTTCCACTATTTATGTGAATGTCCGGGACTAGCCAGGGCTCGACTCCGATCCTTCGGTAAGCCTTTCCTACAGCAAATTAAGGAGATCTTAGACATCGAGATAAAGGATTTGCTGCTATACCTGGACCTCAGTAAATGGATCTGACTTGGAAAAAAAAAGACAAATATCATCATCACACGAGATAGTGGTAGTAAAACGGTGCTGGTGACTAATTAGGAGCATTTCAGACCAGAAATGTTCAACCACCTTAACAACAACAACAACATGGGGCCGATACTGCAACAGCTAATTACGTGCCGTTCAGGCATTTTTGATGTTAAAGAAAATGTCTATAATGTCGCTAAAATCACAGGAATAGTCAAAGTTTTCGGGCATGTTGGTAGGCGTAGCATCGCTCAGGAGCTAAAAATCGTACATGAAACAGTTTTAAACCAAATGCGCAAAAATAAAGGATCTCTTTTTCCCTAAACTAATATATCGCAAACCCTCTTCATAAGAGGCGCCGCTTAAAATTTCTTCGTTTGCAGTTAATATTTAGTATTTCAGTATTTAGCTTTATACGGATGGTTCTAAAATGATAGTGGCGCAGGTGCTGGGACATACTGTCCAGAGTTAGTCCAAAGGAAGTCGTATAAATTTTCAAATCACAGCAGGGTTGGTTTTTTGTGTTTTCCTTGGCACTCCACTCGGGAGGATAGGACCTCGACAAGATCTTTCGTTGGTTTCGTTAATCTATTTTGCTTTCTGGTAGGGTAGGTGATTAGCCTGCCGCCTTTTGCTGGCGCCACTGATGCAATGTGTAACTGTGTCTATGTTTTTTAGAAACTAAGAAAGTAGGTAAGTTTGGAAAAGTACGAGGACCGTGCTTTACATGGGAGCAGGGTATTCAGCAGAAATAAGGATACGTCCTTATCTATACAAGACCGTATTCAGGCATCGCACAGTTTGCTGAATTGGAAGATATCTCAGCAACTGCTTGGAAATGTCTCCTTAAATTTGCAATAGAAACAGGCAACATGCAGGTGGACTACTTCAGATCGCCTAACTAATGAACTCCATCTGGTATCGCTGTGGACCGAACCTGTCTATGCGTGGCTACAAGTCAACCAGTTCAGCCTAATCTAACCCTTCGCCAGCATCAATAAACATTCTGTGGAAATGTGCTTCACTATTTTTTTTTATACAGCAAAAAACTCTCCTCATAAAAACTCTCCTTAAGGAGAGTAATACCTTATAAAGGTGATATACTTGATAGCTGTGTGAAGTACTTTGAATGTCATTTTAACCTCATAATTGGTTTTGTTTTTCATTGTTTTTTTTTTTGTTTTTGCAACCAGATTTATGTATATTTACATGTCTTTATTCACATATCCTTGACTACGCAATCTCATAAGCAGGTAACCGTGTGATGTCTCACTTAATTCATGAGCTACTGTTAATAGCTTTGTCTGTGATGCCGCAATACAGCCTGAATAAAACTTATGTGAATAAAAGTCATGAGTGGATTTGCTATGCTATCAACCTACAACTGGCAAACTGCAGACATGAAATGTTAAAGTAATCAAAATATATGAGATCTTATTAGCTTTTACGATATTACAGTCGGTTATGAGCGGTGAGTATTGAACATGCGAAGATGAAGATGCCGCAAAGAGGCCAACCGTCTGGTGAGCGCACACACACAGGCGCACACTTACTTGCTGAAGATACTGGAAATACAATTTTTAAGCTCCTATGGAAGCATGCGAGCACTCACTTTGCCAAGTATCTGCATTGTGGTCAATGAATAATACATAATGTATAAAATTTGAGCTGAAGTAACCCAGTAGGCAATTGTGTTAGTGGTGAACTATGTCACATATAGTGTGAGTCGCAAACCAAACTAGACGGACAACTGTTTTTTGCCCCCATACAACTGGTACTTTTTACGTGGTGATGTCCTACGCGCTGTAGGACGTCAAATTTCAATCAGAAATGTACTATTCTCATACTAGTTCAAAATAAACCAAATACGAACCACTAATTTAGGTTTAAAAAGAGGGATTAAAAAGTAAGATAAATTCATGGATACTCAACAAACACCTTTTTATTAAGTATAATTTAAAATATTACACATTTTTATTTAACAGCCTTAGATTTTATTAATAGGAAGAATAAATAAATATATAAACCTTTCAAAATTGTTATTATTCAAATTATTTAAAAAAAAAAAAAAATTTCATAGAAGTCAAAACTAAAAGATTTCAAGTACAGTATTTTTTTTTTCAATAATATTATATTAAATACGTTTTGGTTGGCCAGACGTCTTTTTAATTAATAGCATGCTTAATACAAGATGGCGCAAAATTAATCATCCATTTTTTTAATAACTTTTTTTCAAAATAAAACAATAAATTTTTATTTTATAACATTTTTAATTAATAGCATGCTTAATACAAGGTGGCGCAAAATTAATCATGCATTTTTTTTTTTTAATAACTTTTTTCCAAAATAAAACAATAATTTTTTTTGTGTGATGGAAGTCATTATTTTGATCAGCTGTCGCGTTCACAAGTGTCAATATGATTGAAGTAAAGGGTTTGGGGTGGTCAGAGGTTCGAAAAAATAATGATTTTCAATAATGTTTTTTTTTTGCTAGTCAATTGCTTTATTCTACAAAAATAAAAACGTAGCATTAATACACAATTTTTCGACTTGACTTAAGCAAAATTAAAAAAAAAAAATATTAATAACTTTAAAAGTTATCGCTGTTTGTGTGGAGCCCGTTTCTCCAGAAGTCTCTTGCGGGGATCATCACAAGTCCGTGGAGATTCAACTAAAAGCAATCGGACAAGAGAAATTGGTTTTATTAATAGATAATCTTGGGCCTGATCGAAGCTTTTTTTCAAAATTAAGAATATGGTGGCATCAGGAAATATTTTTTAGATTTTCGAGAAAAAAAACCGACCATTAACTGCTTAAAAAAAATTTTAAATTTTGAAAAAAAAGAGGTTGTCTGTTAAGTCGGTTTACTGACGATAGTTTAACGTGACAACGTCATAAGAAAATCTGATGTAATGGTTGCAATTTTCTAAACAAAATTTTAATTTTATTTGTTTGATAGATATTTTGTATGGATATAGAGAAGGAGGTAAATGGAATCGCATTGAAATTGATCAAGTTACATTTACAAAAACGTGAAAAATTACGAAACATTTATCAAATTCATGCAAGATATGTTCAATTTCGATTGAGCATCAGACGTTAATAAGTCAACAACATTAAGAGGCAACATCATCGATTTGCCTTTTTCAAGACACATTACACTCGAAACACTCCCTTTCATTTCCTACTTTTCTTATCATCTCCTATTCTCAACAGAGAAATGGTGCATTACCATGCACACAGGAAGAAGGCATATGCAAATACAAGTATGTGAATTTATATACAAATGCGCATATACATACATATACACACATATACGCTCAATCAAGTAGGAGAGAGCCAGATGTCGAACGTTGCCGAACGCGGGGCCGATTGTGCCTCTTTGTCGTTCGTTCCGCGCTCTCGCTTGCAGTTCAAGCAAGGTAACGACGCATGAGCAAGATAACGACGAATTAGCAAGCTAACGACGATTGAGCAAGATAACGACGCATTTTTTGGTGCGTGCAGCCGGCTACATCGAATTATAAGACGTTATCACGTCAAAAAATCCTTCGATCAGGCACGAGTTTCTTATGTTTTTCAAAAGCAGTATACATTTTATTGAAATCTACCAAGCGGCTTTTAAGTTAAAGTGATCACCAGTTCAAAACATAGTTTTGAGAAGAACGCATTTTAACTTATGCTATCTGCTCCGGAGCGCCCGAGCGCCTTTTGTTAATTGTTGAATAACTCGAATTTTCACACAATATTTTTAAGATATTATACTTTAAGAAAATGCAAAAAAACAAAATCACATTTTTTTGAGAAAATTCCGACTATCCCTAACCCCGTGAAAAGTCATTTGTAGATTTTCCAATAGGTGACTAATTTTGCGCCACCTTGTATACAATTCAAGATGTGCTCTTTTTATTGATTTGTCCGAATAAAAGTTAATTAAAACGTTGAAGTCAAATAAAATAGTCAGGAATAAGCTATTCTGCAATTGGTGCATATTTGGCCCATTTCGGACTAGTTCGATTTAAGCAGTAATTTCTAGTTGTCACACACACCACCACCATCTTTTACTTGGCTATTTCACTTGCTACTGTGCGCGTTTGCAAATCAGAATGTGTATGTGTGTGTGTGTTAAGCACCTATTATGGCATTCCTCACATCTGCATACTTGATTCACTGGCAGCACTTAAGCACTTCCGTTATGTGTACGCACACTAACTCACCTAGTTACGTACTTATTATGAAGAATGAATGATTTCGGATATTTCATTAAAATATTTCGATTGAATTAAAATTTAAAACACTCCCGCTTTGAAAATTATATAACCGCAATAAATATTTATGCACAAAACACCAATACATACATACGAGTATGTATGCAAGCGAGTGATTGTGTGCAACTTACAAAGAGTTTGTGGGCAAAATAATGAGCGGCATGGCATTTTAGTATGCAGATAAGAAAACGGAAGTAGTTTGCATGCGAAACTGTTGTTCAGCTGTGGTTATTAATTATTTAGTTCACTTAGTTAGTTGTGCTTTAGTATTGCGCTTGATAAGAAATTAAGTAACATCTAGTGATGATTTCAACATGAAGCGCATATGTATATTTTGTGGGTTTTGATTATCGCAAAGCATTTGGAAATATTATATGTGAATTGCTATCATACTTGCAAACCTAGGCCTTTACGATGCTGAAAGCGGCAGAAAATGGGATCAAGAGATTCTTAAGAATCTCTCGACAAATCAGGAAGCCAGATGACGAATAGACAGTGGCCACCATTATTTTCTTCTCTGAACACCGTACCAGACTTCAGTTCTAGAAGACTTCACAGCGGTTTTCTATTTTGAATCTGAACTACCGCTGTGTTTTTTTTTTGTCGGCAGAACTATATATATAGCAAGTGCTACTCAATATTCATATTTTATTTTAAGTAAAGGGGCAGATATTCGAGGAGAGAGAGGGAATAGAGATACAGACAGAGTTAGCTAGTCCTGTGAAAATTGTCCAGAAACTTTGGGAATTCTAAAAATAGTTTAAGAGAACAAGTTTTACTCCTACTCGTGCCATCGGAATCAAAAATTCGTAACCTCGCTCTAACAAAAGTAAGACGCTCACAGAGAAAATGCTCAGTACTCTCCAACTCCTCTAAGCAAGATAGGAAAATCGAGTGCTCAATGATTACAATGATCGTCATATGCTGACCCATTTGGTTGTGTTCTGTAATAATACCGACCATCAACCGAACGTCTTTCCTTCTAAGTTTTAAAAGAAAGTTCGACATTTTTCTGTTCGGGCTTGTCACAAAACACTTTGCAGTTCGGCAGCGTTCTAGCAACTGGACCATCCTTCTTCTTCTTAATTTGCGCGATAACCTCTTACGCGATTTTGGCCGAGTTTAACAAAGCGCGCCAGTCGTTTCTTTCTTGTGCTAACCGGCGCCAATTGGGCACACCAAGTGAAGCCAAGTCCTTCTCCACCTGATCTTTCCAACGCAGAGGAGGCCTTCCTCTTCCTCTGCTACCACCAACTTGAATCGAATCGAATACTTTCAGAGCTGGAGTGTTTGTATCCATTCGGACGACATGACCCAGTCAACGTAGCCGCGGGATCTTTATTCGCTGCGCTATGTCTATGTCGTCGTAAAGCTCACACAGCTCATCGTTCCATCGCCTGCGATACCCACCGTTGCCAACGCGCAAAGGTCCAAAAATCTTCCGCAAAATCTTTCTCTCAAACACTCCAAACGTCGCTTCATGGGATGTTGTCTTCGTCCACCCTTCTGCGCCATACGTTAGAACGGGCATGATGAGAGCTTTGTAGAGTGTTAGTTTTGTTCGTCGAGAGAGGACTTTACTACTCAGTTGCCTACTTAGTCCAAAGTAGCACTTATTGGGAAGAGAGATTCTACGTTGGATTTCCCGACTGACACTGTTATCGGTGTTAATGTTGCTTCCTAAATAAACGAAGTCCTTTACAACCTCGAAATTATAACTGTCAACAGTGACGTGGGTGCCGATACACGAGTGCGCCGACTGTTTGGTTGAAGACAGGAGGTACTTCGTTTTGACCTCGTTCACCACCAGACACCGAAGGCTGGACCATCGCTCTTTATGTAAGTTGCATACATACATAATCGCTGATCCAATTTGTGGTTGCTGATTCCGATTATGGGCTAGGGTACCTGTGGAGTAGCCGCTGATCCGCAGTTGGCCATTTCATCGGTAATTTCATTTTCCTGACCAACGCAGTGTAGTGGAACCCATATAAGTGCAACCTTATTCCGTTTTCCAAAATAATTAAGATTCTCCTCATATTACTGAACAATCTTAAGGTTTGTTTTGCGGTCTTCAAGGCCTTCTTTGCAGCCTGACTGTTACTAAAGACTCCAATCTGTTTCCTGCTCCATCTCTTCTCAAATATCCATTCTGCTACTTTCAAAATGTCAAAAACTTCCGTTTGGAAAGTAGTTGCGATTCCTCCAATGCCGTAATGATTCTTATTATTATCGTTCAAGTAACATCAGGACCTATTTCATTCTTCCCTTTTCATCTTCGCTCAAATTTCCCGAAGTTTCGTCTTCGAATGCAGAATTCTCTGAGAATCTCGAAAATGAGCGTACTACCGGTGCACGAGAGCACCGTTCAACAATTTATATGGAAACTGTAGAGAAAAAACCACAAGTGCCCTCATCACTTCCTGTGTGAATGTCCACGCTTCGAAGGATGCACCTCAAATTTCAAGTGAAAACCTTCGGAGAGGACTTGGTGAGTAATGACGTAGTCTGATTGCAAGTAGTGATGGGAATCTTCACCAGATCGTGATAGTTTAAACACAATAAGAGCTCTAGTAATAGCAGCATTTCGAGCATAAAGAGATTTTGAGAAACCAACATAGAAAAACTCCGAACTACGAAGAGCTGTGGCCGGAATAGTGAAGAAAATCCTCTCAAGAGGCACGCGAGAATCAACAGCGCCACAGATCAAATCGAGAATGAGAGACAAAGAAAAATTATTCTCCTGTTCTGCTAAGGTTTTAAGTGAATCGATAAAAGCAACGAGCTTCAGAGGTAGCGCACCCTTTTTGGGTGTTTTATCGATCTCCTTCTCCTATTTGTGGCGTGCGTCTTGTTCCTTCTATGTTGTACCACAAATGAAGGGACCTAAAGTTTTAAATCGACTCTGAAAACCGAAAAACCGACTCAGAAATACACTCGGAGATTTACCTGCCGAGGAGCGACCACTATTAGAAAAACTTTTTTCTTCATTTAATTGTTTCACGGAGATTCGAGCCTGCGTTCTCTCCGAATTCCGAATGGTAGTCACGCACCAACCCTTTTGGCTACGGCGACTGCCGAAAAGCGTAAATTACGCAATGCAAATTGTAAGAATTCTCCCTGGACTCGTTCAATTCTAGCAGCGTGGCACATGGCATGGCTTGCAGACCAAATGAAGGATGCATACTAGGGCGGGTCGATTTAAAAATCGCTCATTGCTCTGTGAAAATCGTATTCTAGGGATCAAAATAAGAAACTTTGTCGAAGGAACCATACCTCTAAAACGAATTCTGATGTCCCCTAATTTGCATACCCAACTTTGGAACGTGCGAACTGATAGCGGCGCAACAAAATAGTTTTGACAGGAATTTAAAACTCATAACTCTCCATTTAGGCCGTTTTTCAATGTCTTATCTGGAATTTCCGTCTGCATTCAAAAACCTTAGCACATCAGAAGCATCCACTTGGCCGAGTATTGGAAAATAATTATGAATTAGCATTCGAACGCTTGCAACTTGCAACTTACAGCTGCTTTATTGACAGCAGGAAGTATTGAAATTCCGCACTTCTCTTCGTACAATCAACACTACCAATTGTCGGCATTATTAATTTAGTGGCTTGGATTTACATCGAAATTTAATTGACGTTCATTCATGCGCCTGACTAGGCCAAACGGCGGTGCAAGGCAAAGCACCAGATAAGACAATAAAGCAGAGCACAGGACTGCAGAGGAGTACTTTTGAGTGCTTTTGAGATTAGTGCGTAATGCGCTGCTGTAGACGAAGGAATGCATAGCGTAAGCTGCAAGCGCAGATGGCTACCTGTGAATGTGTGTGTCAATGTAAGTGTATAAATACACTCTTATGTTATCAAATGCATTAGCACTGCACTTAGCTGATCTAATTTCATAACAGCAGCTACAATTAGTGTTCATAATTAGGCTTTCTCCTCTATGGTATTTTGATATCGAATTTGCATTTTTCAAACATTTGCCAGCTTTTGTTGTATATTTCTATATTGATTTTGTTGTTGTAATAATAAATTAATAATAGCAATACCTACTCAAAGTTTATTGCACTTATACGTACCTATTAAGTGTCTATAATTTCCGTTTCTGAGCTAATTTACGAATTCATACGAAATTCCAGCATTCCTGTATTTTCATTTAATATTCACTGGTAAACTTTATTCAATTTGGAAACCCTTATCAGGCTAGCTATTGTAGTTGAGCACTCGAATTAAGTCATGTCCCATATGTTATGCAATACTCGTATTTCCAAGTGGCCTTAAGCATTTACAAGTGTGTGCGTGTATTTATATTTACGCATACACAGGGTGCGCACAGCGCTTGAGGACAACTTGTGAGTAAAACTAATTAGCTTTTATTTTGAATAAAATTTAATGGAGGTTTACGAATTTTTGACACTTCATTAACTTGTTATATTCGTTTGGGGAGAAATAAATCCATTATTATGCTTTTTTTTTTTGCTCAAATAGTCTCAATGGTTTTATGGTCGCTCTTTAGCTCTTAGGCGATGTTACGACTACTAATATGCCATTCAACTTTGACAATTTCTATGATTTTATCGAGATTTTCGACAATATCGAAGTTTTCTCTAACATCAAAAGCGCCTGAACGGAATCGGCGAAACCAAAATTGCACATAAACATCTCCTGTATTATCGGCACCATAAAAACCATTCACAATCTCGGCGGCCTGACATGCATTTTTGCCTTTAGCAAAGAAAAACTGGGAAAGGTACCAAATTTGCTCTTAGTTGACTGCGATTATTTACACCCTGTAACCCACAACTGAGAGGAACAAACAAAACTCAGGAGAGGAACATTTTTTAGTGTGAAATGTTACCTTGACAACGAACATAAACTTTAAATTGTTTAATCCCCACTTTACCAAATTTCGATCACTAAAGACATCTACCGAGAAAATACTGGATTTCTTTTTCCCCAAAATAAAGGGTGGTTAAGTTTTAAGGGCCGGTTTTGATTTTGAATAAAATACAATTTTTTTAGGAAATTATTATCCTTTCCCTTTACTTTGATAATATTAGTATGGCTCAATTACGTGTGAAACCAAAGATCGGCCAAATGACCGCCGCGGCCTCGGCGGCACACCTCCATCCGATAGTCTAAATTTTCGATGACGCTGTGGCATTATTGAGGTTCTTTGCCGTTAATGTGCCGAATTATCTCATCCTTTAGCTCTTGAATTGTTGCTGACTTATCGACGTACACTTTTTCTTTCAAATAACCTCAAAGAAAGAAGTCCAACGGTGTCAAGTCACATGATCTTGGCGGCCAATTGACATCGCCGCGATGTGAGATTATTCGGCCATCAAATTTTTCGCGCAAAAGAGCCATTGTTTCGTTAGCTGTGTGGCAAGTGGTACCGTCCTGTTGAAACCACACATCACCCACATCCATATCTTCCCATTCGGGCCATAAAAAGTTCGTTGTCATCTCACGATAGCGAACACTATTCACAGTAACTGCCTGACTGGCCTCATTTTGAAAAAAATACGGCCCAATGATGCCGCCGGCCCATAAACCACACCAAATAGTCACTCTTTGTGGGTGCCTTGGTTTTTCGGCAATCACTCTTGGATTATCATTCGCCCAAATACGGCAATTCTGCTTATTGACGAATCCACTGAGCGAAAATGTGCCTCATCACTGAAGATGACTTTCTTCGATAATTGGTCATTCACTGTTGCCATTTCCTGCCAGCATTCTGACCATTGCTCGATTGTGTATCTTTCCATGGTTCAAAGTGAGTTAGTCTGAAATTGAAAAATATCAAATGATATGCAGAAAAAAGCTTGACGCTAAGGTGTGGTTTACATTCAATATCGGCCCTTGAAATATAAGCACCCCCTATATCTATAAAATCATTCAATATTGACCATAACGGTATTAATTGCAGCCTTCACAGGAGAAATGTTGTTTCGAGGATGACTATTGATTTCACGCTCAACCACATTCCATGCACAGTAACCCAAATGATTAAGGTCTGGGGTGTTTGGTGGCTCGGTATTATGTGGTCATGTAAATTTTCAGCCACCCTACCGCTTTTTGTGAAGGAGCAGAGTTTTGCTGTATGGGCTGTCACCGCTTACACTGTGAATCCAGCGCTTCACTACTCTGTCCATAAACTCGATATATACAGCAGAATTCACTCGAAATCCACTTCATTGCCCATTGTTTCTCGAAACATCAGAATTCTCTCGAAACCCAGTTCACTGCCCATTATTTCTCGCAACATCTAAAGCCATAAGAGTGGCTGGAAACTACGTATGCATGAAAACGGGAAACTCTGTAGGCATGGAACACAGCCATCTGCCATTTCGGCGATTGGTCTTTTGGTCTGGATCAAAATTTACTTCGTTAGAAAAAACTATAACATCTCAGGCGCTTCAGGGCGTTTAATTTGTTTAGAAGGCGCTTTTCTCAGATAACTCACTGTTCTTGTGTTTGCTGCGACATAAACTGTTTTCAATGCTTAGCGTAGAATTTCTACTGGAGATCTTCATAGACAACTTGATGGGTAAGTCCCTCAGAAACTTGAAGCTACACCGCAAAGGCTCTCATTGTTCTCGTAATTGATCGCTTGCGCTTGTTGAAAAAATTCTACAGTTCGGGCAGTGTCAGAACGGTCCGCGTGTTTTTTGCATTTTGCAACAGATTCTGCAACGCCGCCTGATGTTTCCAATTCTAATTTCAAAAATTTACGCCGAACTTAAGAAAATTAGAGATTTCTAAATCGGTGTGACATTCGCGACGATAATTGCATATGTAGTCATTGTTTGAGCTAAGTTGTAGTAGTCCTCCATGTCTTATCTGAGAAAGAGCAAAAAGAAAAATAATGCTTTCAGGAAGTTAAGGGGACAGACACTTTTTTTTCATAAAATATTAATAGAATGTGTAAAAAATGTGTGAATTCACAAGTTTTTGAAAATTTATCGAAAAAATACAATAATTTGTTCGAAGCAAAAATATAGAAAAAATCGCCCCAAAATTAATTTTTTTAAGCATTTTATTCCGTATTTGTCCCCTCAAATAAAAAAGAAATATGTATTGTATTTGCCTCAAATACCGCATGCACCCTGTGCATGTGCGATATGTGTAATATTTACATACATATAAACAAACTGGCTTATCTGCTTTCCTGACCTGCATTTGGTTGCTGTTGTACAACACAGCCCACAGCAGCTCGCAAATTGTGATAAAAAAGTATCTTAAAGAGTACTGGGAGAAATTTTCTGACTTTAATGAAATAAGAATTCTAATTTTGTAGAACAGTAGATTCTGTTTTTATGCGGTTTTGAAATAGTGCCGTTTTTAAAAAAACTAAAAAATGCATGTCGACCTATCGGGAATTGTACATATAAACAATATTCTAAACCAGCTAAGCAAAAACTAATCACAGATTACATCAAAAATGCTAACCCTACAAGTATGGAACCGCCTGCATCACCATCCTGATCAGACGTATACATTTCCTCAAGTGACGGAAGTGATTTTACGCCAAATCCTAAACGAATGCGCAGCATGCGGGTATTGACGATGTAAATTTATTTTTCGATTCTGACGTTTCTTAAATAAAGATATAATTTTCAGAAATACAATTTTTTGTTTATGCGATTTTATTCATTATTTCAGATTTATGCGGTTCTTAGCACTTTTGAACTGGTAGCTTTTTTTATGCTGTTTCTTGCGGAACGTATATACCGCATAAAAACAGAATCTTTCATATATTGTATATATATATATTTCATTGCGAATTCTGATTATGAATTTAATTTTTTAAAATACTTTGAAGAACACGTTTTTTGGCCTTCCAGTGCTTTTTCTATCCCTAACAGAACCAGTTTCTTGAATTTTTTTCACCAACCTTTAAATTGTCGACTCATTCGGCCAAAAAAATTACGAATCTTGCGATATGTTGTTCTTAAAGGTCGATCATTTTCATAGTAAGTGTGAATAATTTTAACGCGTTGTCTAGATATTTTGCGTCGCCTAAAAATTATTCACCACTCACATCTAAGTGCATAGAAGATGTTCAACGGAAACTAAGTAGATGGGCTGCGAGCAGTAGCCTGAATGTTAAACCAGGCAAAACGCAATTAATTTTATTTACAACTAAAAGGAACATTCCTCAGCTTAGACAACCATCAATCGATGAGGTTGAAATTCCGCTTACAGTCAAAGTGACATATCTACGAGTACTGCTAGATCAGAGGCTTAACTGAAGGTAAGAAAGGCAAGTACAAAAAGCGTATGTATCTTATTTGACTTGCAAACGAGTTATTAGCAGTAACTGGGGTGCAAAGCCCAAACTCGCACTTTGGATGTATACCGCCATAGCAAGACCGAATATGTCACGCGGCGCATGAAGCGTCTAGGGAGCGTACAAGCCTGCGCAGGTATAACAGGAGCTTTGAAATCGTGTCCCGCAGAGGCACTTAGTGTCAAGCTCTATCTGTTGTCAATAGACTTACAACTATGACCAACAACAACGAGCACCGCCTTCAGAATAAAAAAAGTGTGTCTAGCGTAGTACACATAACAAAAGTGAAACTTTCAAGGCAGACAAAGGAAGAGGGAGAGACCCGAGAGAGAATAAGAGAGAGAGAGAGAGAGAGAAAGAATATATATCTAAATAAATTCACTGCATTTGCTGAGAATACAGATAGGCAAAATTTACAAAAAACGGAGAAGGGTCGACCGATGTAGGTAAAAGTCGGACACAAACCGTGGCAACAACGCGCACTGCTCCGAGCGTTTATCACCCGCACAAACGCAGCGATTCCAGAACCGCAGCAACGGCACAAACTACCCCAAAGCAATACCAATAAATCCGACCCAGGAGTGGATAGCACTTTATAGTATGCCAAAAAGGCACTAAAAAAAAACGGCAAAAAATATATTTCCTACAAGTTTGCACCAACAAACAAGCGCCAAATAGTAGGCAGTGTTCTTTCTCATTCGAAATTAGCAACCACAAGGAAAAACTCAGGAAAAATAGTCTAAAGTGTATCTAAGATATATATAAGGTATAGCTCTCTCTCTCCTTCTCCTATACGTTATATCTTTTTTCTCTCTCGCGGAACGAAAATGCCCAAAACGTTGCATGGCCTTGAAATTTCACTCTCCATTCGCACTCGTCCATCGACGCCTAAGAAGTTTCACTTCAAAAAGGTAGTTATGGAATGTTAGGATCTTTGATCATAGTGCAATTTTAGACAGCCAACGATTTACCAGCAACTTATCATATTTTATTACCGTCTCCCTAGACTTTAGAATAGAGCTTAAGGTAAAGTTGTCCACGCAAAAGGAGTTTGAATTCAGTATTCAAAGAAAATGCAACTGAACTTTACGCTGACGCAAAAAAAAATGTAATGAAGAAAAGAAACTCTGAATTCTTTTGGTGCGCATGACAATCATCACTCCAATCTGGCTACCTAGCCATACCCTTTGATCTGACAGTACCGGGAATGTTTAAATAAAAAACAACGGACTTAAATTTGAGGCAAATTTGTTTTATGTCCTTCAAAATATGACACGTCTGAAACAACACACATGTGCCAACGTTTAACCCAGTCCTCCAGGCCGACGACGGGATGGTCTTCAGCTTCTTCGTCGCATTCTCTTTGATCTCCTCTATCGACTGAAATCCCCTTCCACGAAGTGATAACTTCAGCTTGGAAAACAAAAAGAAGTCGCACGGGGCCATGCAAAATCCACGAATTGTTTGCCCACATTTCCGGCCGGCCAGGCATACACTGCTGATCCGATGGCGCCAAAAAGTGACCGATGTGTGTTTTACAGTCCTACCAACATAAGAAAAAAATATGGACCGATTCCCACGTGCGTGGTTCGTTTAAATTAAACATTCCCGATAGTTTCTGATCATAGGGTAGGAACATAGAAGGAAATGGCTAAGCTGATGAACTGGCAAGAGGGGGGGCATCCTAGAACGAATTCGAAGCGGTAGAAATAGGCTGTCCCCAAGGTGTGCGCAAATGGGAGACGTTCTCGCTATTGCAGAAGTAGGCAGTTGCCAGGTGGACTAGCACGGACTAATACCTGCAAATAACTAAACAAACGTGGCCCGAAGTCAACAAATCCTGTTGTTAAGAAAGTCACGAGTATTTTTTTTTTTCCACGGCTGAAAGTCACTAAACCATATTCACGATATGAAAAGCTAGTTGATACTTTGAAAAATAAAAAAATATTAAATTTTACTTTTCATTCATTAAGCATCCTAGGCTGCGAATTTTCAACCACTCCTCGCAACTCACAAAAGGTATTAGATTAGATTAGATTAGATTTGTGGGGGGTTGAACAAGTCCAAGCATTCAGTCAGGCGACCATTGTACTACACCCGGACAGATTTCAGTAGAAAGAATAGAGCGATAGGAAAGATTAAATATGGGTGGTAAGTCGGATAAATTAGTTTGAAGTCACTCTTCCACAAATCTCTTGGATCATTGAGGAATCTTAAGAAATCTGGCAGAGAAAAAAGATGAACTTTATCCATACTCAGTATATCGCAACCCAATATCCTAAGTCTGATTCTGGAAAACGCCGGACTGCTACAGAGAAAATGTTCGCCAGTGTCGTCTTTCTCAAAACAGGATAGGCATATCAGGCTGTCGACGACCCTCATGTCAGCCATATGCTGACCACAGGCGTTGTACCCTCTGATTACACCGACCAGTACTTTCAGGCCCTCTGCTGAGTTTAAGGAGAAAGGTCGCTGTTTTCCTGTTTAGTTCTTTCACAAAGGACTAAGGTATTCTAATCAGTAAGTTGAAGCTCTCCTTCGAAGCCTTCGAAAGTTGTACACCTTACGTCCTAATAACAACTACATACATACACATTTTAGCAGATGGAACTGCACAACACCGCAGCCAATCTCATTCCATTCCATTCCGTTTTAATATTGTTGTTTGATTTTATAGTTTGTAGCAAATTTTTATGACCGAAAATCGCACAGCAGTCTTTTGTCAATGTGAAATTTCCGACGCAATTAAATTATTCATTTACGAGGGTGCATTATGAGCAATATAATCGTGTGTAGATTTGTCCTTTAGTACTCTGCGCCAATAACGAGCAATATGTGGGGTATTACAACAGTGTTGGTGCCCAACTGATGCGCCTGCAGGTATGCTACCATTATTGCACATAAAAACACGAATATTTGCCTATAAATTTCGTCGATTCACCTGAGCTGTCATAAACTGTATTAAACAACACAAAAGAAGACAAATGCAACAGTAGCGAGCCGAGTGCTCTTTTTTTTCTGTTGCATAAAAACATGGTGTACATACACACATACATATGCGCACTACTCGCAGTCGCGCCCGCACTCGAAATCGAAATCGAAATAGAGTTGCATGTCTTACGTGCGCGGCACAATGTTGTGTGTGTGCATGTGTGTATGACAGTTAATACTGTGTAGCACAGTAAAGCAGCTGGCTTTTTCTTGTGTGTATGTGTGAGTTGCCTTATAATTTGTGTGTGTTTGAACACATGCTGCATGTTTATCTACGACATTTTCGCCCGTGCAACATAACCACATTTGGTGCCATCGACTTTATTTAGCGCCTATTTTCGTTTGTCGGTTCATTCCTTCTTTGGCTCCTTTATTGTTGGTGTTTTTCAAAGGCTTGCTGCAGCATAAAATGAACTACCACAACACCACTTTCGCTCGTAGTTAATATTAAATAAGGAGACATGGACAACCAGTAGCGGTGATCCAAGTTGTGGGTTGCAAGAAGTGCTCGTGCTGCACGGCAGAAATGAATTTTTATGATTGCCATAAATTTCAATGCATTCGGCGGCAGCAGCAGCAGTTGCGCTATAGCTACTGTCATTGTTATTTCGTTTCGATTCGTTTCGTTTTTTCTATATTTCTTTATTTTCGGGCGACACAAGTACCAGTGGCCCAAACACATCACCCGCTGGTGTACACTTGTGTTCGGAATAATTGCAGCGCAACATTTTACAAAGTTTTCTTATTAATTTCTAAAAAAAAGGCTATACTACAAGAAAAATAATATTTTCTCAAGTTCCAAACTTTGTACAGAATTAAAAAAAACGTTTGAATTTTTTTTATTTTTTTTAATTTCAAAACTTGAAATTTTTTAGTTGGAATTTTTGAAAAATTTTCAATATCCAATTTGAAAGCCCATTAAATTTAGACACAAAAGAAATTTGATAACATTTTTTTCAACTTTTGCACATAGATTGAACCTCAAAATATACAGGGTTTGATTGAAAAGTAATGAGCCTTATTTTTTTTAAGCAGTTTTATTAAACCCTTTGGCTTATACAAATACAATATATATATTCTTGAAAATAGGACCCTTGGGCGTCAATACATCGCTGGTAGCGGTCCTTCCACTGCAGGAATCATTTTTTAAACTCATCCGCCGGAATCGCGTTCAATTCGGCTGTCACAGTTTTTTGGATCGCCTCGATGGAGTCTATACGCCTCCCCTTCAGCTTTTTTTTCATCCGCGGGAACAAGAAGAAGTCCGGTGAGGACAGGTCTGGGCTGTAGAGGGTGGGGAAGCACTGGAACCCCCATCTTGGCCAATGCAGAGGTGCATTGCGGTGTGCGCCGGCGCATTGTCGTGATGAAGGGTCCAATTGTTGACGAGGTCGGGCCGACCCCGGGCGACGCGGTTTTTCAGCCGAAGGAGCACTTCTTGGTAAAATGCCAGTCAATGTTCAAAAATTCAGATCTTCGTCTATTTGCGTCGTCGAAGGCCTTCCAGATCGCTGTTCGTCTTCGATGTCCTCCCGGCCTTCCTTGAACGACTTGTGCCACCGTTTTACCTGGGCACTGGACAGAGATTGGTCTCCGTAAGCCTCCTTGAGTATCCCAATGGTTTCGGTACTCGTTTTGTTTAGCTTTACGCAAAATTTGATCGAGTAACGTTGCTCCAACGTTCGCTGCATTTTCGCCACTGCAAAATCCTAACGCACTTTTAAAACAGCTTTCACGCGCGGAACCATGTTGACTGCACCGCTGTTGCCAGCGAACTAGGACCGGTTTCTAGTGGAAGGGGAAGGTCCAACGATCATTTTCCCCCACAAGCAGATTCGGTTGATTGCTTGGCAGACGCTCCGTGCGGGAAGGCTCATTACTTTTCAATCAAACCCTGCATAGGTTTTGTTGTGGTATAAGTAAAATTTTTGTAGAAATAGAATTGGAGAGGTGATTTCGGAGGAGAATCATTTAATGGAGCGTTGGCGTGAATATTTTTATGAACTGTTTTGTCCTAATATGTACAATAGAGGAACATGCAGATATGAAAAAAACTGATTGAGCTGTCAACTGTAATCCAGATAAAACGCTAAAGCAACTAATAAAGATTATCAATTGGATGAAAAGCAACAACCTTGGTAAGATGGTATTACCGCAGGACTGTTCAAACTTCTGAACGAGGACGGAGTAGCTGTGATACATAAGTTCGAACTACGACCATGGAGAGAAGAAATTTTTCCTGACGCACGGCTGGTAGGATAGTACAAATCCACAAAAAAGAGGTAAGGCGCGATGTGAAAACTTCCGTGGTATCACAAAACTCTGCACCTGCTACAAGTTATTCTCGAGTTTGCTGGCGACCCCCTCAGATGTACGGCGGAATATAAACTGGTAGAATATCACTGTGATACTGTGATGTGCTCTGAATCCAACTTTTTGGCCTGGAGCCTCTTCTGCCATTCACTTCTGCAGCCATCAAAGCCACGTTTAGCAAACGAGTTACTTTAACCCACAACCGAGCTTGGCTGGCTGAGAGAGGCTGTAGATGGACAAAACTGATGATCTCTGTCATGTTCGGCGGACTGCTGCAGATCCTCCTGTCCTTATGCAGAAGGGAGTGTAGGAAGCTGGTTGGACTAATAGCAGGTCACTTTCTATGAGCGAAGCACATGGAAAAGGAAGGTGTAACTCTCCGCTGGAGGAGAACGTGAGACGATGCACCACTTCCTGTGCGTCTTCCCGGCCTTCGCTCGAATCAGGCGTGAGGTCTTTGGTACTTTTTTTTTTTAAGGAGGGCGAAATCAAAATGTCAGAAAAATCTCAAAGGTGCCGTCACACCAATGGTATGTGGGGCACGCTCCCACTAATACTATAACAATACTCCACCTCGGCTAATTCTACCCTGGGACCACAAAAGTATAGCTTCTGGGTAGAGCCGCGTTTATGTCCGAAGACGCAACAGGTACCTGCGTCCAGGTTCCTCTCCTGTAGGCGTATGAAGGCTATACACCGTCGATAGTCCCAATTACTCCCACTATGTTTATAGGTGGTTCCAAAGTAAAGGAGGCATCGCAAAGCTTGCAGTAGTGTTATCTTAACTCACTACCGTCTTGTCTTCTGTATGATACTGTATTGAGTGTTTCACTCAAACGTCTGTGTTTGTTGTCGGTTCGTCAGAGACTGTCCGCCTTCTCTGTAGCTGAAACGCTTTGCTTTCCCAACTAATATGGCGAAGTCGCGTCATAATCTTACCTGCAAACGTTTGCGCTGCCTCCCACTTACCGCTGGTTGCGCACATATCTCGTATGAGGGTGCTGGAGGACGGTTGATGAGCCAGGGCTTGCTCCAGTATAGCTCGTTCCTCTCTAAAGCGGTCGCAATAAAACATGACGTGTTCTGCGTTTTCGTCTGTATTCGGGCAGTTTGGACAGAAAGGGCTGTCTGCCAGTTTAAAACGGTGCAGGTATTCCTGAAAACATCCATGTCCGCTGTGCAACTGTAAAAGATGATAGTCGGTGTCTCCATGTTTTCTCATTAACCACTAATCAACACGTAGTATGAGTTTTTAGGTCCAACGTCCGCTTTGTGACTCATTCCACCGCTCCTGCCACTGGCCTATTGTCAGCAGTCCGCTGCTATTTCTCCTGGTGTGGGCCGCGTTCCCTGTCTGTGTCTTTGGTTCTGATGTGTTAAGAAGCGAACACCTTGGCTCCTTGGCCTCACGAGATCTACTCAGATTTCTTCGGAGATCGGGTAGATTTAAAGAAAATGAAAAAGGGAACCCTAGTGCAGTACAATGGACTTACTAGATCACAGATATTTGCTAGTCGTCTCGACAAAAACACAAACAGAAAAAAAAAAACATAACAAAAAAAAAATCACTGTAGTTTTCTCCCCGAACGCTCAACACCTGACCAGCTGTTCAATCTAATAAAAAACCTTGATCGATTCGATCTTCATCCATTTCAAACAAGCTTTTCATAACGTCCTTAGAATCAAAATGCCTCAAGCATTCACGGAGCTCGGCATAAACAAAAAACTATTACGCTTAATATAGCCTCCCTTAGCAAGGAAAGGGAAAAGTCCTTGTGCAACAGTCAACCTCGAAAAAATTTGTCAAAAAAAGCGACACCTTATCAAAAGCTGTGCTCAATTTGCTTTTGCACTACGCAATCAAGGATGATGTGAGATCCGGTCATCTGTTCAGCCGCTCCGGACTAACCATCGCGCAGGCCGGTCACATAGCCAGCCTCGCTTGAAATCGAAGGTACATGGATGTACTTTTCTCTAGATTAGGATAAATGGCTGCCCTTGCGAGGGACTCACGTGGACAAATATTCAAAATTGATTCGTCTTGATAGCAAAACGAAGGAGGGGAGAGGAAATGAGAAGGGAAGAAACCAGACTGGACGAAGAGGCTTTGGATTAGAGGACGACGGCGATTTACGATCGCATTAACCGCAACAAGCTACTGATGAATTTCACCAGACATATGATATTGAAACCCGCTATATCCGCAAGTGCAGCGAAAAAGTGAGAGCCTAGGTGTCTAATTCTTCGACGGATGTGAGTAGGAAAGCTGCGAAAAAGTTGCTGAGATGATTCCTTCTCCTCCTCCAGACAGCTTCTACTGCAAGGATTTGAAGCTATCCCAAGCCTCACCGTATGGACACCTAACGAACAAAGTCCGGAAAGGATACCTACCAAACTCGAGAGCTGCGGCTTTGTTAGCCTACGAAACTCCCTCGTGCGCCCCTACCTACCCGTGGCCAGAAGGATCTCGCACCTTTGTACGTTTGCGCAATAGTCCAGTGCTCGCAGAGTTGACACAAGACAATTTTTCTCTAATATCGAAACTAAAGCAATGGCTGCCGAGGTCCATTCCAACGCCGATACGACCAAATACATGAAAATGTCACGCGATGTTGAAAGGCGAAAGCCTGAAAATACAATTATTGGGCAGTACGTTTTTGAAGGAGTAGAGAGTTTCGAGTGCCTGGGGGGCTACTAAAAAATGGCAATAGTGTACAGGACTGCAACCAATATCGACTTGTTGCAGCAAACAGCGCTTTCTACGCCAACCTGAAACTAATAAAACACATACTACTCTCACGCAGCTGTAAATACAGAATTGACAAAACAATAATAAAACCAGTTTTGACGTATGGCTGTAAGCCCATGGGTACTGTCAAACAGGGATGCACAAAATTTCCGAACTTTTGAAAGAGGAGTCTTACGAGAATTGTATGGTCCAATACGGGTTGCGGATAGTTGTGAAGATGTCGTTAAGTTCGTCCAATCGCATTAACTTCAATGGTTAAGTCCTGTTATGCGCATCAGTAAGGAACGTCCCCCAAAATCCTTCTTAAATAACAAAACCTAGGAAACGCTGGTTCGACGAAGTCAACGGAGCCATCAAGAAACTGAAAATACATAATGGTGTGGTGCCTTGAATCGTGTAACTCGGTAAAGGCTAGATGATGAAGCTAAAGCTCACCCCGAGCTGTATCGCTGCCTGATGATGATGGTGAGGATGATGAGATACACTTAAAAAGTAAACTAAAAATTAAATAAAGGGTGGTTAAGTTTCAAGGGCCGGTGTTGATTTTGAATAAAATACAATGTTTTTAGGAAATTATTATCATTTCTCTTTACTGTGATAATATTGGTATGGCTCAACTACGCATGAAACAAAATATTGGCCAATTGGCCGCCGCGGGCTCGGCGGCACACCTCCATCCGATGGTCCAAATTTTCGATGACGCTGAGACATAATTGAAGTTCTATGCCGTTAATGTGCCGAGTTATCTCATCCTTTAGCTCATGAATTCTTGCTGGCTTATCGACGTACACCTTTTCTCTCAAATAACCCCAAAGAAAGAGGTCCAACGGTGTCGTTGTCGTTTAAGTGTGATTCACATTCAACATCTTCCCTTGGAATTTAGCCACCCTTTAAGTAGTGAAAACTTTGCGATATGTCACGTTGCTATTATTGTGCACCCAGGTGTACAAACATCTCAAATAATTTTATATGTAACCCCATTTTTATATGCACATAAACTGCTGCAGAAAATTGTTGGATGAACTCATCCTTTTGTTATGCACACAAACATTTAAACTCGCATTTAAAGCTGGTTAATAATACGTGCACACACATACATACACATGCAAGCGCTTTTGCATCTCAATGCGCCCCAAATTTGCTCCACCCTGCAACCTTTTCTCTTCTTCTTGCTCCTCCGCCCTGTCGCTACCACCAACGGTTCGGTTCACTACAGACAGTATTTTATTGTTAATTCGTTTTTAAGTGTGTAAGGATATGCGGAGGACATGTCGCAGTGCGGTGCAACCAACAACTGCCCACGCATACACACAAGTTGTGGGAGTGCAACAAAACCCTTATGAAAAAATATCACCTTCTGACCTCAACTCTGTACATTTTTTGTGTCTGCTGCTGCACTTTTATGACTGCGCATCCTCGCTGGCTGAGGTGCATCACCGCTGGATATGTGAAAATGGTGGAAAATATTATTATCCCTGTAGCAATTTTTCTCTTTTATTATACATTCATTATTTTATTTGCTGTTGCTTTCTTCTGCTTTTCATTTTATTTTGTTTTTGCTTATTTTTGTGCTGGCTTTCGCCATCTGAGGTGACTCACATTTTTTCACAATGACGCCTTCAGTGTGATTGGGTTGGTGTATCCACGTGTGTGCGTATGTGTGTGTGTGTGTGTATGATTCTGTAATGACGTTGCATCAGCCAGTCACTACGAAAAATAAATTATGTTGCCACTTTTATAAACATTACTCTAATTGGTTATTTGTACCAAATGAAGAGTGAAAAAATTTGTGTGTACCAGTGGAATCTACGAGGAAATGTGGACTCCTTTAGAGGTGTTAAATACAAACCAAAAGTATTGCCTTGACAAATATTTGTGCGCCTGAATTCTTTGTGCAATTTCATTATTAATAAAAAAAAATGAATTTGAAATTCGATAATATCATAAGACCGACTTGAAAAAGAACGCTAGGAGGGTTTTTAACGAATGCTACCAAACAAAAAACTTTGAATGAAAACAAAAAAGCCATTAAATATGCGAGGCGCAACCCCTGGAAGGAGTACTGCGAATCTATTGAATCTGTGCAGAATTTCGCCAGGCTAAACAAGATCCTTTCGAGATACCACTCCTGCCGAACCCTTGTAAAAAGGGAGGATGCGGAGAGGCCTGAATCCGCAGAAGAATCCTTGACTATCCTGGTAAATAAGCACTTTCTGGAAAATTCTATTACGCTAAGTGACATTCTCGACACGAGTCGACAAGTAGGCCTACTGGATGTTTCACTGAAATCGAAGCTGTCAGTTGACAGAATCACATGGGCAATCAATAGTTTGCCGACCTTTAAATCTTCTGGTTCTGACGATATCCTGCCTGTCCTGCAAGAAATCTACATGTCGTGTGTCGCTCTTAATTACATCCCCGGAAGATAACGAGGGTTGTTTTCATACCCAAGGTTCGGTCAAGCACTTTAGACCTATAAGTCTTAACTCATTTATCCGAAAAGTGTTTGAAATATTGATTGATTATCATATCCAAAAGCACATCGAAGCCAAATTATCTCCAGCGCAAGATGCTTACCTGAAACGGAAATCCACGGAATCAGCCTTACACGAAGTCGTAGGGACGGTGGAAAAATCTCTGGCAGACAAACAATTCACTTTGGCGGCCTTCATTGATATACTATAGATATGGTATTTGGCATAACATCAGGGCGTAGTCAATTGTCACTGCGTTAGATAGATTAGAGGTGGAAACACCTATCTGTCTCTGGATCTCGTCCCTGCTTGCTTGCAGCGAAGTTAATGCGTCACTAGATTCGTTCACAGAGGGAATCCGCAGGGTGGTGTGCTTACGGCTCTACTTTGGCTAGTTGATATTGATGAAGTTGACATCTTATTTATCCAATAGACGATGTGTGGATTGCATCTTCTGAGGTGCCACAAGGCAGTATTTTAGGGCATCTTCTCTTCGTTCTATTTATTAATGATATTAGTACCTGCTTTTCATTTACCAACTTTCTTTTGTATGCTGATGATTTGAAAATATTTTCTGCTATTAGGAAAAATGAGGATGCTACTATGTTGCAAACGGAAATTAATGCGCTCGTTCGCTGCTGTAGTAACGCTGGCATCTCTCTACATATTAAGGGGGTATTCTAGTCTAGAAATTTAAAAATATCGAAAAAAAATTTGATTTCAAAATTCGATAGTTTAAGTATTCAAAAATATCTCCCTAAAAGGATTTTTCAAAATTTGAATTATTTTCGAAGTTACAATTATTTTAGTGACGCGACAGCTAGATTGGTTTGAGTGGACGGCTGTAACAATAGGCAGGTAACATAAAACTTTAAACGTGTTTTTCTCGAAACTACTTTTTTCGATACGGTCGGCACGATATCTCAAGTTCTAGTCCACCGATTTGCTTGAAGTTTATTATGAATATTTTTTAAATATATCTCTATCGGATGAAGCACAAAAAACTGGAAATTTCAATTTTTTAATATGTGTAACCAATTCGAGAAACCTTAAAAATTAGGGAAAAATCGAGCTAAATTTTTTAGTAGCCGCCATTTTATGAAAAAAAATTGTTTCCCTTTTTTTCTGCGTCATACGATAATGAGATTCATATTGATTAGGAATTTGTCATCGTTTTTTTTTCAGATGACCATAAGGGTAGAAATCGTGACGACGAGGGCACTGCCTTTTGTTTTCCCCTTCCACTTCGAGGAAGCATAATTCCATGAAAATTTATTTTTTTTAATTCATTTTGTGTGCTCTTAATATATAAATAAATAAATGATAACAAAATGGATGGTAAAAATATCAATAGCTTTTATTTTATTCAGCGTCAAAAAATGCTCGAAGCTCGGGCCTCTAGACTAGAATACCCCCTTAAGATATATTTTCATGTCACCTTCGCCAAAACTAAAAATGTTTTCCAGTCATATTACATCATTGATAATACTTTACTTCAATCTGTTCACGAATTCAAAGATCTAGGGATGATCTTTGACTCATATTTTTCATTGAACAGTCACATTAACTTTATTGTCTCCACTTCTTCTCAATCTTAGGTTTTATAAGGCGTAATAGCTCGATGATCTCGGACCCTTGCACTCACAAATTACTTTTTACTTCCTTTAATCGCTCTAGATTAGAATATGCAACATTTATCGGGAGGCCTTGCTATCAATTTGCTATTGAGAGAATTGAACGTGTACAGAAGGTGTTCCTTAAATATGTTCTCAGGTCGTTAAAATTCTCAAATCCTATCCCTTCCTATCATTCTCGTTTGATTTTAATTAACTTAAAGTCTCTAGAGAGTAGAAGGTCAATACTCTTACTGTCTTTTGTTTTTAGTGTAATTAAAGGAGAAATTGACTGTTCATCCCTATTACATTGCATTCACTTTTATATTCCTACTAGATCTCTGCTCAATACTTACACATTTCATGTTAAATTTCTTAACACGAATTATGCGCGTAATGCTGTTATTGCCCGCGCTTTAGTAGAATTCAATGAGATCTCGAGTTCTCTTCCGCTTAACTTTTCGGTTTCAAATAATGAGTTTTTAAAATTTCTAAACTCTTTTCTTTAATTTATTTAATAATTATCTTTTGTAATTTAAGCTCATATTAGTTCTAAGTGGTCTGTAAAAACAATAATTACGTTTTAGACTTGAAATAAACGATATAAACGAAAGCTCTATCTGATTTCAAAGACAAAATTGTTCAAAAAGTATTACAATTTTAACATATATTCACTTTATCTTGATATGACCACCTTTTGCTTTGACTATAGCCTTCAAACGGTCAAAAAATGAGTTGCATGCTGCACGAATGTGATCTTGAAGTATTTCGACCCTTTCTTGTATAATCGCTTTTTTCAGCGCATCCGTACTGGCATATTTTTTAGTTCTCTTCGATAAAAACGATTGGAGAGCGTCCATCAGCGGTCACTGCGGCTCAAACCATTATTTGCGATGGGAAATTGCTTCGAGTGGCCATACGTAGGCTCAAATTCTCGTATGAGCTTTCGGTCAAGTAAACACGATCGTTCTGAGTATTTGTGAACTGCTCAATTGGGAAATTTTTTTCATCAGAAAACACAATGTTAGGAAATTCGCTACGTTCGTGCAAGCGCAACAACTCCTTTGCTCTTTCGCACCGAACTTTTTTTTGCTGGGGTGAAAGATCGTGTGCTTTTTGGAACTTATAAGCCTTGACCTTGAGCTCATTTTTCAATATGCGTCGAATGCTGATCTTGCGATATTTTCAGTTCACTATGACTATTTTTCTTCCACTTCGACGTGGATTTCGTTCAAGTCGAGCCTTCACTTTCCGAACCATTTCTGGCGTTGTTGCGGTTATTTTTGGTCCACCTCCATAGCGTTTTGCAATGATATCTGTATCATTGTAACGTTTTATAGTGCGATGCACAAACATTTTATTCACTTTGAGGTGACTGAGCTCATGAACAATGGCTGGTTGTGATTTTCCAGCCAAATTTAAGGCAATCAAACTATTACTTTTGAATTCCATCACAGAAAAAAAATTCAACAAAACTGAGACGCAAATGTTTTTGATGGCTTATAAACAATATATTGAACTGTCATTAGAACAATTTTGACGTTGATGTCATGAGCTGTTGTACAGATAAAATCAGTGTGAAGTTGGTAACACTTCATATCGTTCACCCTGTATGAATAGGCTCTCTCAGCATGTCAACAGCGAAGTCTCAGCCCTAACCGACCAACACAGATGGTTTGAAAGGTTGAAAGGCAACTCCTTTGCAAGTCTTGTGCAAAGTATCATCGTATTAATTCTATTTATTCCGCAAAAACCAAAGAAAATTATGCGTTAGTTTATTTATTATTAACCAGTTACGATGCAAATGGAGTGAAAAAAAAAAATAAAATAGAATCAAATTCAAATCATTTTCAGCGCATATGAATGTCTTTTTCATGCACAGAAAGACGAGTCAACCAACAATGGGGTACTTAACTTTTGAGCGTTGAATATACACATAAAAAATATAAATCAAAATCACATTTTTGTCAACCGAATTGTCATATTTGTGGCTTTGTGCATTTTATCCGAAAAGGTTTCCATTGAATTGTTTGCCATTTCACCGTGCGTGTGCTGGTGTGTATTTCTGCATAATCTTAAAATGACTTTTATCCTTTACAAGAAGGCATCATTTTATAAAGGCAATAAATTTTCCACATACACACACACACGTCCATACACAAAGCAATCAAAAGATCACAAGCAGAGAAAGTATAAGAATTTGCACAAAGAAAGTCATAGTGCAGAAGAAGAAAGTCAACGCAGCGCGCACCTGAACGCCTCTTTGGGGAAGCTGCTGTGCAACTGTGCAAAATTGGCTGCAAGTGACAGCTGACAAGTGGAAAAACCACATACTGGCATATAAGTGGCATGAACAAACGCATGCATAAGCACAGACGAGCATTTAGACGCATGCAGATATGAGAAAACGCCTGCTGGTAGGCAACGAAATGAAGTTGTGCTTGCAAGGAATGTAGTGCCTTTTCAAATACGGCAGTGGTTATGTAGTATTTACATGCATACTTCTTTTTTCTTATTTGTGTGCATGTATTTGTGCGCGTTTTATAACCACTTCATTTTCTGCATAATCGAGATCTTTATTTTCTTACATCCATTTTTATTGCAATTTCTTTTCGTTTTTTTTAACAAAAATGGGTGAATTTGTGATGTTTCGGGTGAATGTTCTTTAAGTCAGCCGATATAAAAATTTTAAATAATATAGACATGAGTATATGAAGAATTTGCGCTGTGCCTTTTACTCTTATTTTTGTATGCGAAATCTCCATCGCTTTCACGTGCAGATTTTTATTACTTTTTTATGAAGTTTCATGAGTCCTTTGAATCAGCGTTTTCCCTACCGGCGAACATACGGCCTTGCTTTCGCCATTTGACATTTGTGCAACATATTGCCGTTCACATTTATGGACCTCATAAAAATTATTGGCATTTCCAACATCATTGCGTGCTGAGTATTGGTACTGAAGTACTTATGCGCTTATATGTATTACAACTATGTATGTGTTTATGTATGTATATGCGTGTATTTATTACACGTATGTATGTATGTATTACAGGTATGTAAATATATTCCTATATGTATGTATGTATGCACGCAAGCACATCCTTTGGCTTATGTGTCGCCATCGCCAATCGCGTTTTGGGTTGCCTGTTGTCAAAGTATGGCAAATTTGAGAATCCACTCTGGAGCAGCGCAGAAATCGGTTGGAGTGTAGGCAATAAATGCAATAAATGCAATTTGAAGTTGATTGAAGTTTAATAGATTAAAAACACATAAAAAATTGGGAAATTAAATTGCAGCGCACACAAAAAAAGTAAGCGAAAAACCAGTCAATCGAAGGGAGGGGAATTCAAGGCTATAAAAATGTGTGCGCTGAAATTTACAAGCGCAGCTGTTGAGTGTAGAGACATTAGAGAGCAATCAAAAATTACAGGAAATGTTGCACTGCTGAAGAGTATAAAACAAAATTTGTTGATACTTCAACGTCAAAAATATGCTCGAGCGAAGGTAGTGAAAAGTGAAATGTCCATTTAAAAGTCAATGAAATGACTCGACTGACGGGTATGATGAAGTGAGTTGCCAGCAACAAAAGTGTTGGACAATAGCGGCAGCAGCAGCAATTTGGAATGAAGTTTATGTTCACCCTCGCCCAACTCGGCATGGAAAGTGGTTTTATGATTAAGTCATAAAAGGTGCAAAATTTTATTGCTGCCCACTTATAGGCGGCATTTCATAAGGATGCTTACTTTTGATTTTATTGCTGCTATTTACTTCTAAGAGTTTTAGGGAATTTTATTACCCTGCAAAATGTGATGAAGATTAGAGAATCATATCGCGAGATTTTCGTACATCAAATCGAGATGTGAGGCAAGTTTATAGCTTGCTTTTAAGCCTATTGAATATAAATGCTTATATTTTTATGAGCTAAGTAGAGAATTTACTGCAAAAGAGCTGCTTTTCTTGAACAATTTTTCGCCTAGAAATATGCAGAATTTTAGTGAGGCGAAAAAATTACATGCTTAGGAATTGCTCAATGTTTGGATAAAGTTCCACATAGCTCCACATCAAATAAAGCTATGGCAATGATAAAAAACCAATTTCACTTTTAGAACCGAGTTTTAAACTTAATGAGCCGAATCACTAAATCCTTTAGGTAGATTGGTGGAATCTGCCCTGCATATAATTTTAAAAGATATTGAGACATCTCTGTATCAGAAAGAGCTTGCGGTGCGCGCGTTTCCCGACATATTGGGGGCTTTTAATAACGTCCTTCCGGTGGCAATTACTAACTCTCTGGATAAACTGGGGGTCGAAGCCGACCTTTCCAGTTATTTCTAAAGAATGCTTAGCGACAGAATAGTCATGGCAGAGTGGGGCGGCGTCTCTCTCCGCCGGCAGGTGAATAGGAGCACAGCGCAAGGCGATGTTCTCTCACCATTTCTCTGAGTTGTCGGTGTCAATGGCTGGCTGGAGGAGCTGGTGAAAAGGGGCTGCATGATGACTGTCTACTCGGATGACGTGGCACTAAGAGTTAGAGGAAAATTTGTGGATACTCTGTACGATTTAAAGCAGGGACATTTGAACGTAGTTGTTAGATGGTCAACAGATTGCGACCTATCGGTGAATCTCCTTACGACAGAGCTCGTCCTATTCACGAGAAAATATAAAATACCCAAAGCTCAACTTCCCTCAATAGGAGGCACTCCCTTGGTTCTTCCTGACAAGGTGAAGTACCTACGTATTATCATTGGCAGTAAGCATACATGGAAGCCTAACATTGAGGAGAGAATAAGGAAGGCAACAATCGCCATGTATAGATGCAAGGGTGCTATTGGAAAAAGATGGTTCTTTTCGCTTAGAGCTGTATTTTGGCTCTATAATATCATTAAGGTGCCCGCCGTAGCCGAATGAGTTGGTGCATGACCACCATTTGGAGTTCAGAGGGAACGTAGGTTCGAATCTCGGTGAAACACCAAACGTTTTCTTCTAATAGCGGTCGCCCCTCCGCAGGCAATGGCAAACCTCCGAGTGTATTTCTGCCATGAAAAAGCCCCTCATAAAAATATAAGACGTTCGGAGTCAGCTTGAAACTGTAGGTTCCTCCATTTGTGGAACAACATCAAAATACACGCCACAAATAGGAGAGAAGCTTGGCCAAAGCTCGGTTAAGAAGGTGTAGAGAGTTCAAAGGACTGCACTCATTGAAATCAGTGGGGCGCTTCGAACTACTCCTACTCTAGCTGTTAAATGTGGTGCCTGTGTACCATGAGCACATACCGCAATCAGACTGAGGACACTTAAGTATCCTGAAACACTTTGGGTTCATCCCCCTGTCGACAGATCAATGTATACCCTCGCTTAGTCCAAGTAGAACATTCTCCACTCACATTCCATCAAGGAAGGAGTGGACGGGTGGACTACACTTGAAAACAGGGATTGGCGAACAGATGGATCGAAGTTGGAAGGAAAGGTTGGCGGCAGAGTGTTCTGCGAGGAGTTCCCCATCAGACTAAAATTCAGGTTTCCGCATCACTGCAGTGTGTTCCAGGCAGAGGTAGCCGCAATCAAAGAAACAGCTGATTGGGTAATAACAGTTAAGAAAGTAAATACTTACACTGATAGCCAAGCGGCAGTTAGGGCCCTGGGCTCAATGATGGTGTACTTAAGATCGGTTAGGAAATGCCTGGCTTCACTTTCGATCGCATTCGAATTCTATATAAGGCTCATCCGGATACCTGCGCATGGCGCCATTGCGGAAAACTACGAAGCCAATGAGCTGGCCGGACAAGGGACCTGTGAGGTAGTTTCCCCGCGAAAGAAGAGAATTGGGATCCCCTTATCAACTCAGCGAGCGCAAGTACACAAACTTGTAAGGTCACAAAATCCTTCTGGCCACGTATGGAGCGGATGTGTTCGATGGATCTTTTGAGAATGAAAAAATCTCAGCTCTCAAATTTCGTGGGTGCCGTCATAGAACACTAACCAAGACGTGTGTATGCTGTGATACTCGAAATTACTTGGAGTCTTTTTTGCGCCAGCTGCATGGAGGCTAATGTGGAATTATTTCATCACCTCTTGCGGGGCTAAGACTTGTGCAGCTTGGCTCTCATTTCTTTCTTACGCCTGCCGATGTGGCACGTCTTGATAACAAAAATCTGACGAACTTCTTAAGCAGCATAAAATGGTTAACACAGCCTGAAGTCAGTCACCGTTCGAAATCCACAAAAACTCTAATGCATTTTATTAAAAAGTTGAAATGTTGATACAAAAAAGTACAGGCGTACAGTTCACGAATCGATTTATGTGCATAAAATTTTTTCTATGGATTCGAAGTGATATGAAACCGCTTTTTCAGAGATCATCAAGTCTGTATTTTTTCCTTCATACAAATTGCGTGAGTTCACGTACAATCAGCCGTACCTTAAGAAAAATTGAATTCCAAATGGACTTATTTGCGTAGTTTCAACTGAAAAGTCAGTCTTCAACTTGACCAGAATTAAACTGGGTTACAACCAAAAAACCCTATTTGAGTCGAGAATTTTCATATTTTTGCACAAGAAAACACAATTTTATTGACTTCGTAAACATTTTGAAAAGATTTGATTTTGTTGAAAAATGGCTACTGACTGAAAGTTAGATTACTATTTAATTTGCTACTATATAATTTGCTTTATCTCAAGATAAATATTAGAAATTTTTATGATCTGCTCTTTTCCTTTTAACCAAAACCATTTTTTGGTGATATTTCAAAATCAAATGATAGAAAAAAAGTGTGTGGATTTTCTGGCTCAACGACCGACTTTAAATAGGAATTGGATGATCTGATTCTAGCGCACAAAAATAATTAATTATTTGTAAGCCTATGTAACTATCAGGTCAATCCATAAGTTCGTGCGTTTTTTAAAGGTGGTATTAAAATTAATAAAACAGATGTTTAAAGTAATTATTAATGAATAATATATTTTTCTTCATTATTTACAATGTCTTCCCAACGTTTAGGCAAATTTATAATTCCCTGCTCAAAAAATTGTTTGTCCTTGGAGCCAAAATACGCTTCTATATCCCTTTTTATAGCTTCTTTTGAGGAGTAGTTCTTGTTACTCATATGTGATTGAAGTCCACGGAAAAGGTGATAATCACAAGGTGCAATATCTGGAGAGTATGGTGGATGCGGCATTAGCTCCCATCTTCGCTCGTTCAGCTTGCCTAGTGTTTGCCTTGCGGTATGAGGTCTTGCGTTGTCTTGGTGAAACAAAACTTTGCGTCTATTCATTAAAGATGGTCGATTTTTTTAAGTGCCTTATTCAGGTTTGATAGCTGATGGGAATAATAATCAGCAGTTATCGTCTGGTTTGGTTCCAGAGGTTTATAATCCGGTTCAATACCGGCCATATCCCACCAAATAGACAAAAGAATCTTCTTGGGGTGAAGGCCATCTCGAGGGCTCGGTTCTGGTGTTTCGTCTTTATCTAAGCATTGGCGTTTGCGAATAGGATTGTTGTAAAGGACCCATTTTTCATCATCTGTAACGATACGGTTCGGTTCAAAAAAATTTCATTTTCAAGCCGTTGCAGCAGCTGAGAACACAGATTCACTCTCTGCTGAAGGTTGGCGACGGAAAGTCTATGCGGAGCCCATTTTCCCAGCTTTGAAACCTTTCCCAACTGAACCAGGTGCCTGTGGACTGTGAACTGTGCCATGCGATGAATTTAGCCTCTGAGCTATCATATCGACTATCAAATTTGGCTCAGCTTTCACGAGTTCGTATATATACGTCATGGCTGGTTGATTTCGTCGCTTTTCTTCATGTTTGACTTTCTCCAAATAAATAATCGGATAGTAAAATGAATGCCGTTTGTCTTCAATTTTGTCGCCGTTGAACACCAAAACACCAAAAATTTTACTTTCCGGCTGGCTAAAAACGACGCATTCAGAGCAAGCGCAAGAAATCAAAAAAATAAAATATTTATGCATATAATTCACGGCTCATAGCCGCTTCCGTTGCTTACAATATGCTACGATTTGCTTCCGTTTCATTTGATATTTATTGTTTTTGTCTCTGTATGGAGGGAGAAACTTCAGCGACACTTGCACACACCAACACATGCATACAAGAATACATTTTTGTGTTAACATAAGCCAACTCAACCGGATATCTGGTGCTCCCCAAGCAGCCGCAAGCAGCGACAAGACGCTTTTCGCTAATATTCCTAAGATTCGTCAAGCGAGTGTATGTGTCAACACATACCTACACATGAGAACATGAACAGAAAAAAAGAATATTGCACAATAAAATTATTGAATTGTTCATTCGCTTGATATTCCATGCGTAATTCTCTTTCACCCTATTCATGAATATTTGGGCGCATTTATTGCGTTATAATATTTTCATTGCCTCAGCCGCATTGTGGGAATGCGCGTTGTGAATACACATACACATACGCACACGCATACTAAAATAGATAGTGAGGAGAGCATTACAATGTTGTCACATACGAATGTAGCTGTTGTCACCCGACCACTACCCTCTCTCAATAGCTCAAACACCAAATACAAACAAATGAGCAACTCGTACTTGCATCTGCCTGGATGCTTGAATGTAAGTATTCATATGTGTGTGTGTGCGTGTACGGCATGTTGTTACTGTTTTTTCTTTTTATGTTGAAATGTGCGAGCATCCATTTGAGCTTTAGTTTTATGGAATACTTTGTCTTTTTGTCCAAAAAAATTTGCACAGTCGTTAAATTAACAATAACATGCGGATAATAATAACCAGTCAACGCAAATTGGCAAGCTAATGACTGCTGGTTGCTTGAGGCGGTGGAGTGTGAATGTCGCTTGCAGGATAATAAAGCCACAGTGCCCTGTAGAGAAAAATTCCTTGGTCTCGTAACGCCAATCTTTTGGTGACTTTGCAGTCGCTGGCTTATACATTTTTGAATTTTTACTTAGGTCTCTGGGAATTCGTGTGCTTGAAAATCTTACAGCAATCAATTAAATATACATAAATTATAATTTCTGAAAAGAAAATGATTAATAAGATTTTTTTAAATTTAATTCAACTTAAGCGGTAAAGGGGAAAAAGAAATCTGAAAAAATAATTTTTTTGTTTTTAGTTTTTTGCTAAAAATACATTCTGTCAAAAAAATATCGGAAATTATTCAGTTAAAAAGCGCGGGTTACACATATGTCTACATTTTTTTTGCTGGAATGTTGGTACAACCGTTCTATAGTGTCGCAGAGCTTGAGCGCGATCACTCAATTAGCTTGTTTTTGCCATTTAATAATATCAGTCAACCGCAGGTGCGCTCTGCGATTTTCACTATGGATAAAAATATGAAACAGACAATTTGTCTTAAATTTTGTGTTCTGAACGAGATTTCGTCTGCCGAATCGTTGAAAATGGTGCAGAAAACCTATGGCGAAAGTGCTTTATCACGGATCTAAAAACACTGGTCTACGAGTAATATAAAGCTGTTGCAGAAGGCCGAGAAGTCGTGGAAGATTTACCCCGATCTGGTCGTCCATCAACGTCTTCAATGGATGAAAACTTCGACAAAGTCAAGGAAATGGTGCTGGAAAATCATTATTTAAGTTTGAGAGAGGCAGCTCGTGACCTTAGCGTGTCTTGCGAATCAATTCGCAACATTTTACATCATCAATTGGGCATGAGACGCCTGGCTGCTCGACTCGTTCGAAGAGAGTTGAATTTCTTTCAAAAAATTCATCGGAAGAAGGGGGCTGAAGACATGCTTGAGCAAGTGAATTTGGACCCAACATTTATCCAGCGTGTCGTAACAGGTGATGAGACGTGGGTAGATGAGTTTGACATGCAAACCAGTCAACAGGCGACTAAATGGCGTTATCCACATGAGCCGAAACCCAAAAAACCTCGTCAAAGTCGGTCAAAAGTGGAAGTTATCCGTCGTTTGAGAGAGAATGTGAGAAACCGCCCAATTTGTGGAAAGAAAACTCATGGATCTCACACCATGATAACGCACCGTCTCACAAGACTAATATTGTGAACACTTTTTTGACCAAAAACTCGACAAATATCATCGAACAACCACTGTATTCACCGGATTTAGCTCCCTGTGCCTGTTTCCTTTTCGCGAAACTTAAATTGTCACTCCGCGGACGCCGCTCTGAGTTGGTCTCTATCGAGACCAATTCGCTGAAGGAGCTGAAGAAGATCTCTTCAAACGCTTTTAAAAGGTTTTGATGACTGGACTAATCGTTGGCATATGTGTATCGTTTCGAATGGATCCTATTTTGAAGGCGATAACATAAATTTTGATGAATAAACAATCATTTTGCGTTTTATTGAACAATTCCCGGTACTTTTTTGACAGAATGTAAAATTAATATCTTAAATATGACCTACGTTGAGGGCTTAGGTCGTAAAAGGATCAAAATATTTCTTATTGAATTATGGTGCACCTCCTCTCAGTCGAGCTGAAAACTTTAAATGCCTCAAATCTGGCTTGAAATTGAAATTATTAAATGCGCATATACTCGTATGTACTCATAACTTGGATTATCCATGGAAGTACGGTCACCTATACAGCGTGGCACAATATTAGCCATCCTATTGGAAGATTTATAATTTTGATTTGATTTAATTATTTATTAATTAATAATTTTAAAAGCAAAATAATAATTTCGTTGATTTTATTCGACACTTCTGAACTAGGCAACTGTAGAATACAAACAGACAGGCAATTTAGCGCATAAAGGTCAAAATAAAGATTTCCATCGTCGAATTTCGTCCAATAATATTTTGATAATAAAAAAAATTCGACAGTCTATGATATGTAAAATATTTTTTTGAATTTCGATTTATTTCACTGCGGCGTTGAAAAAAAAATTAAAAGTGTGGTCATTTCTTCGCCTACTACAGTGGCCTACCCTCATAAGGAAGTATGAAATAGCACAATTTTCCTAAAAATCTTGTTACCGCAACCTTAACCCAACTTAATTCGCTTTCGTTAGATACTCCTGAGTCTGAGCAGGGCATGATGATATCAAAAATATTATGTTAAGATATCTCCTTAAGATATCTCCAATTTTTTAACTCTATAAAAAACTCTTGCCCTAAACTTGAATGATTTCCCAGCATCTGGGAAACAGCAAAAATCGTACCACTCCGCAAGCCTGGTAGTTGCCTGCTAACAAAATTTTTGTAAAAGTGATTCAATGAAAAATATCTCATTTATATATCTTATTCGAATAAGACCAAATGAACAGTTTGGAGTTGGGCAGCAGGCAGCATTAAACGGATCTTTAATCATGTAAAATCAAGCTTTAAGAGTAAAAAGTCTGCTGGGCTAATAAAGGGTGGTTAAGTTTCAAGGGCCGGTGTTGATTTTGAATAAAATACAATTTTTTAGGAAATTATTCTCATTTCTCTTTATTATGATAATATTGGTATGTTTCAATTACGTATGGAATAAATATCGGCAAAAAAGCCGCCGCGGCCTTGGCGGCACACCTTCATCCGATGGTCCAGATTTTCGATGACGCTGAGGCATAATTGAGGTTCTATGCCGTTAATGTGCCGAAATATCTCATCCTTTACTCTTGAATTGTTGCTGGCTTATCGACGTACAACTTTTCTGTCAAATAACGTCAAAGAAAGAAGTACAACGGTGTCAAACCACATGATCTTGGCGGCCAATTGACATCACCCCGACGTGAGATTATTCGGCCATCAAATTTTTCCCGCAAAAGAGCCATTGTTTCGTTAGCTGTGTGACAAGTGGCACCGTCCTTTTGAAACCACATATCGTCCACATCCATTTATTCCAATTCGGGCCATAAAAAGTTCGTTATCATCTCACGATAGCGAACACTATTCACAGTAACTGCCTGACCAGCCTCATTTTGGAAAAAATACTGCCCAATGATGCCGCCGACCCATAAACCGCACCAAACAGTCACTCTTTGTGGGTGCATTGGTTTTTCGGCAATCATTCTTGGATTGTCGTTCGCCCAAATGCGGCAATTCTGCTTATTGACGAATCCACTGAGGTGAAAATGTGCCTCATCACTGAAGCTGGAGTGCGCGATATGCATTTTGATTTGAACGTCCGTTTTCATAATAAGCCTGAATAACTTTAACGCGTTTCTCGATTGTGTATCTTTCCATGGTTCAAATTGAGTTAGTCTGAAATTGAAAAATGTCAAATGGAATGCAAAAAAAAACCTGACGTTTAGGTGTGGGTCACATTCAACATGGCAATTAACCTACCCATAAAAATGCTGTGCCCTGGGATTAACAGGCAGGCTACTATGAGAAAGAAAAAAATTACTAATCTACAAAACAGTTCTTCAATCTATAATTCTTTACGCTTCCTCAGCATGGGGCACCGCTGCCAAATCGCCTTCGAAAGAAACTGCAAATATGCCAAAATAAAATTTTTAAAATGATGCCTGGGCTTCCCTATGATTATTTTTCCATAAGACTTCATAGTCACTCAGAGACTAAACTTCTATCAGAGCAAATTCAAATACTGCCTTATAGATTCAAAATTAGTTGCGCCATATCTGGCAATACATTAATCTTTAATACATGCGATATTTAAAGTTAAAATGTAATGCTTTTCTACTTAATAAAACTAACAAACTACAATTTTCCTATTGCTCCTATTGCTCTTATTTCAACTGACTGCCCACTAAAGTCTTGTTCTAAACGTTAAACTTCTCTCGCTAGTTTAGATTTTCTCCTGCAGGGCACGCATGTACATATATGAAGTAGTCTATTTCCAACAACATTACACATTAAAAGCACACCCCCATTCAAGCAACTGGGTCTGCAAATGCCTGAGTCCACATATGTTACGCATTTAATTTCTTTATTTTCGCTTTATTTGTTCGCATGTTTATAGGCGCAATCAAAATATGCCAGAGCCTCGCTCGTAAGTCACTTAATTTATTGCTCTGTTTTGTTTTTGAAATTCGTGGATATTAGCGCTGGTCTGCCACATTTTAATGTAAATAAGACATTTTGCTTCACTTGGCTGAACATACATTTGTATAAGTAGATTTTTTATATATAGGTATATGCAATTAGAAAATCGTGTATGTGCAAATTTTGGTGTAAGTGGCACTAATCGATGAATATTTTGAGTAGTGGTGTTGTAATTTTTTGAATTTGGATGGCCAAAAGTTGATTAAGGATAGTAAGCATCTTGAAAACTCGCCTTCTTCAAGACCTAAAGTCTATTCGATGGTGGTGGTGTTTTGGGAAATGAGACGGACTGGTCAGCTAGTAACATCGGGATAGTTTCACTGACGAAACCACAAAAATGACGAAAGTGCATCTTCTTACGTGATCACAAGGGGGGTACTAGATTATTGCCCATATGGCGACTCCTATAGGAGCTGTGGAAAAAGTTTGGCCATAATCTTTTTGGAATTACTTGGTACGTTCGCTAAAGGTTTGAAATGGTTTCATCAGGGAAAAATAGACCAGTGAAAATCCTCCCAAACCCCACTATGGGTCTTACTGTCTACCGAGTGAATTATTTTCAAGATCTGCCCATGAAACTGTCTTTAAAGAATTTTTCTTTTTTAACAGAATAGGTTCGCCAAATATGAAAGTATATGAATATGTTTTGAAGTTGCCTTCGATCTTAGTCATGTGACATATCGCGTGCATTCAATCTTACATGAACATTTGGTCGTCAATACATTTGTTCTCGTTGGATATGGCAAATAGTCGCCTGTCTTTTTCGGAAAATCTGTCACGCTGCACTGTACCACTGAAGAAACTGAAGACATTCAATTCTGAGTCGTACACAACCAATTATTTTGCAGAAGTTTTCGGAAAATCAATGGCAAACAATAATCATCCTTTACCAAGCCAATGCAAAATCTCACGCACCAGCTCACACAAAAGAGTTTTTGAGTACTCAAAATATCTAATTAAGGGTGATCGGCCTTGATTTGGTCCCTCATGATTCCTTTTTGTTCCCGCACATCAAAAATTAAATGTCAGGCAAACGTTTTTCAACGCCTAAAGCAGCTGTTGAGGCCTTTAAATAGCTCGTTTTGGAGGTATCCACTTCTGTGTGGAAAAACTGCTTTGAAAATTAATTCAGGTGAATTGGAAAAAATATTGACTTCCAAGGAAAATAACTTGAAAAGCAATAAAGCCATTTTCATTATTATTTACTGTGTTCTCATAATTGGGCGCACTTTATGAAAGGTAACCCTCATATTGAGAAGTTTTGACAATTTTTTAAAATTTTTCAATTAATTTTTTTTATTGGCATAATTAATCAAAATAAAGCACATTAATCCAAGTCTCAAGCTTTTCCACGATATTTGTAAGGACTCGACAAATTTGTTTAAGAATTTCAAAATTTTAATCAGAATTTTAAAAACCATTTCGGGTATGCAATTATATAGTAGAAATTTTAAACGAGTATAAAAGTTTGAAATTTTAATGGAAATCGAAAAATATTTGAAAATTTTCCAGAACATTTTCTAATTGGTTATGGATTTATGTGGTTTTTATTATAGAATTGAATATATTTTTATAAAAAAATTAATTAAAATCAATTTGAAAAAAAATCTGGGTACTGAGTCCCATTCAATTTTAAGTGAAAGAAAGAGCACAAGTGCTTATTACATCACTTTCCCGTCTGAAACGGTGAATTAATTTGATAACCTAGAGGATGGGTTTGCTTGTGACTCTAATCTTATTCAGCCTATAATTACGCTCATATCTCGCTGCGCTATAGTACCTATACAGGAGACCTTGGAGACTAGGAAGGAAGAATATTGAAATACTCCAACTCATTTTTTTTTAAATAAATTATTCGCGCGTACACTTCTGTTACGTTTATGGCCGAGCTCCTCCTACAGTTGCATGCCGATTCCGAATGGCAGATATTTTTTATGAGGAGCTTTTTCATGGCACAAATACACTCGGAGGTTTGCCATTGCCTGTCGAGGGGCGAGAAAAAACGTTTTCCATCATTTTGGTGTCTCATGCACGGGGATTCAAACCTACGCACCCATTCGGCTACCGCGGTATTTTTAGTATTTATTGAAAGAAAGCTTTCCGACAGACGACTAGCCTACCATATCTAAATCGGATGCTTTAATAAGCTGAATGTATACCAACAAAAAATTAAAAAAAACTACTGTTAGACGGCGAAAATGATCAAATCATTGTGGGCTTCTAAAACATATATAGCTGATCTTTTGTGAAATTACAAAAAATGTATAGCTGTAATGCGGCTACCAAGGACCCTTAAGCCTTCATTAACCGAAGATTTCTTATGTTTAGGTGGTTTTTTAAGGGGTTACATGGGTTTTGTGTGTTCAAAAAATCGATTTTTTTGGCTTATTAATTTCTCCAGCATCTCAAGAATATTATCCTAAATTTTCAAGTCGATCCGAATAATAGTTTCGGAGATACAGCCTTTGGAAGGTGTGCGCTCCAAGCCACTTTTATTGTTACTCAAAGCTTTAAACGCGTTTTTCTAGGAACCGTGTTTTCAAAGTGGGTTATCAAATGTTCTCGAAAACTACTCAACCGATCTTGATGAAATTTGAAGTAGGAGAGAGCCAGATGTCGAACGTTGCCGAACGCGGGGGCCGATTGTGCCTCTTTGTTGTTCGTTCCGCGGTCTCGCTTGCAGTCCAAGCAAGATAAAGACGCATTTATTAAAAGACACTATCACGCCAAAATAAAATGTCAAGCAAATTTGACCAAAATTCTAATTTTTACTTTTTTTCCTTTCTTCGTTCCAGCACAAGTTTATGGTCTTAACTAAAACACTTATTTTTATTTTTTCATTTTATATGATCCTGTCAGGAGTATGCTGACAACGCGGACGCTCTTTTTTTTCGAGGGGTCACCGGAAATGACGCCACAATGGAGGAATTTTAATTTTTTTTTTTTAATATTTCAGAAATTATTCTTTAAATATGTTTCTATAAGACAGAAAACAGTTTGAATTAAATAAATAATGCATAACATAAAAAAAATATTGAAAATAGGCCTTTTTTTACCCGACGAAACCCATGTAACCCTTAAGGGCTTGGTAACTTAAAATTATAATGCAAATCAGAAATATTTTTGGAAAGAATTTTTTTTACTAATATATAAACTGATATATAATTTCAAGTATAAGGTATATGTACTCCGTGGCTACGAGTTACATGGTCCTTTCGATCAGTCCAATTTTTGACTACTTTTTTCTAATAAATCTGAACAATAAATCTAAATGAGCCCAATCAGCAAAAATGCGACCCAAACGTCGGTTATTTGGCCTCAATTCTTGCGCGGGCTGTAATTTATAGGCACATTAGCCAATAGCCTTACGTAGAATTTTCCATGAAGTCGAAGGGCAGAGGTCAACAAGTTAAGAGCAAGGACGAATTGAATTGGATTGAATTTCGCAAATAGATTTATTTTTTTTTTTTTTGTCAAAGTAAATTTCCACAATTTGGAAACGTTGCCGTGGCATTAAACGATTCTTGATGACCTGCCAAATCTAACTGAACAGAAATGTCAACACAGTTTGCCTTTCTCAACTGTCAAACCTTAGTTATCGATAACAAAATTTCTCATGCAGCTAAAAAACAGCCCATATTAGGGTATGGAATATCTTCGAGGTCGCCCTTGTTTTAAGGCTTTTCTTCTTCGATCATTTCAAATACACAATTCCGATCGTACTGATTGGACCTACTAAACCTCAAAAGGAAACACTGACACAATTAGAGGTTACACACATTTTTGGATCCGAATAAATTAAAAATAAAAAAGCAAATGGTTTCTAAAATTTACTTCAAAACATCGCAACAACCAAACGCACCAATTATCTGCCCACAGGAGGTGGTAGCTAGCACAAAGGGAACAAAGAGCAACCAATAACAAAAAAAAAAAAAAAAACAAAAACCAATAACAAAAATGCAAGAGCATACTTATGCACCTGGCAAACACCTAAAAGTATGCAAAGTACGCGTATGCAAATGTCTACATTGAGGTATACGCAGGGGAGCGTCATTCGCGTATCAGCAGCGATGCAAGCTCTTCAATGCAAGCCACATGTTCCTAATGATGCACTGCCTCATCACGATTCACCGTAGTTCACCAACTAAGTACGAGTTTCGACAACCAACGAAAATGAATAAACGCTTGACGCCTGGAGAATTTTCATTTGCAACGCTTGTTTTAAAAGCACTACGCAGAGCTGGTTATTGTTGCCATTGCCGCTGGCAGCGCTGATGACACAGCTGGGGTGGCAACGTCGTACTTTGTATTTTAGATGCCTTTTGTTGCAGCAACTGTTGATGTTTCGTGGTGGCACTTGGCACTTCCTGCTAGTTGGCATTTGTTGCTTGCTGCTGTTGTTGTTGTTGCACATGTTGACAATGTTGCTAACGATGTTGTCGTTTGCTTGTTTTTGTCTCTATACTTTGCTATGTGTGCGCCTCGCTGATAAGGTGCTGAGAGCAACGTAACCAGTTGTTGTTTTTGTTTTTTTGTGCGCCACAAAGCGGCTTGCAAGTCCCAATGGCAGACAAAGTGATGAACTTGTTGCGTACGTATGTACACTTGTGTGCACAATAATAGCGGCGGGAGAGAGAAAAAAATGAATAATTAGGCTGTACACTTCTGTATGGTGCGACATATTGCCTAGTTTTGTCTATTTTACATTTTTTTTATTTTTTTATAAATATTTAGCTCATACTACAACAAAAACCATACCATCAACATTTTTTATAAAATTAAAAAAATCAACTTTTCAAATTTTTTCGTCGGCATTTAAAAATAACATGAAACTGGCTTCCAAGCTAATAGCTAATTTAATTTTAGTGTAGATTTGTAGTGTAGATTTATTGGAGTTTTCCATGGTCATTTGTGCCCTAATCTAATATTAGTGTAAGAAATCGGCATTGCTTTTCCACAATCGCTTTTATTCTGACGGCCTTCCGCACTTTCTCGATACAAAAAAATTGCAAAAATATAAAAGTATTAAGATTTACATGAACTGGATCGATTTGGAAGTACGTTCAAGAGGCCAATTTTTTATAAACAAAAATAAATAGTTCCTAAAACAATTTTTTTTTTTTTTTAAATCACCTCATATGATTGCGGTAAAGCTTAGAAGGTCAATATGAAAATATTCAAAATGTTTCAACAATTTAACACTAATATTTATTTGAAAGAGAGAGAATATATTATATTTCCAAAATTGCCGGAGAAGTCTAAATTGGGCAAGATTTGGCTGAGTTATTAAACCTTTCTTCCAAGAACAGTAAAAAATTCGACCAAAAATCTCATTAGTTTGATGCCATTTCAATAATTTTTAAACATTTTAAAGCAAACATTTTAAGCTTCATTGCTTGAGGTTATTATTTGGTGAAAATATGCCTAACAATAAATTTTATTCGTAAAAAACTTGATGTTTGCAGCTCAAATAGTTCCAGCTCAAGTAAATCTGAATATTTGCCCGGGATATTTTAGCGAAAGATTTGGTTTATAACAGGAAATTCGTTATGAAAAGAAAATAAATAACACGGTCCGCAAAAAAAAAGATCAAAAATCAACGCAAATTTTGAGTCACTTTAAACTGGCACAGTGTCATATAAAAATTGAATGAGCTACAAACTGCTTATCCTTAAACAGAATCCTTCGAAATATTGCGACTAAAAACTATGAAATTTTTTTGAAACTATGATTAATATTTTAAAATTTTGTACAAAGTTTGAAACTTTGGTTATGTATTTTTGTTGTAGAATGAACTAAATTTGTTTATTAAAAGTTAAAAAAATTTAAAAATAAAAAAAATTTTAAATATAAAAAATAAAAAAAAAAATTTTAAATTTTAAAATATAAAAATAAATAAATAGTTAAAAATGTGCCATATATAAAGGGTGCTTAAGTTTAAAGAGCGTACCTCCATCGGATGGTCCGTTAGTGTGCCGAATTATCTCATCTAGCTCTTGAATTGTTGCTGGCTTATCGACGTACACCTTTTCTTTCAAATAACTCCAAAGAAAGAAGTGTGGTTTACATTCAACATCGGCCCTTGAAATTTAACCACCCTTTATATAAGTTCCCATGATTCCGCGAGGGCTCAAAGGGCCACCAAAAACTTCCTCCACTTGCTTCTGTCGGACGCCAGCCACTTTGTTGCAACTTTTGATTGCCCTTGCTATTTCCGTTCCTAATGTTCTTCTCCAGTTTACGAATGGTCTGCCTCTGCGTGGGCTACTTTGCGGATTCCAATCAATCGCATTTGCCACATGACGCGCTGTTATTACTGTGCGCACAAGTGTGAACAACTGTAGCTTTTATAGCTGTTGTTGTTCTTGTTTCTAGTATCACTACTACCTATGATGTATTGCAGCTATTGTTAACTAGGAAATACCTACGTTTCGTCTACACAGAGGCGAACAATACATTAATGATAATCGATTTAACCCTCCGTTGTACACCACTTTTTAAACCTTCGGTTGTACACCCCGGGTCTAGCTAGAGCCCTGTGAATTTACATGCATTTGTATGGGAACATATGGCAAATGCGCGATCATTAATAAGCATCGCAGGTTATTTAAAATTTCTTACCTTTCCCACTGGTTTTGGCATGTATTGAGCTACCTAAAGAAGAAAAAATATTCGCTGAAAATATTTCGGTTTGTAAAGAAAAACCTTTTTTGTTCGTTTTTTTTTTTTTTTTTTGTTTTTTATTTTCACTCTTTTCGAAGAAGGTTGAAGAAACAAAATGCGGTATCAATAAAATTTATGATGAAATATGAAATGATCTTTATTACGGGTTCGGGAGAAGGCAAGCAAAACATGTATATGCGACTTTTGAGTGCTGTTGACATACAGGATTCATGCATGCAGTACAATAAAAACGAGTTTTTCGACGAACTTTATCGCCCCCTTGTAAACAAAGGCGACAATCTCTTTTCGCTGCGAGTGTATCGGTACCGGTTGGTTGATTAACTACCACACTCACAGGGATATTTACTTTTTTTTGTTGAAAAATAATTTCGTAGCCAAACGAGTAGTAAATTGAGAAATAATGCTTTGATTATTCATACCATTTTCGATGTTTGCAACGACCAATGTATTCGATAAAGTCGTCAAAAAAATGCACCTAGCATCACTTTTTCTAAGCCCATCGGCTTCCTTGCAAATATAAAATGCTGCCAATGCCATGACATCCAACATGTTGCAAAAGAAAGCAAAGGTCCATCGACTTGTTGGCCGTTTTGCCTCGCCTTCACACTCTTTAGTATAGGGTGGACCATGTAAAATTTGTTTTTTGAATCAGCTTAAAAAAAAACATAATCATTATTTTTTCAAACTTTTTTTTTATTTTGAAGATTGAACATTGTCATTTATGAATAAAAAATAATATCGTTCAAATGACTGCCACGACTGGCTTTACAGTAGGCCATTCGATCAACCCAATTTTTAAGCACATTTTTGATTTTTGGGCTCCAATTTCATGAATGGCAACTTCGATTTCGTATTTTAAAGCATTAATCGTCTCTGGATGGTTCGCATAGCATTTGTCCTAAACCGCTCCCCACAAAAAATAGTCCAACCGGCTTAAATCACAGCTCTGAGGCGGCCAATTGATATTCGAGTTTCGGCTGATTATTCGGTTTTTAAAAACGGTAGCCAAAAGTTCGAGTGTAACTTTGGCAGTGTGACAAGTTGTACCGTCCTGTTGAACTGTTGGAACCAAATGTCGTCCATGTCATCTTCTTGAATTTTTGGAAACAAAAACTCGTTAAGCATGTCACGGTAACGCTCGCCATTTACTGCAACCGCGGCTCCTCGCTCATTTTCGAAAAAAAATGGCCCGATGATGCCGCCAGACCAAAAACCGCTCCACTCAGTGACTCGTTGTGGATGCATTTGCTTCTCTACAGTAATTTTCTGAGCCCCAAAACCGACAATTTTGCTTATTGACGTAGCCACCGATGTGAAAATCAGAAAAGAAGAAGAAGACTCACCACTTTGGAAATAGGTTTTCAATATTTCCCAATTTTGTTCAAGTTTATAGCGTCCTATGTCGTAAATGTCAAACCTTTAAGTAAATTATGAACACATTTGACATGTCATTTGTGTTACCATTCTCAAAAAAATAGGTGGTTCAAAAAGCAAACGCTCTATGGTCCACCCTGTATAATGAACAGTGGAAACACATAGCTGCTGATTGAAACAAGGTTTTCATGAAAACGAAATAATGACGAAAGCACTGATCGAGAATTGTTCTTTTTCATATCTGGTGGAAGGCAACGTTTGTGGGATCGTATGGTGCCAACTAATGCGAGTCCTATAGCAGCGAATGACGAAAAAATTATCGGCTATTATTGTACGGCCGCTGTTTACATATCGGTTGGATAATTGTAGCATCACATTTTCCCATTGATCCACTTCACGCTCTTCTCCTTCTGTTCGGCCACAATACAACTTTCCTTGCAACGGATATTTTGATTTGGAGTCACATGCCCACCAGATTTGTATGCCGTATTTCGCCGGTTTTGCTGGAATATATTGAGTGAATTTTATTCGGCCTGGATATGGAAATAGTTGCTCATCAAATCATAATATTTTCATGCCGGTCATAATTATCTTTGAAGTTTTATTTCAAGATATTCCATATATCACGAATGGGCGCAGCTTTATCGGTTCTTTGGCGAAATTCACGGGTTCGACTGTTATCAAAACGAATATATCGTATCAAAATTCTAAATCGATGACAAGACATAGCTGAACGAAAAATCGGCAATGAATCCGAACGCCACAAAACTACTGCTTTCTGCATTTTATTGTGTGTTACATCCCATAGATATAAATTCATCATGAAAAAGAAAAAAAAAGCAGGTGAAATAGTCAAAATGTATCATATCACATATGCTTCCATACATTTTGTATAGGAGTCCAGCCAGACCCGAGGTATACAACCAAAGGTGCAACTTTTTACATCCTTTTTTTCGTCCTGTTCGAGGAGCCTGTTAAAATAGAAAATTAAATTTTAGAAAGTTACCTAGAAGCACAAGTAAACTATAAAAGAAATTTGTTAAATTCCCGCACAAAGTCAAAAAAGGTCTAGTCAGAACCGGGTGTACAACGGAGGGTTAAGGTTTTTGTTTTTTTTTTTATCCGAAGGGGGAATCTTACATAGATACCGTCAATATAGATGGCATGCAAGATTCATACTGATCGCTAAGGGTGCACCTCATTCGGGACCACGCACAGTCAGTATTAATACTAAACTGGACTTGCGAAACAGTACACCTACGTACTAAACCCTAACTCCGCCCTTTGTAGCTTTAGTTTGCCCTGCTGTACCGCCGTTTAAGCATTGCATCGCAGGTCCAAGCTAGCCGTTATGGCTCTTCATTTATATTGCTCTCTCCGTCTACCCTTCATTACTTCTTTGTCTTCTTTCTTTACTGCGTTCCCATTCCTTTTTCCGCAACTTCGACTGCAGCATGTGATCTACAATATTGCCCGGGGTTATTTTTTCGTTTATGATTTCTTCAATGGACATTATTCAGATGCGTACCCCGGGCAGGAGAAGAAGACATGTTCCACGTTCTCATTACCGTTGCCGCAGAACGATCAGTCAGCTGCGTCCTCGTGGCCGAGAGAGTCAGCTGCGTCCTCGTGGCTGGAGATACTCTCTATAGTATACATGCCCCGTCAGGAACTGAGTGAGATAGTAATCTGTGTCACCATGTCCTCTCTCAACCCAAGCCTTCTGATAAGTGTATGCGTCCATCTCCCTTTTGTCGCTAGGTCCCAGCGATTTTGCCATTCAATTACGCTTCCCCGTCTTTCTTCTTTACGCTCTTCCGCCGTTAATCGCCTGTTTAGGCCTTTGGCTTTGTCGTACATTCTACCCAGTTCAGAGGCCATTATATCTGGTGGCATGATACCCGATATGACACATACTGCTTCAAACGACACTGTCCTGAAAGCACAGGCAACTCTAAGGCAAATAAGTCTAAAAACTATTTCTGCCCCCATATGGGTGCTGCATACATGAGTGTAGACTAGGTAACTTTAGCCAGGAGCGATCTTCTACTCTGAATAGGACCACCGATGTTGGCCATAATTCTGACAGTGCCACCGTCACATTGGCTGCCTTTCCGAATGCTTTTTTAATGTGCTGCTTGAAGCTTAGTCGAGCATCGATCATTACACCCAAATATTGTAGTGCCGCTTGTGTTGTGACGTTAAACCCATCAATGTTTAGTGTGGTCGTTTCTAACTTTGTTCTACTTGTAATGAGAACTGCTTCTGTTTTTTGCCCTGCTAGCTGGAGTTTAACCGCCGTTAACCATTGTTTGACCTTTGTTGCTGCCTCGCTGCAGATACTCTGTATCTGAGGGATTGTTTTGGCGACTATGGTCAACGCAATGTCGTCTGCGTATCCTATTATTTGCACTTCCCTCGGCATTGGGAGTTGCAGTACCCCATCATATAATACATTCCATAGCATCGGGCCCAGTACAGAACCCTGCGGTACTCCGCCCGTCACTGCATATCTCTTAGGACCTTCATCTGTATTGTACAGAAGTACTCTTTCCGACAGATAACTGTTTATAACCCGTACTAAGTATGCTGGCGTTTTTTTTCTCTTCAAGAGCCTTTATAAAATGAGCCAGTATGCCGAGTTGAAGGCGTTCTTGACATCCAGAGTGGCAACTGCACAGTATTCTTTATCACCGTGCATCCATGCATCCGGGAGGTTAAGATGACCAAGGGGAATTGTGAGCTTTTAGGCGCACGAGGAGTTGTATGTAAATTGTTTCAGAAATTCAGGTTAGACACAACTTTAAAAACTTAGTAACATTAAACAAAGTAAAAAGCTTGCAAATCGATAATAAAAGCTTTAAACATAATTTAACTGAATTCTGTTTTTCATTATTTAAAACGCGAATTAACCTGCGAAAATTAAATTTCTCGTACAAACTGCATATTTCGAAAATTAAAAAAAGATGCATTTTCACTATCAGTAGTCACTGGATTGCATAAACAAAATTGTGTATTAAAACTAATTTTAAGAAATACCAAACCAGGAGAACCGCATCAAATGAAAAAGCCAACTACCGGTGCTTAAAAAAAACGATTTCAGTGACAAAATAACAAGAATAACGAATCCTAAGCAGCCTCATAAATACCCTTGTATAAAAAATTTAGACAAAAGGAGCGCATAGGTGCTCCCGTGGTTCCCAATTTGTTTGTTATATCCATTGAATACCTGGCCAGTTGAAAGGCTTTCTGGCCAAAGAAAGTTGTCGTTGGCCAGTTCCTTGTCTGCTTTGTTTGTTCAGGTACCTGTAAACAACTTTGAATGCACAACTACGGGTATACCCGATTTAAGTTTTTTCAATGCGGCTTATTAGCATACACACGCACACATACAAGCATATCTTCAATACAATACTGGTTAAAATATATTCATGTACGTTCGCATGCTGTCATTGTGATTTTATTGTGCGTTTGTATTGTTGAATAGTCAGCAGGCAACAAAGGGAATAGTAGAACAAGAATTGCAATGGAAGAGGTGGTGGAATGGTTTACATTTCAAGCCCTTACGGTATTTACATGCAGTGCGGCTATTGTGCAGAGTGTTTTCTTGGATTTTTTATTGCGTTCTAGTCATTGTGGAATGAACAGATACTTTGGATATAAGAAGCAACGCAGTGATGTTGCGAGAGTTAGTGTTCGTAATTCCAATTCAATTCAATTCAGTTTTTTGTCTATTTTATTTACTTTTTCAAGCATTTAAACATTTTTAGCTTATAAAGGCTTTAGGGTCCTTAAGCCTATTTTTTAAATCAGAGTTACTGGATGCAAGGTGGGTCGGAAGTGTTAAAATGTTTGCAAACATCGTCGTACATCAACAATATCTGACACTTGTCAACTAGGCAGGTTACCGGACCACTGCAGTGTGTTTCAGGCAGAGGTAGCCGCAATCAAGGTGGCAGCTGATTGGCTGCTCACATGCGTACTAACAGTCAAGAAAGTAAATATTTACTCGGACAGCCAAGCGGCAATAAGGCCCTCGGGTCAGTGACGGAGGATTCGAAACTGGTCAAGGAATGCCTGGCCTCACTTTCGACTGCGTCCGAATTCTTTGACATAAGCCTCATCTGGGATCCTGGTCACAGCTACATTGCGGTAAACTCTGAGGCGGATGAGCTGGCCAGACATGGGACATGTGAGGTGATTTCTCTGCGAAGGGAGAGCATTGGGAACCCCCTGACTACCTGCGGTCTGCTCCTGGAAAGATGGGCATCGCGCCAACTCAGCGAGCGTTGGGCAAGTACAAAACTTGTAAGGTCGCGAAATCCTTCTGGCCATGTGAGGACCGGAGGCGCTCGGGCGAGCTTCTGAGGCTGACAAAATATAAGCACTCGAATCTCGTGGGTTTTCTCAAAGGACACTATGCGCGAGGAATACATGCTGCGAGACTTGGATTCACCTCGAGTCCTTTTTGCGCTGGAGGTATGGAGGATGAGATGAATCATCTCAGCACCTTCTCCTTAGCTACCCTACTCTGGCGGGGCTAAGATCCAGGCATCTTGGCTCTTACTTCTTTGCCACGCCTGCTGATATAGCTGGCGCTGACATTAAACATCTGAGGAACTTCATCAGCAGCACAAAGCGGTTGACGCAAACATAGTCATCGTTCGTAATCCACACATTCTAACTCACCCTCCTAACCATCCCAGCACCACCTCTCCCCACCCTCTTCCTGCATCCCATCGGTCTTTCTCTTTCACCTCACCTCCTTCACAAAGGCCGCATCTTTCTTCGTCCAAGTGTGCTCATCCCTTGGGCAACCATACCAACCTTACCTAACGAACTAGGCAGCTGCTGCATACAAACATACAAGAAATGGAACCCGTAAAGGTCGAAATAAAGATTTAAATAATTTAAGATATTTTTTTTTGTTTTGTTATTTCTTAAAAAATAATAAGGGATGATTAATTTTGTGCCGTATTTTATTGCCAGTTGTATAGGGTTATTCAATAGGTGCGCTTCAACTTTTTTCCGATAGGGAGGGCGAACGACGCAGTATTTTTTATTTTTCGCTTGTCATTTGTAAACTTCATTAGTATACATTTCATCATGGAACGCTACACACTTGAGCAACGATTGCAAATCGTGCAAATTTTTTATGAAAATAATCGTTCTGTTGCTGATACTTTAAGAGCATTACGGCCATTTTACGGTCCATTTAACAAGCCATCCCGTTTTGGGGTTATGTGAAGTCATTGGTCTACAGTAACAAGCCGGCGACGATTTGTGAGCTCAGAGCCAATATTGAACGCGAAATTGCTGGAATTTCGGCCGATTTATGCAAAAGAGTGGTCGAAAATTGGGTTCAACGATTGGACTTCGTAAAACGTGCACGCAGTGGTCATGCAAAAGAAATCGAATTTCATACTTAAATATATATGTTCAAACTCGATAGTAAAAAAAAAAATTAGTTAAAAAAGTCAAACCGTTTGTGTTTTATTCAAAAAAGTTCAAAAGTTGAAGCGCTCTTACTGAAAAACCCTATACATTTTATTATCCATTGTACCCGTACTTTGCTTTGAAAAAAATGTATTTAAATTAAAAAAATCTGCTCTGTTTTTCCATCGAAATTACGAAAAAAAATTTAATTTAGGACTTGAAAAAATATTAAGATTTAATATACATGAACTGGATTGATTTGGAAGTGAACATGAACTGGATAGATTTGGAAGTACTTTCAAGAAGCGAGTTTTTTTTATAAAAAAAATTGCTCCTAAAATATTACAATATTTTTTTTTTTTTTTTTCAAAAAATCACCTCATATGATTGCGGTAAAGCTTAAGAAGTCAACATAAAAATATTGAAAATATTTCAACAGCTTAGAAATAACATTTATTGGAAACTGAAATGGGTTAATTTTCCAAGAAAATGAAAAAATGAGAATATCTTTCCAAAAGCGCAGGAGAAGTCTAAATAAAGTGAGAAAAGTCTTGATGAATCGGGTCTGAGCTTCCAAACTCATTTACGTTCCTTCCATTCGCGGCAAAAGTTAGGAGAGTGACCCCTGATATTTGTTTTTTTTTTAAGCACAAACTCGCATGACTTGATTAGTAGAATTTCTGTTTTGTCTCATGCAACTTTTGCTCAGCTTACTTCATCACCAAACAGATGCTTCTTTTCGTGCTGCATTTGATGGCATTTATTGCAGTGCAAAATTCATGTTGCTTTTCTTTTCTTGTTTGCTCACTGAATGGCCTTTCTGCTGGCTGATTGTCTTGTTACTTTCTTGTCCTTAGCTCATTTTCACAGCAACGCGAGTGCTTTACAAATTATTGTTTCCTTCATTTTTTCATTTTGATTTTGTTTTTGCTCGCTGTGTTACATATAAAATTTATATTTTATAATTTAATTCAACTCAACGCCTTGAAATGATGCCGCAGCTTCCGTTGCTATCCGTTGATATTCTGCAGATGAAAAAGCGGAAGAGAAGAAAAAACGGTGCTCTTGAATAAGTGGCGGTGGGTTGGTGCTTGTATTGCATGAATGTCTGTGTGTATGTGTCTGTGTTTCAATGTTTTGCAACTCTTTGAATATAAGCGAATTAAACTTTCTTTTATCACTTCTTTTTGAGCTTCAATTTTTTACGAATTTGCTGCCTCTTCATTCCTGCTAGCATTATTGGCATCTCACGGCGCTAACTACTCCGTGAGCATTTATGTGAGACATTTTTACCAAATTCTCATGCACTTTGCTTATTTATTTATTTATTAAAGTTTATGAATTAACAAGTTTACAGGCTGTGTAGAGTACCAAATAACTTAATATGATTGCAAATAATTTATAGTATTAAAAATAATAGACTTCTAAAAGCAAGAACTGAAGAGATTTGAAAAAACTACCTTTGGCAAAGAAAAATTCAGCCATCCAGTACTGCTTAGGGCATTAAATTCATTAATGGTACGATAAATACCTGTAGGAGCGTACGATAAGAGTAATGCAACTCTCATCCAATCCAATCTCATCTAATGTGAGACTTAAAAAGCCAAAATTACAAGGCGATGCAAATTCGTGGAAATATCTGCTGAAATGTCGTAAACGTAGAAGAAGTTCGACTTAAAGAATCAGCATATAAATTTGCCGCATTCCTAGGTGACTGAGCAGAATTATCATCTAGAAAAAGTCATTTAGGTAAAGTGGAGCAACCCGTTTTTGGTTTTACACCGGATTAGATTTAATATTGAACTCCGCGAAGCGAACATAGTTATTATGAAGATTTTTTTTGAAGTGTAACTTCTTAGGCGTCGATGGACGAGCGAGAATGGAGAGTAAAATTTCAAGGCCATGGGCATTTTTGTTCCGCGAGAGAGAAAAAAGATATAACGTATAGGAAAAGGAGAGAGAGAGCTATACGTTGTATATATCTTAAATACACTTTAGGCTACTTTTCCTGAGTTTTTCCTTGTGGTTGCTAATTTCTAGTGAGAAATGACACTGCCTACTTTTTGGCGCTTATTTGTTGGTGCAAACTTGTAGGAAATATAATTTGGTGTCTACTTTTTGGCGTTATATTTTCTTGGTGCCTACTGTTTGTGCCGTTTTCTGGTCCCAATTTTTTTGGCGCTTTTTTCTTGTGCCTTCTTTTTGGCGCTTATTTCCGTTTCCTGGCTAGTGCTTGTGAGTACTATAAAGTGCTATTCATTCCGGCGTCGTATTTATTGGTATTGCCTCGCGGTAATTTGTGCCGTTGCTGCGGTCCTGGGTTCGTGTTGTTGCGCCGGTTCGTGTTCGGCGTTTACCCACACCGGTCGACCCTTCTCCGTTCTTTGTAAATTTTGTCTATTTGTATTCTCTGCAAATGTTGTGAATTTCTTTAGATATATATTCTTTCTCTCTCTCTCTCTCTCTCTCTCTATCTCTCTCTCTCATTCTCTTTCGACCCTCTCCCTCTTTCTGTGTCTGCCTTGAAAGTTTCGCTTCTGTTATGTGTACTACGCTACACGCACTTTTTTAAGTATTAAACTCCTTCCAAAAACGCCAGTACACAATAAAATTCGGTTGATTTCGTGATAATGTACATAAACTTCATTTGATTTGGCAGTCAATAAAAGATTTCTGTGCATTCGTATTTTCCGCTTATTTTTGGTCGTCATTTAAATAGTTTCTGCTCGTCACGGCTTCTGTTGCCCACTGCAATTTACTAGGTTATTCAAAACAAAAACAAGCAAAAGCAAAAAAAAATTAATAATTGAAAGCGCGTAACTAACAAACCGTACGCTTCACACAGAAATGATAGAAATAAATTTCTAAAAAATGCGTATAAAAAATTCATCTCTTAGAGCTTAAGCTACGCACGAAGAACTGCCACACAAATAAAGTTTAATTAGATTTTTTTTGTTTCTTTCTAAAAGCGCCTGCATTTTGATATCCTTGAAGGGCTACTGCGAAATTTTCTACTACCAAGCGTCCAGTTAATTTCAGCCAGTTTTTATATTTTTGCTATAACCTACTCTTTTCCGTATTTTTTCGTTTTCCTGGACACATTCTGTGCGGTTCTGCTTTTGCTGCTGTTAATTTGTTAGTTTGCTCTCAAGGACATTCACGTGCTGGCTGTGCAGTTATTTACTGAACCAGTTAGGAGAAAATTCAACAAAGTTGCACAAAAAATAATATACACACACATCTACAAAAAGCAGTAAAATGCATGCGACAGTCAATTACAGCGTCAAAGGAAGCCAACAACTGCAAATGGCAAAAAATAAAGAACTGCACACACAAGAAAACAGCGCAAAATGAGTGACACGTTTGAATGCTGCCGAATTTAAAAAGCTATCCAAAGACGCAAACACATACGCACACATATGTACGTATATGCATGTCTATGTATGTTCCACTACCACGTGCAGATTTCGTACGACGGATATTTTGGGATCTGTGCTACCTGCCTGCATGAAATTATCTAATTGCCATACGCCTTCATGTATGCTACAGACGTGAGCTTAACCAACTTTGCAGTTAAATAGTTTAATTAAGAGCACGTGTTTATACCTCGGCAGGTCTGTGTAGTCTGTTTTAATTTCTTATTTCAGGCTTTTGTATTTATTTGTGCATAATTAAGTCCACGTGCTTGACGATTACATCTCTCTGCACTATTTTAATTTCTCGGAGTTTTCCAATTTATTCTCGCTTAATGAATAACGAATGCTGGCTGAGGAAAAATTAAATCTTCTTGCGTCTGTTCGTAGTACTACAGGGTGGTCCAACTGGTGTTCAGAATGTGAACTGTCGAATTTCTTTATTTTGACAGCTGAAATAACTCTCGTGAAGATAGCCTTTGCTGCCTTAATTATGCAATATTATCATTTATAAATCTATTTATTGTAGATAATTAAAGAAAAACTCTCGTGGTGTGTCAGAAATTTACAAGTCGGCTTGGAGTAAATTGAAATATATTAAAAAAAAATGCAGCGCGTGAAATAACTATGCACTGAAACTGGTTAGCAGGCAGTTTCGATAATTTCTTAAGTGAAAACTCTAAGGCGTGGATGGACGAGCGAGAATGGAGAGTAAAATTTCAAGACAATGCAACGTTTTGGGTATTTTCGTTCCACGAGAGAGAAAAAAGATATAACGTAGAGGAATAGGAGAGAGAGAGCTATACCGTATATATGGGGGAGCTAGTGAATAGCGAAAACGATGTTTTCACTTGTACGGCTCGATCAAAAAAGAACGAGACCGAAAATTATTTCGTTTATTAGCTCAACCGTACAAAGCAAAAGAATGAGAAGTTAAAAGCAAATGAAAAGTCACACAAGTATTAAAATGAATAAAAGTATATGAACAAATTAAAGGATAATTATTAAGAATGTAATACGCTTAATCTAGTTGTGGTGTCCCCAGATATATAAATATATATATTTTAGATACACTTTAGGCTATTTTTCCAGAGTTTTTCCTTGTGGTTGCTAATTTATAGTAAGAAATAACACTGCCTATTTTTTGGCGCTTGTTTGTTGGTGTACACTTGTAGGAAATATATTTTTGATCCCTACTTTTTGGCGCTTATTTCCGTTTCCGGGCTAGTGCTTGTGCGTACTATAAATTGCTATCCATTCCGGCGTCGGATTTATTGGTTTTGCCCTGCGGTAATTTGTGCCGTTGCTGCGGTCCTGGAATCGCTGCATTTGTGCGGGTGATAAACGCTCGGAGTAGAGCGCGTGGTTGCCACGGTTCGTGTCCGGCGTTTACGTACGCCAGTCGACCCTTCTACGTTTTTTGTAAATTTTGTCTATTTGTATTCTCTGCAAATGTTGTGAATTTATTTAGATATATATTCTTTCTCTCTCATTCTCTCTCGGGTTTCTCCCTCTTCCTTTGTCTACCTTGAAAGTTTCATTTCTGTTATGTGTACTACGCACTTTTTAATTTTTTTTGTTGTCTTAATTTAGTTTTATAATTTGTTTATGAAAATGCAGCTCGCACTCCAAAGGAAACCATAAAAATTCAAGTTGCAAACGAAGTACAAATTTCAAAAAATCCCAAAAAAAAATTATAAAAATTTTAGAATCTCCAAAAAATTGCGAGTATGCAGGGTTATAGCACATTGAATTTTTATATGCAATAACAAAATGCAAGTGTTAACTGGCTCAAAAATTGTGATAATTTAATTTTTTTTCTTGACGCTGTTGGGTGTTTTATTTCACATGAACAAATTTCGGCTATGAGTGACAAGAAGAAAATGCACAAAGCCGCCGCAAAAAACAAATTCTTTTAAAACAACGTAACTGTGCAGCTAATTTAAATCTTCACTTTATTATACCAAAATTCAATGTGCCAAAACACTAAACATCTGAAAATTTTCTAATAACTCGTTGTCCGCGATTGTCTTGCCATCTAACCTACCTAGCACTGAAATTTTCCTGAACATTTACTGGATTTTTGTTTAATTGAAACCTGGCTTGAAACTTGGATTAATACGGTTTTTGTAGGAACTAAATGAGTTTTATTTTCATAACAAAAAATGTTCTCAATTTAAGTTTTTTTTCCTTGTTCACTCCACCCGTGAGCATAGGGCCTCGACAAGACTTAGTCTTGCGCTGGTTTCGTTAATCTATTTGCTTTCTGACAGGGTAGGTGATTAGCCTACCGTATCGCTAAAGGTGGAAATGCCCACCTGTCGTTGCCTTCTAAATGTGTAGCGCGCCGTCTGTATTTCACATTTTTCTGCCAGAAGGATCACTCAGATGGTTGAGCACTTCGTCAGATTTTGGTGTGTCTGCGCTATTACCGCGATTGCTCGCTTCCTCTTGCTGGCGCCACTGATTGCAATGTGTAACTGTGTGTTTTTCTTTGTTTTTTTTTCTTGTTTTAGCAGCCACAATGTAAATAATGCGCAGTAAGGATTGCAAGGATAAGGTTTTTGGGATTGAGGAATGATTTTTGTTTTTTTTTTGTGGGTAGTTTGGGAAAGTAGAGGACTCTGCTTTACGTGGGATTTGAATCCACAACCTCTGGGGTGGCAGACTAGTGCAAAACCTGGCAATAAATTCCGATGCTATAATCCTTTACCGCACTATATTTGAAAAGCATTTTTATTTAAATCCTTTTTTGAAATATAATTACAACTAATCATTCCATTTATGGAAGAACATCAAGACGCACGCCGCAAATAGGAACAGGAGCTCAGCCACACACCTAACAGAAGTGTACACGCCAATTATTTACTTTTTATTAATATTATAAAATCCAAGCACTCGGCAGCAGAGGCTATCGGCCACCAAAGCATTTTTAACGATGGCTGCGATAGCAAACAGAATTGTCACATTTGGATATCAGAAAATCCACACGTCAATTTACAGAAGCAGATGTATGCACAACGGTGAACTGCCTGACGCGTAATAAGGACGGTTTATATGGACTACCCTGTATTTTATTAATATAAAATAGTCAGTTAAATTAATTATTTATTTCTGTTAGTCACAACAGTCAATCTTTCCTTATTTCTCATGTCCAATAATTTGTCTTCCTCTTTTTTTAATGTGAGGATGAGAGAATAATTATTGAAAGGGTACACAAAATCTCGAAGCGAAACGACAATCATAAAAAAAAGATGTAAGGCTTTTGAATAGTACGAATTTAGGCATACAAATGGAGTTCTCACCATTTTTCTGGCGGTGTCTTTCGTGAGCCACGTCTCACAATTTATAGGGTTAGCAGGAACAACGTTTTAAGGGCATTATTATTAAGGACTGAAGGACATTGTTATAGCTAAAACGACATACTAGCTTTTAAAATTCTTGGCAGAATGATTTCCATACAAATTTTAAAATATAATTTTTTGATGATGTGAAGTTGGAAATGCTGAAAAAATCGTAAATTCAAAAATTGTATGAAGCAACTACAGCAAGATCATGGAGATTGTGGAGCAGCCTTTTGAGCCTTTATTCCTTTGCCCAAAAACTGAAAATTCGCCACAGAACTGTTTAAACCCATTTACGTAATATTGGCCTAAAGAAAACACTCGACCAATAGACCTACATATAAAGAAGACGGCAACCATGAGTGCGTTTAGGTTAAATGAAGCGGGTCGCCGGAAAGAAAAAACTTCTGGTCACGCTAGTCTATTATTGCGACAAGCTCAGTTAATCTCGGTGAGGACTGACTACATCGTCCCGGCGGTAAAGTTCAATAGGAATTTGAATTTTAAAATTGAAAAATCTGTGCGTCTCCCTAATAGTAGCAGTGTCTTCCAGGCGGAAGTACTGGCAATTGGGGAAGCTTGTAGACTACTAACCACAGATCTCTATTTTAAGGGCAATATCGTTATTCTTTCGGATAACCAAGCTGCAATCCAGGCACTGAATTCGGCTACAACAACCTATAAAGTGGTAGAACAAAGTAGGAATAGCCTCACCACCTTAAGTGCCAACCACAAAGTAACCTTAATTTGGGTCCCGGGACACCGGAAAATTGAAGGTAAAGAAAAAGTAGATGAACTGGTAAGAAGGGGATCTGCCATGAATAACGCTCTTGCAGAATCGGTATTCACCCCGAGTACCCAAGTCACCCAAGAGTACAATTTTCCTAAAATACCTTCGAATCGCGGATTGTAGGTGGAAAGACCAGATGAAATGCAAAATCAACAGGATGTTATGGCCCACCTACAACCTCAAACGAACGTCACTATTGTTAAACATGAGACGACGGGACGCCTGCAGACTAACGGTAGTCAAAACTAGCTTTTGGTCTATCGGTGAACAAGCCGCCAACATGGGCATCCCTCACAACACATTCTGTCATAGTTGTAAACAAGCAGAGAAAAAGGAAACAATCTTCCACTTCCTCTGTGAATGTCCTGTCCTATGGAAGGACAGAATGTTAACCCTGGGCAAACCGCTGTTCGAGAGTCTCTAAGAACTGTCTGGCTTCGACGTCAACAACCTAATAAGGTTCTTAAACCACACAGACTGTATATAGTCATGCTGTAAATAACCGTTAAACAAGTTGGTAACAAGAATGTGGCAAGAAAATGGCGCGGAAGCGCTAGTTGGATTCAAAATGAATCACCACTCTAACCAATCAACCAACCATGGGTGCTACCCGATTTGAAGAAAAATAACCATAAAATTAGAGCCCGCAATTATTTACTGAAGCGTAAGAAAGTCGACGAAGTGGATGATAACTGGGCATCAAAAATGGATCACTTACGAAAGCAACACTGGAGAGCTGTCCAGAACGCTCTCCGCTCTCCAAGTACGGATTAAAGGCCAAGAAGATTTTGTTGGGTAAGTGATGGATTAAGATGTACCATAAAAGTATAATTTCCTTCATCCACAACTGATTTTATCGTATCAAATATCAATTCGGAGCTCTATTATCAACAACTTAGTAGATTGAAGCAGACGATCGACCAGGAGTGGCCGGAATCGGCGAATATGATGGGTCTGACGAAGCTGATAGAAGTTACGTGGCTTGTAGAAGAAGCTTTATATGTAATTTTTAAAGTTTGATTGAAAGGCAATGAGCCTTATTTTTTTAAGCAGTTTTATTAAACCTTTTGGCTTATACAACTAATATTCTTCAAAATAGGACCCTTGAGCGTCAATACACCGCTGGTAGCGGTCCTTCCACTGCAGGAAATATTTTTTAAACTCATCCACCGGAATCGCGTTCAATTCGGCTGTCACAGGTTTTTGGATCGCCTCGATGGAGTCGAAACGCCTACCCTTCAGCTTTCTTTTCAGGCGCGGGAACAAGAAGAAGTCCGGAGGGGACAGGTCTGGGCTGTACGGAGGGTGGGGAAGCACCGGAACCTCCATCTTGGCCAATGCAGAGGTGCAGAGGAAGGCGGTGTGCGCCGGCGCATTGTCGTGATGAAGGGTCTAATTGTTGACGAGGTCGGGCCGAACCCGGGCGACGCGGGTTTTCAGCCGAAGGAGCACTTCTTTATAAAATGCCGCGTTGGCAGTACTTCCTGGAGGTACAAACTCCTTGTAGACGATGCCTTGGGAGTCGAAAAATATGATCAGCTGCATTTTCGCCACTGCAAAATCCTAACACACTTTTAAAACAGCTTTCACGCGCGGAGCGTTGTTGACTGCACCGCTGTTTCCAGCGAACTGGGACCGGTTTCTAGTGGAAGGGGAATGTGCAACGATCATTTTGCCCCACCAGCCGATTCGGTTGATCGCTTGGCAGACGCTCCGCGCGGGAAGGCTCATTACTTTTCAATCAAACCCTTTATTGATGGGTGTTCTGGAAAGCTGCTTCCGCTTAAACTTCATTGCTCTAAGCTGTGATTTTTCGAATGACATAGCTTACAATTTTGAAAGTTGCTTAATCATATGCGGCCTTTCTTCAAACCTACCCAATCAGAAGTAAATTGACCTTTTTAATCAGCAGTGTGGTAACTAAATTGTATCAGTACTCAAAATAGTGTTACAAATCCAAAATATGGTACTAACTTAAGACGTGCGCACAGGAAATAATGAATAGGCGATCCGCTTCTCATCCACATCTCCACAACTTCTAGTTATTCTGACGTTTAACAACTTAGTAATATTTGTATTTCATTATTATTTATTTAATTTGCGCATATTTGTCTGGCTATTATTATTTTACAATGAATGATCACTTCGTTATTTGTTTCTATGCTCAAATGGAATCGAGCCAAACACAGTAATTTGCTGATGTCCATACATTTAATGGCAGTCATGTCATGTCCCCCTCCTTTCAATTCTTTGCCTCTGTGTGTGTGTGTGTATGTTGCTTTCTGAACAAAGATGTTTACACTACATAAACGGCTTGCAATTAATGCGACCATCTCGGCCATCATCAGCAACAGCGGCATCATCGGCTCTTCAACAATTTATGTAGTTATTGTTGATACAAGCAAAATACATATAAATAAACAACAACAAAACCTAGCACAATTGCAAAAAAAAGCAAAAACAAAACTGAATACACGAGTGCAAATAAATGTGTTTGAATAGAAAAGTACGAAAAGTAGCAGCAACAAGAAATTGACATTGGTAGCCTGGCAAATAAAGAGCGAACAATACTTGCGCATATCTATGTATGTAGGTATGTATGTGTCGATGTGTTTAGTGGCTTCCTTGAAATGTCATATAAGCAAGCAGGACATCGGGGACAAATATGGCTGGATATTAATTGCTTAAGTTGTGGTGGCCTGTTTAATTGTGCGATTTGCTTGCTTTCTTTCCGCCAGCAGATACTTGTGCGTTTATGTGGACATACACATACATATGTATGTATGTATGTACATAAAAGTGATGCGCCGTTGTCATGTTATTAAGCTTTTGTTGTACAAATACTGGCATGTAAGCATCAAAAACGTGGCCGCAAGTGGGTCGTGCAGACTTCAACCTTTTTGGCTAAATTTCTTGTAAAACTAATTGTCATTTAGAGGTCACTCAATGTTTAACAGACATTTTAAATTGTCTGGATTTTCATTCCAGTGTCAAATGGCGTATTGAATGCTGGATTCGGCCGCAATCTTAGACAATTCACCGGATACTATAATCGAAATGCTTAATTTGGTTTTGATATACTAATATATATACAATACATAAATGGTGAAGGACTTAGGTATACATACAGAAGCATTAGACATTTAATGAATGCTCGAGATTTTTTTATATAGAGAAAATTCACAAAATCTCGAACGAAAATTGTTGAAGATGTTTGACAGTGACACAAAACACGAAACGTGCGTCAGCTGTTTAAACCAAGTGTTTAAAAAGATAATAGCTAAAAAATCACCCGTTAATTTTCCAATAATAGTTGTTATTGGTGAATGGATTGCGCTATCGAGAGTTGGTTAACGATTTTTTATGGCCGGAATTGTATGGTATTGATCTGGGCACCGTTTATTTTCAACAAGACGAATGAATGAATAAATAAATAAATAAAGCCTATTTTCCGTTTTTAGATTTTAGCGAAAAGAGATTTTCACTTATTTAAAGCTAGTCGTTTGCGAATACAAATTAAAACTTCTGAAGCAATCTCCGACAGCATCATTGGGAGACTAATTCTTCTATTTAATTCTCATCATCACTTTTCATTCCACTCAAATCCGAATCTGCCGAAATCTGCAATGCTGCAGTGCTGAATAACGTCCTCGTCTGTGGGGAAGCCTGCTAACCGGCTAGCAAATGTTAAACGAAGAAGAAACTTCATAAAGAAAAAAGAAATCACTTTCCAAAACATTAGTACTGCCCCAAATAAGCGCTTCTGTAAAAGACAAAGTCAACAAAACCAGTTATAATTGCGACTACTCCTAAATAATTGGACTTAGAGGAGCATATGCCAAATTATGTGAAGATAAGGAGACATCCGGGTAAGAGGAGTTTAAGTTAAGTAATTTAAATTGAATTAATAAAATAATTTAAGAAAAAATTTAAGAAAAAATGATATTAGTTCCCTAAACACTACTACCACTCAATATATTTCGAGCTGTAGTTTATTCGAGCCACAAAAATCCTATTTATTGACGTTTGACTGCATACATAAAGCGCAGAACTGGGGCGGCAGAAATCACTAAATATTTGCCATGTCGCAAATTTGTCACATTTCTCCGCCTCCGGAACTCCGTAAATAAAAATAATAATCCATCATTTTTCTGGAGTTGCCAATTAGTAGTCGGCCGCAAAAAACCCCTTAAGCGGCCATAATTTGTGAGCACATTAATTCGCAACGCCACAATTAATTATGGAATCTTCAACGTCTCATAAGTCGCCACCTTGTCTGAATGGCCAAATCGCTGAAAGCAAAGTACACACACACACACATGCACGCATAGTTAGCAAATAAATATTTGACGAAAAGGTATTTAATTAATGTAATTAATATTTGCTTGCCAGGAGGCGAGTTTTTCATACGATTTTTCTTGCACACATACATACGTGAATGAATATGGATACATGTGACACGCACACACGAGTACAAAAGGTTGGACGGCTCATAAAAAGGAATTACTCATTTCAAGATTGGGCTAAAATTGTTGTACGAATTAGAATTTATTGAGTAATACGGCACTTAAGCCGAAAAAAGGAATTGGACCATGAGCCGACAGCTATTTTTAATGAAAACGAATAGTAAAATTGTAGCCGCAGTAAAATTGTAAAAAAGTCAAAGCAGTTACAATAATTGCATTACATTCGGTAGAAATCGGGGCTCGATATGCATCCAAGTCATAAAACTTTGCAAATGTAAAACAAATAAATATTTAATTATGGGTGATCTTCGCTTAGCAATGGCACAAATCCATGACGAAAGTTCTCATAAAGCTCCTCTGCCTTTCGAAAGCGATTTATAATGAATTCGAGGAGCTCAGCCAAGTACCTAAAATGGGATATAGGTACTATGTGCACCTGTGTTCACAATAATAGCAGCGCGACATATTGCAAAGTTTTCGCTATTTTTTTCATTTAAAACATATTTTTTTATTCCTTATCTATATATATAAAAAGAAGTTACATTTCCTTGGTAATCTTATAACTCAAGAACCGCCGAACCGATTAACACAAAAATTTCAGAGTTCCTTTCTATCTTTGAGGAGGTGGTTTGTGTGAAGTTTGATTGAAATCGGTGCAGCCGTTCCTGACATTTTATGTGAGTAATGGTTTCCTCTCATACGAAATGCCTGTATGGGAAAAACAACAACAAATACACAGCCGCTTATGAGCGTTTCTGTTGTACTGTTGTGGTTGTAAGTGTATTATGTTAATATTAATTTTGGACGAAAATATAATAAAAACTGGAGCATTCAAGGAACTGGAAAAACATTTTTAACTTTATTTATTTTAGCATAATTTATTTAGCGTAAAAAATTCAAATGGAAATTAAAGAATCAAAGTTTAATTACAAGTTTTTATCGGCTCTTTCACCTTACCTGTATATAGGTGACCACCACAATCAAATTTTAAAAAAGTACAGAAAAGGCTATTGTGACATCTTTAGAAACTGTTTAAACATTTTACGAGTTCAATAAAGAAAACTTAATATGAAAAATTTCTTGCGATATAAAAAAACATTTTATGTATGGTGGTGCGAAGCCCACTGGGAAATGCTAGTTTTTTATAAAAATACAGGTTCTGCTAGTAAAAAATATATAACGAAGTTTGAAATTTTATTCAAAATTCAAAATTTAAAAATGGTATGAATTTTCATCAAAATTTTAAACTTTGTATTGAGAATTTCCTGCCGTCCGCGGTAACGTCACTATCATTCGGAATTCAGAGAGAACGTGGGTTCGAATCTCGGTGAAAGACCAAAATGAAGAAAAAGTTTTTCTAATAGCGGTCGCCCCACGGCAGGTAATGAAGAAACCCCCGAGTGCATTTCTGCCATGAAAAAGTTCCTCATAAAAAATATTTGCCATTCGGAGTCGGAAGCGGAATTGTCGATTTTGGAGTGAAGATGAGCCAGAAGAATTGCAAGGGCTACAAATGTATCCAGAAAAGGTCACAGTTTGGTGCGGTTTATGGGCTGGAGGTATCATTGGACCGTACTTCTTCAAAGATGCTGCGAATCGTAACGTAACTGTGAATGGTGAGCGCTACCGTGAAATGATATTCTACTTTTTTTGCCCAAAATGCAAGAGCTTGACTTGCATTAAATGTGGTTTCAGCAAGACGGTGCCACATGCCACACAGCACGCGTAACAATGGGCTTGTTGAGAGGCGAGTTCGCTGAACATTTTTTTTCACGTTCGGAACCTGTCAATTGGCCACCCAGATCGTGCGACATATCGCCTTTAGATTATTTTTTGTGGGGCTATGTTAAAGCTCATGTCTATTCAGATAAGGACAACATTGGACCACAACATTAAAGCATTTGTATGTGAGATACCGGCTAAAATTGGACTAAGCGGATGGACCATTTGAAGCGCAGTCGCGGTCAACATTTGCATGAAATAATCTTCAAACATTAAATTATATGGACTGTACCATCGATTTAAATAAAACTTTCATGAATTTTTCTGAATTTTACGTGTGTTTTTTTGAAAAACTTTCCAATAGCTCTTAAAAAATCACCCTTTATTTATAAGTACAATATTCAGAAAAGACTGCAAATTTTTAAACAGTGGAACTACCTTTCATTCCCAAATTTCTAAATATTTTAATTTATTGATTCGAATTCATAAATGTGTTCAATATTTACGATATATCTTGCGTAATGGCAGTTTCTTAAAAGCGTAATATTCTATAACCTGAAGACTTGTATTTTATTGGATAATGATGAGTCGAAATTGAATACATTTTTTTTACTCAAAATCGAATAAAAATGTATAGGAGAAATTCCATTCGAATCGGCGGTAGGTAATATGGTGGGCCGTCAAATTGGTTGCCATTTAGTCAATACACCATCGGTTTGGTTAATAGAAGTTTTGAAGAAAAAAACAGCAATTTAATATATGACCGAACTTATTGGCAAGCTGACATATTTGTGGCAGCACCCACTAAATCGAGCTTCACCATCATTCTTTTTAGTTCTATCTAGGCTTAAAAGACATAAAAAGGTTTAAATATATTAGTAGGAGTTCCGATGGCATCACAAGGGGCTTTTATTTGGCCTAGGCGTGTTATAAGACAGACACTTAACCCAATCCAACCTAGTTCCATGTGTCTCTGATTTAAAAACTATGTTGTGCCCACTCACTTGTCGAGTGTTCATAACTGTGTTTTGATGTTTTCTACTCTTATCTCCAATAAGGCAGTATTTTTTAAAAATGCAAAACAAGAGCTACTCAAGTCATTATTAAATACTTTGTTATAGGCCGAAAATATACCGTGATTTAACTTTATTTTGAAACTAGAGGAAAGTGCTAGACAAATGATCCTCACTTTTTGCTGTCTTTTTCACTTTAGTGAACGAAAGTTGATGAATACTTGTAAATAATTGCAACATACACTCCAAAGAAAAGAAGAATTACCGTTTTTTTTAGCTCACATTTGTAATAAATTGTTTCAGCAAAAAAATGCATACTTGCACTGCAATCACCACTGCGTATGAATAACTCTCTCTCTCATCGCCTTTCGAATCGATGGCAAATACCGCTCCATATTTATATCCCCTTCAGCTTTCCGGCTATTTTTCTCCACATACGTTGGCAAAGATATCCAATTTTTCTCACTAATGCCTTCGGCTATTTGTCAATTGATTAGAATTTCAATTTCATTCTGCCCGATTTTGCGGCACATGCAAGTTCGTTAGTTTTTATGAAGTGCGCGAATACATTTGTCCCCGCTTTTTTGTGCAGAAACAAAAGAGAAAGGAATATAAAAATGCAGATATTTTATACACATATATCTATTTGTATTTATGTAATTATTATACATAGCTGTGCAACTGCGGCCTCTGCTTTTTTGCTTTCTTATTCCAGTTTTTGCTCTTTTTATGAGAGCATTTTTTTCCACTTTTTTTATTTGTTAGCTTGTATTGAAATACAATACTATTTCAACCATTCGAACATCGTTGACGGGTATTTTCATTTATAAAAGAGTTCAGTATATCAATTTTTCATTTCGAAAACTGCCAATATATATATGCGTATGTGAGTTTGTCGGATGCAATACAACCGAATAGCCGCAAACTGCATATAAATCTAAGCCACCCTTCATACCTCACTAACCATGTGGGACAATACAAATATTGGTGTATAAAAATTGAGACAAATGAAATATTTTGTTGTGCAAAATCAATGGTCAGCTGTGAATGTTGTCCCCTTCCCGTGATTTTTGTACGATTTTTATACTTATTTGCTTGTTTCAATTTTTCCCAATTTTTTCGCATTTCTTTCTTAGTTTCCTTTTTTTCTTTTTCGTTTGTTTGCTATTGGCGCATCCTTAACTCATTTATTGTTAAAAGCATTTCACTCGTTTATTTGCCTGTGCAAATATATATTCGGGTTTATTTGCCACTTTTGTTGTGGAGCTGCAAAGCGACTATATGGAATATCAGGTTACTTTGGAAAGTTGAACTCTGCTGTATTTTTGAGGGGAAAAATTCAATCAGACTGTCAAATCATATTTGCACAAATATGGCACTCTAAGCTGCATGAAATGCTAGAAATGGGTAAAATATTTACTTAAATAGAATTTGAATCGCTTTCTTTTTAATATTTCGAAATTAAGGGTAAATAATTCAAGGATTAAAATTGTATTGAAGATGAAGTAGAGCCGAAATACCTAAATACACCAAGCACATTTGCTTAAAGTTTCCTGAGTTAAAGTTTAGCCTTCGGTTGAAGTCATATATTTCTTTGATTTACTTGAGATTTTCACAGAGTATTTTCGAAATATTATATTTTTGTAAAATATATAAAGCAAACACTCGATTTTTTTTTAAATAAATGATTTACATTTGCTTAAAGTTTCCCTAAGTTTAAGAGTATGCGATAATTATCCATTATTAAACCTTCGAGTGTGGTCCTGGCAGTTGTATAGAGAAACAGACAATACAAGAAAGCAATCAGGGCTGCCAAGAAAGGGAGCTAGAGAGATTTCTGTTTTTCTATCGAATCTACCAGAGATTCTGCGAGACTTAGCCGTATTTTGTCCAAAGGTCATTCAATGACTTCTTGGGTCAAGAGGTCAGATGGTACTTGGACTTCTACGGCAGAAAAGTCTCTAGAACCTCTTTTAAATACTCATTTTACGGGATGTAGCGCCCATGACAGTGATGTTGGGAGGATCCGGCGGAGCCGATATGACCCACAGCATCTTGTCGATGTAATAGTTACGAAAAAGAAGGTTGCATGGGCAATCAAATCATTCTCACCTTTCAAATCTCCAAGCCCTGATGTGATCTTTCCTAAGATGTTACAGGAAACTCTTTATAGAATTCTACCATGGCTAATGGAAATTTTCAAAGCGTGTCTAAACCTAGGTTATATTCCAAAAGCTGAAAACTTGTAAGAGTCGTCTTCATACCAAAGGCAGGTAGATGAGGACATGAATCAGCGAAGGACTTTAGGCCAATCAGTCTGTCGTCCTTCCTTGTAAAAACTTGTGAACGGCTTTTAGATATGCACATTAGAAGTTCGATGGAGCTTTCTAGTACATCAACTGCACAACATGCGTACCGGAAAGGCAAATCTATGGAGACAGCGCTTCACGAGGTAATCCGTACAATAGAGGCGTATCTAGTAAACAAACAGTATACCAAGGCAGCTTTTCCAGACATAGAAGGCGCATTTAATAACGTTAGCACTGATGCTATCTCAAGGGCGTTAATAGACTTAGGGGTGGAGAATTGTATCAGGATCATCTCTATGCTAGAAACCAGGATCATCAAAGCTAACATGAGTAACATCAACATAACTAAGAGAGTCCATAGGGGTACTCCACAGGAGGGAGTATTATCTCCACTTCTTTGGTTATGTGTGATTAGAAAACCTTAATAAAACTTAATAGAGGTGGGGTAAAAGCGGCGGTGTACGCTGATGATGTGGTGCTAATGGCGTCAGGACTGTGTCCTACGACGATCAGTGAGATCATTCAAAGGGCATCAGGCGAGCTTTATTTTTGGGAAACAGGCTGTGGCCTAAGTTTAAACCCGCATAAAACAGAGCTCATGCTCTTTACCACCAGATATAAGGTACCAATCTTTACCCTACCAAATATTAACGGACAAATCCTCTCACTTTCAACCAGTGCAAAGTACTTAGGGATAATTTTGGACTCCAAACTTAGCTGGAAAGAACGGGTAAGGAAAGCTGAAATTGCTTTATATGCCTGTAAACGTATACGTATAAGGCGGTTATACGACCAATTTTAACGTCTAGCTCGGTGGCTTGGTGGAAAGCTCTAGGGACAGATTACAAATTACTCAGCAGAATACAAAGATCGGCCTGTGCAATAACGATTGGTGCAATCAGATCATGTCCTAGGGTGGCTCTCAATGCACTGACACACGTTATTCCAATTGACCTACATATAAAGAAGACGGCAACCATGAGTGCATTTAGGTTAATCGAAGTGGGGCGCTGGAAAGAAAAAACGTATGGTCATGCCAGTCTACTATTGCGACAAACTCAGTTAACCTCGGTGAGGACTGACTACATCGTCCCGACGGTAACATTCAATAGGAATTTTGTCACTCTCTCTCCATCTAAGGAGGAATGGAATAAGGGATTCTCACTAAACAACTTCGACACTACAGTCTATACAGATGGTTCTAAAATGGATTGTGGTGTTGGAGCTGGTATATTCTCTCATGGACTTAAAATTGAAAAATCTGTGCATCTCCCTAATGCCTGCAGTGTCTTCCAGGCGGAAGTACTGGCAATTAGGGAAGCTTGTAGGCTACTAATCGCAGATTTCTCTTTTAAGGACAATATCGCTATTCTTTCGGATAGCCGAGCTGCAATGCAGGTACCGGATTCAGCTGCTACAAACTCTATGGTGGTGGAACAAAGTAGGACTAGCCTCACCACCTTGAGTGAAAACCATAAAGTTACCTTAATTTGGGTGCCGGGACATCGGAATATTGAAGGTAACGAAAAAGCAGATGAACTGGCAAGAAGGGGATCTGCCAAGTATAACGCTCTTGCAGAATCGGTATTCACGCCATTAGGTGCAGTCAAGAGTACAATTTCCCTAAAATACCTCAGAATCCGGATTGTAGATGGAGAGACCAGACGAAATGTAAAATCAGCAGGACGTTATGGCCCACCTACAATCTCTAACAGTCGTCGACATTGATAAACATGAGACGACGAGACGCCTGCAGACAACGGCAGTCATAACTGGCTTTTGGTCTGTCGGAGAACAAGTAGCCAAAATGGGCATATGGGCATCCCTCACAACACATACTGTCGTAGTTGTAAACAACCGAAGAAAAAGGAAACAATCTTCCACTTCCTCTGTGAATGCCCTTCCCTATGGAAGGACAGAATGTTAACCCTGGGCAGGCCGCTGTTCGAGAGACTTGAACAGATATCTGGCTTAGATGTCAACAACCTAATAAGGTTCCTGGATATAGTCATGCCGTAAATAACTGGTAAACAAGTTGGTAACGAAGATGTGGCAACAAAATGGTGCGGAAGCGCTCGTTGGATTCTGGAAGAATCACCACAAAAACCAACCAACCAACCGTTCCTGCGATGAAAAAGCATAAAAATATCTGCCGTTCGGAATCGGCTTGAAGCTGAAAGTTCCTCCATTTGAGGAACAACATCAAAATGCACGCCACAAATAGGAGGAAGAGCTCAGCCAAACACCCAAAAAGGATGTAAGCACGAAAGAAAGACCTTCTAATACCGCGACGGAGCAGAATAGCGCTTAATTTGAAAGAATTCGTCTTAATAGAATACCCGGTAACACCAGAGTTCGCAAATCTCTTTTAAATTTAGTCAAAATCACCACTGCAATGTAGTGCGTACTCACACACAAAGTATAACTTTTCTCACAACACTTTCCGAACACCGCTGACAATCCTCATCTTTGGACATTTAACATCTTTATCGCCGCCCTCCACTAAAAACAATTTGACAGTTTTCCATTGTGATTACCTTTTCGCATCAACAACCACAACTAAGAAGCCAACGAGTGTGCTTTGTTTACCTTAAACTTTTCTTACATCCACAAATTCGTCGTTCAGTTGAATGCCAGTGTTGAAGGTAAACAAAATGTCACCAACTTTAATCATAAGATGAACTAAAACAAAAAATTAAATGCTTATACTCTTTGCAATTTGAGCTGTCATAGTTGTTGTTGGAGTTGTCCTAATAGCACTTGATGCGGGCAGCTCTTCAAAGTGACACACACACACATGCATATACTCGTATGCGAATGCCTCTACTTCGTATTTCGTATTTGCTGAAGACTTCTGACTCAGATAACTGGCATCGCTGGCGTGTTGGTGACAAAAGTCATTGAGAATGGACAGTCGCATAGTTGGGTCAGCGGGCACACATACGAGTATGTGCATGTGTAGGTGTGTTCGATTGAGGTTGAAATAGTCGAATGGCTCCCTGTGAGGGACAGTTTCGAGTAAAAGCGGAAATTGTCATACGTGAGGTCGAAGTTTATTGTAGAAAGTGCAGGCTGATAGTAATACCAAATTCAAAATTGATGATGTTTCTTTCTTATCTCGCAGGAATTATGTGCACATAAGTGTAAAGATTAAAAACCGCGAAGGAACTTTTTATTTTAATTAGGTTTTTAAAAGTATTTATTACTATCATATTTAAAATAGAAAAAAGGCAGTTGGAAAAGATGTTTGCGTGGTAAAGAGTTACCAAAACTATTTTAACGCCGGAAGGTGATTCGCTTGGTGCCCTTATTTTAGCTATTTAAGGATATGTTTAAACTTCCGCAGAAGCTTTCGTTTTTCCGTTTCGTTTTCCGTTCTGAAATCATAAAAATTTTATATGTTTTCCCCCTTTTTTATTTGCTTGTGATTATTTCATAAGTCGCAGCTAATAAGTCACAGCTATAAAGAATGAAAGTAACGGCAAAGGAAACTGGGTCTGGACGAGGTGCTGTGATCAGTAGTGGGAAAAAAGGCCATGAGGCCGAAGTGTAAACCTCCAATAAATCTAAATCTATTCTAACGACAAGTTTAATTAAGGGAAATTTTGTTTAGTCCAAATAATGCCCTGCTATCAAAACACAGAAAATTATTATCAGACATAAGTATAATAAATAAAATTTTTAAAACTTAGTATGAAAGTGGTCGATCTTTAAGAGCAACATACGGGAGGACTAACAAGAGTTCAAGAAATTGAATTAAAAAAACGTTACATTTTTTTTTTAAATTTCATTATTTTTTAACTTCTCCACATAATCACCACTTATTTCAAAACATTTTTTAACCTGTAAATCCAGTCCTCAAAGCCTCGTTTTTGCAAGTAGGATATAGAGTATGTTTCGTATGTTGTTCACAATTCATTGAAAATTTGCACAGGCTTTTGCTGACGTCGAAAGCCCTAAAGTATTGAGTAACGTATTTCCTGCAGCATCGCTGGCGGAATTTCTACTGACATTACATTAATTATTTTGCGTTTTCTGGTCTCCATGCTAGGTTAGGTTAGGTTATGATGGTAATCGGTCCGACTGACCAATTCACTTAGACCTTGCAGGTCCGTTGTGATACCACTGTGCTACATGGCAATCTCATTTAACTTCCTTCGTGGAACCATTTTGTGGCTCTTATGAAACGTAGTATTGATCCCACACCACGCCAGACAGCTCTGTGAGAGAATTGAGAAAGTATTTACCTAGACAACCTGCTCTGATTTTAGCTAAGGCGAAACAACTTCTCTACTTCTCATCTCTACAACTTCTACAATATTTATGGCAGAATACTCCTAGTCTGAAGGAATGCGTGCCAAATAGCCAGTGGCCGGTTACACAAGCCACGACCTTCGAGATATCTTCTTTGAGAGGCTGAGCTATTCTTTTGTCCTTTTCTTGTTTATTTGCGGCCATAGTAGCCTGGCTGTTACGCATGTCTCTTCATCTTCCCATGACCTATTGGCCTCTTTCTGTTGGTGATTTTTATTATTAATTTACTCGTGGCCAAAGGTTGAACAGTGAAGAGCAGTATCTTTTCTGTTGAAGAGCAGTACCTTTTCTGGCTAGCTCATCAGCTTGGCTGTCCGAGAATATATTTATAATCGGTTTTGTTACAGCATGCGTATTTAGGTATGTAGCCATTTCTTTTATGGCTAGAATCTCTGCCTGATAAACGCTGCGGTAGTCTGGTAGTCGAACGGATAGTTCCAGTCCTAATTCCTTCGAAAATACTCCATAACCAACTTTATCGCCTAGCTTAGAACCATATATGTATAAAAATTTAATTCCCTCCTTCTCCATGGCCTTGGTGTCTGCTACTCCCTTCTTGACGGTATACTTGTCTTGAAGAGCTTGTCGAAGGTAAGTCTAGGAGTAGAATAGTCTATTTCTTGTTTGTGACTGTTCAGAGTGTGCAAAATACAGGCGTGGCCAAACCGCCGTTCTTTCCATAGCGCCATACTTTTGAGTCTAAGCGCCGAGGCGGCGGTCAGGTGTTTCCTTACCGAATTTAGTGCGGGTAAATTGCTTAGCACTTCCAGGGCTTTGTTTGGGGTAGTCCTTAAAGCACTAGAGATGCATAAAAGAGCTGTTCTTTGGACCTCAGCCATGATTTTAGCGTAATTCGCCTTTAGAGTAGATGGCCACCATACAAGTATTCCATATATGTATTAAGATTGGTCTAACTACCGAAGTATATAGCCACGTGAGGTGTTAGTCCCCATTTAATACCGACCGCTCTTTTGCAAGTATATAATGCAACGTTGGCCTTTTTTACTCTTTCCTCAATATTAGGTTTCCAAGTTAGTTTTCTATCTAATATGAGTCCTAAGTACTTAACATTCCCTCTCAAAGGAATCTCCAGACCCTTGAAAGCCATCAGAGAGATTATAGGAAGCCTATGTTTCCTTGTGAAGAGAATTATTTAAGTTTTTGCGGGATTTATAGCGATTCCCCTACTCTCAGTCCAGCTCCTAAGCGTGGCCATGTTAGAGCGCAGAATGTCCATGAGGGTGTTAGGATATCTGCCTTTAACAGCAATTGCGGGATTATCTGCGTATGCAGTGACGTGGCAACCCCCTCTCTCCAGGGTCAGCAATAGCGAGTTTACCGCCAAAATCCAGAGGAGAGGGGAGAGGGCACCACCTTGAGGTGTACCTCTGTAGACCTGTCTACTTAGAGTAGTGCTGCCTAAATTTGCCGTTACCTTCCTTCTGACGACAACGTGTGGTTCAACTCCAAAGTATTCTAAAACATCTACTATAGCGCTCGCCTTTATATTGTTGAAGGCGCCTTCTATATCTAAGAAGGCAACTATGGCAAACTCTTTATCTGATAAACATTTGTCCACGAACCCGACAAGCGAGTGTAAGGCAGTTTCTGTAGATTTCCCCTTAGTGTAGGCATGCTGCGCCGAGGAGAACTTATTTATTGGTATAGCGCCCGTATGTACTCGTCCACCATCCTCTCTAAAATTTTGAGGAGGAAAGACGTAAGACTAATTGGTCTGACGTCTTTGGGGTTAGTGTGTGAGGACCTGCCTGCCTTGGATATGAAAGAGACTTTTGTCTCTCTCCATCCTAGCGGAATGTAGCCCATGTTAAGAAACTTCTAATGATGATTTTAATGAACGGTTAGGCAATGTTCCGTGATTTCCGCAATTCAAGATGATAGATACCGTCTAGTCCAGGTGATTTATAAGGACCAAAAGTGTTGATAGCCCATTTAATCTTTGCGTTTGTCACTAATAGACTTCCTTAGTTGGATTGCCTTTGATGATTAGCAGAACCATTTTGTTCCACCGGCTTGTTTCCTGGGAAGTGTGTGTCTAGTAGAAGACCTAATGATTCCTCACTTGACGTAGTCCATGTATTCCCTTGACCTTGTAGATAGCCTAGGTTACACGGCGTCTTTGAAAACAGTTTTCTTAATCTGGCCGCTACTGAAGTTTCTTCAATTCCTTTGCAATACTTTTGCCAGGATTCACGTTGCGCAGTTGTCACTGCTTTCTTGTACTTTTTCAGTTCGGCCTTATAGGCTTGTCAGTCCTCTGACCTTCTCGTGTCCTTGGCGAGATTGAATAACGTTCTATGGTATTTTTGTAGCGAGATTAGTTGCTTGGTCCACCAAGGTGGCTTAGACTTTCCTCTGGGCCTGACAGCCGGGCAGCTAGCTGCTAAAGAGATAAGATATTTATGCTAACTAATTTTTCTGAAATTTTAAATGAAACATCATAACATAATAACATAAATATTCATACGTGTATTTTTTTTATTTTTACTCTCTAAAGTTTTTGAAAGCTGTGGTAATTTTTGCTTCAGTGCCGAAATCTTCTTCATATTTTAATTCACTTTTCTGCCAATATGAAATACTCAGACCTATCGTAGTTGCGTTGTGATACGAATGGAACTTTTTTCTTACACTATGGGATCCCTTTTAAACCGTCCTGCGGCCTTTATAAACGAGCTTAGCTTCGTTAGTTTGAGATGCGTATTTATCCGCTACATCTGTTAATAATGTAATACTAGGCGTTTAAAGACTTCTTCTAGCTTATCCTTCACACTCACAAAGGAGGTGTCTACCAGCTTCCTCCTCTTCGGCATTGCAGCAGCTTCTACAATAATCTAAGTAAGGAACTCCCAGCCTTCTAGGTTGGTTAGATATTCGACAATGACCGGTTAATACACCAAAAAGTTGTTGCTCCCTTTCTGCTGAGTTTTAGCAGGCATTTTGAACGACCAGTGTTAAGTTTAAAATAATTATTGCATAAAATTTTATTATTATAACATATTTAAAAATAATTATTAACAGCACTGAAATACCTCATTAAAATTTATTAAAATGCGTAAAAAATATTTTGATTCTATTCAACTTCATTCTCAATATATTTTTTTATTATTATTTTTTTTCAGATCATGTACGCGAATTCAACTGCGGCAAATTATACTATCGCACTTTCCACATGGATGAAGAGAGAGACTCACTCTACGTGGGCGCTATGTAAGTGAACCATAAAAAAATTAATAAATGAAAATAACAAATACTTCAAAAAAATGTTCCGCCCATATAAATTGTCGCTGCTGTGCTTGATCTTGATTTATTTATTTTATTTTTAACGAATCTTTTTATTTCGCCAATGCAAGAGCAACAGTTAGCTACTCGCTTATGCAACAGCAATCCCAAAAAGCCCAATAGCGACCACAATGGCGGCGATTTATTGGCTTTTATCGATATTAACTGATTTTTATGTCTCCCGCAGGGATCGCGTATTTCGCTTGAGCCTGAAAAATATTTCGTCCTCGCAATGCGATGTAAGTACCATATAATACGAAAGCAAATAAAACAAAAACAAAACGTATTACTACACATACTAACAACATATTTAAAAGTATTTTATTTTTTGAAAACAACCAAAAAAAAAATCATGTAATACCAATGACTGAGCAGAACAGAAGGAGCGGCATAAAAACTATAAAAGTATAAAATATGACCGTGGCGACCCTTTTGCGAAGCTTAAAGCCATAATTAAAAATTGATAAATGCTCTTAGCTGGTATTCCTAAATGTATGCAATGCCTTTGGCGCTTTGAGCCATGAGCTTAGCGGGCTAGAGGCATCAGCACAAAGCTGATTTCGCAAAAGTTCAAAGCTGAAATAAAAAATATGCCAGCAAATGATACAACTCACTTGTGGCTACTAATACGCCTGGAAATATGCAATTGTTTTTGTATATTTATTAGAATAATTCTAAAAAAGTAAGTTCGGCTACGTTTGAGTTCTGAGTAAGTAGAGTGGGGAGGACGGGGAGTATGGGGAGGTAATGAGGTTGAGGTTAAGTTTGATGTCGCGCCGTTGACGTAAGCGCTAGAGATTTATGAACATCCGCCTAAATTTTTCCGCAGGCAAAAAACCGACGTAGACAAACAAAAAAGGGAAACGAATAAAAAAAACACACACAACTAAAACCAAAATTATATAAAAAAGAGAAATAAAACAAAAAAAAAAAACAAAACGTATGCAATAAACTCGAAACAAAATTATATACATTTTTAATGAAAATGCGTCCCAAGCGATACAAGCGACCACAAATTCAAAATGTTATGAGAGCACAGGAAAACAAAAAAAACAATTGCATGCACAAATACATGCACAGAATTACTTTCCCATGTACTTATATTTATTGGCTTTCAGCTTATGCCCTGCCACAATGTAGCTGTTGTTGGTGAATTATTTTTGTTTTGGCTTTTTGTTAGTCGGCATTGTATTTGCAATAGTTATGTATGCTCGTAAAGTGCGCTTTTAGGTTGCCGCTCTCATCTTTGAAAAGACGCAGGCGAGGAAGGCGAGCATAGCAAATACCAACAAGTGTACGAAATGTATTAAACTGCGAGACACAAAGTTGTCGGCTTACACCTTGACATCATTTTTCACAACTCAGGGAATAAACGTGAAACAAAATACTGGCATTTTTGTCGTAGGCATTTGGAAGGTCAGTAAGAAATTTGAATGCAGATTAAGAGTAGATGCGAGCTTTTAAAATAGTGATCACTAGTAATGATTTTATCCCTCCTTAACCACTCCCCTTAGGAGCAGAGGGCCTCAACAGGGCTGATACCATCTGATGCGATTTTTTGCTGTGGTTTCTGCGCTATGCCACGTGATGTTGAATGCGGCTAGCTCACACGAGATCGAACTTCTCTAGGGAGTTTTGGGGCAACTTTCCGCTCTACTACCTTAAGAACTCCAGTCTAGCGCCATTCGAGTTACACGATCTGGTGGTCTTCTGAGGTTGTGGCCATCCATTGCCTTTTTCTGCATTTTATCTGCCGCGAGATGGACTCTTCATCGGTGAGACTCCACAGTGCGGCATTACTGATTGTTAGTGGTCAAAATATGCTGCTAGTGATGCGTAAGCATTTGCTTATAAGCGTCTGGAGTCTCTGTCTGTTGTTGTTTGAGACCAGCTATGTTCCACTTCCGTCCAGCAATGTTTACTTTACACAAGAGTTGAATATTCGAAGCTTTGTTCGCCTGCCAATGTGCGAACCTATCCAAACTGAGTAAAGTCGAGTGAACACCGTCCTTTCGTTACTCAGTCTGAAGTTGTGGTGTTCTTCGGCAACGCTGTGTGTTGTGATTATTGTTATAGTATACCCTAACTAACAAGATTAGTGACACCAAAGCACTAGCACAGTCAGTTACTTTTTTTCAGCATAGTTTTCTATGAAAATTTTTATTTTTTAAATAAGTAAATAATTGAAAGTTAAAAAATAGTATATTTACTATAAGAAATAGAAGGCTAAATACGCACAGCAGGCTCTTGCAGAACAGTGCCAGTAAAGCAAAACATTCTATCCCGATCTTGTTGCCCACGACAGTCAGCTTTCGTTCTCGTAACGGATTTATATTCGACCAAGGAATGCCACTGCAGCAGCAATCCCCAAATATTTATGGAGAATTTTACACTGTTCCAACAACAATAACCACAATTTTTCATCCGCACTTGTTTAAATTTGTAGCTTTTAAATGCGAATGGCTTTGTTTCTCTGGGAGCATAGCTAATAAAACTCTCAGTTAATAAATGTTATCATATTTCCCCTCTATAAAGATTAAAAGCAAAAATTCAATTAGTCAAAACATAAATTAGAAAACAAACTAAAAATTTGGAGCTTATCCTTTCTTATCCGGATAAGTTAATAAACTTACATGGATTACAGATAATTTTCTAAGCAAGTCATCAATAAAAATAAGGAATCAATCCGAAAGATGCATATAAATAAATAAGAAAAAAAAAAATTCGTGAACAGAAGTGAAACTTTTAAGGCAGACAAAGAAAGAGGGTTCTCCCTCGCCAAGAGAGAATGAGAGAGAGAGAGAGAGAAAAAAAGAATATATGTCTAAATAATACAAATAGATAAAATTTACAAAAATTGGAGAAGGGTCCACCGGTGTAGGTAAACGCCGGACGCAAAGCGCCAACGCGCACTACTCCGAGCGTTTATCACCCAAACAAAAGTAGTGATTCCAGGACCACAGCAACAGCAAAAATTACCACAAGGCAATACCAATAAATCCGACGCCGGAATGGATAGCACTTTATAGTACGCACAAGCACTAGTCTGGAAACGAAAATAAGCGCCAAAAAGTAGCCCCAAAAAAATTTAGACTAAAAAACGCCCCAAACAGTAGGCACCAAGAAAATATAACGAAAAAAAGTGGGCACCAAAAATATATTTCCTACAAGTTTGCACCAACAAACAAGCGCCAAAAAGTAGGCAGTGTTATTTCTCACTAGAAATTACAACCACGAGAAGGAACTCAGGAAAAATAGCTTAAAGTGTATCTAAGATATATATAAGGTATAGCTCTCTCTCTCCTTTTCCTCTATTATATCTGTTTTCTCTCTCGCGCAACGAAAATACCCAAAACGTTGCATGGCCTTGAAATTTGACTCTCTATTCTCACTCGTCCATCGACAACTAAGGAGCTTCACTTCGAAAAAAGAATTGTATCCATTGTTTATGGCTCTTATGAGGAGCTCTTTTAGGAGGAGGACTTTTACATACAACTTTTTCTATCATTTTGCTGTTTCATGCACGGAGGTTCGAACCTACGCACTCCCGAACCTACGCACTCCCGCACCAATCTATCCGACTATGACAGTCGAGACGGTCATCAATATCATTGTTGGCTGGACAACCCTGGTCAGACCTTCGCCTGCTGGAGATACATAGTTGTTTAAAATGTTTATATTTTGTTTGGTTTTTTTTGTGCAAATCGTTGATTTTTAAGTAAATTATTTGTCAGCCTTAGAGCAAACAGAACAAATGTGTTTTATAGGATTTTTTTTCGTATAATTTTTTTTTTAATAATTCGAAAATTCGACTTCTCCAAATTATTAATATATTTTTTATTATTATTTAATTAGAAATATATATTTTTTTTGAAATTTTTTTAATACTATTTTTGATAGCTTGAGCTGAGGGTTGGTATTTAAATAAAAAACACAAATTTTTATTGATACACAATATTTATTTGGTCCAACGATATTCCGGTTTCAATCTGAAGTCATCTTCATTGCTTGTTTTATTCAAATTCCGGCTTTTAAAGTTTTGTTTCCTTTTGATATATATTTTTTTTTAACATAGGTATTTTTTATTTTTTTTCCAAATTGTTTGTTTTGTTTGTGTAAATCGTTTTTTTTTTTGTTTTTTTATAGCTGCAATTAAAAATTTTTTCGGTCTACGAGATCACAGAACACATGTTCTTTATATGATTTTTTTTTGTATAAGAAATTAAAAAAGAAACGCAAAAATTTTTAGGTTAAAAATTGTTTTTTTTAATTTTTTATATTTAACAAATTTATATTGTTTTATTTATTTGGTCGGTCGATATTCCAAAGTCATCTTCATTGCTGGTTTTATTCAAATTGCGGCTTTGAGCTCTACTTAATTTCAATAATTAAGTCTAGCGGTCAACAACAGAATAAACAATAAAATGTTAACCATTTTTACTTCTAGTTTTTTATAATATTTTTAAAATTTTTTGTTTTCTTTTTAATATTTTTTTTAACTTAGAAATTTTTTTAAATATTTTAAATTTTTTTTTTTGTTTTGAGTTGTAAATAAAATATTTTTCTGCCTACGAAATAACAGAACGCATATTTCTTATATGATTTTTGTTGTATGAGAAATTACAAAAAATCTAAAAGTGTTTAGGTTAGAAATCTTTTTCTAATTTTTTATAAATAATTTATTTTTGAAAGCTTGAGCTGAAGGCTGGCATTTAAAAACAAAAACAAGCAAATTTATATGGTGCTATTTATTCGGTCGGTCGGTTATTTCTGAAGTCATCTTCATAACATGTTTTATTTAAATTCATGCTTTAAGCTCAACTTATCGAAAATAAGTTTAACAAAATAAACAACAAAATATTATTTAAAAAAACTGATTGTTTAATTTTTAAACTTTTTTCTCTAAATACTTTTTTTTTAATTTTTTTATTTGTTGTGTTTTTTTTTTTCAAATTTAGACATTTTTGATTTTGTTTTTTTTTCATGAAGCTCAAATAAGAATTATTTTGTTTTACATTTAGACCAAACTTTTTAATTTGAATTTTGAGCTCAGTCTTTTTTTTTTATAATTTATTATTATTTTTTTTAAATATAGACATTCCTGATTTTTTCCAAATTCCGACATTTTTAATAATTATTTTTTTCGTTTAAATTGATACCAAACTTTTTCTGGAGAAATAAAATTTCATGATCGAATTTTGAACTTCAGCTCAGTCTTCGCCCACGGCGCAGTACAGATGATCAACGTACAGTTGTTAAACTAAAGAAAAAGGGAAAAACTTACATGACACAGGAGAGTGTGCAACACCCGAAATTTGCTCAAAATTAGGCGACGAATTTCTGGGCCGGTACACTTAACGTATTTTGTCTAAATTTTTAATCTTATTTAAGTTTCAAAATTATTAAACATTTTAGAAAATTGTTCCAGTTCACTTCGATAAAGTTTCTCATAAGACACCGATTCATAATCCAACGCTAACTAAACAAATTTTTTTTTTTTTTTTTGCAATAGCGTAAGTCGTCTTTAAGCAATAGGTGGTGTGTTATCTGGCGGGTCATCTGAAACCTTCCGTGCAATGTTCGGCGTCCCTCAGGGCAGTATTCAACGTCCGCTCGCTATTGTGTGTTAACGACATTAGCTCTTGCTTTTCTTATGCCAATGTTTTCACGATGTAAATGTAATACAAAATGTTTGCATTCCACTTACTCCAAATCGCATTTTATTTTTGGAAGCTTCCATAGTAAAGTTAGCCATGTCCTGCAGACTGTGGATCAACTAAACTGCCTCGGTTTTATTTTTGATACGAAACGTACATTCAGTAATCACACAAATTTTCAACTGTTTTTCAAAATTTACAACTATCCTACCATCTGCCTTCTACCTTTAGGGATATGTGCCATTTGAGATTCTAAAAAGCATTTCAGTACCATATCAACATAATTGCATTTTTCCTTGCTAAAAATTCTCATTTTGGCACAACGTCCATTTCAAGCAGAGCCATAATGTTGCCAAAACTACACAAAATGATTGTGAAAAGACCTTGAGTTGATGCGCCTTAGTGCACATAAAAAATTTAAAAGCAAAATAGGGTTTTACACGTTTTTAAACTCCCCACAGCTTCATAATTTTCCATAACCACACAAATACATTGCTAAAAATGTGAGCATAAACGCAACTTCACTAAAGTAGAGTAAGCAAAAATGCGATGTAGAGGGAGGTGAGTAGAGGTAGACTACTCAGCAGCAGCATTAGGCGACTGGTGTAATGTAGGCTTTGGCTTAACGGTAATACTCTGTTTGTACCTACTTTATTATGTCCCTTAGCGTACTCACAGAAACGCAGTTAGTGCCAGAGCAGAGCTGGAGGCTAAATTAGAGGCAGAGTGAAAGCAATGGCGCACTCTGCTTTGTTACGCTCTGAATATTCTACGCCAGCATTAAAACTACTCCGATTGAGATGCAACACCCACCAAATTTTGTCTTTCAACACACGCAATGTTTGCTTATACAGGTAGGTGACTACATATGTGGAGCACCTACTTACATATATCATATTTTAGCTTAGTCGAACACTTACGGACATGGTGCCTTAGATATATCGACCAAATTTCTTTGTAGAAGAAAAGGGAAGTGCCTTAAATGTCAAAATAGGCTGTGATTTAATGTAAAACGAGTATACGAAATTTATTTAAAGTCCTAAATGCGTGGAGCAAATTCCGAAAAAGTATGTAATTAGGCTCAACTTTTCAAATGAATATTCAAATTTTTTGTTTGTAGGTTTGAGTATAGAAAGAAGTAAACCGAGATGTTTGAAAATTTTTTTATATAATTTTGAGATTGAAGAAATTCGATGTGTATAAAAATTTTTTCCATTCCTTCACGTTGATTATTTGAACTGCGTTATGGCGGACGACTGAGCTCAAGATCAAAATGCTATCATGCAAATTTATTTCTCCAGAAAAAGTTTGATACCAATTTAAAGGGAAAAATCATTCATTTAAGCGGAATGAAAACAAAAAGGTTAGAAATGTAAACTTTGTACACTAGAAAAATTAAAAAAAAAGTTAAAAATGTCCAAATTGTATAAAAAATCTAAAAAAAAGCTTATTGCTTATTTTATTTTTGTTCATTAAATTTGAGTGATTATTTTCAATAGGGGAAACTCAAAGTTGAAACTTAAATTAAACATGCGATGCAGATGAATTCAGATTGAAACCGGGATATCGACCAACCAAAAAAAAAAATTCAACATGTGTGTTATATTGAAATGCCGGCCTGCAGCTCAAGTTATAAAATATATTATAAGATTTTTTAAGTGAAACTTCTTAGGCGTCGATGGACGAGCGAAAATGGAGAGTAAAATTGCAAGGCCATGAAACGTTTTGGGCATTTTCATTCTGCGAGAGAGAAGAAAGATGTAACGTAGAGGAAAATGAGAGAGAGAGCTGAACCTTATATATATCTTGGATACACTTTAGGCTATTTTTCGTGGGTTTTTCCTTGCGGTTGCTAATTTCTAGTCAGAAATAGTACTGTCTACTTTTTGGCGCTTGTTTGTTGGTGAAAACTTGTAGCAAATATATTTTTGGTGCCTACTTTTTGGCGCTATATTTCCTTGGTGCCTACTGTTTGGGGCGTTTTTTGGTCCCAATATTTTTCATGTTTTTTTTGTGCATATTTCCGTGTCCAGGCTAGTGCTTGTGTGTACTATAAAGTGCTATCCATTCCGGCGTCGGATTTATTGGTATTGCCTTGTGGTAATTTTTACCGTTGCTGCGGCCCTGGAATCGCTGCGTTTGTGCGGATGATAAACGCTCGGAGTGGTGCGCGTTGTTGCTGCGGTTTGTGTCCGGCATTGACCTATACCGGTCGACCGTTCTCCGTTTTTTGTAAATTTTGTCTCATTGTATTCTCTGCAAATGTTGTGAATTTATTTAGATATGTATTCTTTCTCTCTTTCTCTCTTTCCCTCTCTCATTCTCTCTTGGATATCTCCCTCTTTCCAGTTTCACTTCTGTTATGTGTACTACGGTACATGCACTTTTTTTTAAATATTTGTTACCAACTTTTGCTTAAATGAAGGAATATTTTATTGTTTCTTTTACAATACTTACAAAAAAAAAACATTTCAAAGAATATAGTTCAAGCTACAAAAACCAAATTACTCTAGGTTTCTAGTTCTGTAGAAAGAGATTTATAAAATTTTCAACAAGTTTTCATCAAAAAACTTTTTACTTCGAATTTTCAGAAAAATCATAAATACGCAGATTTCTATCTCGTCGAATTTCGGTGTAATATTTTGCAAATTTGATGTCACTCGGCAGAGCTCTGGAGAATTACACACCAAAAAAGCATCAACAGTGAAGTAAGGAAAAGGAAATTTGCATGAATAGGGCATACTCTGCGAAAACCCTATGAGGAAATATTGTATGCCGTCTTGACTTGGAACCCGCAAGGAACAAGAAGAAGAGGCAGACCATTAATGACTTGGCAAATGACTATCCGCAATGAAACTGGAACATCGTTTAATGAACTGAGATTTACGTCTAGAAATAGAAATGTTGGGAAAATCCTTTCGCTGAATCCTTAAGCTCCTACAGAAGTATGGAATAGTAAAAAATGTCACTCGAAATTTGCGTTGATTCATTTTTTTTCACATATTTTCCTACATTTTCTTCCATCTGAAGAATGTTGGAACCCCTTTTATATGGGAAAAATGGAAAATGCCCTATAACCTTTTTAATGTTCAAGTATTTTAAAAAAATTTAGAAAAGTCATAAGTCATAAAGTCATTTGAACCAAGCACATGACCGCTTCAAAAAATTTTAAGTTTACAATTTTTCACTAAGAGTTTCTTAATTCACAACACTTAAACATAAAAATGAATGTATATGAAAATTATTCTGTAATAAATTAATCAGAAATAACTTAAACAATAAAGCTCTTGAGTATCTCGGGCAGCTAAGAAAATTTTCGCGTGCTCGTTCATGACAAATGCAGGTTTGATATTGAAATTTGAAAGGGTCGAGCCAAGAAGCACCAGGAGTTTTGGTGGCTCCTAAAACACTCAGGCTAAAAAGCCCATTGTATTTAGAGCTCTGGAAAGGGGGTAGATAGTCAAGGTGGGAAGGAGAAAAGTATCAGAGAAAGAGATAGGAAAGAATAGAGACAGAGATAGCGATAGTTAGTTCTGTGAGAATTTTCCAGATTCTTTGGCAAATCTGCAGATATCCTCCAGTTAGAGAAAACGAATTTTACTCATTCTCACTACACCGGAATCCAAAACTCGTAGCCTTGCTCTAGCAAAGGCAGGACCCATGCAGAGAAAGTGTTCAGTGCTATCCGCCTCCTCCAAGCACGGCAGGCACAATGGGTCCTCAATGATTCCAATGGTGGTCATATGTTGACCCCATGGGTTGTGTCCTGTAATGATACCGACCATGAACCGAATGTCGTTTCTTCCAAGTTTTAGTAGAAAGTTTGACAGTTTTCTGTTCGAATATATCACAAAACACTTTGCAGTTATGCAGCGCTCTAAAACGGACCATCGCTCTTTATGTAAATTGCATACATACCTACATAATCGCTGATCCATTCATGCGGGTTAGTGTTGGATTAATCTTTTCATAGTTTATTGTTTCCAAATATCTCTCATTCATTATATCCCAGTACTTTTTCTTCCATACCGAGTTAGTCTGTTCCACTCTATACCTTCGACATCCACTACTCAGCGCGCCATAAGAACTTTTTTGGAGGTCTTAAATTGGGACTTTGAGAAAGTAACTCACACACATCCGCAGTGCAACTCACAGCCCACATCAAATGCGGGAGTTTCTGCTTTGGCAGTAAATGTGAAGTGTTTAATAATACATGGCTGTGGTTTCGTGCGTGACACAACGCAACTAAATATATCTAACATGCACGCAATACATACATACATATATATGTGTGTGCGCTTATGTTTCAAAAATGCGTAAGTGCATCCCCTGAGCGGCGGTGAACACTTTATGAATCTCGCAACGCACCTGCCATCAACGCCAACTAACACCACCGTCGCCACATTAGCACTTGGCCATCAATGCCGTTAATGCGTGTGGGAGAGTAACGAGCATTTTAAGTACTTTCCAACGCTACGCAAGGCAGCACAATCTGCATGGAGTTGACGAAGAGAAACATGAACAGCTCCATGCTCATTATGGCGCCTTACTTTGTCTTCGCCTTATGTACGATGTGCATTACGTGATTTATAAATCAATTTTGTTGAAAGCTACTAATACACGCATACATCATACGTGGCTGAATGTACGTAGTAGATGAGCAAGCGCCATTACGCGTCTCCCCGCTGCCAAAGTCTTTCGTGCACTCTAAGTGCTTGCTAAGGTCGAACGTAGGGTGCTACGCCTAAATATATGGTGCTAAGCTCTATTCCAGCAAGAAAGTTACAGCAGCACCGCATAATAATATTGAAATTTTTAGATGTGTCGCCCAATACAACAACTCAACTGTTGTTACACACATGAGAATGCAGCTTAAAGCAGCTGTGTACTTGCATGCCTAAGTATATATGCATGTATGTGTGCACACAGTGCAAACACACTCACACACACAGATTACGTCAGCTATGGCAAACAAAAATGTGTGCCATTAATATGCAGTTGTGCAGCGACCGCAGCACGCGCACGCTTCCGCCAGGCATAAGCACCAAACCAAAAGTCCGCCCAATGAATAGAGAGAGTGGAAAAAAAACAAATATCTGGCAATACTCGTATGTGGAGCAAACTCTTCCTACTTACGCACGTTTCAACTCATGTATGCCCATTTATGTGGATTTGTTGGTGAAAATATTTGATTTAATTTTCCTTATTATGGCACGCATTCGAACACTGCTGCTCTACTCTCTATGCTGCCTTGCTTTCATTGAAAAGTTTGCAACTGTGGCAAGTTGGTTAACTGCTGCTGCTGCTGCTGCTACTGCTTTCCGTTTGGTCGGCTGGCTGCAATGTAGTTGTTGGTTGTCCCATGGCATCTCTAATACGATTTACAGCATTTGCATGCAAATTATGTATAATTACGGTTTATTTACTCAAATTCAATTGCCGCTGATTTGCCACACACACACACACGCACACTCATGCATACGTACATAGTTACCTACAAATGAAATGGAATTGCACGCCTTTGTGCTGGTAGGAGGGGGCCAATGCAAACCAGGCTAATTGAAAGCTTGCGGTTGGCGCAGTTGAACTAAAGTTAGTAACTACAAAATTCAATTGGTTACGCTGTTCCATAATTTCTAACGGTAAATTCAAATTTAACTTCGGCAAAAAGTATGAATAATTAACAGTTGCACAAATCTCTAAGTACTAAATTGAACTCCAAGTGGAAAAATTGTTCTGCAGTGAAATCTGCATGCAGAAAAATAAAAAAAAATAATACTAAATGCAGTTGACAGCCGAGAAATTTCAGCGAAATGAAACGATAAAGCATTATATTGACAGACGGCGGCGTTAATCCGGATTACCGGCGCAGTTAAGGCGGGAGCTTAGTTTATAAGGTCAAAAAAATCAATTTTTTTTTTTTTCGTTTTAAGCGATTCCTAATATATTTCAGAATATTCACACAAAGTTACAGAGCCTAATTCTCAATATTTCCGTAGATACAAAGCCAAAGGTAGGCGAGCGTTAGGTAGTTACGCTGTGACCGGACAGCTATAGTACAAACTTTATCTTCTTTTCTCGACTTTTCATTTTTATGATTTTTTTGAATTGGCGTACATGACTGAAAAAAAAACTAATGAACCTTTGAAATGAATCACAGCTTGTTCCCTTCAGTATTAAATTCTCTTCTATTTGAACTAACAAAATAGATAAAAAAAATTTTTCAAGATTTTTATACCATGTTGAAGTGGATTTTTTTTCTTTTATAGAAAGGCATTTTTTTCTTTAAAACCTCCAAAAAGTTGAAATTTTGGGTTTTCTCTCAGTTTTCTTAGTTCATCTAGAATAAAAAATCATGATAATAGAAATCCATTTGAATATTTTGCTTTAGATAATAATTACGAGCTGTATCTTGTACGCCACTTGGAAACTCCAGCGTTGCAGCGCTCTACTAATTTCTATGTTAAACATTTTTTTCAACTTATTTTAACCAGTACAAAAATTTTTTATACTTTTTAAATGTCCATTAAAAGATAGAAAAAACTTTGCAGTTCTAAATTAATTTTTTCCTAAAAAAAAAAATCGCACAGAGATGCAATTTTCAGGCCTCATAAACCAGGCTCCCCCCTCAATCTTATAAAAATTGTTGTGTGACAGACGGTTGTTACGTGGTTTAGTGAACAGCTAATTTTTTTATTGGATAGTTTTGTCAGTAGAAGATGGACCGCAGGCAACAAATACGGATATTAGCGGCCCTCATTCTAAGAAATTAGAAGGGGGAAATGTACCTCAACACTGAAGATGATTTTCTTCACGAAGAACGCCCGTTTTCATAATAAGCCTAAATAACTTTATCGCATTGCTCGATTGTGTATCTTTCAATGGTTCAAATTGAGTTAGTCTAAGATTGAAAAATGTTAAATGAAATGCAGAAAAGAGCTTGACGTTTAGGTATGATTCACATTCGACATCGGCCCTTGAAATTTAACCACCCTTTATAAGAAACACTTAAATTTACGTTCTTAAATTTTTTTGACATATTAACATTTTGTGAAAAACAAAGTTTTATGGGAATTAAAACTCGTAGTTGATCCGAATTAGTTGCACTTAATTAGTGTCACAACTCCAAATTAAATCGTTAAGTCACACTTACGCCACCATCTGTCTATGCTATAAGAGGCAGCGTATAACAGAGATATCAATGCTTTCAGCTTTGGAAACGTTTTGCCGTGAAGTGAAGAGAATATTGCGGCTGTTAATGAGTTTTGCTGAAGACCCGGACGGATCGATTCTTCTCCGATCTCAGCAGCTTGGCCTATCTTATGATTTGAAAGCGTATAAAATACAACTAGTCCAAGTCTTGAAATCGTGCGATTTTCCAAAGCGTCATAATTAGTCTTTGGGCTATTGATAAACTCGCCGCAGATCTGCATTTGGGAACCGAATTTTTTTTTTAGCGATGAAACCCATTTTTTGCTTAATGGCTACGTCAATAAGCAAAATTGCCACACTTGGGCTGAAGAGTAATCCGAAGCCATTACGTGCATTGAAAACAACCGTTTGGTGCGCCCTAAAGGCTGGAGGAATCATCGGCCCATATTTCTTTAAATACGAGGCTTTCGCCAATTGAACAGTGTATAGCGAACGCTACTGCGCCACGATAAACGACTTTTTGATGCGAGAAATTAAAGCTTGTGATTTCCACCTATTTGTGGTGTGCGTCTTGGTGTTGTTCTACAATTGGAGGGATCTATAGTTTCAAGCCGACTCCGAAAGGCAGATACTTTTATAAGGAGCTTTTTCATGGCAGAAATACCCTCGAGGTTTGCGATTGCCTGCCAAGGGGCGACCGCTATTAAAAAAAACTTTTTATAAATTTTCACCGAGATTCGAACCTACGATCTCTCTGTGAATTCCGAATGGTAGTTACTATACAGCCCATGAAATAATGGATTTACTGCGTCGTCTTTTCGGTGAGCGATTTAGCACTCGTCTCGGACTACATAGTGGATTAGCCACAAAGAACATGTGATATCACAGTTTTGAACTTTTATTTGTGTGGATATGTAAAGTCTAAATGCTTTGCGGATAAATCAGCCTCGATGAAGGCATTGGAAGCCAACATTACTAAAGTTGTTCATGAGATACCGACCGAAATCCTCCAGCGAGTCATTCAAAATTGGTGTTTACGTGTGGCCGAATTACGGCTCAGTTACGGCGAACATTTGAAAAGCATTCGCTTTAAAAAATAAATGCCATGAATGGTTCTACCAAAAAATTATAAAGATTGCTCAATCAATTTAAGTTTTCATTGTTTTATTTAAATTTATAATCCGGTACCTCTACATTGATCACCCTTTGTTTTCATAAGTTAGAATTTCTTAAAGACACATCTAACTATAATAAAAATATGTTTTGACACATAACATCTCATTATTTCTTTGAGTTAAAAACCAACAAAAATTGTTTACTTTATAAATTTAAAAATATATAAATTTTTTTCTAACTCAAAAGTTTAATAGCATTAACTTGAAAAAAAAATTAAATTTTGTCAAACCGTTTGGTGCACTTCAAATGCACTCGAAGTACAACAAAATTACAACAGCAAAATCTGCAACTCAAAATTGCATGGCCACACCGAAAGTTCCATTTAGTATAACTAATTACACAAATTTCTTTTCACAAAAACATACCCCAACATTTGGAGACATAAGAAATAATTTTCTAAAAATTTTAAATAATTTTTAAGTCGACTATGCACATAATTCCAAAAACCAACATCACTCAATCACCAAACTTTCTCCTACCTTAATTTTAATAATTCGTTTTTTTTTTGGTTCATGAAAACTGGCTACGCACATAAAAGATGGTCTCATCCAACAAAAATAAAAGGCGAAGTTGTGGAGCTATAAAACTAAACACACACCCATGAAACTTGAGTAGTGTTTCTGCTTAATAAATTTAAATAAGTTTTTGAGCTTTGCAAATGTATTTTTCATGTTTTCGCCCAAAATTTAGAGGCAACTAAATGAACTACATAATAATTTGAGTTGCCACCGAGGATGTCGAGTGAACAAGCTGGGCATCAAATAGAGTTGATAATATAATTTTATACAATTCTGTAACAGCTGTGCATGTGTGTGAATATCCATCTATATTCCATATGTATATATGTAGTTGTAGTTGTAATCAAACGTATTTGTGTATTCATGTTTATGGCACCTGAGAGCCTTTTGAGTGCTGCCAAGAGACAAGTTTCTATTTTATACATAGTTTGACATAAAGGCAGACACAAACAATGACAACAACAGCATATGAAATGTGAAACATATGCAGACTGTTAATAATATCCTCTGTAGCGTACATATGTACGTACGTACAGGCATAACAGCCTTATGTTATCAACTTGAGAACTTTTTGATGTTTTGCACACAAATTTACATTGTCATAGATGTTTTTTTTCACATCATGACAAACGCTCGAGAAAAGGCAAAAAAATTATGACAGACAAAACTTTCTTATTTCCTCACCATAGTTGTCAATGACCCCTACTAAGAAAAATAAATTGAATTTTTATTTATTTATTTTTTAATTTCAATTATTTTTTTTAGAAAAATATGGTTCATTCTTTAACAAATATCATAATAATCCAAGACTCAGCTTTGCACAAGATTTATGAAAATTCGACAAATCTCCATCAAAATCTCAAACTTTTATTCTAATTTATAGCCAATTAAATTTTAGTACAACAAAGTGCTAGTTTTAAGTAGCTAAAAATGTTCACTGATTTTTTTTCATTTTCCTCCTGATGATTTTTCGCATGATATTGGCGTCATTGGGTGTAGCCACCGCGCTGTTAGTTCTGCTTTTCTAAATTTCAAAAAGCAAGCAAAGCCTTGAAATCTAACGGAGAATCTCTCTTAACAACAAATGTTACTTTGGACTAAGTAGGCAATTGAGTAGTAAAGCCCTCTCTCGACGAGCGAAACTTAACACTTTATAAGACTCTCATCATACCTATCATTCTATCCTATCATAAAGCGCAGAGCAACATCCGATGAGGCGACCTTTAGAGTGTTTGAGAGAAAGATTCTGCAGATTATCGACGGCAAGTATCGTAGGCGATGGAACGATGAGCTACATGAGCTTTACGACGACATAGACATAGCACAGCGACTAAAGATCCAGCAGCTACGCTGGCTGGGTCATATCGTCCGAATGGAGAGAAACGATCCGGCTCTGAGAGTATTCGACCAGCTGGTAGTAGCAGAGAAAGAAGAAGACCGTTTTTGTTTGGGAAAGTAAAGATGAAGAGTATTTAGTTTGACTTTGTGTGCTCAACTGACACGAATTATCACGAGAAAGAAGCGATTCGCGTGCTTTATTAAACTCGGTCAAAATCGTTTAAGTGGTTAATGCGCAAATCAAGAAGATCTGTTGCATTTTCTCCGTATAAGAAACAATTTAATGCATTCGCTATATTTGAGAAACTACGCAACACCGTTAAAGAAACAAATTATCAAGCATCAACACTATTTTTGAGTCACTTGAAACGTGCACTTATTTGCCACATAAAAAGAGGTTGTCTGTAAAGTCGGTTTACTGACGATAGTTTAACGTGACAACGTCATAAGAAAATATTGATGGAATAGTTGCGCTTTTCAAAACAAAATTTTAATTTTATTTGTTTAATAGATATTTTGTATGGATATAGAGGAGGAGGTAAATGGAATTGCAATGGAATAGGTCAAGTTACATTTACACAAACGTGAAAAGTGACGAAAAATTTACCAAATTCATGAAGATATATGCTCACTCAAGTAGGACAGAGCCAGATGTCGAACGTTGCCGAACGCGGGGACCGATTGTGCTCTTTGTCGTTCGTTCCGCGCTCTCGCTTGCAGTTCAAGCACATTAGCTTACATTTGCTTGCGTACGGAACAAATTCATATATTTGATATGTCCATATGACTTGTATGCATCTTTACATATAGATTTGTTCTTTTTGAAAATTGCGCGAAATTGTATATGTATATGCATGTTTATATATATATATTAGTATACAACATATCTTATAAGGTATGTGGTAAATATTACCATACATTTTTTCCTTCATATATAATAAAAAAAATTAATAATAATAACATTAAAACAACAGGTATTATTAACAAACTTGGTTTTATTGTAAATTCTTCAAGTAAATCAAATTAATAATAATCAATAAGAAGGCATATGCAAATACAAATACGTGAATTTATATATGTACATTTGCGCATATACATACATATATACGCTCACTTAAATAGGAGAGAGCAAGATGTCGCACGTTGCTTTTCGTTTGCTTTGTTTACTTTGTTGTTCGTTCCGCGCTTTCGCTTGCAGTTCATTCAATGCAATGAGCAAGGTAACGACAAATGAGCAAGGTAACGGCAATGAGCAAGGTAACGACATATGAGCAAGGTAACACTAATGAGCAAGGTAACGACATATGAGCAAGGTAACGACACATTTTTTCGTGCGTGCAGCCTGTTAAATCGAATTATAAGACGTTATCACGTCAAAATGCACATCAGGTACTGAAGATACAAGTACAAACGAGACTTTTTTCGTACCGGAATAAGAATATTTTAAAACGCAATCAATCAAACCACATCAAAGACACCACCCTGCGTGCAAGCGTTAAATCTAATTGATGCTGCAGCAAACACAAATAAAACTAATTTTTAAGCAATGCAAATCCTCTGTTGCACTCATCTTTAAAGTCACAAACCCACCGCAGGAAAGTTTTTACAAATAGACACAGGCGACCAAGTACAGATCCCAGAGCCAGCCAGTGACACATTGCAAAAGTGAACAAAAAGTAACAGAGCGGCCGCCACACAAAGCAAACCCGAATGCTGAGTCAGTCATTTGCAACACTGAATGCCTTACAAATTAACAAAAACAAAAAAAAAACGAAGTATTATAAAAAAATAAAAAATAGTTGAGTTAACAAAGTTTACGCTCCTGTCTGTCTGCTGTCTGACTAAATGTCTGACAGCCAGCCAAGCAGCCAGATACTGTCACTGCTGTGTGCAAACATAAGTCCGCTCATCATGTCCACTTCAAGTCCGCTGATGGCTCCTTCATGCCACTCCTGTTGCTACGTAGTGTGTGTGTGTGTGCGCATACATGTCCACGTTTGTATGTGTGTATTTGTATTTGTATTTGTGTTTGTGTAGTGGTCATGTGAAGTGTTGAGCATTCGTTTGCGCATGAATTAACTTTATTTGCTTTGAGTAAATTAAATAAACTACTCATAGATATAAATTGGAGGAGTAGTAATTTACAATTTGCTGCTGCAACTTGCTGGTAACTCTGCTGCGGAGAGGCGTGAGCAAAGTTGCAGCAAAATTAAAAGATTTTTCATCTGCGATGCTTAAAATATTTTGTATAAAATTCATTTTGTACGGGAAATTTTCAAGTTTTGAAGCCCACGCAATGAAGGAATTTAGATTCCACGTACAAGTGGGCATCTTTGGAACAATCGGGTAAGCTAAAATAAGACCTTTAGACTTGACTAAATATCTGAATAGTTGGAGAATGATACTTTTCTAGGGTTTACTAAAAAAAAATGGCAGTCGTTCCTCCTTTTTAATGATGTTGAATGACTTCTGCAGTATAAGGGATGATCAATTTAGAGGTATCTGATTTTAAATTGAAATAAAACAACGAAAATTCAAATTGATTGCGTAATCTTTATTATATTTGGGCAGGAAGCACTCTTAGCATTTATTTTTTAAAGATAATCTCTTTCAAATGTTCGCCGTAACTGAGCCGTGATTCGGCCACACGTAAACACCAATTTTGAATGACTCGCTGGAGGATTTCGGTCGGTATCTCGTGAATAACTTTAGTAATATCGGCTACCTATGCCTCAATTGAAGTCCAAAGTCCAAAACTGTGATATCGCACGATCTGTGTGGCAAATCCACTGGTCCGAGACGAGAGATATATTGCTCACCGAAATAACGACGCAGTAAATCCATTGTTTCACGGGCTGTATGACAAGTAACGCCGTCCGCTGTCTTGTTGAAACCAAATGTTGTGGATATCACGAGCTTCCATTTTCGGCATCAAAAAGTCGTTTATCATTGCGCGACAGAGTTCGCCATTCACTGTTACATTGGCGCCAGCTTCGTCTTTGAAGAAATATGGGCCGATGATTCCCCCAGCCCATAATTTCTTTTCAATAGATGTATTGGCTGTTCTTGAGTGGCTTCCGATTGATCTTCAGCCCAAGTATGGCAATTTTGCTTATTGACGTAGGCATTAAGCCAAAAATGGGACCCATCGCTGTGCACCTGAGCGCGCGAAGAACACTTTTCACGGAGCGTTCATTTTCGTAATTGGACGATTTGTAAATGATGTTGAGGCGTAAGTCTTTCCGTGATGAAATGTTGATGAGTACTGAAAAAATTCTATATTTAGTTTGACAGTAGTCACGCGTGATCTGTCAAAAAGCGCTATTGGAAAAGTGATTCCAATCTGATCATCATCATCTTTTGGCTCTACAGCTCCATGCGTCTCGAACGCTTGCGACTTTTTTCCAGTTCGTTATCCTAAGTTTATTGATGTCGTCGGTCCATCTTGCTCTCGGCCTTCCTCTTGCTCTAGTGTTGAACGCTCTGGCTTCTACGATTTTCTTCTGCGCCCTCGTACCGTCCATTCTTGTAATGTGACCCAGCCATCTTAACCGCTGCGCTTTGATGAAACGTATAACATTTTCGCCCTTTATCAGTTGATCTAGCTCGTCGTTCCATCTTATCCGCCTCTCGCCGTGATCTTTGATTGCTCCGAAAATTCTTCTGAGTACTTTTCGTTCGAAGGCTTGCAGTTTTGTTTTATCTGCTTCCAATCTGATCACCCTTTATATAAAATCCATAGTTTCACGTACATGTGAAACTTTTCCCCGATAACAAGAAAAGTTGATTTTTGTCGCAGGATGTAAGAGAAGCAATGGGGAATTGGCCTCCACATCTAGAAGTTAAATACAAAATATGTCAAACCTAATAAAAATGCAATCAAAGTTCAACGCCTGAAAGGAATTTGCAGGGATCGGATGAGTATACGGACTTCTGGAAAGCAAGTAATCCCTGAAATGAGGCTTAAAGTTGGCATGGTGTAGTTGGGCTGAACATCAGGAAATCAATATCTTGAAGACTCCGTCCGCCACGTTTATGTGGCCGTATCTTAGATTAGTTTCGGTGAAGATAAATCGCTGCCCACGCGAGAGGCCCAAAGAATAAAATTCGTCCATTGTAATGCCATACGGAGGAAAAACAGAGGGAGAAGAACCAAACAGGGGAAAAAGGAAGAAGAGGCTTTGGATTGGAGGATGACGACCAAACGGTGCCTATTTACATTTGCATTAACCGCTTCAAGCTGCTTATGAAATTCGCCAGTTTTGTGATATTTGAGAGATGAATCAATAAATTGAGATTCCCGATATCTGAATCTTAGTTGAGGAAAAGGTGCCGAGATGATGTCACCTCATTCTCCAAATAGTTTTTGCAGAAAGTATTAAAAACAACACCAAGCTGTTTTTGTTGTTCTAGCAGCTTATTAAACCATGCCAGTGCGATGTAGTCACCCGTCGCCTTCGTCTAACTCATCTAACGGTAGACCCAGAAAACGTGCGGTTTCGACAGGTTGGAGAGTCAAAAGGGAGGATGTTTGGTAGGACAAGTGAATAGTTGGTTAAAGCCTTACGTTGTGTTTCACATGCTGGATGTATATTAAGTAAGTCGGGGTCGATTCTGGATAAGTTTAACCTGCCAACAACATCGTGAACTTAATTAAGCCGAAGTTACGCGGGTCTCGCGAGGCAGCTCTTCATCTGGAACAGGCATTTAAGGGTCGGGAGCTTAAGAAGGTGATAAGAGTTACCCCGTGTGTATACTGTGCGGCCCAGTAATTTTAAATATTAACCTGGATCTCGTCAGTGCAGTTAAAGGTATGTCTCCTGACGTGCCTGGATGGGGGCTCAGCCTCAAGCAAATGTTTGCAGGCGTGATGGCATATATGCAGCAATCCCAAGTCTCATGGATGCCCAACAGATAAGGCGCGGTAAGGACACCCACAAAATTCAAAAGTTGCGGCTTTGTTGGCTTTAGAAGTTCTCTCGAGCGTCCCCGATCTCGTGACTCGCACGTTTAAGATCTCGTGACTTTGCACGTTTGCGCTCGCTGAGTTGACGCATTTGGCTCATCTTGCCAGGAGTAGACTACGGGCTCTCAAGGCAACCCCGTCTGGCCGTCTCTTACAATTTTTGAACCATTATGCAATATCACCAATATTTTTAAAATTCTTGAAACAAATCTACAGGGTTTGATTAAAAAGTAATGAGCCTTCCCGCGCGGAGCGTCTGCCAAGCGATCAACCGAATCGGCTGTTGGGGGAAAATGATCGTTGGACCTTCCCCTTCCACTAGAAACCGGTCCCAGTTCGCTGGCAACAGCGGTGCAGTCAACATCGCTCCGCGCGTGAAAGCTGTTTTAAAATTGTGCTAGGATTTTGCAGGTCCAAACCATGCTGATCATCTTTTTCGACTTTCGAGGCATTGTCCACAATGAGTTTGTACCTCCAGGAAGCACTGTGAACGCGGCATTTTACAAAGAACAACAATTGGACCCTCCATCACGACAATGCGCCGGCGCACACCGCCTTCCTCTGCACCTCTGCATTGGCCAAGATGGGGGTTCCGGTGCTTCCCCACCCTCCCTACAACCCAGATCTGTCCCCTCCGGACTTCTTCTTGTTCCCGCGCCTGAAAAGAAAGCTCCATCGAGGCGATCCAAAAAACTGTGACCGAATTGAACGCGATTCCGGCGGATGAGTTTAAAAAATGTTTCCTGCAGTGGAACCGGCAAGCCTACCAGCGGTGTATTGACGCTCAAGGGTCCTATTTTCAAGAATATTAGTTGTATAAGCCAAAAGGTTTAATAAAACTGCTTAAAAAAATAAGGCTCATTACTTTTCAATCAAACCCTGTAAGAGTTTTCGCATTTTTCTGCTCTCGCTTTTTCTCTTCAATGGTATCATAGCGGAGGAATTCAGGGTAGAAGTGGGTTATCTCATCCTTGTGGGCAACCATCCAACTTTGCTAAGAAGTTTTGTGAATTTTACTTGTTACATAAAACATAAATAAATTTGTCACCTTCCAACAATGAAACAATGTCGCTTAACTTATATATTCCTTTCCTCAACTTTAACCCACAAACGGAATTGCATTTGTTTCCCAAGACGCTTCAAATGTCTGAGTATAATCTTCTATCCGACTTAGAAATGAGGTTAATAAAAATGTTAAATTTATACGCTGATATTTCAGCTCTTCACATAAAATCACTGCAGGCACACATACATACATACATATATACCTACAAAGTAGTAGCGGTCGGTGGTCCTCGTCATGTATCGAGCAATTCATCTATGCCAGTCGAATTGCAAGCAGCTCCTGGGCTACTTATGCATTTCTACTCTGTCGTACCTGCATCAAATAGTGCAGAGAACACAATTCCCTACAATCGCATTTAAATCCAATGTGAAATTGCCAAGTGAACTGCCACAGTCAAATTGAACTGTCAGTGTAAATGAAATGCGTGGCGCTCTGGTATTAGCTTTCGGGGGGAAATGAAACTATTCAATACATATCTTTACTAAAAAAGTAGTATTGCATTTTTATTTTATTCCTTTTTATTAAAACGAGTGCTAATTCTTATCTCCATATGCCACATAACGGTAATGCTTCTATCTCTACTGCCATATCATTTGCACGACGCGTATTTTGAAAATTTTAAATACTAACATATCTAAGTAATGTAATATTTATTCTTGTGCCAATGCTCCATATTCATGCATCTCATTCTTTACTTTATATCTCTCTCTCTCTCTCTCTCTCTCTGCTCCACAGCGCGATGTTATTAACTTGGAACCCACACGCGATGACGTTGTCAGCTGCGTCTCCAAAGGCAAGAGCCAGGTAAGCTAAATCCGCACGCGGAAAAAATTATTTATCACTGATTTACCCCTTCATTTCTTTTCCTCTATTAGTTGCCATTGAATAAGACTGCCATGGTTCAATTCAAAATTTTGTAAAGCCTCTCAAAGCGCATAATAAAATCCACTTTTCTGGGATTTCCCAGTGGGCGGCAGTTGTTGGGGCGCTTGCTGCCAACTGCCAACTGGTTGATATCTATTCGCGTAGTCGTGCATGTGTGTGTGTGTATATGCGCATATATTCTCGCAGTGCCTTCCAACTACACATTCCGGTTGAAAATATGCTCCTTGGCCTGCTTTGCAATCAACTTAAAGCCAAGTCATTCTTCTTATTTTATCCCATTTATCGCTTTATTTCAATTCTATCAAATTGTAAGCGTGCACAGACGAATATGTACCACGCGTTTTAAGAGGAGGAAGACAACTATGCCGAAATACAGGTTACTCAAGCAAGTCTTTTTCACGCTATGAACTGATTTCTTTAAAAACAGGTCCCACATTCTCAGCGCAGCTCGAACTTTTCTGTGCTCCAGCAGATTCTTAGTTTAGAGTATAGGTAAACAGGTCCATTTTTTTCTACTTAAACTACTCTAATTCTATTGTTATTGTGACAACATTCGAGCGTAGTACGAGAGGAACCGCAGGTACGGACCAATGGTAGAGTAAAGTCGGGTATTGTGGGCAAAATTTTACTTTGATATTAAAAAGCGACATTTTTTCCTTCTAACAGATATTGTATTATCTTTATATTTTATTGCAAAATATACCGTACTGTAATCGTTTTCTTCTGATAATATAGAAAAACTGAAACCACCTTAAAAGTTGATGAAAGGAAAACTGGTGGGTAATGTGGCCCAGGGTATTCGGGTAAAGTTGGCCACAGTATGAAATCACCAAAAACACTTGTAAGAGTTAATGGGCAATGAATTTGTTCATATATTTTTTTACTGTAATTAATGACCTTCTTGGTTGACTTTATTTGAAACAAATTATTAAACTTAGGTAAATATAAATGTCTTCTAGGCTTAACGATGTAATAGTAACGTTTAAGCTTTAGTTAGTGTACATTTAATGAATAATTCGGAGCAAGAACTACAAATACAGATGTCGTCTCTTTTAGGGAGGCACTTCTCGTGATCCCAAACCATAACGCAGTGCAGGCATTGTATCCATAGTTGAGACCCAGTGTCATTTTCCACCCGAGTTCCACAGAAATAGCATTCTGTCTCTCTGTTTAATGGAACATCAGGGAAGAGATCTTCCCCGTCGGTGTCTGCAAACTTTAGAGATTCTTCAGAATCAGAAGAAGAATGCCCTTTTTCATGCTTTGTTTTAATACATTTTTATATGGTGATTTTGCTGAAACGATGGCTTTACCCCTTTTCCTTCCACAGCTTGTAGAAGGCTTCCTTATTTTCGGTACAGGAGATATTTGCCAAACTGAGACACGGCTCGGGCTTGCAACTGGTAAAGATATATTAGCTGTAACGACTTTAGTAGAGGTATACCATAAATGTTTTCCTTTTTTTCCGAAGAATTCTCCATTTGTATGGGTTCTTCACCTAATTTGCCAATTATGAAATCAGAGTCAGAAAATGTATTTTTATTGAAAGGGTATATGCCGGTACATTTAGAACCCTTTACAGCTATTCACCCTACTTGAACCTTAAGGTATGCTTTTGTAAACAACTCATGTCAAAATGATTCACTTTTCTTTCTTTTTCTCGGACAAACCTGCGTATATCTTCACTTTAGTGGGCTTTTAATGACCCCATACATGCTTTATCCAAAGTCAGGAGCTTGTGGGTCGAGTGGGCTGGAAGAGAAATTATGGTCACTACTTTTTTGTGTAGCAAGCTCCAGAAGCTCAATATTCCTTGTGTGGCCATAGTGACCATATAAAATAAGAAGAAGCGGCCCTCTTTTTTGGCTTCGTAAATTTCACAAAATTTTTGAACCATCCGGAAATATGACATGCGGAATCTGTTTGAGGAGGACCATTCTTCATAAGCTGTGGATTTTGATTTTTCCGCGGGAAAATAAAAATGGTGAAACAAAGCAACCACCTGCGCTCATGCAGCTAATAACTGTTAACAAGAATCCCCGCTCCGCAGATGTTATTGCACCAGCCTGACGTTTTCCTTTGCATGACAAAACCTTCGGCAGTTTATTTTGCATAACCGAAAGTCCTGCTTCATCCAGATTCTACATACACATTATATAGCAGCTTGCCCAAGTAATTCGAAAAACGTTTTTACATTTTCTATTGTGAAACCCATTGCTCTATTAAAAAGGGTTTCCGTTGGAGAGCGAGAACTAAGCTTAATTTTGTGCTTGCGTAGGAATCCATGCAGCCAATCTTTCCCTGCATATTGCATAATGACCGCACTTCGTTTCTTTGCGCCAATTGAAACGCCAGAGAGCGAATAGCACGCCTTGTGAAGCCCCAAGTCTTGATTTCATTTCTAATGCATAGGTCAATGCAAGGTGTTTTTCTGTGGCTTCGTCAAGTATTGGCTTACGCCCAAGTGGGGTTTTTAAAAGCAGGCTAGGAGATGCATTACTCCTTACCATTCTTTACAATGTACATAGAGTGTGGCACATCGTCTTTGATGCAAAAAGTGTGCCCATCTCATCATTCCTAACAGCTTCAATGCCCTTTTTTTCATCATATCGGGCTCCCATTTCCTTATTCTGCGCTTTTTTGGCCTGTCTCAATATGTATAATTGGGAAATACAAAGCAGGAGCAGCGTAAAACATCCAATATATGAGTTTTGAAGTTCATAAGCAACCATTCTAGTGCATGTTCGTTATTATGAAAAACGCAGACGTTGACCACATTACCCGAATAGCCCAAAATAACCTATCTTACTCTACAATACTTGAGTTATGCCTGTACGCCACTCAGTTTATATCCGTGCTAGACTGAAATCATAATATGGGGCAATTGCGTTATATGGCTTCTCTAAACTATTCTAAATCAAATGAAATTGAAATTATTGGAATTGAAGACGAAGAGGTTAAGTAGTTTTCAAGCCGCATTTTCATGCCGTAACTTCTAATTTAAAGTTTAAAGTATGAGCTTTTTGATAAAATGCTATTATAATATAAGAAAATGAAGCTGCTCTGGTGCCATCATCACCTTGAATGAATTCACCTTGATTTCGTTTCAGATATTTTGTCACTTAAGGAAGGATTTTCGATTCAAATTTAGGTACTTTCAAACATGAAACAATGGTTAGCTTAGCAAAAACAATAGCAAAAAACTAGGAACTGAATAAAAACAGTTCATTTGAAAATCACCCTGTACGCTCTCCCATTCACATGCAATCGTGTATTAATAAAAACTATAACCCTCACATCTCACTGTGTGTTCCCTTCTGTGAAAGAGAAGCCCGTCAAATAAACTCATACGCATATCGCTTCATTGCCGGCAAATTCAATTTTTGCTACTTTACGAAAGCTTCCGCACACGGGAAGTGAGCAAATATACATTCACTATTTAAAAAAAAGCCACATATGGGTATGCATGTGGGTATGTATGTACATTAGTGAAGCTGTTTTGCGATTGCGTGCGTGCATTTCAAGTCAATTTAGCGCACACATCCTTCAAAGTGTATGCATTTATCGGGTGTTTTTTTTAGCTGCATGTGAAGTATCGATATCGATAAGTATGCTTAGACTGTTGAGAATAGCAAATTGAGTTGACATTTCTGTTTAGTAAGATTTGACAAGTCGGAATGAATCCATGAACAACGCTTGCAAATTGTGGAAATTTACTTTGAAAAAAAAAAAAAGTAATTTGATCGTGAAGTTCATAGCGCACTGATGTCTTTAGTGGTCGGTACTTATTTCTTACGAAATGAGGAAGGAGCTGCCGTTGAGGGGAATTGCGCGCACTGTCGAGCCATGCTAACTGAATTTTTATTTCCAAAAAATAGTCAGCTAAACATCGACGACATTTGGTTCCAACAAACCAAAAAATCTTGAAGCATTGGCAGCCAATATATAAGCCACCATTGAGGCCATACGCCCAGATTTATTGGTAAAAGTAGTACAAAATGGGACTGATCGAATGGACCATGTAACTCATAGCCGTGGTGGACATGTGAAGGATATATTCAAAAAATAAATGCCAGATTTCAATAAAAAAATGCATTCCAACAATATTTCTGTTTTGTATTATCATTTTAAGTTTTCAAGCTCCTAAAAACCACCCGATACTGATATATTTATAAGATTTCTCGTGATTTTTCGTATTTATCCATGTCCCCTCAAACAAAAAAAACATGTCGTGGGTGGCCACCAACTATTCGATTGATTTTTATATCATCTTCCGCATGCAGCAAATGTGTATATAATGGAGCTATTCCTCTTCAGAAAGTACAGCAGCGCATTAAATTTAACGCCGTGCGTATGCGGTTGCCACTACCACTACCACTACATGCACACGAATATGCAACTCTTTTCCAGTGCATTTTTTCCTTATTGTAATTCTTGAAATCTCGTCATTTTATTTGTGGCTTTCAATTTGTGCGCTCACTTGCATTGCCCCAACTCTTGCTGCTGCCGGCAGCGCCACTCTATTGCGTGGCTGCCACTGCCACAGCCGCAATCGACAGTGCAGCATCTTTCAATTTTCTTCGCATTTCGCCATAGTTGTTTCTTTATAGTTTTTTCCTCGCCGCTTGCCTCTGCTTGTGACTCAACGTTGCAAGGGATTATTGTGCGAAATATTGCAAGAAAATTTGCTGCTTTCTTTTTGCCCGCCTTTTATGATATTTATTTATTTTCTTTTTTATTTTCCTGCACAATGCCTTCCCATTCATCGCGTAGTCAGCGTAAAACTTGCAACATTTGCTACTTTGCAATGTTGCAACATAATTTGCGGCTGCATTTTTGTAATGAGCAGCTTGTAAAAAATTGATTTGGCATTTTGTACGGTTGAAATGCAGAAAGGAGATTGTTTCATTTTTTATTAATGATGTCGAATATTTCTTCAATTTGTGCATTGTGGTGATATAATTTTTTTAGAAGATAGTAGCGTCCTATGTTGTGTCGATTGTGGGCGAGGACGCCTCCGCATATATTATATTTTTGCCTGAAAACTGAAAAAATATGCACTGAAAAACCATTAACAAAAGCATCGAAACAACATTAAGCGGTTTAGTGTGCATCAAAGTATTCTTATTATTTTATAGACATTTGTTTCTATCAAAGATATTTTAGTTTTCCACTTAATTTTCTTTTTTTGTTCCAACTGTAGAAAAGCTTTCGATACCAAAACTTAAAAATATCACATTTTTCCGAGAATCTTCAACTATACTAATTTCAGGAATACATAAAAATGTTGCCTCCTTAATTTTCATCAGCATGGCTTACAAGAAAAGCAATGGAAAAAATTTTTAAAAATTAAAAAAAAAAAAAAGAATTACGCCATGACCACAGATTCTCACTATAAGAATATTTCAAATAAATGAGTGGGTTTTGATTTCATATCTTTAGCTCCTCTTACCTCTAAAGAAACACTATCTCGGCACTTATCTTGGTATAAATTTGCCTGCTGCACAGTTCTTTTTGAGTTTATTTCTGCCTGGTTAAATTTTCTGGATTTGAACTTCCTCACTGCGGGAATCCGTGATCTTTTCTAACATTAAGTCCAATTTATTTATTTAGCAACCGAGATACATATCATCAGGGCCGTGCGCAGGACTCAGCCCACGGGGGGGGTTCTAGATTGAAATTTGATTCACAAATAAAATTTGATAAATAAAATATTTTTTCTGTTCTGTTTTATATTAGAGTAATAAACATTGAAAATATTTTGCAATGAAAAGTAACTTCGCCAAATTTTTCTGATGCTCGCATACCTTCAAGAAGTGGTTTAGGTTATTATTATATATTTTAATTTCTTATTATTATTAAAAACATTTTAACATGGTTTCATTCCAAGTCTAATGACTGCATGCACTTTTCCCAATGCTGATCAATGTGTCGATAACATTGCGACTCTTCGAGGTAAGGAAAATATTTTCTTTCAATACCAAGTCAATGTCTACATTCACGTTGCGAGGGATATTCATAGAAGCAAGTCCATTCAAACGATCTTCTCTCATCTTGTAGACCTCAAGTAAGATTTCAAGCGTCGCAGCGTGGAAAAAGACCTTTCGTTGGCTGCCATGGTGACGGGCAAAACCGCCATTATCCGAAGAATTTGATGGACATTTGGAAAGCCGTCTTTTTTGCAAATGTCTAGGACTTCAAGCGGATTATGGATGTACATATGTACCTGCGATTCGTTCTCTCCAAATTTGAACTTCACTTATCCATGTTTCCGGGAACGTATCTTGCAAAATTGGAGCATACGATTGGAACAGATATTTACAAGACGCTTCATCGAAAGTTGACATTCTTTTGGGGAAAAGACAAGCGAAATTCGCCAAGATGTTTTGATGCTTCGAAAATCGATCCTGTAGATGTGTAGTAAACTGATCCAGGTATGGGATGTAGATGCTAATGCGATAATAATCTTCAACGGTGTCGGTCATGACGTTGCAGCGTTGCGTCTGCCTTCAAGAAATTCTTGGTTTTTCAATTGGAATTTTGTATTGATTACAAATCACAACGACAACTTCAAAAATTTTCGTGAAATTTTCTTCGGAGCTCTCACGCCTCAACATCAAAACTCTTTGTGTCGCATCAGCTAATTCAACTGCTTCGCCTAAATCCTGATTAACAGTTTGTAGGACTCTACTCAAAGACAGTGTGATTGAATGTACTGATTGAAGGACGTGCAAAGTCACCTAAAAAACAAAAAAATATTCTTAGGCACAAAGCGGCAAGGCACCTAGAATATGAAGATTTCCTCTTTAATTGAGTATTAGAGAAGCGACCTGCTCAAAATGAAAATTCTTGATGGTACGAAAATCAAAATGTATGCTTTTTCTAAGAAAAATACAACTAGTTATATTTCATAGTGTCCAATATGACTATGTGGACATAAATTGGGAACGCACTAGAAATTTATCACGTGGTTATTATGGTGATAAGAAAGATTGATTACGACACATTACTTGCATTATTATACCTGGAAAGCTAGAATTTTTGATAGCTGAAAGCCGCTGAAAAGCTTCGGTTGCGGCCGAGTCTTTCCAAGTCGCTGAAATCTCTTCCAATGTATCAATAACAAATGGCTGCATTTGAAGATACGTCGCTACTGCCTCATGTATTCATATTTTAATTTCGCTAAAACACAGTATTTTTTTATCAAATAATTGGAACACAAATTTTTCATATGAAATACTTTCAATGCAGCACAAAACTGACTATGTGATTTGTATTTGTTCACGGGCGGGTTTTGGTTTTTGTGTTGCAGATAAATAAAAGAGCCAAAATGGGCAACATCGTCCGGGTCCAATTTTTCGGGAGGGTCAACTCAGCGCCATTTTTAAAATTATTATAATAAAATAAAAAAAAAACTTTTTTTTCGTTTTTGAATGTAAAAGTAGTTAAATAAAAAGCTTCGTTTCGTTAATTTTTTTTTTTTTTTTTTGAGAAAAAAAATTCCTGAAAATACCCTAAATAGCTCTAGACCACCGGGACCCCTTAAGCGCGCTGTATGGCAAGTTGCGCCGCCTTGTGTCAATGTTAAGCTAATCAATTTTTGGTAAAAAAAAACCAATCAGCATGGCTCGATAGCCCTCTGCATTCACCGTAACGGCAACTCCTTCCTCATTTGCTCTTTGAATTGCGTGAAGAGATTTATTTATTTTTCTTTTTCAAAAACATTTACACAACCTTACTAAACACAAATGTCAAGACAGTTTAGCATTATCAGCTGTCAAACCATAGTTATCGATATTGATAGTTCCGATGCACCTAAAAGAACACCCGATATGTAATGTAAGATTTATTTGCGCTCGAATGCATCCAAGGCTCTGTAAAAATTATTGCATCTCTTTACATTTCCTATTCTTGTTCTTGAATGGGACGATAACCGCTTAAGCGATTCCAGATCTAAAATGTTCTCTTCAATTTTCTGCAGTGTTTAAAATTATAAAATTATGCGAGTATGAGTTTTGCTCTTTTCCGCCATTTGAAGTGCAAAAATGCCCAAGCCAACGATAAAACTCAGCACAGCCGCCTAACTTTTGTTACCATAATGTTCTTTCGACATAAAATCTGATTTAGCTACTTGAAAAGTTGGCGCAAAATTTATCATCCAATCTAGTTTTCAATACTTTTTTTACTAAATATACCGCAGCTGTCTAGTTGACAATTCTTAAATATGATTTAGGTACTACAACACTTACAAAAATGATAAAGCCTCAGATAGCGTGATTAATTTTGCGCCACTTTGTATTTTAGTCAAAACAATTTTTAGTCAAATGGAAATGATAAAAAGGAAATAACTTTTCTTCAGAGTTAAAAATGCAATAAAAGTACTCTGTACAAAAAATTCAATTTATAAATGAAAATATTCTGTCTCTATTTCTCAACTTTGCATTGCATGCAACACATTGAATATGTCATAGTTTCACACTAATCCAGTGACTTACAGAAACCTCTTTTTACACACATGCAATGATTTTATAGATAGACTCAGCTGCATTGTAGTGAACTCCAATTTCAATTTACTTGGAGTACAAATCAAAATTAAATTTTCACGCTGCAATGCACAACATGTTTGGGAAAACAAACGCAATCGCATAACCTGTCATAATTTGCAAATGACAAAAGTACAATAAAAAGAGGAGGAGAAAGGAGAAACACATAAAAATAACAGCCATGAAAGTTGAAGTTCCGGCAACACCGAACTTCTTATACCCAATGCATACCTTTTGTGGTTGAAAAATGCCGCTTGAGAAATAAACTGCCGAAAGAGAATTCTTAAATTGCTTCAAAAATCGGTACCAAAAAAATGTCTACTATTTTAGAAGCACCTTCTTGAATTGTAGTATTTTCATTATTGTTTTCTATTTCATTTAATCATTTCGTACAAAGGTAAATCAGGCCGCCAACGCTGATTAAAACCTAAGAAATAAAAATTTAATTGAGATTTTAAAATTTTGAACTGAATAGGCTGCTCACGCATCAATGAATACACGGAGTTGCGGTACTCAATTTCAAATTTTTCATTTCCATAAGCGCATGCGGCCACTCCTTCTCTTATGTGGCAATAATCTCCATTAGAATGTCCCGCAGCAATTACGCATTGGGTATAGAAATAAAAAATCAACTTTTTTTCCTTGTGCATGTGCAATCGAGCAACAGAACTGACACAGCTGTGCGACTTCGATTGCAAGCGCACACATTGTATTATTTGTTTTTGTTTTTATTTTATAATACTTTATTTTTTTTGTTTTTTTTTTTTGTACACAAATTTTTTTATTTGATGCGTGCAACAGTCTTGTGGCGCTAAATGACATCTGTAAAAAACTGAATGAAATATACGAAAGGAATAAAATATTAAATATTGCAGCATTTCTCCCTTTTCTCTCGCTCAACACTTAGCTTAATACGAATATATGCATGCATGCATGTATGTGTTTTTGCAATTTGACTAAATACTTATTTCTATTATTTCTTTTCAGATTTTCGATTGCAAGAATCACATTCGTGTCATACAATCAATGCAAAACGGCGAGAGGCTTTACGTTTGCGGCACAAATGCGCACAATCCCAAGGATTATGTCATCAATGTAAGTATCAATTGGAGTAAATACAAAACGGTAAACCAATACCACACACGCGTGACACTAAATATGTTTGTATGTACAAATGAAAATAATCATACAAAAGAGCGCGCCGCCTAATGCTTAGAGTAAAGTAGAAAAGCGAGTGAAGCGCTTCAAAGCAAAGCGGGCACTCAAGAGTGGCGCAGCGAAGTAGGAAGTGGTGTGGAGTAAAGCGAGGAGAGAAAAGTTACACTCGAAGCATATGGAGCCATTGTTCCCGGTAGGTGTGTACATGTGTGTTTTTGTATAGCTCGGCGGTTTTATTCTGACATGGATTACATACTTGCGCACATATACTCGTATGTATGTATGCAATCACACATCCCCAGTGAAGACACTTTCTTCAGCTATTGACTAAATGGAGTTGTTCGCCCGTCTGTCCGTTCGTCCTTTCATTTATGTGCCAATACAGCGCTTACTTTCTTTCATTGCCATTCAACTTTCTTGCTTCGTTTAGCTGGCAACAGCTTGAAGTTGCCGCAGTGATTCACGTGAAAAGCACTTTTTCTTCTTATGTTGGTTCGACGTGTTTTCTTGGTGGTTGCAAAGTGAGTTCTTATACTTTTAAACACACACACACACGCAGCAATAAAGAGATATTTAGTAAGACATTGTTGGCATATGGAAGAAAATACTTAGCTACGACCCACTTGCTGCGAATGTTTTTCACATAATCTCAATCTAAAGCATTTTACTATATGCGCTTATGCAACACACACATGTACATACTTACATAAGTATATACCTATACCTACATACATATGTGCATGGGTGTATGCGTTCATTCCAGCTGATAGAAATCAGCGTAAAATAGTAACGATAACAACGCATTTTTATTAAATTGACACACATTTTCAGTGCATTTAAATATAGATCTTAAGGGTATATCTGGAAACATATGAATTAGGTAGTCTCCTTTTGTATAGCAAACTCTTCAAACAAAGAAAAAAATTACAATTCTAATGTTATTTTCCCCCATTTCAGTCCAATCTTACTCATCTACCTCGTTCGGAATATGTAATTGGCGTTGGTCTGGGTATTGCGAAATGTCCCTACGATCCATTGGATAATTCAACTGCTATCTATGTGGAGGAAGGAAATCCTGGTGGTTTGCCTGGCTTGGTAAGTAATACTTTTATATATACATATTTATGGAATTTATTTGAAATTACAAAACAGATTTCTCTTCTTATTTGAAGAATATTTACTTACCCGAAGCACTATGAATTCGTAACCCTACGACTTTTTTCTTATAAAAATATAGTTCCAACAGGCTTTGATTGAAAAGTAATGAGCCTTATTTTTTTTAAGCAGTTTTATTAAGGGGGGAAGCTGGTCTAGAGCGCAAAAAATGGGCATATTTTATGAATTTATTTTGACTCAACAAAGGAATCAATCGAAAATCTGTGAAATAGGTTTAATAATATAGCTTCCATGGTACAAATACAAAATTTTTCGTCTGAATTAATTTCAAAATGGCCGCTGTCCAGCAGTTCTCCTAAGGCACCTTTTTTTCTAGTTTGTCCATTGCCGAAGACGTAAACTCCTTAATTTTTGTCCTGGATCAAAAAATAAAATTTTTTTTAGTTTCTATATAACAACAGAAAGAGACGTACGTAGGATTTTTTCGATATTTTGTTTTTTCGCGAAATGGTGCACGTTTGAACAAAAAGTTACAATTTTCACTATAAAGAACGACATAAAATTGTTGATTAAAAAAAAAACTATGTAATATAAATAAAAAATCCTACGTACGTCTCCGGAGAAAGGTATTTCGAATGTATTGTCAAAATTTCGTAAGAATCGGTAAAGATTTGTTCGAGTTATGTCTTCGGCCAGTTTAAAAAAAGTGATTTCGAGAAAAACGCGTTTAAAGTTGTAAATAGCGTTCGGGGCATACCTGCGAGGCACTGCCGTCGAATGAAAAATTTGGGCATTTAGACATTTTTGCTGGCATCCCTCATTTGGTATATTATTTCTAAGACCCTAAAGCACCTTTTAAGACAAACAAAAATTTTTCGATTTTTTCAAAATTCTAGACCAGCTTCTCCCCTTAAACCTTTTGGCTTATACAACTAATATTCTTCAAAATAGGACCCTTGAGCGTCAATACACCGCTGGTAGCGGTCCTTCCACTGCAGGAAACATTTTTTAAACTCATCCGCCGGATTCGCGTTCAATTCGGCTGTCACAGTTTTTTGGATCGCCTCGATGGAGTCGAAACGCCTCCCCTTCAGCTTTCTTTTCAGGCGCGGGAACAAGAAGAAGTCCGGAGGGGACAGGTCTGGGCTGTAGGGAGGGTGGGGAAGCACCGGAACCCCCATCTTGGCCAATGCAGAGGTGCAAGGGAAGGCGGTGTGCCCCGGCACGTTGTCGTGATGGAGGGTCCAATTGTTGACGAGGCCGGGCGAACCTGGGCGACGCGGTTTTCCAGCCGAAGGAGCACTTCTTTGTAAAACGCCGCGTTTACAGTGTTTCCTGGAGGTACAAACTCCTTGTGGACGATGCCTCGAGAGTCGAAAAAGATGATCAGCATGGTTTTGACCTGCAAAATCCTAACACACTTTTAAAACAGCTTTCACGCGCGGAGCGATGTTGACTGCACCACTGTTGCCAGCGAACTGGGACCGGTTTCTAGTGGAAGGGGAAGGTCCAACGATCATTTACCCTCACCAGCCGATTCGGTTGTTCGCTTGGCAGACGCTCCGCGCGGGAAGGTTCATTACTTTTCAATCAAACCCTGCAGTAGGACAAAAATCATACAACTTAAAGTTTTAAACCTTGTGCAATATATTTGAAAATCTTATAAAAATTTGTAGGTATGCGGTTTTATATTCCATTGAATTTTAGTTTCATGCAAGTTCCAAGTGCCTCGTTAGTCTAACGTAAGTGCACTAGCCTGCCATCCCAAAGGTTGTGGGTTCGAGTCCCACGTAAAGCACAGTCGTCCCACTTTTCCTAATTTACCTACTTTCCCTGTTTCTACAAAAAAAAATCTTTCAATTGCATTCCTCACCCCAAACAACTTATCCTTTCCATCCTTACTCTCGCACAATAGTCTGCGCATTATTTGCATTGTGCCTGCTAAAACAAGCAAAAAAACAAAGAAAAACACACAGTTACACATTGCATTAGTGGCACCAGCAAGAGGAAGCGGGCGACCGCGGTAATAGCGCAGACACACGAATTTAGCGAAGTCCTCAACCATCTGTGCGCTCCTTTCGCCAGAAAAATGTGAGACACAGATGGCGCTCCAAGCAGTAAGAAGACGCTGTTCCTAAGCAACGACAGGTGGGCATTCCAACTACTTAAGACTGGTAGCGGCAGGCTAATCACCTACTCTATCCGAAATTAAAACACAGATTAACGAAATCAACGTAAAACTGAGTCTTGTCGAGGCCCTATGCTCCCGAGTGGAGTGAACAGGGTAAAAAAAAGTTTGAAGTGCCATAAATTATCGTTAGCTTTTGGCAATTTTCAAAACTATTTCTCACTGTAAAAATTTACTATTCTGTACTAAGACATTTTGGAAAGATAGTTTCAATTTGTTTTAGAACATTAAATATTTACAAATTAAACTTTATTTACTAGCTAAGATTGAGCCAACAGCTAAATAAGAGCAAATAAACGTGTTTACCTCTTTGTAACCCCAAAAGTTTCCGAAAAATCATCAATAAATAATCATATATTTTATATAAAAACCGGTTTTATTATTTTTTTTGGTGTTGTTTAATATTCGCCTAGAAGATCTAAATACTTTTGTATACCAAAATAGGAGCTTTCGAAATATTTGTTCCACTCCATTCTAGGTATCTAAAAAAACTTAATTTTTGAAGGTACCAACAGCCCTTTCAGGTGTTTAAAAGCGTTCATCATTTTACTTTTGACGAATAGGAACAAGAATAAATCATTAAGAAATGAGCCAACAATCCGATCTTTTCCTGCTTCGAATAATCAATCGCTTGAGTTGCTGTTTCCTCTTTAATTGTTTTTTTTTTTTTTAGATTTCTGATTTACAATTCTGCATTGACTGCTCTTCAACTTCTTCACAGATTTTTGATCTGTCAATGGTAATTTATGGCGAACGAGATTTCTAAATCGGTGTGATTTGTACATTCAGCGAAGATAACTGCATGTCTTTACATTGCTTGAGTTAAGTTGTATTCTTCCACGTCTTATCTGAAAGATAAAGAAAAAGAAAAGCAATGGCCTCGGGAAGTAATAGCCACATAAAAGGTGGTTAAGTTTCAAGGGCCGATGTTGATTTTCAATAAAATACAATCTTTTTATGAAGTTATTGTCATTTCTCCTTATTATGATAATATTGGTATAGCTCAATTAAATATGAAACAGAATATTGGCCAAATGGCCGCCGCGGTCTCGGCGGCACACCTCCGTCCGATGGTCCAAATTTTCGATGATGCTGAGGCATAATTGATGTTCTATGCCGTTAATGTGCCGAGTTATCTCATCCCTTAGCTCTTGAATTGTTGCTGACTTATCAACGTACACCTTTTCTTTCAAATAACCTCAAAGAAAGAAGTCCAACGGTGTCAAATCACATGACCTTGGCGGCCAATTGACATCGCCGCGACGTGAGATTATTCGGCCATCAAATTTTTCTCGCAAAAGAGCCATTGTTTCGTTAGCTGTGTGAAAAGTGGCACCGTCCGGTTGAAACCACATATCGTCCACATCCATATCTTCCTATTCGGGCCATAAAAAGTTCATTATTATCTCACGATAGCGAACATTATTCACAGTTACTGCCTGACCGGCCCCATCTTGAAAAAAATACGGCCCAATAATGCCGCCGGCCCATAAACCGCACGAAACAGTCACTCTTTTTGGGTGCATTGGTTATTCGGCAATCACTTTTGGATTATCATTCGCCCAAATGCGGCAATTCTGCTTACTGATGAATCCACTGAGGTGAAAATGTGCCTCATCACTGAAGATGATTTTCTTCGAAAATTGGTCATTCACTGTTGCCATTTCCTGCCACCATTCTGACCATTGACGACGCTTGAAATGGTCAAGAGGCTTTAGTTCTTTAGTCAATTGCACCTTGTAAGCGTGTAAATGCAAGTCTTTATGCATTATGTTCATCAACGACGAGCGTGAGAGGTGCAATTGTTGGGCACGACGACGAGTTGAGGTTGATGGCTCTTCAACCACACTATCGCGAACAGCAGCGATATTTTCTGCAGTACGAGTTGTACGAGCATGCACTGGTGTTTTCACATCTCCTACAGACCCGGTTTGCTCAAACTTTTGCACAATTTTTTCGATTGTATGCACATTTGGACGATTAAATTGACCGAAAAAATCACGAAGTGCGCGATACGCATTTTGATTTGAACGCCCGTTTTCATAATAAGCCTAAATAACTTTAACGCGTTGCTCGATTGTGTATCTTTCCATGGTTCAAATTGAGTTAGTCTGAAATTGAAAAATGTCAAATGGAATGCAAAAAAAACTTGACGTTTAGGTGTGGTTCACATTCAACATCGGCCCTTGAAATTTAACCACCCTCTATATGCATGACCTCAACCACCGTATGCACCCTGTATGTCGCTTCGCAATCGGCGATTTTTATGACTCTTTCGATAATGTTATTTTTCCATGATTTTGTTTTACAAACTTTGTAAATTTCTGTTTCTCTTCTCTCTTTGTATTACAGTACTCGGGCACTAATGCGGAATTCACAAAAGCGGACACTGTCATCTTCCGTACGGATTTGTATAATACCACAGCAAAGCGGTTGGAATATAAATTTAAGCGAACACTCAAATATGACTCCAAGTGGTTGGATAGTGAGTAAAAAATATTTAAATTTTATTAGTAACGAAAACAGAGGAAATTGAAAAGTGAAAAAAGTATAGCCCTAGACATAGCTTCCCTCGTTAGAAAGAAGTTGAGAATTTTTGAGATTCTAAAAATTATTGTGAAATAAATAATTTCGTTTTCTTTTGCTTACTTGAATTTTACGCACAACATTCCAACGCCGTTTCTTGAATTCCGGCTACACTCAACTTTCAAAACTATCTTAAAACAAAATGGAAAAAACAAAACAAATTTTTCGCACCAATGCTTCAGAATTTCAGCAAAATAAATTCAATTTTGTCATCATATAAAACTTTGCAGACATTATCGCAACATTCGACACTTTGCGTGAAATCGGCTTAAAAACAAAAGAAATTAAATTTGCATAACGAATTTCAAAGAATATGACGAGCAAAAAAAAAAAACAAAAGCACAAAGCGCCATAGCAAACAGAGCAGCGCACAAAAAAGGGAAATATTTTGCAATTTAAAATTCATATTCAATTTTCATTTAGAAACAAACGAAAAAAGTGTCGTGAAATTTATCTAAGAAAATTAGTTTAGTGGAATTTTCATTTCAGCGCCTGAGACAGGACTTCTAAAGAAAATCTAATAAGTTTGGTGTTTTCCGGCGATAATTAAATTTGTTGTTTAGCGCAGTGATTTTGCACAAAGGACTGAAATAAAAGCCAGCTTATGAAAGCAATAATATATCGAAGAGGACAAAGCGGCAAGTGGCATAAGCACAATGTAGGGAGTTGTCCAGTAAAGAAAAGTATTCTTCTAATAATACTGAATTTACATAAAGTGAGTTTGGGCGTGAATCTGCACAACAAACTGCGCCAAGCGTCAGCCACCTGCGTGCATTTATGCAGACTAACTCGAGTTTTTAGTACTTGTGGGGTTGGTTCACTTTCCTCTTCAGGTGACTCGGTACAAGAGCGAAATGCAGTGAGCGATTGAAAAGTGGTTCGACATGAAACTTCGTAACTTGTAACCTCACGCAAAATGGTGTCGCGACGCTGCCCCAACCTCCTTACAGTTCAGACTTGACCACAGCAGACTTCTTCTATCCCTAAAAGCTTGAGTGCATATATTTGAGGATCTTGCGAAATTCCCCTAACGGAGTCTTCGAAAGAAGAGAAAGTCAGCTTTAAAAAAGTGTTAGAGAAAGTATTGAGGAATGTACTTTGCAGAATTTGAAAGTGTTTTGATGCAAGGTGGCGCGAAATTAATCACCCTATCAAACGTATTTGACATTTGACACTTAACACTTGAATAAACAGCTTCAGTGTGCATACAGAAAGGCAATGGAGCCCGTAAAGATCAAAATAATAATTTCCATCACTGAATATAACTTTTCTTTTTATTTAGTAAAAAAGTTATTCAAAGAATAATTAGGTAATTAATTTTAAGCCGCCTTGTATCGAATGTTTTTTAAGACCTTGAGAACTTAAAATAATAATAGACAACAGAAATATTGTTGGAATGCATATTTTTTTTATTAGCATTGGTAGCATTTATTTTTTGAATCTTTCGCGGCTAGGAGTTACGTGACCCATTCGATCAGTCCCATTTTAGACTATTTTTTCTAAAAAATCTGGCGCGAATAGTGGCTTGAACGTTGTAATAAATAAATTGCACTGTATGGCAAGTGGCGTCGTCTAACGTCGTCAACGACTGGTTAATTTTTGGAAGCAAAAACCTGTTAACATGGCCCGATAACGCTTGCCATTCACCGCATGGTTCCCATGCAGCTAAAAAACAGCCTGTTATGTATCAGTCCATAAGTTCATGCGTTTTTTAAAGGTGGTTTTAAAATTAATAAAAAAGATGTTTAAAGTATTTATTAATCAGTAATATATTTTCCTTCATTATTTACAATGTCTTCCCAACGTTTAGGCAAATTTTTAATTCTCTGCTCAAAAATTTGTTTGTCCTTGTAGCCAAAATACGCTTCGATATCCCTTTTCATAGCTTCTTTTGAGGAGTAGTTCTTCTTACTCATATGAGATTGAAGTCCACGGAAAAGGTGATCATCACAAGGTGCAATATCCGGAAAGTATTGGATGTGCCATTAGCTCCCATCTGAGCTCGTTCAGCTTGCCTAATGTTTGCCTTGCGGAATGAGGTCTTCCGTTGTCGTGGTGAGGCAAAACTTTGCGTCTATTCACTAAAGACGGTCAATTTTTTTTTAAGTGCCTCATTCAGGTTTGATAGCTGATGGGAATAATAATCAGCAGTTATCGTCTACTTTGGTTCCAGAGGTTTATAATCCGGTTCAATACCGGCCATATCCCACCAAATAGACAAGAGAATCTTCTTGGGGTGAAAGCCACATCTACAGGTTCTGGTTTTGGTGTTTCATCTTTATTTAACCAGTGGCGTTTGCGAACAGGATTATTGTAAAGGACCCATTTTTCATCACCAGTAAAGATACGGTTCAAAAAACTTTCATATACAAGCCGTGGCAGCAGCTGAGAACACACATTCACTCTCTGCTGAAGGTTGGCGACGGAAAGTCTATGCGGAACCAATTTTCCCAGCTTTGAAACCTTTCCCAACTGAACCAGGTGCCTGTGAACTGTTCCATGCGATGAATTTAACCTCTGAGCTATCATATCGACTGTCAAATTTGGCTCAGCTTCCACGAGTTCGAGCAAGGCGTCGGAGTTAAAGACTTCAGAATGACCAGCGCGCGGGGCATCCTCCACGTCGCAATTACCACTTAGGAATTTTGAAAACCACTTTTGCGCAGTCCTTACACTCACGGTATCCTCTCCGTAAACAGTGTTTATTTCTGCAGCAGCAATTGTTGCATTTTTACCACTTTTTTTTTGCAAAATATGCCTCTGATACGCGTTCGAAGATTCCATTTTATTTTTTAACAACACGGGCTTCTATTCGCGATTAAAATCACTTGTTGAATGCTCAATATATCAAAGAAAATATAATTAGTTCCGTTATATTCCGCGAATAATTTTTTGTATGCAAAAATCGTACAAAAGTGAAATTATGGTTAAAATACGCACGAACTTATGGATTGACCTGATAAATAGATAGCACCATATGGAAAGTGGCGTCGTCGAATTCTAAAATGGAAGTGTATACATCGGCTTCCTTGAAGACTAGAATACTAGATCTCCATATATATATGTTATTGCAACCAATAGCACCCTGGGAATCCTCCTGAAATAAAAACACGTAGTATTACCGCAATTTACTCGATGTAGATAACTGCACTCAAGTGGAAAAATATTTTTCTGTTACCCGTTAATTTTTTGTTTGTTTTTGTTATATGCAATGATATAATTTTATGAGAATGTTTTTCGTTATATAAGTAGAGTATGCAAAAGCTAATTTCGAGTAAACAGGAGTAGCTCAATCAAGGTCAGTAGTATTCTGAAATGTTTACATTAATAGGTAAAATAGGGTGTTTTTTTAGAGGTTAGGTTTTCAAGATGAAATAAAACGTATATAATTTAATGTTGTGGCCAAGAATTTAGCTTTATTATAAAGATAAGGGTTTGCCATTATGTTTTAAAAATGATTTCGGGCAAGTGGCCGCCGCGGCTGGCTCGAATAAATTCCAGCCGAGAGGCCCAATTTTCGACCACTTTTTGCAGCAATTGGGGCCGTATGTCAGCAATAACGCGCCGAATATTCTCTTCCAAGACGTCAATCGTCTCGGGCTTATCTGCGTAGACAAGCGACTTCACATAGCCCCACAAGAAATAGTCCAGCGGTGTTATATCGCACGATCTTGGAGGCCACGCCACAGGTCTACGGCGCGAGATAATGCGCTCACCAAAAGTTTCCTTCAATAAATCGATTGTTGCGTTGGCTGTATGGCATGTAGCGCCGTCTTGTTGGAACCAATGGTCGTCCACATCAACATCGTCCAATTCAGGCACGAAAAAGTCGAACCGAACCATTATTTTCGTAATAAATTTGCACGATTTGCAAACGTTGTTCAGGTGTAAGTCTATTCATTATGAAATGGCAAACCAAACTGAGCATAAATCAAGTGACAGCTGTCAAAAAGACCATCTACGAAAAAAGTAGTGCCAACTTGAAAACCTAACCTCTAAAAAAAACACCCTTTACCAGATGTAGCTAGACCTCTACATTTATCTGTATCGCAATTGTCAATCTACGCATCTACTTCAAAACAACAATAACGAACTATTCAGGCTTTCGACCACAGTTCTTTAACTGGTTCATTATAGGCAGAAAAAAATACTAGTCCAATTAGTGCAGAAAGTTACCAGTTTTGGCAGAGTATCGAGAGTAAATAAAATGCTACTTGTACCACGCAGTTTGTAGGTTGAGCGGAGTATACCTACCATCTTCATACTATGTTAGGAGGGAGGCGAGTGGTAGTGCCCTCTCTGCATGCACTGAAATATTAAACAATTAAAATCTACTGCTTTTTTAAGTCAGTGGTTCGCCAACATTTTCTATGACTATTAAAAATTTTTAAGCATATTCCAAAATATTAAAAAATGTAATGGAAAAATTCTACGGAATTAAAAATTGAAGCAGTGTAATTACAGAATAACACTTGCCTTACGAAAGGAGCACCTTTATTCACGTTGTAGGTATACCACGCGCTGACTTGCACCTTCACCTATTCAATCCGCAAAACAAAACCAAATTATTAACACTTAATTAAATTTATAAGCATTACAAGGCAAAGAACACAAGAAAAACATGTACACTCAGCCAAAAAACGCAAGCAGAAATTTTATTAAATCACAGTTTTCGTAACGCTAAGGAGACTGGCAGTACGCCTCATGCGGCTTTTTTTGCTTTTCGCCCACAAACGCAGTCGGCTGAAGCAAAGGTGCCGCAGCGCGCATCCAACACAGCTCGTTCTCTTTCTCACGCTCCCATTTCTTCCCTTCATATTACTCCTTCTACTTGTTTTTCCGAAACAATTTTGTAGGCGCTTGTGTGCTCATACTTGGAGGCACTCTAAAGCTGCTAATACAATTAAAGTCTTTTCAGTTCAGCTTGGAAATTAATTAAAACTTGTATTGCAGCAGATTAAAATGAAAGGCGCGTTGTAGTGCGAGGCGTGAAAGGCATGCAGGGGAAGACCTGAAGCACTTATTCCCTACAAACATGAAGCCTTGCATCATTTATGAAATGTGAACGGTCAAAATCTTATTAGTTTAACGGTGAATGGCGTTCAGGCGAATTTAGTTAGGAATTATGTGGATAAATTTATATGCAGGAGAATAGAAAGGCGGCATGAATAGGGAAATGTTTAAATGCAACTGAGGATACACTATTTTTAAGCGTTTTTTGGTTTACACTGCGCTGAAAAATTGTTGCACCGGGACTTATTGACAAGTTTTGACAATTTATTTTTTTCTCATTTAATACAGGGTTTGATTGAAAAGTAATGAGCCTTAATTTTTTTAAGCAGTTTTATTAAACCTTTTGGTTTATACAACTAATATTCTTCAAAATAGGACCCTTGAGCGTCAATACACCGCTGGTAGCGGTCCTTCCACTGCAGGAAACAATTTTTAAACTCATCCGCCGGAATCGCGTTCAATTTGGTTGTCACAGTTTTTTGGATCGCCTCGATGGAGTCGAAACGCCTCCCCTTCAGCTTTCTTTTTTAATAAGTTAAATTTAACTCTTCACTGATCTCACGTAGACTAGCACGACGGTCAATGTTCAAAAACTCACGAACCCGGTTCACATCTTTGTCTGTTTGGGTCGTCGAAGGCCTTCCAGATCGCTGTTCGTCTTCGACGTCCTCCCGGCTTCCTTGAACGACTTGTGCCACCGTTTTACCTGGCCACTCGACAGAGATTGGTCCCCGTAAGCCTCCTTGAGTAGCCCAATGGTTTCGGTACTCGTTTTGTTTAGCTTTACGCAAAATTTGATGGAGTAACGTTGCTCCAACGATCGCTGCATTTTCGCCACTGCAAAATCCTATCACACTTTTAAAACAGGTTTCGCGCGCGGAGCGATGTTGACTGCACCACTGTTGCCAGCGAACTGCGACCGATTTCTAGTGGAAGGGGAAGGTCCAACGATCATTTTCCCGCACCAGCCGATTCGGTTGATCGCTTGGCAGACGCATTACTTTTCAATCAAACCCTGTATGGTATATTTTTTATGAAAATGTTCATTCTCCTACGAAAACCAATTTTCAAATTCTGCACAAGCTCAGTTTAGTATATCTGGCTGAGCTGAATAGCTCTCACATAGACTCCAAGGGTCCGTAGTGACCATAGACCACAAGACAGTATTGTTGGTGTCGTGTTAAACATATTTCGCCATACACGGCTTGGCGAGTTTTAATAGACAGTTTAAACGTTTGTCAGCAGTATCCTTCAGAGGTGAAAAGTATACCGATCCCAGGCAGTTGTAACGAGTTCTGCTTAGAGCAGGATAGTGGCAAAGGAGGAGGTGTTCTAACGTACCCCTTTCTTCTTCGCATAACTTACACGCGGAAGTTCTGAACCAATTTTAGCTGCGTGATATAGAGTGAGGAAATGTCCTGGCAGTACTCCAACCAATATCCAGGAAGGAATGTATCCTTGTGAATGATAAAACAAAGTTGTTTCAGTGTTGGCAATCATGTGTGAGGTCGAGGCTTCCCATACAGATTGTTCTTCTAGAGTTAAGTCCTCGTCTAGTTCTCAAAGCTGAGAATGAGAGAGAATGAGGTATATATTCGACGTTCTCATCCTATTCAAGTGAGTACCTTAGCCTTAGCAAGCTCGTCAATTCTTGAATTTCCTTCTACTCTGGTGCCTTTTGGTATCCTTATGCCCTGATGCCCAGTAAATTGTGGCTTGTTTATTCTCGCAGAGCTCGTCCATTTTGGATCTAAAGTGTTGCATGCATTACGAGCTAGTCATTACAGCCATTATTATTTTAATAGCAGCTTTGCTATTGATGAAGTTGCCTGTGCGAGTGTCGAGGGGAGTAAATTCCACCGCTAATTCACCTGTTTTGGTTACAGCATAGAAATCAGCTTGAAATTTGATACAGTAATTAGGCAGCCTGAAAGACTTTTGGAGATCAAACTACGGGCAAAAGACAGCCGCTCCTACTCCTTCCGTCATTTTGGATCCAACTGGAAGGAAATTGTGTGCGTGGTGTTCGAAATCTAAAACTTTCTGCCAGACATTGTTTAAGAAAAGAAAACCGCATTAAACATTTTTTCATCAAGTTTCAGGCTTTTTAATCAATATTTTTAAGAACATTTCTAGTATTCAGTTTTTTACTCATTGAGTTTTGCTTAAACAAAGTGCGGATTTAAACACTGTATAATTCAATCAACTAGTCAATTGTTAATTTTTAATTTATTTTTTCAATTAAAATTTGCGCAGCACTGTATATAGAAAACCAACGAAATATGGTGCCAAGAGATGCTGCTTCATGGCCAAAATAGAGACAAGTTGACAAGCACAACATTTTGCTATGCATCTCCAAAACAAAAATTATTTAATTTTTGGCTCAATGAATGGTCACGAAAAGAAGCCAAATTTGTAGAAGGAAAAATACTGAGATTGTTATGAAAAACTCACTGCTTTTCTGGCTGTTGGAATCATTGGTTAATAGTTTATTAATACTGATGAGAGAGGAGCATTGGATGGCGCTTACTGATTTTTTCCTTGTCGAGTTGAAGATCGTCAGTATGGCAGCGTTTTTGTTCTAGCAATGCAGCAATAGCTATTGATAGTTATAGATTTTAGGGTTAGGGGTAGTCAGAGGCTCGAAAAAATTATGATTTTCAATCATTTTTTTTAGCTAGTCATTTGCTTTATTTCACAAAAATAAAAACAAAACAAAAACAAAAATAAAAATAAAAACATAGCATTAATACATTATATTTTGACTCGACTTTATCAAAATTTCAAAAAAGAAAAAATTAGTAATTGTAAAAGTTGTCGTTGTTTGTGTGGAGCCCGTTTCTCCACAAGTCCCTTGCGGTGATCATCACCAGCCCTTGGAGGTTCATCTAAAATCAATTGGGTAAGAGCAATTAGTTTTATTAATAGATAATCTTGTGCCGATGCTCTTTATTTTCAAAATTAACCATATGGTGGACTCAGGAAATGTTTTTTAGATTTTTGAGAAAAAAACTGACAAATAATTGTTAAAAAAATTGAAATTTTTGAAGCGCCCGAGCGCCCTTTGTCAACTGTTAAATAACTAAAAAAATTCTTTTGCTGTTTTTTGTGTCATTCAATTGTGAGTTAGGCCGGGCCAGTTGCTCTGTGAAAATCATATTCTAGGGATCAAAATAAGAAACTTTGCCGAAGGAACCATACCTCTAAAACGAATTCTGATGCCCCCCAATTTTGACGGATTTTTAGTTTCTTTTCTATAACTCACTTAAATTAATTTTTTCATTTACATACCTATGTTCTGACTAAATAAATTTCTTAAGAGAAAAAATAGATATTATTATAAATAAATAAAAAATATTATTATAAATAAATAAAAATAAAGAAAAAACATAGCCATTTAACTGATTTTTTCATGTAAAGGCCAAAAATGGTGATATTTTGAAATTGGGGGACATCAGAATTCGTGTTGGAGGCATGATTCCTTCGGCAAAGTTTCTTATTTTGATCCCTAGAATATGATTTTCACAGAGCAATGGGCGATTTTTTTGCCTCCCCACAAAAGACACTAAAAGTTCGACCCAAATTGGGGGACATCAGAATTCGTTTTAGAGGTATGGTTCCTTCGGCAAAGTTTCTTATTTTGATCCCTAGAATACGATTTTCACAGAGCAATGAGCGATTTTTAAATCGACCCGCCCTAGTGTTCACAATGGAAGTCAACAAATAGAAAATTTTCAGAAAGCAGCTCGATGTTGCAGTGCCACATCAAAAACAGGACGGATCGAATTCCCGTCTGCGAAGCCTTGGCCAAACGGAAAGAAATATACCCATTTCGTAAACGTATGGTGACTGGGGATGAGAAATGGATCACCTACCAGTGTTGCCAGTCTATTACAATTGTAATAGATCTATTACATTTGCTCTCAGTTTATTACGCTATTACACTTCATATGAAATCTATTACAATTTCCAATTCTAAGAGGAAACAGGAAAAAAATTGTTCATGTTTTAAATTACAATTTCAGCCAAATTATGAAAAAAATGTTTTATAAAAGACGTATTGGGAAACCTTCTTTATCCATCGCTGCTTATGTAAGTCCCATTGTTAACGAGAGAGGGCGAGCAGCAGCCATAAAAGTAAACATGATGTAAATATACTAAAAGGACATATGTCTGGAGATATTTTTGTTTCATTCGCCCTTTTGACAATAATTTCTCCGCTACTGCACATCGCCAATTTTGAATATGTATAACAACACGATACAACACGTTGCAACTTGCAACGTCCGCATTGGCCATAAAGGCTTAAAATATTAAACCCGCTAATGTTGGAAGAATATATGTTAATTAGTGATATCCTGTGTTACTGACTGTGTTATGACGTTTATTTGATTCTGCCTTTCTGAATGAGCTTTACTGCTTTGTTAGAAGTTTATTCAGTTCGAGAATTGTCACTGTGATGAGCATGTCAGTGTGATAGTGAGTGTTTTGTTTTCGTTTTAGTCAATTAAATCCTGTTGATACATCAGTATGGAAAGGTGAGTGTTTCTGAACATTTTCTCACGTGAAATAATTGCGGATTATTTTTTCAATGGACCATGAACAAGAATTTGATATAAAAGAATATCTACATGTATGTATAAGAAGGAATCCGTATTTTGTCTTGCAGATTTATTATTAAACGAAAATTAGACTTCTGTTAGGTGTTTGGCCGAGCTCCTTTTCCTATTTGTGGTGTGAGTCTTGATGTTGTTCCACAAATGGAGGGACCTACAGTTTCAAGCCGACCCCGAACGGCAGATATTTTTTATGAGGAGCTTTTTCATGGCTGAAATACACTCGGAGGTTTGCCATTGCCCGCCGAGGGGCAAACGCTATTAGAAAAATGTTTTTTTTTTTTAATTTTGCTTAGACTCCTATTACGGAGTACAGCAATCTATTACTTTTTTGATCATCGCTTTAGTACGCTGCTGCGATTGGTTCTGGCAACACTGTCACCTACGATAATATTTATTGTGCGAAAACGATCGTGGTCAAAGCATGATGAAGCAGCGCAAACGGTAGACAAACAGAGACTAATGGCCATGAAGGTTCTGCTGCGCTTTTAGAGGGATTTGAAAGAAATTGTTTATTATGAGTTGATTCCGTAAAGCTAATCACTAAATTCAGATCTCTAAAGTAAAGCCAATCACTAAACTCAGATCTGCGATTGACCTCAAGCTGACAGAATTCGCCAACAAAAGAGGTCTCGTACTACATTAAGACAACGCAAGGCCACACACGTCTGTAGTGGCACGCCAAAAACTTCGGTAGCTTGGTTGGGAAGTTTTAATGAATCCGTACTGTGGGCAGAAAGTAAGGTGAATTTGATTGTAAAATGAAAACTCTTTTTTTATTCTTGTAAATCAATTTCATCCCCTTCAAAATAATCCCCTCTCGATGAAATACACTTATGCCAACAATTTTTCCAATCCCCGAAACATGCCAAATAGTCCATTTCCGGTATAGCCATCAGCACCTTCTTCGAGCTTTTATCTCCTCAATCGACTTGAAACGCGTTCCCCGGAGTGGTCTCCTGAGTTTTGGGAATAGCCAGAAGTCACACGAAGCCAAATCAGGCGAATACAGTGGTTGCGGAACGATATCCGTGGAGGTTTTGGCGAAATGGTCACGAAGAACGAGTGCAGTGTGAGACGGTGCATTATCGTGATGCAAAAACCAAGAGTGGTTGGCCCATAATTCTGGTCTTTTTAAACGAATTGCTTCACGTAAATGACGCATAACGCTCAAATAATATTCCTTATTAACAGTTTGGCCAGGTGGAAGGAATTCATAGTGCACCACACCACGAAAATCGAAAAAAAATGTCATCATGACCTTTATTTTTGAACGACTTTGACGTGCTCTTTTCGGTCTGGCCTCGCCTTTAGCACGATATTAGCTTGATTGGTCGGTTGTTTCAGGGTCGTAAGCATAAATCCAAGTCTCATCTCCCGTAATGATACATTTGAGCTTGTCCTGATAGTCTGAAAGCATTGTTTCACACACATCAACGCGACGAATTTTTTCCAAGAAATTGAGAGTTTTCGGTACCATACGAGATTTGACTTTTCGTAGGCCCAAATGGTTTTTCAAAATGGTTTCCACAGATCCTTCTGATATTCCGCTCATATCAGTAAGGTCTTTAACAGTCAACCGACGATTTTTGAGCACTAACTCCTTCACTTTATTGACGTGTTGGTCATCTGTTGACGTCGATGGTCGTCCGGAGCGATCCAAGTCATCAACACGTTCTCGACCCTCTTTGAAGTCTTTGTACCACTTATAAACATTTTTCTGCGACATGCTCGAATCACCAAATGCCTGTTGCAACATGTTAAACGTTTCCGCAGCCGAAATTTCATTCCGCAAACAAAATTTGATGGCACTTCTCTGCTCAATCAAATCTGACATTGTAAAAATCGAAAAATGCACTCTTGGTCGTTTGGTAAACACAACCGTAAATATATTACTGATAATGACATTCACATGAAAGTTGACCCAGATGTTATTAACAGTGCTGCCAACTCACGAAAAAAGTAACTAGAGCGAAATTTTAATCCCGCGAAGTTTGACAAATAAATTCACCCTACTTTTTGCCCACAATGAGTTATAAGAAATTGATATCAAGAGAAGAGTGTGAAAGTCGATTCCTGCAGTTTTTCGCCAATAAGGGTCCAAGTCTTCTATAGAAATAAACAAAATATACAACAAAACGGTGCATATTTGACCCAAATCAGACAATTCGAAACATCTTAAATAAAGTTTTGAATTTTACGCTCAAATAATGGATTTATTTTTCACCAAACAATATTTTTACATCTCTTTTATTATAAGTAGTAGTTACATAATTTTTTCCACTTTCTTTTTTTTCTCTCCCACAGAACCAAATTTCGTCGGCTCCTTTGACATTGGCGAGTACGTATACTTCTTTTTCCGCGAAACTGCCGTTGAGTATATCAACTGTGGCAAAGCGGTTTATTCACGTATTGCGCGCGTTTGCAAAAAGGATATCGGCGGCAAAAATCTACTCACCCACAACTGGGCCACATATCTGAAGGCGCGATTGAACTGCAGCATATCAGGCGAGTTCCCCTTCTACTTCAATGAAATACAATCCGTCTATCAGTTGCCAACGGATAAGACGCGTTTCTATGCGACATTCACGACCAGCACAAATGGGCTAATCGGTTCGGCAGTGTGCAGTTTTCACATCAACGAAGCGCAGGCAGCTTTTAATGGTGAGTGGAAATATAGATATGTATGTATGTGTGGATTAGTAGAGATAGCAGTAATTGCTAGGAAAGAAAGGAAAAGAGTGTAGCAGGGATTATCGCTGTTGAGCATGTGAAGGGCTTAAGTGGCTTATGATTTAATTAATATTTGCTTTTAATTATATTTTATTTTTTATTCAGTTCAAAGCCGAATTATGTACATGTGAAAGTAAATAATACACGGGAAAATAAACTGAAAGTGTTTGTATGTATGTACGTATGTTCATGTGCTTGCCCCAGCTTAAACTAGACTCTTTCTTTCCTAGTAAATTATTCATACCAAGTTTGTTTTTTTTTATTTTTATCTTTTTAAAAATTCAAGAGAATACTTTAGTTACACGCTTTTGTGTGCACTTTTTCGCATAAGACGTTCTGATTTTATTTATTTTTAACATTCATATTTGCGCTTGGTTTCAAAATTTTACATTTTATTGTAGCTCCCATCCCATCCACTAACATATACACATGTGTGCATATATATGAATGTGTACACATATATGAATTTGCATCCCTTGGAGCCAACAGTAGGTTGGTACCTCTACCCAGTCACCTAAACGGCTGATTGTGCAGGTTTTGTAGTTGTAGCGTAGCGATTTGTGGAAGTGTAGCATCATGAAAATGTATATCCTAGTACCCAAATAGATGCCGTCCTCATACCCCTTTCGCCAGCTTTGCCTACCCCTTCATACTTATAAAACTTGAATTCGCAATTTGGTGAGCGGGTATGTGCATACTCACATATTCATATGTAAATAAATAAACCCGAAGTTGGTGCCGAGAGAAAGGAAAACAAATCTTATTAGAAAATCCATTTTGATGGATTATGAATATCCCATTCGAGCAGCTAAGCTCCAGTAGGATACACCCAACTCTTTACAAAACTCTTTACAAATGTAATCGTGTGTGTGTGTGTGTTGATGCTGAACTTAAAAAGTTCCATTGCAACATACCGCAAAACATGCACTAAGACTCCTACAACAAGCACAGTGGCTTGAGTGCACGCGCTCTACTCTATCCAGGCGCTGCTTGCTCATCCGCTCGATTTGCATTATGTACGGTTATGTGAATACTGAAAAGTGCTTTCCAATGTTGGCTGTCGTTTAATGCGCTCTGCACTCCTGTGTGCTTTGGAGTTCAGGCTGCTCGCTAGCAAAGTAATTCGATTGCTTTGATCGATAGCTTGATTTCTAGCGAAGCGTATAAGAAGTGAGGCGAAGTGAGGAAAGTCTGCAATACATTTTGATGTGACTGGAAAATGAAAACTGTTATCTAGTCAAGTTATTAAAATACTATCATACCTATTTAGCTTCCCTTATTTTTCTAAGCTCACATTTATTTATTTTATTTATTTATTTGAGTTCATTGATTAATCTTACAGAAAGCATATACTTATTTTGAGTACTGTTAGCTAAAGCATTGAAAAAGTTTTTATTTATTTATTTAATTTCCGAAATCAATAAACACGTGTTCTTACTGACTACTCACTACAAAAGTATTTTTAACAAAAGTATGTCCGATCGACTGTCACAAACCCTTCTGTCATTAAGCAGAGTGGAGTGCAGACGGCTGGTTGGTCTGATGACGGGCCGAAGCACATGGAAAGGTTGGGCATCTCAGACAGTGTACTCTGCGCAGCTTGTGAAGAGGAGGATGAGACGGCGGACCACTTCCTGTGCGTCTGCCCCGCCTTCGTTCGAATCAGGCACTGATATGTTAAGAAGCGACCATCTTGGCTCCTTGGCACCACAAGATCTACTCAGATTTCTTCGGAGATCGGGTAGATTTAAAGAAAATTAAAAGGGAATCCAAGTGTAGCACAATGGACTTAATTCATGTCTGAGTGCGGCACTTGCTAGTTGTCCCAACAAAAAAAAAAAAAAATTTATCAAAACAAAAATTATAATAATACTACGTACCATAAAAATGTTCTTATCAAAAAGTTATATTACAATAGACAAATTGAGCAGGAAAACATATTAGTTTATTTGAAGTAAAATCGAATTTAATATAATTCGAGATCTCATTGAGTTCATCAGGAGAGCGCACAATAGAAGCATTGCAGGCATAATTTGTTCTGATCCTGCTCAAATGGAATGGATATTTATTACGTAAAGACCTAGTAGAGACCAGAAAGTTAATCATTTCTAGAAGAGAGGAACACTCAATATCCCCCCCTGATAATATCAAACAAAAAAGACAGCGACAAAATCGATATTCTAGTTTCTAGCTGGTTAGGATTAATTAGAAGTAAGGGGATTTATATGATGGGATAGAAACAGGAACTTTTTGAACTCGTTCATTTTTGTCAATAGGGAATTAGTTGTAAGGTTTCCAAATAACTCGGCTTACTCTAATGTTGGTGGATCAAAAGCAGAAAATAAAAAATGGTCACGAAAAATATTGGTCGGGCTAAAATCATTATAACATAAAATTTGTTAAAGCTATCAAAACTTTTTTTTATCTTTTTTCCGTATTAAGGGTACTATATTAAACAAAGAGCTCATATCAATTCTCTTTGTTATGAACAAAATGGCGCAATTTAGATTTGACTTCTCTCATTAGGCGATGGACATCAATTTTTGTGACGGTTCCTGCTGCTCTCTGCCAATTAATTTTAAACTGCTGTCCATTTTTAATATCTTTTTTCCGCCTTTTTCTTTGAAAAATTACCCAATATTTCTTAATGTGTCGCTATTGAAGATATTTTGGTGAGTTGTGGTCCTTTTAAGCAATACTTACCCAGAGGTTTTCATACCAGTTCTTGGCAAAACGACTATAATGACACGATGGTAAATCGGGACAGAACAGAACTGAGCCTGTTGTTGTTTTATGAACGGAAGCAAACGTTTTTGCAAACACTCTTTCATATACATTTCTGGATTTACAGTGTGTGCCAGAATAAAAGGACCAGTTTTTTTCTTGTAACTTCAAGATATGTTTCGCTCTGCTTTTTGCTGTATAATAGTCCAGTCAAGGGCTACGACGCCAGCGCTAACTCAGTTTAGTGTCGTTCGAAACTTTCCCTGTAATCGCAACCAAACAAAAATGAGTGAGAAATACACGAAGCGTTTTGAGGCGGAATTTTTATGCACGCATTCGAAAGGGCCGAAATTATCTTACGCCCCGGCTGCAAAAGTAGTTAAAAACTCAAAAAAAAATTGTTGTGATTCCACATCAGCGGTATAAAGTGCACAAAAATGTTGATGACTTTTCCGAGCGCGGCTTGAAGCGAGTGACGACAAAAAAGCAAGAAAAAGTGATCGCCAAGCACGATCAGTTCTTGCTAAAAAGGGAATAGATGTATCAACACCATCGAAAGTTGACTGAAAGAGGCGAACATATCCTACCGTCCAACATCATCAAAACCACTGCTCTCAGAAAACAACATTGAGAAACAACAAAACAAGAAAACGGCGTCACAGTATTGAACTGGCCTTCCCAGTCCCCAGACGCCAACCCCATTGAAAATGTGTGGGGAATTATGAAAACGCATCTTGCCGGAAAACCAGTCCATGATTTAAAGCAACTCTTGCGTCAAGTTCGCAAAATCTGGTCCTGTTTGTCGACGAGCTACGCAGAAAAGCTGGTTCAAAGCATGATTCATGCAAAAAAAAAATTAAATACAGGGTGGCTGATGAATTTTGCTACATTAAGAAACTCAAATAACTTTTTTTTTAGTGTATGGAATTCATTTATTTTTTTTTTTCAAGTTGAAGGTCATTAAATTTTATTAAATGTAGCTTAACTAGTTTTAAAAATAATTGAATTTAAATGCCCCCCATGCTCGTTGACACAAGTGCGGCATCTTAGTAAAAAGTTGTTCATTGCTGCTTTGAGAGTTGCGACAGGAATAGCCGCAATTGTTGCCCGAATGGATTGTTTTAGTTCATCCAAATTTGTTGGCTTTGTTTTATAAACTTCTTGTTTACATAAACCCCACAAGAAAAAGTCAGGTGCAGTAAGGTCAGGCGACCTGGGGGGCCAACGAAATTCGGAGTTTCTTGAAATCAGTTTATTGGGAAATTTTCGTCGCAACTCTGTCATAACAGTCTGGGCTATGTGAGACGTTGCCCCATCTTGTTGAAACCACACAGAGTTGAAAGGAATTCTTTTTTGGCGTAGTTCTGGATAGAAAAATTCTTTCAGCATTTTCAAATAACGGTCTCCAGTAACCGTAACGGTGTGACCATTTTCTTCAAAAAAATAAGGCCGACAATGCAGCGTGAAGAAACCGCACACCACACTGTCACGCGAAGAGGATGCAATTCCGTCTCGTGGAGTATCTGTGGATTAGAAGTACTCCATATTCGACAATTTTGTTTGTTCACATTGCCGTTTAAATCGAAATGGGCCTCATCAGACATGAAAAGGCAGTTTAACATGTTTTGGTCTTCTTCCACCATTTGCAGGATCTTCTGGCAAAATTCCAACCATTTGAATTTTGTAGGGAAATAAGTCTAAATCTTTGTGCATTATTGTTTGCAAAGACTGTCGGCTGACACCAAGTTGAGCAGATAAGCTTCTTGTTGAAACCCTTGGATGGCTTTGTATAGCTGCAGCTACAGCAGCGATCGTTTCCTCCGTCCGAACTGGTGGGTTTCGATGATAAGGCCTTCTTGCGACTGTTCCTTGCTCAGCAAAATTATTCACCAGTCTCATCATGGTCCTTCTGCTCGGGGGATCGCCGCCAAACATCCGCCTGTACTCTCTCTGTACCAAAACTACGGACTCAAGTGCGTGATAGCGGCGGACTATCCAAATTCTTCTTTGCGTGTCCAAGTTATCCATTTTAATAAATTTTAAAGATCAATCTGCAAATTAAAACAAAAATGGAACAGATAACTTAAAAAGAAAAAAAGTTATTCAATTTTTTTTTGGTAGCGGCTTTCATCAGCCACCCTGTACATATAATTTATTCTTCATGAATAATCGCAGTTCCTTCTTTCTGACACAGACTGTATAGTTCTCATGGTAATGAACGTTTTGCTTTTCATATCCCACTGGCAGATGGCTTGCCAAACTAAACATTTTTTTTGGGGAACCTCTCCAACATTTTTAGCTTAACTGCTTCTTCTTCTCCTCTTCGTTGCATTATAAAACTCAGTGCCCTGAATCTGCTTAAAGGGGGCTTTGATGAATGTTTCATCGTCTATAACCACACGGCCATACTTTTCGAACTCATTATTTGAAGTTTTTGCTATTCCATTGTGCGATCTATGACCAAACTGAAACTTAACCGAATACATTTTGAAGAATAGGTAGAAGTGTTGAATACACCAATTAATAACGACAACAAACCCTATGAATACGTCTATTATTTTATAGTTTTACACAAACGATGAGTAAACAGAGTCGACAAGTTCTCTTCGTGTCCATTCTGTAGCGACTTAAGGTAGGATATAAAGGTCTGCAAAATTCGAGCTATTCCTCTCTATAAAACCAAGAATAGAGTACAATTTATCTTTATCTTTATCTTTATCTTTATCTTTATCTTTATCTTTATCTTTATCTTTATCTTTATCTTTATCTTTATCTTTATCTTTATCTTTATCTTTATCTTTATCTTTATCTTTATCTTTATCTTTATCTTTATCTTTATCTTTATCTTTATCTTTATCTTTATCTTTATCTTTATCTTTATCTTTATCTTTATCTTTATCTTTATCTTTATCTTTATCTTTATCTTTATCTTTATCTTTATCTTTATCATTATCTTTATCTTTATCTTTATCTTATTTTTTATCTTCATCTTTATCTTTATCTTTAACTCTGCCTTTATCGTCACCTGCATCCTTATTTTAATTCAAATTCATTTTGGAATTCAAAAGTATATGTATACCAAATGAACTACTGTGCCAGCCACACGAAAAGTTGCCAAGGCATGAATCCCACTTTGATTGCTCTTCCCATTTCTCCTTTTATTCTTTAAATAATGTAAACACTCTATTTTACACTGTTGTTTTTTTTTTTACTCCAACTTCTGCCTGGTGTTTTTTTACTTTATAAGATCTCCATTTTTCGCCAGTTTGTTTTGGAAAATTTATTTAATTGTTTTAGGATTATCTGCTCGCCATGGTTTCGCCCCAGCTCTACACAGCAGCTCTTTTTTCTATGCTTGCATGAAGATATAAATAAAAATATTATTACCATGAAGTTGTAAATATTTCGTTCGAACTACAACATTTTTTGCGCAACTTTTAACAACCTTTTTTTCTCCCTCAGCATTTCCTTTATTTATTTATTTTTTCATTCTATCTCTATTTTCAGGCAAATTCAAAGAACAATCATCATCCAATTCTGCTTGGCTACCAGTACTGAATTCTCGTGTGCCGGAACCTCGTCCGGGCACTTGTGTCAATGATACCTCAAATCTGCCAGACAATGTGTTGAACTTTATACGCTCGCATCCGCTTATGGATAAAGCTGTGAATCATGAACACAACAATCCAGTCTATTATAAACGGGATTTGGTATTCACTAAGCTCGTTGTTGACAAGTAAGTTTACTTCGTTTGTTCACTTACTTGTTTGTTGGTAGGAGCTTGCACATACATACACACACCTCCATGTGTGTGTATTTAAGGGTATGTGCGAATGTATGGCGTAAAAGGAATTGATTTTGGTTTGCATTACTCAGAGAAAAGTTGAAAAAAAGGCAGCCCCCGCCCCACCAACCTTTGTCCATACGAGTATTAAAATTGCGACATGCTACCAAAAACCTCGATGTGGTCGCCCAGAGTGTAACTTTTTCGTTTCATTTCCGGCTTTGAGTGCAATTGCTTGTCAGTGTGGTCTTTATTCATTTGCATTGTGATTTTTTAGCAAAATACAAATTCTGCACTTTGAAAATTAAATATGAAATATGCGTTTTTTTACTTTTGCCCATAAAATTGTAATATATTTTTATTTTTACGGTAGGGCTTATATGAAGAAAATATTTAACGTATTTATTGTGTGAGACATATATTAAAAAAAAATTACGTTCTTTCAAATGCATTCACAAATTAATTACCGCTTTTGTTTACCATCATTAATTCAATCTAATTACCACTCAGCGGTGCTTGCAATTGATTAAATATTCCGAAAAGAAGATTGCACATAATTTACATTTTCGATTTGAATACAGTTGCGCGCATAAATATCTGAACCATTTGTATGTTTACATTTAAAGGCCTATAAAGGCTCACAGATAAAAAATTCAGTAGTCAACTTACCTGATTGATGGAAATGGATACAATAGGTGGCGTTTCAAATCAAAAAGTGATTTTTGGTTTTGATATTTTATTGCGCTGTTGCAGCGAAAGTAAAGTTTTTAAAATTTCAAGAAAATGAAAGAGGGGAACAAAAGCGAAATTTTGGTACTACTAATGGAAATAAGTACCAAAAGAAAAAGATGAAAAGAAGTACCAAAGAAAGGAAGTACTACAGATAGAGGATTTAGCAAGCCCGCCGTCTAATATTTTTTTTTAACTTAGGAAAGCGCCAAGCCTGTGAAAAACAGAACCAATTATGGAGAGTTAAGTAAGGCAAATTCGACTGAGAATCGCCGTCTGGCGTATGTTTGCGGTGGACTGAGTGCATAAAAAATTACAGAACCGGAATTCGTGCGAAAACAGTTTTTCGAAGACTACTTGACGTTATTTTAAGCGCACGGCGTCCTGCTAAACATTTCCGTTCAGCCAATAAAAGACTACAAGTGGTTGAAAAAAGTGTCAGAAGAGTCGATATTTAACATTTTTGGATCTTACTGTCGATGAACGCTATAGAGATGTATCTGTTTGACGCTCAGTTAGACTGTAATGCGCCCAGCTTGAACAGAACTCGATTCGTGCGATGTGACCAGCAAGCCAAATTTGTTCAACTCAAGTCTCGAGCCTAAAGAAAAATCTATGGAAAACTTTTTTTATAAAATCGAATGTTACAACTAATTTACAAATTGCAAGTATACAAAATTTACAGATTTCTATTACCAGCTATAAATATACAGGATATTTAGTGCAAGAAAAATCTTATTATATGACCAAAATATTCGCATGTAAATAAGTACAAGGTGTGTTCAAAAAGTATCGCAAATTTTGAATTTTCGCAGGTTACGTATATTCGAATTTCGATTTTTTTGTGACAATATGTTGGTACTCATGTCTCTCACTCATGCCGACGAGTTCGGCCATTTTGAATGTTCAGTTAATTGTTGACAGCTGCTTTGCTTGCACGTGCTCCGGCTCGTCTTCGATTTTTACCTATTCAAAAAGATGGATCAAAGAACCTGTATCAAATTTTGTGTAAAAAAGGAAATTAAGTGCGCGGATGCATTCCGAATGTTGACTGTGTCATACGGCGAAGCTACTTTGGACCAAAGCAACATTTATCCGTGGTACAAAATGTTCTCAGAAGGCCCAGAAGATGTGAACTACGAAAAGCGTGCCGGACGCCCGAGCACTTCAACGATAGACGAAAAAATTGATGAAGTGAAGAAAATGGTATTGGCCAATCGTCGCATCACCGTTAGAGAAGTTGCTGATGACCTAGACATATCGATTGGCTAGTGCCATTCGGTCAATTCGTACCAAAACTGCTCAATTTCAACCAAAAGCAGCATCGCATGAGCATTGCTAATGAGATGTTGGACTCTAACCATGACGACCCAAATTTGCTCCAGAGCGCGCCAAGTTCGGTCCAGTAAAAGTTTTGCTTACCATTTTCTTCGATTGCAGGGGCATTGTGCATCATGAGTTCTTGTCACTGGGTAAAACGGTCAATAAGGAATATTACCTGGCAGTTATGAGCGAAGCATTCCGCCATCCGCCAAAAACGCCCGGATTTGTGGAAGAACAAAAATTGGCTCTTGCATCACGATAACGCCCCTGCTCACACATCGTTGCTTGCGCCCGACTTTTTGGCCAAAAACAAGACTCTAATGATACCACAGCCGCCGTATTACCCCTGTGGCTTTTTCTTCTTCCCGAAATTGAAAAGGCCCATGAAAGGACGACACTACGCTACCATTGACGAGATAAAGACGGCATCGAAAGAGGAGCTGAGCAAGATAAAAAAACAATGTGCTTCGAAGATTGGAAAAAACGTTGGCACAAGTGCATAATATCTCATGGGGATTACTTTGAAGGGGACACAATAGATACAGAAGGTTCTGTTTTTATGCGGTAGATACGTTCCGCAAGAAACAGCATAAAAAAAAACAGCATAAAAAAGCTACTAGTTCTATAGTAAAACTATAGATACGTTTCAAATGCTAAAACCGCATAAATCTGAAATAATTTAATAAAATCGCATAAAAAAGGGCACTAGTCCCATATTATAACTATAGATACGTTCCATAGACCGCATGAATCTGTGATGAGTTTTTGCTTAGCTGGTTTAGAATCTTGTTTATATGTACAATTCCCGATAGGTCGGCATGCATTTTGTAATTTAAAAAAAAACCGCACTATTTCAAAACCGCATAAAAAAAGCCGCATAAAACAGAACCTACTGTATTAGTGAATAAAGAAATCATTTCTGAAAAAACACAAAATTCGCGAAACTTCTTGAACACACCTCGTATTACAGCATCGCTATACGCGTACAAAAAACTGATAGCGAGAGTGAATCAACTACGCTGCGCTAATTAATTTCAACCCCCTCCTAATTAATGAAATCCACATTTAATCAAAGTCTGTGAGAAATTCTGTTTCTCAGATTGAAATAAATAAATAAATATGCACTTTTTCTTTTGTCCGTATTTTTATGACGACGGCTGTATATTTGTGCGGGAGAGCATATACTGCACATAAGTATGTATGTATGTATGTATATGTGTGGCACTGTGGGTTTGTGTGTAATTTAGGCAGACGAAGCAGGCATTCGTCAAACGGCCAAAGTACGAGTAAATGCGAATTTGCGGCGCCTCCACAAGTGCGTGCTGCGCACATCAATTGCCGTTAATTACAATTTCAATTAACAATAAATTTTTGAAAAAATGTAGTTAATCTGCATTTTATTGGCAGTTGAGCGGTTTGAGGAATGCACTCAGCATAAGCACAAAAAAAGAGGAGAGCAAATTCAGTTTGTACGAAATAAAATAAGAAATGTTGGAAAAAGCTTCGCAGCTCTGGAAAACTACATATTCGTTCGGGAACTCGTAAATATTAATTAAATGATATTCTCTTAGGTTTAATAAAATCTTTATTACCCTAATACCCTGAGGGCCGTAACTCTGAATTTTCATAAAACTTGCAATTTTGCAATTATGAAATGAAGAAATAGTTTGCTATTAAAATACGGAATAAAGAAAAATAATAATTTTTTTTTTTCAAGGAATAACTAAAGGTAGTGTAAGATGTCTTATCTTCCCCCTGTATCAGTCATGTTGAGCTATTCATTAAATCCTTGGCGTCCTCTTGGATAAGCTACTTTTTATTTCAGAGCAAATTCCGAAGAAAAAGTACTTGAAAGCATAGAAATTAAAACTAATGCTAAACTAAACTAACTAAAAAGTTAGCAGGCAATACTGTTTTTGTTGTGCCATAAAACGTTGGCAAAAGAGGGCGTCTAGTTTGTTCACGCCCCAAAAGACAAAATCAATAGAAAATATTGAGTAAAATCGTGCGGCACTTCATTGAAACCAGGCGAAAAGATTTCGAGATCCGGCCATACCGGAAGAAGGCGAAGTTGTCTACTGTAGTTGGTGATGCTCTTCCGATGCCTTTTGAAATGTTGCATTGCTAGAATGAGCGAGATATGGAAACAGAAGGCAAACAGAAAGAATAGAAAAAGAATTGGTAAAATCCCACGTCAGTCAAATATCTTCTGAAGAGCAGATTAAAAAGTTGAAAGACCCAACCAAAATTCGGATATGGATTAACATTTGTTCTAAGAATAAGAAAAATATCTCTTTTGTCTTTAAGAACAAAAAATTATGAAATACAAATAATGTGTAAATAACTCCGTAAATAGACACATTTAGATGCCCATGATATGCATTCTCCATATATCTATGGTATATGAGATAAGTCCATAAAAATTAGTCTATTGTTTGCCTCGAGCTTTTTCTCTTACTTCCAAATTGCATCAATGGATTAAGTAATCAGTTGCCAAATTGTACACAACCTCTTATTAATGAGTAATGTTCAAAAACCATTAAATCCTAATTTCACACTATGTGTTATTTTAAAAATTGCACAAATTTTCACCAAAGCTTCAAACTTTTAAATCAGAATTTTTAGAAAAATGTAGAGTACGCAGGATTTGAATTTAATGCAAGTTTAAAGTGCTTCCAAAATCGTGTTCTCTTTCTCACACAGAATAAGCGGTATATTATATATTTATTTAATATAATATATAGCAAATATGCTGTAGATATGTGATTTGATATCCATTTCGTGACAGATATGAAGAAGGGGTTTTGAATTAGAGGATGACACCAATGGTGGCGATTTATATTCGTCTTAACCGCTTCAAACTATTGACGACTTTCACCAGGTGTATGATATTTACACCCGCAACATCCGCAGGTGTAGCGAAAAAGTGGGAACTGGGCTGGTGAGGTGTTGAGATAATTCCACATCTTCCTTCAGACAGCTTCTGCAGAAAGGACTTGAAGCAATCAGTGCTCGCTGAGTCGACGCGAGACCCATCTTTCCAGGAGCAGACCACAGTTTCTCAAGGGAGCCACAATCCTACCATTTTACGATGAAACCTTCTCCAGGGTCCCCTGTCTAGCCAGCTCATCAGCCGCTGTAACCGGGAACTCAAATGAGTCTAATATTGAAGTATTCGGAAGCAATCGAGGCTTTCCCCGACTAATTCCGAACGCATAAACAACGAGCCCAAGGCCCTATTTGCCGCTTGGCTGTCGGAGTAGATATTTATATCGCTTACAGTAATTACAGAACTAAGCAACCAATCCACTGCTTCCTTAACTGCGGCTATTTCCGCTTGGAAAACACTACAAAACACCTCCCCCACTCCTCCTTTGAGGGAATATGAATGGAAAAAGTTCCGCTCGGACCTAGCATGGGTGTACAATGATCCAGCATCAACGGAATGAACTCAAAGAACATGACAAAGGTCGCGGTAATTACCTTCGGAAAGTTAGCGGGATGTACGCTCAATTTTTTTGTTTTAAATCCATTTATTACAAATAATCTGTCATAAAAAATTACATTTAGTATTATTTATAGTAACAATTGAAAGAAGTTTAGCTTTGCATAAGAACAACCAGCGGAGTTCCTTACATAATTCTGCACACTATATTATACGAGACATTTATAGTATTAATTCATTAGGCATACATTTTTTTAGTCTTCGTGAAGTGAAATTGTTATTAAAAACGTTAAATGATTGAGGATTTGAAAGAGTCGGAAGCCGACTGCTGTATCGCCGACTGATTCTGCTGATTTCTTCGTAAATTGCCGTAACATTTAGATATAGGTGCAATGTTTCGTTTCGTGCAAACCATGGGTAGGTTTTGAGCCCGAGTGCCATATTTCGACTCCGTGCGTCATTATTGGCTTAATAATTTTTATGTATATGAGGACTTCATTGTTCAGTGACAATGCTGATTTATGACCAAGTAACCAAAAAGTGAACGGAGTTTCAGATCAAGTTGTTCGCTTCGCTGGCGAACGCCTGTCCAGCAGAATGCCTAAGTATTTGGCATTATCTGTCTGAGGTATTAAGGCGTTGATTACAGGTACGCTACGTGAGCCGTAGCGAAGCGTAAAAGTAATCAGTATAGATTTAGGTTTTTTAGCATTTCACACCTGCAGCTGCATGAAACACAGACGGTCCTCTATTTTGAAAATAGCATCAGTGCGCTAGCCGTATAGTAGAGGGACCGCTAAATGTCAACACATGCGCAAATGCCTATACAATTTAGGTTTTATGTCACTTGCTGTAGTTCATAGAAGAATTGTTATAATCCGCACGGAATTATTATTCAAAAATGTTCAGTTGTTACCTTAATTATACAGCTAACAAAGCACAAAGTCTCATATTACCAATTGTAACGCAATTTCACCGCACCATACGCAGCAGCTGCAGGAGTTTATAAAATTTCTGTTTGCTTCCGCTTTGCAATAATTACATATTTTTCACCACAAACAATGTTTAAATTTTTCCATCATCCACATTAGCCACATTCTCATTTTATCGAATGGTTTTTTTTTTTTTTAATTTTCATGAAATTATTTTTTAATTAAATTTTGGCTCATTTTAGCGAGAACGCCGAAAGAGCAAAGTGGCGCCACTTTTTCCCTGACACTTTTTAATTTGTTATTTTATGCTTTTTGTTTTCCATCATTACGTGCATATGTATGCCTGTATGTATGTCTGTATGCCTGTATGTATGTATGTACTTGTGGCGCTTTGCTTTGCTATTTTCAATGCGCCGCCCTTTTACAAATTGATTTTTAATACGATTTACACTCAAGCGATAATAATAATTGAATGTTTTTTTTTTTTTTTTTTTTTTTAATCCGAAGGGGGAATCTTACATAGATACCGTCAATATAGATGGCATGCACGATTCATACTGATCGCTAAGGGTGCACCTCATTCGGGACCACGCACAGTCAGTATTACTACTAAACTGGACTTGCGAAACAGTACACCTACGTACTAAACCCTAACTCCGACTTCTGTAGCTTTAGTTTGCCCTGCGGTACCGCCGTTTAAGCATTGCATCGCAGGGCCAAGCTAGCCATTATGGCTCTTCACTTATATCTCTCTCTCCGTCTACCCTTCATTATTTCTTTGTCTTCTTTCTTTACTGCGTTCCCATTCCTTTTTTCGCAGTTCCTGTAACGCATTTGCGGACCATTCTCTCATCTTGGCCCACACCAACTTCGACCGCAGCATGTGATCTACAATGTTGCCTGGGGTTATTTTTTCTTTTATGATTTCTTCAATGCACATTCTTTCAGATGCGTATCTCGGACAGGAGAAGAACACATGTTCCACGTTCTCACTACCGTTGCCGCAGAGCGAGCAGTCAGCTGCGTCCTCGTGGCCGAGTCTTTGGAGATACTCTCTATAGCATCCATGCCCCGTCAGGAACTGTGTGAGGTAGTAATCTGTGTCACCATGTCCTCTCTCAACCCAGGCCTGTACGCTTCTGATAAGCTTATGCGTCCATCTTCCTTTTGTCGCTAGGTCCCAGCGATTTTGCCACTCAGTTATGCTCCCCAGTCTTTCTTCTTTACGCTCTTCCGCCGTTAATCTCCTTTTTAGGCTTTTGGCTTTGTCGTACACTCTACCCAGTTCAGAGGCCATTATATCTGGTGGCATGATACCCGATATGACACATACTGCTTCAAACGACACTGTCCTGAAAGCACAGGCAACTCTAAGGGAAATAAGTCTAAAAACTATTTCCGCCTTCTTCGCGTATGTTTTCTGTATCAGGGCTTTACCCCATATGGGTGCTGCATACATGAGTGTAGACTGGGTAACTTTAGCCAGGAGCGCTCTTCTACTCTGAGTGGGACCACCGATGTTGGCCATGATTCTTGACAGTGCCGCCGTCACCATGGCTGCCTTTCCGCATGCTTTTTTAATGTGCTCCTTGAAGCTTAGTCGAGCATCGATCATTACACCCAAATATCGTAGTGCCGCTTGTGTTGTGACGTTAAACCCATCAATGTTTAGTGTGGTCGTTTCTAACTTTTTTCTACTCGTAATGAGAACTGCTTCTGTTTTTTGCCCTGCTAACTGTAGTTTAACCGCCGTTAGCCATTGTTTGACCTTCGTTGTGGCCTCGCTGCAGATACTCTGAATCTGAGGGATTGTTTTGGCAACTATGGTTAACGCAATGTCGTCTGCGTATCCTATTATTTGCACTTCCCTCGGCATTGGGAGTTGCAGTACCCCATCATATAGTACATTCCATAGGATCGGGCCCAGTACATATCCCTGCGGTACTCCGCCCGTCACTGCATATCTCTTCGGGCCTTCATCTGTATTGTACAGAAGTACTCTTTCCGACAGGTAACTGTTTATAACCCGTACTAAGTATGCTGGGGTTTTTTTTTCCTTCAAGAGCCTTTATAATATGTGGCCAGTATGCCGAGTTGAAGGCGTTCTTAACATCCAGAGTGACAACTGCACAGTATTCTTTATCACCATGCATCCACCTGTCACCCTCAATAGCCTTACTTGCAATGTTTGTCACCCTCCTGACGGCATCGATGGTTGAACGACGTTTTCGGAAACCAAACTGATGTTCGGATAGTTCAGCCGGCGCTTTCTCCAGGTGCTGTTCCAGGCGTGTGCAGATTAATTTCTCCAAGATTTTACCCATAGTATCTATCATGCAGAGTGGCCGATAAGAACTTGGGTCACCCGGTGGCTTATTTGGTTTCTGAAGTAGGACCAGTTGTTGTTTCTTCCATACTTTCGGAAACGTGCCTTCATTTATACACTTGGTGAAGTGTTCTGCAAATGGCTTTGTGTTGCGCCTGATAGCGATCTTCAGCGCCTTGTTCGGAATTCCGTCAGGTCCTGGAGCCTTAGCATTGCCGAAACTTTCCGTTGCCAAAATCACCTCTGCTTCACTGATTGTGACACTGTTTTCTGCTGCGTGGCACTGGGTCTGGCTTGGTTGCATGTCTTGCTTTGGAAAGAGTGTCTGTACAATCTTTTCCAAAAGAATGGGGCAAGTTGGCGCCTGTCCTCTACCTCCTTTGACCTTAGCCATAACGAGTTTGTAGCCATCACCCCACGGGTTTTCGTCCACATTCTGGCACAGTTCTTTAAAGCTAGCTGCCTTGCTGCTTTTAATGGCTTTCTTTAATTGTTTCCGCTTCTTTTTATAGTTCTCGCGGAGCCTGTAGTGTTCTGCCAACCCATAGCTCCTTTGGGAAAGGCGCCTTGCTTTTTTGCATTCGCTTCTTAGGGTGCTGATCTCCTCGTTCCACCAGTATGCAGGCTTTCTGGGAGCGCTCTGTATTTTCCTGCTCATAGCGGCATCACAAGCTCTGCTAACATATTTTACTAGCAGTTCCGCCTGTAGTTCCACATCGTTGGTGCTAGTTGGGTTCTTTTCTAGCATGATTTGGAACATTTCTTCATCAAGTGTCTCCACCCTCCAACCCTTATTCTGTTTTTTCTGTACGGTTTCTTTTCCATGCGAAAAGTCCACCGTAATGGCAAGGTGGTCACTGCCTGTGTAAAAATCATTCACTTTCCAGCTTGCTGATCGTATTAGAGCCCTGCTGGCGTAGGTGATGTCGATTATTGATGCACGACCATTTACTTCGAAGGTGTTTTTTCCCCCAGTGTTTAGCAGAACCGCATCAAGCAGTGAGAATGCCTTAATCAAGGCATCTCCCCTTTTATTGGTATATCTGCTACCCCATTCCAGGGCCCACGCATTGAAATCACCCGCAATCACGTTTGGTGTGGTACCACGAGCGTTTTGCACAAGTTCATCCAGTAAGTTTTCGAACTCTGCTTGCGTCAGTTTCGGTGGCGCGTAGCAACTGTAGAAATATATGCCACGTATTTTTGCTCGGGTATAGTAATCACTGTGGGTGTGCGGTTTGTCCTGCAGGGTATTTCCTCCACAGGCCCAAATAGCAGCTTTATTTTTCCTGTCCGAGACCCACGTTCCGGCGTTTAGATTTTTATGCTGGTCGCTGACTAGCACAACATCCACCTTATTTTCATATACCCTTTGTTTTAAGAGCTCTTGTGCAGCCTCGCAATGGTTTAGATTGATCTGCTCAATCCTCATTTTTTGGTTTTAATATACGCCGCTTGATACAGGGGGCATTTTCTGCTTCCAATCTGATGGCTTGTGTCTTCTCGTCCATTTCTTTTACAAGCTCCGCAGGAGGGCTTTTTCTCGCATACTTTCGCTTTGTGTCCCTTTTCTCCACATTTGAGACAGTTCTGGCTTCTGTCGTCTTCGTTTTTGCATGCCCTCGCTAGGTGTCCATACTCCAGGCATCTGTAGCATCTCCTCAAGTCAGGCTTTTCTCTTATTCGGCATACTGCCCAGCCGATTTTCAATTTTTGCTTTTCAAGCAGTCGCCTTGCGTCCAGTGCTGGTAGGCTTATCACTGCTGTTTGCGTGCCTGCGTACGCTGCTCTAACGCTTTTTATTGCGTTTTCACTAAATAGGTTAAGCTCGTTTACTTGCGTTCGTATAGCCTCACCTATGTCCTCTTTGGTTGTGATTTCATCTAGGTCACGGATCTCAACAACCATCTCGTGGGTTAGGACCTTGATTTGCGCCTGGTCACCTAGCACCTTGCCAATCTTCTTCAATAATTGAATGTGAATGTGTTCATGCGGGTAGTTGAAAGTGCTCACACACATACATACAATATATGTACATACATACATACATACGAGGGTGCTTGTGTGTCAATGCCAGGCAATTGTAGTTTTACTCAATTTCACTTTTGTATGAGTGCATAACGAGTACTTTGACAATTTATGCAAATATTTGTGGCAAACGAAATCAATAAATCTGAAAAAGGAAAAAGCAGAACTAAAAGTAAAACACAATTAAATTTTCCGCATAGTTGACAGCTGAAGCGAAAGCATGTAATTTACTCAATCAACTGAAATTCAATTAAAATTGTATTATCATTTTTATTAATACTCAAAAAAGTTGAAGAAGTTTTTGTGCAGTATGCGTCATGCCGCACACACATACATGCGTACATTCATACTCGAGTATTCACTGTTTCTTTGCGTTCGCTGCCCATTTCCCATTACACGAGGCATTAAAACTCGCATTTATGGTAGCAGTGCATACTTGAGTGTACTAGCATATCTGCTTATCCAAGTATATTATGTATGTATATATGTCTGTATGTACTCACACATTTGTATAAAACTCTTAAGTTGCCATTTTCGTTAGCCTGAAGAACGAATTAATGATTTTTAATTGAAACTTTTATTACCTTTCGATACCTTACCGGTGGCTACAGTGGGCTTATGACTGTAATATCGAGTTTTATGTCCTTCGCGGCTTAAATCTCAGTTACAGTGGTGGACATACAAATGTTAACAGTTAGTCCAACCGCAACTAGGTGGTCATAGGTGGTATTGCGCCCGCTTCTTGGCACCTGGTACTTTCTCTAGTAATAAATAGAAATCTTACGACTCGAAATAAATAAATTGGTTTTAAGCTGTGCAACTAAATACTTTAAGGGTGTATTTGAAAAAAAAAAAAAATTAGTGTAAGCGATGAAATGCAAATTTTTAAATTTAAGTGTGAAGAATATCAGCAGTCAATCTTGGTTGAATATATACGCAAAAAGCACATTTTGAAATGCTTATCGTAGCCACCAGTTCCTTAGAAAAAGAAGGGTCCGGATGAGTATGAAAAACCGACCTCTGAAAAGAACTAAAAATAAAGTGTTTTTGTGCTGCTAGTATTGATTGCTTGATTAAAGCGGTGATTCATCCAGAATCCAAATAGCACTTCCGCAGCCTAGGTTAGGTTAGGTTAAATGGCTGCCCTAGCTTAGGGCACACTTGGACAATTATTGAAAATCCATCCGCTGCCATACATGGGAGAGGAGAAAGGAGAAGGGAAGGAAGAAGGATCCTTGAGATTAGAAACGATGATGACCACGCATTTTACGACGACGCCGACGGTGGCTAATTTGCGTTCGTAGTTAGCCGCAACAAGCTACGGATGAATTTCACCAAATTTATGATATTTAGACCCGCTATATCCGCAGGCGTAGATGAGAGCCCAGCTGTCTAAATCTTTGCCAGACGAGAGCAAGGCAGCTGAGAAGAAGGTGTTGAGATCATTCCACCTCGTCCTCAAGACAGCTTCTGCAGAACGGACTTAAGGCAATCCCAAGTCTCACCGCATGAACACCTAACGGACAATGTCCGGTAAGGATACCCACCAAATTCGAGAGCTGGGGCTTTGTTAGCCTTAGGAGTTCCCTCGAGCGTCCCCTTTCGCAGCCTATTGTTGCCACATCCTCGTTACCAACTTGTTCAGCAGTAATTAACAGCAAGACTATATTCAGTCTGTGAGGTTTAAGAACATGAGGTTGTTGACATCTAAGCCAGACAGTTGTTCGAGACTCTCGAGCAACTGTTCGCCCAGGATTAACATTCTGTCCTTCTATAGGGCTCCGGTTGTTTACAACTGTGAAAGTATGTGTTGCGAGTATGGCTGCTTGTTCTGCGACAGACCAAAAGCCGGCTATGACTGCCGTTAGTCTTCAGGCGTCCCGTCGTTTCATGTTCATCAATGTTAACAATTGCTAATTTTGCATGTCATCTGGTCACTCCATCTACAATCCGCGATTCGCCGGTATTTTAGGGAAATTGTATCCTTGACTACAGCCAGTGGTGTGAATACCGATTCTGCCAGGTCGTTGTTCATGGCAGAGTCCCCTCTTGCCAGTTCAACTGCTTTTTCGTTACCTTTAATGCGATGTCCCGGGACCCAGTTTAAAGTAGCTTTATGACTTTCACTCAAGATGGTAAGGCTACACTTACTTTGTTCCACCAGTTTAGAGGTTTTTGTAGCCCAATCCAGTGCCTGCGACCAATGCCCTGAGACTTAAATCAGCTTCTCCTTGTGTGCAAAACTATAGCGCGGAGAAGGTTGATACATCTCGGTCAATTGCAGCCAGAAGAAAGGCACATGCGCTCAGACCAACCCAGCTCTATCTTAAGGTTAATAAGGACACAGGGTCTGGATGAGGTACTGTGATGCGTAGAGCGCACCAAAGACCATGAGGTTTTAGTGCAAACCTCAAATTAAATTTATATATATATAAAATCAATACCTTTTAAAAGGGTCCTCTATAAGTGAATGCTCATCCCCAGGCAGATAGAATGTATGAATGACAGACTTTAAGACATTCTCTTCAGAAACAGTTTTATTCTATCAGTTTGAAAAGCTCAGAAACATGTATTTGACCCGAAGGCAGAAACAATGATTCTAAAGTTGTTATAAAGGCATTTGGCTTTCTAAATTTACTGAAACCATGAGATGCTTGAACTGTCTTTGCTTTCGGTTTTGTTGCAATAACTTTCATAAACTTTTGTAAAATGCGTGAGAGATATAAATTTGGGTTCCTTCAGTACCGTAGATTTAACAGTCGGGTAAACATTTTATGTCCTCGGCCTCATTTTCAACTACTCCTGTATTTTATTAAGACACATATTTGGATCATTGAAATGTTATCCTATCTTGAATTAAGCTGGCGAAAAGCCTGCCAAATATTGGCATACTATTCACTTACTGAGGTTTTTGCAGGCTGGTTTGTCAACAAAAACAAAAGCATACATAAATAAGCTTTTCGTAGATTATATTGACTAATAGTCTTATTTTTTTATTTCAGTCTTATTTTGCCTATAGACGCTTTGTTCAAATTAAGAACAGTTCTTGGGACAAAAATACTTCAAACGTTTCAAAGAATTCTCAGAACGATACATATTCGTATCTAAATATTTTTGGATAATAAAGTGAATGTTTAAAGAGCCACAAAAATTACGTAGACTTTGGTATTTTTTCTTTTTTTTGCTTGCTTACGATGTTGAACTTTTCCTCCATTCAACTAAATTTTTATTTAAAACAAGAATAAGGTTTTAAAGTAATTCAGGTCTTTTCTTTCTTCTTCTTAATTGGCACGAGTTTAACAAAACACGCCTATCATTTCTTTTTGATCATACCAAAATTTCAATGCCCAGTGAGTATTCGCCCGCAATCAAATTAAAGCTTCCTCACCAATCCGTTGCCACATCTAACAAGAAGACTTATATGATATTATACGATCATTCCCTCACGACTTTATTCAGTCTGTGCGATTAAGAAATCTTATAAGATTGTTTACTCCTATATTGGGCAGTTCTTCGAGTTTTTCAAAAAGCAGTTTGCCAAGGGTTTACATCCTCGCCTTCCATAGGGCACGGCATTCACAGAGGAAGTGGAGGATAGTTTCCTTTTTCTCTGGTTATTTACAAGTGTGACAATGTGTGTTCTAAGGGATACCCATTTTGGCTCCCTGCTCTAATATGGACCAGAAGCCAGTTATCTCTGCCGTGAGTCTGCAAACATCACTTCATTCCATATTTGTCAATGTTGACGCTTGTTTGTAGTTATTGGTGGGCCAAGACGTTCTGTGCGTTTGGTAGATATTTTGAGGACATTGCATTCTTGATTGCTGTGAATACCGATTCTACAAGATTATTATTCACCGCTTTTTGGTTTCCTTCAAAGTTCCAATATCCTAGCACCCAGACTAAGATAACGTTATGACTTACACACAAGGTTGTAGGCCATTTCTGATTTGTTTCACCAGTCCTATTAGTCCATTTAATTTGATGAAACTTTATTAAATTTTTCTGAGTTTCGCACAAAGTTAGAAACTTTGATGACTATGACTTTTGCTAAAGAATGAACTACCGAACCCTGCGCACTCGAGGTGCAACTAAATTCAGGCCGCTAGTTTGTTAGTTAGCTAAATGCCAGTCCAGAGTAGTGTTTACAAGCGCGCGGAAGCATTTTGCCAAGAGTAAACACGAAAACAAGAAATGAGTATTGGATCAGAACCAGCGATTGTTCGTGAGCTCGAGCATCTTAAAGTAAATAAAGCTTTTGTTTATCGCACCATTACTCGTTACAATGATACTGGTAGCATCACAAAACGTCATGGAGGACGTCATCAAACGGCTGCAACGTAACGTGAAATGGTTCAAAAAGTGAACAAGCGACTTAAGCGAAGTCCCTTACGAAACGCCAATCAAATGGCGAAAGAACTGAAAATATCTGATCGCAGCATTCGCCGCATACTGAAAAGTGATCTCAAAGTCAAGCCTTACAAGATCCAAAAGGCACATGATCTCACACCAAAGCAGCAACAAGTCAGACTTGAGAGAGTGAAGGAGTTGCTTCGCTTGGCGAAAATCGGTCAATTTCCGAATATTGTGATTTCTGAAAAGGAAATTTTTCACATTGAGCAATTCGTAAACTCGCAAAACGATATTTGACCGATCGTTCATACGAGAATTTGAGTCATCGATTGCCCACCAGGAGGCGGCACCCACCACAGGTAATGATTTGGGCCCCTGTATCCACAGAAGGGGGCTCTCCAATCATTTTCATCGACCCCGCGCGGCTAGGTAAATGGGAAATATTATCGGGAAAGTACTCTAGAGGTTGCTTTGAGGACGTGGGCAGACAAACATTTCGATGTGAGACTATGAGCGTTTCAACAGGGTTCGGCACCGTCTCACAAAGCTCGAGTGAACCTAGAATGGCTAAAAAACAACGTTCCGAACTTCATAACGTCCACACAATGGCTGTCAAACTCACCAGACGCGCATCCGATGGATTATTCTCTTTGGGCCATTTTGGAGAGAGACGCTGAAAAAAGACATTGTCCGCGAGTGGGCCAAAACACCTGCAAGCCCCATTCGGGCAGTTGGCGTCAAGGCAAAATGTGGTAATATCGAGCAGAAGTAAATTGATTCTTAATTTTATATTATTTTCAGTCATTTTTGCCTTTTAAATTGGTTCCACTTCGAGTGCCGGACCCTGTTCTTTTATTGAAAATTACACAAATTAAATTTTCAAATTTATAATCACAAAAGGTACACCTTTTTTTAGGCTGTTTCAGATCTTATGACTTGTGGCACTCAGATATATCACTGAATCTCAGATTTGAGTGAGCATTTATACTAAAAAAATACGCTAATAGTTTGTGATAGTATCATAGTATGGAAATATCAGGAGAGTGAAACTTAATGCGAGTAGAGAGAATTGAAAGTAATTTTCGAAAATTCTGCTTAAGTCATTCCATGAGGGCCACGAGCATTTTGAACTGATCGGTCCTTTTCCCCACCCTAGACTGCCTCGAAGCTCTATCGCTTATGCAGAGTCGTGTTCATGCCTTCCCATTACTGCACATCATTTGCTTCCTTCAAGTAAACCGTGGTCCAAACTCAAAGATAGAACTCTGCGTAAGTAAATCGATAAATTTCGCGGAAACAGAAACACTGTTTACTACCCGCAGGCTACCCATCAATACGTTCGCAAATCTGACCGCACAGCCGCATTTATAACAACCGTGAAACGTGTAATAAAACGTGCCGCCATATTGAATTCACAATAAATAATTAAGAGCTGAAGTGCATTGAGCGGCCAAAAGCCGACTCAAATGGCAACCCATAAGTCGTTACACAATCACACGTCGCATCGTTGATGCTGATGCTATCATTTGGCCACTTCCTTGCAACGCATGCAGCTGAGCGCTCAGCTCTTTCTTCTACATATTTAATTCATTGTGGCTTCAGTGGCCGCAATTATATTACAATGCCAGCGGCCATTGGCTGAAGATTTTCATTTTTCATTTCGAGGCCATACTTTCTTCGCTGTTATCGTCGCCGACCGACTTTTCCTCCTTTGCTGTTTTAATAATTTCTGTCAGCCATGCTCTCCTTGCGCGCCTTATGCCTTTGAGCGCCTGTAAGTAGGCAGCAGAAATAAATGCAACGAGCTGCAGTTGGCTTGCTTGATTATTGATGACATGCGTGATGCTTAAATCGTGTATTAATAAAATTGTGAGCGAAATGCGCCGCTTTATCTTATGCGCCCTTGTTTTTACTTTTCATTTATTGTGTCGCTGATTATTTTACATTTTATATTTCATGTATTGAAAGGGTTCGTACAATCGCATACAAACTGACATCACCTGCGTCATATAGTAAAGTTTTTCTCAACCGCAGCCCTAGTGCTGGTTGACGGTTGGTATTGTTGTTGTGTGGCTTAATTATTTTATGCGCTGATAATTTCTTTTTTTATTGTATTTTTTATTTATTTTATTATGGAAATTTAAAAAGGAAACAATGGTTGATGCCACTCGCACAGGTGGGTCTTAATGCTCAACAGCTCCTCCGTCAATCCTTCTGCTGCTGATTTTTGTTGAATTTTAATGGCTAGGCGAACGTGTTGCGAGTATCATATTATATCCATTTTTAATGATTTATTAATGCCTTTATTTATATGCACAACCAGATAAATGCATGGACCCACACAGATACACATACGCACATTTAACATACACACAAACATACTGTTTAATTTTTTGTTGAGACACTTAAGCCTTTATCAAAGTAATCCTTATCAGATAACAGGGATTTCAATGATTTCAGCAGCCGCACGAACAATGTGGGAAATATGGAATCTCTTCTTTATCAATTGCCTGAGTGCTCATATTAAGGATTTAAATTAATTCCTATTTGAGATTCGTATTTTCGGTTAATGCATATGCGGATTGCTTGTGTAAGCCTACATAAATATGAGTAGTATTGCGATAGTCATTTATTGTTTTAAGCCTGCGTACATATAGGGTTTTCTAATAGGGGCAGGTCTATGTTAACATACTGTGGCGACCATTGTTGCTTTGGCAGCGTCTGTTAATCCTTTGGTCATAGCGTGGCTTGTTTCACGGAGAGGACGGAAATTGGCCAGCAAGATCGTGCGATTTGACCCAACTGCAGTTTTCTTGTTGGGCTTTCTGAAGTCAAACGTCTACACCAATAAGCCACAATTGACTGATGCTCTCGAAGTAAACGTAACCCAGATCATGGCTCAGTTTTGACAATTTAATTTTTGGTTAGATTACCTTGCAGTGACCATCGATAATTGATCCAAATATTTGCTCTATCACGAATAAGGTTAATACATTTACCTTCCAAGTGAGTCATTTATGTATTAGTAAGCCAGCGTGGAATCTTCATGTGTGATTAGTGCTTCATAATTCATTACAACAACTTGCATTATCCTGCATCTGCACCACTCATACCTATACTAGAAGCTTCTGGCCTGATACTCAAAAAATCCTATACGCTGTGAATTCATAAGTAATTTGCATTTGAATTGAAGTACTGGATTCACACTAAATTTATTTGGATTTCTGAGGCGTTGAATTAAGAACATGTATTTTTTTTTTTAATTTTTTACTGTCTGTTGACAAAAAAAAATGAAAAAGGTGTGTCTTTGACATTCAAACAACCGAACCGCACGAAAAAAAAGCAAATCAGCTGTTGTTCTGTTATCTTCTTATGCGAGCCATAAAAATGCAACAAATCATAAGAATCGGTTGAAATTTCAACAGATCAACGTGTGCGCGGTTGGAGCACTTTCCCAGGCTGTCGAAAAAAAAGCATCCCGTGACCTTATCATCTAGCTGCCAAGCATGGACAATTACAAAGAAAGTGATTACCAGTCTCCTTTCCTGAAAGGTCTCAATAGCTTCTGCCCTGCTATCGTCCAATGACCGGTAAGCACAGCTACAAGTTTGGAAATTGAATGGCGAGGAGTCTCCAGAACTTTCTGCGTCCGGCATCGATTGTTCTGAGGCCGAAGAATTTTCGAAACAACATTCGAAGAAATAGAGCTCCATATGTTTTGGCGAGGAGTCCAAATGACTTTCCAAGTCCTGCGTATATTGTATTGGGGTCAAAGGGTTTTCGAAATGGCTGATGAAGAAATAGAGCTCCACTTGTTTTGTGTTTTTCTGAGAAATAAATTGTGCACTTCGCCTTTTACAACAGTTTAGAGGATACCAATGACCGAGTAGGAGACCTAAGACCCATTTTGTCGATTCTTTCCTGTCAAACTCATCAGTAATTTCATCTCCTTCTACGTTCCTATGTCCTGGAACTCAGATTAGAGAAATGCCACCTGCACACGCAAGAGATTTGATCTGTTCTTAACAGGATTTGCCTTGATCGCAGCTGCACTTACGGACCTAAGCATTCTGCTCGACTCCCGTTTCCATCTAGGAACCGTCAGTGAAGACAGAGGTACCTGTACCGGTACATATTTCCCGCCCATTCGAATCCTGCCTACATGGAAAGATTACCCTGTTACGACCCTCCAAATCAAGTTTTCGTATAGAGAGAGAGAGAGAGAGAGAGAAATGCGGTGTTAATTGCTTAAAAATGCTACCATGTCCCTTGAGAGATTGGCTCCAGAGGAGAACCTCCTTTGACATGATTGCACTTTGAGCAACGATGCAAATACCGAAAAAGTCGATGGCAAGTAAGTGCAGAACGACATTGAAGCCAGCACTGGGACATGTTCTACATGAAGCGGTGATGCCAAAACAAAACAAACAAAAACAAAAACACAGCTAAAAATTTATGATGCCCGTAAAGTCGATTATATTTTATGGAGCACAAGTTTGGAGCGTCGATGGGTACGACTCGTTCTACGTTTCTTTTTTAAGAAATGTATTTTGTTGCCGCCAAATATAATTGACATCGAAACAGATCTGCTTGCGCCATATCTGCATATACTCCGAGCACATCTGTACTTTAGGCTAGGTTAGGTTGAAGCGGTTGTCCACTGTGGGACACACTCAGGCTCGTAGCCCATTGTGATGCCGTGTGGGAAACTTGCCCTTATCCTTGTGTACTTTTCAAAAATTTTGTAAGATCGTTATTTCGAGATCTTCCAATTCATTAAAGGATTGTCTACCCAAAAGGGTAAGTCTACGTCTGGATAGGGCAGGACAGTGACACAGAAGGTACAGGTTCGTCTCTTCCTCTTCCGCGTCTAGACAACTTCTGCAGAAGTCATGTGTTTGCTCACCCATTCTCTGGGCGTGCCCTGTAATAACTGAAATCTGTGTGTTAAGACTGTGCCTATCTCTTCTTAGTAGAAGTTTCGTGCGTTTAGCATTGAGAGTCGGCCACAACTGTCGGGCGATTTTGCAATCATTACTCCATCTTGCATCCGCTACTCTTACAATTTCTTCGATGATAAGAAGTTTCCATGTTTGCAAGAGTGTACCTATAACATTGGCTTTGAACTCATCAGTCAATTTGGTACCGATTTTCGCTAGTTAATCGGCTCTGGGAACTGCAGATGTCACAATGGCTAGGAACCCATGTTATCATGACATGAGACTCAGCCATCTCGTTAAGATATGCGCGGCATTTCACGGCTTCCTTGGAGGTTGTCGACTGTTTTGTGAGAGATTTTATCGCCGCCTGGCTATCAGTGAAAATGCAAATATCATCTCCAGGTATTACATCACATTGTACCAGTGTCACGGCTTTCAATAATGACCATCAGTTCAGCCAGTAAAGTGCACTACAGTAGTCGGAAAATCGAAAACTGAAGGAGATCCCCAGATGCTCCCAATATACACCTCCGCCCACTCTGCCCTCGAGCTTTGAGCCATCTGCGTATACATGGATGGACTCGCCCTGTCTTACCTCGTCCCGTTCCCACTCTTCCCTCGAGGGTAGGAGGGTCGTGAACGTTGTAATAGCAAGTATGGGCGGCACTGTATAGTCATCCAGGATTTTACCGTGGCCATAGTCTGTGTTTGACCACTTACTTAAAGTGCTCAGCCTTGTTGCCGCACTGCGCGCAATGTACCTTGCCTGTAGGTCTACCGGAAGGAAGTTTAATATCCAAGTCACAGGCTTCCGCGCATCCTTGTTGAGAAGATTGTGCGTCTAAGCGCTCATTGGGTAAAATGTTATTCGTTAATGTTAAATATGGAGCCGTCTTATGTTTTTACTTCTGAGTCCTTGTCGAGTTCATACCTTCGTTCTGAACAATCTTAAGAATAAACAACTTTCGGCTTTTCTATTTATCTTCCTGTCGCAAAGATAGGACAAATGGATTTCCATAAGAACACTTTTGAGTTTACCCAATAATTTTTTGTGCGTACTGAAGTTTTATTTATTTCTGCATTTTATAGAAAAAGTTTTGAACCTCGAATCCTTTGAATGAAAAAAAAATACCTACTTTAAATTATTGCGACTGACTCCATATCAATGTTCTTGTCGTGCGTTCTACTAGTTATGAGCACCCATTATATATTTAATTACATTTTTCAAAATAAAGAACTTAAGAACTTTACTTTTATGTTTAGCAAAGAAAGCAAGAACTGTCGACCATCACAATTGCGCCACATTACTATAAACTCAAGTCAATATTTATTTATTATTTTTCTATTGCAGAATCCGCATTGATATACTCAATCAAGAGTACACCGTCTACTATGTGGGCACAAATTTGGGGCGCATCTATAAAATCGTGCAATACTACCGTAATGGGGAATCACTATCGAAATTGCTTGACATCTTCGAGATTGCAGCTAACGAAGCGATACAAGTGATGGGTATCAGTCAGGCACGTAAATCGCTCTATGTTGCCACAGATCATCGCATCAAACAAATCGATTTGGCGATGTGCAATCGACGTTATGACAATTGCTTCCGTTGTGTGCGTGATCCCTACTGCGGCTGGGACAAGGAGGCGAACACATGTCGCCCATACGAATTGGATCTGTTGCAGGTATGTTGCATGTGGCAGGTGTGCGTGTGGGCGTGCATTTGTATGTAAATTTGTTTTCTGCTTCTGGCAACAAGTCAATATAAATGTGCCGGGCGCACGCGTAAATCATCGATGTCTATGCAATGCCGTCGATTGTAGAGCAAACACCGGAATAGACTGACAGATATTGAGGCATTGAGACATTGAGCTATGTGCACAGACGCAGATTTAGACATGCAGACAGACAAATGGCGAATGCTAGGCAGTTATACGGGCAGCAAGTTAGACAGACAGACAAACAGATAGAGAATCAGTCAATCGGTCGGTCTGCCAATAGTTACACGCTTCATGCGACGTCATTTCGAATCAGTCTCTCTCTGTTTGCGTGTGTGTGTGTCTGCATTTCGTGCGACAGCAATTTTACAGCACAACACCTGCAATCCTGCGGTGCATTCAAATTTTGCCGATATCCTTTTATGATTTCCCCATTCACACACACACCGGCATATACTGTCGTACCAACCACCCTTTCCTTCCTCTTGCAGGATGTTGCCAACGAAACGAGCGACATTTGCGATTCCAGCGTGCTAAAGAAGAAAATCGTCGTCACCTATGGGCAAAGCGTGCATCTGGGTTGCTTCGTCAAAATACCAGAGGTGCTGAAGAACGAGCAAGTGACTTGGTATCATCATTCAAAGGATAAGGGACGGTATGAAAGCAATTTTCCTTACTTTTATTATTCTTTTTTGAAATACTTGTGTTGTTTTTGGTTTCTTTTTTTTTTTTGTTTTTTTTTTTGATTTTCGTTGCGTTGAAAAAGCAATTTTCTGATTTAAATCACCTTTCGTTTTCTTCACTCGCTTACCTGTTGTTTTTGTTGTTTTTTGTATTTTACACAGCTACGAAATCAAATACAGCCCCACAAAGTACATAGAGACCACCGAACGCGGTTTGGTTGTAGTATCGGTGAATGAGGCTGATGGTGGTCGCTATGATTGCCATTTAGGTGGTTCCTTACTGTGCAGCTACAACATCACCGTCGATGCACACAGGTGAGTGCGAAAATACTTATTATCCGTAAATGCTGCAAATTATATACTATTTTTGCTATCTTTCAATAATTTTCGTATTATTCTTACTTTTTTTTTTTAGATGCACTCCTCCAAATAAAAGCAATGATTATCAGAAAATTTATTCTGATTGGTGTCACGAATTCGAAAAATACAAAACTGCCATGAAATCGTGGGAAAAGAAGCAGGCGGTAAGTTTTCACGTTGTGTAGTGCAATCATTTTGATTATATGCCGACACAAATATTTAGACATTTCTAACAAGAAACAATTATTACGGCGGAACAAAAACGAACTATGCAATTATGTACACGTGGAAAAAACAGGTTAGACTTCCGCTTGTTCAGAATAGAAACTCACAAACCAGACATATGACCAGTCCGTGCTGCTGTTCGTCAACTCTTAGTGGCCACTCAAATTAATTAATTACCAAACTATATAATTTCAACACCCTAATCCCTTCGGCCCCACCCCGTTAAAATAGCGTAATTGCGCCGACTACATTTATTTATTTTTTCCTTGTTCGCAACGCCTCATTACTGCTTGGAGCGCCATCTGTGTTTCACATTTTTCTTTCAGAAGGATCGCACAGATAGTTGAGGACTTCGCTAAATGTGGTGTGTCTGCGTTATTACCGCGATTGTCCCTCTTTCTGGCGCCACTGATGCAATGTGTAACTGCGACTACATTTATTTACGAGTATTTATTTATTTACTAATGATTTAGAAAATATTGCAGTTCCTAAAGACTAAAAACATTTTTGAAACTTGATATTAATTTTCTTCTCTAAATTGAAGTTATATTTACTTTAAGGGGGGACTCTACTGTAAAACTTAAAAAAAATCGATTTTTTACTTTTTGTTGAAACATACTCAGAAACAACTCCAGAATGTTCCATGAAAATCTTAAAAAGAAATCTTGAATAGTTTTCAAGTTATAAAAGTTTTAGCAAAGCAGGTATAAACTGAGCGCTCGAGAGGTTTACGGTCATATGCGTGTTTTTCTCGAAACCACGTTTTCAAAATTGCCCACATCACAGCTCCGTGAAAAATTAACATATCAAGCTCAAACTTTGATAGTATATTTTTAACAATATTTACTAGTTTTTAAAGCTATGGTGGGGAAAAATTTATTATTTATAACCCCTTTTTTAATAACAAAATGACAACAAAAAAATGTCGATTTTTTAAAAAACTTCAAAAATTTTACAAACAATTTTTTTTTTTGCAAGTAATAGGCTTAACAACTAAAAATAATGATATATAATAAAAAAAATTTGGGTTTTTTGATTTCAGATTTTTTTTAAATGCGCGACAGTGTGGGCAGATTTCAAAAGGCGTTTCGGGGGAGCGGCTGTACAGCTGCCATTTTGAAATGAAAATAAATTTAAAAATTTTTTTTGTACACTCAAGACCTGTGTTTATGTAACCCTAAACTTTTTTTTACTAATTAAATTAATACAAGTATGAAAACAAAATCCATGAAAATTTGATTTTTACAGTAGAATCCCCCCTTAAGAGAAATCAGTAGTAGACGAGTTTGAGAGCAGATTACGCAGCACAATTAGTTCTGACCACTTCCAGCCGCAATTCCTTAGGCTCCTCTGCGGGATATTAGAATAGATGCGTTCAAGTAAGAATGGAGAAACAATAACTCCGCGTATTATGTCGAAGACAAAATTAAGCGAGACTGAAGTCCTTCTGTCGTGTAACGATTTCAGGTTAGAGAACAATGCATCTGGCACCATAGAGCTACCAAGCTCATTAAACCCAAATGAACGTAGAGCATACCTGGGAAAAACTTTTCGGATTCTTTCAAGTCTATTGATGTTACATATGTAGGTTCTCCAAATATAGTAAAGACTGCGTATTCTAGTCCAGAGCGCACAAGTGAAATCCGAGCTGAATAGCCGAAACAAAGCGGGCATGGAATTAGATTTTGCAACAGTATACCATATTGATCAAAAAGTTCCCGGAAAACCGCCAGGTGACGCTCTAAGTCAAGTGATTTTACTTCTGTTTATTTAACGACTATCAGTTTTTAAGGAGTTTTGAGAACTATTATTTTTCGTCAATAGTCAAGCTGTGATCAAGGCACTGATCTTAGCTCACCTTAATTTAAGATGTATTAAAGAATGCAGGAGGTCGCTCATCCAACAACACAACACAACATTTTGTTGGGTAGCCAACCACTTTGGAGTGCAAGGAAATGAATGAGCGAATAAGTGTACAAGGTAAGGCTCTGAGCTTGACCTTCAGCGAGTCGTAGAGGACATTAGCGTTCCTCTAAACGAACTATATACTGCTGTAGGAATGAGCGTAATCGAGCAACCCAATAGAAGGTGGTCTCTGATTATTAACTGCATGGTCTCCAAAGTGGTCTGGCGAAAACTGAATCTTACATGGATATTTTGTCTACGTGGATTCAACAGATCAACTACCAGCGTCTTCACAGATGTTATAACGGGCCACTGCACTATTGAGTTGTGGAGATGAAGAAGAAATTTAGTCGATGCAACACCTCCTATGTGAATATCCTGCATTTCAAAGAAGCTGCGCCAAATATCTGGGAGATTATTTCTTTGAAGACCTGGAAAATTTGCACAATGTTTCATTGGAGAGACTGGTAACCTTCTTAAAAAGATTTAAGGGGTTCAAGCAACTTAATTAGGGGATGAAAATCAAACGCAGGTATCACAACGGGCCTTAAGGCCATCGAGTGTTTTGTCTTAGACGAACAACTTGGCTAACCTAACCAAACGTAAGGACTATTACTGGCGCGCTATGACACGTTTAGGTACGTGTCTTCCTTTTTATAATACGTCTATTCTCTTTTTTCAGCTCTCGGTAGCGAACCCACATGCCACATGGTTCGCGTTGCGCCCGATCGCAGCGTGACGCTATAGACAATCATCCTTCCTAATCCTTCCTTAGCGCGGCAACATGACACTCCTCGTCGTACCCATTGTTTTCCCGCACTCGCCGAAATCCGATATCTGCTTCGGCGGCGGTACATAAAGAACGAGAAATGTTGTTCCACTCCTCGTGCATGCCAGATTGTTGAGCAGTACTCTCTGAGAGCAGGAGTGAGAGTCGAGTGGGGAATCTTCTGGCTGTCTGTTGAGATTGCAGCTTTCCGATGTCGAACATTCTTTTTGTAGTTAGATGTACGTTTTTTGCATCACAGAGGCGTGTGCGTAATTTGGCTGCGGTAAAGCGTATCTTCCATCTATCGCAACATGATCGATCTGGTTTTGCGTTTTTCGATCTCGAGACAGCCACGGGCCTCAGACTACCTTGTTTCGAGCCGGTGAAGGTAATCAGCTTTTATCCGTTACCGCATGTTTTGTTGTGTAAGCTATATTTTCTGACTGTGAGACCACAAATTCCCTTCTTTTCGAAGCTATACCGGAAGAACTCTGCAAATAAATTAGCAGGTTGCATTTGATTATAAAGACATCAATTAGTTTGATTTGACGTACCTCCAAAAGGCCTTGAGGTTTGGTTTTATATCCAACTCAAATTTCCGAGCATAGTTTCTCTTAAGAACTTTACTTAACGCTTTGCAACGTCTCGAATAAAGTAGGCAATGTAATATAGTTATTTATAATTATATTTCTAATAAATAAATAAATAAATAAAAGTAGGCATTTTTCCATGAGGAGAGAGAGGAATTTGACGTTTTGAATTTTTTAAAACATTTGTCCTCGAGTTCTTCAGTTTCTTTAATTATTGAGTATACCATGGAATTTTATATCTACTTTTTGGCTTTCGCGATAAATTATTTACACAAAATTAATTTACTTTATGTTTGAAAATATTAAAACAGTCTGATACCTCGACTGCAGTAAGCAACGCATCTGAGCTTAGTAAGGAAATGGCATCATTAGGTTAGGTTAGGTTGGAATGGTTACCCAAGGAGTGGGCAGACTTGGAAAAAGATAAACGGACTCGTACTTTGTATTGCCTTGTGAAGGAAGTAAGGAGAATGAGAAAACCAATGGGTTGAAAGGAGAGGGCGGGGAGAGGTGGTGGTGAGATGATTAGGAGAATGAATTTAGAGAGTGTGGATTATGAACGATGACTATGCTGCGTTTACGTCAACCGCTTTGTGCTGCTGATGAAATTCATCAGATTTTTAATGTCAATGCCAGCTATATTTTCAGGCGTAGCAAAGAAGTAAGAGCCAAGATGCCTAATCCCGCCAGAGCAGAGCAGCTAAGGAGAAGGTGCTGAAATGATTCCACCTCATCCTCCGTACATCCGACTCTAAAAGGATTCGAGGTAATTCCAAGACTCACAGCATGCACTCCTCGCGAATAGTGTCCTGTGAAAAAACCCACGAGGTTCGAGAGCTGAGATTTTGACAGGCTCAGAAGCTCGCCCGAGCGCCCCCGATCCACACGTGGCCAGAAGGATTTCGACTTTACACGCTAGTGTATTTGCCCAGCGCTAGCTGAGATGGCGTGAAGCACATCTTTCCAAGAGCAGGCCGCAAGCAGTCAGGGAAATCCCAATTCTCTCCCCAATTTCCTGCAATGTCGCTGTGACCAGGAACCCAGATGAGGTTACGTTAAAGAATTCGGACGCAGTCGAGAGTGAGGCCAGTTTCGAATGCACCGTCACTGACCCGAGGGCCATAATTTCCGCTTGGCTGTCCGAGTAAATATTTATTTTTGGACTGTTAGTACGTATGTGAGCAGCCAATTGCCTGCTTCCTTGATTGCGGGTACCTCTGCATGGAACAAATTGCAGTCGTTCGGTAACCTGCATTTAAGTCTGATGGGAAGTTCCTCGCAAAAAAGTCCTCATTCAACCTTTCCTTCCAACTTTGATCCATCCGTGAACAAGTTCACCAGGCCCTGTCCCCCAAGTGTGCCCCACCGACCACTCTTCCCTTGATGGGAACGTAAGCGACGCATCCCAGCTTAGTAAGGAAATGGCATCATCGAAATAGCTTTTCTAAAAATGTTTGTTTAACAAAAGTTATTGGGACATAAAGAAGGACTTAAACTTTTTGCTGTGAAATTGAAATCAGAGAATTTCTTATTCAACACCCTGCGATAAAATTAAAATTTTTTATTATCCAGCTAAAATTCCATATGCACGTGAAAATATACGGGCAAACTCAACTCGTTTACCCAAATCCTTGTCGAGAACAAGTTAACAAGTCTACTACAACTATAGTTTAATGCTCACTTTTTTTTTGTTTTTTGTTTACTTCAGTAAGATCAGGTCATACAGTTGCCCGTGGGAAAGACGATTCAAACAGGCGATTTGATGTGCCAGATCCGATAGAAATCTTAAATCGGACTGAAATTTATTCATAAACGATTGGAGGCGAATTAAGCTTAGCTAAATTAGCTATTTAAATTGGAAATAAAATAAAATCAAGTAGCAAAACAGATTTTTGTACAAAAAAGAGTAAACTGAAGCAAATAAGTTTGTAGCTCTGATACTAAATAACTCTTTCAGCCCTACTAAATAATTATTAACCTTTCTTATACCTATATATACCATACATAAATATATCCTTGGCACACTCTATTTGTGGCGTGCGTCTTGATGTTGTTCCACAAATGGAGGGACCTACAGTTTCAAGCCGACTCCGAACAGCAGATATTTTCCATGGCAGAAATATATTCGGAAGTTTGGCATTGCCACCAACCTATTCGGCTACGGCGGCCACCTTGCATACTCATTAAAATTACCCATACTCAGTATGCGAAAGCAGGAATCAAGTATAAAGATCCAAATAAAGTATTCTCACTCTGCGACCTATTCACTTAAAATTTTCCATAATTTATTTCTTAAACTTTTGAAACTCTTATTTTTGGATTTCGTCCTTACTTGCCACAACTCCTTGCAATACTTAAGAGTGTAGCTATGCAATTATTTCAAAATTACACCTTCTACCACTCCCCCTAGCTGTGATAGTGTTCCTGAGAAAAACACTAACACTTGACCATATGGCGAACGACACCCACCAATCACCGCTGTTGCGGTCGGCTACACTGGTTAATTGGCTAAGGTGTGGCTGTGAGGGCCACAATTGCCACTTAAACTTGCCCGTTTTACCGCGAATGTTTTATAAATATTTCAGTAGCTGTTCTACCATACAGGGCGCATTATGTGCAACGGTTAATTTGTTGGCGTTTATTTATTGAGGAAAATTTGTGGGTCAATATGTCAAATCAAACTTGTATTAAAACGTAAAATATTTGATGGATGTACGTAGACATAATGGCTTATATTGAGTTTTGAGTGTTGGTTTAATTTGTTGTGGCAAATGTGCTTATTCACTTATTTACATTTATGTGTATATATTTATATATAGCGGTTGAAGAGTACTAGGCTTTATTTCTTTTACTTAGTTGGTGAGTTTTCATTTACTTGACAATCATTCTCATCGTATCAGCTAACACATGGCCTGAAAAGTCCCGAGCCTAACACAGAAAACACGTTTTTGTTTGTTCCAAATTAGCTTCATTCATCTACGTGATTTCCATGAAGAACAACGCAATCATTCCAACGTCGCTTTAACATTTTAATACCACTTTTGTAGAACGATTTAGCTTTTTCCTCAAAATAAGTCTCAGTTTCAGAGAACCTCTTCATTCGAGCGAAATTTCTTACAGGCGAACATTTTTTTTTTAATCTGCGAACAGCCAAACCTGGGTGCTGGGAGCCAAATCGGGCGTATACGGTGGAAGTGTTTGACTTCTGACACGGTGCATTGTCTTGATGAAACAAAACAGTGTGCAGAACTTTTTCATAGACAAACGCTCATGCAATATAAAGCCAACTCGTTCTTTTGATAACTTTACGATGTCAGTTAACTCACGCAACATCACTTTTTGATCATTCAAAACGATTTTGTGGGTTTTTGTGATGTTTTCTGGTGTTTCCGCCTAATTTAACGGCCACTGCGCGATGCATCATCGGTGTCTCCCCGACCGCGTTTGAAGTCTCCAAACCATCGTTTTATTGTTGTTTCTGATGGAGCAGAGTCTCGATAACACTTTTAAAACCATTGCCTCGCTTGGACGGTATTTCGATATTTTTTCCCATCAAGCAGCAGTGTAAAATTAAAACACGAAACCCTTTTTGATCCATTATTTTGAAAATAGCAAAAGTAGCGTCACTCTTAGCGCAATAACTCTAGAACTAATGGATAGAATATCATTAAATTTTAACAGCTTGGCTTTTTACGGTTAGCACTAACTGAAAAAGAGGTGAATGCAGGAAAACTAGTGCCATCTATGTATTAGGCCCGTGACTTTTCAGCCCATGTGTCACACTTGTCTTCTCATAATTAAGTCACTTCAACTTTTTACAAATTTCGTAATATTTTTCAAGCTAAATGTTTTTCTTTTTTCCAAAAACCGACAATAATTTGACATATTTCAAAAATTGTCATCAAAATTTTCTATTTTTTAATACGAGTCTTAAAACAATTTCTGGATATGCGGTTTTTTAGAATAATCAATTTTAAGATGTTTGAGGATTTTTTTTGTCATACGATGTTGACTTGCTCGGAATTCGTTTATATATAATAATATAAGGGGGTGGGTAAGGGTTTCAGCGGAAAAAAACACTATTTTTGGGAATTTTTTTCTTAAATATGGATTAAGCAAATTTATTAAAACCTTTTGTACATTAATAAGCATAGTTTTAACTATATTCTGTAATTTTTTCATGTGAAAACGCTTAAAAATCAGCCGGTGACAGACCATGTCCGGGAATGACTTGAAAAAAAAAAAACATTTTGCAGTGATCACTCAGTGATCTCAGTCGGAAATTATCTTAAACCAAAACCTATTCCAATTTAGTCAAAGTATCATTAAATCTTCCCCCCAACGTTGTCCGCTTATTTTTTTCGGCGGTCTAAAGTGAAAACTTCTATTTTCAACGAAAATTTCCGCCATTTTTGGGCGGGAAACCCCCTTCATGTCAAAAAAAAATATAAACTAAACGTTGGGAGGACGCATTTTTAATGAAGAAAATGTGTGCCAAGTTTGGAATGAATCGGTTAAGTAGTTTTTAAATGGCAGTGATCACCGGCTTTCAAAAAGTAGTTTTGAGAAAAACTTGTCAGCCGCGCTGCCTTCCCGAACGCTCGCACCTGTCCGAGCTAAGACGCGAGACTAATTGGACAATAATTCCAAACGTTTTGCTCAGATCGGCTTAAAATTTTGGGAATATATTCTTGAAATGTTAAACAATAAGATAAGACAAAAAAAATCGATTTTTTAAAAGTGTAAATCCTTTTTTTTAGTTTTACTCCCTGATTCAGTTTCAGTTGCGCGTAATATCTCCGATTGAAAGTGGCAAAATGGGACGAATTGCGGATTTACCATTAGAAATGCAAAAATTGTTATAAAATTTTACTTGGGAAACAAGTCTCTGCGCGAAAATTGGTAAATCGCATAATACTGTACAAAGTGTTATTGCTGGTAAATTGGAAGCTAATCACTACCAAGCCGGAAGGCGAAAGATATTGACTTCACGTGCGGAGCACAACAAAGTAGAATCAGCCATGCAAAATCCCAAAATAACCTCTACGATACCATGCCGAAATACTCTAGAGTCTTTGCATAAAAAAGTAGTCCCATAAACAGTCCGTAATTGTCTGCAAAACGCAGGTTATAATAGCAGAGTGGCACGCCTCAATCCCTACATTTCAGATACTAACAGAAAGAAGAGATTGGAGTTCGCCAATTTCTATATAAATGAGCCAAATTCTTTTTGGGAATATGTCATATTCAATAATGAGTCGAAATTTAATATTTTCGAAGCAGATGGCCCTCCAAAAGTTTAGCGGAAAGAAAATACGAAACAAAATGGAAAAAAAATCGTATTCCTATCGTTAAGCATGGAGGAGGAAATGCAATGGTTTGGGGGTGCATAGTTGCATCTGGAGTAAGAAGAATGGCTTTTATTGATGATAAAATGGGCAAACATCTGTATTGAAACATTTTGAAGAATACTTTGCATGATAGTGCCGTTAAACTTGGACTGAATGCTAAGGGTTCTTGTTCCAACAAGACAATGACCCAAAACACTCATCTTATATCGTCTTATATCGTATAAGAATGGCTTATTTACCACTGTAAGCAGCTTAAATATTCACCTCAATCACCGGTTCTGAACCCAATTGAGCTTGTCTAGGAGCTCTTAGAAAGGAGAATCAGAAAGCACAAAATGTCATCAAGGGCGTCATTGAAGACAGCTTTAAGTGTTGAGTGGGAGAAAATTGCAGCTAATGAAACCAAGGTATTGGTAAAAAGTATGCACCGATATATGGAAGCAGTTATTAAAGTTAAAGCCGACCCAACAAAGTACTAAATACTCGTTTTTTCATTATTTTTTTTAGTAAAATATTCCTTACATGGCTATGTACGAATAATATTTTTGCATAAAATTGTGCCTTATTTCAGTATTGCCTTAAGTTCTCTAATACCCGAAATGAAATTGAAAGTTTTTGTTCCTTAAGCATTAAATAAATATGTTATTCTTCACGAAAATACAAAATTTTGTTCATTTGTATAAATCCTGCTAAGTATCAGGTGTATCTGTTGATAAACTGTGAGTGTACGAATAAATTGTGTGCCCACTGTATGGGATTGTGGTTCTTCCTGTTGTAAAGATATGTAGGAAGATTTACGGGTTGCAAAGTTCAATCGTTTTATTGCCTGAAATTTTAACTAATTTTAACTGTCACATCTACTTGAATATTTAATTTCTAGATATATGAGATTATTTTTGTAAATGAAATTGTGCTGCCATTTTTGCCACTGTTATTAAAATGCAATTATTTCAGTATTACTTTTTTGTAAGCGGAATTGTGAGGGAATTCAGCGAGGTCTATCTATTTTCACACTTACAAACACCTTTATGCAAATATATATTGATAGATGTGTGCTGGAGTTGCCAGGTGTGGCAAATGGACTAGAGTAAAATTTTTATGGTTTGTTGTAGTACACAGCGGATTTCTTGCCTAGTGTATTGAGAGTTAATAGGAAAAGAACAAAAGGAAAAAATCTGTGTTTTCAATGTTCAACTAGGAAATGCGCTTTGCAAGTCATATATAAAATTAACCGATGGAAGAAAATCCCTCCTAATACGATATTATACTCATGCGTATCAGTTCTTATCATATTTCTTAAATACTAGTAAAAAAAGCACTACCAAAAAATTAAAAGAAAATAAAAATAGTTCGCTTTAGTGTTGGTACACCAGGCAACTAACCGATGACTAACAATACCGGTTTCGAATGCATATTCCCTTTTTTATTCCTATTTTTTCTATCTCTCTCTCTCTCTTTCTCTCTTTTAGCAATGCTCATCACGTCAGAACTACAGCAATCAACATCCTAATGATGTTTTCCGTAAAAACAATGTCTGATATCAAGAAAATCAACTTCAACTATCGCCCATAAAACTTCGTCTATAAGTAGGAGAGATTCTTGGGGGTCGGCTGGCTGGCTAATGGCAATTAACGGTATAATGAAGGGTAAGAGATCGCGGGAGACTTTACAACAGCAGATTATAACGGTAGTGTGACAGGAGTATCCGTATGTGTTCACCACTCGAAGCAATGAGAATATGAGAGCGCAGGCTAAAGAAGGAGAGAAATGTCAAGGCGGAGTGTGGTTTTCACCATCCGATAACATCGACAACGCATTGGACATATGCTCGTACCGGAGCGCATTTAAACTTAACAAAGAACAAACTTAACTTGAGCAAAATAAAAAAAAGCAAAATGATATGACGGAAGCAAAGAAAACATTAGATACACTCAAGCAATCGCATTATACTACAAACATACCTAAATAAAAATAAAAATAAAAATAATTTTAAGAACATGAAAAATTAATACTTACTATAAGATATTTAAAATCAATAGAAAAAAATAAAAAGTTACAAAATAAAAAATTAAAAACATGAAATGCAAATTAAAATAAATAAAAAACGCAATGTGGACCACAAGAAAACAATAAATTTTACAAAACCAACGAAAGTTTCCGCATTGGTGGTTGTAAAGGCGCATAAATTTGCAATAAATAATTACTTACTTGCAGTTGGCTTCAAAATAAAAGGAGCACAACGAATTACAAAGTTTCTACTATTTTTATTTAATCTTTTTCCATTTAAAAATAATTTTATAAAAACATATTTCATACCATAACAAAAACTATGTGACTCAAATTTTCAAACCTTAAGCAAAATTTATTATTAGATGCGCAACTAAGTTCTCGCTGTTTCTTTGATGAAAATACAACTTTATTCTGAAACAATGGTTACAAGTGAATCATTGAAAGTATTGCCCATCGCTGGCTACTACTTTCTCCCATCTTTCTGGTAGATCTCCTATACCGTCGCGGTAAAACTGTTCATCCTTTTTGGGCTATCCACCGATCAAGCCATTTTTGGATGTCTTCATATGAATGGAACTGCTGGTCAGCTAGACCTTGTGCCATCGATCGGAACAGGTAATAATCGGACGGCGTAGTATCTGGAGAATACGGCGGGTCGGGTAGGATTTCCCATTTCTGTGTTTCCAGGTTGGTTTTAACGGGTTTGGCGACGTGATGCTGTAGAATCACTTTTTCATGCCTCATGAAGTCGATACCGATCCCTAATGATGGTTTCGCTCGGTTTTAACAGTTCATAATAAATAATACCAGCTTGGTCCCAGCACATACATAGCATAACCTTCGCAGCATGAATATTCGGCCGAGGCGAAAACGTAGAAGCATGACCGGGCAGTCCCCGTGACTTTCTTTTCTTTGGATTGCTGTAATGAATCCATTTTTCATCACCCGTCACGATGCGATGTTGAAAACCCTTCCTTTTTTGCCGCTGGAGCAGTTGTTCACAGGCGAAAAAACGACGTTCAACATCCTTTGGTTTTAACTCACAAGGAACCCAAGTTCCCTATTTCTGAATAATTCCTTAAGCTTGGAAGCAATCGCTTGGAAATGGATTGGCGGGTAACTCCTAATACTTACGCAAGCTCTTCTTGCGTTTGGCACGGATCCTCATTGAGCAATACCTCCAAATCAGCGTCTTCGAAGGTTTTTGGCCTTCCTTCATGCGGCGCGCGGACAGTTGCCAACATTAAAAGCACCGTCTTTGAAGCGACGGAACCAATCTCGGTACGTTGTTTCACTTAAAGCAGCATCTCCATAAACTTTTTGTAGCTCTCGATTCGCTTCAGCCGCCGTTTTTTTTCGAATGAAAGAGGAAAATCAACACTTCCCGCAAATGTCGATTGCTCGGCACAAAATCAGACATTTTCACAAAACCAAAAGTATATGATACCAAAACAAATCCCTAATGTGTCTCAAAATCAATCTCGCATCTATTCACAAACAGCGGGAACTTAGTTGCGCGCAAAATTTAAAAATTTTAAAAATTGTCAAAAAAATGTTCAACTTTTTAATCAGAACCTCTGGAACAATTCTACTTATGCAATTTTGTTGTTCATTCAATTTCAGTATATTAAAGTGCAAGTTTGAAGTCGCACAAAATTCAGATACATTTGGATTTTTGTTTTTTTTTTTTTTTTGCATACATTTTCAGAATTTCCTTCACTGCAAAGGCATCGAAGACTTTTATGTGGAAGGAAATGCTCAACAACTCAGCAAAAAAAAAAACAACAACTTGCACTTTGTTGGTCTTATATTGAATGGGTTATAAAACTGCGTACCCAAAACTAGTTTTTTTTTAGTTAAATTCTGAATGAAAAGTGGGAAGTTTTAATGCTTCTTGTTTTTCTTCTTTTTTTTCCTTTTTTTTTTGTTTTTTTGAAATTTGTAACATTTTTGTGAATTCTAATTATAAAAACATGAAAAAACAAATTAAATGCTAAAAACTTGTTAAAACTTTGTAGTTCGCTGCCCACCTATTATTTTGCACAAAAGGACCCGCAAGTACACTCATAAAAAACCGTTAATCAATGAAAACCAAATAAGCTTAAATATACCTATAAATACCATGTAGATATATGAAATTGAAGGCAAATACTTACATACATACATACTTATATACGCTAGCAATACACCAACTAAAACGCAGAACGCAGAGCATTGCAACAAAAGCACAAAACCACGAGTTGGGAAAACCAAACAAAAATGGAATTTAAACTAAACTTGAATTTTATATAATAATTAGGAGCCAATTGCATGGATTGACACCAACAACAATAACTGCATATTAAATAATAAAAATAATAGAAATAAAAAAGGAAAACAAGCACAAACATCAACTACACAGGCAACGGCTGAAACTCGAGAGCAAAATATTTCAAGAGATATACAAGAAATTGGCGCTGAACTGATAGAAATAAGTTGTATATTTTGATAATCCATAATCTGCACAACCAACAGCAATATTAACTACTGGGAAAACCAGGCGTAGATCAAGAACAGCAGCTACCCTACAAGACAGCTGACTATCATAAAAGCACTCACATTATCATCATCACTATCCTTATCCAACTACACATTTTTGTTCTAGCCATGGAAAAGTTCTGATACTTTCCCCTTGTCGGTGTGATATTCTATCTCTCTTTTACCAATAGCAATTTCTTATAACTGAAAAATATATCTACTATGCACTAAAGGCATTCTCACGAGATAGATGGCACATTCGATCAGTCCGATTTTTTATTAATTTTCCAATAAATCTGCATAAGTAATCTAAATGAGCTCAATCAGCTAAAATGCGACGCAAATGAGAGTCATTTGATTTCAATTCTTGCACGAGCTGCATTTTATAGGCACGTAGGCCAACATCTTTAAGAAAAATGTTCCACGTAGGCGAGGGACAAAGGTCAACAAACTGTGAACGACGACGAATCGACATTTTGGTATATTCTTAAACACCTCGCTCTATGAACTTCGCGAACAGATTTATTTCTACAAAGTAAATGTCCACAATTTAGAAGCGCCGTTGTGGCGTTAAATGATGCGTGGTGACTTGCCAAGTCTTACTGAACAGAAATGTCAACGCAGTTTGTCACTGTCGGCTATCAAACCAGAGTTACGGGTATCGATAGTTCTCATACAGCTAAAACAAACACCCGATAGTTCATATTATATATATATATATAATTGGCGCGTACACTTCTGGTAGGTGTTTGGTCGAGCTCCTCCTCTTATTTGTGGTTTTGTTCCACATATGAAGGAGTCCTACAGTTTCAAGCCGACTCTGAGCGGAAAATATTTTTTACGAAGAGCTTTTTCATGGCAGAAATACACTCGGATGTTTGCCATTGCTTGCCGAGGAGCGACCGCTACTAGAAAAAACTTTTTCTTAATTTCGGTATTCATGGGTCAAACCATTCGGTTATGGCGGCCGCCATATTTTACAAGTTTAAAATGTTTTAAATCAGTTAAATGAGCAAGAACTCGTTCAATGTTTACTGAGTCGCCTGTTACTTCAGTTGCATTTTTGGCTCGCTTAAAAGAACTCATCTCATTGCTCTGAACTTTAACTATAACGAAAGCAATCACCAATAGGCAAACAAGCATTAGTATTAAAACTCTTCGAGTACTAAGGGGACAGATACCTGTAAACGGGCATATTTTCCCTGATTTTCATTAAAATTATTTAAAATGAAGAAGTCAATATATTTTTTTCAAAATTTGCAAACAGTTTCTTTATACGATAAAATAATATAATATTGTTTTTTGTTTCAATCATTTCAAATGTCGGATGTGCACTCAATTCTTCCAGGAAGGTTACAGCGGGGCTTCTCAATCTGACCTGAATACAAAAACCCCAAATTTTTTTTGTTTATTAATGTCATAATTTCTATATGAATTAACATAAACAAAAATGGAAAAAAAATCGCGGAATAAAATGCTTAAAAAAATGAATTTTGGCGCGAATTTTTCTACTATTTTTGCTTTGAAAAATTATTTTTTCGAAAAATTTTCGAATTGTAAATTCACATAGAAATTAATATCAGAAAAAAGAGGTGTGCAAAATTTCAGGGAGATCGGTCAATAACTTTTCGAGTTATCGAGTACACCAATTCGAAAAATATATTGTAGTAACTATACCTCTCCCAGTGCTCGAACGCAAAGAATAGAGTCGTCACGGTTGACCATCTATAATAAAAGAAATACTTAAATTTACATTCTAAAAATTGTTTGACATATTCTTAAAGAAGTATATTAACATTTTATGAAAAAAAAAATTTTTTAAATTTTGCAGGTATTTGTCCCCTTAAAAATGTTGTCTGAAAGCCGTTCTGACTCATATGCCATTAAAAGCCCTCCTGCCACATACTTGGATGTATCAAAGTATGGGAGGAAGTGTAATTGTATATTCATTCAGTTATCCATACACATACACATTTTTCTATCAGTAAATGAAAGCTTCTAAATGATATGAATTTATTTCACTCCTTAAGAATCTGTCCATTTACTATACATGGAGTTTGCTAAAATTTTTCAAAGAATATTTCGAATATTTTTTTTAATTTTATTTTATTTTTTATCTAGAAAACTCGAACTCTTGAAATACTCAGACGCCACCGAGAATTAGCATACATCTACATATATCTCATAAATTTCTTCGCCAGCCTAACTAAAAATAAAAATAAAAATTTAAAATTAAATATTCTTATAATCCTAAACTAAAAATACAAACAAAAGTATCAAATAGAAGAAATTTTAAGCAAAATAAAAACTACTACAAACCGACAAGCAATGTGATGTTAAGTTTGAACGCATTTAACTATTATCGAAGGAAAAATCTATTTATAACATCTTTGCTTCAAGGCATATTAAATATTTGCTACAAAAGTATTTACCATTGGAATATTAGGCAAAGCGCTTTTGAGTTGCTCTAGGCTAGTTTCATTCGAAATTCAAAGCAAAAATATGAATATCTAAATAAATAAAAAAGCATTAAGAAATGTTAGAGTGAGTAAGAATTACAGCAGTCCATAGCTTTTAAGTCAAAGTGCGATATTAAGCAATAGCATAAGGGGAAACAAATTCATCTTTATTTTCGTGTAGCAAAAATTTGCAATAAAATCCTACATTTTTGCAAGTTTGATGATTTCTACGAATTTTATTTCTATCTCAGCGTTTTTGCATAAGAAAAGACTTTATTGCGCGCGACCAACTACTCAATTTCCTTTGTATTAAAAATAAATCAAAAATAGCAAAATCAAGCATTTATGAAGAGCATAACTGTAACATAAAATGAAATAAAATAAAATAAAATAAAATATATGAAATAATTTCTTGCAAAACTCCTGTTCACTTTATGCTTAGTATCTTAGTATTTAGGTACTTTTTTAATTGTTTCCATTCTTAAGTACTTATCGCAAACCTTTTAATGCATTTGAATAATAGTTATAAAGATTTAATGAGCACATACATGCACTCATACTTAGAAGTTATTATGATACGAGTCTATACATATCTGTTCGTATGCTTGTGTATGCGTTTCTGTAGTTAAGTTAATTCTTTGATAGTCCATTGTATTTGAAATATATTTAAAGAAAAAACAAAACAAGCGAAAAGCGAAGTAGTAAAGACTTCGTGCGTTTTTTATCCTTTTTATATGTTTTTCGAAATTAGTTTTTAAGCGCTTAATAGTAAGGAAAATTATTAATAAAATAAAAGTTATTACAAAATCTTTAAAATTGCGAGCTCTTTTTAATACTTCACAAATATTGAACAAACACTGGTTTTTGGTCCCTAGGCTCAACTCAACACTCAACGGCGCGCATAACTGAGTGATATTGGGTAGTCGAAAAAGTCTTTTCGTATTTTGTCAATAGATGTCGTTAGAGTCATCTATCTCCAGTGCTACCAATCACATTGTGTCATATCATATGGTGTTAGAAAGGTGACATTTTAAGCTTCATTTAACCAAAAAAAAATGAAATTCGGAGAAGTTGAAAAAAAGTTATAGCTGTTCAAAAATGAGTGAAAATAATGAAGGACCTCGATGTAGTTTGAAATTTTTGTATAAAAAAGGGAAGAATGCCACGCAAGCCACCAATGAAATTTGTGAAGTTTACGGAGACGATGCTGTATCAGTTCGTGTAGCACAACAATGGTTAGCTCGCTTCCGTTCTGGAAATTTCGATGTGAAAAATGCACCTCGCTCCGGTCGACCTATCGTTGAAAAAGTCGATGAAATTATGGAAAATATTGACCAGGACCGTCACATAAGCTGCCATGACATCGCCAAGGCACTAAACATTCATCATCAAACGGTTTTGAACCATTTAAAAAAGGCTGGTTACAAAAAGAAGCTCGATGTTTGGGTACCACATGAATTGTCTGTGAAAAATTTAATGGACCGAATTAACATCTGCGATTCTTTGCTGAAACGAAATGAAATCGAACCATTTCTGAAGCGAATGGTAACAGGAAACGAAAAGTGGATCAAATGCGACAATAATGTGCAAAAAATATCATGGTGCAAGGGTGGTGGACGCCTCGAAAGGTTATGCTGTGTGTTTGGTGGGATTGGACAGGAATCATCCACTATGAGCTGCTCCAGCCTGCTCGAACGATTGATTCTACACTTTGCTGTCAAGAACTGACGAGATTGAAGCAAGCAATCGAAAAAAACGGCCAGAACTGATCAGCAGAAAGGGCGTCGTCTTCTATCAGGACAACGCTAGCCCACACACATCTTTGATGACTCGGCAAAAACTGGGCGAGCTTGGCTGGGAAGTTTTGATGCATCCACCACATAGCCCTGACCTTGCACCATCAGACCATTTGTTTCGGTCAATGCAGAACTCCCTTAATGGAGTAAAGTTGGCTTCAAGAGAAGCCTGTGAAAATTACTTGTCGCAGGGTTTCGCCGAGAAACCACAAAAGTTTTACGCTGATGGAATAATGTCTCTAGAAGAAAAATGGCAAAAGGTGGTCGACCATTTGATTTAATAAAATTCATTATAAATATAAAAAAAATGAGTTGAAGTTTGATTAGAAATACGAAAAGATTTTTTCGAATACCCATTATTTGCAGTAAGGAATTTTTCGTAAATTTCTTCTTTTTCCGTTTTTAAATATTATTATAATATTATATAAATATTATATATTGAATATCAGTGAAATAAATGCAAGTTTTAAGTGAATAAAAACCACATGAATTTTTAATAATTTTGCTTTAACGGCCTTTTTTACTTTATTCCATATAATAAAAATTAATTCCTTGTGGATTAAAATGCGCTAGATCGTTTCCAAGAAAACATTTAGGGGTTAGGGGAAGCCAGAATATTCAAAAATTGGATTTCTTTTTGTTACAATTTCTTAAAGTACAATTCTTAAAAATATTGTGTGAAAATTTGAAGTGAATCCGACAAATATTTTTCGAGTTATTCAACAAATAGCAATTAGCAAATTCAATATTTTGGAAGCCGCTATGACGGCTGAAGAACTATAATATGGCCCAGGAATAGATGACACAGTGTAGGTAGGTAGGCGAAATGGTTGAAGTGCCAATCTGGCACTCCTCAATAAGCACTGAGCGCCGTTTTGATACCATTATGAGACCTCCAACAGGCAGATAACTACAGCTAGCCAGATCTGTTGATATAATGGAGAAGATTGATGTTATTTAGGTTGGTGCACTGCTCCAGGCTGTAGTAGAAAGGAGCACCCAGTGGCCTTAGTAGTCTAGCTGCCAAACCCGGACATGTGTGTAAGTAGTGAAATAATTCGTATAACTCTACATAAATCTATTAAATGAGTTTTTCTCAAAACTATGTTTTTTGAGCTGGTGATCATTGCAACTTAAAAACAGCTTGGTAGATTTCAATAAAACTCATACTGCTTTTCAAAAACATAAAAAACTCATGCCTGATCGAAGGATTTTTTTTTCAAGATTTCGATTTTTTTAAACAACTAATTATCAGTGTTTTGTCGAAAATCTGAAAAATATTTCCTGACACCGCCATATTGTTAATTTTGAAAAAAAGTTTCGGTCAGGTTCGAGATTATTTATTAATAAAACTAATTTCTCTTGTCCGATTGCTTTTAAATGAATCTCTAAATACATGTGATGATCATCGCAAGGGACTTCTGGAGAAATGGGTTCCACACAAACAGCGATAACTTTTACAATTGTGAATTTTCTTTTTGAAATTTTGCTAAAGCCAAGTCGAAACATGATGTATTAATGCTATGTTTTTATTTTTGTAAAATAAATCAATTGACTAACAAAAAAAATTACTGAAAATCATCATTTTTTCAGGCCTCTTATTACCCCTAACCCTTAACGAATTTGACAGAATCAGCTGATGGACTGAGGTAACTGGGGATGCATTTACAAAAAAAAACTGAGAATTTTTGGTGATATACGAAAAAAATCATACAATGCCACTTCCTTACTGTCTGAACAACGACTCATTCGAATATTTGCGAAATTATTGTGCAGATTTCGGCTGCCGAACTCCAAGTGACGTGGCAGCTGAAGTTCGCCTCACAGGTTTCTTTTTCAGAATAGTTAAAGAGCAAACCTTAAAAAAATCGTTTTAAGGTCTCATTTCGAGTAAATGCAAAGTAACCGCAATATTTAGATTAAGCTCTGCTGGGCAAAGAGTTCGAAAAAATTAACAGAGTTGCGGCAACCATTATTGAATAGTGCGAATAAGCCCAACTAATCATAAAAACACTTTGAAATTGAGTATAAATGAGTACACAATCTTCTTTGAGGAAATATCAAACAGCTCAAGTGGCTCGCCTATGCATTAAGGCATCAGATGGGCCTAGTGAAGTGTCCTTGCATCATAGTATTTAAACTTTTAGCCGGAGTTGTCATCAAAAATTGCGAGCTGCAATAAAAGTGAGGCGTCAATACGAGGGGTGCTTTTATATGTCGGGATTAGAGAATAAAAACAAATTTCATTATCGAAAATCACTTTATTGTTTTTCAAAATATTCTCCATGAAGATCTATACACTTTTGCATGCGTTTGAACCAATTGTCGAAGCACTTTTGCCACTCTGAATGAGGTACCTCCAAAACATGCATTCTGAATGCCGCAACCGCTTCTTCAGGTGTCGAAAAACGTTGACCTCTCAGTTTGTTTTTTACGTACGGGAATAAAAAGAAGTCACTCGGTGCCAAGTCAGGACTATACGGCGGATGACCCATTAATTCGTTGTTTTGGGTGCTCAAAAATGCAGTTGTTTGAGCAGATATGTGAGAGCTCGCATTGTTCTGGTGAAGAGTGATCCGTCTTTGGCGATTGGTTTTCCTAATTTCTTGGAAGACAACTGGCAAAAAAAATGGTTGTGTACCACTCAGAATTTACTGTTCTGCGTTGTTCTAGTGGTACGGTTGCGACATGTCCAGTTTTTCCGAAAAAACAGGCGACCATTTGCTACATAGGAAGTGCTTCGTGCGCGAACAACTTTTGTTGGATTTGGCTCATCTTGAAACACCCATGCAGTCGACTGCTGTTTACTTTCGGGCTCATACGCATAATACATGATTCATCACCTGTCACGATGTCATAGACGTGTTTCGAAGCCCCGCGAACGTATTTTTAGAGCATTTCCTTTGACCAATTGATACGATCCTTTTTTTGAGCGATTGACAAATTGTGTGAGATCCAACGCGAACAAATTTTTTTGACAGTCAAATGTTTATGCAATATTGAATGTATGCTGGTACCACTAATGCCTAAGATTCTCTCAATCTCACGATAGGTCACATGACGATCTTGCAATATCAGTTCGCGCACAGCATCAATGGTTTTCGGAACAACAACTGATTTTGGACGACCTTCACGAAATTCGTCTTGGAGTGAACTACGACCACGATTGAATTCACCATACCATCGATAAACACTGGTCCTTGATGGACCTTCATCGCCAAAAAATGAATTAAGTTCATCCATGCAATGTTGCTGAGTTAGTCCACGTCGAAAGTTGTAAAAAATAATCGCACGAAAATGTTCACGATTTAATTCCATTTTTGGATCGAGATGAATCTTTTAAGTTACTGTAAACAACACAAATAGCGCTGGTATTTCAAAACATTCTGAGTACGTAAAACCCAAAAAATGTCAAACTTTGCGATACACCTATTAGTTGCTAGATTGCAACACCAGGGTTGCCAAATCCCGACATATAAAAGTCACCCCTCGTAGAAGTAGGCTTTCGAAACGCCGTCAACACAGAAACACCAAAAATTTCAGTGTGGCTCCTATTTACAACTAAACAAGTTTACAACGCTAGGACAACAGTCTTTGGTCAGGAATAAAACCGACTAGTGCCGATACTAACAACCAGCTGCCAATTGTAACAGTACGCGGCACAAGCAGCTAAACACCTTTTCTCATTTTTGAGATACTTACTCCTGACTGTTGAAGTTTACGATCTATCGCTACTTCCGCCTAGATTTTATTTTATTTCGACTTCACAGCACATAAATGAAAATAAACTCACAGTTCCCAGTTGTCATTTCGAAATTTCTTTACGAATGTTTCCTGTTGTCATACGCCGCGTATTTTCCCGTTTTCTTGCCAATTGTCTTACATCAGCAACAGCAACAGCAGCTGTGAATTGTCAAAGAATGAGAAATTAATTAAAATTCGCATGCACATAACGGCAAAGGAGGATGAAGAAAAAGAGTTATGTGCATATGTATGTGTGAAAATTGGCACAGTAGCATAAAAAGCACGCAAAAGGTAGCCGACACTCATACACACACACGTGCCATGCACTCACGGTTTACAAGTACGGGCAATGCGTGTACGGGGGTGTGCAAAACTACAGTTCAAATGTCATACAGGTATTTGTGTTTGTGTGTACGAATTCTCGCGCTTGGGAGCATACGAAAATTACTTGCTGCTGCTGCTGCTGCTTCTTCTACATACTTTTCATGCTTCCTTGCCTTTGCTGTCAAGTCCAAATAGAAGCAGATAATTGCAAGAAGTACTCAACTACAGACGCAATGCGAATAACTACCAGCAAACGGAACAGCTGAATTGAAGTATTGATAAAGTCTTGGCTGCACGCATATATGCGTCGAGTTGTTGTTATTATTTTCATCTTATTCGCGATATTTGTTGGTGTTGAAGCGCGTAAATATTTTAATTCGCTGTATTCGTACCGAAAATAATTTTTTGCAGTTCTACAATGCGGGCAAAGGGGTGTGCTTGTCATTGGCATTCAAGAAATATTGCCAATTAAAATATTTAAGCCAAAGTGGTGCTTTTGCCAGCCACAGTGGGATGCTAACGAACAATCGTCGGGCCTTTTCAGCTGGTTGAGTGGTTAACAGGAAGCAGCGCCTCGCCGTATGGAGAAATGCGAAGAAAGGAGTGAGTGAAGAGTGAAAGAAAGGAGATGGCGTCGTTGTTACTGTTTTTAATTGAAATGCATTTGCCGCCACTGGCTGAGGGCGAACGGCTCGCTCACCTATTTTATATTCTCGCTTTCTGCTTGTTATCTACTGTTTAAATTAGTGGAGAGGCAAAAGTGCTTGTTTCGCATTGCTTTCCACGCACAGTGTGACCTTTTACTTTTTTAGGCTGCCTGGATTAAAAGAAACAAAGTTCGCCGTGAATGATTATTCCTTAGTGTGTAATGTAGAAATGCCCAGGTATGACGAAAATGTACTCAAAACGTATGCGAAATACAGCTTCAAAAGGGTAACCATAATCAAGCACAAGCAAGGCAGGTGAAAAGTGATGCTTTCCATTTCAATTCAACCGGGCTATTCGGGTCATGTTCTTCGATTTCGATGTAACTCAAATATGTTGCTCTCTGGTCAAAATAATGAGACACGTATTTTTTTGTTCGCCCGAAAAAATTTTTTTTCAAGCTTTATCGGCAATTTTTTTTTCGGCTCAAAATCGATTTTTTTTAGTAATATAAGAATTTTTTTTTTAAATGCTCATAACTTAGTCAAAAATGAACCGATTTTAATAATTCTGGGTTCAAAATGATCGTCATTACTTACACGAGCGATTTCATATAGAAACAGTTGCAAAAAAGTAGTTGAAAATTTTTTATTAGTGGCCATAACACCGCACCAAACAGTACATTTAGATGGGTGCGACTGATGTTGGTATGTTGCCCTTGGATTTTCAGAGCCCCACAATCTACAGTTTTGTTTGTTGACATAACCATTTAAATGGAAATGCGCCTCATCCGACATCAAAACATTATTAATTTTAACACGTTATGTTGTACTGTGGGGTTCTATAATAAATTTCCAAGAATTCAATTATAACCTACAAAAAGAGAAAAATAAATATCTCAAAAAATAAAAAAGTTATTTGTGCTTTGTGTAGGTCCTATTTGCCCCACCCTGTACATAGATGCCAACAAAAAAAATGGTAAGCTTGCTCGCCTTAAAATGGGAGCTTTCTTGCAGAGAGAAATTGCAAAATACGTTCCTGTCATTGGACGGAGTTATCTCCGAATAGTTTTTTAAGCTTTGTGACTTAATACTTTTTTCAAAGATTCATGAAAATTATGTACCTTATTTTGTTGCATTCATTCACACGGAAGTATTCCATAGCCTGCCGAGGAGCGACCGCTATCAGAAAAGACTTTTTTCATCATTTGAAGTTTCGTGCCCGAGGTGTCGAACCCGTCCGCTTCTGAATGGTAGTCAATCACCAAACCATTCGTTTTTTTTTAATTCTTTTTTTGCGCATGAGGCTTATAATTGGTAATGCATCATCAAATCGTCAAAGCTGTCGTCGCAGCAATGGTGTGCTTGGCGACTAAAAAAAAATCCCCCTTCATTTGCCGTTGACTTCTGATTATTTTTGTTTTCATAGGTAGAAGGTTCCTAAGACGAACACCAAGGACAAAGAACTCACATTCTGTTAATACGCAACTGTGTTTCATGCTAAGTATGTACGTTAAGAGATCCAGACGATTTAGCAAATTGAAGTCGGTTCTTAAGGTATTTGGTCTTATGAGAAGTGATGACTTTAGCAAGCCATTAAATTGTATGGAAAATATTAGTTTAGAAAATGTGGATATGTGCTCGTGGCGGTTTGTATAATAAAAGTACCTCGCAATACTATTGAAAAGGAAGTTAAGCTTAGTACGAGATAGACAATCATAATCGGCATACAGTTCAAAACCATAAACTAGCGTTTCCGTTAAAAGCAGTCAAATTTTCACTAGGGTAAACACTGAGTAGTCCATAATGATGGTAGCATACCATAGACCTTGCTCTCACTACAGATGTGATTCTTCCACGTCAGATGTCTATTGAGAGGTTCCTTTCAAGTTTTATAACTGAATTGTTCAGTTTCACTTCATTGCAGTTGTCAAGTTTAAATATCTCTTTGTAAATATTTTGATCTAAAACAAAGGTAAAACGTTTACCGAAACATATGAATTGATGAAAAAAGTTGATGACGATGACTGTCAATCTCGTGCCAGAGTTTATGAGTGGTTTACACGTCACAGAGATGGTTGTGAGGACATAAATGACAATGAACATACGAGCCGCCCAAAATCAGTAATCACCGAAAACTCATTTGATCATTTGAGCTAACGAAAGGTCTGTGCACGTTTCATTCCGCACAAGTTGACTGAGAAGCAAAAATTGCTCAGAATTCAAATTTCGAAAGACCTCATAAAAGAGGCGAGAAAAGACGAGAACTCCCTTTACAAAATTGTAACTGATGATGAAACGTGGTGTTTCCTACATGAACCTGAATCTAAGCGTCAAAATGCCGAATGGAAGACCCCAGACAAGCCACCACCCGAAAAATCGCGTTTGGAGAAGTCAAAAATCAAATCGATGCTCATTTGTTTTTACGATCCAAGGGGCCAATACGTCAATGCAATTTTCTATCTTGGCGTTTTGAAGCGTTTGTTGCATCGAATTTGTCTCTGAGTACCGCCCTGAGTACCGCGAAGGAGGAAGCTGGCGCTTATTGCATGATAATGCACTATCTCATCGATCCACTCTTTTGACTGATGTTTTGACTAGAAATCGCATTTTAACTATCAATCACTCAAAGCATTCGCCTGATATGGCTCCCTGAGACTTCTACACATTCGGAAAATTGCATTTGGCCATGAAAGTAAAACGTTTTGCGTCTGTAGAGGACATCCAAAAGGCGTGTATTGACATCCTGAAGGACATTCCGGTGACCTGAAATACTTTTTCGAAAAGCTTTTAGATCTCGCAAAACAGTGTATCGAGGCCAGAGGTGACTATTTTGAATAAATAAACTCAAAGTTATCAGAACAAAGCTCCTGTCGTTTCTATTTTAGCTCAGTGCACAGAATAATCGTTTTTTTTTTATGTATGTCAGTACAACAACCACCCTACCTATGAGAACGCTAACTTTTACTATATTTATTCTCTATAAATTTCAGCTTCATATCTACACAGTTAATGAGGCTTGGAATTTTGGTATCTTGAAGTAGTAAAGAGGCCCACTGTGCCAAGGCACGATGTTTGCGCTGCAGAATATGTCCCTCTATATTCAGGGCTCGCGGCGGTACTAACACATTTTGGAACAGCTATCTCTTGGGTTTCATCCTAGATTTGCTAAAATAAATAAATTGAAAAACTTACTTAATCGACTTATTTCTAGTTACACATCAAACTAGCAAAAATATGCTGTAGGCCGCGTTTTGACACTCTCTTCTTAAATATTCTTGAATTTTCTTGAACCAAAGCAAAACTGAACACATTTTTCTTCACCAGTTTTAATTTTCCCGCTGGGTGTCCACCCTTGCACAGAGTTTTCCCTTTCTCTTGCCCCATCAGCATCTTTTTTGTAAACGGATATTGTTTTCACTTATCGACGCCAGTAATCGCCACCACTTCTTCGAACTAATGAATAATTTATGCAAAAAATGCTATGATACCCACCGCACACTTTCGTTCTCGCCTGGGTTAGGTGTTGTATCCATCCTATCAGCCACGTTGCTTGGGCGCACATTTGGGGAATGAGTGCAAATATTTTTACTTAGATGCGTTCAAGGCAAGGAATTCAATTAATAAACACAATGTGGCATATTTAGAGTGAGGAAATTGAGTGGGCGGCGGTTGGGCGTACGAGCGGTGGGCGTAGAGGGAAACAAATGCATAATGAGTTAATTTCCATGGAAAGGCGAATTGAAAGGCATCTTGGTATTGTGTGCCTTTAATTGATTTTTCTAATTTAATTTGCAATTTGTGGCGTTAAAAAAAAGTTGCACACAATTTCTTTTTCCTACAAAATGGGGAGTTTTAATTGATTTAAAAATGAAAATGTTTATAGGCGTGAGCAAAAATTTAATAAAGCATTATTTGAAAAGTAGTGTGCCTAGACAGGGCCCACATATTATCATCAGCATCAAAAATTCCTAGAATTCACGTGTGAAAGAACTCCGCACAACCCGTTGAGGTTCTATTCGCCAAGCGGTATCAAGTGGGTTGTACCAGTTTAATGAGGTATTACCATACTCGCTAGCGGCAAATCTTACTAGAGAACTTTGTTGTTGCTTTCACAAATAAATTTTTCATCAAGTTATTCGAGCATAGAGATAGCGATCAGAGAAGTGGCGAATAGAAGGAGTTTAATGTTAGAAGGCGAAGAGCAACCCAGGTTACCTAGTTTGTTTAAAAATCCCCCTAAATAAAAACGAAGACAAAGCCTCGGATGGAAACTAACTACACTAACTACACTGACAAGGACCTTTGCGATGTCTACTACAGTTACCATGTAAAGTGGCGCAAATTCGGCGATAGATTTATTGTGGGAGGGAGACTTCATCGCCAACTACTTACGTTACTTTGGTGGATGAGCGTCCCACAATAATCCGCATAAAGTAAGATTCTTCAACTGCTCGCTCATTTTCGCCCACGCCCCGACGGAAGCGAAGGACGTTGCGACCAAAGATTCCTTGTATGAGCGCCTGGAACGTTCCTATGAGCGCTGCCACACCACGTGCTGCCAATCGTGCTTGGTGACTTCAACGCCAGGGTTGGCAAGGAAGGAGTTTTTGGTCCCACAGTCGGTAAATTCAGCTTGCATAGCGAAACATCCGGTAACGGACAGAGACTGATCGACTTATCCAGGACTCGAAACATGATAGTCTGCAGCTCCAGATTCCAGCATAAAAAATAAACCAAGCTACGTGGCTATCTCCTGACCGAAAACGCGAAACCAGACCGATCATGTTGCGACAGATGGGAGACACATTGTAGGGTATTCCAAAGTAGCAGTTGCTGGCAAGAGAAATTCTATGTTGGATTTGAAGCTTGACATTGTTATCGGTGTTAATGCTGGTTCCTAGACAAACGAAGTCTCTTACAACCTCGAAATCATAACTTGTCCATCGGTAGACAAGAAATATAAATAGCAGAGCTTGCGCTAAAAACTTGAGCTCAGTCGATAGATTTTCGAGTTTTTGTGTTAGGTACGCAACTAAGCTCTCGCTGTTTTTTTTTGTCTTTTTTGATGAAAATACAACTTTATTCTAAAAACATGGTTACAAGTGAATCATTGAAAGTATTGCCCATCGCTGGCTACTGCTTTATCCCACCTTTCTGGTAGATCTCGTATATCGCCACGGTAAAACTGTCTTTTGGTTTTCTGTTTTGATGTCTTCATATGAATGGAACTGCTGGTCAACTACACCATGTGCCATTTATCGGAACAGGTGATAATCGGACGGCGCAATATCTGGAGAATATGGTTGGTGGCGTAGGATTTCCCATTTCAGTGTTTCCAGGTAGGTTTTAACGGCTTTGGCAACGTGAGGCCGAGCGTTTTCATGCTCTAGCACCACTTTTTCATGACTCTTCGCATATTGCGGCAGTTTCTCGGGGAGTACTCGGCTCAATCGCTTCAATTGAAGTCGATACCGATCCCCAGTGATGACTTCGCTTTGTTTAAACAGTCCATAATAAATAACACCAACTTGGTTCCACCAAATACATAGCATAACCTTCGCAGCGTGAATATTCGGCCGAGGCGACGATGTATAAGCATGACCGGTTAGTCTCCACGGCTTCCTTTTCTTTAGATTGGTGTACTGAATACATTTTTCATCACCCGCCACGATGCGATGAAGAAAACCCTTCCTTTTTTGCCGCTGGAGTAGTTGTTGACAGGCGAAAAAACGATAACGACGTTCAACATCCCTTGGTTTAACTCATAAGGCACCCAAGTCCCCTGTTTCTGAATCATTCCCAAAGCATGCAATCGCTTGGAAATATATTGGCGGGTAACTCCTAACACTGAAGCAGGCTCTCCTTGCGTTTGACACGCATCCTCATTGAGCAATGCCTCCAATCAGCGACTTCGAAGGTTTTTGGCCTTCCTTCACGCGGACGGCCGTCAACATTAAAATCACCGTCTTTGAAGCGACGGGACCAATCTCGGCACGTAGTTTCACTTAAAGCAGCATCTTCATAAACTTTTTGTAGCTCTCGATGCGCTTCAGCCTCCATTTTTTCGAATGAAAGAGGAAAATCAACACTTTCCGCAAATGACGATTATTCGGCACAAAATCAGAAATTTTCACAAAACCAAAAGTATTTGATACCAAAACAAAATCACTAATGTGTCGAAGCAGTTTGTTTACCATATGTTTAAGCTTGGTTTATGACGTTTAGGTTATGTTAGAATCGACTAGCATACACTGCTGGCGCATCTATTGACAAACAGCGGGAACTTAGTTAATATTTCATACATCTGCACATATCATCTCCTGTGGCTCTCAATATTCTAATTACTATCTGATAATTCGCTTCCTTTTCGTAGAATACTTGAGCTGAAATAAACACCTACAGCACCCAGTTGCATTAAATTGCTTATTAACGCCGACTAAATACAAATTTAAACTTTGCTTAAATGTCATACTTCATAAAAATGGCCATTCTCCAATTCTCAAAGATCTTATTTTCACAAAGTTGCTGCCTCTGCTTTCAAATTAATAGAATAGCCTCTGAATACGGGTGTAATTTGATTATAATCGCAAGGAAAATCCATTTACCAAATCCCTAAATGTAGATTAATGTTGTGGATAACGCCCTAGAGGCTTCTTAACACACTTAGCTATTAGCTGATATAATTCGAAGATGAGTTGAAAAAATATGCCCGGAAAATAATTCGCGTGCTGAATTCGAAAACAACTTCCTTCATCTCCCTCTTACTAAAGTAGGCGACAGATAAAGCGAAGCGTACAAAATTTTCGCTTGAGTACAAATATAAGTATATATATAAGTACCGTATAAATATATATATATATATATGTATGTATATGTAAAGGTACATCTCAATTAAATCTCACCTGAAAAATGTTGATGTGGACATCCGTACAAATATACAAGTACTGCGATTTCGTGCGGCATCTTATCAAAGCTGCAATTTCGGCGAAATTTATTTCCAATGCGATTATTTCCATGTCTTGCCCTCTGGTGATAACTGGTCCGCTAAAGAAACAAAAGACACAAATTAACGGCCAAAATACGTAACAATTCACTCGAGGGAATTTTCCTTTTTTGCTTTCGCTAGCAACCGGGTCTGCTTGGTGGCAACATCCGCGAAGAAAGTTCACACTGCGATGAGAATGCGATTAGGTGACCCATTCAACGCACGACCTCTGGCGTTGCTCATTAGAATTTACACAATTTACAGTCGCAATGAAAGGCTCTAAAGGTGTGTGTGTGTGTGTGTGTGTGTGTGCGGGTGTTGAAAGTCAGTGAAATGAATTTAGCGTTTCAAAACAATTTACTCGTTACCTTTTATGTAAGTATTTGTGTCCGCCAGCTCATATCCCCGCCGCTTAATAGCAAATCGCCCACGTTCACTTTAGCCGTTGAAAGTTTTGTGTGTTTTTTAATGAGCTGCAAGGCAACATCAACAACAGAAAGTACTCGTAACACGCTGTGACGTCCGTGCATGGCATGTCCGTCCATCTAACTATTTGTACATGCTTTTTGTGTCCTAAACAAAAGGCAACAACTCTATACTTGTTTGCTGTGTACTTTTACGGCAGCTGCGTGAATTTATTTTGCTTACGAAATTTATCTGTGCAGTGTTAACTTTTGTTTTAGTTTTTTGTTGTACGTGATTCATCTTCGGCACTCCCCTCTTTTTCGGATTTCACTTTCTCGGCGATTAAATAGTGAATTATTGCTTTTTTAAGCTTTTGTTTATTATTTGAATTTTAATTACGTCCTAAGCTTTACACGAATACCAGCAATGTTCGAGTCCCTTTTCCACCTCTTCCGAAGGGCCCAACATTTTCTCTACCACCACTAGGCGCTCGACGCATATGGTACGGCTCAACTAATAGGAACATCGATTGTTAATTTATTAAAATATGGTTGTGTAGTTGTAAAGTTAATACTGGCTTTAGGCGTTACTCGCCCGCACTTATAAACTAAGAGATTTTAGGGCACTTTGAGGAATCCCATTGTCAAGTAATCCAAATACTTTTGACATGGCCTTCAATTTTTCTGACAATTTTTTTAAATGAAGATGGAGTATAAAAATAAGTAAAGTGAATAAATTTTGAAAAAAATTCATTAATGTTGAGATTTAGGTATAACATAATTTTGATATGATTTTTATAAGTCAAATAACATCGGTCCCTTTAAACAGTTATTTAAATTCTAAAATAAAGGGTTTTCCAATAACAGGTGTTATTTTGAATAGCCCGCTATTTCGGTAGATGTCTTTTTTGAAGCTGTCATTTTTCGATATTTGACAAGTAGAAACTACGCCATTAACAAAAATGGAACAATACACCCTTAAACAACGCATTGAAATTATTAAAATTCTCTATAAAAATGGTGAAAATTTGGCAGAGATGGTTCGTAAAACTCGAACATTTTTGGGTCATCGTGAAGCACCTTGTCGGACCGCAATACAGAAATTGGTGAACAAATTCGAGCTGTAGGGAAAAGTTAGTGATGTGAAGAATAGAACCCGTGCACGTCGCTCCAAAACAGCCGAAAATATTGCTGTTGCTGTTGTAGCCGAAAGTCTCGAAGTAAACCCAGTTTTGTCCATTCCTCGTCGTTCTTTGGAATTAGGCACTCCGCAAACCTCATTACACCGTATTTTGCATAAAGATTTGGGTCTTAAGGCTTATAAAGTCCAGTTAACACAAGAACTCAAGCCGGTCGATCATCAACAACGTCATGTCTTTGCTGATTGGGTCGTTGAAATGCATGAAAATGATCCGCAATTCCATCGAAAAATCATCTTGAATGATGAGGCCCATTTCCACCTCGGTGGCTTCGTCAACAAGCAAAATTGTCGGATCTGGGGCTCAGAAAATCCAAAAATCTCTGCCTACCTGCTGCTAATTTTTTACGGCCGAGTCACTTGCATTTCTAGAACCAGTATTATTTGCCTCCGACGAGCAAAGAAACTTCGTTATATGCACTCATAGCAAACCGACGAATGCAGCAATTTTTAACAGCTCCAGCATGTCGTATAGTCGGAAAGTCGCAAAGTCGTTAAAAATAATGTGGCTATCAAGCAGCTAAGACTGGTGGTAGAGCGTCATTACTTTTGGTTGGCCATTTCCACGGTCATGATGTCAAGAAGCCAGCAAAACGACATATGCTTTTAAATTTTAAAAGATCATTATAAGAACACTAATACTTGAGGCAACAACACGTCTTATTCGTAGCTTTCCGCGTGTCAAAAAATTAAGACATTTTTTCGCGTTAGAATTGGACATGCGTTACCCAGTCATTCTCATCTCCTAAGCGGTAAAGAGAAACCAGTCTACGCATTTTGTTTATCTATCGACTTAACAACATCAAACCTTTTGAATTCATGCTCCGGAGCAAGTCAAGTCAGAACCGTAATATTTCAGAACCACAAACCTTCGGATTTTCTTCGCAAGGCAGAATTTTTAGATATTACTTAAGTATTTGTCTGGGAGCCCCATTGTTTGAGGGTCTGGAGGACGTCTCCCAGCGCTGCTTAGATCCGCTAAAAGCGCTGACATCTTACATGATGTCTACTTTAGGTATTCATAGAGGTCGGTCACCATCTGGTATCGCTAGGGTCCAAAAGGTCTACGCGTGGCTTGTTGCCAACCAGGCTAACCTAACCTAACCTACGTATTTGCGTATTTAGATATGATTTAGAAATTTATTCTAGCCAGTAAAATAACTATCTAATAAATATTTCTCTTCTATGCTTTCCTTTTTAAATTACAACCTCATTACATTTTACCCGCTATGCTCCGATGATGGTGATGAATACATTTTATCATTTATTGCATTCAAAATTACATACTATATGTAAAGCTACAGCTGTTTGTTCCGGTCAAAGGTTTTATCACGAATGCAGAAAATGAAGATGTATAAAACTTTGGTACGTCCGGTTCTTACTTATGGTGCTAAAATGTGGACACTGAAAGCTAATTTTATAAACCAGCTGTTGCGATTTGAAAGATCCATAATGAGAAGAAAAATCTACAATCCTATTCGGCTTGAAAACGACACGCATCCGTTATAACAATGAAATTGAAAACCTTATTGGTGGTGAAAATGTAATACGTTTTATTAAAGCGCAGTGGATTAGATGAATTGGCCACATCATAAGAATGCCCAACGAAAGAATCCAAAAAAGGTGCTTACTTTACGTGCAATTAGAGGAAGAAAGAGAGGCCGACCAAGAAAGAGATGGATTAATGACGTAGAAGCAGACTTAAAAGCGATGATCGTTCGTAATTGGAGAAATGAGGCAAGAGAGAGACTGAATTGGAGGAGGATTTTTGATGAAGCTATGGTTCACCACAAATTGTGAAGCTAAGAGAGAGAGAGAAAGCCACAGCTGCCAGTGCTTCAGCTATTATTTTTTAATTATTTTACTTATAAATAAATAAATAATAATATAATAAAGAATTGTTTCATTTGTTTGAATGAATAACGCAAAAAAATTCCTAGACTTGCATCAAATTATATTATCAGACTATACTTGATTACGTGCAGAATCAAAAGAAAAGATTAAAAAAGACAAACGCTGGAATAAATCACTTGCATTAAGAAATACTGTCTACCGAAGAATTATAACAAAAAACCCCATGGCAAGAAAGAAAAAAGGATATGATTTTTTTTCAAAGCATATGGAATGCAAAAACTGCATTTGGCCACTACCTACAGTAGTCCACTAATGCCAGCGATCAGCCCCTTGATAGCTGGCAACCAACAGCTGTTGCTTGCGCAGTCTATTGGTCGTTGGGTGTAAGCGCTGCTGATAACCATCGCCGCTGCTGCTGTGCAGACGTCTGCATCATTAACGCTTATTTTATTTGGCGGCGCCACGCGTGTCTTAGCGGGCCTTTGATATAGTTATTCAATCCACAGTTAAGCAGAAGGGGGCATAAATAGAAAGAAAAAGGAATTTGAAACGGGAACGCAGGAAATTTTGAGTCCTGTTCAGTGTTTTCATTAACATGGATAAAAATTTTTATATTTTTTTTAAATGTTTCTTTCATAATTTCTTTGATTTTTTGCTTATGGTTTTTAATTATTTTTAGAGATTTTTTTAAATTTTTGGGTTAAGTCGATTGGAGTTTCAGTATAAGTATAATTGTGTGACTTTCTCTGTGAAACGAGAAGTCTGGCGCAATTTATTGGTATGTTTATAAAGGTGCGAAAAATCATGTCTATTTTCATGGATGCAGAAATCACGATGTGACTCCATTTAGTTGACTTCCTCAGTACAAGTATAATTGTGTGACTTTTCCAGTGAAACGATAAGTCTGGCGTAATTTTTTGGTAGATTTTATATGCGCTAATTCCTGTCCAAAATTTGAAATAAGCTTCATCATATTTCGGACAAAAAAAGCTAATTGGACTCGAGTTCGTAAAAAATGTTAATATCTGTTTTATAACACAGCATGGCATCTGACGATAAGAAACGTCGATTCTGTAACAAACTTCAATAAAAAATTAAGCAATTAAATACCATTTATTTTCCATTAAATAGAATTATTGAATTTCAAAATTGCACAAGAGGCATTGCGTATCTCCAAACGCATTTGTTTTCATATTTTTTTTTTTTTTTTTTTTTTAATAATTTTATTCATACATACATATATAAAAGTATGTCTACTGTAGCATAAGTGATAAGTACCATTATTTCATTTAAAAGGAACGCCACAAAGGATAAAAATAAGTACGTACTATTTTCTAAGTGTAAAATCTGAATGTATCCCTTGAAAAATAAAATTGAAATGCATCAATTTTTTTCACGCTATTCTTATTTGCGCGTTATCATCCACAGCGTGGATCCACACAGCACAAAACAAAAAATGTTACCAAACAAAAAAAATACAAACATCATTTTGGGTATTTCCTTTCGAGTGAATTCCTCAGCACCGCTAAAACGCTTAGCTCGAACGCGCTTTTGTGGCCGAGTGTTGATAACATTGTTGTAGCGCAAATACTTTAATTCGTTTTTAAGTTTTCCTTTTCATCCGCAACAGTCTGGTCGTCCATTGTGTGAATCTTGCGGGATGTTGGTTGAAATTAAAAACAAAAATAAAATAAAAGAAAAATAAAAATGAAAATGAAAACGAAATGCAAAGCCAAGGAAAATAAACTTTATTTCGTTTCAGTTAATTTCATTCGCAAGTGGCTTATTAATGGTCGGCGGCGTGTTTAAGCGATGGGCCCTTATTTGGCTGGGCGTTATCAGCGTGGCAGCAGCAGCCGTGTGCCCCAAATGCCGCAACTAAGCAAATAAATAAACAAATCTGTGAAAATAAATTTGGCGATTTCTCCTCGAGAGTTTCTTGAATTTAATGCGCATTTAATTACCGTAACAAAAGTGATTCGAAAGTAAAGCAATTTTCATATTTTATAAATTTTCGGACTTCATTTAATATGCAGACCCCGATTGCGGCTGTGCGAGTGTGTATGCGTTCGTATATCCTTACCTTTTATTTTATACCGCTTTGTTCAATTGTTAATCCATTGCATTTACCAAATGACAAAACCGAACATTAAATGCCGCCTTAATCGGCGTTACATGGACACGCATTTATTTGATGCGTTGGCGGTAAATTTAATTTTCCAGTTAAATGAGTAGAAAATTATTCGCTTGTTGTCATCCATTGGTGGCCACTTATTGGCTGTAGCTATTCATACATCCATTCGTTCATTCATCCATTCATCCACACAGCCATTCACACGTGCCGTCATACAAATGGCAATTATTGTAATTTTTCGCGGGAAAATCTCGCACCTGCGTAACTATACAAGCTTGCATTTGCGTACATACAGACATATATGTGTGTGTGTATGTGTATGTTTATAATTCGCCATCAATCAATCGTTGGGATATGAGGGCCGTAAAATTAAATAAGTAATTGAGAATTTGTTGAAAGTTTGTATGGGTCTGAGGTTGCTGGAATTTATTCATAAGCACGAATTTTGCATTTGAATATTCATATCGCTAAAAAGTTCAAATAATGATATGAATAAAGGAAAAACGCTTTCCATTCGAAAATATTGCATGTGACAAATTTATATTGCTGAAATTCTGAGTTTGCCCTTCTTTCACAATTTCAGAAAATTTATTAAAAAGTTCATTTTCTAAATTACGAAAATTTCTGTTCCAAAATATCGCATGCGACAAGTCTATATTGCTTAAATTTTGTGTTTGCATTGGACTTTCAGAAAATTTAATAAAATTTTATTTTTTCAAAACTACGTAAATTTCTGTTCCAAATATCGCATGCCACAAATTTATACTGCTCAAATTCTGAGTTTGGCTTTTTTTCACATTTTCAGAAAATTTATTAAAAAAATTCATTTTCAAAATTACGAAAATTCTTCTTTTAATTGGCGCGATAACCGCTTACGCGATTTTGTCCGAGTTTAAGGTTCTAGCGAGTGTATTGTGTGAAATTACGAAAATTACTGTTCCACCATATTGCATGCGACAAATTTACATTGCTCAAATTCTGAGTTTGCCTTTCTTTCAGATTTTCAGAAAATTTTTTGAAAAATTCTTCTTCAAAATTGCGTAAATTTCGATGAGAAAAAAATATCACATGCGGCAAATTTATATTGCTCATATTCTGTGTTTGTATATTGTATATACCTTTGCAGATTTCCAGAAAATTTATAATTTTTTTTCAAAATTACGTAAATTTTCTAAGCGACACACAGTGAGGTGGATCACAGAATTAGGTGGACAAAATGCCAAGGAATGAAGTTAACCAACCGGATCTTTTCCTATATACTATTATTCTAGGATGCCTAATGAGAGTACCCTTCCAACCTGAAATTTGTTCTATCGCCCAATGCTGCATGTTTGCATTTTTATGCACCCGAGATCTCGTGGGCATTTGAATTTCTCATAAAGTGAAGTTTTTGCTTCGAAACTACCTAAAAGCCGCAATTTTTAGTGTATAAAAAATTCTTCTTTATTGTTATGAAAATTGTGGCAATTCATTACCTTAATTAAATATTCATTAACTGCTTGTTGGAAGCATTCAAAATACAAATTTTGGTACAAATAAAGAAAATTTTTTCAGAAAGATACAAGATATGCGTAAAAAAATTTGTCCAGTTTAGCTAATAAAAAATGTCTTTATTATTAAGAAATATATGTACGTATGCACCTATAATAAACGCCTGCTAGAACTCAATACTCACTTTGACTTACTTAGTCCGATATTTAAATGTCAAGCAAAGTATTGCGCGAATCCTTTGTTTAACTTTGTGTGCTCCTTTTATTGCTAACCTATTGATTTTATTTTATGAATCATAATACGAACACAACCACCACAACACTGATTGGGAAACTACAAACGCCACGCTCAGGCAGATCGCTCAGGAAAAACTTGTCACAATAAAGACCACCAACAGCAAACCCTTGATCTCTGACACCAATTGGGGCATAATTCAGCGCAGAAACGAACTTAAAAGGCAACTTATCAGCGATGGCTCCGTTCGGCCAGCCTACAAAGAGGTGGCGACGCAAGTAAAAAAAATTAGCCAGAAATGATAACAGAAAGTTCGTTGAAGACCTTGCTAGCGATGCCGAAGTGGCAGCTGGAGTAAGCAACATGAGACAGCTGTACCGCATAGTTGGCCGCCTAACCAACGAGCTGAGTAACAGCAACCACGCAATCAGAGATCTGAATGGTACTTTGCCGACATCCAATGATACCAGCGGAAATTCTTCATCCCTACATCACCGCCGTTTAGAGCAATGAAAAGCTGCCTCCGTCCTGGACAAAAGGTATCATAGTGAAACTGCCCAAGAGTGGCGACCTGCGTGACTGTCGCAACTGGCGAGGAATAACAATACTTAACACCATCTACAAAATTGTAGCCGTAATCATGCAAAGCAGGCTCAGAGATATCGAACGCTCCTTAAGAGCGAAGCTGTGTTGACCAAGTCAACACACTTCGAATTGTAGTAGAACAATCAGTTGAGTGGCACTCCCCACTTTAAATCAACAGTCAACGAACAGACTTTAAGAAGCCATTCGTCGACACAATTAAACGAGACTCAATATGACTGGCGTGGAAAGGGAGGGAGTTGACAGTAAGTTCCCACTAAGATAATCCGCCTCATCAGAGCCCTTTACGAGAACTCCGAACTGGCAGTGCTTCACAACGGCAACATCAGCGACGCATTCACAACCAACACAAGAGCAAGGGAAGGTTGTCCTCTGCCCTTCCTTCTCTTCGTCATCGTCCTAGATGACTTCATGAGCCAATTGACCCTACACAAGAAAGGCATCGTATGGAATTTCACCAGACATCTTGAGGACCTGGGCTTCGCCGATGACATCTGCTTCCCCTCTCACAAACTCTCCGACATGCAAGCGAAGGCGGACAAACTAGTCGCGCTGGCACGCACTGTCGGACTGGAGGTCAACATCGCTAAGACCAGGGCCATGAGAGTTAACCACAACAACCCAAGGCAGATATTGGTTGACGGATGCCCTCTGGAAACCCTCGGCTGCAGATGGTGGACCAGATGAAGATGTCAACTGTAGGCTAAACAAAGCAAGGGCGGCATTCGGGCCAATGCATACGGTATGGGGGAGTTCGCAAATCTCCAGGCACGCTAAACTACGAATACTCGGATCATACGTGAAGTCCGTGCTGTTATAGGGAAGCGAAACATGGCTGATCTCTAAGATCATCACACATAGGCTACAATCCTTCGTCAACAAATGGCTCCGCATCATCTGCAGAATATTCCGGTCAAACACCATCAGTAACGACGCACTGTGGCGATTAACGAATGAGGAACCCATTCTTAGGCAAATAAAACGCAGAAAGTGGCGATGGACGTGTGACCTATCCATGAGAAAACCACCAGCTGGCATCAATAGAGTGCCACTGGACTGGAACCTGCAAGGGAGCACAGGTCGTGGTCGACCAAAAAACACTTGGAGAAGGTCGATGTTGCGCGAACTAGCAAAAGGGCATATGAAAATATTTTGTTTTTCATCCATGAAATTATTACAGTTTTCTATTTCCACATTATTAATTATTTTTAACTAAGTACATCTGCACGAGCTTGCACTTAACCCCACGCAAATACATAAATATATTCTCAAATAAATGCAATATTATAAACCTAATTGAAAATTTCCCACACCTAAGTAAGCAGATAAATTACAAGTATTTCCAGTCTTTCAACCTGTGCCTTTATCGCTGTGGTCTTTTGTAGATTAGGCTTCCCTGAGCAGCTGCGTCGAATTCAAATGTTAATTTAAACGAAACGCATTTGGACTCAAAAACTTTTACAAATATTTTCTTATCGACCAAAAACCAACAATTCTCCTACTCTTGTTGACAAAGCGCCAGTTGTTTGATAAAATCAAAGATGTGCTTGCATTTCACAGAACAAGAATATGTGCATATGTTTATAGCGGTGTATGCCATTCTACAAGTTACATACAATAAAACTGGTGATAATTCTATAATGAAACTAGTTTAAAACTATTCGTTTAATTGGACAATCTGAAGAGTACTTAGCCACATTAATAGATATTAGTTTTGGGGAAAAGAAATCCATTATTTTTGCGTAAATGGTTTAAAATTGTTTTATGATCGATGTTTAGCCCCCAAGCGATGCTACGACTACTGACATGCCGGTCAACTTCGATTATTCCTGTGATTTTATCGACATTTTCGATGTTATCGACATTTTCTTTAACATCAGAAACGCCTGAACGGAATGGACGAACCCAGTAATTCACAAAATTAGCTGTTGCGGTATCGGCATCATAAATACCAAGCACAATTTCAGCCCTCTGGCTTGCATGCCGCCATTATCGAAGAAAACTCTAGGTTAGGTTAGGTTAGCCTGGTAGGCAATAAGCCACGCATCGACTTTTTGGTCTCTAGCGATACCAGATGGCGACCGACCTCTATGAATACTGAAAGTAGACATCATGTAAGATGTCAGCGCTTTTGGCGAATCTAAGCAGAGCTGGGAGATCCGCTTTTGGGACCTCCTCCAGACCCTCAAATAGTAGGCCTCCCAGGCATTTTAAGCGCATTTTTAATAATGCCGCACAAACGCACAGAAGGTGTTCTAAAGTTTCCTCAACATCCTGTCTCCATTTCCTGCATTTGTCCGTTTCAGCAATCCCTACCTTGTACGCATGTGCAGCCGATAGACCAAATGACCTGTCAAAATACCTATGATAGTTCTGTAGTCCTTTCTCAAGAGCGTAAATATGAATTGAGTCATAACTTTTGCTGTTTGGCATGTGGTCAGATTAGTCCACCTAGCTTCCACTCACCTTTTCGTGTAGTCACCTTTTCGTGCGTTTTTTAAAGATGGTTTTAAAATTAATAAAAACATGTTTACAGTATTTATTAATCAATAATATATTTTCCTTCATTATTTACAATGTCTTACCAACGTTTAGGCAAATTTTTAATTCCCTGCTCAAAAAATTGTTTGTCCTTGGAGCCAAAATACACTTCGATATCCCTTTTTATAGCTTCTTTTGAGGAGTAGTTCTTGTTACTCATATGGGATTCAAGTCCACGGAAAAGGTGATAATCACAAGGTGCAATATCCGGAGAGTTTGGTGGATGCGGCATTAGCTCCCATCCGAGCTCATTCAGCTTCCCTAATGTTTGCCTTGCGGTATGAGGTCTTGCGTTGTCGTGGTGAAAAAAAAACTTTGCGTCTATTCACTAAAGACGATCGATTTTTGTTAAGTGCCTCAATCAGGTTTGATTCGCGGTTGCGAACAGGATTATTGTAAAGGACCCATTTTTCATCGGGTCCACCCAACGATACAGTTCAAAAAACTTCCATTTTCAAGCCGTTGCAGCAGCAGAGAACACACATTCACTCTCTGCTGAAGGTTGGCGACGGAAAGTCTATGCGGAACCCATTTTCCCAGCTTTGAAACCTTTCTCAACTGCACCAGGTACCTGTGAACTGTTCCATGCGACAACATGTGCTTCTATCCGCGATTAAAATCACTTGTTGAATACACAATACATCAAAGAAAATATAAATAGTTCCTTTATATTCCACGAATAATTTTTTGTATGCAAAAATCGTGCAAAAGCGTATTTTACCATAACGCACGAACTTATGGACTGACCTGATATTTTGCGGTTTTAGTATGTCGTCCTCTTGTACAAAAGGCAATCTAACAGCACTTTTTGTAATCTCATCTACTATTTCGTTTCCCACAATGCCTTGTTGACCAGGTACCCTATAGGTATGCAGCCTTCTGTTTGCGGCTAGCCTTCCTATGGATTCCATGCTCCGTTGAACATTTTTGGACTTAATACAAGATGAGCTTATTGCTTTTATTGCTGCTTGACTGTCCAAGTATTTCTTAACTATTATTTCTTGTTCTTGTGTAGACTAGCTCCGCGGCTTTCCTCACATCAAAAACTTCCGCCTAGAAAATACTGCTCTGGTGTGGCAGCTTGATAGGCTACCTTATCCCTAGTTTGGAGCAGTAAATGACCGCACGCACTCCCTCTAAAGTTTTAGAGCCGTATGTGTAGATGTGAAAGGTCTATGGCCTGGCTTCATGCCTTTTTGCCATCACTCCTCTTCAATTGTGGTACGAAACCTTCTCTCCCAATTAAAGTACGGGGTCATGTAATCTGTGCAACCTGAACTTCTCTTTAAGAAAAACGTACCGAATTTTCTTTTTGCTGACTTCCATTGTGAACACCCTGTAAGTCACAACTGAATGGAACGAACAAAAAACAGCAAATTGTTTGATCGATACTTTTATACGATACGAGTTATGGATTACTACAGCCATCTACCGAGAAAATAATGTATTTCTTTTATCCCAAACTATTATTTCACACATTTTGCTGACAAACCAACTATGCTCAAAATTTGTCACACTCCGCTCACTACTATAGAAATAATTCTTAATCACGATTTATATAATTTGCCCAATAGCAAACATTCAAACAATTCTACCACAAAATTTAATTTTCTTCTTACAAAACAAATAAAAGGTACACATACAAGCAGCGACATAAGCAGGCAAACCCTGCAGTCGAACCTACTAATTATGAACCGCTTTATTACCAGTTTGATTTGCAGCTGAACTAGTTCGCCTCCCATTTTTTTCCACAGCTAGGGTTAAGCTCAGGTCTTGTCCTCAAAGGTAAGAAAAAATATTATTCAAATGTGAAATAAAGAGTGGTTAAGTTTCAAGGGCTGGTGTTGATTTTAAATAAAATGCCATTTTTTTTAGAAAATTATTGTCATTTCTCTTTATTATTAAATATAATACTGGTATAGCTCATTTACGTATAGAACAAAATATCGGCCAAATAACCGCCGCACACCTCCATCCGATGGTCCAAATTTTCGATGCCGCTGAGGCATAATTGAGGTTCTATGCCGTTAATGTGCCGAATTATCTCGTCCTTTAGCTCTTGAATTGTTGCTGGCTTATCGATGTACACCTTTTCTTTCAAATAACGCCAAAGAAAGAAGTCCAACGGTGTCGTTGACGTTTAGGTGTGGTTCACATTCAACATCGGCCCTTGAAATTTAACCACCCTTTATAATGCAGAAAGTGTTAAATGATTCTGTACAAATCTATCCGCTCAGAGGCTCATATCTCGCAATATCTCTATTTTTGAGCTGAACGTAAAACTTTCTTGCGCACTCACTTCAATCATCCTCGGCAATCTCTCAATTGTATGTCCAAACATTTCATGTTTCAACCTTTTAATTACCTTACTTAATGGCCTTTCATTATAGCTGTTTTGAGAATGGGTCTAAATGACCTATTTAAGTGGGAGTTATAAGATTAAAATCTACTACAAAAAATTCCTGTTAAACTTCACTATGGAAGTCAGAAGACAGAAATTTTATTTGAAGCCATTTTCCACGTAATATTTTCGATAAATTAATGGTAAAATTTATGCCCCCGGGCAAAAAAAACCTTTGGCACTCTGGAACTAATACTTTCAAAGGCAAAGCTGGTCTTGGAGACGTCCTCTTTTATAATTATTAGCGTATTTTCGTGTTGAATTGTCACCGTTGGGCAATGTTATTTACGGTTGTTTTTACGACTTCGTATAACTGATGAGGACATTCGGCTGATAACTCAACAGTGAGGCGAAGATGTGTAAGTTTTAATATTAAATTACAGCTGCCATAAACATAACCACATCATCCAGCTGATGGAACTAACCTATCAACAACACTGTAATCGACTAAAGGTGACATCCCACAGTGTCGTAGTCGTAACCGTAACCGTACAGACCAATTGAATTTTGGTTTTTCGCCGGAACCATAACCAGCTGATTGTTGATTTGCTGCACTGCGATATGTAATTTTATGGCACTAATGAATAAATTAATAATTTCTTCGTTACTGCTTATGTTATTATCTTTTGTTTAGTTTCTAGACTTTCGAAATGAACCAAAAAATGGCAATAAATTGCAGTAAATATCGAAAGGCAGATTCTTCTTTGAATAACGAAAAAACACTCTGTCAGTCACTCATCCTCCTGGGCTTACTGTGTGGCGCTGAGTCCTGGACAGTGGCCAACGCCGGCGGTTATTAGAATCCTTCGAGAGAAACTCTTCGCAAGATCTATGGTGTAATTTGCGTTAATGATGCATACCGAATAAGTTGGAACCACGAGCTGTACGCCGTAATCGACGCAGGGAAGTGCATTAAATTTCAGCGACTGTGCTGGCCAGCTCACGTTGAGCGAATAGACAATTACGATCCAGCAAAGAAGGTGCTCTTTTCAAAATGTACTCGTGGAACTCACAAAAAAGGACATCCTCATCTACGTGTGAAATACCAAATCGACGACGACTTGACTGCCCTTGGAGTTTCTAACTGGCGTCAACGCGCGCAATGCAGAGGCGATCGGAGCAACATTTTGATATTCAAAGAAAAATGCTATTTTTTAATAAAATTGATCGGATGTTTATTTCATTATAAAGAGGAAGGTATCCGTTAATAGTGAAAAAAAAACATCAGGCAAATGACCACCATGACCACACTTATAGGACAATATCCTTTTCATGAAATTTTCCATAACCGAATTGCACAGTGGCTGCCCTCGATAGCCTCACGAATTCAATCTTTGAGGTCTTGAATCGACCCTGTTGGTGTAGACCTTCCCTTTCACGTGGCCCCAAATAAAAAAGTCACAAGGTGTTAAATCACAAGATCTCGGTGGCCAATTGTGATCACCCCTTTGAGAGATAGCACGGTCCGAAAAATTTTCCTGTAAAAAGTCAATGGTTTCGTTGCTTGTGTGGCACGCAGCGCCGTCTTGTTGAAAATAAACGGTGACCAGATCAATTCCGGCCATAAAAACTCGTTAATCATCTCTAGATAGCGCAATCCAATCACCAATAACACCTGTTATTGGAAAACCCTATAGTTAATTTAATTTAAACTTAAGTCTCGCGAAAGTAGGGCACTGCAGAGAGGGTGCTGACATGATTTCACTTAGTGAAAGCTGCCTCCTTCATGGAGCTGCCGTGAAACTGAATTTAAGTAATGCCGATTTTATAATGGGAGTTATTGCTATTTTTAATAACGAAATGCCCTACGAAATGTCAATTAGAGGCCTATTCATTATCATCATTCCAGTCAGTTAATTAGTTCATAATCGACGAAAAGGCAGATGTTTGGCTTCATTTTCACTTGCATTCATCTAATTCTTATCGCATGCATTCTTTACGTTCAAGGCATTCCTGTTTATAGGTGAAATGGTTGAAGTACCACTCTGGTACTCCCCAAGTAGCACTAAAGCGCCGTTTTGATACCATTAAGAGACCTCCAACGGTAAGATATCTACAGACTGCCAGAGCTGTTGATATTGGTGTGGCAGTTGGGTTGGCGCACTGCCCCAGGCTGTCGAAAGGAGCACCCAATGCCCTTAATCGTCTAGCTGCCAAGCCCGGACATTTATAATACAAAGAAAGTGATTACAAGTCTCCTGCCCTCAAAGGTCTGTAAAGATTCCACAGCTTCTGCAAGGAGGATTAAATATGTAGTAAATGTAGCTTTTGTGCGTGTGTGCCTGTTTATAGAAATTACAGAATACATGTTTTACATACATCTCTAATTTGCCATTTTGCAACTAGTACAATTGTAGTCACTCACGAACTAGTATAACTTCTTGCATCAAATACCCATTTATTAACTAAAATATTTGCTGCGTAGTTTAGCATTTCACTGCAGACAAATGCACAAACAACAAAAGCAAAGACGTCTGCACTTTTCCATTGTTCGGTGTTTGTCCAATGAAAAAGGTGAGAATCGTCTGTTTTAATCTAACTACATCTTGGATTCAGTGAAAAAGCCTAAGGTGATTTCACCAAAGGCAATGGGCAAACACTTAATGCAAAAATTGAAATATGCAAATATTTACCCACATTTATGTGGTAAATTATGCAGACACACATGCATATACGCACACATAGAAGCACATGTCCATTCATATGGCTTACATGCAGAACGACAGACATTGTCTATAGACAAGAAGTATTCAAAATTTTGCATTTCTTATTAGGAATGCACTTTGCTGTTTTTCTCAAGATATTTCAAATGTGCATAGCCTTGTAAATATTGTGCATATGTATATATGGATATGAATGTATGTATGTAATGTACGAGTGCATATCTATAATATTTAAATGCAGTATTTAGCATTGTGCACTTCACTCGGTACGTGTGTATGGATGTGTGTGCTCAACAATTGGAAAAGTATAATTAGTTTTTAAGGCCACAGTTAAATTTATTCAATTTCGGTAATATTTGCAAACATTACGATGATAAATACTTTTGTATATTTTGTTTGCATTTATTTGTTTGCAAAGAATGAATGGTTCGCAACAATTTTACTACTATTTTAAAATCTGATAGTTATTTTAAATGGCATATTTTGCAAATTGAATTGTATAAATAAATATGTAATTATGCCGATGTTTTCAAGTGTGCGTATCAAAACAATGCACACAAACCTCTTGAGTGGAAAACAATGATTGAATAGTCGCTCGTATTGGAAATGCTGGTTTACTGCATAAAAAGGAGATAACAACGTGAAGAAATTTTATTCAGGAAAATGTTTGCACATAACTATTGTAAATAATCTAATGTGTGCATGTGGAAACATATTTTTAATTTAAATTACTATTATCATATCTTAATAATGGTTAAATAGCTGGCATACTGCGTTTGCAGTAACTGCAACTGAATTTAAATTTAATTTTTCTTATCAATTGTAGAGTTGGCATCTTCTTTTAAAGTAATATTAATTTTTGATATAACAATTATTGTGTAAAAAATTTTAAATTAATTTTTAATTGTCAATCTTGTTAGATGTAAAGTCAGGATTCAATTATAGAACGTTAGGTAAGTAATGGCAGGGGAGTTTTGCCGCTTCCTTATAAAAGGTCCCATTTATGAGGGATAGAAAAAGCTTTCCATTTTTGCCTAACCGTGCGCAAAGCAGCTAATTAACACATGGCCTGACAAGTCCGGCCTAACAAACCAAACACTTTTTTTTGTTCAAGATTAGCTTCATTCATCAACGTAATTTCCATCAAGAATAACGCAAACATTTCAGCGCCACTTTAACCCTTCAATACGACTTTTGTAGAACGATTTATCTTTCACCTCAAAATAAGCCGCAGTTTCAGCGATAACCTCTTCATTCGAGCGAAATCTTTTACGGGCGAACATTTCTTTTAGGTCTGCGAACAGCCAAATCTGGGAGGTGGGAGCCAGATCGTGCGTTACGGTTGATGTGGGAGCAATTCGAAGTTCAAATCATTTAGTTTTGCCATCATCAGTGAGCAAACACGTCACCCTTTTTGAACAGAGCTTTCTCATAGTCAAAAGCTCATGCAATATAAAGTCAACTCGCTCCTTTGGTATCTTTACGATGTCAGCTAACTAACGAAATTTCACTTTTCGATCATTCAAAACTATTTTGCGGATTTTTTTATTTGTTGGATGTTTTTTGGTATTTGTTGGATGTTTTCTGGTGTTACCGGCTCATTTAACGGCCACTGCATTGTGTATCATCGGTGCCTCTACGACCACGTTTGATGTCAGCAAACCATCGTTCTATTGTTCTTTCTAAGGGAACGGAGTCCCCACAAGACTTTTGAAGCCAGTGCTTCGCTTGAACAGTATTTTCCCCCATCAAGAAGCAGTGCTACTTTAAAACATGACATTCTTTTTGATCCTTTTTTTCTTTTTTGAAAATAACAAAACAAGTTTCACTCTCAGCACAAAACTCACGAACTAATGAAGAATATCATGAAACTTGAACAACTACCTTCTTAAGGTTAGTACTAAATCAAAAAGAGGTGAATGCAATAAAAATACTGCCATCGATGTGCTAGGCCTGGGACTTTTCAGCCCATGTGTTAGCACTGTAATAAAAAATAAAAGAAGAAGTTTTATTTGTGATGTCAGTTATTAATTATTTAACGTACATTAAAGCGAAACAACTGACAAATTATTGTTGAAATAAAGGGTTTTCCAATAACAGGTGTTATTTTGGAATGGCTATCAAGAGATGATTAACGATTTTTTAGGGCCGATTAATTTCAAAAATAAACCTTATTGGTTACTACTATTTTCTATATTGCATTTATATTATTTGGAATAATAATTTATTACTCTGTAATTCCTCTTGGCGGCCGCCGTGGCCGAATGAGTTGGTGCGTGACTACAATTCGGAATTCAGAGAGAGAACGTCGGTTCGAATCTCGGTGAAAGATCAAAATTAAGAAAAAGTTTTTTCTAATAGCTGTCGCCCCTCGGCAGGCAATGGCAAACCTCCGAGTGTATTTCTGCCATGAAAAAGCTCCTCATAAAAAACATCGGCCGTTAGGGGTCGGCTTGAAACTGTAGGTCCCTCCATTTGCGGAACAGCATCAAGACGCACACCACAAATAGGAGGAGGAGCTCGGCCAAACACTAACAGAAGTGTTCGCGCCAATTATATATACATACACATACCTCCTAAACCTGACCCTGTAAAAAATCGCCTACTCAAGTTTTGCCTGCTAATCACCCATTTCACTTAGTAGATTACAGGCCCTGCCCTTTAACCGGAGGTATTAGAGTAATAGCTTCCGTTTCAGCTTTAGTTAAACGATTTCATCAATATTTCATTATTTTTATTATGTAATATTATTATTATTTTAACTGTTTATCAATGTTACATACTTTACCTGTACTACTTTTTTTTTTTTTTGTTTTACTATATTCACAAACATTTATCTCCTATAATTGAATTAGGAGCTTCTCAACCTCCAGCAGGAATTTAGCCCTCAGGGGTTACTGTAACATGATAATATCACAGATTATTTAAAATTCATAATTAAACAAATAAATAACAAATAATAAGTAATACAAAGAATACATGCTTAAAAAGGCCCAGCTTCCGAAAAAAAAAAGTTCTTGTTTATCAAGACAATGCATCGTGTCACAAAAATGTTCGAATTGTTGGAGCTCCGCCGTATTCACCATATTTGGCCCCTAGAGGCTTCTATCTGTTTCCAGACCTAAAAATATTCATGAAGGGAAAGCGTTTTTCATTAAATGATGAGGTCATAACAGCTGTGGAAGCGTATTTTGCAGCCCCGCCATATTCTCACTTCTGGGATGGAATTCATAAATTGAAATCTCGTTGGAACAAGTATACATTCTGTCAAAAAAGTACGGGAAACTGTTCGATAAAACGCAAAATAATTGCTTAATCCTCAAAATTTATTTTGTCGCCTTCAAAATAGGCTTCATTCGAAGCAATACACATATGCCAACAATTAGTCCAGTCATCAAAGCACCTTTTAAACGCGATTGAAGAGATCTTCTTCAGTTCCTTCAGCGAATTCTCCCTAATAGCCTCTATCGACTCAAAGCGGTGTCCGCGGAGTGGCAGTTTAAGTTTTGAGAAAAGGAAAAAGTCACAAGGGGCTAAATCCGGTGCATATGGTGGTTGTTCGATGATATTTGTCGTCTTTTTAGTCAAAAAAGTGTTCACAATATTAGTCTTGTGAGACGGTGCGTTGTCATTGTGCGAGATCCATGAGTTTTCTTTTCACGCACATTCTCTCTCAAACGTCGCATAATTTCCAAATAATAGTCTTTATTTACCGTAGAATGAATTCCTTATGCACAACACCACGATAATCAAAGAAAACTAGTAGGATGGCCTTCACTTTTGACCGACTTTGATGTAGTTTTATGGGTCTCGGCTCAGCCGCCTGTTGACTGGTTTGCAAGTCAAAATCATGTACCACACGCTAAAGTCGCGAGCTACCTCCCTCAAACTTAAATGACGGTTTTCCAGCACCATTTCCTTGACTTTGTTGACGTTTTCATCCGTTGATGATGGTTCTTATACGTCACCAAGCGTCTCTCAATATCCCACTCCTTCAAGTGATGTGGCACCCAGTTACTTGCTTTCTGGACCATTCTCATCGCATGCAAACGGTTACCGATGGTTGATTTGTCAACATCAAACTCTTGAGACATTTCATCAAGGGTTCGACATGCGTCTTTATCCAATAATTATTGTAGTTGAGTATCTACGGATTTTTTCGGTGCCTCGAAAGATTGCGATCTTTATCACTCACGTCGAAATTGTCACTTTGGAAGCGTCGATACTACTCTTCATAAGTTGTTTTTGATGTAGCCTAATTACCATAAATATTGATCCATGTTTTAGACGTACTTTTCTTTAAAAGGTAATAATGAAGCGGGACTTCCCGCAAATGCTGTTTTTTCGGGACGATCGTAGACATTTTTGACGTCAGATAAAAAAGAATCTTTCCGCTTCAAACGAATGTCAACTATTGCCATCGAGACCGCTTATACACACCTTCAAATGTACTGATGGTTTGATGATTACATGATTACTAGAGCGAACACAAAAATAGTATCAGCAGCAACACCTCTTCTACGAGGGCGGAAACTTATTCCCGTACCCAATAAGTACTGGGTTACCCATATTCGACGGACCCATGAGTTTTTTTTTTAATCCAAGAAAAACACAATTTTTTTGATGTTGACGATAATAATCATTTTATTTGGTTCAAGTAGATTTTCGACATCACTTTTTGAATATGATATCTCTGAAATGCCCGCCTTGAGCCTGTATGGCGTATTGTGCCCGTTTTGCAGCATTTTCCATAGTTTTAGCTAACATTTCAGCTGGAATAGCGGCTATTTCCTCACGGATGTTGTTCTTGAGCTCTTCTATGTTCTTTGGCTTATTAATATAAATTGATTTTAAATATCCCCACAAGAAGAAGTCAGGTGGCGTTAAATCGGACGAACGCGGTGGCCGGTCAAAATCACCATTTTTCGACATCAAACGACGAGGTAACAATTTCTTCCAGAAATCGATTGTGGTGCGAGCTGTGTGTGGTGGAGCGCCGTCTTGTTGAAACCAGAACTGCCTCATACGCTTCCGACGAATAATTGGCATCACAAAAGTGGTTATCATATCGCGATAACGCTCCTGATTGACGGTAACAGCTTGACCATCTTCATTTTCGAAGAAAAACGGCCCATTAATCGTTTTCGCACTAACGCCGCACTAAACAGTGACTTTTTCGCCGTAAAGAGGTACCTCTTGAATTTCGTGAGGATTTTCAGTGGCGTAAATACGGCAATTTTGCTTGTTTACCATCCCATTCAATAAGTAATGAGCCTCATCGGACATGAAGATTTTGTTCTTCTTCTTCTTCTTTCGACTTCTTTTGTTAATGTAAATTAAAACAATTTGGGAGCGCTCGCGTGGCGTGTACTGTTCCATAATAACAATCTGCTTGGACTGACGCTTCCAACGCGGTATGTCATTAAGCGATTTGAAGTCGCGGTCAAAAGATACAGGGTTGCCAGATGGGTCCGTCGAATATGGGCAGCCCTGTATAACATAATACGAGAAATATATTGCTTTATACATTTTTACATATTACTTTTTAAATCTTTGCATTAATTCATTAGGCATACATTTTTTTAATCTTCGTGAAACGAAGTTGCTATTAAAAAGGATTACTGCAAAACTTATTGAGCAACCTATTATGCAACCATTCCTGTATACTGGCTCACCAAAGCATGCAGTTTCCAGTAGCCCAAAGTTGAGATATGAAAAAATTACAATTACGAAGTTGTGAAAATGCATTGAAATTTTGTTGGAATGTATTCGATTTCTAACCATTTTTCCCTATTTCCACCATTTCGTTTGCTGAAGCACCTCCATTAATCACTCTCAAACGCCTTTTAGTCTTTTGCCAACTTTTCGTCATTTTAGCTAATTTCCCTTGAATCCATTTTAGTCACTCACCTGCAGCGCAACGCGCAATTCCAAATTATTTCCACTAAAAAACTTGCTAACTGTGTGCGATCTCTGACATGCATGTAAGTACTCCTACGCTCCTTCCCACTTCTACACTTTTAAGGATATTAGTGTGCGTGCAGCTCCTCTATTAAACAGCTCTGTTGTATTAGTAGGTGCATACATATTTATGTGCATATGTAGATCAGCACACACTTTCAATTAGCTGCGCTCGACGTTGAATAATTTGCTGAGTTAAATTCTTCCGACAATACGGTAACAACAACAACAGTGCACTGCCTTTATCGCCAACTTCATATTAGTACAAATACAAATGCACAATGCGCCCCCCTTCTGCTTACTTGTAGACATTCCCTTAACTGTTACTTAGCTTTTCAATTTATTACGTTCGTACTCCTGCTACTAAAATTAAACCGACCTACGGCACAATGCGAACGAGAAAACGCAGTGCCGTTTGTGTTTGTGTGCGTGTGTGTATATACACTAGTATTAGTATACGAGTTTAAGTGCATATGTCGGCGTTTGTTGCAGTAACTTTGCAAGGCGAGCAACTTTCAATTAATTGTGTGTGCTGGAACACCTTCGTGTAGGTGTTGGCAAAAGCGCCCAAAAATATGACTTAATATCGGGCACGATTATGCTTGGCATACATTAACACACAGATATTCCTACAAAGAAGTTGAAACCTTGTGGTTGAACAGAAAGTTGTGGAAAGTAACTAGTTGCATAACTACTGAATTTCGCCCGCCATGCGAAGTATTCTGGGAGTAGTAAAATTTTTATTTCATTCAATTTCAAGCCCTTGAATTAATTTTTAGTTTCTTTTCTCATGTAAAGGCCAAAAATGGTGATATTTTGAAATGATTGTATTGGGAACCCCCCAAGGGAGTTCTAAGGGGTGTGCCACTGGCATGGGTGGATCGGCCGTCCAAAGTTAGTGAGGGTCGGTCATACATTTGGACTCGATTGGAGCAGTCTAAATGGGTCAAAGTGGGATTTTTCGTTCGACCCAAATTGGGGGACATCAGAATTCGTTTTAGAAGTATGGTTCCTTCGGCAAAGTCTCTTATTTTGATCCCTAGAACACGATTTTCACAGAGCAATCAGCGATTTTTAAATCGACCCGCCCTAATGCACACATATGCGCAGACAGGTATTTACTAATTTTAAGAAAATTAGTGGCCCATTAAAAGGGAAGCTAACGTTTCTCGCAACTCAAAATGGTGCTTAAAGCACAGGAAAGTTGTACTCAGTTGATCAAGTCAGAGCTTCTATAAAACGAACCACATAGCGAAGTAGGACTTTACATAAGTCAACTCAATTGCTTGGGCAGTACTTTATCTATTGTATTAGCTAATAGCAGTTCTTCATCTGAAAATGTGCCGAAGGCTGCCGAACTGCATCTTCTCCCCGTCATTTTCTTTTCAAAAAATAAGAATTGTGCCCGTGGATGTACCAACCCACACAATATTAATAAATATACATCTGGCAAACCTGAAAACGGCAAATAATGATGGCTCTCTGTTATCTTACACGAAGCCTGTGGGCAAATGCCCAAATAACCGGTGTAAGCTTCTATCATCCGTACAACGAGCGAACTGTGAGAGTTGTGCCCGCCTACCGCACAGTACCGGGGCCAGCTGTTCAAGTAATGAGCAATTCAATACTGATAGATTTACTTGCCTTTGAGAGGAAAAAGTTGTGGGCATTAGAGAACGAGAAGATGGAGGAAGGAGTTAGCAAACATGCAGCATGAAATAAAAGATGAAACGCTAATACTTTGGCAAGACTGCTGGAAACGAGACACGCGGCCGATGGACGGCTAGACTAACAAAGAAGACATTACTTGGCACAGCAGGAAATTTGATTAAGTAAATTTTTATAAAGGGTGGCTAAATTTCAAGGGCCGATGTTGAATGTGAACCACACCTAAACGTCAACGACACCGTTGGACTTCTTTCTTTGGGGTTATTTGAAAGAAAAGATGTACGTCGATAAGCCAGCAACAATTCAAGAGCTAAAGGATGAGAAAATTCGGCACATTCACGACATAGAACCTCAATTATGCCTCAGCGTCATTGAAAATTTGGACCATCGGATGGAGGTGTGCCGCCGAAACCGTGGCAGCCATTTGGCCAATATTTTGCACCGTACGTAATTGAGCTATACCAATTTTATCATAATAAGGAGAAGTGACAATAATTTAAAAAAAAAAATTTGTTTTCATTCAAAATCCATATCGGCCCTTGAAACTTAACCACACTTTACAAAAAAAATGCTTATGGGGCACTGGTATTTCCAGATTTGCCTGTCCAAAATAGGGGCATGCGAACAACCCACATGCATATACGGTGACGCAGCCGAAGATGACGCTAAACAAACCTTTTTCTAATGTATGCCTTGTCAAGAGCTAGAGAATGGAATCAGTCACATAACCACTAAAAATGTAATGACCAGATGCCAAGCAGCGAGAAAACGTGGGATAAACTCCGCAGGAAAAAGCGGACTCAGACACACAAGCGTAGAACTCTTAATGAGGAAGATGGAACGGCACTAGGAAGAAAGTGGTTCCAGAGTGGGCGGCGATTCCAAACGAGGAGGAGTTTTTTAGTCTTTGATGCATTTTAAAATTCCACATCTTGAGCAAAATATATCTGGCAAAATGATAAAAAAATCTGGGATATGAAGAGTCTTGGCAAAGAAGTAAAGACTGAGTTTGGAACAGGAAAATTTAGCATCTTAAAAAAGTTATAATAAGTTAATAATTTCATTAACTCTTTATTTGTTTTTGTATTCCCTCACAGGAAAGCTTTTGCGGAGGAATCTTTGCGGTTTATTACTGTATTATTAATACCAAATGTGGATAGAACTTATGACAATGGTGTTGTTGATTTTCTCTAGTGAAATGCGAGTGTTTTGTGGTGGAACCATCTTTTTTGGAGATTGTGAATTATTCCCATGGTCGTCGAAAACAAAACTCTTTCAATAATTTTAATTTTTTTTTTTTTTTTAATTTTTGACATTATAGATTCTGTCAGAAAAATGCCGGGATTTATAGTTTTTGAGGAGCAGATGAAGGTTAAAAGACTTAACGTTTTTATACTATTGCGGCACCCTCGCTGTGCATATGTATGTATTTATGTATGGGTGTATTTCCGACAATTCGCCATACTTTGGTTACGTGTGAATACAAAGTAAATGTGCAAACATTCCCTTGCTACATCACAAGTTTGACTTAAATCGCAGGCTTCTCAACTCGATTTTAGCTCCGCTTTCGTACAGCTTGCATGCCTACACAATCACACCGACATATCGGCATAGTTACGGCCACTTACTAGATACACTTTATAAAGCTGGTATGAGCTTAAACTTATTTTCAACTACAACAAAAAATATCCGCAGGACATGAAACACTCGCACGTTTGTGTGCTATGCTCGCATGCATACCTCCACACCTACAATCAAAAAGAGGCTACCAAATGCATTACCAATGTTTGGACGAGTGTATGTATGAATTCTCTGTGATTTCACAAAAGTTGCGGTGTTGGCGCAATAACAACATAAGCGTCAACATGAACAACAACAACCGAAAATGGCAGCAGAAGGACCACAATAACTACTTGCAAAATGTACAGCCAAATTGAAAGCGCCAAAGGAAAGCAGCAGTGCAGTTAAACGAAGCAAACGAAGGTACTCCATGCACTACGTACAGTAAATGCATGCTGGCGCTAACATTGTGTGTGAGTGTGGGTGTGTACGTGTGAAGGAAAACCAAACTGAGCCGAGCATAACACACATCATATGTCCACAAAATTTGTTCACTCTGTCGGCGAGTAGACAATTAAAATCAGGAAGCATTTTAATCCGCTTAATAAGGGATTTTTGAAGGCACGTAACAGAAAGGAGTTCTGTTAAATACACATTCGCATACATAGCCTCGTGCACGTACACATAAAGAAACTCCATTCTGCTAGTTACATTTGAGCTACTCACAAGCACTTGTTGTTGCAGTTCCTTGTAGAATGAAGCTATGCATGCATATGTATGTGTATGTGTGTATGTATAGGGTAGCAGAAGGCACACATAATTCAACCCAAAGTACTTACTACCAACACACATGTAAGCTCCTTGCCACGCTTGGTTAAATTATGGCCTTCGGGTTTCTTTTAATGTGGTAATTTATTTTCGGTTTTGTTTGAGAAAATGTTGCAACAGTTTTTGCAATGTGGCAAAATGTACATCAGTTGCGGTCATATGAACTCACTTCTAGGCGCTTTACATCTGATCGCTCTAACGGCACTTTTGTTAGTGTAAGTGCTTTATACTTATATATTGGGGGAAAAATTTGATCCCGGAACTCGTCCCGGAGTAAAAATTCACTAATAGCGAGGCATTTCAAATACTGTGGCGGTGAGCAGTAAAACATTATTTTCAGCTATTCAACTTGCAGAATTATGAAAGTCTGAGGAATCTCATTTATTAAACAATAAATTCAATTACATTTTAAAATATTTACACATTTTAATACCTCACAGAAATAAGTCTATGTGCAAGGTAATTTTTAAATGAAAAACTATAAAGAAGCAGACGAAAGGTTCAACCAATAATTTTAATATATATTTAGGAAAAATTGGAACAAAAAATTGTACAATTATTACACTGCGTTACAAAAACGAACTTTTTCTGTCCTATGAACCAAATACACTTTTTCGGAAAGGGGAGAAAAAATAAAAATACACGTGTATCGGCGATTTTCATGAACACGTCAGACTTTTTTTATGTATAAAATATAGAGCTCGTACACCGCCTGTGTGAAAAACTTTGGATCAATTTTTAACCCTTTTTCCGTGATCCAATCGCGCTGAATTTCTGCAGGCAGACACGTGGAAATGTTTTTATTATGTAAAATTAAAAAAAAAAAAATTGATCAATTCTCAGACTTTCTTGATAACTTGAAGGGACTCCCAATTTTTAAACAACTTATTAACCTTTAATTTATTGTTTCATACAACACACTCTGTGCCGTTTGTGTGTTTGTTACAGTTCCGGAAGTTCCGATCATCTGACAGTTGCGCTACTAGGAGACGTATACTTTGACAATTGTTTTAAGTTCTGTTGCGCGAAAACGTCTTTCTGTATATTTCATCTTACGAAAAATGCAGTGCCCGACTCGAAATAACTTTTGTTACGTTTGTGGTTTATTCGCACCAAGTAAAAATTTTAAAAATATTACGAAATCAGTGGTTAATTCGTTTCAGAAAATATTAAAGACTGCTTATGTTCCTTACTTGTGGTATACTCCGGAAGTCGTGTGCGACTATTGCTATAGAAATTTATGCAAGTTTACTGATGGAAGGTCAACAATAAAGGACTCTGTACCAACAATTTGGCTACCACGTACGGAGCACTGCAGTGAACTGTGCTACTTTTGCGTAACTTTTGCTCAAACTAAAGGGTACCAATACTTTCGCCGCAACAAAATTCGCTACGCTAATGTAGAATCGGTTATTCCAGCGGTTCTGTACTCACCAGAAGAACGTATAGCGGCTTCAATGGAGATTTTTGATGATGTTCCCGAATGCGATACTGACACAAATGCTTACAAACGCAAAAATAAAAGGCCTAAGTTTCTTTAAAAGTATTAAAATTTTTAATGCAACAATTTTTAATTTTAATATAATAAAATTAATAAAAAAATTCGGGGTTTTATATCTCTATTGTAATGCGGAGTGAAATACCTTTCTTTTGATACCCACATCGGCATATCTCATGCAATTTTTTTTTTAATTTCGAACAGGTGGCAACCCTGTGAAACATTGTCAGTGGTAACACCTAGGTGAAAAGTCTAGAAATGTGATACACTATCTGTGTGCCCAATTTCATTCAAATCCGTTAAGCTAATCCTGAAATCGAGTGGCTATACAGATATGCATACAAGAATTGCTCGTTTAAAGTTATAAAATACAAAAAAAACAAAATTGTGACGTGTACATGAAAATCGAAAAAGTATATTTGGTTCATACGACAGAATGTGTGTAACGCGGTGTTATACAAAAATGCAGCTTGACTAAACTTATTAAATTAAAAAATAAATTAAAATAACTTCATATCAAAAAAGTATATGTACATTGGCCTTTCTTTACACTTATTTTCAACGTTTCTACAATTTTCGATTTTCAAATAATTAATAAGTTTTCAATTTTGAGAAAGGGCATCATTTATACGTTTAGGCATAGAGTCTGCCAAGTTTTGAAGAGTGGAATCATCTATCTTATCCCACTCTTCCACCAAAACACCTTTCAGGTCTTTGATTGTCTCAAACTGCCATCCATTTTTATAAATACGGGCCGACAATATTCTCCAGAGAGGACCTCTGGGTTTAAATCGGGACTTAGTGCTGGCCAATCCAGAACTGAAATTTTTCTTGACGATAGGAAGGCCGTAGTTAAACGAGCCGTATGGGTTGGGGCGTTGTCTTGCTGGAAAACCCAGTCGTCTCCATATATGTTTATCGCAAACTCAATGAGAACATCTTCTAATATTTCAACTTAGAATTCTGCGTTGGTTCTTGTCGGCATAAAACAAATTGGAGACTTTCCACCATGTCCGAAAGCGACCCAAATCATCAAAGACCCGCCTCCGTGGTTCCGCTTATGGCGCGTTTGCCGTGGTTGCCTAAGGTCCCGCCAATATTTCTGGCAACCATCTGGGCCATCTAAGTTGATCTTTTAATTGGTCTGAAAATACAACGTTTCAGAATTCGTTAGTCCAAAATTTATATTTTACAAGTAATGCTAAGCTGATGGAAGCAGCAATTTACAATGCAATTGCGATAGACACGCTGATAACGATAGCGTTCGGACGCAATGCCCCTCCATGAAAGAAATTGCAGATGCAATAACAACATTAAAAGCCAATAAGGCGCCTGGCATTGATAACGTCGCACCAGAACTATTAAAGGCAGACCCAATTACTAGCGCTAAGCTCGTTCAACCTATCATCGAACGCTTCTGGTCAGACGGGCACCTTCCAGGCGAGCTTAAGGAAGGAGTTATAATAAAAATTCCAAAAAAAGGCGATCTCTCGCAATGTACTAATTGGAGAGGAATTACACTTATATGCAGCGTTAATAAAATCATTGCCCATATTATAAATAAACGAATCCACGAAGCTTACTCGACATCAATATTTCGTGAAGAACAAGCGGGCTTCAGGCCACGCCGATCATGTGTTGACCACGTAAACAGCCTTCGGGTAATAGTGGAGCAAAGCGTGGAATATCGGTCACCGCTTTATTTAATATTTATCGACTTTGCTAAGGCATTCGATACTCTTCGTCACGACGCTATTTGGGCCGCGCTCCGATGTAAAGGCATTCCCGAAAGAATGATCAATCTCATTATAAACTTATATACGGACGCACGCTGCCGAATCCTACATGAAGGACAGCTAAGCGAGCTAATAATTGTTAAAGCTGGAGTAAAACAAGGTTGCCCGCTCTCTCCAACTCTCTTTAACATTGTCCTTGACGCCATTTTAGGTCAGGCTCTTGCTAATCAGAGAGGCATCACATGGGGTCTTCGTGGATCCTTAAACGACCTCGATTACGCCGACGATATTTGCATCCTTGCGCACAACTACGACGACATGGCACGAAAACTCAAATCGACACTGGCATCGAAAGTGGGACTCAACATCAATGTCTCTAAAACCAAGGCCATGCGCATAAATGCAAACAACACGCGCCCATTCCTACTAAACTCAACACCTTTAGAGGAAGTTCAAAGTTTCTGCTACCTAGGATGCATTATCTCAACCTCTGGCGGCTGTGCGGAAGACATCGAAAACAGAATAAATAAGTCGCTGCAAGCATTCGGTCAATTGAAAAACATCTGGAGCTCCTCATTCTTGTCGCGTGGCACCAAACTAAAAATATTTAATTCCAACGTCATATCCGTTTTACTATACGGATGTGAAACATGGAATGCTGCGCCACGGCTAATACAACGCATGCAATCTTTTACAAATCGTTGCCTTAGGCGTATACTAAAGATAAGGTGGCCAGAAACTATATCCAACGACAGACTGTGGGAGCTGACGAACCATACGCTCATCAAAACAAATATTCTGAAAAGAAAGTGGAACTGGATCGGCCATACGCTCAGAAAACCCGCACAAGATATCACGAGGCAAGCCATTGAATGGAACCCACAGGGATCACGCAGAAGGGGACGCCCAGCGCATACTTGGAGAAGACAGCTAGAGAAGGAGATAACATTAAGTGAAATGAACTGGAATGAAATTAAAAGAATGTCATTGGACAGGGACAGATTTAAGAGTTTTGTTGTAGCCCTATGCTTCACTATGGAGTAAAAGGAATAAATATATAATGCTAAGCGAGCCTCAATGTGAGGTGCTAATAGTCTTGGTACCGGCTTCCGCAAACAATATTTAAGTGCTCCGCCCTCGGCCAAAATTTGATGTATTCGCCTATCGGTGATCTTAAGACTTAAATGGTGTTTGAATTCCTTGCAAGATATTTCTTTTTGAGCAGCCAGACAACGAATTGCTCGTTTGCATCTGCTGTCGATGTTAGTTGGCCTGCCGTTTCGTTTGAGTTGACCATATGTTTTTGGATTTTTAAGAAAGTTGCTGATGGTATTCCTATGCCGATGTACTCTATCAGAAATATCATGAATACTTTTGCCACTTTCGCTTAGCACTTAATCAGACCACGCTCTTCATCGGTTAAATATCTTCCACGTGGCATTCTTTTTTTAACCCATCAATAATTCAATTATTCTTTGTTCAAAAGAAGTAATCTATTTTACTTACATTTTTCTTTGTGATACCAATGCAAATAACACAAAATTTTGTGATAACTTGCTCTCTATGCTTACCAAATCAATACTGATATGTGATTGCACTTATTTAATATAAAAACCAATTCTCGCATTGCAAATTTGTAATAACGTTACTAAGAATGATGACTAAAGAAGAAGATTGCAAGCGAATAGCTAGGTTGGACTGCAACTACAGACTTTGGCATACCAAACAAGAATGTACCGTTACTATCAAGAAAGATATTGGGGTAGAAAACTTTGCACATTTCTATGAGGTATATTTGTTAAAAAAAATTAATTGTTAACCTTCTTTAGATGTAAACAGATGCTTCGTTGCCATTATCAAAAATCTGAATAGAAAAAAATTAATACAATTTTTTAAATATTAGAAAAAAAATTGTGATTCAGGAATGAATACATCAATATTTAAAAAAAAAAAAAACATTAAACAAAAATTAACAAAAGTATACAAAAACAAAACCTCCAAACATATTTTTTCTGCAAACATAAGTAATCATCAGAGCAGCCCAAAATATGTTCTTTCGGGTGTATTTCAGCTGCCTGAAAAGAATCGTTATCGATAACTATGGTTTGGCACAGCAAACTCTGTTGACTTTTTTCAGCACGATTACTTTTTTTCAGCACGATTTGCTTTTCTGTTCAGCAAGATAAAAAATAAAAATACACGTGTTTCGGCGATTTTCATGTACACGTCACAATTTTTTTTTTTTTTGTATTTTGTAACTTTAAACGAGCAATTCTTGTATGCATATCTGTATAGCCACACGATCTCAGGATTAGCTTAACGTATTTGAATGAAATTGGGCACACAGATAGTGTATCACATTTCTAGACTTTTCACCTAGGTGTTGCTACTGACAATGTTTCACAGGGGTGCCACCTGTTCGAAATTAAAAAAAAAAATTGCATGAGATGTGCCGATGTGGGTATCAAAAGAAAGGTATTTCACTCCGCATTACAATAGAGATATAAAACCCCGAATTTTTTTATTAATTTTATTATATTAATATTAAAAATTGTTGCATTAAAAATTTTCCTTCAAGTTATGCCGAAAATTTAGAAACAAAAATTTTGACGTGTACATGAAAATCGCCGATACACGTGTATTTTTATTTTTTCTCCCCTTTCCGAAAAAGTGTATTTGGTTCATAAGACAGAAAAAAAGTTCGTTTATGTAACGCAGTGTAATCAGCTAAACATCGACGACATTTGTTTTTGTTTTCATTTGGTGTCAGCCAGACAGCATTGCTGTGCCGCGCGCTTAACAATCAATTTATTGGACTGATTGAATAAAAAAGTATACCCCATGAAATTATCTACCAAATATTCTTTCTTTTGTTTTAGTTTCAGAACGAGTTAAGGAATGATTTCATTCCGAATAATAAGTAATTAATAATAGTAAAGTAAATTCTATGAATAATCATACAGGGCTGAACAAATCCAAACATATTTTAAGAATACCAAAAGATAAACAAATTTTAAGAAGAACAGAAGACAGACATATTTTACAAGATCTACGGAGCAATCATAACCCATTTGGTGGTGCAATGATTTTATTAGCAGACGTTTTTCGTCAAACATTGCCAGTAATTCCACGATCAACGCCAGCTGATGAACTCAATGCATGTTTAAAGTCCTCGAATTTTTGGAAACTTGTCAAGGTATTTCGCTTAAACAAGATTATGCGTGTCGAGTTGCAAAATTACCAATATGGAGACATATTCTCTAAACAACTCATTGACATTGGTAATGGCGAATTTCCTATAGACCTATAAACCATGACTGGTTGCATTAACTTTCCTCAAAGTTTTTGTCAGCTAACTCGATCAAAAGATGAACTTATTCAAAAGGTGTTTCCAGATGTTGCTCAAAATTACAGAAACCATGATTGGTTGAACGAACGGGTATTGTGGCTGCAAAAAACATAGATGCAAATGAATTAAATTTCAAAATTCAAGAACAAATTACAAGCGAATTGAGGATATATAAATCAGTTGATTCGCCTGCAAACCAAGATGATGTCGTCAACTATCGCCTGAATTTTTAAACTCGCTGGATTTACTAGGATTGCCACCTCACAAGCTTCAATTAAAGGTTGGATCGGTAGTTACAATGTTGAGAAATATCAACCAAACGCGTCTTTGCAACGGTACTCGGTTAGCATAAAAAAATTATTGAACAATGTGATAGAAGCAACTATACTGAAAGGAAAGTATAAAGGAGAAGACGTTTTGATACCACGCATCCCAATGATTCCGACTGATGTATCATTTGAATTTAAACAACAGTTTCCAGTGCGGCTTGCTTTTGCTATGAGTATAAATAAGTCCCAGGGGCAATCGTTAGGTGTTTGTGGTAGCAATCTAGAAAACCCATGTTTCTCACATGGTCAATTGTATGTTGCCTGTTCCCGTGTTGGAAAACCATCAGATTTGTTTGTATATTCACCAGGTAATCAAGCAAAAAACATTGTATATCGTAAAGCAGTACAATAAAAATAAAACAGATTTTTGTCAATAATTATGACTCACTTGATTTGTAATAAAGTGATTACTGAAAATACTTATATACGTTTTATTTCATTATTCTTTATTACATCGGTTATTAACCCTAGGTTAATAATAATAATAATAAATAATTAATTATGTTTTGTCATTGAAGCAACCACTTTATAAATATTTGTCACCTTTAGCTTCCCACTATCCCTTTAGATTACTTTTCAATCAGGTTTGAACCTTAAGTTCCCCTCTTAGTTTGAAGCCCTCTGGTAAACATTTCAGTCGGGGTTTTTAGTGGGTCTCAAAAGGGTGGTCAAAGTTCGTGGAAGCGAAGATACTAAGGTCACCCGAGCCAACCCTTTTCTTGAATTCTCCTGAGCATAATCGTCCCCATGATGAGGGTCAGCAGAGTAAAAACGTCTTAAGGTCCAAATATAAACCGCCACATTCAAAATCTATTTGACAGAACGAAGTCTGTCGGGTCCGCTAGTATTTAACAAGACTAAATTACCATCAAACAATTAAAAATATTTTTACTCTTCCTAAAATCGCGCATTTCTGCCTGTTACCTATACTGGAGTATAGGTAAAAAAAGCACACTAGAAAAAGCAATTAAAAAAGTTCAAGCTTAGCAATTTTTTTGTTTACCAAATGAACTTAAACACATGTACATATTTGTGTGTGTGCCTTTGTAAAATGTGTAAATTAAGTCCTCGACGTGAAACAAAGTAGTACCAATGGCGCTACACCGCAAACAAGCAAACACACACAATTGCAAGGAACAATAGCAACCACGCAGCGCTGACAAAAAACTAGCATACGACTTAAGTCCTTAAAAAGGATGCGCTTACAAACAGGTACATGTGAATGAGAAGGAATTGCCAGCGCAGCATTTCACAAGGCAAAGAAAAAATAGTTGGGAAGCGCGCATGAGCTTTGCTGCGAAATCAGCTTAAATTAAGTTCACTGCAGTCGGTCGTACACTCAGTGGCTTGGAAAATTAACTGGATGCGTTTGCAAAAAATGCTGTGGTTAAATGTAAGAACACTACTTGTGCAACTTGCATACGCACTTAGGTACTAAATACATTCATCTACACATAGCGCCAACCAAAATCCTACGTTAATATTTATAAGCTATGAAAAATTATAAACAAGCGAAAAAGATTTAATTAAAAATCATGCGCAAAATTTACTGTATCCTTTCTTATTCCCTTATACTTCGCCACTTGCGGTTATTTTGCAAGAGGTTTGAGACCAAAAAATGGGACTACCTAATGAGCTTAAGCAAATCTGGTGTGATGGTGTGATCCACAGCAACGGTAGACTTTGCCAACCTGCTGGGCTCAGGTGCTAATGTTCAGATAGATAAAACAATTATTGTGACTATGCCTGTGGACAGTTCTAAAGATAATTAGTCAAAACGCTTCGGTCTAACAGCTGGGCCAGCTGCAGTAATTTACTGAAAGAAAGCGGGAAAGATATGATAAAAAGTGATTTGTACTCAAATATGAACTTGGTTTTATTATATTTTTAAAAAATAATTTATGAGATCATATTTATTACGCTGGCGAATAAGTTCGCAGCGTTTTGACCGAAGACTTTTATTTAACAATAATTACATCAATAAGTTAACCAGTTCTATATTCGCCGTTCCTCTTTACAACCTCTTCCCACCTCTCGACCAATTTGTTGATGCCGTTCCGCCAAAAATCACCCGGTCTGGTGTCAAAGAAGTTGTTCAGACAGTTTTTAAGGACATCTTTGTTATCGAAGGTAACGCTCTTCATACGAGTATGGTTTGACAGGGAGCGGTAAAGAAGATAATCGGTCGGTGCAAGGTCCGGAGAATACGGCGGATGCTGAAGGACCTCCCACTCGAGCTCTTAGAGTGCGGCTTTGACGACTTGTGCAACATGGGGTCTGACGTTGTCGTGAGGTAGTATTGTTTGATAACATTATCAGGCCTTTTCAGTGGAATAGCCTCATTCATGCGGTGTAGCTGGGCAACGTAGAGCTTCTTGTTGATCATGGTATTCTTTTCGAGCAGTTCCCAGTGCACCATGCCCTCCCAGCCCCACCAAACACATATCATGTTATTTTTTGGATGAATATCCGCCTTAATGCTCGGCTTCGGCGTGTCTCCTGGAGCCACCCACTCCTTACTTTCCTTTACATTACTGTAAAGCGTTGTTTATGACCCGTGTTGCTCGATGACGGGCGAGATGCTGAGAAGCAATTTCAAGGCAATTTTCTTTGTTTTTTTTCGTTGAGCTCGTGAGGCACTCAGGCTCCCAATTTTTCAGTTAATCCGATTTAATGAATATGATTGAGAATCGTTTTATGATCGCAGTTCATTTTTTCCGCCAATTCATGGCTGGGCGGCCGCTAATTCCCCTTCAAAAGATATTTGAATTCAAAAGAGATTTCAAATTCGTCATTTTTGAACTTTACAAACCATTGTCAAATATTGTACATCTTCATCAAATAGTTGCTCTTATTGGGAATTTTCTTAAAAAGAGTAATGATTTACAGCTTTATATATATCCAAAACTCATTCAACTGAAGTGGAATTCACTAACACATTTTAACGATTTTGCTATTCGGTAACCCATTTCATAACGAAAATTGATAATACAAAATCAGATGTTTCGGTTAACAATTCGATTAACGCAAATTAAACGACAAGAATTTTGATGTGGTTAAATCAAACTATAAAATAATAAAAAATATTTTAATAAAACGTTGAAATTACATTATCAAAAGGGTATTAGTCAGTTGACTTATGATTTATCGCGTGGTGAGAAGGCAGTGACCCCTCCAATCGAAATTGAAGTTCGCTTTGAAATGTGGGCAATCCTTTCCATTTGCCTGCAGGGGAGTTCCAAAAACCAATCCAGTTAACTCCAGACTTGGCGGAGGACCTAATTTGTTAGCTTGATAGTCAACTTAGACATTCTAAAAGAACAACAACTTCGACTGAGAAATAGGTAAATCTTATATCTTCCAGCTTAATCAATTCTAAATTCTGCTTGTATGTTACTAGGTTCTAGCAGCATTACGATTTTGTTATCAACGACCCCTAGGTGAGCAATAAAGAATATCCTGGCTCATGTCATTCCTTAGACGTAGCATACATCGCGTAGCAGATGCAATCAACCGCTCCATGTTTTGCGCAAAGCTGAGGTTTCCCATGACCCAAGAGGAGAGGCGAATGGCAAGATAAGTTTTTGAACGGGTTGCTCGGCTGTGGCGCGGTTTCTTTTAGAAGCTGTCGGTGATATCCTAAAGCAATACCTGTGTATGCCCAAAAAGTATTAAGTAACTTTATTTTCAAATAAACAGTTATTTTATTTTGCTTGCGTTTTGCCTAAAAAAACACTAAAAATTTCATTTAACAGCTTGGCTAGTATGACTTTTTGTTGTTCTTCTTTGCGCTACTCGCTCATTTTGATATTCAACCCTTTGCTCGCGGATTTTTTCTCGCCTGAAGCTTTCAGCGGGCAGACCTTTTTTGCCCTATCTGGCAATGTACTGTGAGGTTTACTTGAAGGCGAAAAAAAAGACGAGCTATTTTTACCTTTATTTCTGTATTATCATAATATAAACATTTTATAAATAAAAATTGTATTATAAGTTATTTTTAATTTTGAAACGTATGCTACCTTTTACAAGAATCACCAGGATATACTACTTGCAGCGCGGTGAGACTCAGAGACATAGGAAGCTGGACAACAAGATCGTACGGTCACAGTAAGATCCTCCTACAGGGGCCCTCGCTGCTCAAAAACAAGTCAGAGTACACAGTCCACGACCTTAACTTCAAAAAAGACTTTACGGTACGTTTTCCACCGAGAGCCGAATGGAGGAAAGGAAAAGTGATTGGTACATTCGACATTGAAATATACACTGATGGTTCTAAGATGAACTGTGGTTTTGGAGCTGGCCTCTGTTCGGAGCCGCTCAACACATCCAAATCAATTCGACTTCCTGACTATACCAGCGGTTTCCAGGCAGAACTACTCGCAATCAGAGAAGCATGCAAATTACTAAAACTCTACAAAGAAGTTGGTGCAAGAGTAGCTATCTTCTATCAGACAGTCAAGCAGCCATCAAGACCTTAGACTCCAACTCCATTTTATCCAAACTAGTCTTACAGTGTAGACAGGAACTAGAATTACTTAGTCAATAGCTTGGAATTACTCTGATATGGGTTCCCGGCCATAGGAACATATGAGGTAATGAGATAGCGGATGAGCTAGTAAGAAAAGGTTCGACACTAGACTTAGCAGAGGCGGTGGTAGTGAAAGTAGGTGGAAGCAATTAACAACATGTATTATAACAAAAAACACATCACCGTCGTACAAAATCCAAATCCACGAATCACCTGTTAGGATGCTCTCGACCAAACATTTCACACATTACTGCAACCCTTACAGGTCATTGGAAGGTAGGGGATCATGTAGTCAGACTCAACCTCCCTTCCAATCCCATCTGCAGAAGCTGTCAAGCAGAAGGGGTGAACAAAAGTCTTTTCCACTACTTATGTGAATGTCCAGGGCTAGCTAGGGCACGACTTCGCTCTTTCGGTAACCCTTTCTTACAGCAAATTAATGAGATCATCGAGATAAAGAATTTACTGCTATACCTGAATCTCACAAAATGGATCTGATTTAGAGAAAAAAGAAAAAACAGTAGGACATCATCACACGAAATCAGTGGTAATAAAACAGTGCCGGTTGCTAATTAGGATTATTGCAGTAGAAATACTCAACCACTTCAACAACAACAATAACAAGAACCAGGATATAAACCTGGTTGACGATGTTAAGTTTCAGTTTACGGTTTGTCTTCTATTATTTTGGGTTCAGCAGACAAATGCTGTAAACCTACTAGCAAAACTAACTTTTAACAAATTTATAGTGGGGCATAGGTTCCGTCCTTCACAAACTTTCTACAAAATATATGATTGTTCGCGCTATTCTCAAACCCCAAAATAATAACTTTCTTCACCATTTTAATGTTTTTCGGAAGAAGCAGTATGTTGACGTAAAGTGATCAGATCTATCTATTCCGCTCATATCTTGTGTAAAATCTATTATTGCGCATGGCTTCAAAATATTTTCATTCCTACCACCTCGGATAAATCTATTCGCGTTAGTTGTATCTGAAGTATGGTATGGACTTAAAATTGGAATTGTTCATTTGTCTCGCCAAGAAAATATCAAATAATTGGACTCGCGATAAGCAATTACTAGTATATTTGATTTCGAAAAATCTGGATGTAAAATTGTTTTTGGTACATATTTTCTATTTGCTAGAATTGTTCCTGTTGAGTGAAGTTGCATTTGTTGTAATTTCTTGGCTACTATTAAACTTGTATAATGCCGGTTCAATGCGTCCAAAACCACCCCAGTCGTTACTGGCGAATCCGTGAAAGCGAATTTTCAGTTAGCTCCCATAATACTGTATTATTCCACATAAATACCCGATATTTGAATCAGCCATAATATCCACAAATTCCAATACCACATTTAGTTGACTTTTGAGTATTATAAGTTATGAAAGAGATTTTGCCTCTATACTTCACTTCAGCTTCGTCTGTGGAGATATTTTTACCGGGAACAAAATTCTCACGAAATTTGGTTCCCATTTATTCTACAAAGTTGCTCTCTTTCTGAATCCTTGTTTTCGGATGACGTGCTGCTTGAGCATTTTCATTTAAGTGTAACGGCGAAAAAAATTGAAAACTAACCTAGAAAGGAACTTGTGTTCGAAACTCTATTGACCAATATTGCAAATATTGTTCATAGGCATAGTTCTCATATTCAATTTGGCACCAATAAATGTTTGCGTTTTCTCCACTCTAACAACTTTCCAATTTTTCCAAGAAGAACGGGTAATAACAGTTTTTATACTACATATTATCGTGTTGCCTATAAAACCACTTGTAAACAAAATCTAAAGTATTCAAAAGGTTCATTTAAATTATATATCTGAGGACCACTTTTTTTGTATTCGGCAGAAAATTCAGATGGACCAGCAGCAGTGTCTTCTTCAATAACTTGTTGAAACTTACCCAATGGACGATTTTCGCTTACGCTATATAAAATTTCTGACACGTTTTCATCAGTTTCACATTAATATTGTAATACTCTTATTTTTTCTTCGTTGGTGGAATAATGTCTTAATCATCAGAATTACATACTTTCAAATTCATGCACACTGAATTCGTCATCACTGCTATCTTGAAACACTGCTTCTTCCATGGCATTTTCCGCCATGGTGGCCAAAAAACTGACTAAATGCTGAAATCAAAGACACATTAAATCACAGGTTATTAAAATTTAACTGCAAATTTCATTAGCCTCATCCTCACTGCTGTATATTATTGGTGTGCTTAGGTAGAACACCAATACTTCGAGTAAAAATTGTTAATTTGTCAAAGATGCAACTCTCCATCGGTTTGAATAAATAGAAGAAGGCAGCTCTTTAGTGTTAGTTAACATAAGTTTGTGAATAGTTCGATCGTTAGCGCTAAAGACAAATACTCTAGGCAAAAATAACAATTGTCGAATCGTTTAAGGTAGTGAATCGCAATACTACAGGGTGCGCCATCTTTTATGCCGGCATGTAAACGCTGAATAACTTTGTCATTTACCAACGATCGACTTCAGCGCACATGTTTTCGATACGTCAATTCAGTACAATTTCTACCATGGATCGCTTTACATTGAAACAACCGAAATCGACGCTATAAAACCGGAAATGCTTTTCAAGGCGATGACAGTTTGGGATTGCTAATAAAGGTGGCCACTTGATTGATATTGTATTCAAAAAAGAGTTTTTAAATAGCCAAACCAAATAAAAATACCTCACTTTTACAAATCAGTTGATTTTTTATCAAAGTTATTCAATGTTTTCATACCCACATAAAAGGAGGTGCACCCTGTAGAAATAATAAATAGTTGAGGAAATATGACGAATTAAAGTCTTGCCAACTTTTCAAAAGTTGTATTGTATATAACCTATATTGTGCCGAGGCATCACATGAACTTTTGAACACCTATTTTTTTTGTATTTTTTTCGTCGGGGTAACCAGCACTCAGACATTAATTAAGTCCATTGTACTACACTTGGATTCCCTTTTAATTTTCTTTAAATCTACCCGATCTCGAAAGAAATCTGAGTAGATCTTGTGGTGCCAAGGAGCCAAGGTGGTCGCTTCTTAAGACATCAGTGCCAAACACCTCAAACCTAATTCGAGCGAAGGTGGGGCAGACGCACAGGAATTGGTCCGTCGTCTCACCCTCCTCTTCACAAGCTGCGCAGAGTACACTGTCTGAGATACCCAACCTTTCCATGTGCTTCGCCCTCAGAAACTGGCCCGTCATCAGTCCAACCAGCCGTCTGCACTCTCATCTGCTTAATGCCAGAAGGGCTTCCGACAGGCGATCGGGCATGACAGGTAACACAGTTAGTCCATCTGCAGCCTCTCTCAGCCTGCCAAGCTCGCTTATGGGTTTTAGTTAGCCATTTGCTAACCGTGGCTTTGATGGCCGCAGAAGGGAGTGGCAAAACGGGCTCTGGCCCAAGGAAGTTGGGCTCAGAGCCCATCTCAGCTAAGGTGTCAGAGGTCTCGTTATCCACGTGTCCCGGGACCAGCATCAGGCTATTATGTCTACCGACATAGTTCAGCCTGGATTAACAGGACTCGACTACCCCTGATATTGTTGAGAGGCTGTCTAAGCCCATAAGCGCAGCTTGACTGTCGCTGCAGACACATATAGATCTGCCTTTCCATCGGTTTTCCACAACAAAATTCATCGCTTCTTGAACTGCATACACCTCCGCTTGAAACACAGATGCATGCATTCCAAGAGCAAAGTGCAGTTTTGTCCTGCTGGACTCCACGTAGACCCCAGAGCCGGAGCCATGCTTGGTACACCTATAAAAGACTTATACACACACATCTATTTTTATTTATAAAATTCACTGCTGTTGATCAAAACACATATACATAAATTAAAATTTCGTTTAATTGGACGGTGTTTTCGTAGCAAATTTAATGACAGTTTTTCGTCACTCCAACTTTAGAGTTGTCTCCAAGCAAAAAATCCGACTGCAACTCGTCTATGATTAAGACAAAGGACATTTTTAATTAAAGTATACTCCAATTTACTTATGCGCCGTTAAGCTGAATACTAATTGAAGAATTTCAAGTACTGAAATTTATACTCGGAAAACATTTAAACGACAATTTATGTCAACATTATATGTACATATAAACTATCAGTTAATCTTCCAGGAATTTCTCGGCAATATTTTCGGCTGAATTTTAAGTGCAAAAGCTAATTGCATACTATATACTCGTATCAAGAAAACACTTATCCACACCCACATAGGTACACTACTTAGATGCCCTGAAGACTTCAGGAGGGCCAATTCAAATATACGAGTCATATGTTTGTGAATGAATACTTCCTAAAGCGAAATTCCCAAATGGCAAAGGAGGTAACTAAATTTCAATGAAGGCATTGTACTCATAAGTATAGGCATACATTCATACATATGTACAAGTGGAATTGTGTTCATATGTATACACAAAGGTATTATAGCGCATATACTAAAATATTTCACACATGCTAATGCGTATTATAATATTGATGTTTACGTGCAAATGGGCAAATTATGCGAAATCTTATGAATGCATTTGTTGTCGCCAAGACACTAATGTGATATCCGAAACCCTGAGAGGCGAAAATGTCCGAAAGCGCAATGCAAGCAAAAGCAGCCAAAGACATAAGGACAAACATATGCCTAGGTGTGGGCTAGTATTTGTGTCTCTATATGTACAAGTTTGTCAATGTTATTTAATCTTATGCTAATGATGACCCAAAGGAAAGTATCCCATCACGCCACCAGTAGCCGACTATAATTGCAGCCAATTGCAGCATTGTGTCGGTGTAGCCATTTTAATTATGCTGCTAGTTTCCTAAAGGAAATGTACAATTTAATAAATGCATAAGTAGTGGAAAATGTTAAAGTCGGCGTTTGTTGCTCGCCTGTTTGAAACCTCAAAGCGAGCGTAAATCAATTTTAATCCTTTTACATTTAACACTACTTAGGGTGAAATAAATACATATGAAAAAAGTGCTAATCCAACAAAGTGTCAGCAAACCTATGAACAAACCAAAACATAAGGCATACAAGCCATCTTTCCCAGCTTTTATCCCACTAAAGTCTTTTAGTAATTCACAATTAAATGTTAAAGCTTCTTTTCGCCTTTCTCTGTTGGCTGCATACGGAGCCATGGAGGGGCCACTCAAATCCTTAGCACTTCATCAAATTCATTATCAGCTTCTGAGCGACAAAGTCAGTGTAGCCACCAACAGTAGAAAGCAACAACAAAACCAACCCAGCTCATGTACGCCACTATCCACTTTCACAAAGCGAACGCTGCCTTTGGCCAAATACGCACCAGCTAACCATTGCTAACTAGCAGCGACGAGCGATATGAAGAGGCGTTGTTGGTTGGTAATGGTGATTTATCTTATCTGAAGTTGACAATCGGCGACTCTGCCGCTCGAGTCAACTCGAAATTCTAGTACGACGACGTCAATGATGTTTGCTATTTGGCACTGGTAAGCTCGTGTCTGTCGTACGCTTCACTGGATGCCCTACAACAGTTTTGTGAGGCTTTGTTTATTAGAGAACGAAAAATGGTTTGTAATTGAAAAAGTTGCATAAGAAGGAACATACATTTGAATATGTGTGTATGTATCTATGTACATACTAGGTTGTTCAAGAAGTTTTGAGGTTCGATAAGAAGAACACTACTTTAAGGTTTGAAATATAACAAGATTTCAATTTATGAATTCCATTACTGAAATGAGAATCCCCTGAGAGGGGCTGCAACAACTATTACGACCTCATCATTTGATGAAAAACGCTTTCCCTTCATGAATATTTTTAGGTCTGGAAACATATGAAAGTCGATAGCGCCCAATTTTGGTGAACACCGTGGATGCTCCAACAATTCGTTCTTCAATTCATAGATTCAATCCATTGTCAAAGTGCTCTTGTGACACGGGTCATTGTCATGACGAAAAATAATTTTTTTCTTTCGTAATCTGGGTCTTTTTTTACGAATTTTTTCATTCAGCTTGTCTAGAAGGTTACAATAATTATTTTTATTGTTTACTGTTTTACCAGTTGCAAGTAATCCACAAGCACAAACTCCTTTCGCATCCCCAAAAACTGATGCTAACACCTTCTTGACCGATTTCTGGGCACGAAATCGTTGCGAAGCTAAAGAGCCAAGTTCACACCACTCTTAACTTCTTGTTTTGATTTAAAATCATAATGATAGACCCAAGTCTCGTCCATAGTGATGAGTTGGCGCTCAAACTCCACTTTATCCTTTCGAAAATGCTCTCTAAATGTTACTGAGAAATTCGTATGTGTTTTTATTCCGTTGTTAGCGAATCTGGCACCCATTGTGCACACAGTTTTTTGATATACTTCAGTCAAAATATTGCTTGCATTGCCCAATGAGATGCCTAGGGCTTCAACTAAATCTCTTTCATTCACTTGAATGTTTTCCAATACGATTTCCTGTATTTTTTTTCAATTCAACGATTTCTGGTGTTGTTGCTGTTTTTGGATGTCCTTGACACGGGTCGCTATCAAAGCTTGTACGACCACGTTTAAATTTAGAAACCCATATTTCTACTGTACTAATTCATTGTGAAAATTGCTTATACACTTTCAATATTCGTTCGAAAGTTTTCGTTGCTCTTAAATCTTCCAAAAATAAAATTCAATCACTGCGCGATACTTGATTTTTTCCATTGGAGAAAATACTGTGACATGTCGATACTAAATGGGTGGTGAACAAAGAATGAATTGACAGATTGAAATGAGACTTCCCATACGTTCATAATAAAAAAAATGTCGGCTCATATTTTGATATGTACAAATAATAAGAAAAAAAATATTTTGTGAAATCTATTTACTTATAAAATTCCTATAATATAATTCTTAATTTAATTTAAGTTTGATATTAAATTAAAATTTGTTTTTTAATATTGACTTGCTAAGTATTTTTATTTAATTTAATCATTAAATAATTTTAATTTGAAGTCGGCTTAAAACTGTAGGTCGCCTTCTAGGTCCATTTTTCGAACAACGTCAAGACGTACGCCGTACGAAGCAGAAGTGTACGCGCCAATTTTTATTTTTTATTTTTAATGAATTACTGAAATTTATAGTTAAATAGTTAATTAGTAAATAAAAATTAAAATATTTGAAATGAAAAAAGCTATTTCGAGTGAAATTTTTGAATGGAAATGAATAAATTTGATAAGGTGTCTTTTTACTTTTCAGAAGGAAATACGAATTTATTTTACTTAATAGAAGTTTAATAAAAATTCTGTTAAAAATACTTTTCTGTGTAATATATAATTAACTGTATACCTGTACCAGGTAGATACCTATGAAATGAGACCTTTTTTCAATTTCAAACGTTTATTAACAAAAAATGGTTACAAATTTAATCTTCAAAACAACAGCCATCGCTAGCGACACATTTTTCTCATCTCTTAGGTAATTTATGGATGTCGCGCCAAAAAAATTGGCCGTCTTTGCCCGCAAACCAATCATAGAGCCATTTTTTGGCTTCTTCGTGAGAATTGAAGCGTTGCTCGGAAAGTGCGTGGCCCATCGATGCAAACAAATGAAAAACGGAAGGCGCCAAGTCTGGTGAGTAAGCCGCATGCACCAGCGGTTCCCAATCGTACGTCTCCACCAATTGCCGGGCGCTCTTTTTCGATGTAGCGGTGCATTGTCATCAAGAAAAATTACTTTGTGACGCCGATCGGCATATTCTGGCCGTTTTCAGTGTATAGCGCTGTTCAAATCGGCGAATTGTCGTTGATAGCATGCACCGTCAACTGTTTCACCTGGCTTGATTAGCTCGTACCAAATCATACCACGCTGATCCCAGAAAACACACAGCATTGCCTTGCGGCTGAAGCGATTTGGTTTGGCTGTTGGTTTTGGCTTGTGGCCGGGTGGACCATACGATCGTTTACGCTTGCGATTGGAAAAATATACCGATTTCTCATCACCCGTAACGATTCGATGCAAAAAATACTTCCTTTTGAACCGGGAGAGCAGCATTTCACAAGTGGTTTATCGGTTCTCGTGCTGCCTTTCCGTCAGTTCATGCGGCACCCATCTTCCGACCTTTGAAATCATACCCATGTCTTTTAAACGTTTGGAAATGGTTTTTTGGTAATCTGATAAATAACTGGTATTTAATAAACCGCCTCCAACAATCAGGCAGTGAAATAAACAGCTCTGTTATCACCGTTGAGCTAGCTATGACTCATAAGCAATCAGAACGTTAGAGTTTTTTATTTGACTTTAAAGATGGATATTTGGGTATAGTTATAAGCCTGATACATTACTAGAAGTTTGATTGAAGAAGAAGAAGAATGGAGAGCAAAGCAAGCACGCAGCACGTCTGAAGACATACAATGAAACGACAAGCACAACAGCAAGAACTGGAAGAATACCGAAATACTGTCGCAATTGGCAAGCTGATGAACCAAATTATAGAGACCTAACAATTTTTACACAGCCGCCTATTATTGGAATCAAAGCGGAGCAGTCGACTAACAAAGTCATAAAAGGAATCTAACAGACAAGAAATCGGAGAAGAATAAGTTGTCAAAGTTTCAAATAAGATGTACACGTTTAAGTTTTTCAAAATTTTAAAGGTAATAAGTAATAAATAATAATAAAAAAAAATGTTATAAGAATCATTAGTTTATATTTTACATTTGAGTTAGAATACTAGGAAATATTTTTCTTCTTATGAAAAATATAAAACAAGAACTTTCGATGGTTCTTGCCCAGGTTAGGTTAAGGAAACCGATAGGATGAATAGAGAGAGAGGAGAGAGGGTGGGCGAAAGAAAGGGGGGGTTGAGTATTTATGGATTACGAACGATGGCTGAGTTACGATAGCTTTAACTGCTTTAAGCTGCTTTTTAATTTTAATCTTTAAATTTAAAAGATTTTTCATATCAAGATCTGCTATATCAGCAGGCGTGGACAAGCGTGAGAACCTAGATGCCTAAATCGTAGCCCCGCGAGAGCAGGGCGGCTAAGAAGAAGGTGCTGCGATAATTCCACCTCATTCTCCATACAGCTGAAGCACAAGAACAGATGCACCAAGCCCTGTCTCCAAGTGTTGCACTCCGTTCGCACTTCCCTTGATGGAATGTGGGTAGAGAATTTTCCGCTTGGACTAAGCGGAGGTGTACACTGAGCCGTTGTCGCGAGGATGAACCCAAAGTTTCTAAGAATACTTAAGTGGTTCTTACCTATTAAAGCTTTATAGGACTCTTATTAGCTTTACAGGACTCAGTTAGTCGGTTGAGCATAGCCTCAGTCTTCTCAAATTTTAATGTTGTAATTTATCATTACTTTTGATGAAAGTTGCAGAATTAAAAAAAAAAAAAACAGTTCGCCTACTTTACAACCAAAATCGAGAGCTAATTGTCTTAGCCAAAGGGTACTAAATATCCAATATTGCCGAGTTTGTTACTAAATTTTTGTTTCCATTTTTTTTTTTTTTGTCTTCTGTCATTGCCGCTACTCCAGTTTTCGCTTCGCTTCATTTGCCCGCTGGCGTCGAAAAGTTTTGCAACATTTTTTATTATGGCTGCATTTGGTGCCCGGGCGCTTTTTTCCACTGCACAAGTCATGCCAGTGTTGCTGCTTCATACGAATATGTACATTTGTATGTATGTATGGCTACACCGATTGTTTTTTTTACGCAACACGCCAAAAGTTAGTTGATTTTGTCAAACAATCAGCGAGCAGCGAACTCTACTGGCAGTGGAACTTTAAGTGTTTATCGTGTTGTTGTTGTTGCTATTATTTCCAACAACGCGCTGACAATGCGCAGATTGCCAATTGTTTTTGACGCTCGTTTTGTTTGATTTCACTGCTAATGGCAGCGTTGGCAATTTTCAACAACATTTGTTGCAACAATTTGCTGCTCGCCTTTATCATTGTTTTATTTTATATTTTTCATTGCAATGTCTGCTATTGTTGTTGATTGTTGCTGTAGATGTTGTTGCCAAACATATCACATAAATGAGTGGAAGCACCAGCCGTATAACTCTAGCTGGCATCTACTCGCAATCTACATATTAGGGATGCTCGAAAAGCATCGATGCTTTGGATTTATTCGATGTCTGCTTACGATGTTTTGACGAAGAGTTTCGCATGCCAATCAAAATTAATTCTACTCGAAAAATAAGGAATATTTAATATAATTAGTTAGTTTGCTGAAGATTTAATTAAATTGGCAGTTTGATGCGAGTGACCACTTAAATGATATGAGCCTAAGTACCTCAATACATAATGCAATGTGTACACTCTCCAGCCGTTGGCTCAACATAGGCATTGTTCGGTGAAAAGTGGTATCATGGTTGTGCAGCCAACTTTCAATTTAATCCAACGGGTATATGAAAATTAAAACATTTAAATTTTTGGTGGGCTAAGAGTGTACGCAGATTATACGAAACCCAGGTTGAATTTTTTCCTTTAAACACCAATGATGCTTTCCATTTCAATTCAACCGGGCTACTCGAGTCATGTTCTTCGATTTCTATGTAACTTAAATATGTTGCTCTCTGGTCAAAATAATGAGACACGTATTTTTTTGTTCGCCCGAAAAAAATTTTTTTCAAGAGTTATCGGCAATTTTGTTTTTTGCCTCAAACTCGATTTTTTTTAATTATATAAGAAAAAAATTTTTTGAAATGCCCATAACTTAGTCAAAAATGAACCGATTTTAATAATTCTGGGTTCAAAATGATCGTCATTACTTACACAAGCGACTTCATGTAGAAACAATTGCAAAAAAGTAGTTGAAAATTTTTTATTTAGTAAAAAAGAAAAAAAATTGAAATTTTTTCAAAATTCAATATTTCAAAAACAGCATTTTTTTTTTTTTTATAACTTTTTCCAAATCAAAAAAACATCTCAAACTTTAATTGAGCTGCATGCCTAGTAGCTAAAATGCGTTGTTTTTGAGTAATGAATTTTTGAGTAAACACCCTGTTTTGCACTTTTTGTTTTTTGCAAAATATAAAATTTTCAACTACTTTTTTGCAACTGTTTCTGCAAGAAATCGCTTGTGTAAGTAATGACGATCATTTTGAACCCAGAATTATTAAAATCGGTTCATTTTTGACTAAGTTATGAGCAATTAAAAAAACTTTTCTTATATAGATTATTTCCATTTCAATTCAAAAGGGCTATTCGGGACATGTTCTTCGATTTCGATGTAACTCAAATATGTTGCTCTCTGGTCAAAATAATGAGACACGTACTTTTTTGTTCGCCCGAAAAAATTTTTTTTCAAGAGTTATCGGCAATTTTGTTTTTCGGCTCAAAATCGATTTTTTTTAATTATATAAGAAAAAAATTTTTTGAAATACTCATAACTTAGTCAAAAATGAACCGATTTTAATAATTTTGGGTTCAAAATGATCGTTATTACTTACACGAGCGATTTCATGTAGAAATAGTTGCAAAAAAGTAGTTGAAAATTTTTTATTTTGCAAAAAACAAAAAGTGCGAAACAGGGTGTTTACTCAAAAATTCATTACTCAAAAACAACGCATTTTAGCTACTAGGCATGCAGCTCAATTAAAGTTTGAGATGTTTTTTTGATTTGGAAAAAGTTATAAAAAAAAAAAAAATGCTGTTTTTGAAATATTGAATTTTGAAAAAATTTCAATTTTTTTTCTTTTTTACTAAATAAAAAATTTTCAACTACTTTTTTGCAATTGTTTCTACATGAAGTCGCTTGTGTAAGTAATGACGATCATTTTGAACCCATAATTATTAAAATCGGTTCATTTTTGACTAAGTTATGGGCATTTCAAAAAATTTTTTTCTTATACAATTAAAAAAAATCGAGTTTGAGGCAAAAAACAAAATTGCCGATAACTCTTGAAAAAAAATTTTTTTCGGGCGAACAAAAAAATACGTGTCTCATTATTTTGACCAGAGAGCAACATATTTAAGTTACATCGAAATCGAAGAACATGACTCGAGTAGCCCGGTTGAATTGAAATGGAAAGCATCCAATATAACATACAGAAATGAAATGGATTCTCAAGAGGATATTCGTGTACAACCTGGCGCAAAACTAATCATCCTACCGAAAGATTTATAGTTTTTGCAAATCTATCTAGACGTATGACACGTCAATCGTATTTGACGCTTGTGAACTAGACAGCTGCAGTATACAAACAGACAAGCAAAAGAAATACCACCAGTTGTCGGAGCGGTGCACACTGTTCTCGATGCCAGTGGACAATCGGGTGCCTTTCGTTAGCTTCGGTAGGAAGTATGATGTTCTGATCCCAGATACAGATCAATGGGATATCAGAACACTTTCTACAACGACGGATCCAAAACCAGTGATGGAAGCGGATCTGGATGGTACTTAGACGAAGACACTAAGTACTTCTATGCCACAGGACAGAAGTCTTACGGAAATCTATGCCATCTTGAACGTGGCGTATTGGCTAATTCAGAATTGAGAAAAAGTGGCGGGGCAGCAGTATTGAAATTTGTAGTGACAGTCAAGTTGCACAGAAAGCCCTTGCTAACCCACACTGCTCTTCGAAGTTAGTCGGTGAATGTAAGACTAAACTGAACATTGTTGCAAAACACAACAAAGCTAGTCTTATTTGGGTGCCTGGAGATTGTGGTATTACAGGGAACGAGTTAGCTGATAATGGTCTATGGATAAGTTCGTGCGGTTTTACAACAGATGGCGTAACTTGATTATTATTCCATCGATCCACATTTCCAAACATTCATTGGAGAGCTACTGTCGTAAGGCACAAACGTCAGTATAAGTTTTTTCTTTGAAGCGTAAACAACAATATTTTTACCACACTTGAAAATGTCGAATTTCGTGCCAAATAATGTGTTTTTGCGGGGAATTCTTCTTCATTATTTTAATATGAAGAAAAAAGCAGCCGAAAGTCATCGTATCTTGGTGGAAGTTTATGGTGAGCATGCTCTAGCTGAGCGAACGTGCCAGAAGTGGTTTGCACGCTTTAAAAGTGGTGATTTTGGTCGCGCCGCCAAAGTTCATGGATACCGAATTGGAGGAATTGCTCGATCAAGATCCGGCTCAAACGCAAGAAGAGGTTGCAAGAACTTTGGGAGTTGATCAATCAACCATTTCCAAACGTTTAAAAGCCATGGGAATGATCCGAAATTCAAATTTCGAAAAAAAACCGCACGAACTTATTCATAGTCCTATTAAATTAGCAAATGAAGGCTCTGCAAGTATGCCACTAGACCCTGAACCCTTTCTAAGTGTCAATTCCGCATCGATTCAACTATGGATTGACACCTTCTTGAGGTCTACCCATAGAGGACGTTGGTCTGAGTTGAGCTCGTGCAGAGTAGCCAAGTGCTTTGTGAAAGAACCAAACGGGAAAACAGCGATCTTTATCCTAAAACTCAGCGGAAAGGACCTGAGAGTACTGGTGGGTGTAATCACAGGGCGCAACGTCTGTGGTCAGCATATGGCTACCATGGGGGTCGTAGACAACCCGATATGCCTATCCTGTCTTGAGAATGACGACACTGCAGAGCATTTTCAATGTAGCTGTCCTGCATTTGCCAGAATCAGACTTAGGATATTGGGTTGCGCTATACTGAGTATGGATAAAGTTCATACTCTTCCTCTTCTGGATCTGTTAAGATTCATCAATTAAAGCAAGAGATTTGTAGAAGAGTGACCTCAAACTAATTTATCCGTCTTACCACCCACTTTTTATCTTTCCTATATCTACCGAAATCTTTCTGGGTGTGGTACAATGGTCTCCTGACTGAGTGCTTAGACTTGTCCAACCCCCCACAAATCGAATCTAATCTAATCTAACTCATTGAAGGGAAAACGAGTATGCTAACTTAGGTTTCTTCAAAGCCTGCCCAAGCATCATTGATTTTCAGTAGTAAAAAGTTTATGTGGTATTTTAAAATCAGCAAAAATTTAAAAATTTTCGTTTGCAATAACTTATAAACATAAATTTTAATAAAATATTAATAAAATGTTATCACTTCTTCTCTCGTTTATATGAATAGCATAGATGAGAAGCTAATAAAATTATACTTCCTGACATTTATTGATACTTTCGTTTTCTTATGTAATGAAAAAAACCAAACTCGAATGTTTTACATCGCATAAAATCGTCAATGTATTTTCCAAGTGGACACCCCTACTACGAATTTATCCCGCGAACGTCGTCAAATATTACTCTGAGTCGCTCATTCGCCCGCAGAAACTTTGTTATCTTAACGCACTGCCAAAATTGGCAGTTCAACGCTCGGCAGCCACAGACGCGCTGATATGAAGCCAACAATCAGCCATTGGCACATCCACATAAAACATTTTATATGGCTATACAGACGCAGGCATATGCGCACATATGTACATATACACATACATATACTATGTGCTCTTATGAGTTTACGTCCTTACTATGGCTGTGGTTGCAGCTAACTTCGATTGAAACATTCGATTCAATTTATTCAACCACGCTTGGTTTTACAATTGCTTGTGTGTATGTGATTGTGTAGATGTGTAGTTATTTATGTGCGTAATGCTGATTGTACCAATGAAGTTTAGGTATTTTTTGTTTGATGTATCATATTATTTCAACTACTTTATTGGACAAGGATAACGAAAATATAACAAATGAGTATTTTTGGGCCACAACGTGGTACGCTGATCCTTTAACAAAGGTTAATGGCCATGGTAAAAGAACTGCCGTAGGTGAATATCTAAAACTACGAGCAGTAATTCTAAGTATTTCGGCATTTACCTTGCACCTTGATACCCATTTTTTTATATTTTGTTTACTTTTTAATTATTCAAAATAAATGTCGGCCTTATACTGTGTGGCAACTCATACACAAATTTTCTGAGTTAAATATTCTTCATTTGATATCTCTATTTCTATGTTTTATTTACTTTTTAAACTGTTTAAACTGAGTGGCAACCTCATACTGGGTGGCAACCGTATTCAAAAATATTCCCAAATTAAATATCTTTCATTTGGTAACCATACTTTTATGTTTTATTTACTTGCTAATTATTTACTTTTTAAACTGTTTAAACTGAGTGGCAACCTCATACTGGGTGGCAACCGTATTCAAAAATATTCCCAAATTAAATATCTTTCATTTGGTAACCATACTTTTATGTTTTATTTACTTGCTAAATTATCTGAACTAAGTGACAACCCTATACTTAGTGACAACCATATTAAAAAATGTTTCTGAATTAAATACCTTGCATTTGATATCTCTTTTTCTATGTTTTATTTAATTTTAAAAATATTTAAAATAAGTGGCAACCTCATACTGGGTGGCAACTATATTCAAAAAATGTCTAAGTTAAATATCTTTCATTTGGTATGTCTATTTATATGTTTTATTTACTTTTTAAACTATTTAAACTAAGTGGCAACCCTATACTCGGTGGCAACCACATTAAAAAATATTTCTGAATTAAATACCTTTCATTTGATATCTCTTTTCCTATATTTAATTTAATTTTTATAATATTTAAAATAAGTGGCAACCTTATACTATGTGGCAACCATATTCAAAAATATTCCCGAATTAAATATCTTTCATTTGGTAACCATACTTTTATGTTTTATTTACTTTTTAAATTATTTAAACTTAGTGGCAACCCTATACTTGGTGACAACCATATTAAAAAATGTTTCTGAAATCAATACCTTTCATTTCATATCTCTTTTTCCATATTTTATTTAATTTTTTAAATATTTCAAGTGGCAACCTCATACTGAGTGGCAACCATATTCAAAAATATTCCCAAATAAAATATCTTCCATTTGGTAACCAAACCCTTATGTTTCATTTACTTTTTAAAATATTTAAGATAAGTCGCAACCCTATACTTGGTGGCAACCATATTAAAAAATGTTTCTGAATTAAATACCTTTCATTTGATATCTCTTTTTCTATATTTTATATAATTTTTATAATATTTAAAATAAGTGGCAACCTTACACTGGGTGGCAACCATATTCAAAAATATTCCCAAATTAAATATCTTTCATTTGGTAACCATACTTTTATGTTTTATTTACTTTTTAAATTATTTAAACTAAGTGGCAACCCTATACTGGGTGGTAACCATATTAAAAAATATTTCTGAATTAAATACCTTTCATTTGATATCTCTTTTTCTATGTTTTATTTAATTTTTTAAATATTTCAAGCAAGCGGCAACCTCATACTGGGTGGCAACCATATTCAAAAATATTCCCAAATTAAATTCCTTTCTCTCGGAAAAAATTTGATATTCATATTTTCATGTCTTATTTACTTTTAGGATTATTTTAAATAAGTGGCAGCCTGATAGAAATCGACACAGCTCTAGATAAACTGTGGCAAATAAACTGAAAAAGGCAAATTTATTATTTTTAGAATTTATCTGACTCAACTGAAAATTTCAATTACCAATATTATCTGAGATTAAGCTTTTGAAAATTCGGTACTAGTTAAAATATTCGAGCAATATGGGCTGTACGTAAATCTGTTAGATGGTATTGAAAATAAGGCTTCAAAGCAGTGCCTTCAAAGAAATCAAAATCTTCACTATGGTACTTCTCGTTACTTCAGTCTCTTAAAGTAATTACATATGACTATCAACTAGGCATGTATCCTTAGGCCTTTTTATAAAGCAAATCCCAGTATATTTATATGATATTATTTCGCCTTTCAATTTGTCTCCACAAACAAATCCATTAGAACGAGTTGTAACATTTATAAAAATCGCGCAAACAACAAACTTCTTAATAAGCCAAGCATCACCTGAATTGGCAAACTGAGATTTTGAAAATGTAAGCAAACTAACCTTCAACCCATTTCCGGCGAACTTTTGCTTTGCCAAAGCTTTTAAAATTCCGCACCAGCATTGCCAATTAGCACAAACTCGTAGGGCAAGTTTGCCGTTTCTTTTCGAGCTGTAGCTCCATTAAAAAGTTGCAACAAAGTTGGCCCACATTTGCCGAAAACGAAATGCCAACTGAATATCAAATTGTCAAATATGTATGTATGTATTTATAGAATAATGTACCAGTAAATAAATTTGTGGTGTGTTGAATTAGTTGCATGTGTCTTAAAGTGGCATAACATTAAAGTACGAGTACGTTAGCTGAGTCCGCAAAATTTGTAAGCAGCGTAGAATGAAGAAAGCTGCTTCATATGCGAATAGCTTAATAACATAAACACACAAAGTGCAGTTACCTGCTCGAAGGTGGCATCTACCGGGTGCTTCAAAAAAATGTATACACACTTTGAACTTCCATAGAAAATTTATTTACCGGTCTACAAAGTTAAATTTCAGGAAAATAGAAAGCTGAAAGTCCAATGTAAATGAAACATAAATAACAAATGTTAATACTGTTCAAATTGGTGACCTGCAGCACGTGCCCCTTGCCTTGAAGATTTGTTAGGAGAGCGTTGAAACAGTTCCAAGACTGCCGTTGATGACTCATCACTTGTAGCTGTTCAAGGCCGACCTGAATGACCTTTATGCACATCACACACTGTTCCATGAACTTCGAATTTGTCTCGTATGCGTGTAATTGTTAATCTTGAAGGTGGTTCTGTATCATACTCCCTTATCCACTGTCTTTGAACTTCATTTACATTCTCAAACTTCCAGTACCACTTAATAACCTGCTTACGTTCTTCAAAACTCAAACGTACGTCCCCCATGTTAATATTACAAATTCCAACTGATAATATAACATAGAGGGACGATTATGCTGGCACCTGGCGAAGAAATATAACATTAGTCTTGTAGAGCGGGAAAACTACAATAGTTCAAAGTGTGTATACATTTTTTTGAAGCACCCGGTATATATCACCACAACTATCTTACCTCAGTTTCCACAGCAACATTCGAATTTTAACCAATAAAAAACCAGAAGGCGAAATGTCAAATTTTACAACATTACAACTGTCTATGAATAGAATCTCAGTGAGTTAAAACAGCAGTAATGTGCATACGAGTAGGTACGTAGGTACTCGTATATATGCAAAGTTGTAGTTGGCGGGGGTACAAAGAAGTGGTTAAAAGAATAGAGAAACGGCAAAGAGCAGCAGCAGTTGTGGCAATAGGGAAGTTACAGAACAGAAGTTAAAATTAGCATCGTGCATCGTGCACGGGGAGTAGTTAAGAAGGTGGTTGCGAATCAGTTGGTGTAATGGAATCGTCATTCAGTAGCCAAAATACATATGTGTCCATCGAAAAGCCGCTGAAGTTGCTTAAGTCGTGGGTACCCAAACCGTGATGTCATCGGAGTGTTCAGGCCGTTGCGGAATTCCTTTTTTAGAAGCTTCTTAATATTATATTATGCCTCATAACTTTCAATCATTTTGTAATTAACTAATTGAAATAAAATACTTTAAGGGGACCCGGTGGTCTAGACATTTCAAAAATCGATCTTCTGTTTTTTTCGATATTTTTTCTTAAGAATATACTGTGAAATTTTCATGCTGAAATTCCCAATATTATAGCTTCTACAGCCCATTAACTAGGTAGAGGGCGATCCCTGCGCTCCTGTACCTCAAACTTTAAACCCATTTATCTCGAATCGACTTTTTTCGGCCTGGTGTTATCAAAAGAAAACCTATTCAACCGAATCGTCTTAAACTTTACTATGTTGTTCACAACATCAATGGCTATCGCCCGTACTAGAATCATATTATTATTTCAATTACTTCGTATTTTTTTGATAAAAAAACTGAAATAAAACCCCCGATTATTAAGTGTCAAATTCAAAACCGCGTCATTTTGTCATTTTTTATTATATTATTCTAGTAGCGGGACATAGTTAGAGTCAAAATGACTAAAAAGTTTTTTGGTTTTTGTGGTCCCGGCAAATAAAAGAGCCAAAATGGACAACACCGTTCAAGGCCAATTTTTTGGAAGGCTCATTTTCGGCGCCATTTTTAAAATTATTAAAATTAAAAAAAAAAAGTTTTCATTTTTGTATGTAAAAGAAGTTAAATAAAAAATCTAAGAAATTTAAATATCGTTTTTCATTTTTTTTATTTAAAAAAAAATTCCTGAATGTACCCTAAATTTGCGAGCTCTAGACCACCGGGACCCCTTAAGTACAACTAAAAATTGAACATTCAATTCCCACACGTAGTCATTCATTAAATGGATTCTCGAAGCCGCCATGTTCATACCGTAATAGACCAGATTTATCAGTGCAAAATCTCCTGGACGAATGCCACGGACTAAGCCAGATTCGAATAGTAGTTTTTGGCAACAGCAAACTCTCTGACCATCTGAAATCAGCAAACCTTTTCTTAAACTTTATTTTTTCAAATCTTAGCTAAACTAAATAAATAAATTTATTGTCACTTTTCATGGGACATATCACCAATTGCGGACAGTTAGTGTAAATTATCTCTAAAACAGTCTCATGAGTATAAATCTCGAGCCGGAGGCCCTAGTAGCCAACGCTCTTGTTAAATTTTAGTGTATTTGTTATTTGTGTTTATTGTATTCCATAAACAAATAAATAAATAAAAATACTTCAACTTCAATCCTCATGATTCAATTTACATGTAACTGTAAAGTGCTTATAATTCGATTGTGAAAAACAGCTTATCGGGTGGCTTAACTCTGTGTATACCTACTTGTTATGCGTGTCGTACCGTTCTTAGTTCGATCACCAGTGCGAGCAAAAATTAAAAAAATTATAACAAAAATGGTTTCTAATGGCGAATAGGTTTTGTTTTCGTTATATTATTACTTGTAATGTATTAGAATTTAGTTTTTGTTGTTGTTTGTGTTAAGTGAATATTATCAGTCGCGAAATGGCTCCTCGATATGAATGTCTCATAGAACTATCGAGTAAAATTAAAATAAACGCACAAATTGTATAAAATGTGTAAATGAAACTACCGTAGGAACGGTACAGGCAAAAGAAGCTGCCGTAATAAGGGAGCAGACTAGTACAGTTTGATGATAAAGAAATAAAAAAAGTGGAACACTCTGGCATTTTGAGTATCTATTTCCATTCCGTCATTTAAATTATAGTTCATCAGAGAAAGATGCTATTATTGAAATAAAATTCAGGCGGCAACGTTGTAGAAAAGAATTAGTTTGGGAAATATGCAAGGCAAAAAGTTACTTATTATTATTTTTCTTCACAAACAAGTGGGAACTCCTTGCAAAATGTGTGTTACACCCAAACCATCTACGAGTCATAGGCTTTCCAACGGTGTAAAAAATATTAAAATCTGGGTGGTAATTTTTGAAATCAAATTTTCAGTGAAACTTTCTTTGACGGAAATTTCCTGTTTTTATATATCGGATCTTCTTTTAGCTGCATGAGAATTATCGATATCGACAACTATAGTTTGGCAGCAGAGAATGGCAAACTGTGTTGAAGTTGCCATTCAGTAAGGCCTGTCAAGTCATCATGAATCATTTAATGCCAGAACAACGTTTCCAAACTGTGGAAATTTACTTTGAAAAAAAAAATCTTTCGCGATATTTCTTTCGAAATGAGGAAAAAGCTACCGTTACGGTGAATGACGAGCACTATCAAGCCATGCAGCTAAACATCGACGACATTTGATTCCAAGAACGCGACGCAGCTTGCCTTACAGAGCAATCCATTTACTGTAATATTCACGCCACCCCTGACGCCATATGGCCAGATTTGTTGGAAAAAGAAGTAAAAAATGGGACTTTTCGTATGGACCATAAAACTCGTAGCCACGGCGGATATATGTCGGACGTAATATTCAAAAAATAAATGCCATGAAATTATCTACCAGATTATAATAAAAAACAAAATCATTCCAAAAATATTTCTGTTTTCTATTACCATTATAAGTTCTCGCCTCTTAAAAAACCCCCGATACATACATATGTGTAAATATTTAGCTACTCGATCAGTTTTTAAAATTTTCAAACCATGTTCAACTTTTTTTACTTTTTAAAATTTTTAAAACTTCTTTCCACGTTCAAAACTAAAATTTTGACTGCCGCTGACTGCGGAAATTGCGAAAATTTTCATATGTAAATATGATCGTTAAAGCCAAATGATCGCAGCGATTGGTTGTTCTGTGTACGACCACTACTCGGCTAGACACAGGTCTGTTACCCACATAAGTTGTAGACATGAAGCCTCAAATAGTATAAATTTTATTTTAATTGAGATATGACCAAATTTCGTATGAAAACCCGTTCAGGAGTGGAATATAACTTTAGGATCCTCCATTTGTAGGACAACACCCAAACTCACACCTAAAATTAGGCGATAGACTTGGCCAACAATAAGCAAATAGATATAGTAAGTATGTAGTTAAGTAATAAATTTTAGCCGTAACACTTGGCCACATTCAAATTCCAATTTTTAAAATTGTCTAGCAAAAAACGATTTTAAGTTTATCTGCCACATTTTGCTGCAATTTTCAACTCTCGCCAGTTGGAACTTTCAATTTGTCATTCTGATATGCGCATAAATTTGCATTTGTAATAAATTTACTAAGTTTTCGAAATCATTGTCATACTATACAGTTAGCATATGGTATACAAGTATATGTGTAGGTGTGGTGTGTGAGTGTGGATGATGGAATGGCTAATGTGGCCAGTAGTAATAAACTTCTCGTAAAACAGCAAGACTCAATTAAAAATGTTTTTGCTGTCACTTTTACTTGTCTTGTCTGATGTAGGATTTGGAAAACGCAATGATTGAATATTTTAGTAAAATTTTCTAAAATTTTTTTTGGATTTTGAAAGAAGGTTTTAGCTGGATTCGAGTAGGTTTTTAAAATTATTTTTGGTAGAAAGTGAAATAGCAAGCTTGACGAGAATATTAAAAAATTTGAGAAGCTTAATTATGTTTGGAAACTTTTTCCACTATTATTCAGTGATTGATATTGACAGACTTAGACATCCATCAGAAACTATATTTTTCTCATTTCCAAATTTTCAATCAATTTATCAATATATGCATGGACGATGAACAGCACTTTCTGGAAAAGCTGATCCAAAGTTCCAAGAATGTTTAATTTAAACGAACCGCGCCGGTCCATATTGTTTCTTATGTTGGTAGGACTGTGAGAGACACATCTATCACTATTTATTCGTTTTGAAGCGTTTGAGAGATGCTGTATATGATGATGGATGTATCGCAAGCGGCCGGAAATGTTTGGATTTGCATGATGATAACGCGCCATCGCACCGAGCCCAAATTGTGCTCGGTTATTTGACCAAACACCAGGTAAATACCTTCGTTCAAGCATCGTATTTACCGGCCCCGTGCGACTCCCTTTTGTTTCCCAAGTTGAAGTTACCACTTCGTAGAAGGAGATTTCAGTCGTTAGGGGAGATGAAAGAGAATGCGATGAAGGAGCTGAAGGAGCTGAAGGCCATCCCTTCGTCGGCCTACCAGGAGTGCATGGAGGACTGGGTTAAACGTTGGCACATGTAAGTTGCTTCAGACGGGTCATATTTTTAAGGAGATAAAATTATTTTGCCTGAAATTAAACTCTGGTTTGTTTAGTTTAACCATTTACGGTACTATTTGATCATAGGGTATCTCTTAAATCTTATATATATATTTTCCCATAGTTCCTAGATGAAACATAAGGCCTCAATAAACCAGTTATAATTTCGCGCTGATGATGAGCTAGATGTTTAATTTGGCTCCATGAGCGGCTTGCTCTGTCCGCCTCTGCTGCTACTTGTCGTCTTCATGTGTTGGCTGGTATCCCGCACCTACGGCTTCCTTTAGGATTCCAGTCTAGTGCTGTCCTTGCGATGATATCCCGTGACTCGCGCAATGTGTGTCCGATCCATTTCCACTTGCGATGCATAATTTCTATGTCTACCGTTGTTTGCCCGGTAGCCACCCAAAGATCATCGTTGCTTATTCTAAATCTTAAATCTGTAAAACCCATTTATTCGATCTTTTGTGTGCTCAAAATCTCCTTTGTGTGAGCCGCTATGTGAGATCTCGTGGGTTAAACTCGTCTTGAATGCGGCCGCCGTAGTCATATTTGCCATTCGGAGGCGGCTTGAAGCTGTAGGTCCCTCCATTTGTAGAACAATATTATGACGCACACCATAAATAGCAGAAGGAGCTCGTCAAACACCTATCACTTAATATAAGGGTACGCGCCATTTTATTTATTTTTAAGCTCGTCTTAGAATACCCTTGCTGTCGGTTATTGTTTTGTTACCGGCTCATAGGTACAATATTTGGAACTTGTTACGATGTCGTAGACATGCTTTGAACCCCCGCGGCTGAATTTTTTCCATATTTCTTTGCAATTATCAAATTATGCGGTGTTCAACGAGAACAAGTCTTCCTGACCGCCACATACTAATGCAATATGGAATGTATGCTGATCATACTATCGCGATATGTTACATGATGATCTTGCGTTATCAATTTACGCATATCATCGGTTGTTTCTGTCCCAATAACCGTTTTTGGATGGCCTTCACGAAATTTATCACGCAGGGCTCTACGCCCACATTGAAGTTCCGTGTACCAGTATTTCACATCGGCTAGGTATGGTGCTTCAACGTCAGAAGTCGAACTAAGTCGATCAAGGCACGCAAGATCTCGATAATTCGAGTCAAAAATTATAAGATCATTGCACGAAAATGTTTCCGAGTTAATTCCATCTTTTGGGCGTAGATGAATTTTTCAACTCATTGAAAGAAGAACAAATGAAGATTTAAGGGAAAACGTTGCATGTAAATTTATATTAAAAAATACCAAGTTTTCGATAAAAATATCGAATTGCGCGTAGCGTTGCAAAGGCGTAAAATATAAAGGACAACGTTCGTATAAAATGTTTTTTGACTCAGCCGTGTTCTCATATGGGCTCACACCACTCAATAATAACAAAAATCATATGCTTTCAACTAATTTTCAAACTAATTGACAGGATTTCTTTAAAGCTTCAGACTTAAAACACGAGCTGAAAAGTCTCGGGCCTAACAGAGAAGATTAGCTTTAGCTTTGGTTCAAAATTAGCTTTATTCATCAACGTAATTTCCATCAAAAATCACGCAATCATCTATTTTTTTTTTTATATACTAAAAATGAGAGGAATATACAAACAATTTTACGTATTCTATTCACATTGGTTCATTTTGACTATAATTATCACATTTTTTGTTTCTTTTTTTTTATAAAAATTTAAGTTAATTAAATGCCTATAGGTATACGGATATAAAATTCTCGTTAGTGCATGGAGGCGTGTGCAGATAAGAATCCACTGAACTGAGGTTGGTCCCAAAACTCATCTCAACGCTTTGCAAGCCAATACACACAGATACATATACCGACGAGCTTATGAAATGTGTGAGATGCAAATAAATTTTCAACAGCTGCAATTGAGTTTACTGTGGAATTTACTCGGATGAAAACCAACATTACCGTCATTTCTCTAAGTCAAATTTACTCGCATTTCGCTAAGTACACGTAAATGATTTGTTGTGTAATGTCAAGTTGATTGAAGCGCAAATCGAATCAAATCAAATTTTGGCATAATCATTTACTCTTATCAGTAGCATCGCAGGCGTCATCTTAAGAGTCAATAAGAGACGCAATAAGATTGCAAGTCGGGTATTTTATCTATTGCCTTCTTCTTTCTTGCTTGCCACATAATTGAATTTGTTTTCCAGTTGACAGCTGAACACGTGTGATTTAAGGAAACAGTTACTCATGCATGCACACGCACAAATGTATTTACGACTGCCAAGGTGAGTTTGACGTACTCGCATGTGGGAAAATTAATGCACCAACACAGCGAACGCCGCCTTACAGTAAGCTTACATGCAAGGGATTTAAAGAAGTGTGTACTTATATATGAACAGTGCGTTGCCAAATTATTAAGGACATTTAATTAAAAAAAATTTATGTTTTCAATTTTCATTGCATGTTATAAGTGCTGCTGAAAATTACTACTTAGGTTTGCCGGGTTTCCGCGCCTAAAATCTGTAGTGTTCCAAATGTTGAAAATGAAATATTATGCACCCACAGGTCTTTGTACGTGATGCATTTGTTTATTTGAAAATCGTGAAAAAAATGTAAAATATACATAGACTATGCCAGCGAATTCCAGGCAAAACTTTCAGCAATGCGAGAAGCATGCAAATCACTAAAACACTTCAAAGAAATTAATGCAAGAGAAGCTATGTTTTCGGACAGTCAAGCAGCTATCAAAGCCTTTGAGTATAATCCCATTTCATCTAAACTATTGTAGTTATACAGTGTAGGGAGGAACTAGAATTGTTTGGGTTGGGATTGGCCTTCAAACTACTCTGATATGGGATCCCGACCATGGGAATATAGAGGATAATGAGATAGTAGATGAGCTAGCAAGGAAGAGTTTAGCATTAGACACAACAGAGGCGGTGGTAGCTGCTACCCCATTCAAAACAATAAAAACATCCATTGCTTCATACTACTGTGCTTTAGCCGAACAAAGGTGTAAACAATTATCAGCAACAAGAAAAACATGGCCGGACTTTACCTACCTTTCAATCCCATCTTCTATTCCCCATGGAGGGATCCCCCCCATCGAGATCGCTGGTATTAAAATGGTGCTAGTCAGGCCACATGTTCCACAACTTTAAAAGATCATTAAAGGAAAAATAACTTCAAATATTTTACCAAAAATCGGTGTCAAAAGCATAATAATAACATCGCATTTTTAAAACAAACACAATCTAGTTTTATTACCAACAAAACAAGTTTACATTAATTTAAAAAAAAAATATGTCCATTCTATAATTAAGGCTTTAATAATCCAAGTTTAAGCTGTATAAAGATTCCACAAACTTTCATCGAAACTTTAAATCAGAATTAAAAAAAAATTGTAATTTTCAATTTTATAGCCCATCCAATTTTAATAGATTAATATGAAAGTTAATTTTGCGCCACCTGATAAATTCTTGATATCCAGTTGCACAGGACCTACAAATAAAATAATTGGCCCTTCTGTTAGGTGCTTGGTCGAGCTGCCTCTCTTATTTGTGGTGAACATCTTGATGATGTTCCACAAATGGAGGCACCTACAGTTATAAGCCGACTCCGAATGCCAAATCGTTTTTTATGAGGAGCTTTTTCATGGCAGAAATACACTCGGAGAATGCCATTGCCTGCCGGGAAAAAACTTTTCCTACCATTTTGCTGTTTCGTGCATGAGAATCGAACCTACGCACTCCCGAAAGGTCGTCACGCACCAACCCATTCGGCTACGACGTCTAGGGTTACATTAAATTTTAATGAAACTTCGATGCCCGGATCATGAGCAAAAAAACGTTGTTCAAATTGCAAGCCCTCGCATATTAAAGCAGTCATAAATAACTGAACTTCACCTTTCACGAACAACTTCACAAACTGTCAATCCGTGTCGGGTTGGCGACTGAGGACTGGGAAGGTCAGTTCAATACTGTGACGCCATTTTCTTGTTTTGTTGTTTCTCAATGTGTTTTTCTGAGAGCAGTGCTTTTGATGATGTGGGACGGTAAGATATGTTCGCCTCCTTCAGTCGACGTTCGATGGTGGTGATACTCACATCTGTTCCCTTTTTAGCAAAAACTGATCGTGCTTGGCGTAGTCACAAAGAAGGGTACCGCTTAAAAAGGTGGACGATTATTTTATACAGCTTTTTTATCGTCACTCACTTCAAGCCGCGCTCGGAAAAGTCATCAACATTTTTGTACACTTTATACCGGTGATTCCACATCACAACAAACTTTTTTGATTTTTTAATCATGTTTGCAGCCGCGGCGTAAGATAATTTCGGCCCTTTAGAATGCGTACATAAAAATACCGCTTCGAAACGCTTCGCGTACTTCTCACTCATTTTGGTTTGGTTGCGTTTACGGGAAAGTTTTGAACGACACTAACCCGAGTTAGCATTGGCGTCGTAGCCCTTAAGTGGGACTATTATGCAGTAAAAAGCAGAACGAAATATATCTTGAAGTTACAAGAAAAAAACCGGTTATTTTCCTCTGACACAGACTGTATATGTATGTTCACATGTATGCATAACAAGGAGAAGGTTTATTTATTTATAAGGAATTATGTTTTATTACTGAGGGACCACTAAGCGTCAAAGTGGTATAAATCATAAGACTGATATGAAACTAACCACAATAAAAGAAAATGAAAAGCAATTTGTAGAAAGTAATCCCAGGTACTATATATAAAAGCCTTTATTATGAGCAAAAAGAAATGTCACCAGGTCACCAGTCTTACTTTAATTAATATAAATATTTTTTTTTTCATTATTTTGTTACTTATATTATTACAACATTATTCCATAAAACTTGTCTTCCTTTTTTTAATCAATTTAGGACTAATACTTTTCTATTTTTCTTTTACAGCTGTCCCTAATAATTTGCCAACCCACTATATGTTTGCTTACACATTACATACGTTCGCAGCGTACTGTATTATGAGCTCAAGCTCTTTGATTGACGTATCGAGTGTTGATGGTGTTGCATCTTAAGTGTTTTTGCCACATTGACTAGGAATCTGCGGTAATTGATTGTAAAAAGTTACCTTATAAGTGCTTAAGGATTTGCTTAGCAGCAGGCAGCAGCCGGCAGCCAGCTGTGACTTGTTGTGTGAATGCCAATGAGATTGCTCCTGCACAACTGTCTTAATGCTGCACTAGTGTGAGAGTGCCTGTGTGTGTTGAAAAGTGGCACCCCTCCTCTCTTACGTCTCACTAAATACCCAACCAACAGCTCGTATTTACGCACACATGCGTTTTTTGACCTTTGTACACTTAACATCAGCAATTGCTTTCTGCTGTTAGTGGCTTATGATTAGAACTACATTCATACTACATATGTATTCACATGTATACACAAACATACACTGGCATTTATGCTGCTTTTGATTTTCTTACAATTGCTTTGATCTACTTGAGTAAATAACTCAAATTGCTTTGACATTTAGTGCGTTTACGTATTTTATCAAATAGTCTGTGGTTCCTTTGCACTAATCTTAACGTTAATTATCAAAGGGAAATACGTAGCTTTCAAGCATTCATATGTTTATAATTAGAATTAGAAATGTTGAAGATATCAATGACAAACAAACGAAAAAACAACAGTTTGATGCAAGCAAAATGTGTGATCCAACATACCTCCCTACTCTCGTGCTCACATAATTAAGTCACTTAGGTATCTCTTTTTTTTTTGTCATATATTTTACGATAATTTTTTTCGTTCGGTTCTTATAAAAATATAAAATAATAAAACCCTTACACTCCAAAATTCGAATCTTTCTACAAAATCCATACGAATTTTACAAACTTCAAAAAATTGTCCGCAGAATTTTTAACTTATCAATTAGTTGTTAAAAGGGAAACTGCACAAATTCTTTCTTAAAAAAACACAAGACAGTTGGAGATCTATCTTATCCTATGCTATCTCAAAAACTCTTTGGCCTCAGTGCGACAGAAGCAGGACTCTTATTGCGCTGGAGATGCTCCGCCATTCAATTTCTAATCTCATAAAGGTATTCACCAGTCACTGGGGGATCGGAACTCATGCGGAAAAGCTTGGACTTCCGTACAACTCCCATAGTAGAAGCTATGAAAATCCTGCAGAGAAAGAGGTAGTAGTACACTTTCTTTGCTAATATCTGGGCTTGGCGGCTAGGCGCTTCAGGTTCCTTAGTGTGCATCTGGGGAATAGCATGAGTAAGTTCTCCAGCCTAGATCCCTTTTCTCTTCACTACAGCAACAGCACTGGGTGGCTATAGATGGTTTTTCTTCCCTTATGTTTTGTAATTTTTCGCAGGTAGTGATCTTTATTATGATATCAAAACGATGCTCTAGTGCTACTTATAGTGTACCCGTGGTACTCTTGCCACGTAGCCTATCTACCTAGTTTTATAGTTCTTGCCTTAATTTTTGACAATTTTTTTTTTTTTGCATGTGGTGTTGAAAATTTATCTATTTATTTTAAGTCTACATAGACATTTCTTACAGACTAAAAAATATTAAATTAAAGTTATTGAATATTAACATTGAAATCAATAATAATAATCACAATCGAGTCCAATGCATAATAGGCTCATTCATTGAATACCTACATTTTGTTAGTTGAATGAACAAACAAGCCATTATTTCTGAGTCTAAGAGCGAGAAAAGAGCTTGGAAGAGATTGGTCAACTCAATGCAATTATTACTGCGATTATCAACAGTACAACATTGTCAATAAAAATTAGTGAGAAGTAAATTCTTGTATCGGGCAATGGCTGTAGGCCTAGCACTTGCCGCCTGCCGATATAATCGGCTGGGCCATTTGGTCAATCAGTCTTATACAAAGCGCATCTGGTAAATACGTGTTTTTCTTCACCTTCTCTTTCTTACTCTTTTCTTCTCCTTCTTTATTATAGGATTAAATCCTGTTATTCAACAATTCTTGTACAATAGATACAATTCGTCTGCATTATATTTTACGTAAACAAATATTTGTTATCAATAGAACTGAATACTCAACACTCCTTCCAGCGTTTGGGAGGGCGTCCGATCTTGCGAGTGCTTTGGAACAATGAAATCTGCCTCTTCCATATAAAGCACTTATTCGGAAGCCTTTTGTATGGAAGAAAATGCTCAACACCTCAGAAATGGTAAACAATTAACGCAATTTTCAAGCGACTCCAAACTTAACTGAAATTTAAAAACAGCCAAACTGCGTACCCAGAAGTAGAAAATTTGTATGCATTTTTTTGAAATTTCTTAAACTCTTCTGAATTGTGGTTTTTGACTTATTAGATTTTTGTTATAAATTAATTTATCTTAAAAATTTACGAAAATTGTGAAAAGGTAATGTGACTTAATTAAGTAAGCACAAGTGTATGTATTGAAATTTTGAAGTTAGGTTAGGTTAGGTTGACCTGGCTGGCTGAAAGCCATCACATAGACCTATTGGTTCTTAGTGGTACCAGATGGAGCTTGACCCTTACGTTTCCTTGTAGTAGGTTTCTTATATAATAATAAGCCTGCGTCTTTTGCGAATCTAAGTAAGCTCGGAAGCTCTAGCCCCGAGAGACATTCTAACCTCCCATTGGAATTTTGAGACACATTTTGGAATTTTCCCCACCTTTTTTGGAATTTTCCCCACTCGCATCTTTTATTTTTATTAAGTCCAACAAGTTCGATAAATTACCTTTGATCTATTAAGCTATCACAATGAGGTTTACTCAAACACTTCCATCTAGTCCTAATCAATCATGATCAGCTGCGGGGGAGATGCCCGAGCGTTTCTTTTATCCATGGGTGCTTATAGCTGCAGCAATATATTTATTTCTACAGTCCCAGTCTGGCATAGTTAGCACTTAGTGCCCAGTTTCCTTATCCCTTAGTCGGGATATATGATTCCTGTCTCCTTTAATGATTGCTGAAGATCTTTTGATGCAGTCGAAGGGCGACAAACTTCTGCAAGCCCTGCAGGACAGCAAAGATCCTTCTGTCTTGTTTTATTAGACACACTTCGACTCTTAATGAAACTGTGTGGGACATTAACCTTCCGTTATAATAATGAGCCATTACTGGCTTGCCCATCAGCTATTTGCAGTGTGCAGATGCAAACTGCCCTGCGTCGTAAGCCCAGATGTCATTATTATCGAGCTAGTAGCTGTTATGGCTATATGGCTTTATGAAAAAGTTAGCTAAGCAAGTACCAGTTCTTTTCTAGACCAGAACTACATATTTAACAAGCCTCCCATATGACAAAGATTTCCGACTGAAAGACGCTAGCTGAGTGTGATAATCACATATACCCCTCAATGTGAAGATCCACTGAATGGGTCCTGCACCTACTCCATAATTCTAATCCTAGAAATTGCGTCTCAGGCGAGTTGCCTGCCTCATATGCGTGCATGCCTTCATTCTCAAGCTAACTCTGAATTAGGTTGGTCTACACCACGCAAGCCAACAATAGATGAACTACGGATCCCTCTAGAAATAGTCATAGAGCTAGGCCCTCTTCAGCACTACCTCTGCCGCTGTCCTGCTCCCAGAACGCGCCATCGCTATCTACACTCTTACTTCGCGGGATGTCTTTCAGACTTGGAATCGGTAAGCATCTACAATATTTTATAGTTTATCGAAGAGACGAACTACCACTTTGGGAACTAGAAGGGGAATTTAAGCCTAAACTAGTAGTATCAGAATTTGCATCCATGTCTAGGTAGGTCCCTCTACCCTCTTATGGAAACTGGTAACCACTGTATCCTCACCCAATCTACTCCTCGCTTCAATTTGGGAGCGTTCATGGAAAAAGATGCTTCGGATCGTTCAGTGAAAAGTACTTATATATCACTTCAAGCTCCTTTCACAAGAGACGAAATATGGAAATGGACCTAAGAATGGTCGACCATGTAAACTAATCTAACCTAATCGAACTCTTTTCGGGTGAGGAGGACGATCTTCGGTCAGAAGGAGATCTTCGGACAGATATAATTCAATTTACTGCAAGTTCTTTGGTTGTTGAAGGAATCTAAATTGCTATATTTGCACGCGTCCGATCTTTCTGAAGACCCTATTTCCTCAGCATCGGGACTCTGTGATGATTGACAAACCTTACGATGGCATATTTTAGATAACCACTGTACGAGTGTAAATACTGAAAGTAGAATGGAGGAAATACGGATTAATCTACTGGTAATTTTTTCAGAAAGAGAGTTGCCTACAAAGTTTCTATTGTTGGATAAAAGTAACTACGTACGGTTTAATCTTTGTTTTTTAAATATTATGCTTTTCTCTTTTCGTATTTAGTTTTCTGTAGACTCCTTTTCATTGCATTGCTAGAAGAATATCAGAGTAATGCCAGACTTTTGACTCATCAGGTGATGTTTCTTACTTTAATATCGTCTCCTTTTCGCACATCCTAAAAATACCTATTCGCATCGGCATTTACAAATACGCCAACTAAAGAAAGCAATCTAAATTCTAATATATTCTTTCCACACAATTATGGACCAATCAGCCATGTGCTTTATATTTTTATAACAGCCTCTCGCACTCTCGCTTTCGTGTTTCCCTAATTCGCATCTAAATATGAACCCAAAAATTGTTGTTATCCAAAAATGGAAACAATTTTTCTCGTCTATATATACATACATACATACATATACATACACATATAATAAGAAAAAAATCAGATTCGTTGCGCCGGATTTGTGCACACCTGTTGTGTTATTGTTGTGTGTCGTACACTTTCGCTCAGAAAAATTAAAAACGAAAATAGGTATTTTGCCATTCTTCCATATTTAATAAACGCATTTGCGTTTATATGTTTTTCTTATGAGGAATATTGTGTTTTATATTTGTTTACCTCCTCCTTAGCCTAGTCTATACGGTATTATTTTTCTAATTTTCACCAGCAGGTGTCACCATTAAGGATATAAATAAGCAAATACACCAAAGCTAAGCAGTTGTTTAGGCCCAAAGAAAAAAGTTGGTGCAGCGCAAGTAGTTAATATTTGTGAAATTTGTACATTGTAGTTGTTGTCTGCTATGGATAAACACGCACTCAAGTTTTTATTTGTTCAAGCATATTTTACAAATTTCTTCAAACCAGTATAAAAAATGGCATAAAAAGTATGCCAGTGACTACTTAGAAGTAGATTTAGAGGAATTTCAGATGGAATTAAATCTTTAGTATGAAATAATTTGCAATATGAAGTCGGTAAAAAGGCCAAAAACAGTTTTTTAAAACCATTCAACTGTGACGAAAATATATACGGCAATTACTCTACTTTATAGATCCGATGCAGCAAAAGCCTGATTGCAGTTTGTAGCCATGGGCAAATGACTTAAAAAAAAAGAAACCCATGAAATATAGAAGGTACAGATCGTACGATCTTAGTGGTCGTTTCCCACTATCTTCTAAGAAATAATCATCATCATTCGTAAGACTTTAGACTCACTGGAGACACTGAATTTCTCCAAAAACCGATTTTTTTTTTTGCATTTTTCCAAAGCTTAACACTTCCTTATTTTGGTGTAAAAATGTTCATCGACGCATTCAATGTTTGATACGTAACGCTATTCTTTTGGAACTTTATATCGTCTACGTCCATATAGGAGGAAACCAGGACGCCGAGTGTCTGTAACAGGCAATAATTTTTTGTGCCTGTGTAACCTTTTGCCTGTAACGTGTAACCTTTTTGTCATCTATTAGCTGGTCTACCCCGTCGGTCCAGCTTATACGCCACTCGCCATGACCTTTGGTTGCTCCAACAATTTTTCAGAGTATTTTTTGTTTGAAGGTTTGTAGTTTTGCTATATCAGCTTGCTATATTTGCTTTGCGTCCACGATTCAGCTCAATTTGCATTGTCTGTTTAGAATTAGGTTGGGGAATAAGTTCATAGCGTTTTTATATTTTCTTTTATTTTACAACGATTTGTTTTCTGTGTGGCAGAGGATAAATATTCATTCGACAGAACTCTTTCTGCTTTATAAAACTATGTTAATAGTATTTTTGAGTTATTAAATTGTTCATTAGTTTTGAAGCTTAGAAATAGAATACCCAGGAGGCAAAATCAATACTTTCGTCACCTGGTCTTCTTTGTTTTCATCGAAGTCAAAAAGCTGCCGAAGCAGCCCGGGACATTTGCGACGTCTATGGAGAAGATGTCATAGGCGAGTGAACAGCACGGAAATGGTTTGCAAAATTTGAAAATAGCGACTTTGACGTCGGTGGCACATCCCACAGCGGAGGACCTTTTGAATTCGATGAAGAACGTCTCAAATTAATTTTTAAGGGGAACGGTCGCCAAACCAATCGTATATTGACGAAAAAAGTGAAAGCTTCATTGAATGGGATTTACCAAAAAATTGGGAGCCTAGATGCCTCAAGAGGTCAACGAGAAAAACAAAGAAAGTCGCCTTCAAATTACTTCTCAGCATCTCGCCCGCCATCGAGTAACGCGCGATCATAAACAACGCTTTTTGTACCGAATCGTCACGGGATACAAGAAATGGTATCCATACATCAATATGAAGCAAAGAAAAGTAAAAGGCTCCAGAAGATACGCCAAAGCCGAGGGTCAGGCCGGATCTTCATCCAAAGAAGATCATGATATGTGTTTAGTGGGACTGAGAGCGCATGGTACACTGGGAAATACTCGAAAAGAATGCCACGATTAACGAGAGGCTCTACATTGCCCAGCTTCATCGCGTAAGTGAGGCCATTCGACTGAAACGACCTGATCGATATGGTCAAACCAAACTCCTCCACGACAATGCCAGGCCCCATGTTGCACAAGTCGTTAAAGCCGCATTCCAAAAACTCGAAGGTGAGGTCGTCCAGCATCCGCCGTATTCTCCGGACGTTGCATCGACCGATTACCATTTTTTTCACTCCCTGACAAACCATATGGAGAGCGTTGTATTCAATAAAAATGAGGTCGTTAAAAACTGGCTCAACTACTTCTTTGACACGAGAACCAGCGATTTTTGGCCGAAAGGCCTCAAAAAATTGGTCGAGAGGTGGGAAGAAATTGTAAACAGCAACGGCGAATATGTAATTGATACTCATCGATAGTAAGGCTTGTTGAATTGTCTCTACTTAGTTTGAAGACTAAGTAGGTAAAGGATTCCACGGTTTTGAAAGAAAAATTAGCAATTTTCATTCTGCCTGATATTGGCTTATTCTGTCATTATATATTTCGTTGATTTTAAGGCCAATCTTCCAGCTGAAATTTCAATATTCGCGAAGATTTTGGATAGGGCGTGGATATTTGTACTGACTAATTTACAAGTGCCGTATATGATCGACGTTCGACGTCGTTTGCAAAAACTATATTTTTTATTCATTTTATGCCACCTTGTAGAAAGTGAAAATTAATGCTCACTTAGCAAATTTCAGTTTTAGTACCAGCAAGGAAGATACATATTTTTATCCAAGATTCAATGAAAATGGTATAGTTACAGCTAGAAATATAGAAATTTTGGCGGTCAGTCTGAATATCGTCAATTATAGTTCATACGTCAAAAGACCTTAGGATTAAATAGAAAAATAGAATTTGAAATTTCAGAAATGTCTCCTCTCAAGTATTTCACTTTTCAGCGAGTATATTGATTATTACTTCAGTTAACTTACGCAGACACTTCGTCACAAATAAATTTTGTGTAGTCAAGGAATTAAACTATTTAAAAGAACTTTACTTGGCATTTTCTTCTGGCACTAAAACCACCGCCACTAAACGCGTTGCTAATATTGAGTTTTTTTTGTTTGCGTATGCCATACTCACCAGCTGCTAAAAGGGAAGCTGATTCCTACACTTTGCTTACGAAATTTAATGGAAAAGCATGGCTGATGCTGGGGCATTTGCTGACATCTTGTATCAATTTTCCTACCCATCACAGGCGGCGGCACAACGCATAAAGGCGACGAGTATATAAAGTAAGTGAAATGGCGCAAGCGTAATTCAAGGTGCTAATGTGAGTGTGTGTGTATGAATGCTTGTGATATTTCTGTTTGTAGACTGCAGGAAAATCCGCTAGTACCAAACTGGTGCGCTCCTAAGAAATTCCGCTGAATGTTAGATGTTCCAGATGAGTTTTACACGAAGATCGCCTAAGAAGAGTCAGTTGCTATAGAAGTGAAGATTGCTCATTAACTCGGAACCAGTATTAAATTCGACAGCGACTTTTCAGTAACTTCGAACCGGTATTAAGCTCAACTTATTATAGCAACTAGAAACGAAACTTCATTACTCGGTTCGGCTGGCGTGCCTTCTAGAAGATCCTAGAGTTGGGTGAAACATTTTAATTTTTTTGTTGTTGTTTTTATTGCACTTCAATTTATAATCCTATGATTAGCTTTTTAATAAAAATCGAATGAAAACTGTAACTTAAATTAATAAAATATGAAAAAATAGAGTTGTGTGCCATTTCCAAGCACAAATAGTTGATTTATGAGGAATGTTTTCATAGGTAGAATGAAGGTTTGTATGGCCTGCCGTGGCTATTACAAAAAACATAAAACACTTTCAGCGCACTAGACAGGCCTATACAGAACCCGACAAACAATAATGACAGGGTAGCAAGAGAGTTTGCAATTTGTCCTTGTTCTCTCTCAATATACCTTATAAATGAGAAACAGTGAGAGTGATCCCACTTTTAAAGCCTGCGAAACCCGCCAACCAAGCGGAGTTTACTCGATCGATAACTCTCCTTTCCCTAATAGTGAAGACACTTGATGCTTTTCTACTCCCGTTCTTTGCGAAACATCTGACCCCAGCTACTCATCAGCCGGCTTTCATAAAATGCACAGTATTACCACAGCATTTCTTCTTCTTCTTAGCGTTACAGTCCTTGGTGAACCAATGCTTCGTTCACAGCTTCTTGCCATCGATCTCGATTTACCGCCACTTTCCTCCAACATTGCATGCACATTTTCCTAAGATCAGCTTCCACATTTTCTAGCCACCTTTTCCTCGAGTGTCCACTTTTTCTTTCTCCAATTGGGCGAAGATCTAGTGCCTTTGTCGTTGATCGCTACCACGGCATTTACCGTCAAAACCGACCTTACGATAGAAATGTTCTAGTAGCGTTCGACCTATCATCCTTAGATACAGTTAGCCATTCCACGCTACTAGGCGATATTTAACAGTCGAGCCTCCAGCGGAACTGAAGAACTGCCTGGGTGGTCGACATTCGCCAGCCATATTTCGTACTCAAAAGTCTAAACAGGGAACGATTAATCAAGTGATGCCCCTGATAGGTGCCCTTTCCCCCTGGTTTTTCAACTTTGACATCTCGAAACTTCCTCATCCACCAGAGGGAGTTTCAATGATTTTCTATGTTGGCGTTCGACACATAAATACCGACCGTAAATACTTCCAAAATATTGGAGCTCACCTTTGATAATTTGATCTTCTTCCCGGCGACAAAAGTTACAATGAGGTTACTATGTTCACAGTTAAGAAGCATAGTAAGATGCTCAGCAATCAATTCCTACTAGGTTGCTATTGTACAATAGGAATCAGCCCTGTAGGTACTTGTTGGAAACTGAGCCACCTCCCAAGCGAGTCAGGAGGCATATCTTTAACTTTACTGACGAAATAAAAGACCGAGCTCAATTACTGGAACAGATTGAATATAGGTAAACGAGCATTGAATGACATTCAGCGGGAGTCTCTTGCCATCTTTCTAAACTCCCGACCCCGAATTCCGTCATCGTAGCCCAAGAAGCACTCCTTCGCAGACGAATATCTTCTTGGAAGAATAACACTCAGGATATTGTAGTAGGTTAAACTCCTACCTATCCAGACTCGACCGCGACATACCCAGCATGTGAGTTCCCCGCACGATACTAATCATCAATTGGTATGCCATTTAAATACACCCAAGTAAATCTCCTCTCCATTAGGACCCAACCCTTCGAAACACCTTGCTTCCTGAGCCTATCGTTAGATGAGATAGACGACGACAACTGAACTGGCGAGGTTTATTGAACTCCTCCGTCAATAACAGAAAATACCTTTGGCCTTCCGTGACATCAGCACATTTCGAATTCAAGCACTACCGAATAGTAGTCACGCACGGCGGGTCTTATCCTTCCCGAAATGAACCAACAACTTCCTACAGCAGAAGCCAAAATCATCGTCAAACAGCATCGGGAATGAGCAAAAATAGTGTATTAAAAAAAGTTGTCACTAAGTTGAAATTTAATGCAGAGCCTAAAAAATTTATTTGTTAGCATTGAAATTAACAGATAACCTTTTTTCAACTAATGCTGCCCGCAATCACTTGCCGGATCAAAAAAACATCAATTTTCAGAAAGATTTACAATTTAATAAATTTATTTAAATACTTACATATACCGATTAGCGGCGACCGCCGTTGCCGAATGGGTTTGTGCGTGATTACCATTCGGAATTCACAGAGGGGTCGTTGGTTCGAATCTTGGTGAAAGCAAAATTAATAAAAACATTTTTCTAATAGCGGTCGCCCCTCGGCAGGCAATGGCAAACCTCCTACTGCAAACCTTTCTGCTATGAAAAAGCTCCTCATAAAAATATCTGCCGTTCGGAGTCGGCTTGAAACTGTAGGTCCCTCCATTTGTGGAACAACATTAAGACGCACACCACAAATAGGAAAAGGAGCTCGGCCAAACACCTAACAAAAGTGTACGCGCCAATTATTTATTTTATTTTATACCGATTAGCTATTAATAAAATTTAAAACATTTTTTTTTTCGAATTATATAAAAGGATATCTTCTACTCCAGATACATAGCACTGGCAACACAATGGACCCTAGGCGTCTAAGTAAGATCTTTTTGCAGATCAACCAGCGCTAACTAACCTAATATAAGGGTATAATTTTAGTATAACAACTTTTTAAAAACTATTTTTCATTTAGAATAGGATGCTTCTAACACCCTATTGACTCTGTAACACTAGATTACCAATTCTAACTTTTTCCCAATTTTTTTCTCTATTTTTGCCCGCACTCTTACACTGTGCGCTACGGTCTTGATTTGCGATAATTTGTGATCACTTTCACTGATACTGACACTCTTTGACAGCAGATGTGGCTATTTGTCCAAATGAATAGCGAAGTGGTCGACTAGCGACGAAATGGTACTGTAGCACTGAACTAAAAATTGTTCCACCTTTGCAAATTTTCCTGCAGGGTACTTTTTTGCTATTAAATTTTGTTTATGATGTCTCATATGTTTGCATATAAAGGGGAAATTCTTGTTAAATATGTTGTAAAAAATTTAATAAGTTCACTCAAAATGTTGTGTTGTAGTCATTGATGGCATCGTTTTCTTGTAAAATGTTTTTTTTGGCGAGAGACAATATAACTGTAGACGTGCACAGCTTGTCAGCAATTACCTTACGCATTTATTAATTCATAAAAAATACATTTTCGACAGGTGTGCAATCTGCACTTCCTTTGCCTCCTGCACTTCCTTTACTTCCACACTTTGAGTTTTCGGAGGGAGGAAAAAATGTTTACTGCAAATTGTTTGCTGGGTTAATGGTTACAACGTACTGGCATTTCTTCTCGCCAGCATGCATTTCGCAGCTTATTGTTGTTGCTGTAATGTGTATTGTGTGTTGCTGAAAGAGGTAAAATTAAAATGAAATTTCAGCGCCTTAATCAACCTCATTTAGGCAAAGAACAACCACCTCAGCAACACCCCCAATTATTGCACAAAATAGCAAACACAAAAACAGCGTCCAATGCAAAAAAGTAAGAGTAAAAACACCTACACGCATACAAAATATTTTCATCAAATGAAATTTCAAGTATCCATGCTGATATTATTGTATCGTTCGCAAACATTTGGCTATTCTTTCTTAATCTTTGCCATTTACGATTCTCGTACTTTGCGAAAATATCAAACGACACGCTTGATTAAATTTTTCAAACCATTTAACAAATAAGCAATAAAATCTGCAAAATCTCATTTCATTTGGCTAATACTAAAGTGGATAGGAAAGTGGAAATTTTCAAGCAATGAGGCACAGCAAATGGCATGCGGGAGGTAGTTTCGTGGGATCAACGAGTTGGCCGCTACGAAATCAGACCAAATGCTTTTCTATTGACAATTCGGCAGTCATCGACCTACAACCGCACGCAAAACTAAAAAAGGAACTCGCAAACGCTTGTCAAGTCAGAAAATAAATGGCAATGGTGGAAAATTTCACATTTTATATTGTTTTTGGTACTTTTTGCTAATTTGCAATGCAAATTGAATTTCATTTTAATTAAATTTGTTTTCCTGGCACATAAAGCTTTGCCTTTGCTATTTCATGGCGCGCGCCGGGAACTACTGCATAGATTGAGAGATATTTTACTATCAGTGGTAATAATTTTTAGAACGAGCTGAGGGTGGAGCACCAGCTGGCGTTTTGTTTAAGTTTGCACATCACTCTGAATGTGTAAAATTAATTTAATAATTAATAAAAAAAAATCGATTGTTGATTTAGTGCTGATTGAGTGAATGCATGCAAAGAGAAACGAGTTGTAGGAATTTTATAATTTTCTTGAAAGCTAAATTATTCACATTTAAACTTAATATTTTCTTCGTCGCGTTAGTTCACTTGAAATTCTCAGGCAAGTAGTAAAATATATTTTACACACAAACTGTAGTGCATTTAATAACTATAGCAGACGGCTTCTTAGCAAGTTTTCAGAATTTATTATTTATCAGAAAAATAATTTAATTTACAATTTATTAGAAAGGAATTGTATCTTATCTCTTAGCATCATTCAATTATTAAAGGTTTACTCACTTGTGACATTAGAATTCTGACACTCTCTTACAAAAGGTCGCATTTAAGAAGGGCGAAGAAAGTGGAAAAATTAAATACCTTTTTGGTAAAAATTACTTAAATTATTAATAAATATACTCGTAGTCCCAAAATTATATATTATTTTATGAATTAGTTTTTAAACTCAAAATTGTTCGGGAAGTTTCACGAAACTGACGCTATTGTGTTACCTAAGCATTATGACCCTAATGAATACTTTCATAGAAGAAATGGATTTATCATAAATTTAGTTGACTAAAACCATACTTTAAACATACTCATTCCTTATTTCATTATGCTTTGCTCACGTAAGTTTGGAGTCTTGACCGCCAAGTCATGATTATTTTTATATTATAAGTACTCTTATATTCCTAATCGTACATATTTAAATTAATTATTATTACATTGGCGGCGGCCGCCATAGCCGAATGGATTGGTGCGTGACTACCATTCGGAGGCGCACGGATTCGAAACCCCGGGCACGAAATACCAAATGATAGTAAATATTGTTAGCTATCGCCTCTTGATAGACAATGGTAAACTTCTGAGTGTATTTCTGTCATGAAAAAGCTCTTCATATGCCGTTCGGAGGCTGTGAGTAATTACATATTATAAAAGGAACTCTTGTTAGTAAGTTATATATTTCTAAAAACAATCTAGTGAGTACTTTCGCAGCCTATATTTGAAAGGCATCGGCCTCAGATTGTCAAAATGTCCATCTTTCACGCTCATTGCCCCTTTATGATAATCTGATTTAAGAGGTATGTCCGGATGTACTCCATATCGTGGTCCATATTGATCCTGGACGTACCGAGCAAGTTCTTGCTCATAAGCAAACCCTTCTGAAAGCGAAATGTTTTTCCTACATATTTTACTTTTCCTCCACTTTTACTCTAAATTTCTAGAGTTAGCAACCCAGTGTCTTGCTAGGGGAGCCGATTAGTCAAGAGGAAACGAGAAAGCCGCTTACTGAGCAAAGTTTTTATTATTGAATCATGATGAAGTATTTTTCCATGAAATGAAAGAATTTCATTCAAAAATTCCACAAGATTTCACCAAAATTTCAAATTATTGGGAGGTTGAATTAGTTTTAAAGGTGACAAACAGATGGCGCTATTTATCACTTTATCGCGTTGGCAATACTGAGTATATATTCATGACAAAGACTCATCCCTAGGCTTTGTTTACCAGTATCTGTCATTTCGCTGAAGTATAAACAACGCAGTGTTTTCGTGCTCCGAGTATGTCAACTTTCGTGCCGTCGAAACGCAATTTGCGGGAAGCTTTGCTTTTCTGCTTCAACTTGAAAAAAAATACAGCCCAAGCCCGTGAATTGCTGCAGGAGGCCTACCCAGACCATACTCCGTCGATTTCAACATGTGAGTACTGGTTTCGACGATTCAAAAGTGGTGATTTTCACACCGAAGACAAGGAGCGTCTTGGCCAGCCCAAAAAGTTCGAGGACGCGGAATTGGGGGAATTGGTAAACGAGGACTCGTGCCAAACCCAAGAAGAGCTTGCTGAATCATTGGGCGTTGATAAATCAACCGTTTGCAAGCGTCTAAAAGCGATGGGAATGATCCAAAAGCAAGGACATTGGGTCCCGTACGAGTTGAAGCTGCGCGAATTGCTGATCGAGCGACAAAATCGGAAGGGTTTTTTGCATCGGGTGGTGACTGGCGACGAAAAATGGATCCACTACGATAACCCAAAACGCAAAAAACCACTGCTCCAACCGGGCGAAATAATCACGGGGGATCGTTACCGACTGCAATTGATGCGTTTAAGCCGGGCATTGAAAGAAAAACGGCCGGAAACGGTAAAAAGGCACGACAAGGTTATTTTGCAACATGACAACGCTCGGCCGCATGTTGCTCAACCTGTCAAAAAATACCTTGGAACGCTTGGCTGGGAAGTGTTACCCCACCCGCCGTATAGTCCAGACATAGCTCCCTCCGATTATCATTTGTTCCGGCATATGAGTCTCGATTTGGCGGACCAGCGGTTCTCCTCGTACGAGGCTACCAAAATATGGGTTGAGTCATGGATAGCCAAGCAGCGGCCAGAATTTTGGAGAAACGGCATCCGGAAATTGTCCGAAAGATGGGCGAAAGTTGTAGCTAGCGATGGCCAATACTTCGAATAAAATATTTTGTACCGTTTTTTCACAATAAAGCCCCAAATCTTCGAAAAAAACCTTTAAAACTAATTCAACCTCCCAATAAAAAAAAAATTTTTACAAAAGTTGAGAATTAACAGTTTCATAGCTCTTTGAATTCCACTATAATACAGTGCAACTTTGAAGTAGCTCAAAAATCGTGTCAATTTTTGAATATTTTTTGATTGACACGTGTTTTCTTCCAATATAAAACATGTCGAGCATTTATTAAGTGGAGAAATGTGCCTATACGTTGTTTTAAAATAAAAAAGGGAACAATTTTACTTATTCCAGGTTTCAGAATTCTTTCAGGCTCTTCAAAATTACACGTGAAAAATGACATCACATAAATGTCCACTATTTAAGGGGGGAAACCAGTTCAGACTTATCAAAAAATCGACTCTTTTTATTGCATAAATTGTTAGTATAACTCCTCAAGAATATGTGGTAAAAACTTTAAAGCGAAATTCGCATTATTCCCGATTCTATGACCATTTAAGTGACTGCCCTTCGGCTCCGCACCGTAACGCTAGTTAGAACGACGTTTTTCTCGAAACTACTTTTCTTCAACTGCTGGTCACTCTAGCTCAAAAGGTTATCGACCAATCGTTATACATATTTTTCGGAATATTCTTTATTCAATCCTTATTCATATCAACCTAATTCTGGGATTATATTATCAATAGATGAAAAATTATGGTCGGATGGCGATCATCCATGTACAGCACGCTCTAACGCCACTATATGTGGAAAGAATTTTAATGTGTACTTAAAGATATGAGTAAAATTCCCTCCAAGTTTAAACAATTTCTGATTATTCCTTCCTCGTTCAAAAAATTCATGAAGAACACCAAAATTTCGGCCTCCTAAACCAGTTTCCCCCCTTAAATGTCCGGCTACAGCTAAAATCCGCCTAATAATCGATTCAATGCCTTATTATGGAGAACGTCGAGATATCGAAATGTCGATGTTGAAGGTTGTTCAACCACACCTTGCGCTACATCGATAGTATTCTCAACAGAAAGTCCAGTTTTTGGTCTGCCAGTCCTTTTTCAATACCAAACAGAACCAGTTTCTTGAAATCGTTTTTCCAACCCTTGAATTGTTAACTCATTGGGGCGTTTATTTTCACCAAAATAACCACGAATCTTCAAAATCGACCATCGGAATATTTCTATAATAAGTTTCAAAAGTTGTAATGCGTGGTTTTATATTGTAAAATTGTACATCTGTATACTTGATAAACGTGAACTATGAGATAAAAAAAGTTACCGTCTAGGAATTATCCGCTACTGCAATTATTCACATTATACATAAATATTCAATACGAGTATATTTTATTTTACATAAAATTTTTATACTATTTCACCAGCACTTTCTGACGATTCAAGTTTCTATGAATTGTGATTTTTATTTTTGTAGTATCATGGTGTTTATTGGGAATTCTGGCGATTTCAAAGCCACTTTCATGAAGTTTTGCGGAAATATGTAAGCCTCTTAATTATTGCCCTTCGGGTCATGAAAGGGGGCCAGAAAATGTGTTGTTTGAATGATTTCGGACCAAAAGGAATGGCGCGTTCAATATGTTAGTAAATTCTATGCTAGCTTCTTCTTGTTAGGAGTTTAACCAGCTCCAGCATCTAAGACGTATTTCTGCCGAAAAGCTCGCAAGTCTCATGGACTAACTCGATCTTTTCGTTCACTATAAGTGGTGGTTGTCCCCTGGTAACTGCGTTCAGTGAGCTAAAGCTAATAATGGTGTTAATTGGCACCTTGTAAATAATATGTGTCGTGTGACTTCCTCAACCTTATGCTGGAAAAGATCGTGCAAGCTGCAGAGCTTAATCGCTCCGGCACATTTTTTTACAACAACGTACAATTTTCGACGTCTGCCGACAATATTGGCATCATCGGCTTAAACAACGGCGCTGTTAGTTCTACCTTTACCAACCGGGATGAAGAAGCAAAGCGAATGGGTGTGACAAACGAGGCAATGGAATAGTAAAGTCCCTTCGTGACTAAGAAAACAAGCACTTTACAAGGCTCTCATCATGCCCGTCCTACGTTTGGCACAGAAGAGTGGACGATGACAATATCCAATGAGGCGCCCCTTGGAGTGTTTGAGAGAAAGATTCTGCGAAAGATTTTTGGACCTTTGCTCGTTGGATCACGGTGAGTATCGCAGGTACACTGAGCTGGATGAACTTAACAACGACATAGACATAGTGCGGTTTTGCTGGCTGGGCCATGTCGTCCGAATGAAAGCAAACGCTCTGGCTCTGAAAGTATTCAATGCGGTCCAACTGGTGGTAACAGAAGGCCTCTTCTGTGTCGGAACGATCATGTGGGGAAGGATTGACTTCACTTGGCGTTTCTAAATGACTCACACGTTTCCAAATTTCATTTAATTTTTTAAGATTGTGTCCAATATTCTGATTAGGGGTAGTCAGAGGCCCGAAAGAATTATGATTTTCAATAATTTTTTTTTGCTAGTTAATTCCTTTATTTTAAAAATATAAAAACATAGCCTTAATACATCATGTTTCGACCTGACTTTAGCAAAATTAAACAAAAAATTAAAATTAAAATTAATAATTGTAAAAGTTATTGCTGTTTGTGTGGAGCCCGTTTCTCCACAAGTCCCTTGCGGTGATCATCACAAGTTTTCGGAGATTCATCTATAATCAATCGGGTAGGAGAAATTAGTTTTAATAATAGATAATATTGTGCCTGATCGAAGCTTTTTCTTTTTTTTCAAAATTAACAATATGGCGGCCTCAGGAAATATTTTTCAGATTTTCGAAAAAAAAGTCGACAATTAATTGTTTTAAAAAAAATCGAATTTTTTGAAAAAAAAAATCCTTCGATCAGGCATGAGCTTTTTATGTTTTTCAAAAGCAGCATAAATTTTATTGAAATCTATTAAGCGATTTTTAAGTTACAGTGATCACCAGTTCAAAAAACGTAGTTTTGAGAAAAACGCATTTAAAGTTTTGCTATCGAGCGCCCGAGCGCCCTTTGTTAATTCTTGAATAACTCGAAAAGTATTTCTCGAATTCACTTCAAATTTTCACACAATATTTTTCAGATATTATACTTAAAAAAAATACAAAAAAAAATACATATTCAATTTTTTTTAAATTCTGACTACCCCTAACCCCTTGACTTTCCTCATAACCACGGGCTATTGCCTTCGTAGCAAGTTGAAATTACTGTTAGAGCAATTAAGGCTCATGATTCTTCAAAACTAAAGAGTCAATAATGCACACTGAATCAGAATATTCAGAAATCATATGATAATATTTATCCTCCCTCAACTGCGCTAGCTATTTCAATATCCCACAATACAAATATGAAAGCTGTGGAATTTTAATAAATCACAAATTTTAATAAGCGACTTTTAATAAGCGAAGAAAAATTTTAAATTAATTTTTCTCTCAACTGGAACTCCGAGCAGGAATGAGAAACATTTAGCAAAAATATTTTTTATTAACATCAAATACTTTTCCATTTTATTACTTGCCTACGTAAACACAAATTTTAATAAATCTGTGCGAAATTTACATATTTTCAGAAAATTTTGCAATTTAGCTGAAAATATATAATTTCGAGCGCCACAATAACAGCAGTAAAGCAAAGACTACATTGCCGCCAACCAGCTGTGGCCACACTTTAAAGTTTACCAATACCTAGCACTACTCCACACATACACTCAAACATGCATATATGTGTGTATGTATGTGTGTTCAACTAAAGAAAATGTGTGCCCATGGTTGGAGAAATTCATTGATGCGTCCAGTTTCCGCGACGATTAAGAAATTTAATTGCTTCTCGCTGGCGACATGCCATCAGTCGTTTTCGGAAAGAAGGAAGGTGCTGCCACCTGCTTGCCAACGGTAGGTATGATGCAATCGGTTGTGCGTTGCCGCAAGCAATAATTTCCTTAACGTCAACTTTTTTCCATTTATTTTTCCTTTTCGAAAAAAAAAAAATGTTTCTCGCTTTGCTAAAACTTTTCAATTGGACTTTGTGGATTTAGTGTCTGCGTTTCAAATTTTATTTGCCTACAGTTGACACAATCGGTTAGGGCGGCCGAAAAGGTGAATGCTTACATACAAATATTGTTGTTGCTCTGCATTTTGAGGTTTTTGTATGCGCATGCATTTGGATGGCAGGAGTCGAAGTGCGGTGCGGTGAAAACTTGGTCCTTCAGCCTTGGCACGTTGGCAGTTTTGAAAGTTTCTTTTTCAACATTGCGCTTGAACATACAAATAAGCGTGTGTATATATGTATATGAGTGTATGTACGTAGCTCCACCTTGATACTGGCAGTTTAGATAAATTGGCTGTATTGGTAACTTCAATAGGAGCATTGAACAGTGGTGACGAGCGAGGCTGGGTGAAAAACTTGGATTGCTGGCATCTGCTGCGCGCGAAAATAAAATCAACGTTCGAGTGCATTTACTTACTTATTTGTGTTAACACATCACCGCATAGAAGCCTGGTTGACACAGCCAATTCGGGAATTGTCTAAAGAAATTGGCCATGTTTCTTATTGAAATTTGCAAAGTTTTCTTCAAGTTCGGGTGAGAAATGCGAATGGTGCCCAAACTTTGGGTGGAGTAATCATTCTCATGACTTCTGTCAAAGAAATGCCATTACATCTTTAAGAACGCAACTTAAGCAGCGGATGAAACACACGGAAAAATAATTGAAATTGTAATTGAACAACAAACTAATATACAGGCAAAAATTTAAAAGAGCAAACTGGGAAATTTATGAATTATTTCACCTCGGTTTCACGGGCTCAAAACGTGTAACACCAAATGGTGGCTTGGTGCTCGCCGTGTAAAAATATTTACCAATGGAAAATACAAGAGCGGCAGCGGTTTATTATGCACTCTCTTCGGGTTTTGAACGACAAACAGAAACCTCCATCAAATAAATCGTGCTTTTTAGCTGCATAAGAACTATTTTTTTTTTTTGGTGGGTCAGGTAGGGTTCAAAATGCCTTCGCACTTACAGCCACCGTCGTCTACTGCGTCGTGTGGTGTGGCCACTAAAACGATCCCTTCTCTCCTTCTGGGGAGACACCCTTCCCGGAACTGCTTTCTATCAAGGACTAATTCTATTCACCCACGTCTGGGTCCACCATATTTGTAGCTAGCTTTCATGCTATAGGCTCGTCTTCTTGTGTATCTCTCTATGCGGCTTCGCTTTGTTGCACTGTGTCAAGGTCAATCTTTTTTTTCGTAGCACGTTCTCGATGTAATTCTTTACCGCGTTCCAGCTGCCCTCGTGTTCGAGAATTTTGCTGATTATATTGCTCGGTGCGTTGTCGCCAATCTGCTTCCTCAGAGCATTTCTTTCCGCGAGCCATCTGTCACAACTAAAAAACGTGTGTTCAGCGCCATCGCTCGGTGCTTTGCTGTATATGCACTTGGAATCGGTTACCTTGCCCAAACGGTGTAGGTAACTCCGGAAGTATCCGTGGCCCAAAAGGAACTGAGTTAAGAAGTAGTTCACTTCTCCAAAGTTCCTTTGGACCCATTTGTTAATTGATGGAATAAGTTTCGCCGTCCATCTGCCACTCAGCTCAGTGTCCCATCGGCTTTGACGTGTTTCTTCTTGGAGTCCCACGTATCCATTCGTTCCCGGACCATGAGGTCGATGGCTATCTGACCGCTGATCACGAAAATTGCAGCGCCTGAGACAGTGCGGTAGGCTGAGAAAACTCTGAGTGCCGCTGTTCGTTGCACAGCCTCCAGTGCTTTGCGCTTGGCTTTGCACTTTAGCATAATTCCTCATACTTCGCTGCCGTACAGGAGAATTGAGCGTGTGGTCGCCATAATTAGCTTTATTTTGTTCTAAGTTGGCCCACCGATGCTTGCCATTAATCTACTTAGCATACCCGTGACCGTTGCTGCTTTGGTAGCCGCATGCCGTATCTGGGCCCGGAAAGTAAGCCTGCAGTCAAGTTGAATACCTAAGATTTCACTACTTTTTGGGTCACTAAGGACGTGTCGCCTATTTGCATGCTGACATCGAGTGGCATGTGACCTCGTGTCATAAAAATGACTTCAGTTTTATGTTTGGCGAGTTCCAGGCCATGGTCCTCAAGCCATATTTGCGTCCTTGTCATAACTTGGTTCAGCTTCCTTCTAGCGTCCTCAGTGTCCCGAGCTGGTATGACCGCCACTATATCGTCCGCGTATCCCACTAAGTATGTAACTTCTGGCATTTCTATGCTCGTACTCCAGAGATCGAGGCCAAGAATAGATCCTTGAGCAGCGCCAGACATTATCGCTTTTTTCTAACCATCTGGTATGTCGTACTGCAGTTCGCGCTCGCTCAGGTAGCTCTGGAGAATCCTTAGCCGGTATTCGAAACCTTTCTCGTAGTGCCTTTATAATGTTTGTCCATCATAGGCTGTTAAATCCGTTTCGTACATCAAGCGTGGACGGTGATGCGATTCGGGTAGTGGCGTCTGCGTTGAGCGCTGCTTACCGCCTCCTCTATTGCGCCAAGGGTTGATTTTCCGCGTCGGAAACCGTATTGCCTTGCTGACAATCCTCCTGCTCTCTCAACAGACTCTGCAAGTCTACGCTTCATCAGTTTCTCAAACAATTTCCCGACGCTGTCCAGCATGCAAAGCGGACGCCACGCTGACGGTTGCGCTGGGTCACCCCTACCCTTACTGATCAGCATCTGTTTCTATATTTTCCACAGCTTAGGGAAGATGCTTTGAGTAATTTATGCATTGTAAACGTCGAGCAACACATCTGGTCGGCTTTTAGCCGAGGTATATGTGGCCTTTCGAGCCGAACCCCTTCCTCTCCTGCCGGATTTTAGTCGCCTCTTATGACAGGCATGCCTTACCGCGGATGTATTCTTTCCGCCGACCCGCTGGGGTAGCAGAAGAACTATCGATTTGGATAACTATGGTTTGACAGTCGAGAATGGCAAGTGGTCTCGACATTTCTGTTCAGTAAGGTTTGACTAGTCATCCTGAATTATCACTTCCAAAATTTGGAAATTTGTTTTGAACAAATAAAATAAACCTGTTCGCGAAGTTCACAGAGCTCTTCGTCTAATTTACGTGCGGTTCTCACGCAAGACAGCCTCATCGGCAGGAAGGAGCTGGCATTCAATAAAAATTTAAAACAAAAAAACGAATTCCAACAATATCTCTGTTTTGTACTATTATTTTAAGTCCTCAAGCTCATAAAAAACACCCGATATAATCAATGTTGAGATTTCTTAACTTTTATAGCAAGATCGAAATGGAAGGACTTATACCACACACCTAATAGTCGAGATAGCGCATACGAGTAGCTGAACAGTATTTCCATATTTGATAAATGGCTAAAACTTGGGTCGATGCATGATTCGTTCCAGAGCCAACGCCTTTTTTCATTGCGCAAAAGTAATTGGTGTACCTAACCTTGTACAAATTTTGTTGTAAATGCTCTTAAGTCCAAAAAATCCGCAGGCGACGTGGTGGCAAAAAGAAAACGGCTTGCACTACTTTAATGATTTAATTGTGACTCTTGTCAATAGTTATCCTTTTAAGACATCAAGAGCTGTTGCAACTGAACCTACCAGGCAGAATAGTTCGCATTGTTCCTCTGTTGAAACAAGTAAATTTAAGGAGGAGGAAAAGTTTTGCTCAAGAGCACAAGTCGTGGTGTGGATCAGAGAGTATAAAAAAATGGTATAGCATATTTTCGAGCGATGAAACCTGTCAGACTTTCTAAACTACAGCAGTTCTCATCGCGGTTCACAAGAAAAAACAGTCAACTTTAGTGGCGGCAATTCATGTATTTTAATGCATGAGCAAAACATGGCTGGAGAGCTTAACAGAACTCAAATAATTTTTTTTCAGATATACTGCGTCATCCGCCTTTCACAGTTTTGGAAGGCCAGTATATCCAATGTTAAGTACGCAACAACGGATTTTTAATGCAAACGCAACTACTACTGCAGGTAAGTCACAAGCGAAACATTTTCCGATTTTCTGATTAATTTGTAATAAAAAACATTATATTTATATAACATTAATATGCAGAAAAAAATTCACTGTGCAGCTAACACTCCATCTTTCTTTTTTTTGTTTTATTCAAACCATATTCATAAAACTCCAAACATTTTACTTGGTCGCCATCTTTTTCCAACGGAAGTATAAAATTTCGCCCACAAAGGCAGCTAACCCAAGAGCCATGCAACCGATATATTGTATTTGTATCCAGAAAAAGTCATCGACCACTAACGGACGTCCGTAGTCCACCGGCTCACTCAAATCTTTGATCACTATCCTTTTCAGTTTTGCCATTACGAAAAAACTCAACGACATCCATTCCTTCATAATACCTGAAGAATGCAGGCGCAGTATAAAGTCATCCAATAAATCAACGTAAGGTAGATCTACTCGTCTGGGCATACACATAAATGCACTTTTGAAGAAACACAAATCCGTGTTAAAGTAGTAAATTGGACGTTCGAAGAGGCTCTGTTGAAAATTGAAGATATCCCAACGAGCATTTGACACCGGATACACATATTTTGTGTTCATACGCGAACGATGCTTCATCCACACATCAAAATCAGCGACAACTTCGGTGAGATGCATGTGCTCCGAAAAGCTCTGATTTAATTTAGATAGTACAGCAATTTCATGTGCATGGAATACAAGTTTAAGACCAGCAGCTTCCATGTCCTCGTAACTGCGATACATCGGCTCTAGAGGTGGGCGTGTGAGAAAAGATTGCAGATAAGCTTGGTAAGTTGTGTTGGTAATGATGCTCATGTAGCAAAGTAAAAATATGACGAACTTCACTCTCAGACTCGGTTTGGTTGCTATCACGAAAGATTGACTCAACATGCCACGAATGCTTTTATCATTCAGGAAGAGGTTAATAAAACTGAGTTGCATGCGAGTATTGAGATGAGTGAGCAGTGCAGCAAAAATTACAATAAACACGAAGATGTAGAAAAGTGTGGGCGACCGTATTATGCCAACGAATAGCTCACTAATGGGCACTGTTTCGGGTAGTGGTACCATATAACAATAATCCAAAGTCTCCACTGGATATGACATTGCTTCCAGCTCCTTTTTGGACTGAGGAAATATCAGGCCTGCAGCTATATCGAGGCTGCCATTTTGTGCGAGCTCCATCAATACACCATAGAAGGTAGTTTTTCCCACCTCGAAAGGATAGTCTATGGCTAGTGTCGCGTTTCGTTTGGCTGCAAACACTCTTAGCAATCTGCCGATGTATCCTTCCAATTCCAATTCCCCGTTATCCTTATAGTACAGCATGGTGCGTGGCTCGAGCTGGTCCGGGTAGGTACGTATTGGCGCACCATGCATATCACGAAATTGTTCCTCGAAGATGACATTTGAAGTGAGCTGTGTGGAATGCAGACTCTTTTCTTTGTAGGGTGGCGCTTCCAACGGAAATCTGTTGCAGGTGTGGTAGTTGTGTGTCTCAGTAAAGTCGTTTTGAATTATTAGCACATTGTAAATGTCACTAGCCATGGCATCATTGCAGTATTGTTTGATCAGCTCAAGATTGGACGCATGTGGCACATAAACCACAATACGCGTTTGCTTCAAGCCACGAAATACATTCAGCTCTGCCAAGGTGGCAACCACACCGCGCTGCTTTGGGCAGAGCAGAATAAGCAGTTCTTTTGAGAATTTTGTGTTGTATTTGTATTCCAACCTTTTGTTGAGCAGCACCACAGGCACTGATATTTCTTGAAGAAGATTTTCAAACACGCAATTCTCCCTCGACGACTGCCCAATGGCGATTGTATTGTAGTCGCGCTCCTCTCGCACCATATCTAGCAATTCTAGTAGCTCGTTATTTACTGCGCCATTTTCAGCCGCAGAAAGTATAGAAGAGTTGATGGAATTCGGCTTGAGTGCCAGCACTAATAATACTACTAAATATTTGAAACACTGCACTGCTGCCATGATGGAAGTGGTGAACAAACGACGTGACTCGAAGCGCTAAGTTGTACTGACACCTCTTAACATTTAGAGGCACACTTGCGCTGAGATGCATTGCGTGCAAATATTTGCTATCAATTTGTAATCACAAACAACCTGCATTTACTCAGAAATTGTTTGACATGTCCTTTTTCATGTTTCCTAAAGGGAAGATTACAGCTCTGATTTTATTTCTATTTGATATTCAATTATATTTGTGGGTTTTTCGAGCCTCTATAAGAATACATAAATAACACTGTGCAGCAGCCAAAAATAGTAAAAATGCAATTGCAATTGTGAAAGAGGAAGCGCCGTGGCCTATTGAACTATCTGCCGTTTTGTCCCTAAGTGTCATCATTTTTTTTTTACGCAGAATTCCAGTTTGCCTAATTTGGTCCCAAGTTGTTCTAAATTATGAAAAAAAAGGTATAAAACTAAATATTTTCGTGGAACAGTTTAGCTAAATTTTTTCCCCCCTTTGGATCATACTGACCCTAATTTTTTTAATGTGAAAAATATTAAGTTTATAGGGCGGATAAAGGGAAACTTCCAATTGGGATCTGCTCGGAGGAGGAACAACAGCAACAGAGGAAGAGAACGGCGAAGCTAATATCTCTCGTAGGCGCGCATTACAACAACTTTAATGCAGGATTTTGCAGAATGGTAATCTGTCGGAAAGCATTCCCACCAGTTCTGGTGTACAGCAAGACTGCCTATTGTCTTCTTATCAATTTTTAATTATTATCGGTGATATACTAAAATGCTGCATTGAGGGTACTTTCGGAACTTCCATGAACATCTCGCAGACCTTGCCTACGCTGATGACATATGTATGTCTTCTCTTCGTCAGACACACCGACATGCAGAACAAAATTGACGATCTGTTCTCAACCTCATTGAATGCAGGACTAAAAATAAATCACGAAAAAAGGAAAGCCATGAAAATTCGGTCCACGAGCAGCCGCCCGTTCATCTTAAATGGTGATCAAATTGAGAACGTTGACACTTTTACTTACTTGGGAAGTATCACTGCCGCTGAAGATAGTAGGAAACTAGACGTTACCGCCAGAATAAATAAAGCGAACGGCGCGTATGAACAGCTCCGATCATTTGGCCGTCGAGCATACTCAACTAGCACACAAAATAATGGATTTTTAAGTCAAATATACTTAAGGGTGGTTAAATTTCAAGGGCGGATGTTGAATGTGAACCACACCCAAACGTCAACGACTCCGTTGTACTTCTTTCTTTGGAGTTATTTGAAAGAAAAGGTGTACGTCGATAAGCCAGCAAACAATTCAAGAGCTAAAGGATGACATAATTCCTCACATTAACGGCATAGAACCTCAATTATGCCTCAGCGTCATCGAAAATTTGGACCATCGGATGGAGGTGTGCCGCCGAAGCCGAAGCCGCCACAAACAATTAGATTGCAAACAAAATTTAAACTTGTGTGAACAGAGGTTTACGCAAGATATTGACGATCTGGTGACCCAACATCATAAGTAAGGCCGATCTGTACGAGAGGTGCGAAATTCAGTAGGTAACTAAAGTAGTAAAAGTGGGAAAGTGGAGGTGGATTGGGCATACGATTCGCAAGGGCGCAAATAAAATCTGCCGCGAAACACTGGATTGGAATTCACAAGATGTTTGCAAGATTGGCCGTCCAAAAATATCCTGGAGGAGAACTGTTCAGAAAGAAGTGGAAACTTCTGGAAAAACTTGGAACAAAATCAAGCTTCTTGCAAGCAACAGAGCCAGATGGGGCTGTTTTACTGAGTCCCAATGCTCCAGTGGGAGAAGCAGGAACCGATGAAGATGATGAGGAAGAGCAAAATCGAGATCGAGGCCTTTAGGAATTCTGTTAATTTCATTACGAGGCCTAGTAATGGATTCATAATTTAAATAATTTGATTTAAAAATTTTAAAATACAACGAAAAATGAAAACACAAAATCTTTTTGGGAATACTAAAGCTTATCTGATCCAGTAAATTTGGACATAATGATAACACATAAAATATCACAGATAAATACTATACGCCTTGAGAAAACTGATTTTAAATTTATTAACATACAACGGGCTCCATAAGACGGGCATGGCTCATTAAAATGAAGAGATTGCAGAGTAAACAGGATAACTTCTTTCGGTTCTTTGGGAATAAACAACGTAAGTTAGATTATAAATTACCGAGGCGTACTCCAACTTTGACTTCACTGCACAACCACAAAGAGTTTTTCTAGTATAAGAAATTTTAAATTCTAGCGCGTAATATTGCAAAAAGGCTCAGTTTGAATAAGCCTTCGGAATAATGAAGCTAATATGATTAACAAAGGTGAACCCTGAGACAAAAACAGCACCTAGATCCGAAAATTTATTAACAGTGGAAAGATGAGTATCAGAAATGGGATAAGTAGAGGAAATCCTAGAACTTCAGTGAATGCCAAGTGGAAACATTTACTGATATTAAGCGACACTCGTTTCTGTAACACAGTTCAGATAGTTTATTTAACTCACTTTTTAATAACAAAATCTTTAACTTGCAGCTAATTAAGCTGAAAATTTTCAAATCACTTGCATAGAACGGAAATTTCGATTCATTAAAAAGTACGAATAATAACGGTCCAAGAATGTTACCCTGAGTCACACCAGAAGTGCAACGAAAACATTTCATTTAATATAGGGTTTTCCAAACAGAGGTGTTATTTTGATATTCAAAGAAAAATGCTATTTTTTAATATAAATGATCGGGGGTTTATTTCATTATAAAGAGGAAGCTGTGCCGTTAATAGTGGAAAATAATATCAGGCAAATGACCACCACGACCACGCTTACGGAACAATACCCTTTTCATGAAATTTTCCATAACCGAATTGCAAAGTGGCTGGCCTATGTCCTCGATAGCCTCACGAATTCTATCTTTGAGGTCTTGAATCAACCCTGGGAAAACCCAAAGAACCCAAAGAAAAAAGTCACAAGGTGTTAAATCACAAGATCTCGGTGGCCAATTGTGATCACCGCTTCGAGAGATAACTGGGTCCGGAAACTTTCCCGTAAAAGATCAATGGTTTCGTTGCTTTTGTGGCACGTAGCTCCGTCTGGTTAAACATAAATGCTGTCCAGATCAATACATCCAATTCCGGCCATAAAAAATCGTGAACGATCTCTCGATAGCGCAATCCATTCACCTATAACACCTGTTACTGGAAAACCCCCTATTAGCAATTTCGACATATGAGGGAGATAGGATCTTAACCAAAGAAAAAGAAAATTTTAATGGAAATCTAATTTTTCAAGCTTCAAACAGCAATACACTAGGCGATGAAGTATCGAAAGTTTTAAAGAAATCCACTTGATGATCAGATTTAATTGATGATATGCAAAATTGGGAGAATTCAGCCAGTTTGGCAACTATAGAACGCCCATAAGTAAAGCCATGTAGACGTACATTTTACCTTACACCACCAGCTAAAATTCTGACTAAGAAATTTTAACTTTTAATGAACGTTTTGGAATTTTTTAAACTTGTAGTACAATCAATATTTTTATAAGAAATAAAGTAAATAAAAAAGTAGCAAAAACTTTGCTTGCTATTATTGTGACCACATCTGTACATAAAGGGTGGTTAAATTTCAAGGGCCGATGTTGAATGTGATTCACACCTAAACGTTAAGTTTTTCTGCATTTCATTTGACATTTTTCAATTTCAGATTAACTCAGTTTGAACCATGGAAAGATACACATCCGAACAACGCGTTAAAGTTATTCAGGCTTATTATGAAAACGGGCCAATTTTCGAAGAAAATCATCTTCAGTGATGTGGCACATTTTCACCTCAGTGGATTCGTCAATAAGCCGCATTTGGGCGAATGATAATCCAAGAGTGATTGCCGAAAAACCAATGCACCCACAAAGAGTGACTGTTTGGTGAGGTTTACGGGCCGGAGACATCAATGGGCCGTATTTTTTCCAAAATGAAGCCGGTCAGGCAGTTACTGTGAATAGTGTTCGCTATCGTGAGATGATAATGAACTTTTTATGGCCCGAATCGGAAGATATGGATGTGGACGATATGTGGTTTCCACAGGACGGTGCCAATTGTCACACAGCTAACGAAACAATGGCTCTTTTGCGCGAAAAATTTGATGGCCGAATAATCTCACGTCGCGGCGATGTCAATTGGCCGCCAAGGTCATGTGATTTGACACCGTTGGACATCTTTCTTTGGAGTTATTTGAAAGAAAAGGTGTACGTCGATAAGCCAGCAAACAATTCAAGAGCTAAAGGATGACATAATTCCTCACATTAACGGCATAGAACCTCAATTATGCCTCAGCGTCATCGAAAATTTGGACCATCGGATGGAGGTGTGCCGCCGAGGCCCCGATGGCCGATATTTTGTTACACACGTAATTGAACCATACCAATATTATCACAATAAAGAGAAATGATAATAATTTCGTCAAAAAATTGTTTTCTATTCAAAATCAACACCGACTCTTGAAACCTAACCACCCTTTATTTTCAAATTTAGGGTTCGTCTTGCACTACTTTCGAACTGCTCATTAACAGTTAGGCTTTCTGTACCTACTTCTAACGCAATTTGCGAGTGGCACTGAGAATTTTTTCACTGGTGAAATGGGTAGTAAAGAATCAGTATTATGAGACTGACGCTCATTTAAATGGCAATACACAAAAAAAAAAAAAACATTTCAATCCAGTTCCCTAAACTAAGCATTTTAGGTCTATTTGAACACATTTTTGCTTATAACAGAGCCAGTAGGTGAAAAGTCTCTCAGCCTGCAAACGTCCTATTATTTATTTGTTAATTGTATGTAGTTGTTTTTGTTCAACTGTTGCCTTTGCGTAAGTCTATTTGTTCTTCGTATAATCAAATGTAATGGTACAACAAAGCGCTGGCATTTGGCTTGTTAAATGTATTAGAAAATATATTTCATGCAATACCCAGCGCTGATAATTAAACATAAACTAAAGCGAAGACAGCAAAGGATTGAGTTCACAGTTAAATTTAAATTAAAATGTTATCAATTTAAGCCTGCAGACTACATGGGCTTGATTCATACAAATTGCATAAAGGAAATTATAAAAATCTATATGCAACCGAAGGGTTTATGACCGGCTCCTTTCCGATTTATTTGACACCTACTGTGTACATGAAAAATCTAGTAAAATATGTGAAAGAAAAAATAAGTTATTTCTAGTACCGCTTGCACTTCTAAAAGCAATGGCAAACCTCAGATGTATTCTTGCCATGAAAGCTGTTTTCTCCTTATTCCCTACTTGGCATTTTCTTCCTTCCATTTTTGAGAAGCATACTTTAATGGCCTTGTTAAAACCTTATGCGGATGCCAGAAAAGCGGAAGTATATTCACTTAGGGGCTAAATAATACTTAAACATCAAATATGCAAGGTCGGGTTATGTATGTTTCGGCTATGCAAATTACTCCCGGTCCAATAAATGGACCGCTAGACTCAAGCTCTTCAGGAAAAGTAAGATTAATTCACATTAGAATACAACTTTCTTTTCACACAGTATGTTTTTACACGATTTTGAAATAACACGGGTTTTTACACAAAATTGTCATCCTTGCGCGAATCTCAAAATAAAAACTGCTTTTCGAAACAATTCCTAAAAGAATGCCCCCTTAAGTAAAAATATTTAATGTAAGATTAAGTAAAAATACATATTAGGTTGGAGAATAAGTTCGTAGCGTTTTACCGAAGACTTTTATTTAACAATAATTATATCAATAAGTTAATCAATTATATATTCGCAGTTGCTGTTTACAACCTCTTTCCACCTCTCGACCAATTTGTTGATGCCGTTCAGCCAAAAATCGCCTGGTCTGGTGTCAAAGAAGTGGTTGAGCCAGTTTGTTATCGCTCTTCATATGGGTCGCCAGGGAGCGAAAAAGATGATAATCGGAAGGTGCAAGGTCCGGAGAGTACGGCAGATGCTGAAGCATCTCCTATTCGAGCTCATGGAGTGCGGCTTTGAGGACTTATGCAACACGGGGCCTGACGATGTCGTGAAAGAGTATAGTTTGACCATGTCTATCAGGTCCTTTCAGACGTATAGCCTCCTCCACGCGGTGTAGCTGGGCAAAATAGAGCTCCTTGTTGACCGTGGCATTCTTTTCGAGCATTTCCTAGTGCACCATGGCCTCCCAGTCCCACAAAATACATATCATAATCTTCTTTGGATGAAGATCCGGCGGGACTCTCGGCTTTGGCGTATCTCCTGGAGTTACTCACTCTTTTCTTTGGTTCACATTGATGTATAGGCACCATTTCTCATCTCCGGTGACGATTTGGTACAAAAAGCGATGTTTATGACCACGTGTTCCTCGATGGCGGGCGAGAGTCTGAGACGCAATTCTATTCGTCTTTCTTTCTTTTTTTTCGTCCAGCTCGTGAGGCACCCAGGCTCCCAATTTTTCGGTAAGTCCCACTGAATGAAGGTGATTGAGAATAGTTTTACGATCGCAGTTCATTTTTTCCGTCAATTCATAACTGGCTTTGGTGACCGTTCTCCCGTAAAAGTAATTTGAGATCTTCTTCAATTAATTCAGAAGGCTCTCCGCTGCGAGACGTGTCATCGACGTCAAAGTCGCTATTTCGAACCTTGCAAACCATTTCCATACTGCAGGCTCGCCTGTGACATCTTCTCCATACACGTCGCAAATGTTCCGGGCTGCTTCGGCTGCTTTTGAACCTCGATGAAAAGCAAAGAAGAGCAGTTGTCGAAAATGCTGATTTTTCCCTACTGAGCATTCCATTTCTAAGCCTCCAAACTAATAAAAAATTAAATAACTCAAAAATACGATTAACATAGTTTTGTAGAGCAGAAAGAGTTCTATCGAATGAATGCTTACCCATTGCCAGACAGCAAACAAATCGTTGTAGAATAAAATAAAATACAAAAACGCTATGAACTTATTCCCCAACCCAATACATACATATGATCCTTCAAAAACCACGCAATAAGCACATTTTATAACTAACAAAGTCCACTGTGCCGTAAGATTTCAACGCAAACTTTAGGTCGCGCGTAGCTGAATAATAAGTATTGTACAAGGTGGCGCAAAATTAATGATCAAATTTTGTTTTTGAATCATTTTTCTATTGAACAAAAAAAAATAATTTTGATTGATGGAAATTTTTATTTGACTTTTAAGACTCCATTACTTGCCTGCTTGTAATCGTAATTATAAAGAAAAGACCGGAAATACGCAAAATTTCTCAATTGATGGTATCACTCTCGAAGATGTACAACCTTTCTCTTATTTAGGCGCATTATATTACATTGGTCTCTGCAGCTTCGAGCCATGATGCCAAAAGCCGAATAAAGAAAGCTGTGGTGGCATTTGGCTCTCTACAAGTAACTTGGAACGCATCACAAATTTCACGGCGCACAAAACTGAGAATTTTAAACTCCAATGTAAACTTTATGACTTTATTTATTTTATTATTTTATTTATGACTTTACTTTATTATTGTGAAACGTGGAATGAGACATCAGCAAACACAAGCTCATTACAAGTTTTTGTAATTTGCCTTCGAATATTGACTTATGGGTCAGAACCCAGCAGAAGCCAATACTGTGAAAGATCCAAAAGAGAAAATGGGGTGGGATTGGCCATATTCCACGCAGAGGAAATGTTAACTTAACAAGGGCCGTCGTTGACTGGAACCTTCTACGAAACCGCAGACACGGAACACCAGCTAATACCTGGAGACGACTGCTATAGTCAGAAACCCGCCCATGCAGCTTAGCTGGAATGAAGTTAAGAAATTGGCGCAAAACAGACTCGAAAGGAGGAAATTCGTTGTGGCCCTATGTTCCACATGGCGACTCTAGGAATTTATGATGACCATGATAGGGTGATTACTTTTACGCCAACTTGTATAATCAACTCGATAAAATAAAAACCAGTCGCTATTAACGGACTTTGTAACAAGAAGTCACAGAACACAGAAGTCGTTAATAATTTGAATAAAACTCGACAGATGGGCTAGACGTAGGTACTTGGCATAGTATCTGACATATCTACTGACGATAGGAATTTGCGTCCAGTTCGTAATATAATACATAAACGCGCACGCTTGTTATCAAGTAGTGAGGAGTAACGGGTGGTTTTTTAGCTCTTATCTTTTTAAACAGTTGGTTTAAACAGCTGACGCACGTTTCGTGTTTTGTTTCACTGTCAAACATCTTCAGTTTGGTCTATAATTTTACTATGAATCGTCTTACAAACGAACAACGCTTGCAAATCATTGAATTTTATTATAAAAATGCGTGTTCTATTAAGAAAGTTTAAAGTAGAAAAATTGTGTTCAGCGACGAAGCTCATTTCTGGATCAATGAGTACGTAAATATGCAGAATTGTCGATTTTGGAGTAAATATCAGCCAGAAGAATTGCAAGAGCTACCAATGCATCCAGAAAAGGTCACAGTTTGGTGCGGTTTATGGGCTGGAGGTATCATTGGACCGTACTTCTTCAAAGATGCTGCGAATCGTAACGTAACCGATACCGAGACGGCAGATATTTTTATAGCTATAGCTCTTAAAAAATCACCCGATAGTTGCAAAAATGATTCTTATTCCTCAATTCAGGTTGAATTTTTATATGGACTGAGTTTCCACTGTGCCGATACCGAACGGCAGATATTTTTATAGCTATAGCTCTTAAAAAATCACCCGATAAAAAATTGATTCTTATTCCTCAATTCAGGTTGAATTTTTATATGGACTGAATTTCCACTGTGCGTTAATTTATGATTTTTTTTTTTTTTTGCAACCTAAAAGAATTGTTTTCAGATTTATAAATTCTTATGTAATATGGACTTTATTATTCCTTCTTTTGCATGATTTTTGGGAAAATGTTTAGAGTTTTTTCATCTTAGACGATTGTCGCATGTACTTTTTGACACGATGTTTTTTTTTTTTTGCACGTTTTTCTAAGGAACTTATATACCGTGTAAAAAGAGTTGGGTGTATTACTTTCATATAAGTATCTAGCTATAATATAACTTCCGGCATTACACCTGCACCCGTCATCCCCTCATCTAGTATTGCGTTAACTTGCACCGCTTTAACCCTTAGATTCCAGTTATCTCAACGATGCTCCGCGCCATTTCAACTCGCTTTGGTTCATTTGGTAATCAATAAAGCTCCCTGGCACTACAAATCTTCCCCCCAAATATTGCTTCAGTCATTTGTTACTCCTCAAATGTACCATACATAAGGATAATCGAAAGGCAAGTGTAAGTGTGCATGTGCTGCACTTCAGCTTCAGTTTCAGCCTTGGCTTTGGCTTCTCTATTTGGGCTTGTGCCTTATTGTTGCTTATTACTGATTTTCGAAATGTTATTGACTGTTTGTCTGTTGGTTTTGAGCATCAGCATGCGCTAGCGTTAAACACATATGCACACATGCAAATATCTAGGCATACATCCATGAAAACACAAGTGCGGATATGTAGATATGTTCGACGTGGAGTGGTGGGAAGGTGGACGAGTGGTGAGTTGCAATTCTGAAGTTTCTCAGTTCAAATTCGTTTATTGCTTTGATTAATTAATGCTAATTTACGTAAATTTCAATTCAGTACGCAAATAACTGCATCGGTAAACATACACACACACACATACATATATACATACATAAGCACATACTTCTATGTAGATATGTGTTCCTCATACAATGCGTCTTTTGATTGAAATGTCCCCAAACTCCTTATTTATAACTGATTGCTCGCATCCATGCCAGAGTTTGTTTGTTTGCTTGTATGCATACATGTAAATACTTATGTGTGTGTGTGCGTATGTTTTGAAGCCCGTGTCTACATGTGGTTGCTTAGCCATGTTATGCTAATGAGCTCACCTCACATATCTATTCTCCCTGCTACCTGCCGTGCGCTCCTGCCGTTTCTGTCTTTCGTTGCCACTTCTGCTTCATTGCCATGCTGCTAATCCTTTACGAAATTAATTTGTGCAAATGCTTTCATTAATTTGGCCGACAATATTGTGTTTCCATTTCCCGTTTTTCCTACAACGATTTACCAATTCAATAAACGTTACGTTTGAAGTTGTTTACTCCGATGACAGTCAGTTCGGAATGTCAAGTTGTGAAATACAAAGACCTTAGGCAAGCAACTAACTAAGGGTATTGGGGTGTAGCCTTAATATGCTGGCAGATTTGTTTGAGTGGAAATACCGACTTTGCGTTGAAATGAGTTTGAAATATAAAGTGCTTGAGGGATTCGTAAAGATAGTTAATAGAATTTTATAAAAATAAATTTCACAATGTAATAAAAACTTCATAAATCTTAAATTCATATAAAACACATCTGCGGAAGCCATCGATAGGTCGAACGTTACTAGGGTAGTCTTCTCGCAGGCCCACGGTTTCTCTGCTTACTTATGGCGATGAGTCTTGTGGTGATCCTGTGCACTTTACTGAAGCCATGTTGATGTGTAGCAGGGGTCAGGTGTTACATGAAGAGCGAGAGAAAGAGGACCTTATGTGTCTGGCGGGAAAATCAGAATTATCAGAGTTTAGTTGACGAGTCTCCCAGGTTTCAATAGCGAGACCACTCTGCCTATTTTCCACTTTTCAGGAATTATAAGAATGATTAAGCACAAATTAAAAGCCATTGTGAGGTATTTAACTCTTCTCGGATACCCAAATTTTTCAACATCAGCTTATTAATTGCGTCGGAAAAATAGCTTTAGAAGCTTTGGCTATCCTGATGTCTATTTACACTTCATCACTAGAGAAAGTAAGCAGTGGACAGTTTTTTGTCTGTTCTGTTCTGGCAACAGCAGTACAACCAACAAAATTGACGGTCACCCTATAATTCTGCTTCGCCGTGTTCGACAAAGATCTTAAGGTAGACCAGAACGTACTCACACCAAAGGAGAAGTTGCAGAACTTCAAGTACTCAACCAATTTAGTCCACTTAGATAACCAGTGGCTAAATCTCCATGTTGAAATGCTTAATTCGCGGATCCCCGGAATCGGCCTGGCGTAGATCGTCACCCTCGTTTGCTAGCACGGCTGTTCCGGCTAGAAAATTAAGGCGTATATACCAGAGCCTCTACGCAGGAATGAAGCGAGCCGCAGTAGCAGTGATCACCTCGCGGGAATGCGTTCGCCAACATGTCCATGTGTGGTAATGAAAAGAGTGGCGAAGGTATGCTCAATGAATTCAGAGATCAGATTTATTAAAATTAATATAGGAGTGGTGATTCGCGGAAATAAAGTTGGCAGGTTTTTCGATTGAGACGATAATGGACAAATGGCCTGATACATGGGATAGCATAGATCGCCAGGTTATGATATTAATCAGGTCATCGGTAGCAATTGTTAGATCAGGCGAGCTGCTGCTGTTACCCACTAACTTGGTCGAATCTCTTATCTGCTATGCTAAAAGTTGCCCGCTTTGCTTTTTTGGCAGGCTTGCATGCCCGAGATCAGCTTCCGCATTGAAGTGGGCTGCGAAAAGCGGGAGTGATTTTGCTCAGGTGAGCTCCGAGGGTCGTAGAGATTCCTTTAGTGGTGCTCGATGGAGGCACCACTGCATACTTCTAAACGAAATACAATTTGGGTGGAACCGTCTTCGGCAAACGCAGCAGAAATAAAATTTCGCTCCAGAATTAGGCTTAATGCCAGCCCAAAGAAAGAGTAGGCGAGTGAAGTTAGGCGAGATTTTATTAAAGTCTGGTAAGAAATGTTATGGCATGAATTTTTTGAATATTTCTGCATATGTCAAACCTTAGTATAAGTATCGATAGTTCTCGTGCGGCTAAAAAAACAACCGAAAATTTTAATACCTATACAGCGAATTTGTATGTGTGTATGTAAGTATGTATAGATGTTTTTACCCATACACAATAATTTCTTGTTTTCAAATTAGCAAATAATCCCTTATTTTTGCCGAACTTTATATCGCAATGAACCTCCTCCAAGTTTGAATTGCAGCGAATGATGTTTGACGGAAAATAAAGGGTTTTCCAATAAAAGGTGTTAGGTGTTAGGTGTTATTTCGATAGATGTCACTTCTGACATTATAATTTTTTTGATATTTGACAAGTAGAAACTACGCCATTAATAAAAATGGAATGACACGCTTAAACAATGCATTGAAATTATTAAAATTCACTATAAAAATGGTGAAAATTTGGCAGAGACGGTTCGTAAAACTCGTATATTTTTGGGTCATCGTGAAGCACCTTGTCGAACCGCAATACAGAAATTGGTAAAAAAATTCGAGCTGCTGAGGCAAGTTAGTGATGTGAAGAATAAAATCGAACCAGCCGAAAATATTGCTGTTGTTGTAGCCGAAAGTGTTCAAGAAACCCAGGTTTGTCCATTCCTCGTCGTTCTTTGGAATTAGGCATTCCACAAACGTCATTACACCTTATTTTGCATAAAGATGTAGGTCTTATAAAGTCCAGTTAACACAAGAACTAAAGGCGGCCGATCATCAACAACGTCGTGTCTTTGCTGATTGGGTCGTTGAAATGCATGAAATGATCCGGAATTCCATCGAAAAATCTTCTTGAGTGATGAGGCCCATTTCCACCTCGGTGGCTTCGTCAACAAGCAAAATTGTCGGACCTGGGGCTCAGAAAATCTAAGAGTTATTGTTAAAAAACCGCTCTATCTTCAACGTATGACTGTTTGGTTCGGTTTATGGCCCGGCGGAGTCATTGGACCTGACTTTTTCGAAAATGAAGCTGGGGCAACAGTTACGCTGAATGGATTGCGCTATCGAGAGATGATTAACGATTTTTTATGGTCGGTATTGGATGGTATTGATCTAGACAACGTTTATCGGCTCTCTAATTTCCTTTTATTCCTTTGTGTCCTGGTATCCAGTTAATATTGTTGAACACATTCCGAGTTAGTACAAGGAGCTTCGATAACCGCTTGACTATTAATGAAAGTGTTTGTCCGAGCTTTAAGAGGAGTTAATTCAGCATAGATTTCAGCTTGAAACATTCTACAGTAACTTGGAAGTCTGAAAGACTTATGGAGATCAAAGTCCAGTAAAGCTCAATGGCATCGAGATCCCACAAACCAACTAAACTATTGTAATTATTTAGGCATTCATATGGACTCCAAACTCACTTAGAAAGCTCACATATTCACCAGAAGAAAAGCTTTGGCTTTGGAACTCTCTCTAATGATTACTAAACAGAAAATCCAAATTGTCGCTACATAACAAAATTCTCTTGAATAAGGCAATTTTCAAACCCATTTGGACATTTGGCATCAAGCTATGGGATAGTGCAGCCAACTCAAATAACGAAATGCTACCACGATTTCAGTCTAAAGCAATTAGGATATTAATAAATTACCCGTGGCACAGCAACCCGCTATAAAAAGATATTATTCTTGCAACCAAATACTTTGGCATCATGTTTAATGAGAGAAAACAGTCGTCATACATAAAAGGTTTAAAAGAAAAACAATGTTCGAATTGCTCTATTGAGGATGCATCCGCACAAGTTAAAAATAAGAAACTTAGAAAGTCATTAGAGGCACTCAGTTTGTCTACATTATTTGCACAAGAAAGCTGTGAAAAGGGAACGTTCCTTACGTATTCATTGGTGTTCGAAAACTTCTTAATTCTAATAAAATGGGAAAGCAAAAAGGTTTAACTAATCGTAAAAAAGGACAAATCGATATCTTTACCTTTCAGAGGGACTTTCAAATCGCAAAACTGCCAAAAAGATTGGTCGAATTCCAAATGTTGTGGATATTTACGTGAAACAAGGTGCCTTCTATGACAAGAACTACAAAGGCTGAACTGCGATGGCTTTAACACCGAAAGAGACCCGCAAAGTCCGTAGAATTGCATCAAATTCCGCGCTTCCAAAAGCAAAAATTAAAGAAATGGCAAATGTTCCAGCCAGAAAATCCACAGTTCGTTGGGTTATTCTAAAAGCGCTACATCTGAGGTACAAGAAATGCTAAAAAAAACACCTTTGAATAAATTTCGCAAAGAACGCCGCCTCAATTTTGCAAGGGACCACACGGCTTGGAGTTCTGTTACTCTTTAATAAAAATTTTGTTCCATAAAAACGATTGCCTGTAATCATGTAAGTTGGGTTGCATGAAACAAATATTTAATTTGTCTAGAAATTCATTTAAACAAAAATTCATTTTTCCTCTAGAATTAGTATTTCCATACACTTTTGTCTTTATGCAATTTAATATCAAAATTTCGCCATTTCAAGTATATTACGAGCAGTAGTTACGCGTCGCCGTGGCAATAATAATTTTATCCTTAGCTTTTTATAAATTTACGACAAATATCAAATACAGCCGTTTACAAATTCTTTACTTACTCTGTGTCCAAAAAATAAGGTGACATTTGATTTTAAACTGCGCGCTTTGAAGGATTAGGAGAATTCTTTTTTTTTTTAGGTTGGTAGTACTGTGAGTGACATCTATGTCAAATTTCATGTGAAATATTCATTTACTGTTTGAGATACGCGTCGTTTTGTGAGCTGCTAAAAGTGAGTTTCTCGTTTTTTGCAATGTCGAAATTTGTTGAGCAAAGAATTTGCATTAAATTTTGTTTGCGGAATCAATTTTCGGATACGTTGAGGATGGTGCAGAAAGCCTTTGGTGATGAGGCTATGTCTAAAAAAAATGTTTACAAGTGGTATAGTGAGTTCCAAGCCGGTCGTGAACGTGTCGAAGACGAAGAGCGTCCTGGGCGACCATCAACCTCAACTGACGAAGCTCACGTCCAACAAATCAAAGATTTGGTGTTGAAAAACCGTCGATTAACGATTAGAGACCTTGCTGATGATGTTGGCATATCGAAAGGCTCAGTCAATACCATTTTGAAGGATGTTTTGGGCCTCAAGCGCGTCAAATCTCGACTGGTACCGAAAACATTGAATTTTTGGACTCGTAATTCGTGATCATTTCATCAAAAACTCAACCCATATCGTTCCGCAACCACCGTATTCACCTGATCTGGCACCGTGCGACTTCTGGCTGTTCAGCAGGCTCAAAAGACCGCTCCGGGGACACCGTTTTGACACGATAGAGGAGATTCAAGCCGCAACGAAGACGGAACTGAAGGCCATCCCGGAAAGTGACTACAACCAGTGTTTCGAAAATTGGAAAAAACGTTGGCATAAGTGCATTGTGTCGGGAGGGGACTACTTTGAAGGGGATGAAATTGATTTGGAAGAATAAATAAAGAATTTTCAAAATAAATACAATGTCACCTTATTTTTTGGACACAGTAGTACTTTTATGCTTTGTTTTCGACTTTTATGTCTCTCATCTCTGACTGTAGTAGGGGACGTGTATGTATGTGTGTATGTATTGTAAGACCATGGCAAATGACATTTCTATTCGCGCAATGACTAATTTGATTCGCTTCTGAGCGCGCATCATCACGATGCCATGAGCAGAAGAAGAGCAAGAACAACAACTACTACACTTAGCCATTAAAGGGAAAATAAAGTCGCCGCTAACAAATTCGCAAACAAAGGAAAATATGATGTGATGAGCAGAAAAATGTAAATAAATAAAGAAGTAATCGTACAATAATAAATAAAAGTCAAGTCAACTGTCAAATTGAATGAAACTCACTCTGAATGTGTTACTAAGTCCGCCCGTTTCCATTGAGGGAAGTGAATGGAAACTTTCTGCTCAAGAACTTACATTTAATCAACTATGAAGACGTTTTAACGGCTTTAGCGAATATTCAGAATATAAGTTGACAGCGATAAAAAGAAGGAAAAGAAAGAGAAAAAAATTTACTAGTACTTTCAAGGTTTGTGGATGAAACAAAAGTGGAGAAAAATTTAAGATTTTGATTAAAAATTAAAATGTTTAAAATGTAGTGCATATTTTTATTTCTGCAACTGCGTATGGGCTTATTTTCAATTGATTTTTAAAGTTGGGAAAATATAAAATTCGGAGTAGAACTGACATAAAGGGTTTTTAAATAAGAGGTGCTATTCTCGTAAAATATCAATGGTTTCGTTGCTTTTGTGGCACGTAGCTCCGTCTGGTTAAACATAAATGCTGTCCAGATCAATACCATCCGATTCGGGTCATAAAAAATCGTTAATCATCTCTCGATAGCGCAATCCATTCGCCGCAACTGTTGCTCCAGCTTCATATTCGAAAAAGTAAGGTCCAATGACTCCGCCGGGCCATAAACCGAAGCAAACAGTCATACGTTGAAGATAGAGCGGTTTTTTAACAATAACTCTTAGATTTTCTGAGCCCCAGGTCCGACAATTTTGCTTGTTGACGAAGCCACCGAGGTGGAAATGGGCCTCATCACTCAAGAAGATTTTTCGATGGAATTCCGGATCATTTTCATGCATTTCAACGATCCAATCAGCAAAGACACGGCGTTGTTGATGATCGGCCGCCTTTAGTTCTTGTGTTAACTGGACTTTATAAGCCTTAAGACCTAAATCTTTATGCAAAAGACGGTACAATGACGTTTGTGGGATGCCTAATTCCAAAGAACGCTGAGGAGTGGACAAACCTGGGGTTTCTTCAACACTTTCGGCTAGAACAGCAATATTTTCGGCTGTTTCGATTCTATTCTTCACATCACTAACTTGTCCCAACAGCCCGAATTTTTTCACCAATTTCTGTATTGCGGTCCGACAAAGTGCTTCACGATGATCCACAAAGGTTCGAGTGTTACAAACCATCTCTGCCACATTTTCACCATTTTTATAGTGAATTTTAATAATTTCAATGAGTTGTTTAAGCCTGTATCGTTCCATTGTTATTAATGGTGTAGTTTTTACTGGTCAAGTATCAAAAAATGACAGCTTCAAAAGTGACATCTACCGAAATAGCGGGCTATTCAAAATAACACCTGTTATTGGAAAGCCCTTCACACTGACGATTGCCGCACTGAAGGCCAACATAATTCGCTTTCTTCATGAAATTGAGCAAATTTATAGGAAAATGTCTGCAAAGGCTGGTCCACAGTGGTATCTTCAGCGGAGCGGCGCCACGTTGGTAAATTATATTCCGAACAAAATGTCATCGAATGCAGGTGAAAATAAAGAAAATTCTGGTTCACTTACACTTTTTTTATTATTTTTTTAGCACTCTAAATGAATTCAATTTTAAATTGTCTCCCGCATAATACCTAAAACAGTGTTTCAAATTTATTGCCATTTTTCATTTCTGTGCACCATTTGATTCTTAATCCTTGTATACCTGCATACATACAAACATAGACGTAGACGCCTCTTACTAAAGAGTAATTGGTCTCGCTTTTTATAAAAAGAGTACTGTGATACTCTTTTTATAAAATCGTGCCATAATATTAAACAAGTATCTTTTGTATAAAACTCATATAAAATATGCAAAGGCTGCTACTAAAACGCTACAATGCGGCTATTTTGCTGCATTAAAAAGTCGCTGGGGTGCGCGCAAATTTTCATTACTTTATAAACAAAATGAGCTGAGCGAGCGATCAGCCAAATGAGAAAAAAAACAACGGTGCGATGCAAAAACAATGTAAAGCAAAATCATTTAATAGCCTTTTAGCAAATGGCAACAATAGCAATATTTTGCGCTAGTTTCACGCGCTATCCACCGACACTGACGCTTTGTATGGCGGAGGACAGCTGTGTTGCAATACACTCAGAAAAAATGTGCCTCATGCAAGGAAGAAGTGTTACAGTGAAGTATCCAAAGTTCGGTGTCGATATTTTGCTTTTCAAGCCAAGAGTTAAAATTTTATCCGCCTGCCTTGTCAGATTTAGTAGCGCCAACATAAGTTTACATTAAAATGATACCAAATGATGGAGTTCTAAATCGGAGTGATTGGATCGTTTAGCCTTACTCTGTAAACATTCGCATGGTTGGCTGCGGTCCCGAGTTAGAAAAATGTTTAACTTTCTGCTGAAAATTTTGATCACGATGTTTTGCTTCTCGAACGTTTTTGCATCGATTTTTGGCAGTTTCGATGACATTGATGGGTGTCCCTTAATTAGAGTCAGAGCTTAGTGTCGAGCCACAGCTGAGTCGCTGAATTTTGGGTAATGGCTTGTTTTAGCGTTATGTAAGGGGATGTCTTTGGCGGCTTGCGTACCAGCCCAAAAACTTGATCGAGAATATGATTATCAGGATATGCAATGATGGCGGTACCTTTCTCTCTACGTATACCAAATAGAAAGGCAGTTAGAAGTCTTTGCGATCCTGCAGGCATGCTAAATGCTTAGGGAACGTGGAAGGACGAGAGATATTAACATTTTCTTCGATAGTCAGGCCGCGATCAAGGCTCTGACGACGCCATGGTGCAGATGAAAACTAGTCAACTCTTATAAGGCGGAGATCAAATCTCTTGGGTGTGCAGGTAGCATTTCTCTGATCTGGGTTGCAGGACATGGAAAAATAGAGTGAAATGAAATTGCTGATGAGCTTACAAGAAAGGGATCGACTGAATTGGTCTCAGGGGTCATCTACCCAGGCATCGGCATCCCCTTGACTTGAATTGCACAGCCTATTTCTCAGACAGACGCAGCACAGATGGAGCTCCGTTTCTTCGTTTTCTATTTCGAAAACCTTTTGGCCCCAGTGCAATAAACGGAGGACTTAGAAAGTTCTGGACACTCCACGCCATTCAATTTCCAAACACGTAGCTATATTTACCGGTCACTGGACGATTGGCACACACGCGGAACAGCTAACTTTACCATTTAATCCCCATTGCAGAAGCTGTGGGGACCTTTCAAAGAAGGAGCCTGTTGAGCACTTTTTCTGTAAATGTGTGCGCTTAGCGGCTAGATGATTACGGTGCTCTTTTCTTCGACAGCCTGGGACAGCGCGCCAACCTAAATCCCATCAATCTTCTCCATTACATCAACTGCTCTGGCTGGCTGTCGATAACTCCCTGTTGGTATCAAAACGTCGCTTTAGTGCTACTTGGGGAATGTCAGAGTGGTCCTTCAACCATCTCACCTACCCACCTACGTATACCGAAAGGGAGGATCAGGTGGAGAAGGACTTGGTTTCACTTGGTGTTTCCAACTGACGCCCGTTACCACGAGAAAGAAACTCGGCCAAAATCCCTTAAGTAGTTAACGCGCCAAGCAAGAAGAAGAGGACATCTGCACCGCACCTATACTTTCAATGTGCTATTTATAGAGATTTTCATATTGATTTTCAGGATATTAAAGTTCGGCGTAGGTTTTTTCCAGCTTTTGATGAGCCATTACTCTCTGCAGCGCTTTGACCGATATCGCAACTTTTTTACTCACTATCTCCGCTTTTTATCACGCGGTCATCAGTTGTGGGGATGAAGTGCGTAAGTCGCGCTGGCGATTCGTTCGAGGTGTCCTCGTCTCGCCAGTTTTGTTAAGGGGGCAGCCTGCTTTAGAGGCTTCAAAGAATCGATTTTTTTTTTTTTGCATAAATGTCTTCCCAAACTATCCAAGAATGTGTCCTCAAAATTTCAGATGCAAATTCAAAATATTTTCGGAGTTACAGAAGAAATTGTGAGCAAGCGACGAGCAGGTATACGAGCGGCCGGATCGCTCGAAGTGCGATTTCTCGGTTTTTTATTTTTACGATTTTTCCTAATTGGCGGGAAAGATAGGGAAAAAGTTAAACGTCTCATCGAAACGAGATAACATTGATTGTATTCGGAATTAAATTATCTTCTAGTTGAACCTCAAAAACCTTAAGGAAGTTATGATTAACCCACTTTTTAAACAATCTAAAGTGAATTTGTTTTTACAAAAAAATGAATTTTTTTTTAATTAGCGCAAAATTGTTGAATTCCTTATTTTTTGTTTAATTTTCTTGGTTGAACTAGAAGCTATGCTATACTAAATTAAAAATTTATTTTTTGGTTATTGGTTTCAGATGAAAATTACGATCTGTATCTTTCCCGCCGCACGACACATGCACACTCGAGGCGCCTCGGCAAAATGCTTGTACCAGGCAAAACATGGCATGTGTTTTAATGAAAAAATTTAAGAAGACTGTTGAAATATATAACAACAAACCTTGAAAGTTTCGTTTCATTCGAATATTTCTTTCCTTTCCAAAAAAACCACGAAAAAATCGAAGCAGGCTCCCCCCTTAAGTCAAGCTTTAATGTTGTTCTATTGTTCACAGAGTTGTTCTCGGCTCGTCCGTTCAGTCTGTTTGCCTCACTCATAATACGATAATTGTGCATTTTCAATTTACAAAATTTCTTCTGCGTGTATCTATAGAAACCCCAACTCTCGTGCCTCCGCAGTGACTGTGTGCACTTCTTAAAACGCCATAAATTTCACTCAGTGTTGCATAAAAGTCGCATTTTACGTTTACATTTTGTACATTTTGTATTGCCATTTGAATTTTTAAAATGTAACAAATAAAAGTCCACAAACGGGCGGGCACACCAACAGGCGACCAGCTAACGAGAGTTCGGTTGAGCGTGGGCTCGGACAAACTTTGCCATTGTTAATGTGCACGAAAATTCCCATCAAAAACTTTTCTCAGCCATTTCAGCGCCAAATCCCCCATTTGGAAGCCGGTTTACCTCTGCTTCAGCTGATTTTGTCACACGCATTGCCAAAAAAGCATTTTATTGTATTTTTACATTATTACAGGTGTATAAGTGTAAGTAGATGCTGGCACGAGTTTGAGTGCATGTGCATGTGCACGTGTGTTTGTGTGGCCCTGCGCCTTAGCGACTTTTATGACTCAAGCGTTGCGGGCTATTGGAGTCCAGCAGCTGTTATGGCAAGCAAATGGCCAAACTCCTTCATTGTGGCACTAAGCGTTATCCGCCACATTCCAGCAAAGTTGCCTCGGCGCTGCTGATGCGCTCCATTGCCATAGCTGAAAAGTAATCAGTGTGAATGCGTAGGCGTTCAGGTTCCTTGCTCAGGTATTTTCAGTAACATTGTTTTTTATTGGCATTTTTCGGCAATTGCTACCTTTGTACTTTAAATTTTAACAATACTTTCAAGGACCAATGCCTTTTATAGTTCATCCTAAAATATATATTTGCGCCTACTAAATGTATTATATAAAATTGTAGGTATTTTTATGCCTATTGGCCGAATCACAACCGTAAAATTTTATACAACAAAACCTATTCCAATCATTACCTTTTGTTTCACTTTCGATTTCTCGCATTGAATGCCAGCGATAAATGGCTTCTCACCCCCTTTGACGCTAAATAAATATTTCGTTCACCTTCATTTTGTTTTAAAGCGGTTCCTGTAGTTGTCCACCAAATTTGCTTATGCGCGTTGGTGTCAGTTGCTCGAGCTGGGCAATAGCTTCTGCTTTCTGTAATGGCGAATATTTCGCGTTAGCTTTGCTATTCCCATGCGCAGCTTGAATTCGAAAGTATGCCGAACTCCAGAGTTTCGCATGAACTGAATGTTACGGGCATGGATGTATGAATATGTGTAAGTGTATATAAATAGATATAAATATGTGTCAGCTAACTACGAGTACGAGCACAACGAAGCCAATCGAGTTTGCAAATAAATGAAATTACTTTTCGGTCTAATGACCATCATCTGCTGATTTTATTAGATTGTGACTACTGATTTTTCCATCCACGCTTTTCATGTACTATATTAAGCGTCCTTTGCTGTTATTGTTGACTACTTGTTTCCCCTTTTGCTTATTCTTTACTTCTTTTTCATTTGCGAATTGAATTAGGTAAAAAAATGTATTAATACTTTTTTTATTTTCTTTATCTGTTGCAGATGAGTGGAAGTATAAACAAAAACACAAGTATCGCGAAAGATTTTAAATAAATTTTACTTCCTCAAACCAACAGTAAAAGCTAACTAAGAATTTTGTTATTTATTTCAGTGCCAAAGAGTAGTAAGAAACCTACTTCAAAATCCATAAGTATTTTCATGCCGAAATCTTCTTCTATTCTATGTACTGCAGCTTGCATGATCTTTTCCAGCATCAGGTTAAAGAAGTCACACGGCAGCGAGTCACCCTGTCTGAAACCTCATTTGGTATCAAACGGTTCGCAGAAGTATTTTCCAATTTTTACGGAGCTGCTGGTATTGAGCAACGTCATCTTTCATAGCCGCGTTAGTTTTGCGGGGATACCAAATTCGGACATCGCGGCATACAGTCCTTTTCGTACTGTCGAGTGCAGCTTTAAAATCGACAATAAGTGGTGTGTGTCGATTGTCCTTTCTTGGGCCTTTTCCAAGACTAGATGTATTGTGAATACCTGGTCAATTGTTGATTTTCTGGATCTAAAGTTACACTGATAAGGGGCAATCAGTTGGTTGTTGGTAGGCTTCAGTTTTTCACACAACACGTTCGCTAAGGCCTTATAGGAGATATTGGGAAGATTAATCCCTCGCTAATAGGCACAGATTGCAGGATCATTGTTTTTATATAGGGTTTTTCAGTAAGAGCGCTTCAACTTTTGAACTTTTTTGAATAAAACACAAACGGTTTGACTTTTTTAACTAATTTTTTTTTTATTATCGAGTTTGAACATATACATTTAAGTATGAAATTCGATTCCTTTTGCATGACCACCGCGTGCACGTTTTACGAAGTCCAATCGTTGAACCCAATTTTCGACCACTCTTTTGCATAAATCGGCTGAAATTCCAGCAATTTCGCGTTCAATATTGGCTCTGAGCTCACAAATCGTCGCCGGCTTGTTACTGTAGACTAATGACTTCACATAACCCCAAAACGGGACGGCTTGTTAAATGGACCGTAAAATGGCCGTAATGCTCTTAAAGTAGCAGCAACAGAACGATTATTTTCATAAAAAATTTGCACGATTTGCAATCGTTGCTCAAGTGTGTAGCGTTCCATGAGGAAATGTATACTAATGAAGTTTACAAATGACAAGCGAAAAATAAAAAATATTGCGTCGTTCGCCTCCCTATTGGAAAAAAGTTGAAGCGCACCTATTGAATAACCCTATATATTGGGCGGAGCGCACTTAAACTCTAATCAGCCCCATTTTACATACGAGCTAAGGCAGGTGTCTTATCAACTCCTCGCTGCGTGTCTGAAGAGCTCAGCCGACAGTACATCGACTCCTGCGGCTTTGTTTTTCTGTATTCGTCATGGTCGAATATAACTCTAGTATGGTTGGGATACCACACTGTCGCAAGTAAGTCTCGAAAGTCAATTTGACATTATTAGTTCCAATTGAGTAAGGTAATTCAATTCCTTTAGCAGCATTCCTCCTTACCAGAACTCAAAATCTGCGAAGAGTTTAACATTTAATCGATACAATTCTCTATTCTCAAATACATTTTATGCTTTCTGAAGTACTCTTGAAAAGGGTGTAGTTTATCCATAAGTGCATCAATTATGTAATTAAGGGTAAATTCCAAGCTAATTCGAGCAAATTCATTGGCGTTGCATAAATCGTATTGCCCAAAGCCTCATGCAATTTATGAACCAAATGACTCAGCCATCTTTTAAGAGATGTGCGAAGACTGCCCACTGTTTTACGAAGTTTTTATGACTATCTGGCTATGGATGCAAATGTAAATATCATATTCGGCTATCATAGGATAATATAATATATGACTGTTGGAACCCAGATCAGAAAGTCATAAATTCAGCCTAGCAGGGAATGTCATAGTCAGAGAATAAAATAAAATATTAAGACAGTCTGTAAAACCGTGTCATGGTAACTACATATTTTATTTTTAAATTCATTAAACCAAAATTTCGAGCTTCGGAAGCTCTTAGTGAATGTACTAATCCTTTGCACTCGTCGCCTTTTTCGCTTGCGCAAACCATCAAGTCGAAACGATTTCGGCCAAATTAGGTAAGCATTTGACAGGTACTTTAAAAACATTTATAAACTAACAAATGCACACAAATAAGGAAATTCCACTAGTTTATTAATTTGTATGTCGAAAATGACGAGCTTTGATAAATTTTACGCTCTGTAAGTAGTTTCGGTGCGGCCGCCGTAGCCGAATGGGTTGGTGCGTGACTACCGTTCGGAATTCACAGAGAGAACGTAGGTGCGAATCTCGGTGAAACACCAAAATTAAGAAAACGTTTTTTTTAATAGCGGACGCCCCTCGGCAAGCAATGGCAGACCTCCGAGTGTATTTCTGCCATGAAAAAGTTCCTCATAAAAATATCTGCCATTCGGAGTCGGCTTGAAACTGTAGGTCCCACCATTTGTGGAACAACATCAAGACGCGCATACCACAAATAGGAGGAGGAGCTCGGCCAAGCACCCAAAAAGGGTGTACGTGCCAATTATATATATATATATAGGGTTATTCAATAGGTGCGCTTCAACTTTTTTCCAATAGGGAGGGCGAACGACGCAATATTTTTTATTTTTCGCTTGTCATTTGTAAACTTCATTAGTATACATTTCATCATAGAACGCTACACACTTGAGCAACGATTGCAAATCGTGCAAATTTTTTATGAAAATAATCGTTCTGTTGCTGCTACTTTAAGAGCATTACGGCCATTTTACGGTCCATTTAACAAGCCGTCCCGTTTTGGGGTTATGTGAAGTCATTAGTCTACAGTAACAAGCCGGCGACGATTTGTGAGCTCAGAGCCAATATTGAACGCGAAATTCCTGGAATTTCGGCCGATTTATGCAAAAGAGTGGTCGAAAATTGGGTTCAACGATTGGACTTCGTAAAACGTGCACGCGGTGGTCATGCAAAAGAAATCAAATTTCATACTTAAATGTATATGTTCAAACTCGATAATAACAAAAAATTAGTTAAAAAAAGTCAAACCATTTGGGTTTTATTCAAACAAGTTCAAAAGTTGAAGCGCTCTTACTGAAAAACCCTATATATAAGTAGTTTCGGTGTAATATTTAACGAAACAATAGCCAAGATGCATCTTAGGCTTATCAAGATACGTATTATAGAGTATTTCCCGATTACCTCCAGGGGTGTTGCGGTCAGATCAAACCTTGCCGTCCTTTTTTTGGACTTTTTTGGCCAAAGCCAGAGTGTCGAACCAGCGTAGCCGATTTAAGACGTCAAATTACTCGGGCGCTGTTCGAGTTCACACCGATACCGTCCGAGCTGAAAAGGTTAACACCTTCTTGTTTTCTTTAGTTGGACCGCGATTATATTCTACTTTCAGATATGTACTAGCACCGTTTGTATAGGTAGAACCACTTCCAAATATACTGCTTCCAATTCGCTTGAAGACTTGTGGTCTACTCTTGGAAAGATAGGCCTCGCGTCAACTCAGCGAGCGCTGGGTTAGTGCGCAAATGTGCAAAGTCGCGAGATCCTTCAGACCACAGACAGATCGGGGGCACGCGATGGAACTTCTAAGGCTAACAAAGCCGCAACTCTCGAATTTGATAGGTATTATTACCGAACATTGCCCGTTAGGTATCCAAGCTGTGAGATTTGGGTTTGCTTCAAGTCCTTTTTGCAGAAGCTGTCTGAAGGATTAGGTGGAATCATCTCATCACCTTCTTCACAGCTGCTTTGCTCTCGTCGTCCAAAGATTTGGACATCTGGCCTCTCACTTTTTTGCTACATCTGCGGATATTGGGGGTTTAAATATCACACATCTGATGAACTTCATTAGAAGCCTGAAGCGGTTATACGAACTTAATTAGCCACTGTTGGTAGTCAACTTCTAATCCGAAGCCCCTTCTTCTTTTCTCCACCTGTTTGGTTTTTGTTTTCTTCTGTGTAAAACATGGTAAATTAGCTTTCCGCTAACGTGATTTTCCCCATAGTGGCTATTTTCACAAGAGAACTGGGAATTGATCTTCTTCTTCTTAATTGGCGCGATAACCGCTTAAGCAATTTCGAACGAGTTAAATAAAGCGCGCCTGTCGTTTCTTTCTCGTGCTAACCGGCGCCAGTTGGACACACCAAGTGAAGTCAAATCCTTCTCCATCTGATCTTTCCAACGCAGAGGAGACCTTCCTTTTCCTCTACTACCACCAGCTGGTACCGCATCGAATACTTTCAAAGCCGGAGCGTTTGTATCCATTCGGCTGCGCTATGTCTATGTCGTCGTAAAGCTCATACAGCTCATCGTTCTATCACCTGCGATATTCGCCGTTGCCAACGTGCAAAGGTCCAAAAATCTTCCGCCGAATCTTTCTCTCAAACACTCTGTCAAACACTGCGTCATACGTTGGAATTGATCAATAATCTTTATTAAAGAATTTTTTTTCATACATCCTTTTAGCTGCAAATTCAAATAAAACAAGTGTTTAGCTCGAAAGAGACCGGACTAATAAACTTTTGAAAACGAGTGCCTCAGAAACAATTCTCAAAGCCTTCATCCCCTCAACCAAATCAAATAAATATACCAAAAAATACTGCATACATCTTCTTTTCAATGCAGAACCCGTCAAAAATATAGTCGAATCAGAAATGTGCCTCATTTGAATGTCATTGGCACTTGAACGCTAACCTCATTGCCCCTCAGGTTTAAGGGATTAAATACTCTTGTAAGGCTAAAAAATCTCGTTTTTTTGAGAATTTTTTACAACGAACGATTTTATCAAACAAATACAATTTTTAATTATTCAAATAATATCTACTGTAAAGTTAATTATAGCACGTAAAGTTAGTGAAAATATTGAAGTGCACGGCTGCTGCAGATGATTTCCCGTGCGCTCTCCAAAAAAAAGCCTTCAGCGGTGGACAAAATATTTCCGGTTTGGATTATCTGAAATCGAAAAACCAATCAGATTCTTTTTGTGGATAGATAAAGCTAGGTATTAGCCGAAGGAGTAGTCAAAATTTTAATTTTTGATAAACTAGCGCCTATAGGAAAAAAAATCGAATTTTCTACAAAAATTTTCGCGAAAAATTGCCAAAAAAAATATAAAAATTACTAGAATTCTTTTTCGTCCGATTAGTGCCTGGAAAAAATATCTGAGAAGGTGGTTTTAAAATTTCAAGACGATCGGTTCAGCCGTTTTTGAGAAATCGTGTCCACCGACTTCGAAAACACGGGTTTGAGAAAAACGCGTTTAAAGTTTGAAAAGCACTTTACAAGGGTAAAAATTCTCTGAAACGCCTTATCAAATTTGCGTGTAACTTCGAAAATATTCACCGGAACGATATTAAATTTTCTGTGTGCATTCTAAAATATATGAACATTAAGAAAATAAAATAAAAACAAAATCCATTTTTTGAAAATTCTAACTGTACTCGTATAATACCATCGGCTTCCATAGAGCATTAAACGGCCGCTGAAATTCAATTAGTAACTGTCAAACTATTGCAAATTCATTATAAACCTACGACTTACACGAGTATGAAATATAAATCACTTTCCAAACTCCCAAAGTTTCACATGCCAAAATATTTCATGAACTGTCACATTTATTTACTCAATACTTTTTGTTCAAAATATCAGTATTTGCGGTCGCCTAACCACGGTCGCCTGCAATGGTAATTGAAATTGAAATAGTATTGTATTTTTTGAATACTTTAAGGCTATGTAGCGCGAATTTCTCAAAACAATGTGCGACATTGCGAACTGCGCAAAAACGAGCTGCAATCCAAATAAATGCAAATGTTTTGATTTATGCCAATAAAACGTGCGCTTAAAACGCGGATGGAAAATAATCAAAAACTATGTTCGTACCATATCCATGTGAAGCATTAAAATGGCGCACGTTGCTCTCGCATATTTTTACTCATTTTGCGTTTATTTAATTGATAATTCATAATATTCCAAAATAAATATATTTCTAGTTTGAAAATGAACTCGTATTTATTTATGCAAAACGCCTTGAGCGCTAAGCTCTACGCTCGCATTTGTCATCCAGAGTGGTATGATTTTAGGCGTAAATACTAATGCACCACCTAACTAACACAAACATTAACGCGGATATTTAGCTTAGTGATCCCAGTTACGCGTTTGCAGTCAATGTCTACATTCAATTAATTTATTTGCATTTCTATGTCATTTAATGCGCAAACAAATATGGAATACGTTTGTATGTGTCTGTGCGAGAGTGTGTTAGCATTTATGTGTTGAAATCAAAATTCAACAAATATCCAGTGCAAACACGCCTATAAATATGCAATGCCAGCAAAAATAAATTATGGCAATTGTGACTAAAATTAGGTGCTTGATAAAAGATAAATATATGTAAGTGCACGTATGTGTGTGAGAGTGAGTGAATACGCAGCTAGCAATTTTTGAATGAGTTGCAAATTTTATAGTGAACACGTCATGGCAACAGATTCTGTACTGATGGTAAGGTGGGCATACACTGGTGGAAAATATAATACAATAGAAACAAATATTTTCAGGTACTTTTTGACTTTTCTCTATTTCTAAATGCTTCGAATATTTTGTTCAAATAATTAATGTAAATTAAGGGGAAAGATACCTGTAAAATTTCCTAAAAAAATAATTTTTTTTTCATAAAATATTAATATAACCCTTTAAGAATATGGCAAAAAAAATTTAGAACGTAACTTTAAGTATTTCTTATAAAGGGTGGTTAAATTTCAAAAGCCGATGTTGAATGCGAACCACACCTAAACGTCAACGACACCGTTGGACTTCTTTCTTTGGGATTATTTGAAAGAAAAGGTGTACGTCGATAAGCCAGCAAAAATTCAAGAGCTAAACGATGATTATATTATTTTAATGTATAAATAAACTGTATGCCAATATTGAAAAAAATATATTGACCTCTGCATTTTAAATAATTTTAATGAAAATCAGGGAAAATATGGCCGTTTACAGGTATCTGTCCCCTTAAGAAAATAAAATCCCTTGAGAACCTGTGGTCTACTCCTAGAAAGGTGGGCCTCGCGTTAACTCAGCTGAGTTAGAGGGCAGGCGTGCAAAGTCACGAGATCCTTTTGGATACTTCCAAGACTAACAAGCCCGCAGTTCTCACATTTGATAGGCGTCCTTACCGGAGATTGACCATTAGGTATACAAGCGGTGCCCTGCTCTCGCCTCGCAAAGATTTAGACATCTGGGCTTTCACTTTTTTGCTACACCTGCGGATGGTAGGTAACATAGCAAGAGTACCCCAGGTACACTACAAGTAGCACTTATGAGCCGTTTTGATACCATAATGTGGATCACTACCTGTGAAAAGATTTAGGGCAGAGAAAACCGTCTACAGCCATCCAGTGCTGTTGATGTAGTGGAGAAGAGAAAAGGGATCTAGGCTGGAGAATTTCTTCAATTCATCCCCTAGCCGCCAGAGCCGAACATTTGCAGAGAAAGTCTTCCACAGTGTCTTTCTCTGCAGGATCCTCACAGCTTCTGCAGTACAGGTTTTACGGAATTCCAAGCTTCTTCGCATGAGTACCGATCACCCAGTGACCAGTAAACATCGCAATTAGTTTGGAAATTGAATGGCGGGGGATTCCCATCACCTTAAGTGTTCTGTTTCTATCGTATTGAGGCCATAGTGTTTTCGAAATAGCACACGATGAGACAGACCTCCATCTGTCTTGCGCTTTGTGTAGTTTCCCTTTAACAACAGTCAAGGGGACACCGATGTCTGAGAAGGGGACAGCTGAAACCGATTCTGTCGACCCCTTCCTGACAAGCTCATCGGCAATTTCATTTCCCTCTATGTTCCTGTGCCCAGGAACCCAGATAAGGGGAATGTTTCCTGCACGTTCGAGACGTTTGAGTTCCTCCGTACATTAGTTTACCAGAAGACTGCTGCAATACGGCGACGACAAGGCCTTGAGCGCAACTTAACTATCGGAAAAATATTAATATAAATGTATTTTGCATACTTGCAGGATCGCAAAGACCTCTGCTTGAAAAACGCTGCTTGTTTCCGGCAGTTTAAAGGAGACTGAAACGCTGGCTGATTTAGAATAAACCCCGCTTCCACTCCAGACTCCATCTTGAATCCGTCAGTGAAAACAGAGGTATCTATATCTGTGCCGACTCTCCCTCTTTCCAATCTTGCCTGCTCGGAAGGATAGTCCTAGCACAACCCACAAAGCCCAGTTCGCGGATGAAGAGATCAGTGCGAAGAGCAAAGAAGGAAGGGGAGATCTGCTTCAAGATGCTACTATGTCCTACAGGAAGTTGTACCTAATAGCGCTCTGAGCAGCAATGGATTTAACCTGCACATCCACAGGAAGTAAGTGCAGAATAACGTTGAGTGCAGCAGATATTGCGGGTTTAAATATCACACACCTGGTGAAATTCATCAGTAGCTTGAAGCGGTTAAAACGGTTAATAACTGGTCATTGTTGGTCGTTATCCTCTAACCCAAAGCCCCTTTTCCCTTTTTCCATCTGTTTAGTTCTTTTCCTTCTGCTTATTTTTATGGTATCAGAACGGACGAAGTTTGTTTGTTTTTCCAAGTTGACCCCTCGAAAGCGCAGCCATTTATCCCATCCCAAGAAAATAGAAGGCATTTTTTGCAAATACTCTGCAACATAATCAAATTTCGTCGAGTTTAGGAAACGTACCATGGGAAAAATTATAGCAAGAAAAGTTTGACCATAAAAAATTAGTGTTTAAAAAAAAATTACATACACAAAACTTATTTATTATTTCATAAAAGATCCTGCCTGTTCTATGGCTTCTTCACATCTTCGATGCATTGAAAGGCCCGATTATATTTTTCGGTTCTGTAGAAAGTTGCTCTATCAGGTTTCAGTCAGAAGACTGCGTCGGCCTTAGTAAATAAGATAATTGCGTCACCAAAGGGTTGAGAAATACTCTTAAACCAACTTTGAAACTTTTTAACATTTTCCACAATACGCTTAATAGAATCTCATGCGCACTGTGGAAACAGGTTTGCTTAAAAACTCTACTCTGATATCTTCACGCTTTTGTATTGCTTCTTTGGCCCACAAATATTTCTTCATTGTGAGTGCAACAGAAACGAATTTTCATTCTTTCCCATTGTTCCCATCGAACTTCATCACATTTCCCCAAGTAGTGCCACCAGAATTTGTTGTGTTTGAAGCACATTCCTATTTATCATAAGAAAGTATGTATATAAGACACCTTGGCATACCAAACGGCTTAGGCATCTAAAGAATCTAAAACACAAATTTTCTACCCTGTATAAAAGGTCTGGAGACCCACTGCACTACTCAAAATTGCAATGCCACTTAAAAGAATTTAACTGTTTGCACAAGTTCTTATAGAAATAACATCTTGAATTTCGAAAACAATATTATTTCTGATTCGAAGGCCTTTTGGCAATTCATCAAATCAAAAAAGTCTTGCTCAACGGTGCCAAACAATATTTTTTATAATAGTAAACATGCAAATTCTGCCGTAGAATCTGCCACTTTATTTACCGATTTTTTTTTTGCTCTAATTTTGAACCCGACTTAGACTTTGATTCAAGTTTGCCCTCTAATCGTTTTTCACCTCTTAGTTTTGAGACATTGTGCCTATCTGTTACTGATGTCTTCAAGGGTATTATGAAGCTCAAGCCCACATCGAAAACTGACTCGGATGGCCTTTCTTTCGGGCATCTTGCTGAAGAATTGCTTGTGTTTCCCTGAGCCTCTAATACGAGGGGTGCCTTTTATATGTCGGGATTTAGCAACCCTGGTGTTGCAATCTGGCAACTGACAGCTGTATGGCAAAGTTTGACATTTTTTGGCTTTTACGGACTCAGAACGTTTTGAAATACCAGCGCTATTTGTGTTGTTTACAGTAACTTAAAAGATTCATCTTGGTCCAAAAATGAAATTAAAACGTGAACATTTTCGTGCGATTATTTTTTACAACTGTGGATTAACTCAGCAAAATTACATGGATGAACGCAGAAGAGTAATTCATTTTTTGGCGATGAGGCTCCATCAAGGACCAGTGTTTATCGATGGTATGGTGAATTCAATCGTGGTCGTAGTTCATTCCAAGACGAGTTTCGTGAAGGTCGCCCAAAATCAGTTGTTGTTCCAAAAACCATTGATGCTGGGCGCGAACTGATATTGCAAGATCGTCATGTGACCTATCGTGAGATTGAGACAATCTTAGGCATTAGTGGGACCATAAACATTTGACTGTGAAAAAAATTGATTCGCGTTGGATCCCACACAATTTGTCAATCGCTCAAAAAACGGCTCGTGTCGATTGGTCGAAGGAAATGCTCAAAAAATACGATCGCGGGGCTTCGAAAGACGTCTATAACATCGTGACAGGTGATGAATCATAGATTTACGCGTATGAGCCCGAACGTAAACAGCAGTCGACTGTATGGGTGATTCAGGATGAGTTGTCTTCCAAGAAATTAGGAAAACCAATCGCCAAAGATGGATCACTCTTCACCAGGACAATGCGAGCTCTCACACATCAGCTCAAGCAACTGCATTTTTGAGCACCCAAAACATCGAATTAATGGGTCATCCGACGTATAGTCCTGACTTGGCACCGAATGACTTCTTTTTATTCCCGTACGTGAAAAACAAACTGAGAGGTCAACGTTTTTCGACACCTGAAGAAGCGGTTGCGGCATTCAGAATGCATGTTTTGGAGGTACCTCATTCAGAGTGTCAAAAGTGCTCCGACAATTGGTTCAAACGCATGGAAAAGTGTATAGATCTTCATGGAGAATATTTTGAAAAACAATAAAGTGATTTTCTTGATTAAAATTTGATTTTGTTTTCTAATCCCGACATATAAAAGGCACCCCTCGTATCTACCAACCAGCATGGTTTCGTTGCAAGTCGCTCCACTGTCACTAATTTGTCTATTTTCAATGATTACTGCATTTCAGCCTTCCAGAACAGATCTGAAGTTGATACAATTTATACAGACTTCTCTAAAGCGTTTGACAAACTATCGCACCAAATACTCTTGCGAAGCTTGCGTCATTGTGTATACACTCCACGTTTTTGTCGTAGATCAAACCATATTTGTCCAACAGGCACTGCGTTGTAGCCGTTGATAATACGACATCCCGTGCATTTATTGCGTCCTCTATTGTCCCACAGGGAAGTATTCTAGGACCGTATCATTTCTGGATCTATTGATTGTCCTACCCTTTTAGGTAAAATTCAATTTAATATACCCATTATGAGGCTCCGACCTTACGAAACCTTTAAAATTGGCTTCTCGAGAACCAACTATGGAGTGATTGCTCCGACGCCTAGGGCATGTGCAGATTTAAATATGTTTTTCAATTCTTCTGGTGCTGATTTTACATGGCCGTATTGCATCTAAATCAACCATCTTAAATCGTTTTTTTTAGTAACTACTAAACTATTGTACATTAGCTTAATATAGTCTGTAAGAATGTATCCATTCAAAGATAATAAATAAATAAATAATTTGCATGCTACAAATTTATTTCACTAAATGCGGTTTTCCCCTGCAGGACCTGCAAATTCACATATCACTCATACGCCACGTAGTCCATATTTCCCCCTTGATGTTCACAACATTCGCTCCAAACTAAATGCATAGCATATATTTTTCCATTTCTACTTAACTGCCGCAAGTCGCTGCTACGAAGCTAATTCAATTGATTTTGTGATTTATCAGAACGTTGTTTATCCTGACACTAAAGCCGCATCCCAGTCAGACGTAATTAAATTTTTGTGTAGCACTTCAAGTCCACACAACCACACACTCGCACATTCTCGCATTCTAAGTACTCAGTTTCTCAATTAGTAATGCGTACAGTTAGAAACTATCGGCAACTACATAAGTTACAACAACGCCAACAGCAACAACAAAACCAATATTACCACAATTAACTAACATTTCGTGTAACTGACTCAGTTCCGTTGGTACCCATCAACCGGCAAGCGGCAAGCAGCAAGTAGCCCAGCAACTAAACAACCAAAATCGGCAAAGAGCTTTGGGATAGCTGTGGCCTAGGCTTTTATGCGCTTACATTCATGCAGATACATACATATATATGTACATACATATACATATCTAAGGCTTAGCAGTTCGTCACAGCCTTTGTTGTTGCATGTATTGGTTTTTAGTTTTAGCAGCGCTTAGCTAACTTCATTAACTTTATTGCAGGCAACAACTTCCGCAACGCTTACATAATTATTCACTTATAATTTCGAAAGCTCGGCAAATACATGCTTTTTGCGGTCATAAGTTTATTTTAGTTAAATATTCTGCGAGTGGTTGGGTATGTGTGTGTGTGTGTGTGTGTGTGTGTGTGTGTGTCTGCATGCATGCAGTTATTCGATTATTTCATAAACACAATTCAATTTGTATATTTTAGCTTACTAATGACTCCTGAGATTTGCACATTACCGAACGCACATACAGCGCACGTATTTTCATATAAAACTCGTTGAATAAATTGATAAAGACAGATTGTATACACACACAAACCTATTTAAAAGGACGCTTGATTTTACTTATATTTTCACGTGGTTACTAGGTGGAAAATTTAATGACAACTTCTAATTTTTGCAGAAACTTAGAAACTTGTATTTGTATGCTTTTTTGCTAGACAATGAGCTATTCTTTTATAAAGGTTACAGAGTAAAATATTAATCATAGAACACCAAGCAAGTTTTCGGAAGAGTACAGGGCTGCCTATCTTCGACGGACCCATCTGGCAACCCTGGTGATGCTCTTTCTAATCCAAAGAGGCCAAATCAAAACCGACCAAAGCGATCGGATGCGAATATTGCTCTTGTACGGGCTAGTGTTGAGACGTCGCCAAGGACATCCCAAAATCGCTGTTGGCAAAAATTTTTTGCAAATCAATAACTTTATTTACGAAGGAAACGGGACTAAACTTCTTCGAAAATCGGTTCAAACAAATGTGAAAGCGGATTGATCATCGTGAAGAGTATTTTTAAAATCAATAAAATAGTTTTCAACCACCAATGTTCATTTTCCCATTGTTAGGTTAGAAATACGAATAAAGGCCACCCTCGAATTATTGACAAAGGAAGTCATCAATTCTTCATTTCATTAATCTACATACAATAAGGAATAAAGGTCTAGACAGGAGATGCTCTTTTAGGGTTCCTAGATATGAGAGTTAGCCAAGTATTCTGCTAGGCAAATCCTTAAACCTGGCCTTCGCAGTCAAAAATCATTTATCACCAAACAAATGAGCGAATTACAAAAATCTCTGCATCTCGTTTTCATTGACTAGGAGAAAGCATTTGATCGACCAAAAACAGTAATATGGGTGTGCCCTACTAAGGAATTCCCTTATAAGATTGTCAATTTAATCAAGGCGCAATGCAAGGATTTTGAATGTTGTATTCTGCATGACGGAATCTTATCCGAGCCCATACGAACTGAAGTCGACGTGAGGTAGGGCTGCATCTTATCACCGCTTCTTTTTCCCGTAGTCACTGATGAATTGGTAACCACCTTAATTGATAAATGATACTCAGCATGCCACCTATTGACCTCATGGCGGAAAACCTGGCAGCGAAATCCGCGAGAAGGCTAATGGCTGCGGGGGTATTCATCTGCAGAACCTTCGGTCACAGCTCAATAGGAAAGTGGAGCTCAGGTGGCACAGACTACATGACTCCGTACTTTAATTGGGAGAGAAGGTTCCGTACTACAATTGAAGAGGAGGGATGGCATAAAGGCATGAAGCCTGGCCATAGAACCTTTCACATCTATACAGACGGCTCGAAAACTCCAGACGGAGTGGGAGCGGGTATCTACTGCTCAAAACTAGGAATAAGGCAGTCTATCAAGCTGCCAGACCACAGCAGTATTTTCCAAGCGGAAGTTTTTGCTGTGGGGAAGGCCGCGGAGCTAGCCTACACTAGAACAAGAAAGAACTCAACAATTAACATATACGTGGATAGTCAAGCAGCAATAAGAGCAATAAGCTCATATTGTATTAAATCCAAAAATGTTCGACGGAGCAGGGAGGCCATAGAAAGGCTAGCCGAAAACAGTAGGCTGCATATCTACTGGGTACCTGGTCACAAAGGCATTATAGGGAACGAAATTGTAGATGAGATAGCAAAAAGTGCTGTGAGACTTCCATTTGAACAAGAGAACGACATACCGAGACCGCTAAACACAATATACAATGAAATGGACGACCACATGAAAAGGCAAGTGAAAGCTAGGTGGACTAACCTGACCACATGCAAAACAGCAAAACTCATGTGTAGAACCAACGACAAAAAACTCACTCAATTCGTACTTACGCTCTCGCGAAAGGAATGCAGAACTATCATAGGTATGCTAACAGGTCACAATCTATTGGCTGCACATGCGTACAAGATAGGGATTGCTAACACGGACAAATGCAGAAAATGCAGAGAGGATGTTGAGGAGACTTTAGAACACCTTCTGTGCGTTTGTCCGGCATTATCAAAAACGCGACTAAGATGCCTGGGAGCCCCACTGTTTGAGGGTCTGGAAGACGTCTCAAAAGCGGAGCTCCCAGACCTACCTTAGATTCGCCAAAAGCGCTGACATCCTACACGATGTCTACTTTAGGGATTCATAGAGGTCGGTCTCCATCTGGTATCGCTAGGGACCAAAAGGTCTATGCGTGGCTTATTGCCAACCAGGCTAACCTAACCTAACCTAATTGATAATATAGAGAAAAGGGAATTTTTGTGGAACCATATTTCAATACAGCATCTTGAAGTTATAGATTTTGCCGCCAATATAGTACTGCTTTCTCAGCGCAAATCAGACATGCAAAGCAAACTAAGAGACCTTGTAAGGTACTCCAACAGTGTTGGACTCAAACCAATGTATACGAAAAACAAATATTTGGCGATAAATGCGAGTGGCGTGTCCATCAATATTGGAGAGAACAGCATTGTCAAAGTGAGCGGCTTTCAATGCCATGGAAGCCAATTCACGGCAGAGGGGGAAGCAAAAGTAATGTTTGCACAAGACTGCAGGAGGCAAAAAACGCATTTACTGGTCTCCGACCAGTGTGGCTGACCAAACAAATCAACGGGCATACCAAACTTCGAAACCTTATTTCAAGTGTTACGGCTTTTCTTCTCTATGCTTGTGAAACATGGTGTCTATCAGCGGAAACCGTTCAAAAGCTGCAAGTGTTAGTAAACCGCAGCCTGAGGTACAACCTGCGCATTTGATGGCCAGACAATTGGGTATCGCTCGCCGACTTACGCCGACGATACCAACACAAACTACTCACGTAAGAAATCAGAGCGCACAAGTGGAAGTGAATAGAACCAAGACAGGCGTAGGGACTCATAGCGCCGTTGTATCGAAAGTGAAATAAAAGCTGTGAATAAAAACCTGACGTGGCAGCAGGTAAAATCAATAGCAGGGAACAGAACGGAGTGGAACAATTTTGCTTTGGCCGCATGCTCGGCACCGAAGCTCGAGGAAGTTCTTCTATATCAGTCGCCGATTTCTTGTATAAGCTTTACTTATTTCAAGCACGAAATCTGGAAGTACTCCACACCGTTCCTTTCCCAGGTAAAGGCACTATTTTATGAAAAAAAAGACAACCTAGTGGTAAATCTGAGTCTTATTTACTTAGCTGCCAACAACAACCGATGGCCGGTCTTGGCCGCTACTAAAATGTTAATTAAATCGGTTCTGCATTGCGAGCGTTTACGCCTGTTAGAAACACAAATGGCAGTCAGGTATTCGTCGACTTGGTCTTTCCAGCGTAGATGAGGATGTGCTTTTTTACGAGTTCTACCAGTACATTTCGGAGATATCACCTTCTTTACTTTAGCGCTATTGTCCATTCGTTCAACGTGACCTCGCCAGCGCAGCCGCTGAATTTTAATGCAAAGAATTTTCTCTCGAAAGCTCCAAATAATCGCCCATTCAGAGAGAACGTAGGTTCGAATCTCGGTGAAACACCAAAATGAAGAAAAAGTTGTTTTTAATAGCGGTCGGCCCTCGGCAGGCAATGGCAAACCTCCGGGTATATTTCTGCCGTGAAAAAGCTCCTCATAACAAAATATCTGTCGTTCGGAGTTGGCTTAAAACTGTAGGTCCCTCAATTTGTGGAATAACATAAAGACGCACGCCCCAAATAGGAGGAGGAGCTTGGCCAAATACCCAAAAAGGGTGTACGCGCCAATTATAGGTATATATATATAACCTGCTGGCCAGCTCGAGTAGACTTTTTGTTTGCTTACTCCAAGAACTTTCTTTAGCCTTCTTTTACCGCAATACCCACTCGTCGGAAATCTTTTTCAAAACTGGAGAAAGTTGCACTGACTGTCCGTTGACTAAAGCCAACAATGTTGATATCATCAGATCAAATTGAAAACGTCGCATGATATGGAATCGCCTTGTCTGAAACCTCGCCTCGTTTCAAATGACTCAGAAACTTCTTTGCCAATTCTCACTGCGCTAGTGGGGCTTGTTAAGGTCGTCCTGCAAAGCCAGATGAGCTTTGCGGGAATGCAAAATTAAGACATGGCTTGAGTCTGCCGGGTGCAAAATCTTGAATAAATTTATGAAGTACTTCAAATGTATTCATAGGTTAGGCACCTCTTAGGTTATGCGTCTGCGGAGAATATATTGCATATTTTTAAGTAACCGACTTTTTTAGTATTTAATTCAATAACAATAATTAAACCAGCCAACTGCTGGATAACAAATAAGTAGCACAGCAATCATTTACTCTTTCTTCCATGTTTTGTTTCATTGATTTATTTGGCAGCAATAATTACTAACATTAAAGCGCTTTTAAAATACGATGCTAAAAGTCAGCTTATAAAATGTGTTTGCTTTTATTTTTAGTTCATTTGTTTACGTATAAAGGTAACGTGAAAGTAGTTGCCGCTCGCCACAAGCTAGCACTTTTGAAATTGCAACGTTAATGGCAGTTGCACTCAAATCGGTTAGCATTTTTTACATATGCGCAATTAGTGGTAATTCTCAGCTGTAATTGACTGGTGGTAGCCAAAAGTACAAGCAGCCATGCATGGGGGTATATACACGTGCATTAATTTTAATTTAAAGCCAAGCAATGCCATACGTAGATACACCGGCAAAGTGCACACCCACACACACACACATGCACTTGTGCTTCGTATGTGTGCGGGCTGCTTGCATTCACAAAAATGTTAAAATGGCTTCACTTCATGGCGGGTTAAAAGCTTTATGTGGTCACTGTGGTATGACGAAAGGTTGCATTTTAAATGAAGAACTGCAGCAAATGCGTGTGCGTGCATTTATAACTCACGCGCAGACATACATACATTTACCACCAGCTATTTGGCGGGTGGGGGCACTTACACAAATGCAACGCTTTTTAGAAAAAGTAGCTTTAAAGTGAATTAGCACGATATTAGCACTCCAGAAAACTGTAATTCGGCAATCAAGTGGAATAAGGTGCAAAAACTAAAGTGGAATAATGCAAGTGTGGGAAAAAGATTCCAAGGTTTTGGATTATATATAGTTGTTAAGAACTAAATAAAAATGTGTGCACGAAAAGCTAAAGATATAAAAAGAGATATTTTTAGTTAACACTACCAAACTTTCTACCAAAGCCAGCCATTTTGACCGGTGCGATATTTAGTGCGTAAAATATAAAAATTCGGGAAAAGTTAAAAAAAAATTAAAATATAATTCATTCTAATATTGCAGTCACATATTTATACACCTATTTATATAAAAAGTAGGAGTATTATTTACGTTTCGTTATTATTTGGATCACCACAATTTTTACGCATACCGATTTTTTTCAATATATTGGGTTAGGGAATAAGTTTATACCGTTTTTATATTTTCTTTTACTTTACAACGATCTGTTTGTTGTCTGGCGAAGGGTGAGTATTCATTCGATAGAACTCTCTCTTCTCTACGAAACTATCTTAATTTAATCTTTTATTAGTTTTGAGGTTTAGAAATCGAATACCCAGAAGGCAAAAATCAACATTTTCGACTCCTTCTCTACTTTGCTTTCCATCAATGTGAGAAAATGACGAAATAGCCCGGGACATTTGCGACTTGTATGGAGAAGTTGTCATAGTCGAGTCTGCAGCACGGAAAAGGCTTGCAACGTTCGAAAATGGCGATTTTGACGTCGATGACACGTCGCGCAGCGGAAGGCCTTCTGAATTCAATGAAGAACGTCTCAAATCACCTTTGAAGGAGACCGGCCGCCAGACCGGTAGTTAATTGGCGGAAAAAATGATCATAAAACGATTCTCAATCATCTTCATTTAATGGGATTTACTGAAAAATTGGAAGCCTGGGTGCCTCACGAGCTCAACGAAAAGAACAAAGAAACTCGCCTTCAAATTGTTTCTTAGCATCTCGCCCGCCATCGAGCAACATGCGCTCATAAACAGCGCTTTTTGTACCGAATAGTCACGGGATATGAGAAATGGTGCCCATACATCAATATGAGGCAAGGAAAGGAGTGGGTGGCTCCAGGAGATACGCCAAAGCCGAGAGTTAAGCGGGATCTTCATCTAAAGAAGAACATGCTATGTATCTGGCTGAACTGGGAGGGCATGGTGCACTGGGAAATACTCGAAAAGAATGCACGGTCAACAAAGAGCTCTGCATTGCCCAGCTATACAGCGTGAATGAGGCTATTCGACTGAGGAGACCTGATCGACATGGTCACACCATAATCCTTCTAGACAACGCCAGACGCCAGACCCCATGTTGCATAAGTTGTCAAAGCCGCACTCCAAGAGCTCGAATAGGAAGACCTTCAGCATCCGCCGTATTTTCCGGATCTTACACAGACCGATTGCTATCTTTTCTGCTCCCTGTCAAACCATATTAAGGGCATTCCCTTTAATAAAAAAGAGGTCTTTTAAAACTTTCTCAACACTTTCTTTGACACCAAACTAGGCGATTTTTGGCGGAAAGGCACCAACAAATTGGTCAAGAGGTGCGAAGAGGTTGTAAACAGCAAGGGCGATTATATAATTGATTAAATTTTAGATGTAATTATTATTTTTGTTAGATGTTTAGATATAAAATTTTTTAAATGATTATATCCATCAGCATTTACTTTCACATAATCATCTAATCAATAAGAATCACTGCTGCGTCCATTGAATTTGATAGGCAAATTCATAATTTTACTACGGGTATTCTTCCAGCCAATGCTGAACTAGCATGATTTCATCTTTGAAAAAGCCAGTATCCAAACTTGAAAGTTTCCGTACAAGTTCGACTTTTCGCTGCTGGGTAGCTTCTGGTGGAGTCGCCAGCCAAATTTGTGACGAGAAACGGAAACGAAATGCGAACTTTTCATAAAACTTGACTTACACTCGAAACTATTTTCTCACATCACTCAAGGTAAGGTGTACTTTGTCAACCTGTGTCGGTAATAATTAATGTTCTTGCGGGTATGTGTGTGTGCACATGAATAAGTGAGCGTTATTTTAATGCTTGTCAACATGCAAGTATCGCATAAACATATTTCTTTTTTCTTCTCCTACTTCTTTTCATTTTATTTCGTGAATAGTAGGCACTTAGTTACATTATTTGTGAATGTGCATGCAAATCTGTATGTGTGTGTGTGTGTCTATAAGGTGACATATTTTCGGAAGCAAACTCACTTGCGCAAACCACATTCGCCTAAAGTTCCTTTATTTAATTAGTGCGAATAGGAAAGTGCACACACACACACAATGATATATATGTAACATGCATAGGTGTGATGTGAAGTGAATGGGAAAGTATTGGAGTGTCACGGTTTATTTTATCTTTGCCATATTTTCATCCTCATTTGTTTACTTAAAAGATGCTGTATTACTAGTTCACATCACTAAAGGAAAATATTCTAGCATCGAACTGGTGAATTTGGAATTAGTGAAATTAGAACTATGTCCAGTTCGCGCTAATTCCTCATGCCATATGTGAATTTTGCATGGCGATTTCTTAAGAAGACGAACTGGAATGGCCATATAAAAAGGGGACCCAGTGATCGAATAATAAGGATTGGGAGAGATTCTAAACCAGACGGAATGCGTGCACCGGAAAGACCTCCTAAACGATGGAAAGGCAGCTGAATATGTGCGTCAATTGAAGACAAATACAGTTCTTTTTATAATATATTGTGTTTTTGTTTTATTATACTGTCTTAATGATTTTTATAAAAAAAATTAATTTTATGTTAATCCTGTAATGAAATGTAATTTATATAGCGTGAAAACAGGCAAAAAGCCTATATTAAAACACAGAGAAGAAATAAGAAAATTTCTTAGCAAGTGTTAATTTTCCCGCGTTGTATAGTTCGACAAATTATATCAAAGATTTTTGACCTTTTAGATTTTAGGTATAGTAAATATTTTCCGCTGAATGTCTTTAGAAAGCCTCATTGGGATTAGTGGGGGGCTTCGAACGACTCCTACTCTGGCGCTCAACGCAATGTTAAATGTGGTACCCGTGGACATCGCAGGCAGAATTGCCGCTACACGTACCGCAATCAGACTGAGGGGTTCGGGCTATAAGCTCCACCTCACTTATGGGCACTCAAGCATCCTTAGAAACTACAGTGTATGCCCTCGCTTAATCCAACCGGAACCTTCTCCACCCATATTTCACCAAGGGAAGAGTGGATGGGAGGCTTCACTTGGGGAAAGGGTCTGGTGAACTTGTTCGCGGATGGATCGAAGTTGGAAGGAAAGGTTGGCGGAGGAGTTTTTTGCGAGGAGCTCCCCATCAGACTAAAATTCAGGTTACTGGACCTCTGCAGTGTGTTCCAGGCAGAGGTAGCCGCAATCAAGGAGGCAGCTGATTGGCTACTCAAATGCGTACTAACAGTCAGGAAAGTAAATATTTACTCTGGCCCTTAAGGGCCCTCGGGTCAGTGACGGTGCATTCGAAACTGGTCAGGGAATGCCGACATTGCGGGAAACTGTCAGGCGGATGAGCTGCCCAAACAAGGGACATGTGAGGTGATCTCCCCGCGAAAGGACATATTTGGAATCCCCCTGACTACCTGCGGTCTGCTCCTGGAAAGATGGGCATCGCGCCAACTCAGCGAGCGTTGGGCAAGTGTGGACCGGGGGCGCTCAGGCGAGCTTCTTAGGTTGACAAAGTATCAGCTTCTCACAGGTCACTATGCGCGTGGAATGCACGCTATGAGGGTTGGAATTACCTCAAGTCCTTTTTGCGATTAATGTATGGAGTATGAGGTGGAATAATCTTAGCACCTTCTCCTTAGTGGTCCTGCTCTGGCGGGGCTAAGATCTAGGCATCTTGGCTCTTACTTCTTTGCTACGCCAGCTGATATAGTTGGCGCTGACATTAAAAATCTGATGAGTTTCATCAGCAGCACAAAGCGGTTGACACAAACGCACCACAGTCATCGTTCGTAATCCACACACTCTAAGCCCATCCTCTTAACCATCCCAGCACCACCTCCCCCGCCCTCTTCCTCCACCCCATCGGTCTCCCTCTTTCACCCCACCTCCTTCATAATGGTACCTCGCCCAAGTGTGCTCATTCCTTGGGCAACCATACCAACCTAATATACCTTCAGAGAGCCCTATCTCATGATAGCGGCCTCGTTAGTTTAGCGTTAGTGCACTAGCCTGCCACGCCTGTGGTTTCGAATCTCACGTAAAGCACGGTCCTCGCACTTTCCCAAAAACTTACCTACTTTCCCTGTTTCTAAAGAAAAACTTCGTCCAATTCCATTCCTCAACCCCAAAAACTTATCCTTTCCGTCCTTACCCCCGCACAATAGTCTGCGTATTATTTGCATTGTGCCTGCTAAAACAAGCAAAAGAAAAACAAGGAAAAAAGAGACAGTTACACATTGCATCAGTGGCGCCAGCAAGAGGAAGCCAGCGACCGCGGTAATAGCGCAGGCACACGAAATTTAGCGAAGTCCTTAACCATCTGTGCGATCCTTTCGCCAGAAAAATGTGAGACACAGATGGCGCTCCAAGCAGTAAGAAGGCGTTGTTCTTAAGCAACGACTAAAGATTTGTAGCGGAAAGCTAATCACCTACCCTGTCAAAAATCAAAACAGATTAACGAAACCAACGCAAAACTAAGTCTTGTCGAGGCCCTATGCTCCCGAGAGGAGTGAACCAGAAAAAACAAAAAAAAAAAAAACTCAAATCAACGCTATTTTTGAACCGCTTGAAAACGGCATTTTAATCTACAAACCCCCAAATAGGTTCTAAAGCAGCATACTCTGAATTTTTCTAAAAATTCTTACTAGAAATTTAACATTTCGCTGAAATATTTATGATATTTTTTGTATAATTTGTTTGTTTTTAATGGTTTTTGTAGGAGAGTGAACTAAATTTTCATAAAAAAAACTATTAAGATTATATAAGGAATAAGTAAATTGTAAAAACTTGCCACAAGCCCCTGTTGTGTAGTTATTAAACGCACTGCATATTCTCTACCAGAAAAATAGCGAGTCTTTGATTATATGAAATATAAAATTGATGCAAGTGCCTTGCATTTTCTAATTAAGTCCTTTCCAACGTCTTCCTCATTTAGGCACTCTGCATTGTGCAGTTATAATACTGATTCATTTATGCAATACTGCAAAATATCTTTAGTTACTAAATACATATATTGAATGCATCTCAAAGGTTGTCCTTTTAAATGCTTCAAAAGCTAGTTTTTTTATTATTTCCCTTACTCGTAGGCACTTCGATGGGGCTTCAATGCAAAATGCTTACCGCCCAACAAAGAAAATATCAATCGGATTCATTCTTTAGCCATTGAAATTGTTGTCTTTGAATCCACTCGTTGCTGATTATGAGCATTAAAAGAAAACAACAACAACAACAAAAACGCATCGATAGTAAATTGTGTCCTTTTAAGTTGAAAGCGTCGCTTTGTTGCCTCGCTGAAGTTGCAGCCAAGCCAGCTGCAGCAGCTTGTGCTTGTGGCAACTTTTATGCGTTCAATATACGGTAATTGTCGCATGCGCCCGATTTAGTAAAAACCTAAATGTGTAAATAAAATAAAATACTTTCGACATACAAAGCAGCACTGGCTGTGGTGCAGCACTGGCTGTGGTAAGCAACGTCTGGAAGTCTGCAGCAGGAGCCCAGCAAGCAGCAAAAAAACCCACATTTTTTGTTACTACTTTTTTCTCTGAACGTCAACTTTTTACACTTCCCTATTCTCTAGTCTTTCAGTAGTTTTAATTCATTTGCCGCTTTTCATTGCGCTTATTAATGGCGCTACCGCCGCTGGTACTGTGTCCTGTGAGCGACGCAACAATTGCGTGAATTGCTGCGACAATTTTGCGCTGTTAGCGATAAATTGTTGTATTTTACTTTGTGCTTTTACTTCATTTGTAATTTTTTTTTTTGTGTTAATTTTTATTTCTCTTTTTACGCTTGCACTTTCTGCACTGGTTGCCGCTGGGCACAGCAGTAACTTCGAAAGGAAGCAGTTGGTGCGCGGAGGAAGGGCGCGAAATGAGCAGCGGGGTCGGAAGTGCTATAGTGTCCTTTTGAAAGTGTCGTGGTTTACAGCCTTGCACGCCTTTCAGCGGCGCCTCTTCAAAAGTAATTGATTTATGCGCAGAAAATGCTCAGTTAATTGGACGGCACCGTGGACATTCGAAAAGTGCAAAAGGAAGACTAGATTTTTTTTTTTTTGAATTTCAATAAAAGAAATTAAATAACTAAACGCTGTGAAGTGTATTTAAAGACATGCTTTGAATGTGAGAATTGTATCAAATAGTAAATAAAAATAAAAATGGAGTGCTAAATTAAGTAAGCAAAGTAATTTATTGGCGTGATTAGAAATGAATGAACTTTCAAAGTAGTTTCCATTTAGCATAGACGGACATTTCCACAGGGTCTACTACTCCTTACTATTCAATTACCTATTGCATTTTCCAATTACGGAAATTGCAAAGGGTGGACGAAGAGCAGGAGATCTTTTACGGTTACTCTCGGAAACAGTAGTAAAAAGTTTTCTGAAATCCAAAATTACCTGGATTTGAACTTAACTTCGCACACTGCACAGAACATTCCATTCATCTGCAAAATTTGTATAGGTATCATACATTGAAAAGTTAAATTAAAATTAAAATACAAATGAAAAAAAATCAAATAAACAGCACAAATTTGTTTGGCCCCCTGCTCTAACTTTTCACGTTGGTCGCATCGGTACTGAAGAAAGAATCGAGTTTAACCCATTTTAACCTTTATTTGGAAAGGATGTCACATTAAAATATCTGGCATTCATAAACATTTAACAAACGTAAAGGCCATGAAGAATTACTGACAGTCTTCTGGCACTAATAGTGAGGTACGAGGTATGTTCAAAAAGTATCCCGAATTTTGAATTTTCGCAGGTGACGTATATTCGAATTTCGATTTTTTTGTGGCGATATGTTTGTACTCATGTCTCTCACTCATGCCGACGAGTTCGGCCATTTTGAATGCTCAGTTAATTGTTGACAGCTGTTTTGCTTGCCCGTGTTTCGGCTCGTCTTCGATTTTTACCTATTCAAAAAGATGGATAAAAGAACCTGTATCAAATTTTGTGTGAAAAACGAAATTAAGTGTGCGGATGCATTCCTAATGTTGACTGTGTCATACGGAGAAGCTACTTTGGCCCATAGCAATATTTATTGGTGGTACAAAATGTTCTCAGAAGGCCGAGAAGATGTGAACGACGAAAAGCGAGTCGAACGCCCGACAACTTCAATAACAGACGAAAAAATTGATGAAGTGAAGAAAATGGTATTGGCCAATCGTCGAATCACCCTTAGAGAAGTTGCTGAGCACCTAGACATATCGATAGGCTCGTGCCATTAGATTTTTTTCAATGATTTGGGCATGAGACGGGTCGCCGCAAAATTCGTACCAAAACTGCTCAATTTCGACCACAAGCAGCATCGCACGAGCATTGCTCATGAGATTTTGGACTCCCAAATTTGCTCCAGAGGGTGATAAATCGTGACGAATCATGGATTTATGGTTATGTCGTGGAAACGTGGAAGCTGCCGCACGAACCAAGACCGAAAAAAGCGCGCCAAGTTGGTCGAATGTAAAAGTTTTGCTTAACGTTTTCTTCGATTGCAGGGGCGTTGTGCATCATGAGATCTTGCCACAGGGTTAAACGGTCAATAAGGAGTATTACCTGCAAGTTATGCACAATTTGCGCGAAGCAATCCGCCATTCGTCAGAAACGCCCGGATTTGTGGAAGAACGAAAATTGGTTCTTGCCAAAAGCAGCACGCTAATGATGCCACAGCTACCGTACTCCCCAGATCTGGCCCCCTATGACTTTTTCTTGTTCCCGAAACTGAAGATTTTCATGAAAGGACGACGCTACGCTACGATTGACGAGATAAAGATGGCATCGAAAGAGGAGCTGAACAAGATAAAAAAAATAATTTTTTGAGTTGCTTCGAAGCTTGGAAAAAACGTTGGCACAAGTGCATAATACCTCATGGGGACTACTTTGAAAGGGACAAAATAGATATTATTGAATAAATAAATAATTTTTGAAAAAACACAAAAGAAGCACAAAACCGCGCCTAACTATGTCTCTGGACCTCCTACACACAGATATTAAAAGTCATATAACAAAAATATTCAAAAATAAACAACACTCCACATTCGAACAAACAACAAGCTGGTACAAATTTGTTAACACAATGAAGCAAGCAATCAATGAACACACATCTACACATAATACTAACATAACTAGAAGGGAAATAACAAAAATAATTAGACTACGGCTTGGACACACACGACTAACACACGAATATCTAATAAAAAATTTCGTAAATATCTGCAAATACTGCAATAACTCAGCTCCAAATATCAAACACATCCTAGATGACTGTACACATTTTACAAAACACAGAAAATCACTAAACAGCACAAAACAGCACAAAACCTACTGATCTACTTTTAAACAATTCTACAGAGAACATTATCAAAATTATAAGCCATTTAAAAAATTGTAATATCTTAAATGAAATTTAGCTAACACTCTACATACTCATATATACACATCCAGTATATTACCTTACGGTCACAGCAGCCATAGCTATAAGCTTTTTGTATTTTACACAATAGTTAACTATAAATACAATTGTCAATAAAAAAAAAAAATAAGTAAATATGATTTCCTTACAACTACGCTTTTTCTTACTCTATTGCATCAGCAGCTTACTTGATAGAAGAATACGTGAAACAACTTCATGCATGTAGTTTATTTTTTATAATACGAAATTCATATCCAGTTAGCGAATAGCTTTGATAGCTAATATCATACTTGACGCTACAAGAAATCGTTAGTACTTGAAAAAAAAAAAATATAACCATGAAAGCAGGGTTCATTAAATATTCTCAATGGAAAAATCCATGCGTATGCAATATGAACTTAAAAAAATAAGTTAATCAAAATAGGTACAACATCAGTACTGTAGCCTACATTAGTTTTCATGGATTCCGCTTAGACAACATGAAGCAGGACATGTCAAACAATTTTCCGAACAAGTGTTGATTGTTTCTGAACATAAATTGGCAGCAAATATTTGCACGCAATGCATCTCAGCGTAAGTGTGCCTTTAAATGTTAAGAGGTGCCAATATAGAGTTCAGTGCATCGAGTCACGCCGTTTGTTCACCACTTCCATCATGACAGTAGTGCAGTGTTTAAAATATTTAGTAATATTATTAGTGCTGGCACTCAAGCCGAATTCCATCAACTCTTCTATACTTTCTGCGGCTGAAAATGACGCAGTAAACGAAGAGCTACTAAAATTGCTAGAAATGGTGCGGGAGGAGCGTGACTACAATACAATCGCCATTGGGCAGTCATCGAAAGAGAATTGCGTTTTTGAAAATCTTCTTCAAGAGATATCGCTGCCTGTGGTGCTGCTCAACAAAAGGTTGGAATACCAATACAACACACAATTCTCAAAAGAGCTGCTTATTCTGCTCTGCCTAAAACAGCGCGGTGTGGCTGCCACCTTCGCAGAGCTGAATGTGTTTCGTGGCTTGAAGCAAACGCGTATTTTGGTTTATGTGCCACATGCGACCAATCTGGAGCTGATCAAACAATACTGCAATGATGCCATGGCTAATGACATTTACAATGTGCTAATAATTCAAAATGACTTTACGGAGACGCACAACTACCACACCTGCAACAGATTTCCGTTGGAAGCGCCACCCTACAAAGAAAAGAGTCTGCATTCCACAGAACTCACTTCGAATTTCATCTTCGAGCAACAATTCCGTGATATGCACGGTGCACCAATACGTACCTACCCGGACCAGCTTGAGCCACGCACTATGCTGTACTATAAGGATAACGGAGATTTGGAATTAGAAGGATACATCGGCAGATTGCTAAAGGTATTTGCAGCCAAACGAAATGCTACTCTAACCATAGAATATCCTTTAGAGGTGGGAAAAACTACCTTCTATGGTGTATTGATGGAGCTAGCACAAAATGGCAGCCTCGATATAGCTGCAGGCCTGGTATATCCTCAGTCCAATAATGATTTGGAGGCGATGTCATATCCAGTGGAGACTTTGGATTATTGTTATATGGTACCACTACCCGAAACAGTGCCCATTAATGAGCTGTTCGTTGGCATAATTCGACTGCCCACACTTTTCTATATCTTCGTGTTTATTGTAATTTTTGCTGCACTGTTCACTCATCTCAATACTCGCATGCAACTCAGTTTTATTAACCTCTTCTTGAATGATAAAAGTATTCGTGGCATGTTGGGTCAATCCTTCGTGATAGCAGCCAAACCGAGTCTGAGAGTGAAGTTCGTCATATTTTTACTTTGCTATATGAGCATCATTACCAATACAACTTACCAAGCTTATCTGCAATCTTTTCTCACACGCCCACCTCTACTGCCGATGTATCGTAGTTACGAGGACATAGAAGCTGCTGGTCTCAGAATTTCATTCCCTGCACACGAGATTGCTGTATTATCTGCCAATCAGAGCCTTGCGGAGCACATGCATCTCACCGAAATCGTCGCTGACTTCAATGTGTGGCTGAGGCTTCGTTCATCTATGAACACAAAATATGTGTATCCGGTGTCAAGTGTTCGTTGGGATATCTTCAATTTTCTGCAGAGCCTCTTCGCACGACCTATTTACTACTTTAACACGGATTTGTGTTTCTTCAAAAATACATTTCTGTGTATGCCCACACGAGCAGATCTACCTTACGTTGATTTATTGGATGACTTCATACTGCGTCTGCATTCTTCAGGTATTATGAAGGAATGGGTATCGCTAAATTTCTTTGTAATGGCAAAACTGAAAATGTTAGTATTCGAAGATTTAAGTAAACCGATCGAATATGGACGACCGTTAGTGGTGGATGACTTTTTCTGGATACAAATACAATATCTCGGTTGCATGGTTCTTGGGTTAGTTGCTTTTGTGGGTGAAATTTTATACTTTCGTTGGAAAAAGGTGTAGACTAAGTGAGTTTTGTGAAGAAGTTTTTAATCGAAAATAAATGCTAATGAATTTCTGAGACAGAAACATAACGGCTGTCCATACATTAATAGTGTTTTTGTCAAGCAAATTTATTTTCAAGAAGTACTTCTGCTCAAATATGAACGAGACGTTATCAATAAAACGGTCCGCGGATGACATATGGCAAAAATAAATTTTTTGTTTTTTGTTATAAGCTTACATGGCAAATTTCAGCGTGATATGTAGCATAGTTTGTTTTCTGTGCTACTGTAAACAAGTCAAGCTCGAGTGTGTGTCGAAATTCAAAGTGTGGTTGAGCATTTACAAACTGGCTCGCTTTCCCTTTGAACAAAGTTCACCCAATGGACCAAAGAACGCTTGGTTGGTGTTAAGCATTTTTAACAAGTCATTTTTTTAGATTTTTATAACTCATGGAGAAGACGATGCATTTACAGCCACTTGTTTGGCACGAGGTTTGGAAATGAGGCTTCATTGGCATACCAATTTGAAGAGAATGGCATAGATATTTATTTGATTTGAACAAGACCGCGGGCAACCCTACATTCGACATTTTGCGCACAGTCTTTGAAAATCGAAAAATCAGCTGAAAGGCTGATGTCAATTGGATGCCTAGAAACTGCGCTTTCTTTCCAGTAGACTACAGGAATTTTTCGTGAAACACTGTTAAGAAAAAATATTTAGAATGTAAATTTAATAATTCAAACATTCAATCAAAAGTGCGAAGATATGTTGCGAAACTTGGAAAAATGTGCTGAAAAGCTTGATTGGCGAAATCGGCCACAGTGAGACCAGCCGTGGACGTTATTAGAATGAAGTTATGCTCTCCTCAACAGAAAGACAGTATTTGTGCTTCTTTTATTTAGATTTATTGGAGGTTTACACTTCGACCTCATGGTCTTAGTAGTCGTATCGGAATTTGTAGTAAGAGTCAAACTGCACTAAGAGCCCTTGCTAACCCATGCTGCTCCTCGAAATTAGTCGCTGAGTGTAAACACTGAACAGTGTTGGAAAGCACAACAAAGTTTGGCTTATTTGGGTATCTGGACATTGTGGTATTACAGGAAACGAGTTGGCTGATAAACTGGCGAGGCTCTGCAAGATATGCCTGGCCCCTGTACCATTTCTACAATAGGTGTAAATCCCACATCGATTCAACTATGGATTGAAGACTTCATGATGTCTACTTATAGAAGACGTTGATATGAGTTGGCCTCCTGCAGTGTAGCCAAGTACTTTGCGAATGCACCAAACAGCAAACTAGCTACCTTTTTCCTAAAACTTAGTAGGAAGGACCGGAGAGTACTGGTGGGTGTATACACAGGGCACAACACCTGTGGTTAGCATAGGTCTACCATGGGAATCATTAACGACCTAATATGAATATCCTGTCTTGAGAATAAGGAAACCGCAGTGCATTTTTTGTGGAGCTGCCCGGCGTTTTCTAGAATCAGACTTAGGCTATCGGGGTGTGATGTACTGAGTATGGATAAAGTTCATAATCTTCCTCTTCCGGATCTCTTAAAATTCACCAATGAATCCAAAAGATTCGCGGAAGAGTGATCGCAAACCAATTTTTCCGTCTTACTACCCATTTAGTGTCTTTCCTGTCGCTCTGTTCCTTTCACTGTAAGCTATCCGGTTGCATTACAGTGGTTTGCCTGACTGAGTGTTTGGACCTTGCTAACTCCCCACAAATCTAATCTAATGTAATGTAATTTGTTCCCTTCTTCTTCTTCTTCTTCTTCTTCTTTTAATTATAGTGAAATTAAATTGCGAAAACTTCTTATGTATGTATGGCTCATCCTAATCATCAGGCAGTGTTACAGTTCGGGGTGAGCTTTAGCTTCATTAACTAACGTTCCCCAGGTTACACGATTCAAAACAGCAGAGCATCAGTTATGTATTTTCAGTTTCTTGATGTCTTCGAGAACGTCGTCGAGCCAGCATTTTCTAGGCCTTCCTTTACATCTGGTGGCTAGCGCGTTGTAATATCGGCAGGTTTTAAGTTAGCCCGAATTGGACCATACACTTTTTGTAGGACTCTTCCTTCGAAAGTTTGGACATTTCGGTTCACTCTTGATTGACATTACCCAAGACTCACTCACAGCCATACGTCAAAACTGGTTTTATTATTGTTTTGTAAATACTGTGTTTAAAGCTGCGTGAGAGGATACTCACCTAGTCCTATCAACCTCATACGAGACATGTGCTCGTACAGTGCTAAGTGGGAGGCCATTGAAGTGTTTGCTTGGAAAATAATACTACGACTTCAATTCATTGAATAGGAGCGTAAGGCCCAGCAGGTACAGCTACAATTACAAGTACGACATGCAGATGAACTATTTCTGGACAGGGTGCCGACAAAAGCAACCATTTGAGTCAATCACACACATTAACATCGGGCAGAAGGCAAAACCATAGTACGTAAATTCTACACTATCGCAAATTTTCCGATGTTCCATTTCCTCCAGAGCCACTTATCAAAACAGTGGGAGGGGTGGATACTATCGCTGAGGTAAAATCTCCATGCATCCACAAGCGAGAGACCTGCACGCAGGTACCTGTTGTGCCAATAGACATAGACACGACACCTTGATGAAATGCTTTCAGCGGTCCCAGGGTGAAAATCAGACGAAGAGAAAGGATGTTATAGTGTTAGCGGGAGCATGCCCCACATACCACTGGTGCGATGGTGCCTTTGATGATGTTTCTGACATTTTTATTTTAAGGTTCTACCCTAAACAACAAAGAAACAAACAAAAAAAATGTGAGCCGTCATGGGACGCCTGGCAGATGTGAAACATCGTGTGTGTACAAGTAATATGCATAAAAGATAATATTATTACAGGAATTAAATATAGCCTAATGAAAAACTGAAGTATTACGAATTTCTTACAGAAAATGGTAACTTTATTTAATAAACATTCGATATTAATATCAAGCCAGAATTTAAATATTTTCATCTGTGACTTCAGTAATAGCTATATTCGATGTTTCCTCTGCCGGTATTACTGTGACGATTGGTTGATGATAACTAAAGTACGTTACAAAAGTATTGGATGAAATATTATCAAGATATCTCACAAATACAGCATCTATTATTATTCCATATTTGGTAATAGATTCTCTTGGATTGTTGTTGATTTGCAATTGAAATTCTTTTTGAAGTGTGCTTTAAGTGCTGAAATTTTTTGAATTTTCAGGTGGCGCAAAATTAATCATCCAGTTTTGTATTTGAAAATTATTATATAAAATTAAAAAGAAAAATTAAATAAAAAAAATGACTGAGTGATAAAATTTTTTGAATTTTAAGGTGGCGCAAAATTAATCATCCAGTTTTGTATTTGAAAATTATTATATAAAATTAAAAAAAAAATTAAATAAAAAAAATGAATGAGTGATGAAATTTTTTGAATTTTAAGGTGGCGCAAAATTAATCATCCAGTTTTGTATTTGAAAATTATTATATAAAATTAAAAAAAAATTAAACAAAAAAAACTACTTTGAGTGATGAAATTTTTTGACGTTTTTGGTGGCGCAAAATTAATCATCCAGTTTTGTATTTGAAAATTATTATATAAAATAAAAAAAAAATTAAATATTGTAAAAAAATGATTTTGAGTGATGAAATTTTTGAATTTTCAGGTGGAGCAAAATTAATCATCCAGATTTGTATTTGAAAATTTTTAAATAAAATTAAAAAAATAATAAATAAAGAAATTATATTGAGTGATGACTTTTGACCTTTACGTCCGCCTTTGCTTGTCTGTTTTTATACAGCAGCTCTACACTTCACAAATTTCAATTATGATTGACTATTTGTAAAAAATATAAATAATCCGATAGCACGATTAATTTTGTGTCACTTTGTATGATAATCAAAATGTGTCTTTAAAATATGCCTTCCTCCATAGGCTTAAATTTTTTTTTTTCAATTTCAACTTTTGCTCATTACGAGCTGGCATATCTCGGATTTGCTATTAATAAGTTTGCACTTTTCATTTCGAATTAATAAAGCAATAAATTTGGCATTGCATAATAGTTCCACTTGGTTTAAATAATTGAGTAATAAAACTTCTTTCTGCTGTGGCTCTGCTTTCTGTGACCTTTTGACATTTTTCAACTCAAACACTGACCTTCGTCATTTCTTCGCACAGAGAGCGCGCCTCAAAGGTGCCCACTCTAGCCAGCCTTCCAATTTCCCATGAATCCTCTGTAATCGAATTCCTATTATCTACATAGCAAATTACCGAACACATTCAAAAACACATAACGCAGCAACATTTACTAAGCACTCACGAGCATCCAACTTGCCGCTCTTTAGCAACTCTACATTTGTCTCTCTAACATGGCACACATACTAACACACTTTAACCCACATCATTTGTGAGTTGTTCCTTTGAAATTGGCTTAGCACTTCTCATACTACTACACATAAAATGTATATATGTATACCTTAGTATAGCGTCGCCAACCCGTCGCCAACGATTCGGTTTACAAGTGAGCCTATAGATGTTTCACATCAAAAACAAAGTTGTCGTAGAAAGATCTGATCGCTGCAACAAATCGTTCTTGGATGCAGTCCTGAACACTACTGCCATTTTTTATTAGTACGCCCAGGTACTTGCAACTCTCTACTGCTTCAAAAGGTTTTATTTTCAGGCTTCCGCCGTTCAACATCGCGTGACATTTTCATGTATTTAGTCTTATTGGCATTGATATGGAGTCCGACAGCTTTTGCTTCTGTTTCGTTGTTAGAGAAAAGTTCATCCATGTAACTTGGATTTCGAGCGAGGATGGCTATGTATTCAACATACGCGATGGTTAGGCCGGAGCGGCTGTATTAATGGCCGGAATTCACAACGTTCTTGAGTGTCGTCGAGTATACTTAAAATCATTTTATTTGACATCAATTCTATCCATCCAGGAAATTAATTCCATTTAATAAAAAAAATTACATTCTAGGTAGGTATGTAGGTATAGTGGTTGTCGTTTGACATACCAGGCGTCCTGTAGGCCCATTGTGATACCACCGGGGCTGTCCCTTCTCCTCACTCTACATCGGCCTCATTAAACCAACCTGTGGCTTTGATATATCTAACAAGACTTGTTATTTTTATATTGGCTACTTCTGCCAAGTTATTAAACTTTCTTCTATCCAGAGCCATGCACCCGCATAGAAAGTGTTCTATAGTCTCTTCTTCTTCGATGTCGTTACAGCTTCTGCAATAGTCGTTATAGGGCGTTCCCAGTCTGCTGGCATGCCTGCCAATCAGACAATGTCCTGTTAGGACCCCTTACACTCTAAGCCAATATTAAAAAAAATAGGTGAAGTGGAGCAAACTCTCTTTGGAGTGTGACTACAACGCAAAGTTACTTAAGTTTAGAATTCATTTGATGGCTAACATAAAATGGTTTGTAATGAAAATGTTTAGCTATACGAAAGTATTTGTCGAAAATTACTTGAACTATTTTTGAGATACGCCCACCCTCCATACAATCAAATTTGTTCATCGTGAATCAAACCAACTACAATTACAACTAAGCACAAGTAAAAACTACTCCAACTACAACTAAAAATTACAAACTAGTCGTTATGCGACACAAATTTTGCCTACACCTGGCGAGAGAATTTACAAATGTCCAGCAAATTATTATTGCCATACAAATAAAACCAACACTGATCAGTCAGCCAACAACGGTATTCCTCTATTCGCGTGTGCACATGTATGTGTGCGTGTGTGTAGTATAATAATTCCTATGTCTGAATTTTGCATTTGCCACATGCAATATTTCGTGGTAATTTTCACATGCGTGAAATTCGTTTACATTTTTAATCTACTGCGAAAATGCGTACAATTTTGCACCGGTCACGAATTGCTAAACTGCAGCAACAACAAAGAGCAAACACAATTATAAGTATGCAGAATGTTTGGTGTTGTTTTTCAACACACAACTACTGCCGCCGCTGCTGCCTGCAAATGAAATGTGGTCAACGGATGAAGTGGCGGCGCGAATGTGCGTCCACACAAAAACCAATGAACGCGAGCAACTAACTATACGCATTGCGGCGTAAAAAATTATGTAGAAAAGGCGCCGCGAATGGTGAATAAACAAACAGCCGGGCTAGTAATAGCAATTGTCAACGATTTTAATTTTCATTGCGAAACGATTCGGTGAATGTGAGAGCTTATTTTCCTCCTGTTGCATTGTTGCATTTGAGTGTAGTGGTGCTCGCAAACAAGAACATTTTTATAATTCTATGTGTTGCATATTTGTTCGAGCGGCATCTATGTATGTATGTATGTATGTATGTATGTATGTATGTAATGGTAACCATTGGTTTTGCCAGGTGACCGCATCGTAATGAGGCGGATACACACAAACGACCTTAAACCTAAACGTGTATGTAAGTATGTATGTACAGGATTTTAATAAATTCACATGCGTATACACTCACTCGTAGAAATGTTCATAAACTAAGCATGTTCGCGATTCAATATGGGTACTTTTTTCATATAAGTTGTAAATAATAATCTATTGGGTTGTTCGGAAAGTAATTTCGTTTTTCCCCGACAGAGAATTTAATTGTATTTTTTCACAGCTAACTTTACACTTAAGTCGAGTTAACATTATATGTTTTGACAGCTGATATAGCAAGGCTTGTATGTGAATAAGTTCAATTGATTTTACGTAGTAGTTTTTAGTCGGTGCCTTTTTAAATATGGAGTGCTTTAAGCAGCATTTCCGTCATATTTTACTTTTAGCCACCAGAGCCGGACAGTTTCTTTCTCTTTAGGATCCCCACAGCTTCTCCAATAGGGGTTGTATGGAATTCCAAGCCTCTTCGCATGAGTTCCGATCACCCAGTGATCAGTGATTCACCAGAAGAGAGCTGCACTACGGCGACGACAGGGCCTTGATCACAGCTTGACTATCGGAAAAAAATATTAATGTCTCACACCCAACAGCGATGCCGAAGCATTTTGCGTGCCTGCAGGATCGCGAAGACCTCTGCTTGAAAAACGCTGCTTGTTTCCGACAGTTTAAAGGAGACCGAAATGTTGGGTGATTTAGAGTAAGCCCCCACTCCCACTCCAGACTCCATCTTAAATCCGGCAGTGAAAACAGAGGTATCTATATTCTCTGCGAATGGAGAGATCAGTGCGAAGTACAAAGAAAGAAGGGGAGATCTGCTTCAAGATGCTACTATGTCCTGCAGGAAGTTGTCTCCAAAGGCCAATCTCCTTCAACCTAATAGCACTCTGAGCAGCAATGGATTTAACTTGCAGAATAGCTTGAATAGCTACCCACCAAACTAGGCTACCAAATGTCAAAATTGGCAGAATCCCTAAGTTGTACATCCCGAGTACTACATGTGGCTTGAGACCTCATTTTTTGCCGAACATAGATTTACAGGCGTAGAAGGCTTTATTGGCCTTCTTAACTCGATTTTCTATGTGCAGCTTCCAGTAGAGCTTGGGGTCAAGTATTAAACCAAGATACTTAACTTTCGATGAGAGAGTAAGACACTGGTTGTTTAGTCTTGGAAGCTTAAAAGGCGGTGGCTTGTATTTCCTGGTGAATAGCATCAACTCCTTTTGTCAGAGATGACTCTGAGACCGCAACTGGCAGCCCAACTACTAAGTGTAGCATTACTGATGGGAAGGGTCCTGAGACGATTAGGACGAAGTCATCGGCATATACTAGCACCTTTATCCCACCCCTGTTTGTGCGAGGTAAAGCTTCCATAGCTACTAGCCAAAGGAGAGGCCAGAGGACGCCGCCTATGTACGAGCCTAGTGATTCTAGCCCCTCCTGCCACAGCATTTATTTCCCTACCACCAAGCAGGGACGAGATCCACAGGGCAGTGACAATTGACTCAGCCGTAATATTATTAAAGGAAGCAAAATATCATAAAATATTATACATAAAAGCTTAACGATTACGCTGTCTTGGGCACGTACAAAAAATGCCGGAACAAAGGGCACCAAAACAAGCCTTCAAGAAACAACTGCAGGCGAAGTGAACTAAAGGCTGACCAAAGATGGGAAGATGCAGCTATCGATGACCTCAAAGAGATGGACGTGCGAAACTGGTACCGCCTAGTAACGGATCGAAAAATATTGCAGAAGATAGTTGCGGAAGCAGTGGTCCATCAAGGACTGTCATGCTAAGGGAGAACAAGAAGCTGACACCGAAGATACACCCAGATATATAATAACCAATAACCAAGATAACAGATTGTTTTTATTTGGCATGAAATTGAAGTTACACAGTGCAGATGGGTGATTCCGTCTTTTTCTATACCATCCAATAAGAAGTTTTATTGCAGAGTAGTAAACATTGATGCCATGGGCGTACCATTTATACATCCATAGTTCAAACTGGGACTCTTAGAGCGGAAATACCACCAAACAAAAGTCTTTCAATTAGTATCTCAGTACAATCACCACTTTTCAAGCTGCAAGAGGATGCCGAGAAAGCCTCGGGGTTTACGAAATTATTGTCTATAACGGTACATATCTTGCACAATTTATCCCATCACTGTAAATGCTCTTCTGTAACCATATTTGCCTCTGATTATGTGCCTGTACGCCAATTTATGGTTTGGCTGTTTTTGCAGCAGCGCTAGGCCATATTCTCCGGTTAGGGCCAAACCAAAAGCGGATGGAAGGAGGATGTTTTAATGGCTCTAACCAACACACGCTCAACATGCACACACACACCATTCAGTCACATGCAGTCATTTGGTCGTATAAAAAGTATTTTGCGGTTTCATTGCCTGTAATGAAGCGGTTTTTTAATTATGAATTATTAAAATTTGATGACAATTCGGCGAAATGTGAAACAAATTAGTTAATTTTTAAAACGCATGCATTTTGAAGTGGCAATCGTCGTAGCAACATCAACAAGAATAAATGCCAGTTGCAGCACAAATAAAAATTGGCTGGCTGCTGAGTTAAGCGCCACTGATTGCAGTTTGTTGCAGCAACAATGCAGCCGTTGTGAGTACTTCCCTGCCAGCTAGCAAAAGTCAGTGACAAGCTTTGCAGAGATACATATTTTTATTTTTTTATTTTTTTGCATTATAATCACATTAATGTTCCGAAAAATTTGAAATATTATAGCAACGAATTGTTCACTGCACAATTGCCAATGCCAAATATCTACCGTTTTTTGTGCATTTTTATTCGTAAATTAAATAACGTTTTGTATCTCTTTTTTGCCGCATTTGAATCTCAACTCACATTTACTGCTGATAAATAAATTTAAAATGCTTTGAATTGCAAATTTTGCCCAAATCGCATTTGAATAAATAACAAAGCAAAAAATAATTAAGTTTTAGATATTAGTTTTTATGGTTCAAAAGCAATTTGATGAAAATTTATATGCAATACTTTTAATCCGAGCATACAAAATGGATATGAAATACCAAATTTTATTAAAAATTGTGAAAAATGTACCATTTAAATTTACTAAATACATAAATGAAAGACAATTCTACATAGTCCACTTAGCCCTTGTTTGTTATATAGAGATTTAGCGAAATAAAAGATTAGACTGTATGACAACAAATAAATTTTTTAATTCTTTTTCCAGGTTTATACGGCTTGTGCGTTCAGTCAAGTAGAAGGAAACTGCATACCGGAATTTTGAACTGATGCGGTGAAAAAAGTTTTATGCAATGTTAGCATGGAGTGCTAAGATTGATTGTGCAGGGTACCACCTGCCATACTGCCTGCGAAATAATCGTCTTACTCCAAAAAGATTTATCTCCAAAAATTCATCTATACTCTGACGTACATTGCCCTGTTGGCATGAGAATCATGAAATATGAAAAGGATCATGAAAATTAAATATATTTGTCGACATGATAAATTCGATTTCAGTTCCCCAACAAAGATCTAAATATTTATTTAAGCCTAGGTTAGGTTAGGTTGAAGCGGTTGTCCTGTGGGACACACACTCAGGCTCTTAGCCTATTGTGATTCCGCGTGGGGAGCTTTCCCTATTTCTCCTAAAATCAGTGAGTGCTTTCCAAACTTTGAGAACACCTCCTAAATATTTCTACAGAACTGAGATCTTCCAATTCGTTAATAAATTGTCTGCCTAGAGTAGGAAATATTCGTCTGGATAGAGCAGAATGGCACAGAAGGTGCAAGATTGTCTATTCTTATATACCTCTCTGGTGCGTTCGTAGCTGGAATACGTCACCTTTATTTGGAAGCGATATTATCCTTGTCATATTAGTTGGCTTGAATGCGTCCAAAAATACTTTGTGCGTTATGCTTTGCGTTCTTTGCATTTGGCTGATCCAATTCCGCCCTATACCTAAATGTCGAAGAACAGAGTTTTATTGCCAGCAAAAACAGCGAAGAAGCAGCAAGAAAAATGTTACTATTTTTTAATATTACTCAAGTGAAACCTCTTAGGCGTCGATGGACGAGCGAGAATGGAGAGTAAAATTTCAAGTCCATGCAACGTTTTGGGCATTTTCGTTCCTTGCGAGAGAAAAAAGATATAACGTAGAGGAAAAGGAGAGAGAAAGCTATACGCTATATATGTTTAGTGATGAACTAGTATAACTTATTGTATATAAATATGTATATAACTATGTATGTATGAGTGTATAAGTGAATACTAAGTGTACAGGGGAGTGATAAAGCCTCATGCCCTTAAGCTTAGGGAGATTATTTGGATAGTACTCATAATTTGTATGTAAGTGTTATTGAGAATATGCAAATTTGTATTTAATTATGTATGTATGTATATATGCATGTTCTTGCGGGTATTATATGATGGGATATTGGGGAATTCAATTGAGTGGTGCGATTTCTAGTTTATAGTTGTTGATATGTTTTTAAGGATGTGTACGAATACATTGCGAATTCTTCGTTTAATGAGTCTATATACATACATATGTGTGTGTGTACATATATCGTTTGTAAAGGGTGATTAAGTTTCAAGGCCGGTGCTGATTTTGGATAAAATACAATTTTTTAAAGAAATTATTCTTATTTCTCTTTATTATGATAATATTGGTATGGCTCAATTACGTATGGAACAAAATATTGTCCAACCTCCATCCGATGGTCCAAATTTTCGATGACGCTGTGGCATAATTTGAATTTCTATGCCGTTAATGTGCCGAATTATCTCATCCTTTAGCTCTTGAATTGCTGCTGGCTTGTCGACGCACACCTTATCTTTGAAATAACCCCAAAGAAAGAAGTCCAACGGTGTCAAATCACATGATCTTGGCGACCAATTGACATCACAGCGACGTGAGATTATTCGGCCATCAAATTTTTAGCGCAAAAGAGCCATTGTTTCGTTAGCTGTGTGACAATTGGCACCGTCCTGTTGAAACCACATATCGGCTTTATTCATATCTTCTAATTCGGGCCATAAAAAGTTCGTTATCATCTCAAGATAGCGAACACTATTCACAGTAACTGCCTTACCGGCCTCATTTTGGAAAAAATACGGCCCAATGATGCCGCCGGCCCTTAAACCGCATCAAACAGTCACTCTTTGTGGGTGGATTGGTTTTTCGGCAATCACTCTTGGATTATCATTCGCCCAAAATGCGGCAACTCTGCTTATTGACGAATCCACTGAGGTGAAAATGTGCCTCATCACTGAAGATGATTTTCTTCGAAAATTGGTCATTCACTGTTGCTATTTCTTGAATAACTTTAACACGTTGCTCGATTGTGTATCTTTCCATAGTTCAAATTGAATTAGTCTGAAATTGAAAAATGTCAAATGAAATGCAGAAAAAAGCTTGACATTTAGGTGTGGTTCACATTCAACATCGGCCCTTAAAATTTAACCACCCTTTATAAAAATAATTTCAGAGTTCGATGACTACTTTATTACTACATACATATAGTATATACTTCAACATCTACACGTAAGTTATACTTTAAAGCTAGAGTACAAAAACAATTGTTCATTGTCATAATTTAGGGTTCAATACGCTCAGCTGCTGTTTTTTTTTTTTGTAAATTTTGTCTATTTGTATTCTCTGCAAATGTTGTGAATTTATTTAGATATATATTCTTTTTCTCTCACTCTCTCTCTCCCATTCTCTCTCGGGTCACTCCCTTTTTCTTTGTCTACCTTGAAAGTATCACTTCTGTTCTACACGCACTTTATTTCTCTATAAAGTGTTACATTTTCTCTTATTCATTAGTATGAAGCAAGTAAATTATAAGTTTAATTTATTTTTGATTAAATTTAAGTAATGCTAAGGCATTAATCTGTTTTTCATAGCCTCTAAGCAATACTGCATTTCCAGATTATTGGGAATAAATAAATAAATTTTCAAAAAAATTGACGGGCATGCCCTTTACACCTGGATCACTTGACATGGAATTACTCAATATTGCTTAGGCAGCATTTTTATGAAACAAACCTTTCGTACCGCACTAACTTTTCGTATATTCGTATGTATTTTTCGAAATTCTGTTGAAGTAGCTAAAGCCGCTTCTGCGGTTTACGGCTTGCTTAGATCAAGATCTCCCCATTTGAGACTCTACTTAGCACTCAGCCTATCCACTCGTTTACTGAATGAGAAACACCATATCAGTAGGCAACAAAAGCCGAATTATGCGGCGAAAAGTTAAATTAATTTTCATTAAATGTTAATTAAAGTGTGTGCTTACCTGAGCTTATCGTCGTACTAATTAAAAGTTTTTGCTAAGAAAACAACGCATTACGCAACACAAATCCAATACATGAACAGCCATAAAAAACCAGCACAACAAATACATAGCTAATGAGAGATTGAATGAATGAGCGGAAAATGCGCCAAAACACAACAATAGCAAAAGCAAGTGGAAGCCAACACAAAAACCACAAACCGAGAATCAAGAAAATCAGAACTACGCAAGCGGAAGTAGGCTGTAGTAGGCAGAATTTACTTATTCACTCACACCTACACACACCTACATGCAGCTGATAGTGGCGCCTGGGAAAACGGAAGTGAGTTAATTACTGCAATCCCGTAAGATTTTCGACGTATTAGCAGGCAAGCGCGTATTTAGCTTGCAGGTGTGAGGATTGCAAAGATTTGCAATTATTTACTTTACACATTACGGACAGAAATCCGAAAACAATGAGCTACGGCAGAGGTGTGAGTCTTAATGGAAAACAAATGCAGATAATGAATAAAATTGATGTGAGGTGCCGCAACAGTGAAATGTGTAGGTGCTTACCGCGTTTAATAGCTGCCTGTGTGAGTGGCGGCTAGATGAGGTGATGTAAACGAAAAACGAAAGCTGGCCGCATTAGATAATGGATGAATACTTTTTCATGATTTAAGCTTTCAATTTCTCACCAGCTGCACGCACTCAAGCGTACAGGAACAACCAAACAAGCTCATATATGCAGTTAACTAATGAGGTCATTGCTGGAATGTGGGGTCTAAATATGCCCAATGGACACAAAATCTCTTTGCCACCGCATGAGCAAAGTGCGGGCTGTCAGCCGACCAGAAATAATGGTTCTTTGACGAACTTTTACAACTCAATTGCCATGCGAGCACACAAAAGTAAAATACGCTTAATGCCGTGCTAGCATAGGAATGCGCCTAAAATTATGCTATTAAGTGAAATGAAAAAAGTTTCCTTTCGCAGCGTAAACTATGAAATTACGTGAAAAAATTGCAGCCATTCTAGGGAGTATCAACATTTTTCTTATTTCGTAATCTGCAAATGCACTGCTAACACCTTCATTTATCTTTATTTGCCTACTGAAGGTTGAGCGAGCGCGTGCGAAAAACGGGCTATTTAAGCTGGAAAGTTTTATTTTGTTTTTTTTTTCGAATAGTGTGAGTGGAAATAGAGAAAAAGTTCACATCAAGTTATCGATAAGGTTTGCCATAAATTTTGGGATGGGTGCGCTGTATGCAAAGCATTGGAAAAGGTGATCACTGCTGGGTTAATAAATTCTCCCGCACGGACATTACTTTTGTGGCCTTCCATGCTTGGTGTTTCATTTATTTAAGCGGGTTTCTGCTTTGCGCGCTCTTGGCGGCTTCTTATTTATTTGGGCATAACTTTTTACTCCTACTTTATTAGCAAATCGCATAACATACTTTTAGGCGCTGCATATTTTCTGCAATATGGGCAAACTTATTTTAATGCTCTTTCGCCAATTTCGATATACATTTTCCTGCTTTCAGTTGTTGCACAATTACGGTTTTATATATTTTTTTTTTTTGTTTTGTACACTTCTTTGCTTTTCCAGCGATTGGCTTGCGGTGAGGCGAACTGCAAAATGTGTGTGTGTAAATTATTTTGTTTTATCTCTTTTTTCCGTACGCCGCCTTTTCGAAATTAGTTGAGGCATAAAAAAGTTTTGTTTGCAAAGAATTTGTGTTCAAAAATTTCACGAACAGCAACAATCAAACAACTAATATAAAAAGGCCGCATACCAACTCTCGACGCCAAAGTTAAATTATGACTACTTTGCATATTTTTGGGCACCGAGAAATTCAGCACTGCAAAAGTTCTATGCGCTTATTGCCAATGCTGGAATTTGCGGATATTGCCAACAGCCTTTGCCCCTACTGTCCCAAGCCCACATCACCTAGCTGCTTATGCGCCTAAAAGCTCTAAATGGCAATGGCATTCTTGTTGACTTAAAAAGAATTATTGACTTTGAAATCAAAGCGATTTGTAGGAGAACACATTTTTCGTGGTGTGAGAACGCGATTGGCGCACCAAGCCTTGCTCTTTTTGAGTTCATTGTAATACTTGTTTGTAGCAGCTAAAAGCATGAAAAAGTTTTTGTATTTAGTTGATTTCGAATAATGGGCATTATTGAAAGCAAAAGCATAATTAAACTTTTTTTTTGGTTTACTGCCTTATCAATAAATTGAATGCAAAATAATATATGTATGTAAACATCCCGCTCGGAATGCGGGCAGCCGTGTTAGCTGGTGAGGCCTAGTCGCCAGGCTATCATCGCGCATTGGTTGTCGGCGCACCAACGTTATTTGTTTGTGGTCGAAAAGGTCTGGTTTCCGGTGCACGCTCGCGCTGGCGTTCACGCTGCAGCTGAGGTCGGAGAGGCCTCGTCTTCAATCCACTATCTACATTTGGGCGGAAAGGCCTTGTTTCCAATGTGGACTGCGACGGGCTGAAAGACCTGGCTTCCGCTGCAGTCTCGTCAACTTAATCGGGAGACGGTGTCTAAGGGGTAATATCCGACGCATAAATAGATATTCCATCGGAGCTGTCCTCCTCAGCGACTTGCTGACTCCACGAGCGTCGTTCCTCCTAGAAACGCAGCATGATGCGGAGATTTTCGTCTTCCCTCGCTTGTGCAGTTGCGCGATTTGTGGACCATGGATAAGCATCCCGCTTCCCGAAGCCTGTCTACTGGCCCTTTTGCGCGAAGAACTGGGCAATGGCGTATAAGGTGTTTCGCATTCCACAAACGGCATGCTGTGGGATAATGATGTGGGTGGAGTTCAGCCCCTTTTCTCAAAGAACCATAGCGAGTCATTTTGATGATTATCTTTAAAGAAAGCGTGAGCAATATTGTAGGGTGACGAAATATTTTTTAGTTTTTTTTTGTGTTTGGTCCGGCCATGCGGCCAACCCTGTGCAACCCCACATACTTCAATAGGGAACGCACTGGTGAGGTACAGCTTAAAGCATCTAGTGATACCACTTGTAAAACATTTTTTTATCGAGCCGCTTGCTTCAAGTGCAGGCATCATCTTACGACCGCATCTTACATAATGAATCAGACGTCGAGAAAACGTTTTTTTTTTCTAGGTTTAAAGTTTACGTCTCCGAAGCACGTGGTTCACGGAAGATTTTTCATTTCTCTCTTCTGAAAAGTATTCCCCTATTGACCTGCGGACGCGCTCTCTAGGGATAATGGACTCCCCCGAAGGATCACTTTAGTGCACAAAAATTATTTTCCAGCGCCAAAGGCGAATAGGTGTTGATGGGCTTAATTGCGATACTGAAAGCAGGTTTTTAAAAACAAATGTACCTTCTGCTCAAATATGAACGAGACTTTATCAATAAAACGGTCCGCGGATGACATGTGGCAAAAATAAATTTTTTGTTGGATGGTAGGACTGTTATAAGCTTACATGGCAAATTTCAGCGTGATATGTCACATAGTTTGTTTTCTGTGCTACTGTAAACAAGTCAAGCTCGAGTGTGTTTTTCGAATTTAACTATAGAAATTCAAGTTGAACAAAGAATTTGTTTGAAATTTTGTTATTTTGTTATACAAAATTTCGGCTTCAGACGCCTTAAAAATGTTGCAGACAACCTATGGGGGCTCTGCTCTATCGCGTGCACGTGTTTTCCAGTGGTACAAAAGTGGCTCCCCGGGGGAGCCGAAACCCAAAAACAACGCCAAAGTCGCTCAAAAATTAAGGTTATGCTGACTGTTTTTTTTCGATTACGAAGGTGTGGTGCACTCGGAGTTCCTTCCGCAAGGCCGATCGGTTAACACTGAATATAGTTTAGACGTTTTAAAGCGTTTGCGCGAGAACATTCGTCTTAAAAGGAAGGAATTGTGGGACAACAAGTCATGGTTCTTGCATCACGATAATGCACCAGCTCACACATCACGCCTTGTTCGCGATTATTTGAACAAAAATAATGTTAATATCGTTCCGCAAGCACCGTATTCGCCTGATATGGCTCCATGTGACTTTTTCCTGTTTCCCAAGCTCAAGTTACCGCTCCGTGGAAAACATTTTGAGACTAAAAGAGAATTCGAAGAAGGAACTGAAATCCATACCGAAATCGGCCTTCCAGAAATGCTATGATGATTGGAAAAAACGTTCGCATATGTGTATCGCCTCCAATGGTGATTACTTTGAAGAAGATAAAATAAAAATTGAACAATAATTAACCGTTTGTGTTTTTTTAAATCAGTCTCGTTCATATTTGAGCAGAAGTTATTGTTTTGAAATAATTTAGAGCTATGAAAAAAGTGTATGAATGTTTACAAGCTTTGCCGCAAAGTCCCGCATTACGCTACATATAAAACTCACTCGAATCGTAAGTGATAATGGCTGTTTTAAAGCGTTCACTTTGGGCACAAAGAGACTCCATACTGCGAACAATGCACACCAGCAGTTGATGAAGATACAAACCATGCGCTTTTCCTGTGTCTTGCCTTCAGAAGTCTAATAGCTAAACTGGAAGATAGTGTCGCTGCAGCGTCACGCCAGACAATCTCGTGCCACTAATGTTGATGACTCAAAATACATGTAACAAAGTACAGCAAAGGGCTGCCGAAATAATACAGCAAATCGGATACAGCGAGCAGGCAAAGCAGATGCGCGAACCCGAAGTAAATACCATACATAACCAGCAACTCAGCTACTCAGAGGTGAAAATACAGGTAAACTGAGAATACCACTGGTGAGAGCAGACACATGGTGGAAGGGAGCGTACGGATCCGACAGTGGTGGCTCACTCCTAAAATGATGTTACAGTGGGTGGTAACAGGTAGATGCAACTTCTGGCGTATTGCATCAGGACAGCAACTGAAGTTGCGCGTTATGCTGAATCCACGTCCCGACGAAATACTTGACGGCAGTATCGAGGGGATCGGTACTTTAACGGTAGGAAGTTTAGTTCGAGTTAAAGTCCCACACTAACGGGGTTAGGCTTGGCATGCTTCCTTCTTTCTTAAAAAAAAAAAATAAAATAAAAAAAAAATGCTTAAACAGCGCATTTTACAAAAAAATCCTCTCATAAATATAAATACAAGAAATAAGTCAATATTTATAGATTTTCATTCAAAACTTTGTTATAAAAACAAGGTCATGGCACATCAACATTTTGACTAGTTTTCATAATTTTTCTCTTTGTTTGGCATGGTAACGATTTTTTATAAAAATATCAAAAAAATTATAAAGGGTTTTCCAATAACAGGTGTTATTTTGAATAGCCCGCTATTTCGGTAGATGTCACTTTTGAAGCTATCATTTTTTGATACTTGACTAGTAGAAACTACGCCATTAATGAAAATGGAACGATACACGCTTAAACAACGCATTGAAATTATTAAAATTCACTATAAAAATGGTGAAAATGTGGCAGAGACGGTTCGTAAAACTCGAACATTTTTGGGTCATCGTGAAGCACCTTGTCGGACCGCAATACAGAAATTGGTGAAAACATTCGAGCTGTTGCGACAAGTTAGTGATGTGAACAATAAAACCCGTGCACGTCGCTCAAGAAACGCCGAAAATATCGTAGTTGCTGTTGTAGCCGAAAGTGTTGAAGAAAACCCAGGTTTGTTCATTCCTCGCAGTTCTTTGGAATTAGCCATTCCACAAACGTCATCACACCGTATTTTGCTTAAAGAATTGGGTCTTAAGGCTTGTAAAGTCCATTTAACACAACAACTCAAGCCGGCCGATCATCAACAAAGTCGTGTCTTTGCTGATTGAATCATTGAAATGCATGAAAATAATCCGGAATTCCATCGAAAAATCATTTTGAGTGATGAGACACATTTCCACCTCGGTGGCTTCATCAACAAGCAAAATTGTCGGATCCGAGTCTCAGAGAATCCAAGAGTTATTTTTGAAAAGCCTCCCTATCCTGAATGTGTGACTGTTTGGTGCAGTTTATGACTCGCCGAAGTCATTGGATCTTACTTTTTCGAAAATGAAGCTGGAGCAATAGGTTTGGTGAATGGATTGCGCTATCGAGAGATGCAAAAATTAGGAAAATTCTACAATCTTTTCATCCCAATTCTGGGGTGTTTAGTTCAAACCTATGCAAAGACTTTTGTATATTTTATTGCTTATTTAATTTTAGTGCAGCTCGGTTGAGCTATCCGATGAGTTGACGATGTTTCGGGCATGATGGTCTGCTGTTGTGTGTCTGCCATGATTAAGGTTTGATAAAATGTTAAAATTGCTCATAAATTTTAAAAAATTCTTAGGCTGGATTAGATTTAAAAACCAGCAAACACGGTGCTTAATTTTAATTATTTTATATTACGAGGAATCGAGCCAGCTCCTGAGGAGGTAGCATTTGTAAGTATTCATCCTGTATTAGGTGCGAACCCAGAATTCTGGGTCCACTGTGACCTAATGTTTCGTAATTGGTGGTCAAGTTTTCCATAGACTCTTTTTCGTCACAGCAGAACCTGCATAAGCTCCTGCTAGATAGCCCTATTGTCTTTAAATGGGTAATCTGAGGCCCTTTTGTCTAGGGTTAGAGCAAATTTAGCTCTGTTGATATTCAAGTTCAAGAACTTTTTGTAGTCATTAACGCCGTTTGTGCCATTCCAGTATTCCTTGGTTTTTATTTGGGTCAATTTTTTGGTTTCCTGTTTTGGGTAGTTTTGGTTAAAGCCGAAAAATGGGGTTGGTCCAATAAATGTCCCTTCTGTCCTTTTTTTGACACAAAGGTCTGCCTTCTCGTTTCCTTTATGTCTCTCATGTCCTGGTACCCAAATCGGGAAACCTGAGTAAGAGTCGCCAGTTGGTTCAGTGCATTGTTACGCTCTATAAAGGCGTTTGAATTTAATGTAAAGCTATTTAAGGCTGATTGACTGTCCGAAAGTATTTTAATTTTTACTTTTTCGAACCCTCTTTCGCATACGATTTCCACTGTTTCCACATGCCGAAGAGCTTTGCATGGAAAATTGTAGTATCTGTACTCAGTGAAAAAGATTTATGTGCTTTAGAACCCACTTTTCCCGCTCTTACCTTCTGGAACGCTTTGAATCTATCTGTATACCAGTTTTGCGAGTCATCACGTAGCCATGTTGCGCTAGTGTTCCACTCTTTCCTAGGCGGGAAGGGATTCCGTGTAGCCATTCGTCTGGGCCATGAATGCTGCAAGTTCAACCCTATTTAGGATATTGAGGTGTCCAGTAAGATCTCCTGGCTTAAATTTTTATTTCATATGATTTTTATATTATAAATGAAAGGAGAGTGCTTGCATGGCAGCTTACTCTTGTAATGCTGAGTGTAGCGGTGGTAGACTTAAAAGCCCCTGTTATGCTTAAACACGCCAGCCTTTGTAGTCTACACAGTTTTCATATAGCTGTAATTTGATTGTTTTTTGTTCACCATTCCAATGCCCCATATAGTAATATATAAAATATTATTTTGTCAATTTCATTTCCTTTTACTAGTGGGGTATGCCAAACCGGCCCTATATGGCTTGTGAGATTCGGTCACCTAGTTTACGGAAAGTTAATGCGTATTCCTAAAATTTCTTTTCATATAAACCCGTTCCAAAATTATAAGCACACCACAAATATAGCAACGAAAATCATAAAACAAAAAGTTTTATGCTTTGTACAACATTTTTCAAAACTCTATCAAAACCTTCGACGTTTTATCCAGAATTTTTAGAATTTTTCTGAATGCTCGGTTTTACAGCCCACCGAATTTTAGTATAACAAAGTACCAGTTTCAATTAACTGCAAAATACCGTTAATTTTTGATAAATTTTCGCGCTAAAAAGTCACTTTTCTTTCATACAAAGTACATTCCTGAATTTTTTATATGGAAGAAAATTGAAAGGCATTTTCACGGTAGTGAGCAAAGCCGGTATGGTAGAAAATATTCTCTTGATTGTTCTTGGGTTTAATGTCTAATTAGTTCTTCTAAATAATTCAGCGCATGGCCTGTTGTTGAAAAGCGGCATTAACAAAAATATATCCTAACCCCGATGGCCATCTGATGTCAATTATTCAAAACAATGGACTGGTAAAACACTTCGCTGCAAGAAAAGCAAGAATGGAAATCTAAGGGTAAACAATTTGAAAGCCACTGGAAAGTAAAACTTTAGGCAAATGCTTTTACGCGCGATACTTTTTTTGTGCACTGATTTTCGAAAGCTTTGCTGAGCGCTTTCTCCGCAAAGAGGTGCCAGATTGACTATATTATTTTCGTATGAAAAATAATTATGTATTGTCTCTCATTGAAATTTTCAACATTTAAAAAGTATCTGTGTATGCAGTTTTATAACCCATTCAACTAAATTACAATAATTTGTAAGTTTGAAGTCATTTAAAAATTGCGTTGATTTTTGACAAGTTTTTGTTTTCTTTTTTTTGTGTTTTTTTTTTACATCTTTAAATGGAAGATCCATTTAAAAGATATGTACGCAAGTATTTTTGTAGCAGACAATGCTCAATATCGTATGCAAAATAAAATTTTAAAATTAAATAGTCAATACTGCCACTACAAAAGTTAAATGGGCTATAAAACTGCGTACCCACAAGTTTTCTGCAGATTCTGATTAAAAAGTTCAAAACTTTCATGTGATTGTTTTTAAATTTTTTCAATTTTGGTGCATTTTATATACTCGTAAGTAAAATCAAACGGTCGCCTCTCGGCAGGCAATGGCAAACCTCAATTTGTATTTCTGCCATGATAAAGCTCTTCATAAAAAATATCTACCGTTCGGAGACGGCTTGAAACTGTAGGTCCCTCCATTTGTGGAACAACATCAAGACGCACACCACAAGTAGGAGGAGGAGCTCGGCCAAACACCTAAAAAGGTTGTATGCGCCAATTATGCATATATATATATATAAGTACAATCTTTGGAACTTTGATTTCCATAGTTTATATTATGCAGTCAACTACATTTTTATGAAGAACTAACGAAAAAAAATTTACCATTAAAATATTGCTTAAATAACAAAAAAACTGAAGTGACTTAATTACATGAACTTAATTGTTATTATACAGATTTAGTGGGAAAGTCTTCTTAGATGCTTAATCTTATCTTATTATTAACATTCTTTCTCATTAATTTGATTGTGTTTCGTTTTCGAGATATTCCAGTTTAAAGATTATTTAAACAAAATATTTTTTTTTACCTCGTCCACTTGTTTTTCAAAGTAATGCAATTTTTTCTGCTTTTATGTTAAGAGTTTGTCAATTAACTAAAATTTTCAATGCAATTTGCACCGAACTCTAACGTTTCAAAATGACTGCTTTATAAAATGTTGAATGTATAAGAATTTACACGAAGTGTTTCGTACTTCACATCATTAAAGCACAATTTTTTCTATGGAAACTATTCTGGTACTAAATTGGTAAGTCTTCTCATCTAATATTTACTATTTCAAGAGCATAACGAAACATCGATTCCAAACTCTACCTGTTTAGTACCTGTCATAATTTAAATAATCGATAATTGTCGGGTGAATATTTTTTTTTCAATCGGTAGACCCCTTATGCCTTTATGCCTAACTATTTTATAATCATTATGTTTTTGAAGTGAAACTTCTTAGGCGTCGATGGACGAGCGAGAATGGAGAGTGAAATTTCGAGGCCATGTAACGTTTTGAGCATTTTCGTTCCGCGAGAAAGAAAAAAGATATAACGTTGAGGAAAAGGAGAGAGAGAGCTAGACCTTATAAATATCTTAGATATGCTTTAAGCTATTTTTCCTGAGTTTTTTCGCGTAGTTGCTAATTTCTAGTGAGAAATAACACTGCCTACTTTTTGGCGCTTGATTGTTGGTGCAAACTTGTATACAATATATTTTTAGTGCTCCATTTTAGCGTTATATTTCCTTGGTGCCTACTGTTTGTGGCGTTTTTTGGTCCCATTTTTTTGACGTTTTTTTTTTGGTGCCTACTTTTTGGCGGATATTTCCGATTCCTGGCTAGTGCTTGTGCGTACTGTAAAGTGCTATTCATTCGGGCGTCGGATATATTGGTATTGCCTTGCGGTAATTTGTGGCGTTTATCTACACTGGTCGACCCTTCTCCGTTTTTTGTAAATTTTATCTATTTGTATTCTCTGCAAACGTCGTGTATTTATTTAGATATACATATATTCTTTCACTCTCTCTCGCTCTCATTCTCTCTACCTCTTTCTTTGTCTGTCTTGAAAGTTTCACTTCTTTTTCACTTTTTTGTTTTTTGTCTGTTTAAGCGATTTGCCTGTGGTACACGAGCTAAATTCTACCTGTTTCTTCTTTCGTCTGTGTTGTTTTGCGCGTGAACTGGATTCCGATCTCTGGATGCAACTGTACTTCTGAATGGTAGATAATATTTTACGAGGGCCTTTCTTATGGCAGAGATACACTCAGAACTTTGCCATTGCCTAATTTTTCCAATAAATCTGGCTGTATGGCGTCAATGGTGGCTTGAATTATGTGTTCCAATGCTTCATGAGTTGCTAGTTTGTCGGCGTAAGCCAATGACTTAACATAGCCCCATATAAAGTAATCCAGAGGCGTTAAATCACACGAACGAGGAGGCCAGTGAACTGGACTACTCCTGAAAAGAAAATTGTCACCAAATTGATTTTGCAATAAATCGATTGTTAACGTCGAATTTGCGCGGTCTCCTTAGAACCAATTCGCGGTCTTTTATAACTGATTAATTCCTAGAGTTAAAAATTCAATCAGCATGGCTCGTTAGCGCTCGCTATTCACCGTAATTTCAGTTCCTTTCACATTTCGAAAGAAAGAAGAGCCAATTATGCCGTCAGTGCTCTCGCTAACAAATTAATTTTTTTTTTTTTTTAATTGAATTACCACAACTCGGAAGCGTTGTTCTGTCATTAAAGGATTCATGATGGCTTGCCAAACGTTACTGGACGGAAACTTCAACACATTGCCATTGCCATTCTCGGCTGTCAGGCCATAGTTAGCGATATCGTTAGCTCCCATCCTGCTTAGAAAAAACGTCCGATATGTTTTTAACATTTTAGTAAATTTTTTTGATATCTTGGAATAAACTATGATTTAAAAAAAATCAGTGTGGGAAAAAAATTAGTCGGAATCTTTAGGAAAAAAAGAATGGTTTGGGAAAAAATTTAGTCAGAATCTTTAGGAAAACTTGTTTTTGTGCTTTTTGAAAAATCGCAACATATTTCGTTCATCGTATTTATTTTTACTTGTTCATCCATTGTATCAAATTTGAGTAATTAGGCTTTATTTATAATCACGTTTGTTTTACCGTTATATAGAAGGCGGGCCAATGTCGCTCATTTTCATTACCAACTTACCCGGGCTAAAGAGTAATACGGCATGTGTACCAAATTTCATTGAAATATGCAATGGCGAAAAGGGATTCTTAATAGATAAAAATGATTTGGAAATGTAAGAAAGTAAGTCAACTTGGCACTATTTCGAAAGAGGCATGGCAATGTGGTAAAAATTCCTTAACCTCTGTTTTATTTTATGACATCACTTAATGTTTGCAGCATGAACAATTCAATTATTTCCCTTTTCATCAATGCTACATAGCGGCACTCTGGCAACGCCAGGCGCTCTTCGCTCACAGATGGTTGCTGTGTTTGCCCAACTGGTCGGTCCCAGCAAACATGTCGTGAATCGCGCGAGAGAATGTTCTGCGAGGACAAGACAGCGCGTGAAAATATTTTACTATTCCGATAGTGCGCCTACAAAAATTAAAAAAAGTCTTGAAGAAAATAAAAAAAATTACAAGTGCGAAAAATATTCATCGATGCTGTAAGTAATCAAGTAAATTTAAAATATTAAAAGTGAAGTGATAAGTCGCATTTGATTACCAAGAGTTTTGCGAAGCTAGAAATAATACCGTTACGCCGAGAAATCATAAAAAATGTGACCCAATTTGATGTGTGTACGTGTGCGCCGAAGGTAAAAGGAAATAGCAGTGGAAGTGGAAGTGGAAGTCGAATTGAATATTGCAAAATAGGCTTCGCTTTGAGAGCTGGTTGCGTGCGCGGAAATATATTAAATTATTTACTAAGCCAAAGAAGCTAAAATGCTGCTTAAATATTGACAATGTGAAGAGCGTGAAAATCTAGAAGTGCTACTCATAAATTCTAAGCAATTTCTAGAGGAAAACGCGATTTTCTGCTGGCAATTGCCATCAATTTTATATAAACTCGAGGAGAGAATAGAATAAATTTTTGTATTTTGTATTTTGTTGGGAAAACCCATAGGCAAATACGTCCTGTGAATGCGCCTAAAAGCCAGCTACAATAGGCAATGTGAATATCAGAACGCGTTCGTGTATTTGTGTGTGTACGTGCAGATTTGCAAATCCGTTGGCAAACTCCACAATTTATTTTCCGCCTTAGCTTGCTTTGCTCACATAATTTTTTGCATTTTGTTACAATGGCGCAGTAAGCAAATTTTGTAGAACTAAAGTCAAAGTCAAGTAAATTGTTTCAAAACAAATTTTCCTGGCTTCCATTTTGACAGCTGATTTTAGAAGAGCAACAACAACAGCAACTGCACAACGAAACAATACAGAAAGTCAAAATACGCGTGAGAGAACTTTCGGTCAAGTGTGAGCATAAGCGCCGAGCGTAAGTGTAGCAAGGAGCACCAGCAAAGCAAGCAGAGAGTCCTACGAGTGGGTTGTGCCACTGACAGCCACCATAATAACAACAATACTCGTATTTGCGGCAATAAGAACAATAAAAACCAGCATATTTTCAATAGCAGCACAACCTCACACAGCTCCATTACTTCACGTCCTTCGTTCATTTACGCCCGAGGTAAGTACAAATAAAATATATATTCTTCATTTTTTCATTTCCCCGGCTTTTCCGTTAATGGGCAACTCACAAGGCGTGCGTAAAAATTTCGCACATTTTCTTAATTATACAAAGAATGCAAGATATTCATTCAACGTACATAGAAGCTGTTGGATAAAGCAAAAGTAGAAAATTAAGTAAGTAGATTCTGGGTTCGTATGTGTGTGCAGTAGGCCGGGCCGATTTGTGGGGAGGCAAAAAAATCGCCCATTGCTCTGTGAAAATCATATTCTAGGGATCAAAATAAGAAACTTTGGCGAAGGAACCATACCTCTAAAACGAATTCTGATGTCCCCCAATTTGCGTCGAACTTTTTAGTTTCTTTTCTAGGCCTGTAAAGGCCAAAAATGGTGATATTTTGAAATGATGAATGTATGGGGAACCCTCCAGGGGAGTTCCAGGAGTGTGCCACTGGCATGGGTGGATCGGCCGTCCAAAGTTAGTGGGGGTCGGTCATACATTTCGACTCGATCTTTCTAAATGGGTCAAAGTGGGATTTTTCGTTCGACCCAAATTGGGGGACATCAGAATTCGTTTTAGAGGTATGGTTCCTTCGGCAAAGTTTCTTATTTTGATCCCTAGAATACGATTTTCACAGAGCAATGAGCGAGCCGCCATAGTGTGCAGGTTTCTTTGTTCACTCTATTAAATTTCCTATCCACTTTATGAGGATAGGGGTAATTTTTATTTAAACAGATATGTCTGTGCTCTGTACAGTTGACATTCCTTTACGATTGATAGCTTTTGCGATTTCTTAAATTATATGCCACCTTGTGAAAAAAGTTCCCGGAACATATTCAGAAAATTGAATTGAGAGGCAAGTTTATTCCTCAAAAGTGGTATTATCGCCTTCAAAGTACTCCCCATCAACTGCACCGCACTTATGCCAGCGTTTGAGCCAGCGCTCGAAACATTTCTGGAACTCTATTTAGAGTACAGCCGAAGGTTGTGTGTGTCGATTTTTCTATTCCTTCCGGTTGTTAAAACGCCTTCGCCGTAAAACGCCGTTTTTGTACTCGATCAACCAAAAGACAATCGGAGGGAACCCTATCAGGTGAATTCGATGGCTGTTGGATGGTATTCGTATCATTTTAACACACACACAGTTAAAGCTGAAATTGTGGGACGGAGCGTTATCATGGTGCAAAATCCGCGATAGGTTCTCACACAAAACTTTTCTTTTTTGGCAAAATACTTCACGTAAACGTTTCATGACGCCGAAATAATAGTTCTTCTTAACTATCCGAGCTTCTGGCGAACATTCGTGCTGTAAAATACCGTCATAATACATAAACCCACCTGTTAAACTGATGAGGAAGAAGAAGGCCTCATCTGCGTTAGAAAGATCAGGTGGAGAAGGACTTAGCTTCATTTGGTGTGTCCACCTGGCGCCGGTTAGCACGAGAAAGGAACGGCTGGCGCACTTTGTTAAACTCGACCAAAATCGCGTAAGCTTTCAATTAAGAAGAAGAAGAAGAAGAATCCATAAAAACGTGAGCATTGCTACCTTTTTCGACTGAAAAAGATGTGGTTTTTTTAGTCTTAGTTCATTCCGAGCTCTCCACTCAATCACCTGATGTCTATATTTCATGTCGTACTCATAAGTTTACGGTTCGTTTCCAGTAATGATGCGTTTGATGAATGTTGGTTCATATTCAGCCTTGGAGATCATGTCTTTGGCGATATCAGTACAGTCCTTTTTTGCATGAAATTCAGGTCCTTTGGGAACAACTTTTCAGCAACACGGCGCAAACCCAATCATTAAATACAATGAACGAATCCATAACCGTCCTCTGTCATCTTTCTGATGGTTAATTTGCGGTTATCAATCAACTTTCCTTTCACTTCATTGATGTTTTAATCAGTTTGACGACGGCCGTGCACGTTCGTCATTCTCGATGGACTCACGATCTGTTTTGAAAAGTTCCTACCACTCGTTGACGACTGTTTCCTTTAGAGTTTCGCACCATTGAATCCATTTTTAACGCAAAATTTAATAAAAACTCATTGTTTCAAATTCAAATCCACTTTCAAAACTAAAAAAAATCGAAACACGTGCAGAGGTAGATTTACTCAAGACGGCGTAACATTTACAAATGTTAAGCAACGGTGATACTATTTTGGTAGAAATATTAATGACAGAATGCTAATGACAAAAAACAAAAAAAAAACAAAAAAAAGCTCACATCAGCTGTCTTAGCACTTTTTGGTCGAAGTGGTATTTAAGGGAGGAGCCTGGTTTATGAGGTCTAAAAATTGCATCTCTTTGCGATTCTTTTTTTTTATTAATTAATTTAGCACTGCAAAATTTTTTCTATCTTTGAACATTTAAAAAGTATAAAAAATTTGTGTACTGGTTAAAATAAGTTGAAAAAAATGTTTAACATAGAAATTAGTAGAGCGCTGCAACGCTGGAGTTTCCAACTGGCGTACAAGATACAGCTCGTATTTATTATCTAAAGCAAAAAATTCAAATGGATTTCTAATTATCATGATTTTTTATTCTAGATGAACTAAGAAAACTGACAGAAATTCCAAAATTTCAACTTTTTGGAGTTTTAAAAAAAAAATGCCTTTGTATAAAAAAAAAAAAATTCACTTCAACTTGGTATACAAATCTTGAAAAATTTTTTTTTATCTATTTTGTTAGTTCAAATAGAAGGGAATTTAATACTGAAGGGAACAAGCTTTGATTCATTTCAAAAGGTTCAAAAGTTGAGAAAAGAAGATAAAGTTTATACTATAGCTGCCCAGTCACAGCGTAACTACCTAACGCTCGCCTACCTTTGGCTTTGTATCTACGGAAATATTGAGAATTAGGCTATGTAACTTTGTGTGAATATTCTGAAATATATTAGGAATCGCTTAAAACGAAAAAAAAATGATTTTTTTGACCTTATAAACCAGGCTCCCCCCTTAATAGCGAGTTATATAATATTTTTTACTAAAGAATTTCACTTCATTCATTCGGCTCATTACGAAGGAATGCAGATCTTGGGTGTGCAGGTAACATTCCGCTGATCTGCGTCGAAAGGTGTTAAATCACAAGATCTCGGTGGCCAATTGTGATCACTTCTTCGAGAGATAACACGGTCCGGAAACTTTTCCCGTAAAAGATCAATGGTTTCATTGCTTGTGTGGCACGTAGCGCCGTCTTGTTGAAAATAATCGTTGTCCAGATCAATACCATCCAATACTGGTCATCAAAAATCGTTAGTCATCTATCGACAGCCTTTTGTATATTTAAATAACACCTGTTATTGGAAAACCCTATACTTATACATTTCTAATAAATAGAAGCTCGATTATGAAGATATTTGATTTAGATTAAAATCAAAATACTTCCAACTTCATTAGGCATTTCCCCGTGCCATTTTTTGTATTTACACTTTTCCCCATTCCTACCAAATGATTTTTCGCATTTGTTTTAACCCTCATTAGTCGCTTGTGCTATGAATAATGTTGCATTTATGCTCACGCCATCAATTACCATCGCTACGTAAGAGAAAATGAGAATAAAATTAACAAAATAAAAATAAACCGTTTCCAATTTGCAACGCTCATTCAATTTGTGGCATGTCACAATCGCACCACTACTGCCACACTGCACGCCATTTCCAAAACATGGCATTGTTCATGTTTTGTCCTTACAAATTATTTCAATAGCGCGTGTCCATAAAGTGTCTGCCATTTTTGCCAGCCAACACCCACTTACGAGCTGTAGCTCATCGGTGGATGCCTCCTTTTCTGCTCAGTTGGTTGAACGCATTTCTTTATTTACTTGTCAAATAGCACGTTTCGGCCAAACAATGAGCATTTCACTTACAACAGTCAATGAGTCTTGTATCAATGTTTGTCATACACGCCGTGCAGGAAATCCATTAACGCGGAAGTGGCAGGCTTCCAGTGAATTCAGAAGTAGGACTAGCGCGCGTTTTTTATCTTTTTAATTTAAGCAACTGATAAGTTTTGCAAGATGTTGTCCGAAGAGGCGTTAATTGTCCGCTTCTGGATGATATGGGATGCATGTGGCGCGTTTTGCGCCGCTTTCTCTGTGTGGTCTTTCTGTGTTGTCTATAGAGAATTGCAATGGCGTACTTTCTAAAATGTCTTAAGTTTCAATTTTGACATGATTTTATCTTATTTTTTTTCTATCTGAACTATAATTGAGTTAAAAACTTGATCATTTATACTACAAACTAACTAACTAGAAACGAAGTGGTTCGCATTTGACTAGTTCTGAAACACAAATTTCCATCACTGCAGGGAATGTACCTATGTAGGTGCATGTGTAGTAACGGTGAGAGACTTATTCTATTTACGTCTTAGATTACATTATTTTGCTCACATCCAAACAAGTTTTGTAGCGCAGAAGTCGTTATCCTATGTGGATTTCGTTGCTAGTGTCAAGGACCTCATCAATACTAACACAAATACTGAGAAAATGTTGGTAGAATGAGCAACAATAAAAGGTAAAATATCAATGTCAAAATGATTGAATGAGTTATGCTGATGGTTTTGTTATTCTAATACTCAGGACTTGAAAGTATTGGGTTTTGTGTAGGCAGTCGTTGATGAAAAGGGGTGAATGGTATCATTCATTGCATTTGTTGTCCCCAGTAAATGCTGATATATTAAATAATGAGTTGGTATGTTTTTACCTCCTTGATTATCGAGAAGAAATTATTAAATAAAAATTCTGATCATTTTACTTTAGTCTTTCCATCCAAAGTAAGTGGTCGAATGTGCAATCTTCAATATACCTATATCTGGAGGGATATATAGGAGATCAGAGTGTTTTCTAATATTTCGTATGAAATTCTCGATAAAACCATATTGTAGGAAATATTAACACCTAGAATGAACAGCCACATTAATTCTAATTGGCGCTTACACCCTTTTATTGAATGTTTGGCCGAGCTCCTCCTTCTATTGGTGGTTCGCGTCTTGATGTTGTTCCACAAAAGCAGGGGCCTATAGTTTCAAGCCGACTCTGAAAGGCAGATATCTTTTATGAAATGCTTTTTCATGGGAAAAATATACTCAGAAGTTTGTCATTGCCTGCCGAGGGGCGGCCGCTACTATTGGTGCGCAACTAAGTTCCCGCTGTTTGTCAGTAGATGCCGCCAGCAGTGTGTGCTAGTCGATTATAACATAACCCAAACGTCATAAACCAGGCTTAGACATATGGTAAACAAACTGCTTCGACATATTAGTGATTTTGTTTCGGTATCATATACTTTTGGTTTTGTGAAAATGTCTGATTCTGTGCCGAATGCGTTTTGCGGCCTCTATAAATTTTTGAAAAATGGCTAAGGCGAAACGTAATCGTTATTTGAATACATCTAGCAACAATTTGCTATAGGAATAGTGTCACGGCTATATTTATTAACTTTTAATATTCGTAAAAAAACGGCGGCTGAAGCGCATCGAGAGCTACAAAAAGTTTATGGAGATGCTGCTTTAAGTGAAACAACGTGCCGAGATTGGTTCCGTCGCTTCAAAGACGGTGATTTTAATGTTGACGACCGTCCGCGTGAAGGAAAGCCAAAAACCTTCGAAGACGCTGAATTGGAGGCATTGCTCAATGAGGATCCCCGTGAAACGCAAGAAGAGCTTGCTTCAGTATTAGGAGTTACCCACCAATCCATTTCCAAGCAATTGCATGCTTTGGGAATGATTCAGAAACAGGGGACTTGGGTTGCTTTTGAGTTAAAACCAAGGGATGTTAAACGTCGTTTTTTCGCCTGTGAACAACTACTCCAGCGCACAGTGCGGCCGATTCCCGAAAAGCTGGTCAAAACTCAAAAAATTAAGTAATTGATTCAAAATTTCTTACTCGGTGGCTGTCGGGGTCGCTGATTAAGAATTTGATCTTAAAATTTTGAAAATCCACCCCCTTCCGCCCCTATTGGCCACCCCCTCACGTGAAATAGCGTATATTCTAGAACATAATCAAGATGCATGTTAATTTATGTGTTTTCGGGGTCGCTGATTACGAATTTGATCTTAAAATTTTGAAAATCCACCCCCTTCCACCCCTATTGGCCACCCCCTCACGTGAAATAGCGTATATTCTAGAACATAATCAAGATGCATGTTAATTTATATGTTTTCGGGGTCGCAAGGTAGCAGCTGAATCTTGTTTTATTCAGTAACCATTACTTTTTTGAGTAACCTTTAATAGGTTTCAAAGCAGCATATGACGGCGTTGTATTACTATACAGTTTGAAAACTCAAATTTTATAAAAAAAATTGCAAAAAATGTATCTACGTATTGCTGCAGCTAAACATTTTGTGTCGAGGTATTGATATGTACTAAAGATTTCTCGTATTTTACTAACCTTCCGAAGATGATTCCATTTGGTTTTGTTCAATTTACTCCATTACAAAATCTTTCAAATGTGTACAACTTTCACTATTCATCGACAGTAATACGATGCTCAAACGAAGGCCACGTTGCGACTGAAAATACAGAGGATACTTAGGGTACAGGACGTTGCTATGAACGGTTTTCACTACTCAAGGCATTACTGCAGCCAACCCAAAGACAAAAAAACTCTATCTAGAAACTTTTTTTTTCGACTTTTGGCCAGCTTTTTGGGAATCGGCCGCACTGTGCAGCGGCAAAAAAGGAAGAGTTTTCTTCATCGCATCGTGACGGGTGATGAAAAATGGATTCATTACAGCAATCCAAAGAGAAGTAAGTCATGCTTCTATATCGCCGCCTCGGCCGAATATTCACGCTGCCAAGGTGATGCTATGTATTTGGTGGGACCAAGTTGGAGTTATTTATTATGAACCTTTCAAACCAAGCGAAACCTTCACTGGGGATCGGTATCGACTTCAATTAATGCGATTGAGCTGAGCACTGCGCGATAAGCGGCCGCAATATGCGGAGAGGCATGAAAAAGTGATTCTACAGCATGACAACGCTCGGCCTCATGTTGCCAAACCCGTTGAAACCTACCTGAAAAGAATGAAATGGGAAATCCTACCCTACCCGCTATATTCTCCAGATATTGCGCCGTCCGATTATCACCTGTGTCGATCGATGGCACATCGTCTAGCTGACCAGCAGTTCCATTCATATGAAGACATCAAAAAATGGCTTGATCCGTGGATAACCTCAAAAGAAGAACAGTTTTACCGCGACGGTATACGAGATCTACCAGAAGGATGGAAAAAAGTAGTAGCCAGTGATGGGCGATACTTTCAATGATTCACTGTAACCATGTTTTCAGAATAAAGTTATATATATTTTCATCAAAACAACAGCGAGAACTTAGTTGCGCAACTAATAAAACAACGTTTTTTTTTTTGGTCATATTGGAATTTATTAATAGAGCTTGTTTAACGAAGAATCTTCGCTTCATTGAGGCAGAACGGAAACTAAAACTGAAAGTTTGAACTGCTCGATTTGGAGTATCGGACAAGAGCTGTAAACTCCTACGTATATCGGCGAACTGAGTAATGCGAGATGCATGAAAGTATTTGTAACAGCGTGACTCCCTCTCGCATACCTTTTCTTTCCTATCTTTCCTCTTTATATCCTCTCAATCGTATCACAAGGGACGAAATTCATGTTTCTCGGGAATGTTGAAGTTGCATGGGTCACCATATAACCTAGCCTAACATAACCTTGTGACAGGGTGTAACCAATAAATCACTAGACTGAATGGGACATTCAAGTCAATTCAGAGTATAAGTATACAAGTCCATAGCCTAAGACTCACATAGAAAGGCCCGTTGCAAAAAGCTTTGGTTTCGCTGTTGGTTTCAAAGAGTAGCAGCTCTTTCAGGTTGACATGGCTGTGTCACAAATTTCAGTGAGCTATTTCTGGTAAGACGAGTTCTTAGTGCTCATACGTACATTATACCTGCCCTAAGATTGAAGGAATTTTCCATAAACAATCGACTGAATCAATGTTGATTTCGGTCTGCACCACTCATCATATATGTATGCAGTTGGGGTTATGGATGACAGGAAATATTTTCCAAATACTCATACGCAAGGAATGATTTTGAGTGATGGAAATCTTTACTTTGACCTTAACATGCTCCATTGCTTGTCAGTTGAATACTGCAGCTGTCTAGTTTAGAAGTGTCAAATACGATTCACGTACCACACCATTTGCAAAAATATATATCTTCCGATAGGGGATTAGTTTTGCGCCACCTTGCACTTAAAACATATACATTTTGCGACTTGGGCATTTTTATTTAAGGTGGCAGATACCTGTAAAATTTCGAAAAAAAAATTTCTTTTTTCCATATTATATAATCCTTTAAGAATATGTCAAAAAATTTGTGGAACGGAAATTTAATGTATTTCTTATAAAGGGTGGTTGAATTTCAAGGGCCGCTCTTGAGTGTGAACCACTTCTAAACGTCAACGACACCGTTGGACTTCTTTCTTTCGGGTTGTTTGAAAGAAAAGGTGTACGTCGATAAGCCAGCAACAATTCAAGAGCTAATTTAGGCCATCGGACGGAGGTGTGCCGCCGAGGTCGGGGCGGCCAATATTTTATCTTACACGTAATTGAGCCACACCAATATTATCATAATAAAGAGAAATGATAATAATTTTCTAAAACAATTGTATTTTATCCAAAATCAACACCGGCCCTTGAAACTTAACCACCCTTTATTATAGATCGGCAACCGTGACGACTCTATTCTTTGCTTTCGAGCGCTGGGAGAGGTTGAATTTTCATGTATTCAAACTTTAGACGCGTTTTTCTAAAAACTATATTTTTCGAATTGGCGTACTCGATAACTCGAAAAGTTATTGACCGATCGCCCTGAAATTTTACACACATCTTTTTTATGATACTATTACTTTCTATGTGAATTTACAAGTTTTCGAAAATTTTTCGAAAAAAATATTTTTTCAAAGCAAAAATAGTAGGAAAATTCGCCCCAAAACTCATTTTTTTAAGCATTTTATACCGAGAATTTTTTTTCCATTTTTGTTTAGTTCATATAGAAATTATGACATTAATAAACAAATAAATTTTTGGTTTCTTGTATTCAGGCCACTAACGCCGATGCTACAATGCTCGCCGATTGAGAATCCCCGCTGCGACCTTCCTGGAAGAATTGAGTGCACATCCGCCATTTTAAATGATTAAAATAAAAAAATAAAAATTATATTATTTTAATGTATAAATAAACTGTATGCCAATTTTGAAAAAAATGTTTTGACTTTTTGATTTTAAATAATTTTAATGAAAATCAGGAAAAATATGGCCGTTTACAGGTATCTGTACCCTTAATCATTCATAAATTTTTTATTTGTCCATCGGTTTTCTTCGTCAGTAACATTATTTTTTCCTAAAGGAACAGGCTTTAATATAAAGGAAAATATTGGCAGTTTTTTATCCCAAGGATATTTAACTTTTTCGATATAACAAACGTAACTATTTCTCGAAATCTGTAACTTTTCGTCCAACAATTAAGGGACGCATTCACACGCATTTTATTTAGTTCGCAGAACAATTGCGCTGTGACTGAAACTTTGTGCAAATACAGCCAACTTACTGTCACATTGAATAATATTAAAATTAATTATTTCCAATTACCCCCGTGCCGCTGATCTATTATGTATACATTAACTAATAAATCTAAACCGAGCGCATTAAGCCATAAAATTGAGCCACAACGGAATGTCGAACGGAACAAATCCATTTCTCATTCGCATCTCTGCCTGCCTACCTAGTGCCATACCCTTTGTCTAGCTGCCAAGCAAAATTTACGTGCGCTAATGTAACGCAAATGTCATCTTTTATATTCGGATATTCGGCTACATATTCGCCAAACATTTGAGTGTGCCGCCATGACCAACATATCTTTTGCGAAATTGTGGCGCGAGCCGCTGGTACGAAAGCAACGACAATCAGCGCATTCAAGCGCATACATGCACACACACACACGCTTATGCATAGAACCAAGTGAATAGCGCTTAATGCCCGGAAGCGCTCCAACAACCCCAACCACATTGAGTGTCTATAATGAGCGCTGTGCCCACCCCTCCACCTACTGAGCTCGGGCTTGTCGGCAACAACAAATCGAACTGCAAAGGAGCCGCACCAGCCGGGCCTTGTGCTGGTCTCTGGTAATACTAATACGTTTAGTTTAGTTGACTAGCCGTGCCGAGTCTCCGACCGGGCTGCTGCATGACTCAGCACAGTTCGGCATGACACGACAGGATGCTGTGCTGTGCTCGTCTGCGCACAGTTTGTGTTTAATTAAAGTTTATAATGTCGGCAAGGCTTGGTATATATGTATGTGTGTGTGTATGTTGTAGTGCACCCAAGGCGCCGCTCTGATAACATCTGTGATAATAGAGAGATATTAGAGTGTGTATGCACACCGGCTGTCAGACAAACAAGCAAACAGCTAACGTATGTGGCAAGTATGTGATCATTTTGGCCGCACAGGGAGCTTTATTGAGGTGCGCAGATATGTGGTATGAAGCCGATGCTTCGCGCGCGATTTCTATGCAAAAGGTTTTATTAGCACTCGCTAACGCTGTGGGCGCCGTCACAATCCGTGGCCTGACTGAAGCTGTGAGATGTCCGCACGTCACAGCCGCCTGTAGCCTTACTCACACACTAACGCATACAAAGGAAACTATGGAATCTATGCTAGCAACCTTTGGTGCGTCAATATTTCAAGCGACAGCTATTCAATCGGCTGGTGTGCACGGTGAATGGGGGAACAAAAATAGGTATGAATGTGCGAATAAGTGAATGAACAAATCGGCGAACAAACTATTTGATGAATTGTTGAACAGTGTCGCCTATGCAATCAAGTGCTGATCAAAATAGACAGAAAGCATTGGTGAGTGCTTTTTAATTTTAGTTTATGTCGTTCTTCTGTGTTCTTCTCAAAACCGTTCATGATTAACTGACGGAACGTGCGAACGGGGGAAGAGAGAGAAAGCGGTGTTTGATTTATGAGCTCAGGAGGTTTTAAGGCCCAATCAATTCAACCATCCGCATTATATGTACAAGACTATAAGTTAGGCTAGGTTAGCGTGGTTGGCAATAAGCCACGCATAGAGCTTTTGGAGGAGGGGAAACATCAAAAGGCTATGGCCGAAGCCGTGGTGGGGGGCTTTAACCCAAGGTATATCCTCCTGGAACTTCACCGTTAAGTAGTACGTCAGGAGGCCGTTGTGAGTATATTATTACTCAATCGTTACTGTCATTCTGTTCTGTACATTGTGTTAAGGAGCTCTTTCTAGGGACTTACGTGTATATTCCGCGTATTGCAGGTTCTTCATGATATTTGCGGCCACTACACATGTAACTTTCCAGTTTTCTTCGTTTTCGCACATATGTGGGATTAGATTTGTCTCAGTTATGTTTTCAGCAAACGCTCCCTCAAGTATATTTCGCTCATTAATGAGCCGCGGGCATATGCCTCGCCGTTTCTTGCTCTTTGGTGCACTGCGGGCAGTACGGGCCGTTCTCAAGATGGAACCTGTGTAGGTATGTTTTGAAGCACCCGTGTCCAGTCAGCAACTGTGTGATACAAAAATCAGTTTCTCCGTGTTTTTGCTCTATCCCCCTCGCAATGTTTGGAATCAGTTCAAAGGCCCACCTACCTTTCACGGATTGCTCCCTTCGTATCTGCCATTCTTCAATTGTTCGCAGGATTCCTTCTTTTTTAGCCACGTTCGACGGTTTCTGCCCAATGGTATTATGTAACCTATACATCTCAACCGCGAGAAGGTCGATAGGCACCATTCCCGTTATCACATGGATTGCGTCATCTGAGACATTACGATAGGCACTGGCTACTCGCAGGGCGCCAAGTCTGTATGTGGCTCGTATGTGTTGGAGGTACGATGGCTTCATGTTTGCCCAGATTGGTACTGCATACAGAATCACTGAGCTGGTGACTGTTAACAGGAGTCTCCGTATACTTGCGCGAGGGCTGCCAATATTACGCACTAGTCTAGTCACAGCGTTATTTATTCTTACTGACTGACTGTAAATGATGCTTAAAGGTAATTTTCGAGTCAATGAGTACTCCCAGATATTTGATATATGGCTGCGACCTTATGTCATGGTCAGCTACCGTAATCACAAACTCTTCACTTACCCGTCGTGTTGTCAGTAATACGACTTCAGTTTTTTGAGCTGCAAGTTCTAACTTCACATTTTTAAGCCATCTTCTAATTCTTACCATTGCATCGTTGCATAACGCTTGCAACACGTCCAGAAGCTTTCCCACTACCACCAACACAACGTCGTCTGCGTATCCAATGAGGGTAGCATCTTCAGGAAGCTCAATCTTGAGGATACCGACATGCATAGCATTCCAAAGTGTTGGGCAAGGCTCCGAGCCTTTTGGGACACCGCCAGTTACTTTATATGTGCCTACTCCGTTGTCAGCATCATAAAGCAAGAGCCTGTTTTCAAAGTAGCTTGATATGATTTTTTTCAGGTATTTCGGCACCGCGAATACTCTCAGTGCACTCATAATCTGGGGTCATCTTAGGTAGTTGAACGCATTTTTTATGTCTAAGGTAAAAACAGCGCAGTATTTCTTCGTGCCAGCTTTCCATTTCCTGCCGCTAGTGGCTTGACGAGCAATACTCATTACAGCTTGCATTGCGTCCACGGTTGAACAGCCTTTTCAAGAGCCGTATTGGTTTGGGAAAAGCCCTGTTGGTTTCTCTAGAAAGTCTTGCATTCTGTTACATATGATGCGTTCTAGTATTTAGCCGCGTGTATCTAGCATACAGAGTGGACGATATGACTATAGATGGTCCGGCGGCTTTCCTGGTTTGAGTAGCAGTACCAACCTCTGTTTCTTCCACACTTTTGGAAAAACGCCTTCGTTGAGACATGTGTTGTACAATTTAGCAAAAACCTCGGGTGTTGATTTAATTGCTGCTTTCACAACTACATTTGGCAAGCCATCTAAGCCCGGAGCTTTGTTATCAGCAATGCGCTGTACTGTGGAAAGCACTTCTTGTGTGGTGACTTCTGGGATGTCAACCGCCATCACCCGTTGTGTCTGTCGTAGATTTGACTCCACCTGATATGGAAATAATGTGGAAACCACTACTCCTTTTGGTCTCTAGCGATACCAGATGGAGGCCGACCTCTATGAACACTGAAAGTAGACACCATGTAGGGTGTCAGCACTTTTGGCGAATCTAAGCAGAGCTGGGAGATCCGCTTTTGAGACGCCCTCCAGACCCTCAAACAATGGGGTCCTATTTGTCGTATGCGTCTTGATATTTTCCCCCAAATGGGGAGACTGGCGGCTCTGAATGGCAGATTGTTTGTTTTTAGAGGAGTCTTGGCAGAAATGCCAGAGCGACTGCTGTTAGAAAAAATTTGTTCTATCGTTAGATGTTTCATCCCCGAAAATTTCAACCTGTACACTTCCGAATGGTAGTCATATATCAATCCGTTCGGCTACTGCGACCTCTGAAACATATTCACCGCTTATTGTCGGTGCTACGACCACCAGCAAACTCATTCTGAAACATTCCTCACTCGAATAGTCTCTGCTAATTCTATATGGTAGCCAGGACTTCCCAAGGGTTCGTGTAAATTTGTGAATGCAAAAATTGTACAAAACTTGTTTGGAATTTTTCTATTTCATTTGTATGCAAGTCGGTGGTGTACACTCCATTGTATGCGGCATCACGAAATAGCCAGCATTTTCATGCCACGTTTAGTACCAGCTCCAGCAAGAATGTTTAGGGAAAAGTGCAATTATTGCGAATGGCATTGTTTGGCCTGCAACCACTGTTTCCCCGGCCTGTGTGAAAAGAATACGGGACCACAACAGTTACCAACAAGCAATAACAACAACAAAGGGGACGTATCCCAAGCAAAACCAACTGCACTGGGGCCCCTTTGGAGAGGGGGTGTGATGTGCTGCTGGGTATATGCGGACGTAGTGTCGGTGATGTGATGACACGACTCTTAATTCCAGCTGGAATATATTCGTACTCGATAGCAGTGCATGTTCGTATATGCTTTCATATCCTATGTATTTGTGTATGTCTATACAGCAGTCAATGCAGTAGCCAAGCGTGACTTATCGCTGCGAGATGAAGTTGCAATTTACGCGTGCAATCTCTGGTCGATTGACTCTCGGGCTCTCGTGCTGCTGCTGATGGCAATAATGAAGAGTCTCTGAAGGACTATTTTTCATTTGAGTTGAGTAGAGTTAAATGCATATACTCGTAGCAGTGATTGGAATAATATAAATTTATTTTCTAAAATAAGCTGAGTATATTACGTAAAGCCATTTACGTTTTACTTGTATTGTATTTTAAAACTATTGATTTGCTAAGGGTAAAGTAGAATTTGCAAATGCTGCTGTATGTGGCAAACTTCTGTCAAAAATGAACGTGCTACGTCAGTTAGTTTGTGTTTTACAGCTACCTTGAGACCTCCAACAGGAAGATATCTACAGACAACCAGAGCTGTTGATATAATGGAGAAGTTTGATGGGATTTAGGTTGGCGCACTGCCCTAGGCTGTCGAAGAAAGGAGCGCCCAGTGACCTTAGTCGTCTAGCTGCCAAACCCGGACGTTTACAGAGAAAGTGCTCTACAGTCTCTGTTGAGCTTCCAATATTTTTTGGTAGCTATATGTTGCGAAATAAAAACTAGGTTTTTTAATACGTTATAATTTTAATTTAATTGCGTGGCCGTGTTTACAAAAAGTTCAACTGCTTATGATAATTTGCGAATATTTGCACGTATATATATATGTGCATATGTAACTGTATTAGGCAAGCGAAAGGATAAGTAATGTTATGTATACATATCTTATGCTAAGTAAATGCCTGCGTATACCTTGTATTTTTGTATGTTGTGCATATGTACATAACTGCATTAGACAAGCGAAAGGAGAAGTAATGTTATGTATACATATCTTATGCTAAGTAAATGCCTGCGTATACCTTGTATTTTTGTATGCCGTTAAGTGAAAAGGAATATTGTAAGGAATGTATAAAAACTGAAAAATAATATAACATGACATTTTAAGGTGACCAGCTAACATAACATTTTAAGGTGACCAGCTTATATAAATTATAAATATTGGCTATAGTTAAGAAGTTAGTTTGTAGGTTGTGTAGCGGGATTAGCTGCTGCTCCGAACATCCTCCCCCCCGTTGAAAGGTCAGGGCTTTCAACAGAGGCATTTACAGGAAGGACGCACAGCTTATTGATAGCTCTACGTGTAATGCCAGTAGGTGTACGCAAGACGGCTACTCGTGCAACATCGTCAGTTCCAGTGATGAGTTCGACTACCCGTGCCAAAGGCCATTTTAGTGGAGCCGTGTTTTCCTCTTTGATGCACACAATGTCGTTGACCTGGATGCTAGGCTGAGGCGTCCGCCATTTAACTCGCTGCTGTAGAATAGTTAGATATTCTTGACTCCAACGCTTCCAGAAAATTTGTTGAATGTAGGATACGCGTTGCCATTGATTGAGCCGGTTATAATTCAGCGACGTAAGATTGGGTTCAGGAAAAGCGGTTGGTGGGCCACCAATCAAAAAGTGACCTGGCGTAAGCACATCAAGATCTTCTGGATTCTCTGAAAGTGGAACAAGAGGACGCGAATTTATTATAGCTGTTATTTGACATACCAAAGTACGCAATTCGTCAAATCCAAGAATTGAGGACCCAACTGAACGATATAGATGCTGCTTGGCTGTTTTAACCGCTGCCTCCCATAGGCCCCCAAAATGCGGCGAACGAGGCGGTATGAAGCGCCAATCAAATCCATTGCTAATGCAGTAGTTATTAACTGCGCTACGATGATTTTCATTGAGGACTAAATTTCGTAAGTCGTTTAACTCGTTTCTAGCGCCCACAAAGTTTGTGGCGTTGTCTGACCAGATGCAGCTAGGTATGCCGCGCGTAGCGACGAAGCGTTTGAGAGCGCCTAAAAAGGCGTCAGTAGAAAGATCTTTTACTAGTTCTATCCAAATTGCCTTTGTTGAAAAGCAGATGAAGACACTCAGGTAACATTTTTGTGGAGATTTGTTGCGAATTTCAGACTTATAATAAAATGGGCCACAATAATCTACCCCAGTTATCATAAAAGCGCGTGTAGTCTGAATGCGCTCTTTAGGTAAGTCAGCCATGATATGCTCGAGAAGACGCGGTTTTGATCTACAACATATGATACACCTTCGTATGGCTCGCGCAGTAGTTTTCCTTCCTCCTATGGGCCAAAACTGCATGCGAAGAGAAGCAAGCAAAGACTGCGGACCTGCATGGTGGTACTTACGGTGATAATGTGTTATTATGGCGAATGTCAGTGGGTGATCCCTTGGAAGGATGCATGGATGACGTGCTTCAAAGCTGAGCGTTGAATGTCTTAGTCTGCCACCTACACGAATAAGGCCAAAATCATCTAAAAATGGTGACAGCGAAGCGATGGGGCTTGAGGCGTGAACACACTTATTGTTTTTCAAAGCCACATACTCGGACCACAACTGCGCCCTTTGAACGATGCGAATCAACAATTGAGTACCGCGATGAATATCCTCAAACGTGAGTTGCGAAGTTCTTGGTGACATTCTGCTTGTTATAAACTTGTTTACATATCCAAAAATACGTTGCATCTTGCCAAACGAATTTATGTACTTAAAGGATAGTGTTAAGTCGGTTCGATCATTTGACAAGAGCAACACCTTTTGTCGAAGTTCTATAATTTTAGTTTTAGGTGCGCAAAATTGGGGCCAATTGTTGTCAACTTCTCGCAAGAACGAAGGCCCGTGCATCCAAAGTGGAGATTGTGAAAGTGTCGTTGGTGAGGCTCCCTTCGACAAAATGTCAGCAGGGTTTAATTCTGTAGGAATGTAATGCCATTGCATACCCTCTGTAAGTTGCTGTATCGCGCTTACCCGGTTAGCAACAAACACATTAAATTTAGATGGCTCTTCACGCAGCCATGAAAGCACAATCGATGAATCCGACCAACAGTGAAAGCGGCCGGCGAAAAGTTTCATTTTGAATATCCCATTTACTAATTCCGCAAGCAAGGCAGCAGCGCAGAGTTCCAGTTTGGGTATCGTAAGTATCTTCAATGGAGCGACGCGAGCTTTGGAACACAGTAGATGCACTTGCGCGCGGTCATCCATTATCGAACGAATGTAGATACAGGCACCATACGCTTCGATACTTGCATCACAAAATGCATGAATTTCGACGGTGGCTCCAGGCTGCAGTACGTACCGAGGGAATGATAAATGCTGCACTTCGACGAACTCGTTACGAAATGTAGACCAAGCAGTGTTCAGTGAGTGCGGTAAGCTTTCATCCCACTCCAGCTTATCCCTCCACATGCGCTGTAAAAGAATTTTTCCTCTGGTCAAAGTGGGGCCAATGAGTCCAAGCGGATCATAACAACGAGCTAACGTAGATAACGCCGATCGCTTGGAATTCTTGCAAAATTCAGGTTGCGACTTAAACGAAAATAGCAGATTGTCATCAAACGGCTTCCAGATCAAGCCCAATGCCTTGGTGATGTCGCTGCCGTCATTAAACTTAAGCAAGTCTTGTTTATCAGTATCAGGAATATTACGAAGAACATCTGGACTATTGGAACACCATTTTCTTAGCTGGAAGTTACCTCGAGCGAGAATATTCGTTGTTTGTCGTTTGATTTCTTCTACTTCTTCCAAAGTATCGCCACCACTTATCAAGTCATCCACGTAAAAATCTCGAATGATGGTTTGCGAACCAAGTGGATAAACTGAGGATTCATCCGACGCAAGTTGGTGCATTGAACGAATCGCTAGGAATGCTGCAGATTTAGTTCCATATGTTACAGTGTCTAATTTATATATATTTAAGTCATCTTCAGGAGAATCACGCCACAATATACACTGGAGCATGCTATCCGGTGGGTAGATCCGGACACATCTATACATTTTGCAGATGTCTCCAGTGAGTGCAATCGGAAACGTACGAAAACGAATCAAAATATTGAAAAGTTTGGGCTGAATTGTTGGACCAGTCATGAGTAAATCATTAAGTGATAAACCCGAGGTTGTAGCTGCAGAACCGTCAAAAACAACTCTTAATTTTGTTGTAGTACTTTCGTCTTTAATGACGCAATGATGCGGCAGAAAATATTTGCACTCATGGATAGCAGAGTTTGGAACTAACGACATGTGATTGAGGTCACGATACTCTTTCATGAATGCACAATATTTTGCCTTGAGCTCAGGATTACGTACGAGTTTTCTTTCTAGGTTTTGAAATCGGCGTCGAGCTTGTGAGTACGACTCACCTAACGAATCTAAATTTAGCTTTGTTGGCAGGCGAACCGAATATGCGCCTGAGGCTAAACGAATGAAATTTTGCTTGAAATGCAACTCACAGTCAAGCTCCTCTTTAGAATTTTTGGAAATCGGTTCAACGACATGATCGATCTCCCAAAACTGCCGGACTAAATCATCCAGCCGATCATCAATATTGATATCTGTAGTTGAGCTGTGACTTGCTACGAATGTTGAAAGTTTGGGGGCCTGTTGCTTACCGCCAGACAGAACCCAACCAAGGCGAGTTTTTTGAAGTAATGGTATTTCAGGTGCTAATTGAATCTGTCCTACGCAAAGTAGCTCATAGAAAAGTCCTGCTCCGATGAGCAGATCAATACGCTGGGGCACGTTAAAACCAGGATCAGCTAGTTGAATGTTTGAGGGTATGTTCCAATTAGCGATGTTTATTGAAGCGACTGGTTGACTATCGGTAATTGTTTTCACCACAACAGCAGTCATATTTGTACAAAAATCTGAAGTCCGCGACTTCAGAACTATATCAACGGAGCACCCATCAGTCGAAAAGCTTGCATCTCCAATGCCGGAGACTGCGACCAATGATTTCGTCCTAGTAAGTTGTAGCTGGTTAGCGAAACGAGTTGTAACGAAGTGAAGCTGCGAACCCGAATCTAGGAGGGCGCGGCAAGGTACGAAGGTTCCAGCACGATTTTTAATTAGAACAATTGCAGTGGCGAGGAGCACAACATCAGGAGAAGGAGTATGAGCATGGGACGTGACAGATAATGATGCAGTCCTAGCATTCGATTCAGAAGTAGTGCAAGGTGCTTGGCACTGAGCAGTTGGTGAAATGGATAACCGATCAAAATGTAACAGTGTATGATGCTTCGCTTGACAGCTGCGACATGGTCCCGATTTGCAGTCCCGAATCTGATGACCTTTCTTCAAACAATTAAGACATAGGTTGAGCCTTTTAGCTTCTTTCTGGCGTAGATTTGGCGACAAATTGACGTAGCGTTGACAACGGTAAATTACATGTTCGGGGGATTCGCAAAATACGCAACTACCTACTGAGCTATTCGAAGCAACAAAAGATTTTCTTGGATTTGTACTCACGCTTTTGATGACTTTTACCGGAATGCTAGCTTGTGTCTGCAATGCATATTCGACGTTTTCGAGTGTACGACAGCGTTTTTCTAAAAATCCAGCTAGTTGGTTCCAAGAGGGTAGGTCGTTGCTTGTCGAATTCTCCTCCCATTTAGCTTGAGTCACCTTGTCTAACCTTTGCACTATCAACTGAATGAGGATGCTATCGGATATTTGTTCTTTTGAGCCGATAGATTGTAGAGCGCGCATGTGCGCGATTGCCTTGTCTGTCAATGCCCGCAACGTGTGTACGGACGAATCCACCTTGTCCAACTCAAATATTCCCCTGATGTGTGCCTGAAAGATAAGACGTTTATTATCAAATCGTTTTTGTAAAAGTTCTAATGCAATTTTGTAGTTAGTGTCGTTTATCTCGAGTGATCCCACGGTGTCCAGGGCAGCACCACTAAGGCAAGACCGCAAATGTTGAAGCTTGTCCACTTGTGTCAGTTCACTGTCTTTGTCGATTACAGATGTGAACATTGCGTAAAAATTTGTCCACTCAGTGTAAGCCCCACTAAATTTGGGCAACGTTAGCAGTGGCACGCGCGAACGATTTGCGTTTACAATTATAGACTGTGTGTCCGCGGTGTTCATCCGAAAAGTTGAGCAATGTTGTGAAGTACTGCGCTTCCCGATCTCCCGTTGCAGAGTGGCTCTGAGATTGACTAGCGTGGTATCGAATTTGGCAGGTAGGTCACTGGTAATCGACTCGAAGTCCAGTTCCTCCAAACTTGTGTGGGTGACCGAAAAACTGGATTTCAGCTCCACCAATAATTCCAGTATTGCGTTGAGAGCATATTCATCCTTACTGTGCAGATTATCAGGATCCAAGTCGGTGGCTATACTTTCAAGGCGATTAAGTATAGCTTTCGATTTCATCTTCAGAAATGTCACTCGGCCCATAGGCGGACCCATAGTCGGCCCATTGGTTGGACCAACATCATACGTATCGTCTCTTGCTGGTGTACCAGTAGCCGGGCTGAATGGCATGGCGAACAAATAGGTTAACTATAACGCTGCGCGACACGTATAAAAAAAATAGGTGCGTTATACTCGACGACAATGTATACGGTAAAAATAAATGCACCGTATCTAACTGGCCGGAACAACTGTTTTAATAAATTTCGCCACCGGCAACGGGAAAATATGCAACTTTAAATTATTTAATTTAAATTATTAAGTTAACGCGAAAAAACACGGCGATCACGTCGGGGTCACCAAATGTTGAGCTTCCAATATTTTTTGGTAGCTATATGTTGCGAAATAAAAACTAGGTTTTTTAATACGTTATAATTTTAATTTAATTGCGTGGCCGTGTTTACAAAAAGTTCAACTGCTTATGATAATTTGCGAATATTTGCACGTATATATATATGTGCATATGTAACTGTATTAGGCAAGCGAAAGGATAAGTAATGTTGTGTATACATATCTTATGCTAAGTAAATGCCTGCGTATACTTTGTATTTTTGTATGTTGTGCATATGTACATAACTGCATTAGACAAGCGAAAGGAGAAGTAATGTTATGTATACATATCTTATGCTAAGTAAATGCCTGCGTATACCTTGTATTTTTGTATGCCGTTAAGTGAAAAGGAATATTGTAAGGAATGTATAAAAACTGAAAAATAATATAACATGACATTTTAAGGTGACCAGCTAACATAACATTTTAAGGTGACCAGCTTATATAAATTATAAATATTGGCTATAGTTAAGAAGTTAGTTTGTAGGTTGTGTAGCGGGATTAGCTGCTGCTCCGAACAGTCTCCTTCTCTCAAAAGTTCCCACAGCTTCTGCAATGGGGGTTGAATGGTAACCCTAGCTTTTCCGCGTGTGTGCCGATCGTCCAGTGACTGGTAAATACAGCTACGAGTTTGAAAATTGAATGGCGAGGAGGCCAAAGGACTTTCTGAGTTCTTCGTATATCGTATTGGGGCCAAAGGGTTTATGAAATAGCAAACGAAGAAATAGAGATCCATCTGTTCTGCGCTTTCCTGAGAAATACTTTGTGCAGTTCCCCTTTACCAACTGTCAGGGGGATGCCGGTATCTAGGTAGGAGATCTCTGAGACTAATTCAGCCGATCCCTTCCTGGTAAGCTCAACAGCAATTTCATCTCCCTCTTTGTGCCTATGTCCCGGAACCCAGATCAGAGAAATGTTACCTGCACACCCAAGGGATTTGATATCCTCCTTACAGAAGTTTACTAATTTCGTTCTGCGAACGGTACTTACAGTACTGTACTGTGCCTATAAATAATGATTTTCTTCATACTTTTGTACTTCAATTCAATTCAAAGTAAAGAATGTGTGAAAATAACACAAAATCAATAACCAATTTACTTTTGCAGGATATGACCCCCTTGGCCTTGAGACAGACGGAAAGGCCGAATGTGATTTGCAGGTATTTTGGACCACTCGAGGACAATGGTTTTTTTCAGCGCCTCTCCCGAAAATCACCCAAAGAGAATAATGCATCGGATTCGCGAGCGAATCAACTCTTTCGCTCTCTCAGGTCTGACTTATTGCTGCTTTGGTGTGAGATCGTGCACCTTTTGGATCTTGGATGAGGCGGATGCTCCAGTCAGCTATTTTCAGTTCTTTTGCCATTTAATTGGCACTTCGTCGGGTATTTCGTTCAAGAAGCTTCTTCACTTTTTTAACCATTTCGCGTGACGTTGCAGTCTTTTGATGACCACCTCCATGACGTTTCACGATGCTACCAAAATGATGCGATGAACAAAAGCTTTATTTACTTAAAAGAGCTCAAGCTCACGAACAATTGCTGGTTTTGATATTTCAGCCAAATATAATGCAATCACAATATTACGTTTGTAATCCATTCCTGATTTTCTTTTTTCGCTTTTACTCTCAGCAAAATGCTTCCGCGCGCTTGTAAACAATTCTCTGGTCTGTCATTTAGTCAACTTACAGACAGCTGATGCCCGTGTATCAGCTGCGCGAAGGGGTCTGAAATTGGTACACTTTTAGTGCCGCAACCTGTATTGTTGAATGCAAGGAATCATTTTTTGTTTCCATTCATTTTTCATTAGCTTTTGCCTTTATTTTTTTATATGTATTTTACGCTAATTTCGGGGCATACCCTAGGCTTGAATTGTGTTATGCGAGGTGGCAGTCCCACAAGAGTTAATGCAGTAGTTGCATGGAATAGTAAAAGGAAGGTAGTTAAAACCATGCACACATTCATATACAAGTATAGCAGATAGTCGAATGAACAAATTACCCTGTAGAGAAAAAAATAGCACCGAACTGGTTCGCTTTTAGTGAATTTAGAACCATAAATGGTGTTCCCCCTAGTTAACTTAGAACCATAAATAGTGTTCAGCCTTTTTACAGGTTTTGAACTAGCACTAAATTCAGTGTACTATATGTACACACCTCTCTTTTTACACGGCCTCTTATACATTTCACATGCCTTACTAAGTAAAAGATTTTCGTGTAAGATTAAGTAAAGATACATACATACTAGGTTGTTCAAAAATGTTTGCGATTCGATAAGAAAAACACAATTTTATGATTTGAAATATATGTATGCTATTGTTCAGTATAGTCCCCCTGAATAACAATACACTTGTTTCAACGAGATTCCAATTTATGAATTCCATCCCTGAAGTGAGAATCTATGTAGAAAGGTTGCAAAATACACTTCCACAGCTGTTATGACCTCAACATTTGATGAAAAACGCTTTTCACGCATACATTCTTTTAGATCTGGAAGCAGATAGAAGTCGCTAAGGGTCAAATCTGGTGAATACGGTGGATGCTTCAACAGTTCGAACTTTAATTCATGGACTTTATACGTTCTTAAAATGCTCTTGTGACACGGGGCGTTGTCCTGATCAAAAAAAAAAATTTTTTTTCTCTTGTAAACTGGATCTGTTTTCAAGAATTTTTTCCCTCAGCTGGATCAAAAGGTAACAATAATATTTAGAATTTATTGTTTTGCCAGTTTGCAAGTCATCTACAAACGAAATTCCTTTCGCATCCCCAAAAACTGATGCTAACACCTTCTTGGCCGAATTCAGGGCGCGAACTCGTTTCGGCGCCAAATAACAAGGCTCACACCACTGTATAGCCACTCCTTTTTGTCTAAGATCGTGGTGATAGACCCAAATCTCATCCATAGTGATGAATCGATGCACAAACTCTCGAAAAAGCTCTAAATGTTGCTGCGAAATGTTGCATTCAAATGAGTTTTTGTTCCATTGTTGGCGAATGTGGCACCCATTGTGCACACAGCTTTTTGGAACCCAATACTTCAGTCAAAATATCGCCTACACTGCCGTGCCTAGCGCTTCTATTAAATCTGTTTAAGTCACTCGATGATTTTCCAATACGATTTCCTGTATTTTTTCTACGATTTCTGGTGTTGTTGCTGTTTTCGGACGTCCTTGACGTAGATCGTCTTCAAGGCTTGTACGACAAAGCCCACTGTGCATTAAAATTTCAACGTAATTTTTACGTTGCGTGTAGCTGGATAATATGTATTGTACAAGGTGGCGCAAAATTAATCATCCCATTTTTCCTTCCAATCATTTTTTACTGAATAAGCAAAAATAATTTTGAGGGATGTAAATCTTTACTTGACCTTTATGAGCTCAATTGCTTGTCTATTTGTATACTGCAGCTGGCTAGCTGGCAAATGTCAAAAAGTTTTCCGATAGGGTGATTCATTTTGCGCCACCTTGAGTAAAGAACTCGATAAAGCAAAAAACAGTCGCTAACAACAGAATTTGCTACAACGAAAAAAAGCAAGAGAAGTAGTTAATAATTTAAATAAAGTCCAACAGATGGGCAGGACGTATTTGACATATCTTAAGATGACGTTTTTGATCCAGTCCGTAATAAACGTGTACGCTTGTTATCAAGTAGCGATTTTTTCTTTTTTTCTTTTTTTTTCCTTGTTCATTCCACTCGGGAGCATAGGGCCTCGACAAGACTTGTCGTTGGTTTCGTTGATCTGTTTTTGATTTCTGACAGGGTAGGTGATTAGCCTGCCGCTACCAGTCCTAAATGGTGGAAATGTCATGTGTCGTGGCTTAGGAACAACGCCTTCTTACAGCTTGAAGCACCATCTGTGTTTCTCATTGTTCAGGCAGAAGGATCGCACAGATGGTTGAGATGCGATGTGTAGCGATGAGTAGTTGTAAAAGTTATTTGTATTCCTAATTTCAATTTGAATTTTTATATATGTATGTTTGTTTTTTGTATTTATGGGTTGAATTTTCACTCTACACAAATTTTGATTTTTTTTTTTGACGTGATAACGTCTATTAATTCGATTTAGCCAGCTGCACGCACCAAAAAATGTGTCGTTATCTTGCTCAATCGTCGTTATCTTGCTCATTCTCCGTTATCTTGCTCAATCGCCGTTACCTTGCTTGAACTACAAGCGAAAGCGCGGAATGAACGACAAAGAGCACTATCGGGCCCCGCGTTCGGCAACGTTCGACATCTGACTCTCTCCTACTTGAGTGAGCATATGTATGTATTTATATGTATGTATATGGGCATGTGTATATAAATTCACATACTTGTATTTGCATATGCCTTCTTCCTGTGTGCATGGTAATGAACCATTTCTCTGTTGAGAATAAGAAGATGAGAGGAAAAGTAGGAAATATGAAAGGGAGTGTTTCGAGTGTAATGTTTCTTGAAAAAGTCAAAACGATGATGGTGCCTCTTCGTGTTGATGACTTATTAACGTCCGATGCACAATCGAAATTGAACATATCTTTCATGAATTTGATAAATGTTTCGTCATTTTTCACGTTTGTGTAAATGTAACTTGACCTATTCCATTGCGATTCCATTTACCTCCTTCTCTATATCCATACAAAATATCTATCAAACAAATAAATTTAAATTTTGTTTTGAAAATTCAATATTTTCTTATGACGTTGTCACGTTAAACTATCGTCAGTAAACCGACTTTACAGACAACCTCTTTTTTTTACATAAAAATTAATTGATTTGGCTTTATATCAGTATTTATGTAATATGGGTTTCATTATTAATTCTTTTCCACGGTTTTTTTATTAAAATATTGTTGAAAAAAGTTGCTCATCTTAACCGTTTCGGTCCGAACGGGACTTATATGTCCCGGCAATGTTTGAAGATACCTACAATTTTGATGGGACAAAAGACTTTTATTTCACCCATTGCAACTATTAAACATATAAAATAATTTGTATTTCCGTTAGCGGCTTTCCGTACCGAAAGGGTTAAACGATTTTTTAAAGTTGTGGAACCTCTGCCCAAATATGATATATGTCGCATGAACTTTTTTACACGATTTTTTTTTTATTTTGCACGCTTTTCTAAAGAACGTGTCTACGTTTAAAAAAGAGTTAGGTTTATAGTTTGTCTGCATATAAACGTAGATGCCTTTTGTAGTCGTTGAATAAGAAGAAGAAGAAAAATGTGGAGAGATTATGTTCCCAGAATGTCGAGCAAACGTATAGCAAGTGTGGCGAGGAAAGGCAGAATCATCTACACTAGACCACCCAAAGATGGCACGAATACTGGACAGCCAAATCCTCTGACCTGCAGTAAAAGTTATCCAAGAAGTTTGATATAATTGAAAAACAAACAAAAAAACCCGAGCTACTTAATCCATCACGCCCCAGCACTTTTCGGAGCCAGAAGCCGAACTCATCACAGAATGCCACAGCCGCATGCAAAAGTAATTTTAGACTAGTCGTAAAATGGTCGTAAAGCGATTCTTTCCTTATATGTGCTTTCCTACGCTGGCATTGTCGCACTCCAAAGGCAGAAGTGGTTCGCAATTCATGAGATCTTACCATTCCTGAATTAAAAATTTGCTTCACTAATTCACGTCTTCCCTGCTGGGTAAGGCACTAAAGTTCATTCTACACACGAATACGAATTCAAACATAACAAAATACGAAATTTCCGTTTCCGGTGCACTAACTACAACAAATATGCAAACACTTTTTCTATTATATGTTTGTTTACTTTTCAAAAATATATGAAATCATATTTGAGCTCTATCAGACTTTCCCATCTTCTTTACGTGCATGACCACCATAACCAAATAAACAAATAAAAGCTTGCAAATGTGCAATTGTAAATATTTATTAGCGGCAAATTTAAACAGGCAGCTAGACATATGTGCACATACCCATACATATGTATGTACAACTTCGTATTCATGTGTTGCATTATGAACGCTCGCTGGTGCCGGATGAGCGCAGCTGCTGTCTTTTCGATGTTGCTAATAGTTACCTGCGACAGAGTTTAACAAATTAAGATGAGAATGTGTAGATGTAATGTGCTTGTAAGCAAACATGATTGTACATACATACACACATACATGCATAGTATAAAGCTGTAAGGACGCTAAAAACCGGAAACGATTAGACATAGCAACCGCTTAGCTTTTGGCACATGAACAATTGGAACAGATTGCAAGGAGGACTGAGCTTATATGAGCACTTATGTGTGTATGTATGTAGGTATGTATGCATATAAATATATTACGAGTGCCGTCATAAACTCTTGTCAATGAATTACTGTGATTTCCTTCTCATTTGCATAAATCTGGACTAGGTTTGGTCAGTCAATGGTAAATTACGCTGCAGTTTAATCTCTTCTACATGAATATGCTAATTACCCCACATACATACCAACAAGCATGTTTATTAACAGATACTGGTCGCCATGGCTGCTAAATTTAGTTTAAGGGGTTAGGTGGGTTACAGAGGTTCAAAAAAAGGGTATTTTTACAATTTTTTTTTTAATATATACAATCATATATTTTATTTAAACAATTCAGCATATCAAAGATACATATTTAAACAGTATTTTGTGAAATTTTTATTTAAAAATTCCGAAAACTCAGCCGTTGGTACCTCATCTCCCTTAACGTCTCACAAAAAAATGCTCTTGCCGTGGACAGCATAACTCATTATTGGTTCATTTAAAATCAAAAAACCAAAAATTTTTCGTTAGTACATGGATAAATCTCGTTACTGGACGAAGGAAAAAAAAATAAAATTTAATTTGAATTTTTGACAGACTTTGAACAAAAAAACACATTTTTTGGTCAAATTTTCGTCATGTGTTGGCTCGAAAAAATTAGTTGTAATAAAAATAAAAAAAAATCCTTCGTTCAATAACTTGATAATGTTATTCCAAAGATGTGTGCAAAATTTGAACAAAATCGCTTCATAACTTTTCGAGAAATCGTGTCCACCGACTTAAAAAATCGAGTTTTGAGATAAACACGTATACCTGCGAAACGCTGCACTGACATGGCCTGATGGGCGGAACTTCTGAAGGGTCTATCTCGTAGAATTTTACTCGGATCAATTTGAAATTTTAGGAGAATATTTTAAACATATTATACTATTTAATAAGACAAAAAAAACAAAATCGATTTTTTGAAATTTTCAAACCCACCTAACCCCTTAATTGCTGGATCGGTTATACAAATTTATTTCTTATATTTTAGTTAATAGTCTCTAATTATGCATTTTCAATAATTTCTGCTTTGTTGAATTTTGTTCTTTATTTCTGTTTAGGTTTGCATATAAAATTAGATGCTGAAACATTCACAGAAATCTAAAATTCAATCACACTTTTTATTTCTTTCCGGATGGTTGAAGCACAGAGTGTAAACTTGAAGACTTAAAGCCAATTTACACGATGACTTTTCACTCTGAATCGAAAAAGTATAGAGAAGTTAACAGGGGAGGCATGCACGCACGGTCAGCGAAATCGATGGGTATTTTGACATTTTGCTTTCATCGCATTCACATTTTTCTATTATTAATCAAGCTAATAACCAAAGAAAATTGTCCGCTTAAACGCCAAAAACACGAAAGGAAAACAGCACAAGAAAAGACATCGTAGAAATGCACGAAGATTTTAGAAGAGTTCTTTAAAAGAGAATGTGCAGAAAACCCAGGGTGAAAATTCAACCTGTATATTGGCTCTTAGAGGTGTTAAGTGACCCAAGTATTTTGAAGATCATGTATTCAATGTTGAAAACTTTGGTGTGAAGCTTCATAAAACCAGTTATTTCGGTTATTTTTAACATATTTATAAAAAAATTACATATTTATAGCCTCATTAGGTTGGTATCCTTGCTGTGATGGGGCTTAAGTGGCTAAGTTTAACCCCCATCTCTGGAAATATGGAATCGAGGGTTGGGGCACTGCTGCAAAAAGTAATCTAAGCAAACTACAACGAGTTCAAAATTCTCAGGACCATGACTGATGCTGCTTGGTACATACCTAATACAGATATTCATCGCGACCTTGACATCGATACTATTTACGAGACAATGTGTGATGAGAAGGCTCCCAAATAAAGAGAAATTTACCCAACGCCGGCTTAATCGTCAAACACATATTTGTCACTGCTTGTTAGTCACTCGTTTTAAATGCTATACATATATTTCTTCTAAATGAATGACAGCATCGGCCCTTGAATATCACTCTCATTCCATCTCATTGTAAATTAAATTGCTTATTGTCTAACGACAGATGTAATATTTTAAGGAAGCAAATGAAAACAAAAACAAAACATCCCATCTCATGGAGCCTAACTCACCACGAACTCCATATGGGGACTGGCTTATTATCCATCCGTGGAACGGCGCAAATGATGGCCATTCAATCACCATGCGGAGATCGACGCACTAACGTCCCTCTGTGATTCACTACCCCGTCATCTCATCATGCCCTTTCCTTGTCCCCCTACTATTTTACCTGGCAGTAGGCATAAAATGCAGTTTATTTTCTTTTTATGTTCAAATATTGAGGCTAAACAAGGATTTATATGGACGAAGTAACCTATTCTCCCGTCAAGCAATCGGCGGCTCAGGAATCGAATGTGCAGTCCCGAACCGCACATCCCCTTAAGACCCTTATGGCCGAAACATTGACTTTGTCAATGGATAGCCGAATGAGTAAGAGTGATATACCGATGTCAAAGCAATCCGAATCAACTTAACAAGCTGTGTGGGGGATGTGGGGATGGCGGAAAGTCTCTATATACCCAGATGGAGCTCTGGTACCGAGTAAGTCTCTGACAAAGGTTAAACCTGGTGCGAATCGGGATAGTGCCGGTAAAAAGGCTGAAGCCACGGAAGATTCGATTGCAGGTGCTAGTACCGAAAGGCAGTTCGAACGGAGAGGGCAAAAGGCGGAGAAAGCCGAAGCATTAACTAAGGCAACTACTCAAGCTCCGTCATCTTCGGTACCGGTAACGGCGACGAAGCGGGAAAGCGCGATAGAACAGACGATTGTTCTGTAGGGATAGAGAAAGGGAAAGGCAAATAAAATAAAAGTCACTAGACCAAAGTCGGAAATGCCTACACCCCTAATCCAATTGGAGGCAGATAAATCTTTACCTGAAAACGAAAAGACTAAGGGACGACAAATATCGGATGGCACTCTTCCGTCAACGTCTGATGAATCATTCAGGAAAGTGGCAGCTAAGGCAATGACGTTAGAAATACATACCGACTAGCATGACGGTCTATTGTTCAAAGGGCAACAAGACTAGCTTGCCAGCTATCTTTGGAAAGCCATCGGTGCGTAGAAAGACGATCCGGTCTAGAACGCTGTTGAACTGAAAAGTGTTTTTTGACAAACCCGAACAGAAAATTGTCGAACTTTCCTCTAAAACTTGGTAAAAAAGACGTTCAGTTGCAGCACACAACACATGGGGCCAACATATGACCAACGTTGGAATCATTGAGACCCGATTTGCCTGTCTTGCTTAGAGGAGGCGGATAGCACTGAGCACTTTCTCTGTGAGTGTCCTGCCTTTGCTAGAGCAAGGCTACAAATTTTGGGTTCCGATGTCACGAGAATGAGTAATATTCGTTTTCTAAAACTGGAGGATATTTTCATATTTGCCAAAGAATCTAAAAAAATTCTCACAAGACTAGCTATCTTTGTCTCGGTCTATGTTCCATCCTATATCTTTTTCACTGTCGCTTCTCTCCTTTCCTCCTTCCTTGACTATCGATCCTTTGCCTTTCCAGTGATTCGAATACAATAGCTGTTTATTTCCATTCTCTCAGTGCTTCTTGGCTCGCCTTTTTCGAATTTCAAATTTCAACCGAACCCAGTGTCATCCTTACTTATTATACATCATTTAACACACTGACAATTTTACTATACAATTTCACATTCTAACTGCATACAATACTGAATATACACACATTCGCATATTAGCACACAAACATTAGAGTTCATATTCGATAGCATTATTTTGAAATATGAGAATGTATCGCAATATCATATCAGGCCTCTAGCGCAATACGCTACTTACATACAAATGTATATGATATAGGCAATAGAGACTCGCAGCACGCGTGAGTGTGTAATCAAATATTTGCATCCGCATGCATTCATATTCGTTCGTATTCTACATACAGTCCGGAAATAATAGCACGATAAATACGTTGCCTCAAAAACATTATTTGATGCCCATAAATAAACTAAACTGAATTGCTTATTGGGCATATGTTTGCATCCTGCCCGTTGTGTTTCGATAACACAACAAAAAGAAGTGAATGCACCACACCACTCGATTCCACTCAAAATCAAATCGATGCAGCGGACGAAGGCAGGTGGCTGGGCCCTCACTGCTGTACTGGAACATAAACATAAATGCACTTCCCTTCAAATCAAATTTCATTTTAATAAAATAAATATCAGCAAAAGTACTTTGAAAGGGTTGGATTGTAAATATCAACACAATGTTGGAGATCGAAAAATCGAAAATTGGTTTATTAAAAGATCACTTGCACCTGCACTTGTGAAGGCATATGTTGGCATATTTGCTAAGTATTTTCAGCTGAAAGAAAGCATCGTATCTTTGAAAGAATATTAGAGGGGGAAAACAAAAAACATACCTAAGTATTTTCCCTCGTAAAAGCAATATTTGCATATGCAGGGATTATTTAAATTATTTTTTAATAATTTATTTTATTAAATTTTTAAAAATTTAATTTATTTCTGTGTTTTTCTCTTTTTGGTTTGGTTACATGCTTCAAGCGTATGCATATACTGGATTCCTGAAGAAAACTATAAGAGCATTTTTGATATATTGGGTTGGGGAAGAGGTTGTAAAAAGCAACGGCGAATATAGGTATAACTCATTAACTTATTAAGTGATGGAGAAACATATTCGAGTGGGGGTATTGCCGAGAAGTCCACTGAGTAAAATCAACATGCTTACCAGAATGGAAAATCATGCGAATCAGCCTTACACGATCTTGTTAGCAAGATTGAAGCCGGGCTGGAAGCTAACGAATACACAATGGGCGTGCTCCTGGACATTGAGGCGGCTTTTGATAATGCCACTTTCGGCTCAATATATTCTTCTGTCGAACGACTCGGATATACTCGTATTATAAAATGGATATATTTCATGCTCTCTGAAAGGCTGTTAACCGCTGCTGAGAACAGTGACGAACTAATCATCGTCAGGACCAAGCAAGGATGTCCCCAAGGGGGTGTTCTTTCTCCGCTGCTGCCTTTAGTAAAACTTAGGGTCTGAAACCTGTTGTAGTCCTATGGATATACACAGCACTTATCAGACCAATCATCACCTACGCCTCTGTGGTCTGGTGGCGACGGAGCATGGTTAAGTCCACAATCCAGGAACTATACAGGCTGCAAAGAAGTATATGCTTATGCATTACGGGTGCCGTGAGTACAACCTCTGGTGATGCCCTAAATGCTATGCTTGATTTGCTTCCCTGGGATTTTAAGATGCAACAGGAAGCAATAAAAGCAATGTGTAGACTCCATAAATATGGGTTTTGGCACGACGACGCAACTACGGGACACAGAAAAATCTTTAAGTTGTAATCTGAGCAGTGTCCACTGTTTCTGGATCCTAAAGACGACCTGATACCCACAGTTTCATTCGGAAGGAAATTTGATGTCAGATGAGCAATGAAGCAATCCAGAATGCATTCAGAGAGGTTTGATGGATATTTTCTTTATCGATGGGTCCAAGAATGAAATAGGGTCTGGAGCCGGATGGTACTTAAATGATAAGTATCACTATGCTGTGGAGGAAATGGCAACAGATTTCCTGCCTCAAAGATTGTTGAAGAATGTAAGAAGAAGCTTAATTCTGTCGCAAGACAAAACAGGCTTGTACTTATATGGGTTCCAGGACACTCCGAGGAAACTAATTGCTTATGAATTAGCCAACCATGGATCAGCGGTTTTCCCACAAGGGCCAGAGCCAATAATCGGGATCAGTTTCGCAGGAATCATGAATTGGATCAGCGATTATGTAGGCAATCTACATAAAGAACGATGGTCCGGTGTAGAACGCTGCAGAACTGCAAATTGTTTTGTGACAAGTCCGAAAAGAAAATTGTCAAACTATCTACTAAACCTGGGAAGGAAAGACGTTCGGTTGATGGTCGGTATTATTACAGGACGCAACCCATAGGATCCACATATAACCACGATTGGAATCATTGGGGACCCACAGTGTCTGTCGTGCTTGCAGGAGGCGGATAGCACTGAGCACTTTCTCTGTGAGTGTCCTGCCTTTGCTAGAGCAAGGCTACGACTTTTGGGTTCCGATGTCGGGAGAATGAGTAATATTCGTTCTCTAAAACTGGAGGATATTTTCAGATTTGCCAAAGAATCTGGAAAATTCTCACAGAACTAACTATCGCTATCTCTGTCTCTATTCTTTCCTATCTCTTTCTCTGATACTTTTCTCCTTCCCACCTTGACTATCTACCCTCTTTCCAGAGCTCTAAATACCATGGGCTCTTTAGCCTGAGTGTTTTAGGTGCCACCAAATCTGCTGGTGCTCCTTGGCTCGACCCTTTCAAATGTCAATTTCAACTTTTTGATATAATTATTGTTTTTTGTGTTAATAAAAGTATTTGGTAAAAATGCTAACCAATAAAACCTGATGGGAAATATTTAAGGTAAGTGCCAATCAATAGGATTAGTCTTAACTACTTCTAAAACATGTAGTAGGACACAAACGATCTTTTAAGTCGAAGTGTCGGCCATTCGGAAATACTGAAATTATTATTATTATAGTTTTCGATACTCTCCACTCATCATTGTCTCTGCGACAGAAGTCAAAAAAGAAGGGCAAAGTGCCTTAAAACCAGATTACAGTGCTGGTACCCACCACAACACAAATGGAGGACGACCGAGAGAGATTAAAATATAAATTACTGTAGTCTAGAACTAATCTACTACTTATCCATAAAGTACCAACTTTTTTACAGTTTTGCTTATAAAGCAAAAACGCGGAAAAAGGGATGTTCAAGTTTTATAGCTCAAATTGAAAAAAGGAAGGAAGCAATACTTCAAATGGAGTATAGTATTATATTTAAAATATTTGTATATTATTTCACATACCGTTTTTATAATATCTGAGAATTTAATATAAAATGAAAACTGCAAATTTTGGGGTGGCATAAAACGTAACTATGTAAATATATATGTACGTGTCTTCGCATTCTCCATAACTTATTAGAAAAATACTATGAAAACTCAGATTTTAAAATTTCTTTCATTTTGTTGTACTGTGTTATTAGAGAAGTAGATTTGTAACTTTAAGGCTAAGACATTTTCTCTCATCTGTTTGTGTGAATGACGGCGTGTAAAAATAGACGAACCGGGCGAAGAAACTGTTGGCAATAGCAAAATAAACTAAAGTACTGGACTACTTGAAATACCGAAACTTGTCCTTCATGCTGTTAATGTACGATACTGCTGTGTTTAGAAAATAGTAGCAACAAAAGTGTAATGAAATTCCCGAAAACCTACGCACTGCTTTCTGTCTTTGAAATCGAAACTAGTCTCTGCTTTATTGGCGGGATTTGGTCTGCAATGGCCTGAAGCTCACTTGGGCTGTATTTATTTTAGCTTGTAATTTATTCTGCAAGGGTCAATAAACAGCGGCATTTGTTGTTTACCCACTGCCTATTTATTTTTATTTGCAATCAAACGAGTTTGATTATAGACACTGAAGTGAGTCAAGTGAAACTTCTGTCTATAATAAAGGGTGTTTTTTTAGAGGTTAGGTTTTCAAGTTGGCACTACTTTTTTCGTAGATGGTCTTTTTGACAGCTGTCACTTGGTTTATGCTCAATTTGGTTTGCCATTTTATAATGAATAGACTTACACATGAACAACGTTTGCAAATCGTGCAAATTTATTACGAAAATAATGGTTGGGTTCGCGCGACGCATCGAAGAAAATTTTGTTCAGCGATGAAGCTCACTTTTGGTTGAATGGGTATTTCAATAAGCAAAATTGTCGCATTTGGAGTGAACATAATCCACAAGCCATTGCTGAGACGCCGTTACATGTTCAAAAAGTCACTGTTTGGTGTGCTCTATGGGCAGAGGGAATCATTTGTCCATATTTCTTTAAAAATGAAGCCGGCCATAATGTTACAGTCAATGGAGAGCGCTATAGAGCCATGATTAATGACTTTTTCGTGCCTGAATTGGACGATGTTGATGTGGACGACCTTTGGTTCCAACAAGACGGCGCTACATGCCATACAGCCAACGCAACAATCGATTTATTGAAGGAAACTTTTGGTGAGCGCATTATCTCGCGCCGTGGACCTGTGGCGTGGCCTCCAAGATCGTGCGATATAACACCGCTGGACTATTTCTTGTGGGGCTATGTGAAGTCGCTTGTCTACGCAGATAAGCCCGAGACGATTGACGTCTTGGAAGAGAATATTCGGCGCGTTATTGCTGACATACGGCCCCAATTGCTGCAAAAAGTGGTCGAAAATTGGGCCTCTCGGCTGGAATTTATTCGAGCCAGCCGCGGCGGCCACTTGCCCGAAATCATTTTTAAAACATAATGGCAAACCCTTATCTTTATAATAAAGCTAAATTCTTGGCCATAACATTAAATTATATACGTTTTATTTCATCTTGAAAACCTAACCTCTAAAAAAAACACCCTTTAAATATAATATATTTATTTTTAGGCCAATAACAGTTCATAAAAAGAAATTGGTGCTAGCGACTTTTTTTTTGTAATATTGCCAGAAATTATTACCAGAAAATAATGAATGAGTTATAAATATATATACTCATATATATATATATAATTGGGGGACAACAGAATTCGTTTTAGAGGTATGGTTCCTTCGGCAAAGTTTCTTATTTTGATCCCTAGAATATGATTTTCACAGAGCAATGGGCGATTTTTTTGCCTCCCCGCAAATCGACCCGGCCTAATATACATATACATATATATATAGTAAGTGTTTGACCAAGCTCCTCCTTCTATTAGTGGTGTGCGTCTTGATGCTGTTTCAGAATGAATGAATTAATAAATAATAAAAATCATAAAATGAGCTGATACAAATCAAAACGAAGGCCTTCTGCCTGACTTTATTTTGGACCGTATATCAGTTACCTTTTTCGATCATTAAAGAGACATACTAGTTTTCAAAATAATTTCTAGGATAGCTTCTATACAAATGTTTTTTTTTCATGACGTAAAGTAGGAAATACTTAGTGAAAAATCATAAATTCAAAGCCGTTTTTAATTGCCATTGCTTGATTGAAACTTTATTGATGATTTTATTACGAGGTGTGTGAGAAAAAGTCACAGGGGGCCAAATCTGGGGAATACGGTGGCTGTGCCATCATTAGTGTGCTGCTTTTGACCAAAAAGTCGCGCACAAGCAACGAAGTGTGAGCAGGGGCGTTATCGTGATGCGAGAGCCAATTGAACAAAAATTGAACACAAATCCGGGCGTTTCTGGCGAATGGCGGATTGCTTCGCGCAAATTGCGCATAACTTGCAGGTAGTATTCCTTATTGACCGTTTTACCCTGTGGTAAGAAGTCATGATGCACAACGCCCCTACAATCGAAGAAAACGGTAAGCAAAACTTTTACATTCGACCGAACTTGGCGCGCTTTTTTCGGTCTTGGTTCGTGCGCAGTCTTCCATTGAGATAATTGAGCTTTGGTTTCCACGTCATAACTATAAACCAACGATTCGTCTCTAGTTATGACCCTCCGGAGCAAATTTGGGTCGTCGCGCACCGAGTCCAACATCTCATTAGCAATGCTCATGCGATGCTGCTTTTGTTTGAAATCCAACAGTTTTGGTCCGATTTTGCGATCGATATGTCTAGGCAACTTCTCTAACGATGATTCACCAATTTTTTGTCCGTTATTGAAGTGCTCAGGCGTCCGGCACGCCAGCACGCTTTTCGCCGTTCACATCTTCTCGACCTTCTGAGAACTTTTTGTTCCACCGATAAACGTTGCTTTGGTCCAAAGTAGCTTATCCGTATGACACAGTTAACATTCGGAATGCATCCGCGCACTTAATTTCGTTTTTCACACAAAATTTGATACAGGTTCTTTTATCCATCTTTTTTGAGAGGAACCTGAGAACATGCCACACATACCACTGGTATGACGGCACTGAGACATTAAAAGTCGAGTCTATAGCATGAAGCTGGCTACAAATATGGTGGGCCCAGACGTGGGTGTATATATTGGTCCATTTAGTGGACACCGTTCTGGACCTTCCCGAAGTAATGCAAGGTAGTTCCGGGAAGGGATTCTCCCAGAAGAGTAGGAGGGATTGTTTTAGTGGCTACACCATTCGACGCAGTTGACGACGGTCGCTGTAAGTGTGAAGGAATTTTAAACCCTCCTCACCCATCAAAAAAACAAAAAAAATTATTTTCATTACTACCTAAATTTAGGTATTTCTTCTTTTTAAATGTACCAACTGCCTTTACAAACGCTTTGAATATTATCATTGCATGTCCATAGGAAAAATGTATTTTTCCGTAAATTTTCTTTAAAATATTTACTAAAATATTTAGATATTATTTAATTTACTCTTTTAACTTCACTTTATCAAATGTTCGAAAACTGATACCCTTTGGTTTATTAAAAAAGATACCAAAGAAATGCTAAAAAATACCCACATTAGGGCTGCCTATAAAAAGTAAAGCAAAGAAAATAGTTTTTTTTTTTGGGTCACCCTAATGCACACACACACATATACACTTTGCTGAAACTAAGATGTTCAAAAGTTCGCATGCTCGTTTCTAATATTTGTTACCAATTCTTGTAACCTCTAGAAGAGCTAACTCTTATAAGTCTGATTTATGCCAACTACAGCAACATGAATTTGTATGTAACACACAAAAATTGTACATAAAGCATGCAAGTGGCAGCTGCAAGGAAAGCTCAAAAGAAACCTACTTGACATCATTTTCTGAAAACTATTTCAAGATGAACGAGGACTTCGCGTCAGGTTTGGTTGACACACAAATATACAAAATAGACAACGCAGGCATTCCTGCACACATACTTATGCATGTGTCTTACACGTTCATTATTTGCAACGTTTTGGAAGTACTGAAAGCAACAAATACCTTAATCCATATGTTGTGTATGGTATGCATGCGACAAAATTTTGGTTGTGACTTAGGTTGGGATGATTGGGATGTCTTTTCTGCCTGTTTGATCGACACAAAACTATTATCCACATTTTTGTGGTAAAAAGCGTACAATAAATTAAAAATTAATGTATAATGCAATTTTTTTCTTAATTACCTTTTCTTGTTTTTTAGTAGATTCGTTTTTGCAATTTCTGGAAAAAACTTATTTTTAAATTTTCTATGAGAAGACAAGAAAAAGTGTTCTTATCAAATAAGTTGAGTTCAAGTGTCAACATTTAGATAAATATATATTAATAAAATAATCGTTAAGTGCTTTGCAATTTCAATACCTGAGGTGGCAGCATACGCCGATGACGTGTTCCTTATATTACCGGACCATTTCTCTTAGTCGTGGCTGAGATTTTGGTTTTTAGTCACTGGGCTGCCAGTTGCGGCCTCTGAGTAAACTCTGACGAAAAGGAGCTGGTGTTATTTACCAGCCTTTGGGCTTTCCAAATTAAATAACCACTTTCTCCCGCTTTCATTGAAAGTTAGGTATCTTGGAGTGATACTTGACACCAAACTGCATTGGAAGCTACACATTGAAAATCGGGTAAAGAAGGCCAGCATAGCCTTCTACTCCTGCAAATCTATGTTCGGTAAAAAATGGGGACTCAAGTCACAGGTCGTTCTTTGGATGTAAAGCACAACGAAGTGGTTTTGCCAATTTTAACGTATGGATGCCTGGTTTGGTGGAAGGCACTTCGGCAGGGCTATAATATCACTAATCAGGGGAGAATGCAAAGGACTGCATGTATTAGCGTCAACGGAGTATGTAGAACTTGCCGCAGTCCCTATAATACCTCTGTCCTCACTGAAGACTCAGTAGCAGCCGGAGTTTTCTATAAATCCAACAATTTACCCCTATCTTTCCTATTACCAAGTGTTTTTCAGATAGAACTCTTAGCGATCCTACAGACATCTTTAGTACTTAGAAAATGAGGGAGCGTGGGAGATATAAACATGTTTTTAGACAGTCAAGCCGCGATCAGGGGTCTGACAACGCCATGGTGCAGATGAAAACTAGTCTACTCCTATAAGGAGAAGATCCAATCTCTTGGGTGTTCAGGTAGCATTTCTCTGATCTAGATTCTAGTATATAGGAACATAGAGGGAAATGAAATTGCTGACATGTTTCCCAAAAAGGGAACTGAATTGGCCTCAGAGACCTCGGTTCATCTGCATACCCCTGACAGAGGTTAAAGGGGAGCTACACAAATTATTTCTCAGGAAAGCGCAGAACAGATAGAGCTCCATTTCTTCATGTGCTATTTCGAAAACCCTTTGGCTCTTGTACACCTCTTAGTTACCTCTTTCAATTTAGATTTTGAAATATTGGATATGCTGAATTTCAAATAAACTTTATGGTATGTGTCTTGACGATTTCTTACAAAGGAATGGGCAGCCAATTATGCTATTTCTTTTTTCATGAATCAAATATGATTTTTGTTTTATTTTTTTATGATTTAAGTGGACCCGGTGGTCTAGAATTTTCAAGAAATTGATTTTTTTTTTATATTTAGAAAGCACAGGCTTTTACGAATAGACTATAAAATTTTTAGAAGGATTTTCCCATTTTCGATTACAGCCGTTTAGCATTACAGCCGTTTTAGCAGGTAGAGTCAGATTCATCACGCAGCCACTCAAAACTTTTAACTCAGTTATCTCAAAGCTACTTTTTCCGGCCTGGTGTAGTCAAAAAAAAAAGAAACTATTCAACCGAATCGTCTGAAATTTTAATATGTTGTTCACAACATCAATGGCTATCGCCCGTACTAGAATCATATTATTATTTCAATTATTTCGTATTTTTTTGATTAAAAAACTGAAAAAAAAAACAATTTTTAGAGTGTCAAATTCTAAACCGCGCTAGTTTGTAAATTTTTTATATTTTTATTCTAGTAGCGGGACATAGCTACAGTCATACTGATTAATAATTTTTTTTGGTTTTTGTGTTTCAGATAAATAGAAGAGCCAAAATGGACAACACCGTCCAGGTTCAACTTTTCGGGAGGGTCAACTTCAGCGCCATTTTTTAAATTATTAAAATAAAAAAATAAAATTTTTTCATTTTTGTATGTAAAAAAGGTTAAATAAAAAGCTTAAAAATTAAAATATCGTTCTTCATTTTTTTTATTGTAAAAAAAAATTCCTGAAAATACCCTAAATATTCGAGCTCTAGGCCACCGGGACCCCTTAACATTGCTTGAGCTATCTGATATGTTCCAAAGAATTATTTACTAAACATTTATAATCGGTTTTCAGTCAAACAAGCAGGAACACCCTAATGTAGAAATACATGTCTGTTTGTAAATACATATAGCGACGATGTGTGCCAAAGCTCAAGCACGCGATAAACGAGTGCAATAGGAGACTAAAGTTAATAAATACGTACATAAATAAAAAAAATTGATAATAATTACATGAAGCGCAGGTGGCTGCTGGAAGAAGGTTGAGGGTGTAATGCGTTATTTATATCTTATAGCTACAGCATCAGTTCTTCATACGAGTAAACCTTATTTATGGTTTATGCACTAATATAGGGGATACCAGGAGCTCAAGATAAAGAACTCAATTGAATGGGAATTTCAATGGACTAGTCATGGCTTACGCTACGAATGCAGTGCAAAATGTTTTCGCTCAAATTCTTTCTGAAATTTTCCCACAAATTCGGTGTGATCAAAATTATGGAAAAGAAAATTGGATGTTTTATCGCGGATGACTACTGGCGTATGCGTCTACTAATAGGATTTCTCAATGCTAGTAATTTTCTAGCAAATCAAAATTTTGACAAGATTTTATACAAGTCTGTTTTTATATACCACCAATGTTTCTCAAAGTAGAGCCCTTGGCATTAATCGATTCTCGAATAATACCTTGATCAAAAAGTTCCAGGAACAACCGCCGGGTGGCGCTCTAAGTCAACTGATTTCAGTTCTGTTTTTGTTAGGTTGCCACATCTATAATTAACGTTTCTACCGAAACATCATTGCTTGAAATTTGTCTCTGGACGTGCTTTTGATTTTTTACAGTTTTAAACATGGACTTGAATTTGCAACAACGATAAACGAGTTTGTATTAAACTTTGCGTTAAAAATGGATTGGATAGTGCAAATCCCTTAGAAACGTTAGGAAACTCTTTCAGTAATTATACTCTAAGGGAAACAGCAATTTACGACTGACATGAAGGCTTCTGAAGAGATTGTAGGTCCATCAAGGATGACGAACTTAGTGGCAGGTCGTCGACAACGAAAACTGATTAAAACATCAATGAAGCGAAAAGTTGATTGATAAACGCAAATTAACCATCAGAAAGATGACAGAGGACGGCTATGGATTCATTCATTGTAGTTAATGATTTGGGCTTGCGCCATGTTGCTGAAAAGTTGTTCTCAAAGGGCCTGAATTTCATTCAAAAAATGGACCGCGTTGATATCGGCAAAGAAATGATTTCTGAAGCCGAATCCTATCCAGCATTTATCAAACGCATTATTACTGGAGCCGAAACATGGGTTTGTGAGTACGACATGAAATATAGACATCAGGCGAGTGAATGGAGAGCTCCGAATGAAATACGGCCAAAAACCCACGACGTTTTCAGTCAAAAAAGAAAGCGATGCTCACGATTTTTATAGATTATGACGGTGTTGTGCACCACGAATTTTTGCCGAAAGGTCAGAAAGTTAATAAGGACTATAATTTCAGCGTTATGAGATGTTTACGTGAAGCAATTCACCAAAGAAAAAAGGGTTTGTGGAAAAACAGCTCATAGATTTTGCACCATGTTAAGGCACCGCCACATGAAGATGCCTGCATACAACGTCCGAAAGTATGAGAAGCAGCGTACTTTAAATATGACGGCAGTTAAACGTGAAGCTCCCAAGCAAACCAGCCAGAAAAAGACGAACGACACTGTATCTTCCTTGCCAAAGCTAGAACATCCGTCAAAGACGAAGGCCTCAGTCTGAATAAAACCTTCGGAAACGGAAACTGCCCTCGACTTGACACCTTCGACTACGAAGGCTGCAGCTTTGGCAAGGGGAACAGCAGGCACATCGTCAAAGCGCCGACGATAAGCGTATGTAGCCATCTTCTAGCATAAAGAGGAGCTCCAAGTAGTCATTAGGAGCTCAAAGCGCCAAAGATCCGACGATAAGCATACGAAGCCATCTTCTGGCATAAACTCGCCGCAGTAGCTATAAGTAGTCATTATCGACCGTGGCCAGTCGGAAGGCAAAATCACAAACTATAAATGGCTACTTGTGAAAGAGATAATAATGGGATTTATTCTCACAGAGATCACTCAAGGCTCTAATAAAAACAGAGTATTGTTTGGGGGCGTGAAATGGTGCAAAGGAGTCAAAGTGGGCGAATGCAGCAACAATAAGGTTTTAGAGCTACTTACAGCTGGTATCCGTAGTCTGGACGAAAAATTGATGTGGTGCCATTGAAGGGTGTATCTTTTCGAACAACCATGAGAGTGTGGATCCCAACTCCATTAATGGAGGATGAAACTAGGCTCCCACTTTGCAATGTGGCGCGCTGCTTTTATTGTGAACACAGTCCCTCTCACAATTTCATTATTTATTAAAATCATTTACGGATTATTTTATATTTCAATTTTATGCATAATCCCTATGAAATGCGCAATTTCACAAAGCACTCATACATACACAAATAAATACTGATGTAATATTCACAGAGAAAGGCTGGGCATTACTTACGCATTTTGTTCATCTTTGCACTTCCTGCATCAGTTATTTATTTGGCATATTTTCAGTTGATTTATACGCACACACATGCGTGCATATATTCAGCATATTTGTGCAAACATTCAATTAAAACCAACAAGAACAAAAAACATAATAAAACCCATTTTACAAACTTTCGTGAAATGAATTTGTTCGCGGTTAGGTGAAGCAAACTTCATCAACCGCTGGTAAAGAATTTCCGGTCAATCATTTTGATGTGCTTAGGCAAAAGTATTTGCCCGTACTACATACAAGCAAGTGCTTTTAGTTAGAATCCTTCAAATAAGCGTTTAAATATTTACAGCAATTTATGAATTTTGTATCACGTCGTTTGTGGGTTCGTATCCTTTTATGGCCTTTAACGCGTGCGGCTTGAGTGGAATGCTTAGTTTAACTCTTATCCACATTAGGGTGAGCGATATTTAGCGAGATGAAACATTTTGTGAAAAATCTACTAAGAATAAACTTAAGCTCACAGGTACATTAAGTCTAGTTTCTTTTTATAATATTAATTTATTTATTTTATTATTTTCATTTAATATCCTAAAATGCAATATTTGAGTAATGAACCACCATTCTCTCTAATTTGCTGCACGCATTCAAATACTTGTATAACTCGAAAAGTTAGCGGAATCCCATTATGAAACTTTCCGGGCTACTACTTAGAATAGCCTCAGCTAGTAATGACGAAAACCAACAATCTGATGAGGTTGTTTTGCAAAAATGCACACAAAAAATGTTTGAACAAAAAATTAAATTTTTTTCTTAAGATACATTTTTTTCCAAAAAAAATATTTTCCGAAAAAAATTTGTTCCAAAAATGTGTAACAAACAGACTTTAATTTTTTTGACGAATAATTTTTTTAATAATTTTTTTATTTGTTTTGCTAAAAAATATTTTTTAAATTTTATTTTTTTGATATTAATATTTCATTATTGAATGAATCTCTAAATTGTAAAATTATTTTCTAAATTTTTTCAGTCTATTTCTTATCATACATAAGCCTAAAAAAACAATTTTATCCAAAAATAAAATTGTTATCAAAAAAAATTAAAATTTTTAACAAAAATATTAAGTTTTTTTCAACTATAATTTTTATTAGCTGATCATTTGCGCAAAGCTCGATTCAAAAAGAAGTTCGATGTTTGGGTTTCCCACCAATTGACACCAAAAACATGATGGATCGAATTTCTATCTGCGAAGCCTTGGCCAAACGGAATGAATTTCTTATACGGAAGATAACTGCGGATTAAAAATGGGTCACATACGATAATATTGTGCGAAAACGATTGTGATCAAAGCGTGATGAAGCAGCTCAAACGGTGGCCGAACAAAGACTAACGGTCAGGAAGATTCTATTGTGTATTTGGTAGCATTTGAAAGGAACCATTTACAATGAGTTGCTTCCGCATGGCAAACCCCTAAATTCAGATCGCTACTGTCAACCACTGGACCGTTTGAAGCTAGCGATTGACCAGAAATGAACGGAATTGGCCAACAGAAGAGGTGTTGTGTTCCATCAGAACAACGCACGGCCACACGCGTGGCTTCACGTTGGGAAGTTTTAATGCATTCACCATATAGTCCAGACCTGGTACCAACTGAGTATCACTTTTTTCTCTCATTGCAAAAGTTTCTGGGTGATAAGAAATTTGTATCAAGAGAAAATTGTGAAAATCGATTACTAGAGTTTTTCGCTCATAAGGACCAAGACTTCTGTGAGAGAGGCATTACAAAGCTACCATTAAAATAACAACAAATTGTGCAACAGCACGATGCATATTTGACCCAAATCAGATAATTCAAAACATCCTAAATAAAGTTTTGAATTCTACGCAATAATAATGGATTTCCTTTTCCCCATAAAAGTTAAGGAGAAAAAACTCCGCTGGCCGCTCAAATTAAGATCCGATGGTTCCGTTGGCTCATATAAAAGTTGAGATCCCGCGGGCCTAAACCTTAAACACGCATAAATAGGTCAGCTTATTAGTAGAGTAGGAACCGATTTCATCTCCTCTTCCTCCACATAGTTACTGCAGAAGGTCCATCGATCAGTATCCTGTTGAGATGCCCATCACCAACGACAGATGTGGTTTCGTCAGCCCATAGGCATGAGGACTTTGTACGAGTAAAACTGCATAAATATTACTGAAAAATTAGGAGCGTAGGAAACATTTTCATAAATATTCAAATTCCATTCTAATTTACTTCTAGTGAGCACTGAGAAATGGCAATAAGAATTACGTAAATAATTTCATTTGGACAACCTTAATCAGATGTGCTCGATAGCGATTTAATCTCGAAACTCATGAGTGCGCTCCAATAAACAAAACGCGCAAAAGACGAAGTCATTGCGCATTTGCTTATTACCTTCCTAAAGTACATTTGAAAATACCTTTTACCGAACTACTCATTACTTGTGTGCCTGAATGTGCACCCGTTCGTAATATGAGAACTATTACATTCATTAAGTTTTCTTCACCAATAATTTTTATTAAATATTAATTTTTTTTCACCAATAATTTATGAATTAATTTTTTTTAATTTTTAATATAACAAAAAAAATTAAGGTTTTTTGAAAAATATTTTTTTTAATTATTTTTTATACCAAAAAAATATTTTTTGAAAATGGTAAAAAAATTAAATTTTTTTTTATACTAATATTTCGATATTGAATAAACCTCTAAATTATAAAATTTTCTAATTTTTTTTCAGTTGTTTTTTTATAAGCAATTTTACCAAAAATGAAATTTTTCAAAAGTTTGTGGCAAAAAAATAAATTTTTTTTTCACCAATATTTTTTTTAATTGTCTTATTCCAAAAATGTTTACCAAAAAAAAATGTTTTTTCTCTCATATTCTTTTATAAGTTTTTATGCTAAAATATATTTTTTTATGCTATAAAATTATAAAAAAATTATAAAAAAATATTAAAAAGGTTTTATTAATTTTTTTAACAATATTGAAGAAATCTCTAAATTATAACTTTTTTTGCAAATTTGTTTCAGTTTACTTCTTGTTCATTGTACTCAAGCCTACAATAAAAACAATTTTTAGAAAAAATGACTATAATGACCAACTTGGATCACTTGACATTCTCATGTCAAGAAGTTCTCATTTCTCATTAACTCGGATTCATGCAACTAGAAATTCTTAAAATCACAGAAAACAAACATTGTTTACATTTTCTTCACATTCCTTTGCATGTAAGAAATATCAGCTGAATAACCTTTCAAGCTTATTAAAAATATCCATTAAACGGTTGCACAAAAATCAAACACAAGCACGCCATTCTTGCTACAGATCCCTCACGTTTCGAATGTGCACTTCTCTCATTGAGTGCATTTTTACAAGCGCACTTCTCTCGTTCGAAAATACGCGTGTACTTGTGCAAACGAAAACGAACACATCCACAGCTCTTTGCTATGATATGGCAAACGACATTTCCGCGCTGAAGTTGATTTGATTTGCTGCAGTTTCCACTCGAATGCCTTTCCATCGCAAGCAAACGAAGTAATTATTGGGCGCCTTTTGCAGTCAGTGGCAAACAAAAATGCAAATGATAAACAAACTTACAAGATGTAATGGAGGCACACCTCACCCGTTCACTACACTTTCGTTTCCTTCGCTACCTTCATTTCGCATTCCATTCCAACTGAAATGTGATAAAGATGCGTGCATGCTGCCAAACCAAACCTACTCACGGGAACTCTTCTACCTGAAACTTTGATAACCAGTAAGTGAATGAGCTGCCAGTCAAGAGCCATGTCCTCACAGTGCTACAAAGTGTACTTGGCATTTCTTTCGTTTGTCATTTTCCACCAAGTATTTGTGTATTTCTTTGCTGTTCCATGCATCAAATATGTATGAGGCAGCGAGATGAATGTAATAGTTCTCATACTCGTATTACGAAAGGGCGCACATTCAGGCAAACAAGTAATGAGTAGTTCTGTAAAAGGTATTTTCAAATGTACTTTAGGAAGGTAATAAGCAAATGCGCAATGACTTCGTCTTTTGCGCGTTTTGTTTATTGGAGCGCACTCATGAGTTTCGAGATTAAATCGCTATCGAGCACATCTGATTAAGGTTGTCCAAATGAAATCATTTACGTTATTCTTATTGCTATTTCTCAGTGCTCACTAGAAGTAAATTAGAATGGAATTTGAGTATTTATGAAAACGTTTCCTACGCTACTAATTTTTCAGTAATATTTATGCAGTTTTACTCGTAAAAAGTCCTCATGCCTATGGGCTGACGAAACCACATCTGTCGTTGGTGATGGGCATCTCAACAGGATACTGATCGATGGACCTTCTGCAGTAACTATGTGGAGGATGAGGAGATGAAACCTGTTCGTACTCTACTGCTTAGCTGACCTTCTTATGCGCGTTTAAGGTTAAGGACCGTGAGATCTCAACTTTTAAATACACCTAAGGAACCATCGGGCTGAATTTGAGCACCAGCGGAGTTTTTTCTCTTTGACTTTCGCAATATATTGTTTGGAGAGAAAGAAATCTATTATTATTGCGTAGAACTCAAAACTTTATTTAGGATGTTTTGTATTGTCTGGTTTGGGTCAAATATGCACCGTTTTGTTGCATAATTTGTTGCCATAAAATCTTTGGATCCTAATCGGCAAACAACCCTAGTAATCGATTTCCACAATCTTCTTTTGATACCAATTTCTTACTCAGGAACTTTTGCAATGAGGGGAAAAGGTGGTAACCGCTTGGTACCAGGTCTAGACTTTATGGTGAATGCATTAAAATTTCTTAACCGAGCTCCTGCAGTTTTTGGCGAGCCACTGCAGACGCGTGTGGCCGTGCGTTGTCCTGATGGAACACAACACCTCATCTGTTGGCCAATTCTGTCCATTTCTGGTCAATTACTAGCTTCAAACGGTCCAATTGTTGACAGTAGCGATCTGAATTTAGGATTTTGCCATGCGGAGGCAACTCATTGTAAATGGTTCCTTTCAAATGCTACCAAATGCACAATAGAATCTTCCTAACCGTTAGTCTTTGTTCGGCCACCGTTTGAGCTGCTTCATCACACTTTGACCACAATCGTTTTCGCACAATATTATCGTATGTGACCCATTTCTCAGCCCCAGTCGCCTTCCGTATAAGAAATTCATTCCGTTTGACCGCGGCTTCGTAGTTAGAAATTCGATCCATCATGTTTTTGGTGTCACTTGGTGTGGCCCAGACATCGACCATCTTTTTGAATCGAGCTTTGCGCAAATGATTTAAACTGTTTTGTGGTCGATCTTCAGATCTTGGGCTCTGCTACGACTTAGTAGCCGGTTAACTTAGATTATTTCTGTGATTTTATCGACATTTTCGACATTTTCTTTAACATCAAAAATGCCTGAACGGAATCGACGAAGCCAAAATTGCACGCCATTCGCTGTTACAGTATCGGCACCATAAACACCATTTAGAAAATCAGCGGCCTGACCTGGCTTGCATTTCCGCCTTTGTCAGAGAAAAACTGTACCGAATTTTCTCTTTGTTGACTTCCATTGTTAACACCCTGTAACTCACAACTGAATGGAACAAACACCAAACAAGAAACAGCAAAAGAATTTTTTAGTGTGAAATGGCATCTTGACAACGAGTACTTTGACTTGACTTTAAATGGTTTGATCCATACTTTACGAGAAATCGATCACTACAGCTTTCTACCAAAAAAATAATAATCTTTTTCCCAAAACTAAAATAATGATTTCAAGGGGAATTCAATGCCTTTCCACTTATTTAGCGTTCGGAACATTTTAAGACCAAATGCGACCAGTCTTTTATACGCACCATGACTTGTACTCCTGAGCAAAACTTTTCCCCTTCCTTAAGGCCCTGGCCTCATTTGAAATGGTGTTTTTTGGGTGTTTCTTTAAATGGAAAAAAAAGATTTTTTATTTTTGTTTTCAGTGTTATATTTTTTGATCCATTGTTTTTTGGTCATACGAGGTTCGTTCAAAAAGTGGGGCGCCTTCAAAAAATGATCTTCCAAATGGTCTCTTTACAAGTGGTTGAAATCAAAAAGTCAAAATCGTTCTTATTCAGTGTGAATGTCGCGTGTGAACTATGATCTTTAGAAAAAGTCAAATTTGACAAATGACGTTCAAAAATAAAATCACAAAATCCGTTTTTGACCCTTTTTTTCGAATTTAAAGGTCCGAAAAAAAATACCAAAAAATATTGTTTCCGAATGATCTACGTTCACACGATAACGACCTCAATTCTACGTCATTTAAATTTTATTTCATCACAATTTGCTTATGCTAAACCAGCTATATCTGTGTCCACTGCCCATATGAGGACCATTTTTTGAAGGCTCACAACTTTTTGAACGAACCTCGAATGACCAAAAAAAATGTACTTTTTAACAATGGATCAACAAACAAAAAACTCAAAACAACTCATTTCCGTTCTACATGCTTTTATAGAAACGCCTAAAAAACAGCATTTCAAATGAGACGAGGGCCTTAAATTTGCTTGTTTCAACAGAGGAACTTTACAAACTATTCTGCTTAGTAGGTTCAGCTGCAATGGCCTTTGATCTCTTAAAAGAATCCCTCTTGGCAAGAGTTCCAATTGAATTATCGATAGTGCAAGTCGTTCTCTTTTCGTCGTCGTTCTGTGGATTTTTTTGAGCTTAAGTGCATTTACGAAAAAATTTTTGGACCTTCTAAGCAATAAATTTGTACGAGTTTTTTGTTTTCGAAGATTAAAAATAAGCCCCGGTTCCTCAACAGTGCAATGATGCGCACGACCCATATTTCCAAGAAACTCATATTAATTGTTAAATGAACTATCGAATTCGGTTCTTTTTTCTATTTCTATTCTAATTATTTATACTGCAAGAGTTCCGCGGATTAGCTATTTTTTTGCCTGTTTGGTAACAGGCCAGGCCCTTCGCTTATGAACAGAAAACTCTGGAAATGATTGACACTTGATGTTGTGCGAATAGGCTATCGGCAAATCCCACCAAGACTGGTATTGGCCTCTTCAGCAGAAGGAGGAAGCTTGATGGATTCGTTCTGCCTAAGCTAAAAGGAGCCACAATCTCGCTATCCAAAGAAATTAAATATCTTGGAGTCATTATCGATAGAAAACTTCTTTGGAAGTCACACGTTGAAACAAAGACATCCAAAGCACTGACAGCCTTCTGGCAGTGCACGGGTTTTTTTTGGAAAAAGGTGGGGTATTTCTCCTAGCAAGGTCCTATGGATCTAGACGGCTATGATAAGACCTATTATCACCTATTCATCAGTGGTCTGTATGAGTAGACTCTCTCTCGTGAGAGTCAGGAGGACCTTATCGAGACTAGAACGCACTGTGGCCATCTGTCGGAGCATTTCCGATTACTTCAAACCCGGTATTAGATTCTCTGATTAGTCTATCACCACTTGATGTTGTCATCCAAAGAGAGGCTTTGAAGGCCATCTGCAGGCTGAAACACAATAGGAATTGGTACGGCCCTATATGGCACTGGTCAACAGAGTAGGCATAGACTTCGATCCAACGGTCCTTACTATGCCCTTGACTCCATGCCATCCAGAGTCGTGCAAGAGATACAGTGTGGTGCTGCCAGAGACTCAACTGTGGTCAAACTCAGAAAATAAGCCCGGCAAACACTGTTTTCGCTATTTCACGGATGGACCCAGGACCTAGCACGGCTCCGGATCTGGGGTCTACGTGGAATCCAGCGGGACAAAACTGCACTTTGCTCTTGGAATGCATGCATTTGTGTTTTAAGCGGAGGTGTATGGAAGAAGCGATGAACTTTGTTGTGGAAAACAGATGGAGAGGCAGATCTATATGTGTCTGCAGTGACAGCCAAGCTGCGCTCATGGCCTTAGACAGCCCCAACCCCTTCAAGGGTAGTCGAATCCTGTAAATCCAGGCTGAACTATGTCGGTAGATATAATACCCTGATGCTAACATGGGTCCCGGGACACGTGGATATCGCGGGAAACGAGCTCTCTGACTCTTTAGCCAGACTGGGCCCGTTCTGCCACTCCCTTCTGCAGCCATCAAAGCCACGGTTAGCAAACGTAGCAGTTTTGCTATTTGCACAAAAAACGAAATGTCAATAATAGCTTTAAAAGCGAGCGCCACAACGAAACCGATAGATAAAGGCAGCGTGCCTATTTTAATGCTCCTGTGTGTAAATGCGTATGTCCACATATTATAATTATACATAAGTATATAAATATATTACACAACTCAAATACATATAAATCAACCCATAAATTAAATTAGCCTTTCTAAACTTCAAATGCAGCCAAAACTAAGCAATACCAGCTTTGGTTATTTTCTTGGCTGGTTTCTGGCATAATTTAATTCCCAACAGCTGCGCATTCACGCCTTGGTAGGCCCAACAACTTATTTACAATCTTTATTAAAGTTTAATCCTTCGCCAGCTTGAAACATAATTCAGAAGAGGAAACCACAGAACGCAAAACACGGAGCAAAAGGGAAAAGGAAAGCCATAATAAATTTGTATACTTTAGTTATTTAATTCTAAAAAATCGCAATAAAAATGTCAGTAAACATTTATTTATTTTACTTAGCCTTCTTTGCAGCGCTTGCGTTACTATACGCAGGCAAGTTTTGAGAGCCACCAGCAGACTTAGAAAAATCAAATGCTGCTCTGACACTAAACGAGTGCCGACATAATGTCTGATGGCAGAAACCGAGATAGACTTGCACTTTTATTACGTATGCCACTTATGCCACTGCTGAAGAGATACTGCAACGTCTAGTTCACTGAGGCTGGGTATTAGCCTTATTACAAAACTGATAACAGACGTTGAGTCGGGTGATTGCGAATGCGAAGTCAACGGAGACAAGTTTCACTTTTCTCTTTAGGAATATGCCTCAACAATCTAAGCCGAGGTATACGAGGTTTCTGCCCCGTATTTTTTAAACTCGTCTCCACCTCAATAGCGAAACCGATCTCAATTCTCTTCAATAAATGTCTTAACAAATCGATTTTCTTAGATGCTTGGAAAATATGCTCAATCACGCCAATTTATAAGTCAGGAAGCCGAAATGACGTATGCAACTATCGCCCAATAGTTAAACAAAGCACCATTTCGAAATTATTTGATTCTATTCTCAAAGTTAAAATGTTAAGTCGTATTAGTGATCTTATCTGCGAGTACCAGCATGGCTTTGTCCCCTTAAAATCCACTTGTACTAATTTGGCACTAGTCACAAGCAATATTTTTAACGCTTTTGTAAATCGCGCACAACTAGATGTAGCTTACACGGATTTCTCAAAGGCATTCTATAAAGTCGACCATTCTATCCTCATTAAGAAGCTGAGTGCATGCGGTATTAAGGGAACATTTTTAAAATTCTTTTTAAGCTACCTTACGGGAAGGAAATTATTCGTTAAAATAGCATCGTCTAAATCTACATAATTAATTAATGCTTGGTCTGGAATACCAAACTCACTGTGGGCCAATTCTGTTCCTAATATTCATAAACGACTTACCTAAAATATTTCAATATGTAAAATGCTTAATGTTTGCAGAAGATGTTAAGTTATTTTTACAAATCAGCTGTATTGAAGATTGTTCCAATCTTCAAAAGAATCTCAAACATCTTCAAAATTGGTGTACCATGAACCACCTACACTTGAATATCGACAAATGCTGCGTGGTTTCATACAGGAAGAAACCTAATCCATTCATCTATAATTACTTTTTGAACAATATTATACCTAGTAGGAAAGAGGAAATCAAAGACTTGGGCATAATCTTCGATTCAGGACTTACGTTCTCGAAACATATTGATTATATTATTTCTAAAGCTTTTTCTATGATTGGATTTTTACGTCGTAATACGGAAGACTTTTCAGATCCCTTGACTTTGAAAGCACTCTACGTCTCCTTAATTCGAAGCCGACTAGATTATTGTTCTCTAATATGGAATCCATTCTACCAATGTCATATAAATAAGATTGAAAGAGTCCAAAAAGTCTTTACCAAATATGCGTTGTGTAAGCTGCGCTGGCCTAAACGGCTCCCTAGTTATATAGGCAGACGCAAATTGATTGGACTGCAAGGCCTTGAGGACAGACGAATCTACTTTTCGATTCTCTTCGTGTATAATCTTTTAAATTTCAATATAAATTGTTGTGAGTTTAATTACATATCAAACAAAGCACCATGATTTAAGGCAGGTTCGTTTATTTGTAGATCAACGGTATAGAACTAACTATGCCCTCAATGAACCAATGGTGAGATGCATTCGATTCTGCAACAATTATCCTAGCCTCGACTTTAGACTAAGTTTATATAATTTTAGGCAACAATTGTTTATAATCTTTAACTAATAATTAAAAATTATCTAATATAGTCTGTAAGAATTATTTGTAGACTGAAAAAACGAAATAAAGAAATAAAATTGGAGTAGAGGTAGCTACAGTAACTTACTCCTCCTAAGGAAGTGAGAGAGTTAAGGCATTGGTCAGCCCTTTAGCTGCTTCCAAAGTAGTTCGACAATGAAATGCATGTCTTAACTAACTTGGCTGTAATGGCTTGCTTTACCCTGGGTGCCTAGTCACATGAGAATACGACACGCCTCATCATTTAGTTAAAGCGAGCTCGGATCATGCTTCCCTTAGCCTGGGAGCAAATTAAAGCGCTCCCATTTTCGGTGAATATTTTACTCAGTAATTGATTTTATTTACCACTTAAAGGTGATTGGCATGCATGCCAACACATTTTGTAGCTCCGCCTTGGTGAGGATAAGGCGGCGTCTGCCCCGCCTTCGCTAGGATAACTTATGAAGTCCTTAGTAGCGAGATGAGTTGGGAGTCAATTCAAATGCTGCTTCCTCCAAGTACTTCTAATGTAGCAGCTTAAAAAACAAATGTTTACCCATTTAATATTCTCATTATTTATTAGCAACAAACAAAAGCATTAAAGTTGACCCAGTTTTTTTCCGGCGTCAAAATTATTGCAATAAAGAACGTTTTCTTAGCAGTGCGAAGTGGATAGTGGATTCTTCATATGATATTAGGTGTCCTCTTGTCACTACAAAAAATAAAAGTACAGTCTTTGATACATTACTTACTTGTGCATTAGGGTGGCTCATCAAAAAAAATTGGAATTTCCGTTAGTAGGTAAAATTAATTTCTAAGAATATTTTTTCCCAAAAAATCACCTCCGATGACAGCAGAACTTAAGCTTGAAAGGTCGCATAAAAATATTACAAATTCTTATCACTGAAATCAAAATAACGAGTTTTTTGGCAGTACTTTAAGTTTTGTTCAATTTCCTTAAATCTTAATATTTTTCCGAAGTACTTTGGCTTTAAATATAAAAGTCTTAAAATACATATAATAAATTATCTACTTCTGATGGAAAAACAGTAGTATTTTCCTTTTTCATGGGCCACCCTATTGCACAGATGCCCACAAATTATACACTCACACATCCACTAATTCAAGTAGCCTATCAAAGATAAAGTTTGCCTCTATCGGCGATGTCTCAAATCAATGGCAACATCATTTTTCTCGTATTTTCATCAGCTCCAGAGAAAGACAAGGCGCAACGTAAAAACTCGCAACACTTGGAATTTAAAACCATCTGCTGAATCAATTTACCCTACAGTCAAACCGAATGTGTCTAAAATAATCAGCTACTATTCCATAGCATGGCTCAACTGGTTCGACTAGTACAATGCAATTGAAATACCAGTAAGGTCTGTAAGCATGATGGGTGTTCCGGGATATAGTGGTCCTTCAGGAAATTAGGAAGCGAACAAGTGCACGAGGGAAGGGTCTGAAACAGAACTTGTGGAATCTGGTGCTTGCGTGGAAGTCTGATTTCTTTTCTTCGCAGATTGAGCAGAAGTCTAAAAACGCTTTTAACAGTAAGCGGGCACCCACAGAGTATCTCACTAACTAAATATGCAACTTCTCACGAGAATACTAACTAGGCAGCGGACTATAGGTATATCGCCCGCCAGGCGCGGAGTAACGTATGATAATTTTTATAAGATCTATAGATATGGGGAGTGATGGCAAGTTAGAGTTCATGCAACTCTTTCTGTGCGAATAGTCTATCCGCCAAAGAATGCGCTTCAGATTTCTGAAGAACAACTTTTTAGAGAATCTAGACAGCTTACGTACGTTCTTATTGGTGGAGCTGATCGGCTGCGGCATCATCACCAACGCAGGCGTAGAGCAAGGTTGTCCCCTACCGCCCCTTCTCTTCGTCAACGTCTTAGATGACGACATGAGTCAATTGACGCTGCACAAAAGAGGTATCGTGTGGAGTTTCACCCGACATCTTGAGGACCAGGACAAAAGGAGCAGACATCTACTGGACCAGACAGTGTTTAGACAAATAATAAACGACATTCATCGGGAGGTCATCCCCAGGTTCTTAAGCTCCCGACCACCGAATGCCGTAATCTTAGTCCAATCACCACCTACAGCAGATGAAGAACTCCAGCTTCCCCGTGAGACCCGCGTAACACTGGCACAATTACGTTCTGGATATTGTAACAGGTTAAACTCCTACAGAATTGATCCCTACATACCAAACATATGTCTTGCATGTGAAGGCACTTCGCACGGCACTAACCACCTTTTCACATGCCCCTCAAAACCCACTCATCTAAAACCCAACTTAGACCCAACCTGTCGAAACAACATGTTTCCTGGGCCTACCTTTAGATGAGTTAGACGAAGACGACCGGTAATATTCATTACACTGACAGGGCTTGTATTACTGCTACAATAACAACCGGACCTGAACTTCGTCGATGGCATCTGCCTCCTCTCTCACAAAATCACCGACATGCAAGCGAAAGCGAGTCACGAGTCACGCTGACACGCGCTATCGGACTGGCGGTCAACATCGAAAACACAAAGGCTATGAGAGTCAACCACAATAAAGCAAAATCTATAATGATTTACTGCGGTTAATAGGTGTCAGGTGGAATTTGTCGAAAGCTTCTGCTACCTGAAGATGTCAACTGCAGGCTAATCAAAGAAAGGGCGGCGTTCGGGCGAATGCATACTGTATGGGCAAGTTCGCAAATTTCCAGGCACCCTAAACTGTGAATATTCAGCTTACAGCTTCGAACAGTATTGTTGCACGGAAGTGAAACATGGCGGTTCTCCAACCCCATCACACAGAGGCTACAATTGTTCGTCAACAAATGCCACCGCATCATCTGTAGACTATTCTGGCCGAATACCATCAGCAAAGACGCGCTGTGGAGATCAACAAGTGAGGAACCCATCCTATGGCACAAAAAACGCAGAAAGTGACGATGGATAGGTCACACGCTTAGACCACGAGAATGGCACTGGACTGGAACCCGCAAGGGAGTCTTGTCCAGGCTCTACGCTCCCAAGCGGAATGAACAAGGATATAAACTCTGTTGCGGCCACAGATTGGACTCTCTAAAAGACGAAAGTCTAACATTTAGTAAATTCTGATTCAGTACTACCGCATTTATTGGCTAATGAGCGCTTCCAAGTCAAATGATCCACGTATTTTGGACATAGACTCAAATTTTTCAGAAAAGTGATTTATTTATAGGCTGGAAAATATAAAGAAGTAAATTGAAAAAGTATTTGATGCGGCTCTGAAAGTACAGGTAATGCGGTACCAGCTGGTGGTAGCAGAGGAAGAGGAAGGCCTCCTCTGTGTTGAAAAGAGCAAGTGGAGAAGGACTTCGCTTCACTTAGTGTGTCCAACTTGCGCCGGTTAGCACAAGAAAGAAACGACTGGCGCGCTTTGTTAAACTCCGCCAAAACCCGGTAAGCGTTTATCGCGCCAATTAAGAAGAAATTGAAAAAAAATAGTAATTTTGAAATTTATTAAATGCTGGAAATTTTGGTATGGAGTTTTTGAAATCAAATATCTGCGGTTTTTTTTAATATTTTTGTAAAATAAAATATTCCTTAAAAACTTGTTCGGAAAAGAATTGTGTATTTTTCCTCAATTTGTTTTTTTTTTTTGTTTTTTTGTCATATGAAAAAAGTAATAAGCGGTAAATTGAAAAAAATTGAATAATTTTGAAATTCAATAAATGCTGAAAATTTTGGTATGGAGTTTTGAAGTGAAACTTCTTAGGCTTCGATGGACGGGCGAAAATGGAGAGTAAAATTTCAAGACCATGCAACGTTTTGGGCATTTTCGTTCCACGAGAAAGAAAAAAGATATAACCTAGAGGAAAAGGAGAGAGAGAGCTGTACCTTATGTATATCTTATATTGATACACTTTTAGCTATTCTTCCTGAGTTTTTCCTTGTGGTTGCTAATTTCTAGTGAGAAATAACAATGCCTACTTTTTGGCACTTGTTTGTTGGTGCAAACTTGTAGGAAATATATTTTTGATGCCTACTTTTTGGCGCTTATTTTCGTTTCCTGGCTAGTGCTTGTGCCTACTATAGTGCTATCCATTCCGGCGTCGGATTTATTGGTATTGCCTTGTGGAATCGCTGTTTTTAAAGTCAAATATCTGCGGTTCTTTTCATCATTTTTGTAAAATGTGTTTTTTTTAGGAATAAAGTATACATAAAAAAATAGTTTGGAAAATAATTGTGTATTTGTAGTAATATTTTTATTTTTTTTGTAATTTTGAAATTTTTTAAATGTTGATAATTTTGGTAGGAGTTTTTTGAAGTCAAATATCTACGCTTCTTTTTAACATTTTTGTAGAATTTATTAAAAAAAAAGAAGTTTGTAAAAGATGTGTGGATTTTTGTTCCAAACTTTGTTCGAATTTTTTATTCAATCCTTTTTTATCATTTGAGAAAAATACCTTTTAGTATTTTTTCGTATTTTTTTATTACTTGAAAAAAATACCCCTATTTGATTTGTTCGAATTTTTTTTATCATTAATAGCTAAGACTATGCTCAGTAATCCTTGAAATTTTCATAGTGGTGCCCCAATAACTTTTTGAGTTGTATTCAAATACGTACGTCGAGCCAGGTCAACCATTCAAAACTGACAAAACAAAAAATTTTTTGCAAGAATTTTACTAAGAAATGTTTCTTTGAAAGTATACTTGGTACTAAAAAATTAAACAAAAATTAAAAAAGTTTTAGAAAGAACAAGACACATATCAAATTAAGGAAATTTCAAAAATGTGAATAAAAAAGGCATTCAGTTTACTTCAAGTCTACAAATAAACCAATTTTAAGAAAAAATTAAAAAAAAAAATATCACTTGACCTGGAGGCGCTCTAATTCAGATTTCTACTACAGCCCAACGTACGACTATGAAAGTGCACTCACACTCGCACATACTCGTACTCTGCGCCAACGTTGTAGGGAGCTCGCTTTGTGCTGGCGCTTTTCACACAAGCTCAATTAACCTCCGCCTGACATGAAGTCGCCATTTTACAAATTAGCACAACTTCTTTGTCGTTGGAAGCTGGCAGTCAACTTGCCAATTCTCAAACAAATCGTACTGTGCACAGTTTTCATCAAAGAATGAGCTTAATGTATTGGTGTTGCTCCGGCTGTACGTGTTGTTACTCGGTATAGATAGTAAAAACAACAACTATCATGTACACAGAGCATCACTAAACGCGTGACTGCCAAAGTTTACAAACTCACTGCTTGCTGTACCTCTCTCTCTGTCTCTCGCTCTATGTCCACCCCACTTAAGTATGTACAAACACATGTTTATGCCAGCGCATGTGTTGCCGTTGACCTACATTTGGATGCAAACGAGAGTGCGGCGCTGAAAGTATTACAAACATCTCACCATGTCCGAAGATAGGCGAACAACCTAAAAGGATGAACACACACACAAGCCAACAGGCTTACGAAACTACAAGCATACATACGGATATGTGAGCGGGTATACATATATGTATGTGAATGTACCTCAGTTTGTAGTTGAGCGAAAGCGCCCTTATGTCATAATAAGGCCTTATGAAAATTTTAGTGTCCGATAACAATGGTCTCAACAGCGTTCAGGACAATAAATAAATTAAGAATAGCAACAAAGGCGACAATTAAAAAACAACTGTTTATGGTGAAATAGTGAAAGCAAGGCACAAGTGTATTCAGCAAATGTCTGGGCTTTGCTCTAGATGTGGCCCTACATGTTGAGGGGGTCGCTCTAAATTTCTTTTTGTTTTGCCACAGACACTTTAAAATGTGTGTTCTTTTTTGGCTGCTTGCTGGCGCTTTTTAAATAAGTAAAAATAAAGGGATTGTTAAAGCGTAATTATTTAAGAAATAACATGAAATTTAATATGCGTAATTCTCACAAAATAACGTGAATTTGTATATATGTAGACTTTGCCGTGGCTTGCATTGAGTTTACAGACATTTTGGCAAGCAAATCAAATTAACGACCTGAAAGTAAACAGCCCGTTCCATACATTTCTTATAGGACCCCAAACCATTTAGCGTGTCCTGAAATCCAAGGTTTATAATGGCCGAGTAGCTGAAAAAACCATATATGAATGGAAGGGAGCACATAAAATATCATGAAACTTGGTGGAATGATGTCATTTTCCTAGATGAGAGTAAACTTAACTTATTTGGTAGTTACAAGAAAGTTATGGTTTGGTGGAGGCATAGTGAGAAGCTAAAACCACAGCACCTGAAACCGATGAAAAAACACAGCGGTGGGCATGTGATGGTTTGCAGCTGTATTTCATCGAAATTCAACGGCAATTTAAGTTTAATAGAAACAATTTTGAATAAGGAAATATTTTTGAATGCTTATTTATTTATTTAATAATAAAGTTTTAATTTTCCCAGAAAGGGAGCTCAGTCAAAGTTTCCCTTCATAATGAAAATTACAAAAGTTAAGGAGAGGACAGATCTTCGAATCTGTATAGATTTGAGATATAAAAGATGTAAACCGGCAATATACATTGACCGACAAAAGTCTACATACACCTCCCATTTCCACTGGATTGAAAGTTCAAAAACTTTACTGAAAAATGTGTTTACCGTTTTATTTGAAAGCTTTTTCTAATCATTATGAACTGAAAAAAATCCATACATTAACATAAAATAGCAAAGCTATGGCAAAAAAACCTAACACCAACGTTGACAAAAGTCTACATACAGTACACAAATATCTTACTCCAGTGGGAAAAAATTCACTTAACTCAAAGTAGTATTGCTTCTTAGTATTTAGTTGGTCCACCATTCGCATCAATTACAGCTTGAAGCCGTCGTGGCATCGAGGTGACGAAATTCGTTAACTCTGCAGAAGTTATATTGTTCTAAGCTTCTATTAGTCGTTCTTTGAGTACTGAAGCGCTTGAAATCGGATTTTTTTCTAATTTTTCGATCTAAAATTTCCCAGACATGTTCAATAATATTCAAATCTGGTCTTTGCGGTGGTGTATTTAATTGCCTTGGAGCATGGTAAAGCAGCCAATCCCTCACAATGTGTGCTGTGTGCTTTGGATCGTTATCCTGTTGAAAGACTCAACCTGGACCAAGCTCCAAATCATCCACCGAAGATTTCAGATTGACTTTCAATAGTTATTTGTATTTACAATGATCCATATTACCTTTAATAAATACTAATCTTCCAACTTCAGATGCAGCAACAAGCTCCCCGAACCATTACATTGCCGCCGCCATGCTTCACTGTTGATACCAAATTCTTCGGACTCAGTGCAGCAGTTTTTTTCCTCCACACTTTGGCTCTTCCATTGCTACCGAATATAGACTTCGACTCATCTGTAAACAAAACTTTTTGCCAAAAATCCATCCCCTTTACCCTGTGTGCTTTAGCGAACCCCAGGCGAAGTTTATGGGTTTTTTCAGAAATAAGAGGCTTTTTTCGTGGTGTTCTACTATGAAAGTCCTTTTTGTTCAGAGCTCTTTGAATTGTTCTTGGATGAACACACTTGTTGGTTGAGCTTGCTATATCCTCGACCAATTTCGGAGCAGAAACTTTTGGATTTTTGTCCACTTCTCTGAAGATAGTTTGCTCGGGCGGCCACTGCGCGGCTTATTTTCGGTGGAACCACTATTTTTTACAATAGTCTGGACTGTTGCACGACTTAAGTTTAAGATTTTTGAAATTTCGCCATATGATTTTTTTCTTTCCTTTTCTGAATAACTAAATTTCCAACGTCAACTGATATTTCTTTTCGAGGAGCCATTGTAGACGCTCAGGTATTCAAATTGCCACTAAAATCAATATTAGCAAAGCAACAATCATAAGAAAAGGAAAGAAATAGACAAACGGTATTTTACCGTTATCATAACAAAAGATATCAGAGTAGAAGCTAGGAAACCGGTTCTGTAAGTAAACTTTTGTCAACGCTGTTTTTGGGTTTCTTTAGCATAACGGCGTTGTTTTATGTTAAATAATGAATTTGTTTAGTTAAGTCGATTAGAAAAAGATTTCAAATGAAATTGCATAAACACATTTTTAAGCAAAGTGTTTGTACTTTGTAAACAATGAAAGGGAGGGGTGTACGTAGACTTCTGTCGGCCACTGTACGATTGTAGAGGGTTTAGCGCTAAAAAAAAACACTTGTTTTTTTGAATTTTTTACAGAAATATGGCTTAAGATACTTTAATAAAATCAGTTGCATGTTATTGTACATCTTTTCAATAAGTTTTTAAAAAATATTAATAATAAAATATTGACAAATAAGCCCATGACAGAGTTTTTTTGGAGATATGTTATTCCAGAGGTGCTCTGCGGTGCCAATCGGCATTCGTCGTAGAATCATCTGAAACTAAAAAAGTCGAATTTTTCAGTTAAAGTATGACGTAATGCTCCCCCAACATTAATAAATTTTTTTTTTTTTCATTTTTGTAGTTTTGGTGGCAAAAAAACGTAAAACGAGCATTTTTGGCGAAAAATTTCGCCATATTTGTAAGTGAAAAACAACCTTAAAAAAAAAATAAATAAAAAAAAAACAGTGTAGGGGGGAAGTATTTTTGATTTAGAAAGCGTGTGCCAAATTTGAAAAGAATCGGTTGAATAGTTTCGGAGTTGTGATTGGCACCGACTTTTAAGAAGTCGTTTCGGGAAAAACGCGTTTGAAAAAATGACTCTGAAAAATTATCGATGCTCCGCATTCGAGGTAGAGTGCCTACAAAGGCTATAACTTTGAGAGTTCTGCTCCGATCCACTTAAAATTTTGACACAACATTCTTGAAATGATTTACTATAAGATGAGTGAAGAAAAAATTTCGATTTTGTGACCGTATGTGCAGTATTTGTAGTGAAAACGTAATTACTACTTTTACTGATATCCTTACAATTCGCGGAGTTGTATCGAAAGCCACGTTTTTGCACGTTGTCACGATGCAGTTCACACAAAACAGGAAGTTTTGAAACTCCAATTTTCGGACAGTGGGATTTCCTACTCCAGACATTTAAATTGGCGGCTCAGTACACCCGATCTGACGGGGTTTAATTTCTTACTTTTCTTAAGTTTTCCTCAACTCTCGTATTTTCTTCAGGAAACCATAAAAACCAGCAGGTCGTGAAAGTAAACATTTCAGAAGAAATCGCCAATTTGGAGTCAAATATTTTGAGAATACATGCGGCAGCAGTAGATGAATGGCTTGGTGCGTGACTGCCATTCGAAAGCGCGTAGGTTCGAAACACCGTCCATAAAACAGCAAAATAATACAAAAAGTTGTTTCTAATAGAGGTCGCGCCTTAGCAAGCAATGGCAAACCTTCGAGAGAATTTCTGCCATGGAAAAGCTACTCATAAAAAATATTTTTTGTTCAGACTCGGCTTTAAACTGTAAGACTCTCCATTTGTGGAAGAACATCAAGACGCGCACCACAAATAGGAGAAGCACATTTTCCCAGAGGGTATTTTTGACAGATCACGCGTGACTACTGTCAAACTAATTACATACAATTTTCAGTATTCATTGACATTTCATCATGGAAAAACTTACGCCTCAACAACGTTTACAAATCGTAGAATTGTATTACTCAAATCGACGCTCTGTGAAAAGTGTTCATAGCGCGCTCAGTTCAACTTATGGTGTACAGCGATGGGGCCCATATTCGGCTTGATGACTCTATAAGCCAAATTGCCTAATCCGGCTGAAGAGTGATCCGAAGCCATTCATAAACATTCATTACATCCATTGAAAACAACCATTTGGTACGACCTATGGGCTGGAGGAATCATCGGCTCATATTTGTTCAAAGACGAGACTGGCACCAAAGTAACAGTGAATGGCGAACTCTATCGCGCCAGGATAAACCACTTTTTGATGTCGGAAATTGAAGCCCACAACATCTCCACAACATTTGATTACAACAAGATGGCGCAACTTGCCATACAGCCCATGAAAGAATGGATATACAGCGTCATCGTATCGGTGAGCAATTAATCTCTGATCTGGGACCAGTGGATTGGGCACCAAGATCGTGTGATATCACACCTTTGGACTTTTATTTGTGGGGGGAGGGGGTCTATGTAAAGTCTAAATGCTTTAAGGATAAACCAATTTCGATTGAGGCATTGGAAGCCAACATTACGAAAGTCATTCACGAGATACCGATCGAAAACCTCCAGCGAATCATTCAAAAGTGGTAGTCACAGAAAGCCGTATTACGGCGTAGTTGCGGCCAATATTTGAAAAGGATCATCTTTAAAAAGTAAATGTCATGAATGGTTCTACACAAAAATAAAAAAAGATTGCCCAATCAGTTTGCATTTTCGTTGTTTTATTTCAATTTAAAATCCGATACCTATAAATTGATCACCCTTTTTATATTATATTTTCTCATGGTTCTTAGGTGGAACATAAGGTATAAATAAATGCCGTAGGCTAAAAAATATGATGAAATAAAAATAGTCATTTCGAAAAATATTTTTGTGATTTATTTATAAAAAATTAACCTGTGTTCTTATTAAAATATGAATTCTGTATATAAAATATGCCAGAACTCTTTTTCAGCTATTATATAATTTTATTAACTCAATTCAATCTCCAGTTTACCGAAACCTTTGAACTCTTTAAACGACACTCGCAGTCAAGTCTTGTTAACTGCGTTTAACGATTCGAATTATACGCATATACAAGCCAACACTGCCTCTGAGCTCAGACAACTCGCGCCACAGGTGCGGTCGGCGCATCTTCAAGTTTATTGGCACGCGTTACTTGCCAACTACCTTGGCACCATATTGGTGTCTATTGCCGCGGGTCACCGCTTAACCCCGCTAGCAGTCAGGTTGTGTGCGATCTGATCTGATTTCGTTGCGCTTCGATGGTGCGTTGCTTTTATTAAATTAATTGATTTCTTTCACTGTTTTGAAACATTCAACTGCCAACCACAGAGAGCAAGCAGAAACAAAGGCTGTGGCACTAGCACACACGTAGCTAAAGTTGGCGCGACCCACAGGGCGTATACGCACCATCGCTTGTTATTTACTCTTATATTTTTATTTTTGTTGATTTAGCGATTTAGACTTCGCAATGTTATTTTGTTTTGCATCTTTGTTTGTTGGCTATGTTTACTGCTAGTGCCGGCAGAGAAAAATAGGTGCTGTTGTCTGCACTTTTGCGCTTCTTAAACCATTATTCAACCACTGTGGTCGACTCGACCACAAAACTCGGCAGCTTGGCAGAAGTTCGCTACGTATTTAAGCAGGGATACAATGGTGTAGTTTATGCGCCAGTACACACGGCAATAAAATCGCCGAGTAAGCAAGAGTAAGCAGCAATTGGCAGTGAATGTCAGCCGCAGCAGTAACTGGTTGACTGACTGTTAGCCTATCTATCAAGCCTTTTGTGCTTGTTGTCAATAGCCTTGCTCAACTGACTGAGAGACTGACAGCCACGCTTGTCTGTAAGCTTTTATCAGCTACATTGTTGCTGGGCGTTTTGTTTTAAGTCTGTTTAATTAATTGTAGGTGGTTAGTGATTAGTGTTGCTATGTTTTCGGTGCTGGTGTTGCTGCTGACATTTCCAAGTGAAAGCTAACATTGTATGTGTGTTTGTGTACATTGTATAAGCATATGAATGTTTAAACTATGACGCTAGATAAATGTGCATTAAGGTGCACCATGCAAAAGAAAAATAGTACTGGTTTTCCACCGGATTTAAGAAATCTATACTAATATTATAAAGAGGAAAACTTTGTTTGTTTGTTTGTTTGTAACGAATAGGCTCAAAAACTACTGGACCGATTTTAAAAATTCTTTCACCATTCGAAAACTACATTATCCAAGAGTAACATGGACTACATTTTATTTTGGAAAAAAATAGGGTTCCGTAAGATATTTGGATTTTTCGGACACAAACTGAAAAAAATCTTATATATAAAATAAAGTCAACTTTTTGTGCGTGTTCGCTAACCGGCCGTGTCTTTGCACCGAATTAAACCAAACTTATACACAATGTTAAGAAGGTATTGAAGATGGTTTCCGTATAGTTTGAATACCTATTGGTAGATAGGGCTCGAGATATAGGTCAAAACGTGGACCCGGGTAACCTTCGGATGTGTATGTACAATATGGGTATCAATTGAAAGCTGTTGGTGAATGCTTTAGTACAGAGTATTTTTTATGCCGCTCCGTGACTGGGGTCTCGAGATATAGGTCAAAACGTGGACCCGGGTAACCTTTGGTTGTGTATGTACAATATGGGTATCAAATGAAAGCTGTTGATGAGTGCTTCAATACGGGGTATTTTTATACCTATTGATGACTAGGGTCTCGAAATATATGCCAAAACGTGGACCCACCGTGTCTTTGCACCGAATTAAACCAAACTGACGCACATTGTTAAGTAAGTATTGAAAATGGGTTTCGTAAAGTTTGGTTGTAATTCGGAGCAGTGGCTACGGGTACAGCGTTCTTTTGAGCCAGCCATAATGTCGCTTTCTTTTTTAACGCTTGGGGCGGAACTGAACTGTTAAATTGCCAGTGTGAGTTACAATGTGTCAATATTTATATGCCATAAGGAAAAAACGTAAGTGCAACATGTAAAAATTGTTTGTGAATTTTTTTGGAGTGGATTTTGGAACAGTGAATAATTTCTTACGAAATTTGAGAATTTAATGTGAAATCCGAATGAAATTATGTGTTCGTGGAAAACACAATTTTTTTCGTTTTTTTTTTTTTAATATAAATGGATAATGGTTAAAAAAGCTCCAATGCTTAATAAAACATATAAATTGAAACGAAAAATTCATGGATGATCAGGAAAAAAGACGATTGTTTCTTAGTTATTCATATGCGTTGATTTGAAATTTAAAAACAATCTTCTTTTTTCCTGATTTTCAATTTATATTTTATATTTACTCAAAAACAAATAGAAAAACAAAAAATATTGTTTATGCCAAAGCGCTTGAATAAAGAATAAAGAAATAAATAATATGAAAACCATATATTTTCTGTTCTAAACCATATCTATTCTATTTTAGTGTGCCCAGCGAAGGGGGCCAGGTTTGCTAGTGTATTATATTTTAAGACTTTCGCCAAACATTTTGGAAAAATACTAAGATTTGCATGAAGGACACCGCTTTGCAAGTACCCGCAAAAGTCTCATCATTTTGAGCCCGTTGATAAAATTTTTAAAAATTTGTGTGCAGATCTTTTGAGCTGAATCGCTTTTATGATCTGAAATTATTTTTCAGAAAAAATATTTTCAAATTTATAGTTTTATATAAAGGGTGGTTAAGTTTCAAGGGCCGGTGTTGATTTTGAATAAAATACAAATTTTTTATGAAATTATTTTCATTTTTTTTTATTATGATAATATTGGTATCGGCCGCACACCTCCATCCGATGGCCCAAATTTTAGATGACGTTGAGGCATAATTGAGGTTCTATGCCGTTAATGTGCCGAATTATCTCATCGTTTAGCTCTTGAATTGTTGCTGGCTTATCTAGGTACACCTTTTCTTTCAAATAACTCCAAAGAAGTCCAACGGTGTCGTTGACGTTTGGGTGTGGTTCACATTCAACATCGGCCATTGAAATTTCACCACCCTTTATAAAAACCTCCAAGCTGTTTTTGAAGGTGTTTTCAAATCGACACAGCTTATGTAAATATTAACATTTATAAAAAAATTAATAACGTTTTTACAAATTTGTTTACAGACCTTTAAGCCCATCGTTTTTATCATACGAGATGACTTTTTAGAAAAAATATTAGGTGCGCAACTAAGTTCTCGCTGTTTTTTTTATGAAAATACAACCTTATTCTAAAAAAATGGTTACAAGTGAATCATTGAAAGTATTGCCCATCGCTGGCTACTACTTTTTCCCATCTTTCTGGTAGATCTCGTATACCGTCGCGGTAAAACTGTTCATCTTTTGAGGCTATCCAAGAATCAAGCCATCTTGTGATGTCTAGACCATGTGCCATTGATGGGAACAGGTGATAACCAGACGGCGCAGTATCTGGAGAATGTGGCGAGTGGAGTAGAATTTCCCATGTCAGTGTTTCCAGGTAGGTTTTAACGGGCTTGGCAACGTGAGGCCGAGCGTTGTCATGCTGTAGAATCACTTTCTCATGCCTCTCCGGGTATTCCGGCCGCTTCTCGCACACTACTCGGCTCAATCGCATCAATTGAAGTCGATAGAGATCCCCAGTGATGGTTTCGCAGTTCATAATAAATAATACCAACTTTGTCCCACCAAATATATAGCATAACCCCTTCGCAGCGTGAATATTCGGCCGAGGCGACGACGTATAAGCATGCCCGGGCAGTCCCCATGACTTTCTTTTCTTTGGATTGCTGTAATGAATCCATTTTTCATCACCCGTCACGATGCGTTGAAGAAAGCTCTTCCTTTTTTGCCGCTGGAGCAGTTGTTCACAGGTGAAAAAACGACGTTCAACATCGCTTGGTTTTAACTCATAAGCAACCCGAGTACCCTGTTTCTGAAGCATTCCCACAGCTGCAATCGCAAAATTTTATTCATAAAAACTCGATTTTTGAAGGTGACACCCTAATGTATGTAGATCCATTTGCGTTATACTACACAAGCAGCGACAAAGTTTCGTTTATTGATTTTTTAATTGGCATTTACCGATTTGAGTTCATACAGTTTAGAAGCGATTTTGTGTCATTGTTTTGTTATACCTCATTTTGTACGCAATAAATTTAGATCAGAGATAAGACGCACTGAATTCCTTGAAGCTGGGTTTGCTATGCTTGAGAGTATTAAATTATTTTTCATACAGAAGTTTGGAGTTCCTCTTTAATTCTCGTTCATTTTTTTATTGCAGAAAATATGAAGATCAACACAAAGATGGCAACCCCTATTGAGGAAAAGGTTGATCAAAATTTGAAGGTAAGTTCTATTCCTATGCGTACCCATTTTTAAAAGTTATAAGCTCAGTATTAAATAGAAGGTTAAAGCTGATGGCTGGAAATCCAAAGAATCAAATATTAACCTAAAACATACCCGTTTCAGCTAACACATTAGGTACGAGGTCTGTGGCAAAAATTCCGGAACTGGTGCTCACTTAAGAAAATTACAAAAGATTTCAGCAAAGTTGATTTATTTTACTCTAAATAGTTCCCTAAAAGCTCTATATATTATTTTGCACGGTCTAGAAGCAAATTAAATGGCTTATTTAAGGAATATTTTTTTAAAATCCTCTTCGGGAAGACCGTCTTTGACATTTGAATGCCTTCAATACGCTTCACAGCCATGGCGAAATTAATTTTGAAGGAAGTCAGACATGAAGAAGTTAAGTCTAACTAAGTTATGTGAACACGGAAATCCAAATGCCATTTTTGATTAAGGGCTTAGGGGTAGTCAGAGGCCCGAAAAAATGTTGATTTTATTATTTTTTTTTGCTAGTCAACTGCTGTATTTTACAAAAATAAAAACGTAGCATTAATACATAATTTTTCGATATGACTTTAGCAAAATTTAAAAAAAAAAATTAATAATTGCAAAGTAAAAAGTCCCTTGGGGTGATCATCTCTAGCCCTTGGAGATTCCTTTAAAATCAATCGAAGAAGAGAAGTTAGTTCTATTAATAGATAATATTGTGCCTGGTCGAAGCTTTTTCTCAGATTTAACAATATGGCGGCCTCAGAAAATATTTTTCAGATTTTCGAGAAAAACCCCGGCAATTAATTATTCAAAAAAATTGAAATTTTTGAAAAAAAAATCCTTCCATCAGGCACGAGTTTTTTATGTTTTTAAAAGCGGTATAAATTTTATTGAAATCTATAAAGCGGTTAGTTACGGTAAGTTACAGTGATCACCAGTTCAAAAAACATAGTTTTAAGAAAAACGCATTTAAAGTTTTGCTATCGATTACCGGAGCGCCCGAGCGCCCTTTGTTAATTGTTGAATAACTCGAAAAGTATTTTTCGGATTCACATAAAATTTTCACACAATATTTCTAAGACATTATACTTTAAGAGAATCCAAAAAAAATCTAATTTTTTGAAATTTCTGACTACACCCAACGCCTTAAAAGTCTGTTATTAAAAATCAACCGAAGACTCAGTGAATTTCTCTATTAAGTTTGTGTTTTCAATACAGTTCATAAATTATTGCTTCGAATGATTAGTATCTTGATTATTTAGTTGATTTTGAAACTGGTCTAAGTCATTGGAAGCTATAAAAAAAAATGCGTGTAGCGTAGTACACATAACAGAAGTGAAACTCTCAAGGCAGGCAGTCTCGGGGAGACCCGAGAGAGAATGAGAGAGAGAGAGAGAGAAAGAATATATATCTAAATAAATTCACAACATTTGCAGAGAACACAAAACCTTGAAATTTGACTCTCCATTCTCGCTCGTCCATCAACGCCTAAGAAGTTTCATTCAGAAAATTCAATACATGCATTCATAATCTATTTCAAGATGATATATGATATTATGTTTATCTAAATTCATTTTTGGTTATACCACACAATATTACATACACAAATTCGTACTGCATAATTTTTATAATTATTGTATTATAATTTACTACATAAATTGTGTTGACTATCACTACGTCTTCTTCTTTCACAGCATTGCAACGCGGGCTGCGTCAAAGCTTCCTTCACAATGTTGCTCCAAAGCGATCGATCTTGAGCTTTTGCCTCGTAGTTACGTATTCCCAAATACTTGAGATCGTTTTCCATTGGTTTGCCATTGGCCCTTACGCCCATTAGCTTTCCTGCCATGGATTTCTTCATGGCACAGTCAGAAGGCATACAGCAACATGACCTAGCCATCTTATGCGCTGCACTTTAACAAAACGTACAATTGTCTCGTTCTGAGTGAGATCGTTTAGTTCGGAATTGTACCGAATTCTATAAATTCTTTCCATGCTAGGAATCAGCGCGCAGTCAGCAACTTTAAGAGTCCATACCTCACATCCCTACGTTGAGATTGCTCGGATAAGGGTCTTGTACATAGTTAGCTTTGTAGTTTTAGGCAAGAGCCGGGCCTTCAACAAATTTAGGTGAATATAATGCTTTTTGTTGTCGGCGTTGATACGATCCCTGACTGCAGAAGTTGAATCACAGCTACATGCGAACATAACTCCCAAAAACTTAAAATGCTGGACTGCTTCAAGAGTACATAGGTATAAGCTCCAACCTGAAAATTTTGCACCTGTGTATGCCGCCTCGACTTCAGCAAATAATTGGTTTTGCTCTCGTTTACAAACAGACCAAAAAAGTTCGCAATTTTGTTAACTTTTAAAATGTTTTCTTGTAAGTCGTTCGTATTCCTCGAGAAAATAGCGATATCATCTGCCTAAGCACATATTTGGGTTGTTTTAATTAACAAGGCACTGTCTTTGTTGACTTCCTTAGCCTCAAATTAAATATAACAGTTGAAAGGATATCACGTTGTTTTACACCTGTTTCAATAGAGATAGAATCTGTGAGCTTCCCTTGAATGATCACTTATTACTACTACTGCTGTGGGCAAAAAGTAAGGTGAATTTATTTGTCAAAGTTCGCGGGACTAAAATTTCGCTCTAGTTATTTTTTCATGAGTTGGCAGCACTGTTAATAACATCTGGGCCAACTTTCATGTGAATGTCATTATCAGGAATATATTATATTTACGTTTTTGTTTACCAAACGACCAAGAGTGCATTTTTCGATTTTTACAATGTCTGATTTGATTGAGCAGAGAAGTACCATCGAATTTTGTTTGCGGGATGAAATTTCGGCTGCGGAAACGTTTAGCATGTCGCAGAAAAATGTTTATAAGTGGTACAAAGACTTCAAAGAGGGTCGAGAAAGTATTGATGACTTGGAGCGCTCCGGACGACCATCGACGTCAACAGATGACCAACACGTCATTAAAAAGAAGGAGTTAGTGCTCAAAAATCGTCGGTTAACCGTTAAGGACCTTACTGATATGATCGGAATATCAGAAGGATCTGTGAAAACCATTTTGAAAGACCATTTGGGCTTACGAAAAGTCAAATCTCGTTTGGTACCGAAAACTCTCAATTTCTTGGAAATAAGTCGTCGCGTTGATGTGTGTGAAACAATACTTTCAGACTATCAGGACAAGCTCAAATGCATCATTACGGGAGATGAGACTTGGATTTATGCTTGCGACTCTGAAACAACCGACCAATCAAGCGAGTATCGTGTTAAAGGCGAGGCCAGACCGAAAAGAGCACGTCAAAGTCGTTCAGAAATAAAGGTCATGATGAAAGTTTTTTTGGATTTTCGTGGTGTGGTGCATTATGAATTCCTTCCACCTGGCCAAAGTGTTAATAATTAATATTATTTGAGCGTTATGCGTCGTTTACGTGAATCAATTCGTCTAAAAGGACCAGAATTATGGGCCAACAACTCTTGGTTTTTGCATCACGATAATGCACCGTCTCACACTGCACTCGTTCTTCGTGACCATTTCGCCAAAAATTCAACGCATATCGTTCCGCAACCACCGTATTCGCCTGATTTGGCTCCGTGTGACTTCTGGCTATTCCCAAAACTCAAGAGACCACTCCGGGGAACGCGTTTCGAGTCGATTGAGGAGATAAAAGCTGAATCGAAGAAGGTGCTGATGGCTATACTGGAAATGGACTATTTGGCATGTTTCGGGGATTGGAAAAATCGTTGGCATAAGTGTATTTCATCAGGAGGGGATTATTTTGAAGGGGATGAAATTGATTTACAAGAATAAATAAAGATTTTTCAGTTTACAACCGAATTCACCTTACTTTTTGCCCACAGTAGTAAGCTCTGATTATTATTACTACAAAGCTCTGATTATTATTACTACAAAGCTTATTCATATTAGCTTATTCAAAAAAGCGGAACATAAAAATATATATATATAAATATTCCGATGAAAAAAAAATTCACCTGCGATATGTTACAAGCGACTGTGATTAAAGTTTAATAAAAAAACATAAATATTTTCGGGTATATACGCAATATAATAAATATTAAAATATTGCCTCCTGTCCGCTTGTATCGGTGTTTGAATTTTTGGCCGCAACAACTACTTATAATATTTTTCCCTCGTCTAAATGCCTTGGTTTGTAATTATCTTGAAAACGATAAATTACACTGCCCTGCAAATTTCAATTTTTCTGATGCGAATAAGATGTGGCCTAGTGTTCCCGAAGGGAATTTTCGCGCTGAGCACGAATCCGAGTTCAAAAATTTTCCATCACGTCAGGTTTTCGAGAAAAAGGGGGTTGAAACCCCTAAAAATAGCGTATTTGGCCATTTTTTCAAAAATTGTGAAGCAGAACCCCAACCCTAACCCTAGGTTTGTAATCAGCGACACTAAATACCTTAGGAACACTGCACTTTTCATTATATCTTATCTTGGGTGTAGATAAGTTCCTATGTTCATTTTTTTCCCTACCCCCGTAGACATAAGTACACCCCCTACTCTAAGGGTGCATGCGAACAATTTGGGTTTGGGCTTATTTCAAAGAGCAAAGTTCAACCTTCAATTACTGACAATAACGAAGATCGTAGCACGTTAGGGCTCTGCTCCACAATTTTTGAAAAATGGCCAAATACGCTATTTTTAGGGGTTTCAACCCCCTTTTTCTCGAAAACCTGACGTGATGGAAAATTTTTGAACTCGGATTCGTGCTTAGCGCGAAAATTCCCTTCGGGATCACTAGGTCCCATCTTATTCGCAAAACCGATGCAGGGCAGTGTTATTGATCATTTTTTGTAATTCTTTACGTTATCAGCTAACAAAACTATGTCATCCGCATACAAAAACAGTCGCACATTAATATTCTCAATATCGATTCCCCCTCATTTGTAAGTCAGTTAAATAAATGGGGAAAATAAAGGTGATAATAATCGTCGTTGTCTCACACCGGTTGAATTCATTTGAATACATTCATAATTATATATATATTAGCGTGGGGAAAAATAAATCCATTATTTTTATGTACACTCTTCGCCCAATTGATTTGATTCGATCTTTAGCTCCTGAGCGATGCTATGATTGCTAAGATGCCGGTCAACTTCGATTACTTCTGTCACTGAAAAACCCTCTAGTAATATTTTAGTCCAGTTTATTACTTTCATTCCAAAAAGATACTCGCAAAAAGTGGTTCAGCAGGGTAAGGAAATTTTTTTTTCCTAGTGTCTATGACATTGTACTTGTCACTGTGTAATTGCATAAAAATAATGATTTATGATTTTATACTCATGAAGAGAAAGCGCCCCCTTGAGGACACGCGATGAAGTGTTTTTTTTTGTCACACGCAAACGATCAAAATGTGTAGGAAGTAAGTAAAATTAATGTCTTTGCAATCGTTAGAAATTTTTTCCATCATTAAAAATTCATTCTGGAGAGAAATTTCTGATTGATTTAGTACCAAAGTTATTTTACTGTTAATTTAACTTTGATGAAACAAATGACATCGTAGCAGCCAAAAATGTGAAAGCTGAAATCGTGAACAAATTTACAAATTCGAGTTAATCGATACTTATGAAATAGGGAATGGGTAAGTGATTTTGCTTGTGGACTTGCTGACAACTAAAACCAATATACAAGGTGAAGTTCAAAACAAACAAGACTGAGCTAAAATAGAAACGATAGGAATTTTGTTCTAATAACTTCGAGTTTTTTTATTCTGGCCTCGATATACTGTTTTGCGTGATCTAAAAGCTTTTCGAAAGAGTGTTTCAGGTCATTGGCCGGAATGTTCTTTAGGATGTCGGTACAAGCCTTTTACGCAAAACGAGGAGCCATATCAGGCGAATACGGTAAGTGATTGTTGGTTAAAATGCGATTTCTAGTCAAAAAATCCGTCACAAAAGTGGATCGATGAGACAATGCATTATCATGCAATAAGCTCAAGCTTCCTCCTTCGCGGTATTCAGGGCGCTTCAAAACGCCAAGATAGAAAATAGCATTAACGAATTGGCCCTTTGGCACTAACTCCTTGTGGATATTTCCTTGAAATCGTAAAAACAAATGATTTTTGACTTCTCTAAATGCGATTTTTTGGGTGGGGGCTCGTCTGGGACCTTCCATTTGGCACTTTGACGCTTAGTTTCAGATTCATGTTGGAAACTTTTCTCGCCTCTCTGATCAGTTAAATGCGATAAATCGATTTTTGGAGATATTCAACTCCGATTCAATGAATTTCAACGATGATTTCGGTTCATTTTTGATAAATTTACGAACAATTTCGATGGAGTTTTCGGTGATTACTGATTTGTTCATTGTCATTTATGTCCTTACAACCATCTCTGTGACGTGTAAACCACTCATAAACTCTGGCACGAGATAGACAATCATCGCCATAAACTTCTTTCATCAATTCAAATGTTTCGGTTAACATTTTACCGATTTTAAAACAAAATTTGATATTAGCTCTTTGTTCGAAACTCAAAAAATGTCGATAAACTCATGAAATAATCGAAGTTGACCGGCATGTTAGCAGTCGCAGCATCGCCTAAGAGCTAAAGATCGACCACAAAACAGTTTTAAACCTTTTGCGCAAAAGTTTTAGGCCAACATAATGAAATTTTTTCCTCCAAACTAATTTGATAATTGTTATGTTATTAAAGTGAAAAATAAATAAATAGTGACAACTTGCATTTATGGTGGTACTTTTATAATTTTGGAACGGTACCATACCCATCATCTCTTCTCTACGGGGCATCTATTTTTACTCACATTTTCAGTGCGTTACCAAAGATTTCATTTTTTTTATTAAGAAAAAGTTTTCTCATTCAGCTATTTTGCAGAAAGAGTACTTCATTATTCTCCAATATGTTTTCCGTATTACCATTTCAAATATAGTAGTGTTTAGTTTTCTTATTTTATCTTGCTTCTATAATAGATAAAAACAATGTTTAAGCATTTACATTAACTTCTTTTCAGATCCGCACTGGCATGGTAAATGTCAGCGATGGCAAAAGTAAACCAGAACCACTTAGACTGAATTTAACTATGGAACTAGTCACCTTACAAAGATTAGAGGTAGTTACGCCAACAAATCCTCAACACAATGGGCCACCAATGGAGTCAAAGGCAAGTAATTTTCAAATCAAATTACAAATTAAAAAATTATATCACTAAGTCACAGTAATTTATTAGATTAATAAATATTTCCAAACAATAAGCCTTACAATGGAGACTCCAAGAAAAGGCAGCTCATGGCCTAAACTTTACTCTATGTAATTGCGTTGAAATTCAAAAATTTGTTAAGCCAACAATTTATTTGACCACTTTATATACATAAACAGTTTATTTTGACTTTGACAAAAAATAAAAATTTGCCTGATGTATTTGAAGCAACTCGTAACTCAATTTAACTTGAAATGAGCTGAATGTTGTTTCTGTTAAAATACTGTGAGATCGCCCAAGGGGATGCTGTATGCTGCAGTTGTACGCAATACGAAGTTTACCAAGAAGTAGAATACATATTTACACATACATGCAACCATACATATGTACATTTTATGTAATCTACAGTGAAAAGCTATCGTCAAATATTCCAGTTCATGAACTGGCATCTAACTGGAAAAATGTGTACTGGTTCGAGTGGGGCTAGTTGTGTACCAGTTGGCAAATGACCAGAGATTAAGAGAGAATGAAAAACAAATAATTTTCTAATATATTTGTTTGCTTTATTATTACCATAATGTTTATAATATTTTTACCATTTATTTTGGAATAGATAGAATTTTGAAGTATGTCCTAATTGAAAAATGAATGAATGAATGAATTGAAAAAAATTAAATCGTACACTATATTGAAACATAACCAACCAAATATTTTTTAAAATTTCCATTTACCATTTTCTTATTTATTTTTTTTTTCAACTCCACCAAAACTGATCATTTTCACCACAAATTGGATTCGATTTTTTTTTGCCTATTTGAACTAGTTCGTTATGAGGTTAGGTTAGATCTTGGTGGTAGTCGGTCAGTACGACCAACTCACTTAGACCTTAAAGGTGCGTTGTGATACCACTGGGTGACACGGGCACCTCATTTATTCTTCGTGAATTAAGCCAAAAATGGCCTCATCGCTGAATGGTTATGTAGAGCGTGTGACGACGCTTTGATTTTCGTAATACAATTCTGCGATTTGTAAACATTGTTGAAACGTAAGTCTTGCCATAATGAAATGTCAATGAATACTGAAAATTTTATGTATTTAGTTTGATAGTAGTCACGCGTGATGTGTCAAAAACCCCTATTGGAAAAAGTACCTCCCATCTGATCAGCCTTTACAAAACTATGATCGTGCCAATCTAGGCATATGGCATAGAAATCTGGGGAACTGTAAGTAAAACTAGCATCAACATTATTCAACGACTACAATCGGAAATACTCAGAATATTAACTAATGCTCCTTGGTACGTCCTAAATGAAGACAATCATCGTGCCATCAATATCGATGCAATAGCAGAAATCATCCGCAAATGCAGAAGAAATCGTATTCTCCGTTTAACGAATATTTCGAATACTGACAAGCCACAACTTCAATCGACAGAAAGCGCAACCTCCAGACGGATCAAACGGCCAACACCAACTCAGCTGAAAGCAAGAAAAAATTTAAAGCTACTCATAAAGCATAAATTGCAAAACAGACAAATACTCAACCAAAATGTACAATTGATAACGATTAATACTATGAAACCCAAGGAGTAAAAATAATAACTTAGTGTCATAAAAAGTATGTAATTAAAAAAGGAAGCAAAAACCAAAACAAGACTAAACTCCACAACATAAATACTCCGTGTAGAGCTCAAAGTAGAGGTGGCAGGACATTAAAGTGGTGATTCATCCAGAATCCAACTAGCGCTTCCGCATCATTTTGTTGCCACATCCTCCTTACCAACTTGTTTAACAGTTATTTAAAGCAAGACTATATCCAGTCTGTGCGGCTTAATAACCCTATTAGGTTGTTGACATCTAAGCCAGACAGTTATTCGACTCTCGAATAGCGGTTTGCCTAGGGATAACATACTGTTCTTCCATGGACATAGAGGAAATGGAAGATTATTTCCTTTTTCTCTGGTTGTTTATCACTGTGAAAGTATCTGTTGTGAGGTTGCCCATTTTGACTGCTTCTTCTCCGACAAACCAAAAGCCAGTTATGACTGCCGTTAGTCTCCAGACGTCCCGTCGTTTCACGTTTATCAATTTTGACGTTTGCTTAAGGTCTGGTCTGATCTCTCCATCGACAATACATTCCGCGATTTGGAGGTAAAGTGTTGTTAAGATTCAAGCGCCGGTGTTGATTTTGAATAAAATAAATTTTTTTTAGGAAATTATTGTCACATCTCTTTATTATGATAATAGAGGTATAGCTCATATCAACAAGGAGACCCATTTCTTCTCTGAAACGTTTTCGAATTTTTTCTTTGGTTTCCTGCAATATTTTTTTCGCTTCTTTTGATCATGCTTGCCATATTTTTAATGTTACCTTATACGATAAATGCAATAGAGACTCGAAGAAACGAATTCTATAGGGTGATCAATCATGAGGTGCTTTTTTCAATAGTTAAAAAAAAACAAAAATGTAAATTATGTTCAAAACCTTTATTTATCATTTGAAAGGACATTCTTTGGCATTTACTTTTTGAATATGACTTCATTCAAATGTTGGCCGCAACTACGCTTAAGGTGGTCCATTCTGAAGGTCCAATTTTCAATCACTCGTTCGAGCATTTCATGAATAACACGCGTAATGTTGGCTTCCAGAGCTTCAATCGTAGCTGGTTTATCAGCCGTTGTTTTCTCTGGGTGTAAAGGTAGCTCTTGAACCTGTTCTGGTTGCTCTTCATCGCAAATACGGCAATTTTGCTTATTGACGTAACCATTGAGCCAGAAATGCGCCTCATCGCTGAACAAAATTTTGCTCGAAAACAGCGGATCTTCTTCAAACGCTGGTTTTCATAATACATTTGAACAATTTGTAGACGTTGTTGCGGTGTGAGTCTTTCCATGATGAAATGCCAAACGCTGTTCAACAAATCCACGATGACAGTTTGCCACAACTCGCGCGCGATCTAAAAAAAAAGCAAATGAAAAAAACTCCTCTTAATTGATCACCCTATAGCATGGATAACCGAGAGGCCAAATTTGAGTGCCTCGTTATTTATCTGAGTTGTTTTCTTCAGCTTATTAAAATCTTTCGAAGTTTGGTTACATATGTAGCACTTCATAGTGGATGTTGTAGCTGCGTTGCAGACTTTTTCGTCTACCATAGTAAGCAGTAAAGTGTGGTTTATTTTAGTAGCTCCATTAGCAGAATTTACTATCCTTTCTTCGAGTTCTTGGCACTCTTCTTCAAAGTAGACGATTTCTTCTTTTGTCACATCTTTTGTTTTATGGATAAATCTTGCTCGGATAGGTCGACAAACCTTATTGAACTTGGTTTTGGATTTTGCCAAACAATCTTATTGAGTTTTCCATTAATTGACACAATCAATCTCACAGGTACGAGTGAACTCAAGTGAACATGTGATTTCTGCCAAGAAACCTGTTTTTGCGGTGCATACTTTTAGAACTGAGAAAAAAAATTGTGTACATGCGGGGACAATTTTATAGCCGTTTATATTTGACAAGGGTCCAATTATTATTATATTATGATCACACTAACAATTTTACTTGGCAAGGTCTGACACCTATTTAAAAACACTATTGTTTGCTAAATTTTAGTAAAAAATAAATACTTTTTACTAGGACTTAAAAATCCTCACTTGGAGTGCAATCTTGTCATAAAACTAAAAAAATATATTTTTATCATAAAGTACATACCTTGTCATTCAAAAAAAGATTTTTTCGTTCACTTCACAAAACAAAAGCACAGTTAACCATTACACATTATGGAAATATAAGATTGACGAGAACGAAGATGTATGGTTAAAAGAATGACTAGGTTCCAATGAACAATGCTCAGGCATCAAACTGTGAAAATTCTGGCGTCTGTCTGTTATTTGATAAACCGATTATCTACCTTTAAGAAGATAGTTTCTGTGATGAGATGACACATTTTTTTCGACTTACCTGTATGACCTGGTTTTTCCATACAAATGCTCCTACATATGTGCGACTGGCAGCTTATGTTATAGTCCTACGTTTTGTTATTTATCATTATGCCATCGTGATTGTTTGAATTATAATTAACTAAAGTACATGAAGCAATAACACAGAACCCGACTAGTTGAGCTGTGAAGTAAACTGCTGGTAAAGTAGTTCAAACCCAGTAGGTTTGACTGCAGGGTGCGCATGAGAGTGTGTTTGCATGCATATTCAGTTCTTAGTTGTCATAAAAAAATGTTGGGCAGCACCACAATAGCACGAAGATCGGACTGATATTAAATACAATTAAGTGTTCGATTGCATGTAGAACATGACAATGTCCTTGAGGGGAAATGCGAACCAGTTTGACAAATGTAATGGCCTGGGACATGGATAATTCAGAAAAACTATGCGGCTGCATACCAAATTAAAATGCTACAAAAATTAATGTGCGCTGCCACGATTGCAGCAGTAACTTTAAAATTTAATGTTTAAATTTAATAATAAACAACTGACAAGTGGAATATCGCAAATGCCACATACGAATGAAATAATTTTTGGTAGTAAACTAAAAGTGAGTTAATTTTTGAATGCCATGGGCAACGTTTATTGAAATTAAAGGATTGGTGGGCAGAGGGTCAAGGTTTAAAGTTTGAAAAAAGTGAACAAGCATAGATGTATACATACATACATATGTACGAATGTATGCGAGTAATGAGACTTTTTGGAGACTTCATTAAAACGAACGAAAACTGTAGACTTGGCATATTTGTGTGTTTGTAAAATCTAAAAGGTAACAACACATTAATTTCTCGCCAGGCCGTAGAAATAACATTTTTTTTTTTAATTTTTTTTCTTTGTTTTTCTATATTCCACTTCATCTTAATACTTTATCTTCTTTTCTTCTGACTCTCTACTTGACTTTAGGAGCGCATGGTGCAGATTACCCGTCAAAAGCAAGGCGGCCTTGGGCTGAGCATAAAAGGCGGCGCCGAGCATAAATTGCCTATTTTAATATCGCGCATCTACAAGGATCAGGCGGCGGACATCACCGGACAACTATTTGTTGGCGATGCGATAATTAAGGTGAATGGCGAATATATCACAGCATGTCCACACGATGATGCGGTTAATATATTGCGCAATGCCGGCGATATCGTTGTGCTGACGGTGAAGCATTATCGAGCGGCGACGCCATTCCTGCAAAAGCAACGTGAGTTTACATTAACAAAACTTATGAAATTTAGTTATATTTGCCAGTTTTAATGCAAAGTACATCATAAACGTTTGGTTTGCAAGCTTTTTCATCTTAAAGCATTTGTACTTTGAATAAAATTGAAAGGTGATTTCGTTTATGAGTTTTACAATAGTCATTTAAGTATTCTCCTAAATCTAACAGACCCTGCTTCGAATAATTTTATTTCAATATTTTTTTTTAATTCTCAAGCGGTTGCTCAAAAATATGAAAACCAACACTTTCCCAAAAATTAAAAAAAAAATGTTTTCCAAAAAATTTTTCTTTTTAAAAATTCCGTTTTATGCTAAACAAAAACTATAAAAATGTTAAAAATATCCCAAGATATTTCTTTAAAAAAAATCATCCCTGAATAAACCTGAAAATTATTAAATTTATTTAAATATTTTTCCAGTTTACTTCTTAGACCCACAAATAAGCAAATTCCCAGAAAAATTTCTAAAATATCAGGTCAGTCCATAAGTTCGTGCGTATTTTACCCATAATTTCGCTCTTGTACGATTTTTGCATACAAAAGTTGGGAAAGGTTTCAAAGCTGGGAAAATAGTTTCCGCATAGACTTTCCGTCGCCAAACTTCAGCAGAGAGTGAATGTTTGTTCTGAGCTGCTATAATGGCTTAAAAATGAAAGTTTTTTCAACCGTATCATTACTGATGATGAAAAATGGGTCCTCTACAATAATCCTGTTCGAAAACGCCAATGTTTAGATAAAGATGAAACACCAGAACCGTCCCCTAGATATGGCCTTCACCCCAAGAAGATTCTCATGTCTATTTGGTGGGGTATGCACGGTATTGCTTATTATGAACTTCTGGAACCAAACCAGATGATAATTGCTGATTATTATTCTCATCATCTACAAAACCTGAATGAGGCACTTAACAAAAATCGACCGTCTTTAGTGAATAAAAGCAAAGTTTTGTTTCACCACGACAACGAAAGACCTCATACCGCAAGGCAAACATTAGGCAAGCTGAACGAGCTCGAATGGGAGCTCATCCGGTTTCCACCATACTCTGCGGATATTGCACCTTGTGTTTATCACCTTTTCCGTTGACTTCAATCCCATATGAGTTAGCTTCTCAAACGAAGCTATAAAAAGGGATATTGAAGCATATTTTGGCTCCAAGGACAAACAATTTTTTGAGCAGGGACTTAAAAATTTGTCTAAACGTTGCGAAGATATTGTAAATAATGAAGGAAAATATATTATTGATTAACCAGTTAACTGTGATTGACGAGTATACTCGTCATGGAGAAGTGGCAAAATTTTGTGTATTGACGAGTATACTCGTCATGCGTATAAATTAGTGACCATTGGCTATTTAAATTACAATTTTTGAGAAAAACAACACATATTCTCAAATTTCAAGACGTTTAGAATATTTTGAGGCTATGCCGGAATAAAACAAACAAATAGAAAATATAAACAGTTTGAGATGATGTCATGCTTCCCCGAATGCACTGGTTGAAAAAGTTCACCAGTTCGCATAATGAATTTATTTATGTGCGATGATAACGTTTTTTAGATGTTAACCTAAAAGGGGCAAAGGCAAAAGTCAAAAAGTGGATTTATAAACTAGAAAGCTAACTCGTGTATGTCAGTGCATATCTTACCAAGTGCCGGCGGTTCTTATCAAATAAGTACAGTGAAACGTAAGAATTTCAAGTGCGTAAATATTATAAAGTTGTCCAGAAGTTCTGTAAATTACTATTTTTTTATTTTTAGTTCATTTGTTCCCAAAATGAGCAACTATCCAACTATCTTTTTCATCCAATATCTTACCAGCGCAACTTACTCTGTGATTGACGAATATACTCGTCATAGCTCAATTCTGGCGACACAAAACTGTGCGCACTTTTAAATGGGAGCGCCACAGTTAACTGGTTAATAAATACTTTAAACATCTTTTTTATTAATTTTAAAACCACCTTTAAAAAACACACGAACTTATGGGCTGACCTGATACTTCGATAATTTGACATGGAATCGCTTCAATATTTTTGCAGTATAGTGAAACTTATTTGATAGACATAATCAATAAAATTTTACGCCAAATCAAAAATTTGAGCTATGTGAGAGCTACATTTGATAGATGCAAATCAAGGATAATAGATTTACCAAGTTTCGCCATTAACGTTTTCACACAATCGTCCACACAGTCCTAGTTCAGACGGCCACGAAGCAACATGGCTGAGGACTATGTTGATTTTCTCCGTATATCTCAGCTTTTTTGTAAACGCATCTCCTATTTCGTCAGCCTATCTATCAGCTGATTCTGTTAAATTCGCTGAGAGGTGAGTAACGGCTTAATATTGCCCATATCCATGACGAAAATATGTTTAATGGTGCGGCCCATAACATAACATAACATAACATAACATAACATAACATAACATAACATAACATAACATAACATAACATAACATAACATAACATAACATAACATAACATAACATAACATAACATAACATAACATAACATAACATAACATAACATAACATAACATAACATAACATAACATAACATAACATAACATAACATAACATAACATAACATAACATAACATAACATAACATAACATAACATAACATAACATAACATAACATAACATAACATAACATAACATAACATAACATAACATAACATAACATAACATAACATAACATAACATAACATAACATAACATAACATAACATAACATAACATAACATAACATAACATAACATAACATAACATAACATAACATAACATAACATAACATAACATAACATAACATAACATAACATAACATGGACATCAAAAACGCGTTCAACTCTGCAAAGTGGAGCAATATTTTAATGTCTCTCAAAGAACTAAGAGTACCGGGTTATCTACTGTGCATAATCCGTAGCTACTTCACCAACAGAATTCTGCAATACGATACAGACGGTGGCCAAAAAACAAAACAAATCACTGGCGGGGTCCCCCAAGGATCTGTCCTTGGTCCAACACTATGGAATGTCATGTACGACGGGGTCCTCAAACTAAAACTACCAGACGGTGCTACTATCGTAGGCTATGCAGATGATATTGCGCTTGTAGTTACGGATAGAAATATAGACCACCTGGAAGCAAAAAGCAATGACGCAGCAGCAAGGGTAAGGCTATGGTTGGCAAAATCCGGATTGGAATTGGCAGCCCAAAAAACCGAGGCGGTACTCATCAGTGGGCGGAGAAAAAAGGAGGAAATAAAAGTACGTATCGGCACCCATGAAATATCCTCTAAGGCGTCGATAAAGTATCTTGGCGTGATAATAGACAGGCGACTTAGCTACAAGCAGCACCTATCTGCAGTAAGCGCAAGAGCTGATGCCATCAATGGAGCGCTAACACGAATGTTGCCTAATATTGGTGGCCCGCAAGGCAACAGAAGGCGTGTCTTATCGACAGTGGTAGACTCCGTACTCTTTTACGCTGCCCCGATATGGGCAGGAGCTAAATCGTCCAGCATACATTATGCAGCACAGGTACTTCGCCGAAGTGCAATAAGGGTAGCTTGTGGCTACAGAACGGTCTCGAGAGACGCGATAGGCGTAATCGCGAGCAAACTACCAGCTGACATTCAGGCAAAGGAATTGAGCCGTCTCTATGGCAGGCGACGGGCTAAGCCGTCATTAGAAGAAAAAGCTGAAGAGAGACTTCATTCGATAGAAGAATGGCAAATCAGATGGGATTCGTCAACTAACGGACGTTGGACTCATAGGCTTATCTCAAATATTAGCCAATGGGTGACCAGGAAACACGGCCATACGCCCATGACATAACATAACATAACATAACATAACATAACATAACATAACATAACATAACATAACATAACATAACATAACATAACATAACATAACATAACATAACATAACATAACATAACATAACATAACATAACATAACATAACATAACATAACATAACATAACATAACATAACATAACATAACATAACATAACATAACATAACATAACATAACATAACATAACATAACATAACATAACATAACATAACATAACATAACATAACATAACATAACATAACATAACATAACATAACATAACATATCATATCATATCATAACATAACATAACATAACATAACATAACATAACATAACATAACATAACATAACATAACATAACATAACATATCATATCATATCATAACATAACATGCTGTTCAAGCAAGGTAACGACGCATTTTTTGGTGCGTGCAGCCGGCTACATAGAATTATAAGACGTTATCACGTCAAAAAATAATAACATTAAAACAACAGGTATTATTAACAAACTTGGTTTTATTTTAAATTCTTCAAGTAAATCAAATTAATAATAATCAATAAGAAGGCATATGCAAATACAAATACGTGAGTTTATATATGTACATATGCGCATATACATACATATATACGCTCACTTAAGTAGGAGAGAGCAAGATGTCGAACGTTGCCGTTCGTTTGCTTTGGTCGTTCCGCGCTTTCGCTTGCAGTTCATTCAAGGTAACGGCAATGAGCAAGGTAACGACAAATGAGCAAGGTAAAGGCAATGAGCAAGGTAACACTAATGAGCAAGGTAACGACACATTTTTTCGTGCGTGCAGCCTGTTAAATCGAATTATAAGACGTTATCACGTCAAAAAAAATTTTTCGGGTGTACAACTAATTAATTAATATTTTGCCAGTGGCAAAAAATCAAGTAAATTTGATATGTCACAGTGAATATTAGTAAACACACACATTTTTTTTATTACAGTCAAAATGTATGTCAAATTACGTTCCAGCAAAACAGCATTTGCGAGGAGGTTTGCTTTTGTTCTTCAATTTAAAGAAAAGTGCAACAGAAGCACATCGTTTACTCTGAGAAGCTTATCCTGAATATGCTCCAGAGGTTAGAGTATGTCAGCAGTGGTTTGCATGATTTAAAAGTGGTGATTTTGACACAGAAGACGCTCTTTGTCTTCTTCTCAGGTCCATCAAAAAAGATTGAAGACGAAGAATTGGAGGTATTACTCGATCAAGATCCATGTCAAACTCAAGAAGTACTTGGAAAAACATTGAAAGTCACTCAACAAGCCATTTCTAAACGTTTAAAAGCAGCCGGATACATTCACAAACAAGGAAATTGGGTCCCACACGAATTGAAGCCGAGAGACATTGAGAGACGATTTTGCATGTCTGAAATGCATCGTATTGTCACTGGCGATGAAAAGTGGATTCATTACGACAACCCAAAGCGTAAAAGATCATATGTGAAGCCAGGCCAACCAGTCAAATCGACACCAAAGCCGAATATTCATGGTTTGATGGTAATGCTCTGTATTTGGTGGGATCAGAAGCGTGTGCTGTACTATGAGCTATTAAAATCGGGCAAGACGATCACGGGAGAGCTATACAGGCAACAATTGATACGTTTGAAGCAAGCAATAGCCGAAAAACGGCCAGAATGGGCGATCAGACACGAGAAATTAATTTTCAATCATAACATTGCTCGGCCACATGTTGCAGTACCGGTCAAAAATTATTTGGAAAATGCCGGATGGGAAATTCTACCTCACCCGCCTTATAGCCCAGGCATAGCTCCTTCTGATTACCACTTGTTTCGGTCGATACAGAATCATACATCATGTGGAATACGGTTCACCAATGATGAAAGTATTAAAACAAGGCTTGATGACTTTCTCGGCGCAAAAGATAAGAAGTTTTTTCGGGATGGAATCCATAAATTGCCTGGAAGATGGGAAAAAGTTGCCGCTTCCGATGGACAATAATAATTGAATAAAATATTTGTTCACTTTTATACTTAAATAAATAGTTTCTTAACAAAAAAATACGAAATTAATTAGTTGTACAGCCAATATAAAAAAATTTTATTGATACTAAAACGGAAACCATCTAATACAACTAACTAAGAATTCGCTTACTAATTTATATGAATTTGTTTTTTTTTTTCGTATTCTGACTGCTTTACGTTGAGTTCATATAATTTACTGAAGTCCAAATTTTCTTTATGGGAATAAAATTCAAGCATTTTATTATATTATCTGATATCACAAATTTACTTGCGATCAAACAAAGTACAGATTTCATTCAAACATTACTTAATATTTTTTCGTTACTTTTTGTACAAATTAAATTCTGCCCAGTCAAATATAAAATTAATATAGCACCAGAAGCAATTACAATTTCAAGTTGTTTCATATAAATTCACTTTAAATTTCGTTTCTTATTTCTTTAAAAATTGCTCATTATTTTGGCGTTTGTTGTTTCAAAACTTGAGTTCATTAAATTGCAAAGTTCCTGTCAAAACAAAATTCAAAGCACCACACAAATGGCAAACGCATGCCAGTAGGCTCAGTGCGTAATATACGCACACAAGCGCACATGCATACAAGCAGAAGCATATTTCACTACATACATACATTTCAGGGAGTCCCTTACCCGCCACTTCTCATATGTATTCACATTCAAGTTTTAATTAAATCTAATTAAAAAAGCAACGTCACGCAATTCATTAAAATAATAATGAAGTTCAGTTTTTATATTTACGAGAGCTCGCGTACTACAAATAACTAAGTGTACATTCATAAAGCACTTCATTTCAAATGATTATTAATATATGTTTTTTTTTTTTTCTTTTTTAATGCGCCCTTGCGTTTTATGCCTGTGGGCTCACATTTGCGGTCCTTTGATGTTTCTACTATTTGCACTTGTAACATAAAATTTATAGTGAGGTAATATTCGCAAAAGGTACACAAGATTCTAAGCTATGGGCGTACGTGAGTGTTCGGTGCTAGGCGGAACCTCAATGCGATATATAAAAACATATTAAAGATTTATACAATTTTTGACACTTTTTCTTGTAATCTGCTATGCTGAAATAAAAAGATAGACAAGTCCATCTGAACATTGAAAGTTTCTTTACCGGAATGACTGAAGGAGATGCAGAGAATGTGAAATAATCCACTTGGATCATTTTTAGATTTTTTGTCTAACTGTTTGAACTCACTAACCGCCGAAACTCCTTTTTCTGTAAATTTTTTTCTTTATTATATTACATTTTTTATAATATCTGTGGTTACAGAACCTAATAGACTAGAGGTATGAAATGATCTAAAAATAAGGTTTAAAAGTGGTTATCCATTTCATTTTCATTTCGATTCATTTAGTCTATGTCATGACTGGTATGTCTTACAGACTATGGGTATACGTTTTTACTTACAAGTAATGTAAATGACAGTTTGGAGTCTTTAGTGGTAGTCAGACTGCACTCTAGCTGGTCTAGATAACGCAAAACAAACCTCAAAGATTATTCAAGAATGTAAGAAGAAGCTTAACTCTTTTGGAAGACGGAATAAAGTTGTACTTATATGGGTTCAAAGGAATGAAATCGCCGCTGAATTGGCCAACTGCGCATCGGCGTTTCCCCATAGGAACCAGGGACAATAATCGCAATCAGTTCTACAGGAACCATAAACTGGATCAGCCACTATGTACGTATACAATTTACGTAAGGAACGATGGTCCGATCTAGGAAGCTGAAGTACTGAAAAGTATTTTGTGACAAGCCCGAACAGAAAACTATCGAACTTTTTCTAAAACTTGGTAAAAAGGCGTTCTGGTTTGTTACAAGACACAATCCATGGGGTCAGCATATGACCAGCATTGGAATGACTGAGGACCCGATTTGCCTCTCTTGCTTATAAGAGCCGAATAGCACGGAACATTTTCTCTGTGAGTGTCTTTGCAAGAGCAAGGCTACAAATTTTGGGTTCTGCTGTCACAAGAATGAGTAAAATTTGATCTCTCAAACCGGTGGATATTTTCAGCTTCACCATTTTGAGAGCACTAGCTATCTCTGTCTCTATCTCTTTCCATCCTATCTCTTCTTCTCTCACACTTTGAAGTACTCCAGCGCGTTTTTGAGCTCTTACCACCGAAATGGCACAAGTTTGTATCGGAGCAACTTAAAAATCGTCATGGGAGATTTCACTAAACCTGACAGATTTGGAAAGTCTGTACATTTTGTAGAAAACGAAACTGCAAGGTGGATTCTTGAGCGTTGCTCTAGACCGATGAATTCCTTGCCAAAAAAATATACAATGAATTCCTATTCACGATTAGAGAGCCACTGTGCAGTGGATAGGCAAATCCCGAGCTAGCTAAAGCAAATACAATACATTTTTTTTCTTTTCGGTAATGACACAACGTCACTTTTGTCCACACATCAGTTATAAAATATAACGGCTACTAACATTTATTGCAATTGCGTGTGTGGTACAGTCGCCTCACTGATAGTATCATATAACCACACAATTTAAAGCCATGCGAATTATTAATGCCATACAAATAGTAACTGATTTTAGTCCATAGCCATAGTTTACACACAAATAATATCCCAGGCTCATTCATTAATGAAAATTACGTATTGATTTAAATGCTAAAAATGTTCGTCTTAATCTTCATTAACTCCGAAAATTTGCTAATTATTGGCAAATCAATCCGTTACGCATTTAGCCACTCGCAGTTTGGTTATTATTTATTCATTTACGCAACGCAAGTTTTTGGCATAATTCTAACACAAATACAGCAACTATACATATATATAAATATACGAGGTGTGTTCAAAAAGTATCACGAATTTTGTGTTTTTTTCAAAAATTATTTATTTATTCATTAATATCTATTTTATCCCCTTCAAAGTAGTCCCCATGAGATATTATGCACTTGTGCTAACGTTTTTCCCCATCTTTGAAGCACTTCAAAAAATCATTTTTTTTATTATGTTCAGCTCCTCCTCCGGCGTCCTTTCATGGGCCTCTTCAGTTTCGGAAGCAAGAAAAAGTCACATGGGGCAGATCTGGGGAATACGGTGGCTGTGTGGCATCATTAGTGTGTTGTTTTTGGCCAAAAAGTCGCGCACAACGACAATGTGTGAGCAGGGGCGTTATCGTGTCAATTCGTGCAAGAGCCAATTTTTGTTCTTAAACAAATCCGGGCGTTTCTGGCGGATGGCGGATTGCTTCGCGCAAATTGCGCATAACTTGCAGGTGATATTCCTTATTGACCGTTTTGCCCTGTGGCATGAACTCATGATGCACAACGCCCCTGCAATCGAAGAAAACGGTAAGCAAAACTTTTACATTCGACCGAACTTGGCGCGGTATTGGTTCGTGTGGCAGCTTCCATTGAGATGATCGAGCTTTGGTTTCCACGTCAGAACCAAAAACCCACGATTCGTCACCAGCTATGAACCTCTGTAGTAAATTTGGGTCGTCGCGTTGGGTCGACAGAATCCAACATCTCATTAGCAATGTTAATGCGATGCTGCTTTTAGTCGAAATTGAACAGTTTTGGTACGAATTTTGTGGCGACCCGTCTCATGCCCAAATCATTGAAAAAAAATCGAATAGCACAAGCCAATCGATATGTCTAGGTCATTAGTAACTTCCCTAATGGTAATTTGACGATTAGCCAATACCATTTTCTCCACTTCATCAATTTTTTCGTCTGTTGTTGAAGTACTCGGGCGCCCGGCACGCTTTTCGTCGTTCACATCTTCTCGGCAACATTTTTCTGAGAACATTTTGTTCCACCGATAAACGTTGCTTTGGTCCAAAGTAGCTTCTTCGCATGACACAGTCAACGTTCGGAATGCATCTGCGCACATAATTTCATTTTTCACACAAAATTTGATATAGGTTCTTTGATCCATCTTTTTGAATAGGTAAGAATCGAAGACGAGCCGAAACACGTGCAAGGAAAGCAGCTGTCAACAATTAACTGAGCATTCAAAATGGCCGAACTCGACGGCATGAGTGAGAGACATGAGTACAAGCATATTGCCACAAAAAAATCGAAATTCGAATATACATAACCTGCGAAAATTCAAAATTCGCGATACTTTTTGAACATACCTCGTATAACTGGCGCGTACACCCTTTTTGGGTGTTTGGCCGAGCTCCTCCTCCTATTTTGTGGCGTTTTCAAGCCGACTCCGAACGGCAGATATTTTTATGAGGAGCTTTTTCATGGCAGAAATACACTCGGAGGTTTGCCATTGCCTGCCGAGGGGCGACCGCTATTAGAAAAATGTTTTTCTTCATTTTGGTGTCTCACAGAGACTCGAACTTACGTTCTCTCAGAATTTCGGATAGTAGTCACGCACCAACCCATTCGGCTACGGCGGCCACCAAGCTATGCATACTCTTTCTTAAAATTTAAATTATTTTAGAAAATTACTTTATTTTGATTGATTTAAAAACCAACACTGATGTAATCATCACATATAGAAAAGTTTCGGCATGACTGATAATAATAAATACTTTAACTATTTCCCGAATAAATGGTGGGTTGAAATCTTTTGGCAAACCTCAAGTCTTAATAGCAAAGTAGGCCCCGGTGTCAAAATTTACGAGAAAATCTCTTTTTGGTTCTTACCTCGAAAAATAATTTCTGTACCTAAATTTGATACTGCTTTTTTTGTGGGAAGCTGTTTTATACAAAAAAATGATAAGATTTCTAGCGGCGTAAAATATTTGGAGGATCGTCACAGCCTTTTCTTGGCTTGTGCTGAATCGAACACACGTTTGCTCACTTACAAAAAGTTCTCGGCACATAATAAACGAGTGAAAATATCAAATATCAAGCATATATCATTTCCAAAGCGAACATTTTTGTTCAACACATATTTTGACTTTTGGCCTAAAGGCGAAAAATAAATCTCGAGATGCGCGAAAATTCAAATATTAAAAACAAACACAGCCAAGAAATGCAGTGCGTGTGGAAAGCAAGAATTGCTGCTTTAATTTTGTATAAACATACGCAACTGAAAACCGGCACACATCATAATTGACTACGTACGTTAGGTATGCTAGTTACACGCACACACACACAACGACTGCCGCTTTGCGAGTATTTTAAAAATTCTACAACCGTAAACCTCCGGGCAAAGGCCACACAACAACAATCGGGGCGGTCCCACTCACTTCACCTTTTGGCCCACTTCTACATACTTATGCATATGTGGGTATGTGTGTACATATGAAGACACACAGTCTTGCTGTCACAAACGAAAATAAGTGTGTGCGTGCGTGTGCGTGTGTGTGTGAATAAGCGATACTGTTGGCGTGTTTGTTTGCTGTGTAGTGAGTGTGGGTGCATTTTTACCACTTGAAACTGTTTACAACGTCGCTTTTAGGCGCCTTTAAGTTTTGTAACCCTTGTCTTCTGGTGTCGTTCATCTTAAAAAGCAAAAAAAAAATATTTTTTTTTTCTTTAAACAATTTTATTTATTTTTGTTTTGTTGCCCTTTCCATCATAAGAAAAGTTTTTGGGCAACAAAATTCACTCAAACAAACTTAAAGTATTAAATTTTCATTAAGCACACATACACATGCATCATAGGTGTTTACGTGTGCGAAATTTTTCCAGTCATACTTTACTCTGATGTGTACGAAAATGCCAAGAAATAATGTTTACCAGCTTTTGCAACAATTTTTGTTATTTTCTGCTTGCTTTTAAAAAGGAAGACCAAGAGAAAAAAGTGTTGGCACTAACAAAATATTCTCACATTTACGCTCACAAATAAACTTTCATTTTCCACTTTAACGCTTACACACTTCTTCGTTAATGCTCACTTGCTCCTTACATATGGACATACCTATGCGAATGTGCGTGCGTGTACTTCCACCAACTTCTGCATATTTGGCTATTAAGAATCTGTGTTTGCCCAGTAGGAAACTTTGAAATGGACTCGAACTCATTAAATTATATTAAAGGCATGCTTTATAAGTTCCAGATCAGTTCGAGCACATAATCTTCTGACATAAGCTGGCATTATCAGCGAGTGTTTTAGTAAGAAGTAGAATAATCTCACCAAACTATGTCCTTTTCGAATTATTATTATTATTTATTTAGTGAACTTTAGCTCAGATTCAAAATCGTAAATAAACTTGCGTTTTGTATGTACAAATTGCTTGATTAAGTTAATAGTTGATGATGGGGTCATCCTCACCTTACTGCTCAGCAATCTGCCACCGTCACTACTGAGTTAATGCTTAGAAAATGGCTTCGATGCGACCTTCCTCAGTAGTTACTGTGGCGCAGACATTTCAGGTACTCCAAATCCCAATATTTAACAGACGAATGAGTCTACAGGTATAAAGGATTCTAGCACCACTGGCTGTCAGCAACAGATATTAGATAGCTAGAGAATCAAAGTAGCAGAGCTATTAAACGATGATAGACGTGTATGCAAACTCGACGATTGCGTCTAAAGCAGTTTTCTAAAGTTTTATCTGCTTTCTTTTTTTCATAACTTAGTGATGTCGTTTGCACCTCTTAACATACAGTGAGGCAAAGAATATATTGCACCCTTATTTCTGGAATGCGACATGTGACGTAGTGGCCGAGGCTATGAAAGAGATGAGGTGTCTAGAAAGACCGCGGCGGTTAATCACGGCGAGAGGTCATGGAAATAAGCAGGCTTAGCCTGGTTTCAGAAGGCCACTTGAGGGTAGCAAGCTAGCACAACACCTACGAAATTACAAAAAACTCTCTTTATTTCTGAGCTTTAAAGTCAACTTTCCCCAGGCCTACCAAAAGTGGCTTAAAACAAAATTCTTCACTCCAACCTTTTGTACCCGGAACAGAGCGGCCGCGAACTTCTCTTTCCAAATGAAAAAATGTTCGCTTTAACAGGGGGGTGAATCAATGAAAATCTGAATGAAAATACGCCTACTATTGAAATTTTACAGAATTGCTAAAGGTGTTATAAAGCAGGTCACTAAAGGATGATTTAGATACCATAGAATACAAAAAACAGATTGATTATTAGAATGCAGAAAAAATTGGACTTACTGACAGTAAAAAGATGCATATCGTACGAAAATTTTTGTTTACGACACTGTTATTGTTATTACTAATACTCGTAATGTTGCTGAATCGTGTCAGTCTTTGGGCTAACCGTCATTAACCAAAGAGGATGTTTTAAACGACATTCCATACGGATGAGATATTTTTTAAATCTGCAACTAAAATTTTTAATTTATTTACAATATTTCTTTTATTAATGATTGAAAAAAAATTCTATTACTCAGATTCTTAAAAGGGGAAAACAATTATGAGGTTTCTAATTATAGACTAAATAGACTATATAGACTAGCTAAATTGAGAACAGCTATCAAGCTCTTGGAAAATAATATTACTTTTTAATTGCTAATAATCTAGAAATACATTATTTATTAGAGATGATTGCCAAACAATTAGGTTTTATTTAAAAAATGCAGTTAAAAACTATTTTAATTTATACTTTGAACATTGCGTTTTAGTGAAGAAAATTTAACATTTCGAACACTTTACAAAGAAAGAATGTCAAAAAATACTTATATATATATATAATTGCCGCGTACACCCTTTTTGGGTGTTTGGCAGAGCTCCTTTTCCTATTTGTGGTGTGCGTCTTGATGTTATGCCACAAATAGAGGGACCTACAATTTTAAGCCGACTCCGAACGGCAGATATTTTTTATGAGGAGCTTTTTCATGGCAGAAATACACTCGGAGGTTTGCCATCGCCTGCCGTGGGGCGACCGCTATTAGAAAAATGTTTTTATTAATTTTGGTTTCACCGAGATTCGAACCAATGACCTCTCTGTGAATTCCGAATGGTAATCACGCACCAACCCATTCGGCTACGGCTACAATTATTTTAGTAACTTTTTGAAATAGTATTTTGTGGAAGAAAAATCAAGACCAATAGGCTTTGAAAGCGAATTGAATTATCTTAAAGTTCTGGAAATTGGAACATTAAATTTGATCCTTTTATTCCTTTATGGAACATAGGGCCTCAACAAATTGTCTCCACTGGTCCCGATTTTGAGCCAGTAATTTAATTTCGTTCCATGTTTTATTCGTCTTTTCCATCTCCATGTCTATTATCCGTCTCCATGTGTTTGACGGTCTTCCTCTGCAGCGGCTGCCCTGCGGGTACTACTCAACTGCGTTTCTGGTGGTATCGTTGTTTGGTCTGCGTAAGGAGTGGCCAAGCCAGTTCCACTTACGTTTAGTGATTTCAATTTCAATCGGTTTTTGCTTTGTGGCTTGCCAGAGCGCGGTGTTTTGAATTGTATTGGGCCAGAATACGTGAATGATTTTGCGCAAACAGCGGTTTACAAAGCTTTGAAGTACTTGCGCATCTTTTTGCAACAAGTTCCAGGTTTCGCAGGCGTAAAGCAGGACCGACTTTTCGCTGGCCACAAATATTCGTAGTTTGGTATTTCTACTTATCTGTTGCGAGCGCCACATGGGGCTTTGTTTACTGAACGCTATTTGTGCTTTCCTTATTCGCTCTTTAATATCTGCCCTGGATCCTCCGTTCGTGAATTAACTTGCTCTATCGCATATCCGCTTATGGGCAAGTTTGCAGTGTTATGTACCATAACTTTCATATCCTTGGTTTTTGCGATATTTATTTTCAAACCCGCATGATTGCATATTGAGTGACTGCGTCCAGATTCGTTTGCATGTCAGTATGATTTTGCGCCAGGAAACAGATATCGTCTGCATAATCTAAGTCTTCTAGACGATCTGTTAAACCCCAGCTAATACCCCTTTTCAATTTGAGAGCCAACGTCAGTATCACATGGAGAGCGATGCTAAACAGTAAGGGAGAAAGTATGCAACTCTGTTGTCCGCCTTTTTCAGTTAGGACTCGTTCACTGATCATCCGCTCGTGAATAACTTTGCAGCTGGCATCTGCATAGAGTGCCTTTACAAACCTTATTCGGTCTGATTATTATTCCGATTATTATTCCGATTTCTGCTTCGTCTGGGCTATCTATGTTGATGTCTTCCACCTCGGTGTGAGCATTACAATCGCATACTCTAATGTTCTCTTCTGTAGCACCAGATAGCTTGAAATTGGAGCATTGGAAGCATAATTAGTTCTAACCATTCGCACCAGAATATACCATGACTTCGTACGCTTCGCTGAGGAGTATTGAAAAGTTCGCCCACTTATCAAATCGAAAACAGAATTTAGGGAGAGAATAGCCCCACTACTATTCAGTGCCTTTAGGTTAATGAGCAAGCACCGACTTTTATAAGATGCAATTGGATCAGTGATATGGACAAAAACTTTGTGGGCAGGCACCTGCAGCACTAATATGACGCACAAGAGAGGTACAAGAGCTTTAGAGTAAGTGTCGATACTAAGTCGATACTGTATATATCGATTTATCTAAGGCATTTGTTACGTACTCACATAAAATATGAATCGCTCATTTGGTATCAAACGGCTCGGAGCGGTCCTTTCCAATTCTGACAGCGCTGCTCGTATTGATCAACGTTGTTTTGTATAGCGGAATTAGTTTTGCGGGGATACCAAATTCAGACATCGCGGCATATAGGAAACTCCTTTTCATACTGTCGAATGCAGCTTTGAAGTCGACGAAAATATGGTGTATGTCGATTATCCTTTCTTGAGTCTTTTCAAATACTTGGCGTTTTGTGTATACTAATCTATCTAAAGCCACACGGATAAGGTCCAATCAGTTGGTTGACGGTGGGCTTCAGCTTTTCACACAATACGCTCGCTAGAACCTTATAGGCGGTATCCAGAGGGCTAATCCCGCGATAATTGACAGAGATTGCAGGATCACCCTTCTTATGGATTGATGCGGCATGCGCAGTTGTCACTATTTAGCAGATTTGGGAAGTGGTACCTCCATAATTCAAGCACGCTCTACATGCCAGGCAGCATATTACCGTCTTCGTTCTTACAGGAAAAGTGAGTTTAGCAGAATATTTAATGAATCGGTGGGTGTAGTTCTAAGAGCTCCACAAATACATAGACTGGCCATCTTTTCTACAAGACCATTGGTCTTTCTGATGTACCCCCTATCTAAAGCCGGCCACCATACCAGTACGCCGTATGTTAGGATTGGTCTTACTATTGCTGTGTAAGGCCAATGTACGATAAAAGAGGAAAGTCTCTAAGTTGATCCGATTCATGTTTTACAGGAGTGAAGTGCTATAGTGGCTTTTCTTGCGCTATCTTCAACATTTGACTTCCATTTGAGTTTCCTGTCTAGATATATCGCAAGTAGTCGTGACCTTAGAGAGATACATAAATTTATTCATATCGTGAATTTTAATATTTCGCTTCCCGGAGTGGTTTTAAAAAATATAACTTTAAAATTATACCACCACGAGCTTGTTAAGCCAAAAAAGCAGCACCTAATTTGGAGGTGTTTTCAGTTTGCACATCACGAAAATGTAAATTGAAAGTTTTGTAGTGTACGAGGTGTTCTACTACAACGGATAGGCAAACAAAGGCAGCTGTTCAACTCAATATCGCTTCGAATTCGTTTGCGTGTGGATGAAAAATAAACCGAATTAAGTGAAATTTTCAGTTGGGAAAGCCGTTTGTTGCGGAGCGACGGCTATGCAAATCGAATAGCATTCTTTGGAGCGTTGCAGGAAATTTCTTTGTTGGGCTATTATGCACATCCTTGCAGTGGTATCCTCCCTTCCAACTGTTTGTTGCCGTCTGTCATTTCTTCAACCGACAACTCACTAATGCCTTGACAAATATGGACATGATAGTAGACGTTCGTACGTGCATATGTGTGCGCGTGAATGCGTTTTTTCCTGCACGCAAATACTTCAAAGTACATTTACATTACAAAGAGAGTTGCACACACGCGCACACACATACATTTGCGTGTATTTGATTTGCCTGCACTGCTTTGCTTTCAATCTTAACTCCGTTTTTGCTTGCTTTCAAGAATTTTTTTATCTCTCTTTTTTTCTTTTTTCCACTCTCATTTGCTGTTGCCTTTCGTGCAATTGCAACCACACACATATTTACATACGCAAATGCACCTGTGTTGGTACTGATTATTGTTGTTGCTGTTGCTCACATTGCAGTTGCCAAGGAGACGCCCGATTCGGACAATGATGCAACATGTGCGGAATTAAAGGCTGACGAAGGCTACAAGTCCTCGGTAAATAATGGCACAATAAGTCGCAGCTGCAGTCGTCCGATGTCAATTTGCTCGGAACCGGAGAAGAAATGGGTGGAAGTGGTGGCAGGTAAGCCATTATATGTCCGTATATTCGTTTGTTTGCTTTCTTTACTATAAATGCAACGCTGTAGTATTCATTATGTTCTCATATGTGCGCGAACGTGAGCGAATTAGTTAAAAAGCGAGTGCTTGTGCTGGTGGCAGTGTGTGTGCGCTGCACACGTGAGCAGTGGCGTAAAAACACTCGCACGCGCATTAAATTATCTGCGTGCTGCGAGAAATTGCAATTTGCAGTTGGCGAAACTCTTAATTATTTGCTCAGTTCTAATTGTGTTTTGTAATTTACTTTTATTGCCTTTTTAATTAACTTTTTCTCGTGCTCTCACTCGTCTTTTCCACCTCTCAAATTTCTTTCGCTTGTATGCCGTTTGTACACTCGGGCGCTCATGGCACTCTGCTGCTTGGCTTGGCTGTTGCTGCACTTGACATTTCCATTTACGTTTAATGATTTTCATCTTCTCCCCGTAA